>NW_026606081.1:8907500-10197500 GCF_029834395.1 Sorex fumeus | reverse complement strand
ATGGTTTCTTCCTCTCTACAGTTATGTCATTTAAGAAAACTTCAATTTAGCAATTTTATGTCTTCTTTGTAACATGGTTTTTACATCTTTCTTCATTATTAAACTAATTTTTTTAAACTATCAAGGCCAGCTATTTTTTATCCCTCCCACACCCATCATTCTATATAATACAGAGCTGGCAGAATTAGGTCTGTTTGATTCTCATTCTTAAATTTCTTTTTTATACCCATTTTGGTGAGGGTAATGTAAACTGGGCAAATTACTGAGTAATGTACAAGAAAACTAAAACATAACTTATATTTCATAAGTTTATGATTTTGTCTGGGGATAAAGAGAGAAAAAAATTGATATTACAAAGTTCATTTAAGAAAGATACTATTGCTCTTCATCCCTCAAGCTGGGCTGGTCTTCTCCCCGACCCAGGTCAGTTTATCTGCTGGTATTAGAACCCGGGACTTGGATTTCTCCCGGCAAGCCCCCCAGGCATCCTCTCGGACCCTGGAAGAAAAGCAGCCCTGAGACTCTGCCTCTACCTCTTCGTCCCCCAAACTGTGCTGGTCTTCCACCCCCCAAGTCAGTTTATCCGCCAGTATTCGAACCCGGGACTTGGATTTCTCCCTGAAAGACCCCCAGGCATCCTCTTGGACCCTGGGAGAAAAGCAGCCCTGAGCCTCTGCCTCTTCCTCTTTGTCCGCCAAGCTGTGCGGTCTTCTTCCCCACCCAGTCATTACATTCTGCTGCCTACAAGAAACACATCTCAACAGTCAGAGAAAACACAGACTGAAAGTCAAAGGACGGAAAAAAATCCTAAAGGAAACAACTCCCTCAAAATAGCTGGGGTGGCCATACTAGTATCAGACATTAATTTCACATTGAAAAAGATTAGAAGGAACAGTGAAGGCCATTTTCTCTTCATCAACGGATACGTACACCAGGAAGAAATAACACTCTTAAATGTATATGCACCTAATGAGGGAACGGCTAAATATCTAAAACAACTGCTAACAGATTTTAAGGAGGACATTGCTAGCAACACAATAGTAGGTGGAGACTTCAATATCGCCTTGTCACCCTTGGATAAATCAACAAGAACAAAACTCATCAAGGAAACATTGGCTTTGAAAGAAGAAATAGAAGAGAGAGGGCTTATAGACCTATACAGGGATTTACACCCCAAAAAGAAAGAATACACATTCTTCTCCAGTGTGTATGGAACATTTTCCAAAATAGACCATGTCCTAGGCCACAAAACATACCTCAATAGAATCAGGAAGATAGAAATACTATCAACAATCTTTTCAGACAATGATGCACTGAGAATAGAAATGAATAACACACAGACACGGGGAATCAAATCAAACACCTGGAAATTAAACAACTCAATGCTTAACAATGATTGGATCAGGAAGGAAGTCAAGGACGAAATCAAAAGGTACCTGGAAACAAATGAGAATGAAGACACAAGGTACCAGAACTTATGAGATGCAGCTAAAGCTGTATTAAGGGAAAAATTTATAGCTCTGCAAGCATATCTCAGGATGGAAGAAAGGATGCACATAAACAACTTGACTTCACAGCTCAAGATCTTAGAAAAGGATTAACAGAAGGAGCCCAAATCAGGCAGAAGGAAAGAGATCAAAAAACTTAGAGCGGAAATCAATGACATGGAAAGCAAAGAAACAACCTGAAAGATTAATGAAACCAAGAGCTGGTTATTCGAGAAAATAAATAAGATAGATAAATCACTAGCAACACTCACAAAGAAACAGAGAGAGAGAACCCTAATAAATAGAATCAGAAATAAGAATGGGGATATCACAACAGAAACCAAAGAAATTCAAAAGATCATCAGAGACTACTTTGAAAGTCTGTATGCCACAAAACAAGAGAACCTAGAAGAAAAGGATAAATTCCTGGATTCCTATCATCTCCCAAAACTGAATTAAGAAGAACTAGAGTACCTGAATAGACATATTAATATCAAGGAAATTGAAACTGTAATCAAAAGTCTTCCCCAAAACAAAAGCCCAGCCCAGGTCCAGATGGATTCACTAGTGAATTTATCCAAACATTTAAAGAGGATCTATTGCCACTTCTTATCAAGCTTTTCCAGGAAATTGAAAAACAGAAACTCTCCCAAAACAGTTTCTATGAAGCCCATATCTCTCTACTACCAAAACGAAACAAAGACACCACAAGAAAAGAAAACTACACTCCGATATCCCTAATGAATATGGATGCGAAGATTCTCAACAAAATACTAGCAAATAGAATTCAACTACTCATCAAAAAGATCATACACCATGACCAAGTGGGATTCATCCCGGGGATGCAAGCCTAGTTAACACTCAGAAATCAATCAACGTAATCCATCATATCAACAGTGATCATATCAATAGATGCAGAAAAAGCATTCGACAAGATCCAGCACCCATTTTTGATGAAAACCAAGAGAAGAAAGTGATATGACGAAAAAAATCCTGTTCACAATTGTATGCCAGAAAATCAAGTACCTAGGAATTAGTTTAACTAAGGAAGGAATGGACCTGTACAAAGAAAACTTCAAAATGCTACTTCAAGAAATAAAGGAGGATACGAGGAAATGAAAAAATATCCCCTGTTCATGGATCGGGAGAATTAACGTTGTCAAAAAGACAATACTTCCCAAAGCACTGTACAAATTCAATGCAATCTCTATTATGATACCCATGACATTCTTCAAAGAAATGGAGCAAATCCTCTTGAAAATTATATGGAACAATAAGCCCCCACAAATAGCTAAAGCAATAATTGGGAAAAAGAAAATGGGAGAAATCAACCTCCCTAACTTCAAACTCTACTACAAAGCAGTAATAATTAAAACAGCATGGTACTGGAACAAGGCAGAGCTCTAGACCTACGGAACAGGGTTGAATATACGGACATCTCCCCACAAGCATATGATCATCTAATCTTTGATAAGGGGACAAGAAAAATGAAATGGAGGAAGAAAAACCTCTTTAACAAATTGTGCTGGCAAAACTGGATGGCTACATGCAAAAAAGTGGGCTCAGATCTCTGTCTAAGACCATATACAAAAGTAAGATCAAAATGGATTAAAGACCTCAACATCAGACCGGAATCCATAAGGTGCACTGAAGACAAAGTTGGCAAAACCCTCCATGATATTGAAGCTAATGGTACCTTCAAGGACACCATGCCACTGGCCAAGCAAGTGAAAACAAAGATAGAAAAATGGGACTATCTTAAACTAAGAAGCTTCTGCACCTCAACGAAACAATGACCAAAATACAAAGACAGTCTACAGAATGGAAAAGGATATTCGCCGAATACACATCCAAAAAAGGGGTTTATATCAAGGATATACAAAGCACTGGTTGAACTTCACAGAAGAAAGCATCCAACCCCATCAAAAAATGAGGTGAAAAAATGAACAGAAACTTTCTCAAAGAAATCCAAATGGCTAAAAGGCACATGAGAAAATGCTTTACATCATTAATCATCAATGATAATAATAACAAAAATGATCTATCATTTCACACCACAGAAACTGGCCCACATCCAAAAGGACAAAAGCAACCAGTGCTGTGCGGATGTGGCAAGAAAGGGACCCTCCTTAACTGTTGGTGGGAATGCCGATTGTTTCAGCCCTTTTGGAAAACAGTATGGACGATTCTCAAAAAAGTAGAAATTGAGCTCCCTATTGACCCAGCAATACCACTCCTGGGAATATATCCCAGAGAGGCAAAAAAGTATAGTCGAAATGACATCTGCACTGGCTTGCTCATTGCAGCACTCTTTTCAATAACCATAATCTGGAAAAAACCTGAGTGCCCAAGTACAGATGATTGGTTAAAGAAACTTTAGTACATCTACACAATGGAGTACTATGTAGCTCCTTGAAAATATGAAGTCATTAAATTTACATACATGTGATACGACATGGAAAGTATCATGTTAAGCGAATTGAGTCAGAAAGAGAGGGATAGACATAGAAAGATTGAATTCATCTGGGGAACATAAAGTAACAAAATAGTAGACTAACACCCACGAGTGGCCGAGATTAGTACCAGGAGGTTTGCTCCATGGCTTGGAGGCTAGTCACACATGCGAGGGGAAAAGGGAACTCAGATAGAGAAGGGAACACCAAATAAAGGGTGTTGGGAGGATCCTCCCAGGATGGGGGAGGTGTACTGAAAGTAGACTATAGACCAAACATGATTGCCACTCAATGCCTCTTTTGCAAACCACAACACCCAAAAGGAGAGAGAGAACAAAAGGGAATGCCCCGCCACAGAGGGGGGATGGGAATGGGAGGGATACTGGGACCTGTGGTGGTGGAAAATGGGCACTGGTGGAGGAATGGATACTTGATCATTGTATAATAGAAATAGAAGTACAAAAATTTGTAAGTCTACAACTGTACCTCATGGTGTTTCACTAATAATAGAAAGATCGTTACTATTGTGATATTAATTACATGTTAATTACCAAATTATCTCTATCCTACTACTAGAACACTAGAATCCTAGAATACTACTATTCTAATACTAGAGCTTGGCAAGCTCCCCGTGATGTATTCAATATGCCGAAAACAGTTACAACAGGTCTCACAATGGAGACGTTACTGGTGCCTGCTCGAGCAAATTGATGAACAACGGGAGGACAGTGCTACAGTGCTACTATAATGGGTAACAGAATACTTGTATATATTTATAAATCTCCAAATATAGAAAGACTTTTATGCATTTAAATGTCTTCAAATATAGAAATCAAATGAGTCAGCATATTATTCACTGACTTGTTCTTGATTATTCAAATATGATTATTCACACATCTGACTACATAGAGAATTTCAAACATTCACAGAGCATTATTTCTGGATGTAACAATTTGAAAACCTATGATATACCAATAAGGT
The DNA here is from genome assembly GCF_029834395.1 of Sorex fumeus. NCBI lineage: Eukaryota > Metazoa > Chordata > Mammalia > Eulipotyphla > Soricidae > Sorex > Sorex fumeus. Next base: position 10,192,579 of record NW_026606081.1, on the reverse strand, counting down.
GACATATAGACAGCATTATTTTCCTTTAACATTCTTGAGAATTCATATATTTAGGACCTCATATACTCAGCATCTTGTATATTATCATATATTAAGAACCTCATGTACTAAGGAACAATGAGATCTTAGTTTGACTCTCCAATATAGGTATATCACAAATTGTCTAGATTTAATATAAAATAAAATATATATGAATGAGAAATTGCATTAAAGCACTGATATTTTATATTTTAGTAACTATAGTAATCTCAACCATAATTTTATCCCTTGCAGTAAAAGAAATAAATCCAAAATAATTAAATCTCAAAATTTCCCATCCTCTATGGGAACCTTGTTAATAATATAAATGTTTAGAAAGAATAATAGTAAAGGTAATATCTAGAATGCTAAAACCATCAATATTCTAAGTAGAACTATGTAAGAAGCCCAGGAAGTATTACAAATGAGATTCATACCTATAGCAAAAACCAAAATTAAAGGAGGAAACTGTAAGTCCTAATCCATAATATATAGTTGTTTAGAAAAAGATTGCTGGACTGAAGCGATGGCACAGTGGTAGGGCATCTGCCTTGAAAGTGGCCAGCCTGGCCAGCCAGGGTTCGATTCCTCCACCCCTCTCAGATAGCCCAGCAAGCCACCGAGAGTATTTCGCCCACGCGGCAAAGTCTGGCAAGCTACCCGTGACGTATTCGATATGCCAAACACAGTAACAACAAGTCTCACAATGGAGACGTTACTGGGCCCTCTCGAGCAAATCAATGAACAACGGGAGGACAGTGGACAGTGGATAGACAAAAGATCGCAGCACAAAATAGCCTATGTAAACAAAAGCTCTGGTTGCTTAAATAGCAATAAATTAACACCACTATGATTTAGCATACAGTGATCACAAACTGACTTGTTATTTCATTTTTTAAAAATGGCTATTCCTAAATACTGATACACAAAGATAGTTTTGACAGTTGTGGTAGATATACTGCTATTTACTTCACTAGCAGAGTAAAGGTCAAATAATTTAGTGAAGCTGATTTAGGACCTCATATACTGTCTGATTTGAGTAACCCTGTGACTGGTTAATTCATAGGTAAAGGGGGAATAAGGAGACATAAATTCAAGAAAATAGAGTATCAATTTTTCACATAGCTGAGAAGGTGACATTCTTAAAAAAAAGAAAGAAAAAGACACAAGGAGAGCTTCAAAACATGCATCTATATCTGAAAAAAAGTGTTAGTGAAATATTTCCTTCATCTCTAAAGCTAAAATTAACAACCTTATACTATAATGTACTGATAATAGTGAGTTCTCAGAATCTATAAGATAATGTCAGTGTTTTGTTTGTTGAGACTGAAGAAGCCTATGTACATTTTGATACAATCAATATAATCTTGGCATTAGGATCCTATCAGATAATCAGATAGTGGTATCACTATCAGATTAGTACATTTTATTCAAAATGGAACATTCTGATCACCTGAGAACTTTGAATTCAAATTCTGAAGGTGGTTTGTCTTCCCTTGTAAGACTGTATATACTTTTGCTTGTTTGCAAAAGTGTGAACCTTCTTACTTTTCCATCAGGAAAAATCGGGTTAATTCCTTTCCATGCAATGTCAGGGTTCTGATAAGTGAAAGTATTCAGCATTCCAAAATTAATTCAATTCACGGGGAGTGACTGTCAGTCTGTATCATCCATGTTGACTTAGAGCCAAATGTGCAAACAGGTTTAAACAAATAACATAGAAATAAGTGATGAAAGCAATTAACAGTAAAACATGTTATATGTTAGGAGTTATCGCACTGATGCTTTGAACTTTGGTGTGAAGTTCCAGGGCACTAACAAAGCTTCACCTAACCCTGCTAGCCGGGTCCATTAGGAACCACTTTGCACACAGGAAGACTAGAAATAGGACAACTTTTGTCACATTATTCATATCCTATCTAGCTTGATAGGAAAATTCAGTTACTATCGCATGAATAATTAAATTGTACTTTAACATGAAAAATTTAAAATACATGTGCAGAACATAAAAAATCTTTCATTCTTGTTAACAGAAGTATATATTGGCCAAACCACATTGGAAAATTATTTCCAGTGTCTGCTAATCTGACCTAACAGACAGCCAATACATCATCCTATTCCTGGTTACATTCCTGATTAAAATGTAAATCTGGGAGCTGAAGCAATATAATGGTGGCTAGGGTGGCTTGCCTTGCATGCATCCAACCTAGGTTCAATACCTGCTAGCCCATATGGTCCCCAGAGGTCACCAGGAGTAAACCATGAGTGCAGATCCAGGAGCTGAATACTACTGGATGAGGTCTAACACTCCACCCCCACTCCAGATAAAATAAAATACATTTATATCACCAAGGAATATTAGAATTCAATAGTAATACTCTTTATCATTGGTAAAAGTTGAAACACAAAAGTCTTTAAAGAATATGATGAGTAAAATTCACTGTATTCATTTTTTTAAATTAAGAAATACTGCTACTGAAAGTAGCAACATTGATTTTATAAATGGTACTAAATAAAAACAGATAAATGATCTTCTTTTATTAGCAAAAAGATTAAAAAAATGGGCAGCCAATTGGTAATAGCAGAAATTCAGATATGATTAGGATTAATAACTTTGGATTATGACATGTATCTGTTCTATGTCTTAATTTCAACCATGACTATATGGATGTAATCACTATAAATAATCACTCAAATACACAATCATAGCTTCTGTACTTAACTACGCTATGGGAGCATTAAATACAGCTTTATATATAGTGATCCATTTTTCCATCACTAAAATTGTCAAAATACTATGTTCAGGGCTTAAGGTAGCTTGCCTTGCATGCAGCAGACCCTGGTTTGAATTCCTGGCACCATGTATGATCCCCCGAACTCCATCAGAAGTGATCCCTGGAAGAGACAGAAAGTAAGCTATGAGCATAACCAAATATTAAAAACACAAATATACAAGTTAGCCCTATAAATTGTTAAAGCTAAAAATTATCAGAATACTAATTGCTAACAAAACTGAATAGAAACTCCTATAAACGTAATAATAGACACATAAATTATGACTACTAGGGTAGAAAAGGCTAATCTATTGTTGAAGTTATTTCTTTTATAAATAAAGATTTCTTTGTGTGTGCTAAAACAGAAATGCTAGACATATACAAAAAGTAATATGTTTTCACTAATAGCTACTTGTAATAGCTCAATTCTCTACACCAATGTTCAGCACCACAAAAAAATGAGATAAGTTTGTAATGTATTTCTACAACAGAATAAAAAATAAAGGTTAAGTTATAATATTTTTCTCAGAAAAATACTAGTGAGTGAATAAAGCAAGTTGCTGATAATCACATCATATACAGAATAGAGATACAAAAATTTTTCAATTATTTAAAATACCATTTGAAATCTTTCAGCTTTTACATTTATTTCCAGTCCACCAGAAATACACATAGACACACCATTTAACTAAGGTTGAAAAGAGTAAAATACTAATTATAATCTAGGGTTGGCAACTGGATTTCCAATTTTTTTATGAAAAAATGATTTGAATAGCCACATATTTAAGATTTCAACAAATAGAAGCAGGAAATTAAATGAAAGCCTACACACTCAATCCCCAATTAGAAGCAGTGAAACAAAGACAATCGCAGAGGATCAAGTGTATAAACATCTCAAAGTTTTTGCTCTGTTTTTTATAACAGGCAAGAGATATAAACACCTCAGTGTCTACTAACAGATGATTGGAAAAAAACTTGGTATATATTTTCAATGGAATATAATTCATCTACAAAAATGAAGGGGCTGGAGCGATAGCACAGCGGTAGGGCGTTTGCCTTGCATGTAGCCAACATGGCCGACCCGAGTTCGATTCCTCCGCCCCTCTCGGAGAGCCCGGCAAGCTACCGAGAGTATCTCGCCCGCACGGCAGAGCCTGACAAGCTCCCCGTGACGTATTCGATATGCCAAACACAGTAACAACAAGTCTCATGATGGAGACGTTACTGGGCCCACTCGAGCAAATCGATGAATAATGGGATGACCGTGACCGTGACCGTGACAAAAATGATGAAATTCTGCCATTTGTGAAAACATGAACGTATGCAGTACTATTCTTAGTGAAATAGCTGTGGTGAAGAAGAAAAATGATATATGATTTAACTTGTTTTTATAAAGAGACACTTAACAAATAATCTAAAGCAAATATTAGCTTTTAGCTTATAAGGCCAAATTAGTGGTTACCCAAAGAGAAGAAGGAAGGGAAGTGGGCAAAACACATAAAAACATCAAGTGTTTTATGAACTGGTGAAGAATAGAAACGAAGAGTAGAAATGGATGCATCCAAGTTACTTAAATTATTAGTATACAGACACTAAATTATAATGTGCACACCTGAAATTTATGTAATATTATAATGCTGTTACTTACATGTTGATTTTAATGATCCACACCTGAAACCCATTATTATGAATTTACTTCAATTAAAATAATAATTAAGAAAATAAATGATTGCCTCTTTCATGATCTAAACACAATACTGCAAAAGTTAACATGTTGAAACCAGCACTGCAATTTGTGCTAAATAAGTCACAGCCAACTATGAGTAATGGGTGCTACACACTGGTACAAATACTAATGAATTAAAAATAATAGCTGTTGGAGCGATAGCACAGCAGTAGGGCATTTGCCTTGCATGCAGCCAACATGGCCGACCCAAGTTCGATTCCTCCACCCCTCTTGGAGAGCCCGGCAGAGTAGCTACCGAGAGTATCTCGCCCACATGGCAGAGCCTGGCAAGCTCCCCCGTGACGTATTCGATATGCCAAATACAGTAACAACAAAGTCTCCAATGGAGACGTTACTGGGCCCACTCGAGCAAATTGAACAACGGGAGGGCCTTTACCTTTACCTTTACCTTTATCTTTTAAAAATGATATGCTTTGGGTTTGCTATAATTTATACCTTCTCTCCTATGCCACTGGAAAGGGGTATAGAAATGAATTACTCAGCTATAGTTGAAAGTATTTTCAAGGTAGAATTTACATTTATGTAATATGTGAATTACAGATTACAATTAATACAATCAATAGTTAAAATTTTATAATATCTGCTTCAGTATCCTCCTATTGGTGCTAAATGAAACAGTTTCCACTGTTTGGGATACTTTAGTTTTTTTTTTATACTTTTTTTTTACATTTCTATATTCATAGCACACTGTTCACACTAGCCAGAAACTGGAAAAAATTCGAGCTAACAAAAAAAAAACAACTGGTTAGAGAAATTATAGTACATCTTCACAATGGAATATTATACTGCTGTTAGGAGAAATGAAGTCATAAAATTCCCTTATAAATTTATAGACATGGAGAGTATCATGCTGAGTGAAATGGAAAATAAGTAAAGGAACAATGTGATAACCTCTCAGTATCTGTATTGCAAACCATAATACCCAAAAGGAGGGAGAAAGAGAAAGAATGAAAGTTCCTAACAGATATAGGCTGGGGGTGAGGGGTGGTGAAGGCAAACCGAGGACATTGGTTGTGGGAAATGTACACTGGTGAAGCCATAAAAGGGTTGGAACATGGATGACTGAAAGGGGATCAAGAATAGCTTTGTAACTGTGTATCTCACAGTGATTTAATTTTGTTTTTAAATAGTCTTCCAATTTGATGGAACCATTTTTGTTTTTGCTCAGCCCCGATCCGAGCAGGCTTGGAGCATTCTCCACCCAAATCCTCCATCTTCCAGTAGGCAGGGGTCACACTCACCAACTGCCCCCCCCCCCCCCCCACACCATGTAATCCTATCAATGGCCAAGACCCAGAGACTATAATACCCAGCTCCCGGAAGAGAACAGTGCAGAGTCTCCTGCCCCAGGAGCTGTCTTCGCCAGGGCCCTTTGGAGGGGGGCGTGTTGAGTTTCCTCCCTGCCCCGAGCAGAGCCCTGGCAGCCGAAGACCTCCAGAACCAGCCATAACCATGCTGAGACCACTCTGCACACGCATGAATGTACCGGCAGAGGAACAAAGGCATGCGAGTCCCGGGGCTGAGATCTCCAAGCCTGCTCGAATCGGGGCTGAGCATCCTCCACCCAGATACTCCATCTTCCAGTAGGCAGGAGTCACACCCAGCAACTGCCCCCCAGCGTCATGTAATCCCATCAACGGCCAAGACCTAGAGACTATAAAACCAAGCTCCCGACATCTTATTATCTCATTCTTACTTTGGACAACCTGGCAGGCTACTGAATGTATGCCAAATACCAGTAACAATGAACGGTGTCATTCTCCTAACCCTAAAAGAGCCTTGAATGTGGCTCTTTTTAAAATCTAAGGGCTAGGACAAAGGAGACATTACTGGTGCCTGTTTGAGGCAATCGAAGAACAACAGGATGATCGTGATCGTGATTTTTGTTTTTGTGTTTGTGCAATATTCAGTGTAATCCAGGGATACTCTTGACTCTGCTCTCAGGGATCACTCTTGGCAGGGCTCAAGGAATCATATGTGGTGGCAGGGATCAAATCCATGCCAGCCTTTGACAAGGAAAACACACTATTCACTGAACTCTGGCCTCTGGTGATGACATTGAAGATTTTAAGTTATACAGTAGATATACACAGAATTCAAACTATACCAGTCATTATCTTTCTATACTTTTACATATGAAGCCTTATTTGGTGACACACCATGTTACTTAGTTGTTACTCCCAACTCAGTGACCAGGTATCATTCTCGGGTGTAATTTGGGGACTATGCATCACCAGGGATGAAACCCTGTATTTTTTCATGAAACGATTTGACCTTAGGCCACTAAATTATCTTTTTCATATGTAATACTTTTAAGATATAAAAAATACATATACTAGTTTTTCAGTGAATATATTACAAAATATTACAATTTGTCCTGATTGTGAAACCTTATTATAATATAATTTTCCTAAAATATATATTAAATTTTATAAAGTGAATTTTTCATTATTAATGAAATGATTGCTTTACTCTTTTGTCTTCTAACTACATAAACATCAACCCTTCTCAAGTTATTGTTCTTAACCTCTTGGTAACATAAAAGTCATTTAGTCACAGAAAGCTAAAATAATAAGTAAATATTTAGTCACATAGAACTAAATTAATTTACCATGATATAGTCTCTTATTATTCTTTTATATATTTTATTTAAAAATTATGCATTTGTAAATAAAATAAAAATAGTTCAAAACTTTCTAACTTGCAACAAAAATTTTTTATGTTGTAATTAATATTTATCTAGAAATTCTTTAATATTTAATTTCTAATTTAATGATAGTCTTAATATAGCATGAAATATTGGTCTGACTTTTGTTTGTTGATGAAAACTTAGTAAATGTAATGACATCTATCGTCTAAGGGTTAATGAAAAATTGTATTCACATCTTTGTTCCTCCCCAGTCTGAGCTTTCTTCCTACAATATAGGATGTCTTCTATTACAACATGAAGTTGTGACTAACATATAATATATGGTTTTGAGAATCATGCCATTCATTGTATTGACAAAAACAAAAGATGTTATGCTTTAGTTGCTTTTTCTTTAGGAAAATTTCCTTCATATTTAACATAATTTATTTTAGTTCACTTTGTTCATTCAATACTATAATAATTTTGTAGATATAGTATTTAATGGGTTTTTCTACCATGTAATATTTAATTATGTAATATTTAATCATGTGAAGGGAGACATCCACAACATTGAAGGGAGAAATCCACTACATTGGCAACTATTGCCCAACAGCCTGTTGTCTGTCGTCTACAAGCTGTTCACTCGAGTCATCGTTAATAGGATTGGAGAACATCAGATGAAGGACAACCATGCAAGCAAGCTGGGTTCTGCAAAGGATTTAGCATGATCGAACATATCTACACAATAACCAACCTCACTGAGGTTTCTCAGGAGTTCAAGATACTGCTCTGTCTAACGTTCATTGATTTAAAGAAAGCCTTTGATTCTGTTGAGATGGAAGTGATCATCGAAGCCCTAGTCAAACAGGGTGTTCAAACTCAATACATCAGGATCCTCTGTGAGCAGTATTGCAGATTTACTACCAGGATCTCACCATTCTACAAGAAAGTGATCATCGATGTCAAGAGAGGGGTTCAGCAGGGTGATACCTGCACTGTCTTCCCGTTGTTCATCAATTTGCTTGAGCAGGCCCAGTAACATCTCCATTGTGAGACTTATTGTTACTGTGTTTGGCATATCGAATACGTCACGAGGAGCTTGCCAGGCTTTGCCGTGTGGGCGAGATACTCTCGGTAGCCTGCCGGGCTCTCCAAGAGGGGCAGAGGAATCAAGCCTGGCTTGGCCGGACCGGCTGCGTGCAAGGCAAACGCCCTACTGCTGTGACACCCTTTCACTGAAACTCTTCAGTGCCACCCTCGAGAATGTCATGAGACGACGGGAATGGGAAGGAATGGTAGTGAAGATAGATGGTCAGCAACTACACCACCTCTGCATCGATGATGACATTGTTCTAATAACACTAAACATTAGCTAAGTGACACGAAAGCTCGCCGACTTCAACCGTTACTATGGAAAGGTCGGACTACAGCTGAATCTCACATAGAAAATGTTTATGAGCTATGGTCTTGTTTCTGATGCTCCACTCACTCTCAACAAAACGAACATCTCCAAATGAAACAGTTATTTGTACCTAGGCCAAGAAATCAACATGACAAATGATCTGGCACCTGAGTTGGACAGGAAGAAGAGAGCGGCTTGGAACACCTTCAACTGCATCAAAGAAATAGCTAAGAGGACAAAGAACCTCTGGCTCTGGGCACATCTCTTTGATTCCACTGTTCTTCCTGCATTAACATACACCTCAGAGACCTGGGCCCTATGAAAACAGGATGAGAAAGCTATTTGGGTCTCCTAAAGAGGAATCAAAAAAGCTATGCTTGGAGTATCATGCTTCGCTAAAATGAGAGAAAGAATCCAGAGTTCCAACCTTCATCAAAGGTCAAGAATCAGGGATGCTGTCTCATTTGCCAAGGTGTCAAAAATCAGATGGGCTGAACATGATCGAGATTTGGAGACCGCCGCTGTACTAGAGCCATTACCAAATGGATTCCATGGGACATCAAAAGATGGCGTGGCCTGCGGGGCCTCATGGGAACAGGGTGGAGCAGGTTCTTTCCTCCCCACCCCAACGAGATCTCAAGTCACCACCAATGAACGGCTTCTCTAGCACTGATTAAATCGCTTAATGACCATGATCCCTGAGACTCAGAAACAAATCTCGGAACCCAATGGCTTTTGCCAGAAATGTTTCTCCAGTTCCTGAAGTAGGTTACTTGCTCTGAGTCACCCCAAGTGGGAATAAGTTTTGTGCATTGGCCTATTCCCCTGGCGTCCCAGTGGCCACCATCCTTCAAAGGCCCTGGACAGTCAGGTTTGGATCCGCAGTGATGAGACACGCAGGGCCTCATGGGAGGGGAGTGAAGCTGGCCGTTTCCTCACCACCCCAATGAGATCTCGAGTTGCCACCCACGAACAGCCTCTGTGGCTCCTGATCAAGCTGCTTAACAGTCATGATACCAGAGACTCAGAGACAAATCTCAGAACCCAGTGGCTTTTGGCAGGGGTACATCTGGACCGCAGTGGGTTGCTGTTGCTGGGCCATCCCAGGGGGGAAAGGGTGCTGTCCCTCCGTCTGCTTCCCCTAGGCAGCTCGGTGGCTGCCATCCACCAGAGGCCATAGATAGTCAGGTTTGGGCCCTCAGTGACGAGACACATGGGGCCTCATGAGATGGGGGGAGCCGGCCGTTTCCTCCACCTTGCAATGAGACCTCAAGTCGTAGCCCAGGATCAGCCTCTCTGACTTCTTATCAAGCTGCTTAACAGCCATGATCCCAGAGACTCAGAAACAAATCTCAGAACCCAGTGGCTTTTGGCAGAAATGTGTCCAGACCCCGCAGTAGGTTACTGTCGCCAAGCCACTCCAGGGAGTAAAGGGTGTTGTCTCTCCACCTGCTCCCCCTAGGCAGCTTGGTGGCCTCCATCTTCCAGAGGCCATTGGGCAGTCATGTTTGAGCCTTCAGTGACGAGACACGTGGGGCCGCACGGGATGGGGGTGGAGCCAGCCATTTCCTCCCCATTGCAAAGAGACCTTGAGTTGCCACCCATGAATGGCCTTTCTGGGTCCTGATCAAGCTGCCTAACGGCCATGATCCTAGAGACTAAGAAATGAATCTCGGAACCCAGCACGTTTTGGCAGAAATCCCTCCAGATTTGTGTTAAAATTTCAGAATTTCAAAATCACACGACCACTACTGCAGTCGTGCAACATCATACGTTATTCATAACCAGCAATAGAAAACAAAATGTCTGTAGCCATCCAGTGATGCCAACACAATTTATTAAAGAGGCTTTCCTTACACCACTTCACATTACTTGCACCTTTATCAAAGATTAGATGATCATATGATTGAGGGGAGATGTCAGTGTATTCAACCCTGTTCCATTGGTCTGCAGTTCTGCCTTTGTTCCAGTACCATGCTGTTTTAATTATTACTGCTTTGTAGTACAGTTTGAAGTTAGGGAGGTTGATTCCTCCCATTTTCTTTTTCCCAAGAATTGCTTTAGCTATTTGTGGGGGCTTATTGTTCGATATAAATTTCAGGAGTGTTTGCTCCATTTCTTTGAAGAATGTCATGGGTATCCTTATAGGGATTGCATTGAATTTATACAATGCTTTCGGTAGTATTGCCATTTTGACAATGTTAAGTCTCCCGACCCATGAGCAGGGGATATCTTTCCATTTCCTCATGTCCTCTTTTATTTCCTGAAGTAGCGTTTTGTAGTTTTCTTTGTACAGGTCCTTTACTTCCTTAGTTAAGCTGATTCCTAGGTACTTGATTTTCTGGGGCAAAATTGTGAACGGTATTGTTTTTTTCATGTTGCTTTCTTCTCTCTCACTGTTTGCGTATAGGAAAGCCATGGACTTTTGGGTATTGATTTTATAACCTGCAACTTTACTATACGAGTCTATTGTTTCTAGGAGTTTTTTGGTGGAAGTTATTGGGTTCTCTAAGTAGAGTATCATATCATCTGCGAATAGTGAGAGCTTGATTTCTTCCTTTCCTACCTGAATGCCCTTAATATCTTTTTCCTGCCTAATCACTATTGCAAGTACTTCCAGTACTATATTGAACAGCAGTGGAGAGAGTGGGCATCCCTGTCTCGTCCCTGATCTTAGAGGGAAGGCTCTCAGTTTTTCCCCATTGAGGATGATGCTTGCTGTAGGCTTGTGGTAGATGGCTTTAATTATGTTGAGGCAAAAGTAAGATCAAAATGGATTAAAGACCTCAACATCAGACCAGAAACCATAAGGTACATTGAAGATAAAGTTGGCAAAACCCTCCATGACATTGAAGCTAATGGTATCTTCAAAGATGCCACGCCACTGCCTAAGCAAGTGAAAACAGAGATAGATAAATGGGACTATCTTAAACTAAGAAGCTTCTGCACCTCCAAAGAAACAGTGACCAAAATACAAAGACAGTCTACAGAATGGGAAAGGATATTCACCGAATACACATCTGACAAGGGGTTGATATCCAGGATATACAAAATACTGGTTAAACTCCACAAGAAGAAAACATCCAACCCCATCCAAAAATGGGGCAATGAAATGAACAGAAACTTTCTCAAAGAAGAAATCCGAATGGCAAAAAAGCACATGAGAAAATGCTCTACATCATTAATCATCAGGGAGATGCAGATCAAAACCACAATGAGATACCATCTCACACCTCAGAGACTGGCCCACATTCAAAAGAACAAAAGCAACCAATGCTGGCGTGGATGTGGCGAGAAAGGGACACTCCTTCACTGTTGGTGGGAATGTCCACTGGTTCAGCCCTTCTGGAAAACAGTATGGACGATTCTCAAAAAATTAGAAATTGAGCTCCCATTTGACCCAGCAATACCACTCCTGGGAATATATCCCAGAGAGGCAAAAATGTATAGTCGAAGTGACATCTGCACTTGTTTGTTCATTGCAGCACTCTTTACAATAGCCAGAAACTGGAAGAAACCTGAATGCCCAAGAACAGATGACTGGTTAAAGAAACTTTGGTACATCTACACAATGGAGTACTATGTAGCTGTTAGAAAAGATGAAGTCATGAAATTTACATACAAGTGGTACAATATGGAAAGTATCATGCTAAGTGAAATGAGTCAGAAAGAGAGGGATAGACATAGAAAGATTGCATTCATCTGGGGGATATAAAGTAACAAAGTATGAGATTAATACCCAAGAATAGCTGAGATCAGCACCAGGAGGATTACTCCATAACTTAGAGGCCAGCCGGGTATCCTAGAGGAAAGGGCAGTTCAGATAGAGAAGGGAGCACCAAATAAAGGATGTTTGGAGGATCCTCCCAGGAGGGGAGATGCATGTTGAAAGTAGACTATGGACTGAACATGTTTGCCACTCAATGCCTCTTTTGCAGACCACAACACCCAAAAGGAGAGAGAGAACACAGGGGATTGCCCTGCCACAGAGACAGGGGGGATGGGGGGATGGGGGTGGGAGGGATATTATCCATGGTGGTGGAAAATGGGCACTGGTGGAGGGATGGGTATCTGATCATTGTATAATTGAAACCAAAGCACAAAAAATTGTAAATCTACAACTTTAAAAAAAAATAAAATAAAATAAAATAAAGGGAAAAAAAAGAAAACAAAATGTCTACTGTTGCCTTTTCAGCAGATCTGAGTGTTGGGGTAATCACTTGGTCACTTGACTTCCTGTTCATCATCAATTTGCTCAAGCAGGCGCCAGTAACTTCTCCATTTGTCCCTGTCACGTGCTAGTGTAGCCCAATGGCGTCTGTTTATTCTAGGAACACGAAGAGCCTAAAACCAATCATTCATGATCTTGATGAAGAAGTCTGACCATCTGGTAGGTGGGCAACCATGCGATCTATTGAAGTCCCATGGAATCCAGTTGGTAATGTCTCTAGTCCAGTGATCATCTCCAAATCGCGTTACATGTCCAGCCCATCTGATTTTCGATGCCTTGGTAAATGAGACAGCATCCCTGATTCTTGATCATTGATGGAGGTCGGAACTCCAGATTCTTTCTCTCATTTGAGTAAAACATAATACTCTAGGCATAGCTCTTTCAATTCCTCTTTGGGAGATCCGAATAGCATTCTCATCCTGTTTGCGTAGGGCCCAGGTCTCTTAGGTGTATGTTAATGCAGGAAGAACAGTGGAATCAAAGAGATGTACCCGGAACCAGATGTTCTTCGTCCTCCTCGCTATTTCTTCAACACTCTTGAAGGCGTTCCAAGCAGCTCTCTTCCTCCTGTGCAACTCAGGTGCCAGGTTATTCATCATGTTGACTTCTCGACCTGGGTACACATAACTGTTGCATTCGGAGATGATCATTCCGTTGAGAGCAAATGGAGCTTCAGGAATGAGGCTTTTTCTCATAAACATTGTCTTTGTGAGATTCAGCTGTAGTCCGACCTTTCCACACTCACGGTTGAAGTTGGCCAGCATTTGTGCTGCTTGATTAATCTTTGTTGTTATTAGAATGATGTCATCAGCAAAGCGGAGGTGGTGTTGTTGCGAACTGTCTATCTTCACTCCCATTCTTTCCCATTCCCGTCGTTGCATGATGATCTTGAGCATGGCATTAAAGAGTTTCGTTGAAATGGTATCACCCTGCAGAACCCCTCTATTGACATCGATGATCACGTCTTTGTAGAATGGTGAGATCTTGGTAGTGAATCCATAATACCGCTCAAGGAGGATCCTGATGTATTGAGTTTGAATGCCCTGATTGGCTAGGGCTTCAATGACCACTTCTGTCTCAACAGAATCAAAGGCCTTCTTTAAATCGATGAACGCTAGACAGAGCGGCATCTTGAACTCCCAAGAAACCTCAATGAGCTTGGTGTAGGGGCAAAATCCCAAATAATAATGGTGGGTCTGGTGTCAAAATATTGAATGTGATAAAAGTAGAGAAAGAGAGTAATTTGGAAATCATCTGCCCCACAGGTAGGGGGAGGTTGTGGGATGCGGGTATACTGGGGTTTTTGGTGGTGGAGAATGGTCACTGGTGAAGGTACGGGTGTTTCATTGTATGACTGAGACTTAAACCCAAAAGTTTTGTAACTGCTCTCATGTGATTCAATAAATAAAATTACAAAATAATGAAAAAAAATATAAGGTGGAGTTTATGCACAATTCAATCAACTAATCAGTGGCTGAATAAATAAAAACTCCTACATTAGAAAAAAAAAGATCGCATGGCCACCCACCTACTATATGGTCAGACTTCTTCGTTGAGACCCTGAAGGAACGATTTGAGGATCTTCATATTCCTAGAAGGAGCAGACACCATAGGGCTACACTGGCACGTGACAGGGATGAATGGAGATGTTACTGACGTCCACTTGAACAAATCAATGAGTTACAGGATGTCAAATGATCAAGTGATTCTGTTTTCAAACTGACTTTTGATTGAATTTTTTTCTAATATTTGAAGAAAATGAATTTAGAAAGCTGTCCAATCCTTAGATGATTTTAAATCGCTCTTCTGTTTTTTTTCTTTTTTTTAATGTAGGAGCATTGCTAAAGGTAAAGGTAAAGGCCCTCCCGTTGATCGTCGATTTGCTCGAGCGGGCCCAGTAACGTCTCCATTGGAGACTTTGTTGTTACTGTGTCTGGCATATCGAATACTCTCAGTAGCTTGCCGGGCTCTCCGAGAGGGGTGGAGGAATCGAACTCGGGTCGGCCATGTTGGCCGCTTGTAAGGTGAACGCCCTACCACTGTGCTATCGCTCCAGGTAGGAGCATTGCTACCCCTGACATATTCACTATGCCAAACAAACGCAGTAACAAGTCTCACAATGGAGACATTACTTGGCCTGCTCAAGCAACTCGATTAACAATGGGAGGAGAGTGCTACAGTGCTACACAGGAGTACTGCTATTTATTCAGCCATTGATTAGGTTGATTGAATTGGGCATGAACTCCACCTTAATTTTTTCTTTTATTTTTTTTAATGTATAAGTATTGCTATTTATTCAGCCATTGATTAGACTAATTGAATTGGGTATGAACTCCACCTTACTTTTTTTCCTTTTTAATAATTTTATTCATTGAATCACCATGAGGGCGTTACAAAGCTTTCAGGTTTAAGTCTCACTCATGCAATGAAACACCTGTACCTTCACCAGTGGCCATTTTTCACGACCAAAAACCCTAATATACTCCCCATCCACATCCTCCCTCTACCTGGGCAGCGACTCCCGGGTCTCACTGGGGCGGGGAGGAAAGGGCCGGCTCCACCCCCGTCCCTTGAGGCCCCACATATCTCATCACTGAGGACCCAAACCTGACTCTCCAATGGAGGATGGTGGCCACCGATCCACCAAGGGGGAGCAGGAGGAGGAAGAGTACCCTTTCCCCCCTGGGGTGGCCCAGCGATAGTAACCTACTGTGGGGTTCGGACGCATTCTGCCAAAAGCCGCTAAGTTTCAAGATTTGTTTATGAGTCTCTAGGATTATGGCCATTAAGCAGCTTGATCAGGAGTCAGAGAGGCCATTCGTAGATTTTTTTCTTTTGGGTTTTGGACCATACTCAATTGTGTTCAGTACTTACCCCTGACTATGTACTCAGGAATAACTCTTGAGAGTACTTTGGAGGCCATCCATAATGCCAGGGATCAGACCAAGGTTGACTGCAGGGAAAGAAAGTATCTTAGCCCCAGGACTCTCTCTTCACTCCCTCTCATATTTTTAAGATAATTTATGTTCATATAACCACTTGATTTTTTCTTATTAAATCCATTTTAAATTATGCATTAGTTTCATTTGAATTTAAAAATCTGAATCGTTTGTATAATATATTACTTGATAACATTTTCATTTAATTTCAAAATATTAGCAAAAAGTTTAAACCAGCCACAATTATCACATCAGAAGTTACAACTTCAAAATTCATCAGGAAAAAATGCTGTTGTATATGTACCCAGACCTTTTTCCTATACATATTTTTCAAAATCTGAGACAAAATAGTGTCTAAGCTTCTGTTTAATTGTTCATGCTATTATCAATAATATCATTGGCTGCATAGAATGAATTTCAAGTTACACCATAAAGAAAAAAAAAACTAAAGTTAACAAATTGTTTCATTGTTTGATTTTTTTCTAGCCCCAGAGTCACAACCCAGGATCTAAGATATGCAAGTCCTACCTTATGTCACTGAGCCAAATTTTCAAACTTAGTTTTTGATTTGCCATTAATTTTCTTGTGCATTTGTTTTTGTTAAATATTTAACTTTAAATAGCTAAATATGTAATGATAGTTACAATATGTGTTTGGTTCCTTGACATTAAAATATTTCCTAGTTTGTGTTAACTATAATTTATTTTTACTTATTAGTTATGCTGTGAAAAAGGGAGAACTATGTCTTAAGTTTTTTCCACCAAAAGTCCAAAATCTTTCTAGGTAAAACTCTTTACCTCTTTAATTATGCTGTTTCAAGTGTGAAAGAGGAAAACTTAATCCATCACCAGATTCTTACATAGAATTGCTGCACTTCTCTATGACATAATTTCTTGACTGGGGTCCGGGTTTGGACCACATTCAGTGGGGCTCAAGGGCATTCCCTGGACCAAGACCCATTGTACTCAAAATGACAAGTCAGATACTGGCAGAATACTGAAAGCAACAAGATCAAAAGGGAGTTTGCATAAAAAACAAGGCCATAAAATATACATCAGATCTATCAAATGAGACTCTATGAGCCAGAAGAGTAGGGAGGGATAAAGTATAAAAACTAAATGAAATGAACACTTCACCAAGAATACTCTATCCAGCTAGATTGTTATTCAGGTTTGAAGAGAAAATAGAGAGCTTCACGGACAGGAGACAGCTTAGGAAATTCATACCCTCGAGACCCCATTTTTCAAAAAGTGTTAAGAAAGCTTCTTTAAAGGAACAAATTCCCCAATGTGTGGCATCAAGTATGGCACTCACTAAGCATGCATATGGTCGCCCTCTACTAGATTAAAGAAAGATACATTTATTCCTAGCTCCCTAGGGGATTTTATACATTTTTCCATAGTGAATTAACATATCATTTACATTGATTGTTTCTATGCCTGACTAGTTTTTTTTTCACATCTAGAGATTTTTATTGCAACCTTTTACTTATTAGTTCAAACACTTAAGCAGTTTCTATAACATAATACTTTTATTATAAAACCAATAATCTTCTTAGGATAAAGCATTGCGCACTTTTATAAGCTTACTCATATTTTTTCATCAAAATTTTATTTTATTTAATCTTAATAAATTTTACTTTTGTAAGTTTTGCCTATTTCATGGAAACTCTAAAATATATTAGCACAGAATTTTAAAAAATGATTTATTTATGACATGGAAGACATGATAACTACTATAATAAGATTCAAGTGCAAAATATAATTTAATAGAATGTTTTACAAGCCAAAAATTAGAAATATAGTCATGTAAATGAGAATAGGCATATACTATACTGCATTAAATAACTTTAATTTATTTACGTGGGTCAAAATTATAAAGCAATCGATTATCACAAATTGATTTTTATTGATTTATTTTATAATTCCACTTCCCATTCACTGTTTTGTTGAAAGAAGTAACATGAAATAAATTTGTTATGTGACTTTGAAGAAGGCTAGAGCTGTAGATAGGAGGAAACTTGGGGACATTGAAGGAAGGAAGGAGATACTGGTGGTGGGATTGGTGTTGGAACGTTGCATTCCTGAAACAAGTCTCTTATGAACAGCTTCATAAATCACAGTATCTTAATTAAAATTAAATTTGAAAATATATATGCCACACTTAAAATTCTAATTCTTAAATCTTAGTTATTTCTATAATTAGAGATAGCCTATAAAACATTTTTATCCTAACTTTTTTATAAAATAGGCAAGTGTGGGGGAAAAAAGAGACTTGGGTATTAGTGAAATAATGACACATTAGAAATTAGCTAGCCTCTGACCCGAATTTAAGAATAATGTTTGATATCTTTGTGATAAATGGTCCCAGGCTATTTAACTGGTCATATAGATAGACTCATAAAGATATTGTCAAGAAGATATATATAATAATAATACTGAAGAAATCCATGGAGGTGACAAGTTGCATGAGTTTTCATGAAAAGCATGCTGCTTTTCTAAGCCCTAAATGTAGACTTCCAGCAATATTTCTAATTAATTATCTGCCATTCATATTCATATAAATTCTTTTTAACATGGTTCCCAAAGCATGTATCAAAATGGATATTAATTAGATAATATGAAATGGAAGTTTTATAGATAGAATTCTACAAGTTATATGAAACTGGTAAAAATATTGGTTTATTTCAATGAGGCATTTAGAAAAAGTCTTATAGATGACCCCTGTAAAATTATTTAGCTTGCAGTATACCATAGGACTGTCACTGTCACTGTCCTCCCGTTGTTCATTGATTTCCTTGAGTGGGCCGAATAACATCTCCACTGTGACAACTGTTACTGTTTTTGGTATATTGAATACATCACGGGTAGCTTGACAGGCTTTACTGTGCAGGCGAGATACTCTCGGTAGCTTGCCGGGCTCTCCAAGAAGGGCAGAGGAATCAAACTTGGGTTGGCCATGGTGGCCACTTGCAAGGCAAACGCCCTACCCGCTGTGCTATTGCTCCAGCCCACACCATAGGACAATTTTCAAAATTGCTGGTACCACTTGGCTGGAGCAATAGCACAGCAGGTAAGGCATTTGCCTTGCAAGTGGCCAACATAGCAGACCCGATTTCGATTCCTCTGCCCCTCTCGGAGAGCCCGGCAGGCTACCGAGAGTATCTCACCCACACGGCAAAGCCTGGCAAGCTACCCATAACGTATTCAATATGCCAAACACAGTAACAATTGTTACAATGGAGACTTACTGGGCCCGCTCGAGCAAAATGATGAACAAAGGGAGATCAGTGACAGTGACAATGACTGGTACCACTGTACCACCTTAAGGTACATTTATGTGAACAAATTCTCAATATAACACCATATGAAAAATAGTCATATAGGTCATGCATATTATCCAATTAAAAGAGAGTTTATTATATTATCTCTTTAGCTGTTGACTAAAAGTCTGGCATATATAGTACAGGAAATATGGTACTACTTCTGAGATGGAGAATTTTTTTAGGTTAAAAATGCTACTTAACACGGGTTAAGGACTTCAGATATGAGTAAACTAGACACACTGTGGTCTACATAAACCATATAGTTTACTAAAGTAAAATAGAAGAAACAAATCATCTTGCAAAACATAATGTTATAACAGTTGCTAAGTATTTTAAAAATCTGATTCAATAAGAGAAAATATATAAACTCATAATTGAAGAATTAATTTTAAGAAACAATTAGCATTAGAAAAATGTTCCAAGTAAAGAAATGATTTCCTTAAAATGCTTTTGGGTGAGAGAGAATAGGAAAATATAAGATGGGATAGAAAGAATAAATAGGTATTTAATAAGGATGAAGAAATAAAGATCAGGCAAGGTGGTGCATGTAAATTTCCTATATATCATTAACTTAAGGTCAGTAGAAATATATGAAAGAATTTGAAGCAGATAAAATTACATAATACTTTCATTTTGAAATAATAAGTTTGTCTGAACTTACAGGGATTCAAGAAATGAAGGTAAGTGATAAGAATAGAAATAGTTAATAAATTAGAGGTAATATCTATTGGACCTACAAAATTAAGATTTGGATTTTAAGGAAGATCATTTTAAAGATGGTTTCCAGATTCTGAACTGCAAAATGATTTCTCATGGTAAGAAGATGCAAATGAGAGAAGCTTGTAAGAAATCCAGGAGCCCAGCATACTACTGGAGGATATAATATCCAAGATGCAGTGCATCAGAAGGATAAAAGAGACAATTTCAATTTACCCAGGACACAAGTCTTCCAGACTACACAACTCAATACCGTAAGACCTCCCTGGCCATGATTTCACCCACAAAGGAATAAGAATAGTGAGTACCATACTTCCTCAGCAATTCTGGATACCTCCAAAAACATCTACTTGTTGTTTTGCGCATCTATTTGGGTATGCATCAAGATTGGGGTTGGAAGGTAATTGACACAGAAGCAAACTGGAATCTCACCAAAGTTACCAGAGGGAAATAATCCTATTAACCATACCTTGAACTCCATCAAACACCTGCACACAAGCAATGGGGAACACAACACCCATGGATTGGTACCTCACATATACTCCAACTGTGTGTCAGTTTTAAAAATGCCTTTACAGACAAAATACATATGAACTTAAGAATCCTGCCACAAGAGAGAGCAAAGCAGAGGTGTGGGAAATCATCCCCTTAATAATAACTCCAAGGTCGGGTCTGTCTCCTGAGTAAAACCAAGCAAGAACAGAATACTACAAGGGCAGCAAACATTTGGCCAGGCAATAATAGGGTAAGAAATGATCATGGCTTTAACACTGCACTTTAAAACAAACACTAACACTAGAGGCATGAGATCAAAACCATAGCAGCCAAACTTAAAATGAGCTGGTCAAGAAGGCAGCCATCAGCATGAGTTAACATAGGGACTGGTAGAGGGAACCTGACTCTGGTGTTGGGACTGGTACCTGAAGACTGTATGTCTGAAACTTCACCATGAATAACTTTGCAATTCTGGTGCCTTAATAAAATAATAATAATAATAATAATAATAAAGGTGCTTGCTGATTGTTATCATCTATGGCTACAGCTATGTACCTAACACAACTCTGGTCTTAATATACCTATTAATAAAAACAATGGCTCAAGTGTCAGAAGCCAGGGAGCCAGGGTGGAGAAGCAGAAACTGTATTCAATCAATGGCCAGCTCATGCCCTCTTTCAGAGCCATGGAGACCTAGAATTCAGAGTCACTGAATTCTGAAGGAAGTGACTATACCCTCAATAGCAGCATAACCTCTGGGGCTGGGGCAATAGTACAGCAGGTAGGGCGTTTTCCTTGTACAAGGCTGATCTGGGTTTGATCTCCGGCATCCCATATGATCCCCCAAGTACTGCCCAAAGTAATCCCTGAGTGCAGAGCCCTGAGTAACCCCAGAGCATCGCTGAGTGTGATCCAAAAAGTAAAAAGCAACATAAACTCCAAGGATCATGGAAAAAAAATCAAGAAAATATCAGCATAAAAGGAACATGACAATTTTTCAGTAACTGAGCTCAAAGATATATCACTTTTAGAGAGAGGACAGTTTCCAAGTCACCCCAGTGACCCTAGGTAAGATCTGCATGTCAAGGGGAAAAAACTCTAAAAATGGAATCATGTTTTACCAGAAAATCAATAAACCTGAAATTCACTTCAGAGTGAGAAAAACTTTGCTGTGCCTTGTTTTCCTTTTTTTCCTTTTTCCTTTTCATTTTATTTTTTAGGGATAGCATTGGACCACATTTGATGGTGCTCAAGGAACACTGCTGGTGGTGCTCAGGGGACTATGTGGTGCCAGCGACTGAACCAGGGTGAGCCACACGCAAGGCCAGCTCCTCAGTCGCATATTCTCTCTTGAGTTCTTGAGTCCTTGTGCTTTGCTTTTTTTTTAAAGAAATTATGAGCTTTTTACTTTTTATTTGGTGCTTCTTCCTGATGACAGGTTGGCCAGAAAAAAAGTTCAGTGGGATCTAAAGCAATAAGAATTTCACCATATTTAGATCCTGACTGCCATATAACTACATTCTGTCTTATTTCCCCCATACTCTTGCCACTGTTTTCCAAAGTAGGAATCCCTGAATCCTAGGGGAGCACTATATTGATCCAGGGGATGGAAATATTCTTGAGTACTACGGGGTGGGGGGGGGGGAGTTCTTTTTGGTTCTTTTTGATTGAGTGGTTGAAGAGGATGGATATCTAAGACAGGAGTGTGTGTGTGTGTCGGAGGCGGGAGAGGGTTATTGATTTATTTTTTTAAAAAGGGGAGTAAACCAAGTAAGTTTAGGGGTCTGTTCGTTAGACCCAAAGAAAGAGTAGTTAGTAGAAATACTTTTTTTCCAGTCCCCACGACAATGAATGTTTAGACATTTTGGAATTCAAGACAGTTTATATCAAACACAATAATGCTTCCACTGACTCAGAATATAAAATTGAAATTATATATGTATATGTATATATATATATATACGTATATATTTATATATATGCAGGGGAGTATGGAGGGGGAGTTTCTGATGATAAAAGTGACTGATCCATATTAACAGGGAAAATAAGATTGTGGCTCTCTAATTAGGATCAAGAAGAATATTAAACAAGCCCAGAGGTTACCTGCTTGTATATTTCTATCTTTTGGACTCTAAAAGCTGGACTACCAAGAGCTCTGGACACCTCATTAGGCCAAGAACTAAATCCAGCTGAATTCTGCACCAGAGTTTAAGGGTACTATGAATATTGTCACATTTAATCATATCTCCATACAAAGAGATTTAAATTTTTCTAATGTGGTTTATTTCTAACCAGTGATAGGTTTACAAAATCCTAAGCAGCCTTAGCTACAGGAAAATGGAATTTGGTATGCAAAGATAAAGAAAACTGCAAACTCAGCGTCAGTCATTTGAAAAAAGAAATGGATTACATAGTTCTTTTAGCCAAGTTATTGTATTGGAAAAACTACTTCTAAATTCTAGCATAATGGAGTTTGGAGAATGCAGCTCATAGATTTTTCCCACTGTTTCACTGACATTATTTTTCTTTAAGGCTTAAAACTGCTACTGGAATTAGAAAGAAAAGATGTTAATATAGGCCAGGAAATCTTGCTCTTTTCAGATAAAGGTGAATGTAGGAACAGATAGCAAAGGACTATCTACACATGTATTCCCTACTTCTCTGCTTTGAACATGAACTCACATAGTAAAGAATTATCTTAAATAAACTAAAGGATACTACACAGACATAATTTTTTCCCCCATTAAGGAGCATATCTACATCAAATAAACTAGATAATCCAGTCTGAGTGCATACTGGAGCTTAGCTTTGCCAGGCTATGTTGCATGTGCTGTCAGAGGGTGAATACCTCTATAAACTAGTGTGCCTGTCACAGGCTGTCAGAGAAACATGACAGACTTACCTTAGCCGACTCTGAAGTTGGACTATCAGACCATCGTGGAATACTTAGAAAGTGTCTACAAGAGCCAATATCAGGCCATGCATTAAAACACTAACAAATTAATCAAGAAAACAAGGTAATGGGTTAGAAGCTTGTTTACCAGCAAAATCCAGTAAGAACACTCTAGACTGGATATTCACAAACTTATTCGGCCTATCACACCTTCTCAAAAAGTAAATAAATCAGTCACTCAGTGCACACTTAAAATCTACCTTCTTTCCAGGGAAAAGGTCCAGCTTCAAGATTGATTTTGGAGAGATGCTGACAGCTGAGTTATCCCAGAGTCCACCACAAGGCCAAGATCTCTGGACCCTAGACGGGATGAGGGCAGGCCAAGTCCCCAGGCTGCTGAAGGCACCATTACGTGACATATGTTGTAATATGCATTATAAAGTAAATAAATGAAGGACTGCTAAAGGAGCAATCTCGGAGGGGGGATGAGGAAGAAATTTAGGACACTGGTGGAGGTAAGGGCACATTGGTGGTGGGACTAGTGTTGGAATATTAAATACCTGACACAACTGTATTATGAGCTTTGTCAATCAAGGTGTTTAATCACTTAATCACTTAACTTCCCGTTAGTCGTCGATTTGCTCGAGCGGGCGCCAGTAACGTCTCCATTTGTCCCTGTCGTGTGCTAGTGTAGCCCAATGGCATCTGTTCGCTCCGGGAACATGAAGGGCCTCAAACCGATCGTTCATGATCTTGACGAAGAAGTCTGACCATCTGGTAGGTGGGCGGCCACGCGGTCTTTTGACATCCCGTGGAATCCAATCAGTAACAGCTCTAGTCCAACGGTCGTCTTTAAATCTCATTACGTGACCAGCCCATCTGATTTTCGACACCTTGGCAAATGAGACAGCGTCCCTGATCCTTGATCGTCGACGGATGTCAGAACTCCGGATTCTTTCTCTCAACTGAGTGAAACGTGATATTCCAAGCATAGCTCTTTCTATTCTTCTTTGGGAGACCTGAATGGTGTTCTCATCTTGTTTGCGTAGGGCCCAGGTCTCTGAGGCATATGTTAATGCAGAAAGAACAGTGGAATCAAAGAGATGTGCCCGGACCCGGAGGTTCTTCGTCCTCTTAGCTATTTCTTCTATGTTCTTGAAGGCGTTCCAAGCCGCTCTCTTCCTCCTGCGCAGCTCGGGTGCCAGGTCATTTGTCATGTTGACCTCTCGACCTAGGTAGACATAGCTGTTGCATTTGGAGATGGTCGTTCCATTGAGAGCGAATGGGGCGTCAGGAACAAGGCTGTTTCTCATAAACATTGTCTTCGTAAGATTCAGCTGTAGTCCTACCTTTCCACACTCACAGTCAAAGTCGGCCAGCATTTGTGCCGCTTGGCTGATGTTTGGTGTTATTAAAACAATATCATCAGCAAAGCGGAGGTGGTGTAATTGCCGACCATCTATCTTCACTCCCATTCCTTCCCATTCCAGTCGTCGCATGATGTTCTCGAGGGTGGCACTGAAGAGTTTCGGTGAAATGGTATCACCCTGCCTCACCCCTCTCTTGACATCAACGATCACTTCTTTGTAGAATGGTGAGATCCTGGTAGTGAATCCGCAATACAGCTCACGGAGGATCCTGATGTATTGGGCTTGAATGCCCTGATTGGCTAGGGCTTCAATGACCGCTTCCGTCTCAACAGAATCAAAGGCCTTCTTTAAATCAATGAACGTTAAGCAGAGCGGCATCTTGAACTCCCAAGAAACCTCAATGAGCTTGCTTATCGTGTGGATATGGTCGATGGTGCTGAATCCTTTGCGGAACCCTGCTTGCTCGCATGGTTGTCCTTCATCTAGTGTTCTGCCAATCCTATTCAGGATGACTCGAATGAACAACTTGTAGATGACAGACAATAGGCAGATAGGGCGATAGTTGCCAATGTCATGGATGTCTCCCTTCTTGAACAGTAGTACGGTCCTGCTGGTTTTCCATTGGGACGGAACCTTGCATTCAGACAGGTAGCGAGTGAAGAGCCGAGCCAGTGTATTGATGAGTACTGACGGCAGGTTCTTCAGGTGTTCAGGTCTGACCTTGTCTGGGCCGGGTGCTGTTTGTTTCTTTACCGACGAAATGGCGTGTCGGATTTCGAGGGGAGAACATTGGGAACAACATACCCATCCTGTGGAATTTGGTATGTTGGCAAGTGGACATGGCTATCGAAGAGATTTGAGTAGAAGTCATGGATAATCTTCTCCATTACCGTTCTGGAGGATGTGATGGATCCATCAGGACGTCGGAGGGCAGTCATCATGGTCTTATAGTTGGCGAAGGACAGGCGGGCCTTACGAATACTTTTCCCGGCTTCTGCCGCATCTACCAGTACTTCTGCTCTTCTCTCTTTGAGGTCTTCCTTGATCACATCTCTGCACTGCTTTGAAGCTCGGACGTTAGCTTGCGGTTGCCTGAGGCATGCGCCAAACCACGCTGGCGAATTAGCTCAAGAGTTTTCGAAGATAGGCGACTTTTTGTGGCTATCTCTCTCTTGGCGTTCCTCGCACATTCATGGAGGTGCTGAACCAGTCGATCGTATTCCTCGTCAATGTTGTCAACAATGGCATCTTCCCATGTTGCCGCAATAGTACCAAAGAGTTCCCAGTTGGTGGTCATTCTGGGTGTTCTCTTTTTGAACTTTGCAGCCCTTTCTCCCCGCTCTGTGAAGTAGAATTTTGCACGAAGGAGACGGTGGTCCGATCCCGTTCGAAATTTTGGGACAACAGCGACATCAATCAGGCAAAACCGTCCATTGAATATGATGTGGTCTATTTCGTTGTGGAATCGTCCACCGGGAGACTCCCATGTCCATCGTTTAGATTCTGCCTTCTGGAACTGTGAGTTACCATGGATGGTCTTGGTTGACATGATGAACTCTGACAGTCTCTCACCCTGTTCGTTCCATTCTAGGCCATGGGTCCCGATGTGAAGTTCTTCAGCTGATCTTCTCGGTCCTATCTTGGCATTAAAATCACCCACAATGATCTTGTAGAAGGTGTGGTCTTCTTTATAGAACTTCTCTAGCTCCATGTAGAACTTCTCGATTTCTCTTTCATCATAATGAGATGTTGGTGCGTAGACAACGAAGATAGAAACTGCAGGCAGTGAGCCACATCTATTCAAATGTAAATGTCCGACTCGGGTTGTTAGGCATTCGAATGAATCAATGCTCTTGGCCAAGTTTGTGTTGACAAGGACACCGATGCCTCCAACACCTCTTTTATCGCATGTTCCGAGGAACAATTCTTCTCCAGTGTCAAAAACGGCATGGTGAGATTTGTGCCTTCTTGTCTCGGTCAGACCAATGATGTCGTACTTGATCATTCGCGCTTGTACCATCAGGTCCTCGATGGATGCATCTGATGGTAGTGGACACGACTTCCACTACCCAGCCGTCGCCACACTCCAGGACGCTTTCCCTGCCCTGTCTGCTTCCATCAACCACCCAGGGATCGAATTGTGCACAGGAGACCCACCCTACCCAGATAAATACCCCACTGGCAGACTTCCACTCTCGACACGACTTCCACTACCCAGCCGTCGCCACACTCCAGGACGCTTTCCGGACCAGCGCGGCAGCTCCGGCCGAGACCCACGCACAACTGAAGACCCACAGAACAAGATAAGCGGAACTCTCTGAGACCTTGGACTCCAGGCTCGGCGGACCCAGGGACAGAGCTTCTCTGCTTGCTCCCACCACCACAGGTGACAAAGGGATTCTAATCAGGAGCCCCACCCTACCCTGCCCTGTCTGCTTCCATCAACCACCCAGGGATCGAATTGTGCACAGGAGACCCACCCTACCCAGATAAATACCCCACTGGCAGACTTCCACTCTCGACACGACTTCCACTACCCAGCCGCCTCCACACTCCAGGACGCTTTCTGGACCTGCGCGGCAGCTCCGGCCGCGTGACACATCATAAGACACTACATACCCATCTTCTGGAATTGTCATACCATATTTGATAGGGTTCAAATATGGTAACACCTACAAGGGTGATTAGAGGTCACCCCAAAAGCCTCTATCCCTCTCGGAAAGACTGGCAAGCTACCGAGAGTATTCCGCCCGCACGGAAGAGCCTGGCAAGCTATCCGCTGTGTATTCGATATGCCAAAACCAGTAACTACAACTGGTCTCATTCACCTGACCCTGAAGGCTTCATCGACATGGCAGCACTGAGAAGGATGAGAAAGGAGAGGCCGACAAAATCTCAAGGCCGACCTAGGCTGCCACAACGAAGGAAGACAAAAATGATCGTCTGTACTTTCAAAAGGTGTTTAAATAAAGTTTAAAAAATCCATCTTCTTTAAGTGAACAAATAGGAAACCCCCGCTCCCCAGCTGTAGAGCATGTTACTATTGACCCACCATGGACTATTCCAACATCTCCACTAGATATAATTCTTTTGGGTAAACTGCTCAAGTTAGTGAAACCAACTCATGCTTTCCATAACATAAGGCCAGAGTGACACCCCTATTTTCTCAAGAAAGAAACGTGCATACATTTCTTTATCTCATAATCCAGAGAGAAGTAGAGGAACCAGAGAGATCAGAGAGAAATTTTCATCTAAATTAAAGGATAACAAACTTTTAGAATTCTTTTTACCACTTCAGACTAAACAATATTGTTTGATTTTTGTTATTTTTTGTTGAAGGGGGCCACACCTAGCAGTGCTCAGGACTCAGTCCTGTTAGTAGGGGTCCATATGTGATGTCAGAGACAGAACCAGAGTCAGCTGTGAGCAAGGCAACTAACCTACCCACTGTTCTCTATCTCTGGCCCCTACTGTTTTATGTTTTATTAGTTTTCCTGCGAACAAGGTCAGAGCCTAAAGAATTATGGTCTTTTTAAAATTATGTTTTTGAATACCTAAAGAAGGTACAAGTTTATTTCTAGTATCATTTCTCCCTCAAACATATATTATTTCATGTTTTCTTTTGATTCTTCTTAAAATTGCTATGGAAGTTTCTATTAAAACTAATCAGAGTCCATTAAAGTTGCCACAATCAAAAATCCTTAACTTAATAAGTAATATCCATATTCCTTAAAAAATAATTCTCTTAATTTTTTTAATTTAGAATCTATATACAGTCATCAATGTTCCTGAATTTTATTCTGGAATACTCATTGTACAGTGAAGAATATATCTTCATTTAATCAAAAAGTCTTTGATTTCTGATTTATATAACCAAGTTGTTATTTCTCCCACCATAATTATTCTTAGAATTTTCAATTATTAATGTTCTTTTGTCATTTATAGAGGATATTTCAGAGGCAAAATAGCTCATGGGCTAAAGTGAA
Organism: Sorex fumeus; assembly: GCF_029834395.1. NCBI lineage: Eukaryota > Metazoa > Chordata > Mammalia > Eulipotyphla > Soricidae > Sorex > Sorex fumeus. Next base: position 10,164,053 of record NW_026606081.1, on the reverse strand, counting down.
ATGTTTTGCTTGCAGGAGTCTTGAGTTCAATCCCTGATCCTAAAGAAACAAACCAGAAGAAACCCCTAAGCATCACTGTGCCCAAAAAAACATTTAAAATACTAGTAAGAAAATATGAAAGTTTTTTTTTGAGGGAGGGATTATTTGGCCACAACCAGCAATGCTCAGACCTTAATCCTAGATCCGTAAGGAATATTTTATTTTTAAGAGTCCATATTTTCTTCCATTATTGAAGTTATTTTTATAATAAGCAAATAAATTCAATCACAAGGATTACGTATATAGATTCTAAATGAAAGAAATAAGTGAATTATTTTTTAAGAAATATGGATATTATTAAGTTAAGGATTTTTGATTGTGGCAGCTGACTGGTTCTGTCTCTGACATCCCATATGGAGCCCTACTACCAGGACTGAGTCCTGAGCACTGCCAGGTGTGGCCCCCTTCAACAAAACAAACAAACTGACTCAAATCTGTATTGAGAAAACAACGTGTCCTTACAGTCTATGCGTTATACAAAGAGAAAGTAGCATCAACTATTATAAGGTAGCATTGGGTTTGTTCTTTCAGCCTTGCCACAGGAAACTTAGTTTACCTTAAGGAAATGTCTTTTCTAGGCACATGAGAAAATGCTCTACATCACTAATCATCGGGGAGATGCAGATCAAAACAATAATGAGATATAATTTCACACCACAGAGACTGGCCCACATCCAAAAGAAAAAAAGCAACCGATGCTGGCGCGGATGTGGTGAGAAAGGGACCCTCCTTCACTGCTGGTGGGAATGCCGACTGGTTCAGCCCTTTTGGAAAACAGTATGGACGATTTTCAAAAAATTAGAAATTGCGCTCCCATTTAATCCGGCAATACCACTACTGGGAATATATCCCAGAGAGGCAAAAAAGTATAGTTGAAGTGACATCTGCACTTATTTGTTCATTGCAGCACTCTTTACAATAGCCAGAATCTGGAAAAAACCTGAGTGCCCGAGAACAGATGACTGTTTAAAGAAATTTTGGTACATTTACACAATGGAGTACTATGTAGTTGTACAGTTGTAGACTTACAAATTTTGTGCTTGGGTTTCAATTATATAATGATCAAATGCCCATCCCTCCACCATTGCCCATTTCCCAATACCACGGATCCCAGTATCCCTCCCAAACCCCAACCCCCCCCCCCCCCCCCCCCGCCTCTGTGTCAGGGAATTCCCCTCTGTTCTCTCTCCTTTTGGTGGTTTGCAAAAAAGGCATTGAGTAGCAATCATGTTTGGTCTATAGTCTACTTTCAGCATGCATCTCCTATCCTGGGAGGATCCTCCCAACACCCTTTATTTGGTGCTCCCTTCTCTTTCTGAACTGCCTTTTCCCCTAGCATGTGTGGTGGCCTCCAAGCCATGGAGCAAAATTCCTGGTACTAATCTCGGCCATTCTTGGGTGTTATCTCCTATTTTGTTACTTTATGTTCCCCAGATGAATGCAATCTTTATATGTCTATCCCTCTCTTTCTGACTCATTTAGCTTAACATGATACTTTCCATGTAGTACCACTTGTATATAAATTTCATGACTTTATCTTTTCTAACAGAAAGATTGCATTCATCTGGGGAACATAAAGCAACAAAATGGAAGACTAATACCCAGGAGTGGCCGAGATTAGTACCAGGAATTTTGCTCCATGACTTGGAGGCCAGTCACACGTGCTAGGGGAAAAGAAAGCTCAGGTAGAGAAGAGAGCACTAAATAAGGGGTGTTGGGAGGATCCTCCCAGAGTGGGAGAATCATGCTGAAAGGAGACTATAGACTAAACATGATTGCCATTCAATGCCTCTCTTACAAACCACAGGACCCAAAAGGAGAGAGAGAGAGAACAAAATTGAATGCCCTGCCACAGAGGCAGGGTGGGATTGGGGGATGAGGGTGGGAGGGATGCTGGGACCCATGGTGGTAGTGGTAGATGAGCACTGGTAGAGGGATGGATACTTGATCATTGTATAACTGAAACCCAAGCACAAATATTTGTAAGTCTTTAACTGTACCTCATGGTGTTTCACTAATAAAAAAAGTCTTTTCTGTGTGGATACAGAAAGATAGTTAATAATATGCTCTTGTAACTTGGGAGTTGATTGATTCTGAATAACATTCCTAGACATCTGCTTTCTTGACTCAGATACCCTTAGTTCCTAGAACCCCCCAAACAGGGTCCTGACGAGTGACTGAATGGACCCAGGATAAACTCTGAGCTACCCTGACATCGAAATGGAGCAGGCCAAAGCACCACAATACTCAACTATAAATTGAGAGTATGATTATGGACAAATGCTGTCATGATCCAAAAATAATGATGAGATAAGGACCCTGCTGAGGTTAGGAAGACTAAACTGGCTTGAGGACTATGGTCTGGAATATATAGTGAGATATCTCAGGAAGAACCAAACTTTAAGTTGATATATCTCTTACTGTGCTCATACAGAATGACATTGCTAGAAATATTAGAAGTAAATTTACTACAACTATTTAAGTATGTTACTAGCTGAGGAAAGATGAAAGCGACACACCCTGGAGGGGATCCCACCCTTAAACAGATTTCCTAGTAATCTAGAGTAATCTCATTAGAAAAGATTATATCCTTGAGTTAATCTCCGGGAAGAGTGGTCTTGCCTCTTTTTGTTGATCTGTTAATGTTCAACCCACCTTTGTATCACCACCTTAAGTGATTGCTATATAAACTAAGACTGTCAGATCAGAGGGGTAGAGTCAGAATCCAGAGTGAGAAGAGCTCCAGAGAGAGAAGAAGAAGAGGTCGGGGGCAGAAAAAGAGTCAGGAAGTCATCGGAGCAAGAAGCAGGCAGAGGCAGAAAAAGAGGATCATAGTCAGAATCCAGAGTGAGACAGGAGAGACGAAAGATTGAATAAACGGCAACAAATCAGCAACCAGCTTGGTCCTTGTGCATCCTTCGCCTGCCCGTCACCAACAGCCATTCCAACTGGTCCATATGCAGCAGATTGAGAGCACTAAACACGGGAAGCAAGAGAGAGAATCACCCAAAGAGCCCTCGAACAACACACACACCACACACATCATCCTTCCACGTGCGTGCATATTTTTTACAAGCTATCATGAAGGATAATAAGCTAAACATACCTGAAATATTAAATATGTTAGTCTTTAATTATGTAGACTGATATTTTTAAGCTAAAATGGTAAAGGAGAGACAAAAGATTTTGGAGGGGGCAGAGCAATAGTATAGTGGGGAAAGTGTTTGCCTTGCACACAGCCAAGCTAGGTTCAAATCTCCCTCCCCCTACCCCGTCCTCCCCCCACACACACACCGGCATCCGTTAGGGTTCCCCCAAGCACCGCCAGTTGTGATTCCTGAATACAGAGCCAGGAGGACACCCTGTGTATTGCAAGATGTGACCAAGAAAAAGTCCAGCTTGGAGTAACCCCTGAGCAACTCCGGGTGTGGCCCAAGGTGAGAAGAAGATTTTTGAATCTAGTTTTTAGTTGTGGATCAAATCTTTATTATACTTTATATATGACACATTTTCTTCTTTTTACAAGTTCTAAATAAATGTTTCCAGAGAGCACTGTACCATCCTCTATCATGGGACTATAGACACGTTTCTGGAATGACAACACAAATTAATGATCATAAAATACACCATAAGAGGCAAGAGGTAAGTGACTTTCTTTTGAACATCTCACTTTAGGTAAAGGTAAAGGTAAAGGCCCTCCCGTTGATCGTCGATTTGCTCGAGCGGGCCCAGTAACGTCTCCATTGGAGACTTTGTTGTTACTGTGTCTGGCATTTCGAATACTCTCGGTAGCTTGCCGGGCTCTCCGAGAGGGGCGGAGGAATCGAACTCGGGTCAGCCATGTTGGCCGCTTGTAAGGCGAACGCCCTACCCCCTGTGCTATCGCTCCAGCCCTCACTTTAACATACTGTATTTGATTATCTGCTTATTCATAACAGAGCATTAGTGGGGCTACGGTTTCTATGTACAACTGGGTGCAAGAAATACTCAGTAACTGCTGTTTGGAAGTCATCATTTGTAACTGCCATGGTGTGTAAATAAATAAGCAACTAATGTTTCACAGTCAAAAGTAGTAGAATTTATGTCCTGGATGCAAACTTGGATACAAAAACAGAACACATTTTAATTTTGGAAAACAGTATGGATGATTCTCAAAAAACTAGAAATTGAGCTCGCATTTGACCCAGCAATACCACTCCTGGGAATATATCCCAGAGAGGCAAAAAAGTATAGCCGAAGTGACATCTGCAATTGTCTGTTTATTGCAGCACTCTTTACAATAGCCAGAATCTGGAAAAAACCTGAGTGCCCGAGAACAGATGACTGGTTAAAGAAACTTTGGTACATTTACATAATGGAGTACTATGTAGCTGTTAGAATAGACGAAGTCATGAAATTTACATACAAGTGGTACTACATGGAAAGTATCATGTTAAGCGAAATGACTCAGAAAGAAAGGGATAGACATAGAAAGATTGCATTCATCTGGGGAATATAAAGTAACAAAATAGGAAACTAACACCCAAGAATGGCAGAGATTAGTACCAGGAATTTTACTCAATGACCCGGAGGACAACCACACATGTTAGGGGAAAAGGGAGCTCAGAAAGAGAAGGGAACACCAAATAAAGGGTGTTGGGAGGATTCGCCCAGGATGGGAGAAGCATGCTGAAAGTAGACTATCGACCAAACATGATTGCCACTCAATGCCTCTTTTGCAAACTACAGCACTCAAAAGGAGAGAGAGGGAAATGCCCTGCCACAGAGGCAGGGTGGGTTGGGGGCTGGGGGGGTGGGAGGGATGCTGGGATCCGTGGTGGTGGGAAATGCGCACTGGTGGAGGGATGGGTGTTTGATCATTGTATAATTGAAACCCAAGCACAAAAATGTGTAAGTCTGCAACTGTACCTCATGATGTCTCACTATTAAAAAAAATAAATTAATTTATAAATAAATAAAAATAAATAAATAAGCCTTTGCTTTATTATCAAAGCTTTATTAAGCTTATTGTTAAAAATAATACTTTCTCTTTCAATTTTAATACTCATGTGCATAATAAGTAATATTTATTATACATTTGGGATTTATTGTTGTTTTTACAGTAACATGAATTTCAAGTTTTATATATCAGTCTTTGACCATCACTTAGGTCAGTTTCACCTTTATGCTCTAAACTAAAATAAAAAACCAATGGCACAGTACAAATTCACAAAAGCATATTATTGAATATAATCACCCTTACCTAATACCATTCACCAAAGTTGCTAACTAAGCAGTCCAGATTCTATAATCCTATAAATAAAACACCCTTTATAAAACATGACAAATTCTTCCTAAAAAGAGCTACTGAAATTTTAAATTATAAATTATAGATATGCTTAAGATTTTATAATTGTATTTTTATTATTGCCAAGTAGTTTAGCTATCAAGTCATAAAATACATGGGGCAACTATATTCATAATCCAATAAAAATCATCTATTAGTATTCTATATTAATCAATCTATTTTATTCTCATATATTTTCCAAGAATAATTTAACTGAATCACTCCCATGTACAGGGGTACATCTTGAAATGCTCATAGTCACTTGTAAATTAAAGGTGAAATAGTTTATATTCTGCTTCATTTACGCATAAGTAAAATTAAAAAATGCTAATATTTTATAATTAAAATTCCCTTATTGATATATCCTAATAAAGTTTAATTATGCATATCCTTTAATAAGGATTCTGAATTGTCAAACTTTACACAATTAAAACAATTTTAATACTCCAGAGTTACAGCAGCAAATTGTTTCTGGTAGAAAGCAAAGCCTGTCATCACTCACCCCCAAGTCTCCAGGGTAAACATGAATCTATGTTTCACTGTGCCAGCTGGCAGAGAATGCGAAAATAACCCAGGTGGTCTTTGATCTATTTTAAACTGGAAAAAAGAGCATGTTACCTTGAAAAAGAAGGAACAGGAATGATACAGACATTTTTAACCTAAAAATATATAGACCGTGATTGTTTTATTTTCTTTTTCATTTTAACTACTGAGAAAAACAAGTAAGAGAATAAAAGAGGCAAGCAGAGAACCACCATTCATACATGTATTTTCAAATTAGTATTATTATTAAATAAAAGCACTGTGATATGCAAATATGTTCACAGCTGAGTTTAAGGCAATGTGCTAACACCAATCTCACTACTAGTGTCAACTTCTCTCCACCAATGTCCCCAGTTTCCGTTCCAGCCTCCCCACCCCCATAATGCCTCCTTGACAATTTTTAAGAGCAGCTGTTGTAGTTTGGATCTCATGTTTTGTTTAGCCAGTTTCATAGTATAGATATATAAATACACAAACCTCTAAACCACCAATATGTCCAAGGCACATGGCCCCGAACACTGCTAGCTCTCGTCTACATCTTCTTACTTACCTCTTGATTTCTTTTAGTCCATAGCAATCTCAATTCTATAATCTAAGAACCAGGGTAATCCAGATACCCCCCTTCCTATACTTTGCATTCCTTTATCCTGTTATTCTATATACCACAAATAAATAAGATCACAGTTTTTTGTCTTTCTTCTGACTTACTTCCCTTAACATGATATGCTCCAGTTTCACCCAACTTGCAGGAATTTGCATGATTTCATCCTTCCTTGACACTGCATTTAGCACAGTAGTTAGAATGTGTGATCAACCTAGGTGTCCAACTACAGATAAATGGATAATGTATGGGTGGTACATAACACAAGAAAAATTGATGGGTCCTATAGTAGTTCTTGAAACTTATCATAGAAAACAGCTTTGAGGTTCAAATCTGAGAGTATTCTGCTGATATTTTCCTCTTAGGCTCTTTGATAGATCAAAGTCTACTCCATTCAAAATAGACTTGAGGGTGAGTGATGACAGGCTTTGCTTTCTACCAGAAACAATTTGCTGTTGTATCTCTGGAGTATTAAAATTGTTTTAATTGTGTAAAGTTTGACAATTCAGAACCCTTATTAAAGGATATGCATAATTTGAACTTTATTAGGATACATCAGTAAGGGAATTTTAATTATAAAATATTTAATTTTACTTATATCTAAATGAAGGTTGATCCATATCTCACACTTTAAGCAAAAAGTTGATTCAAAGTAGATTATGAATTTTTATAAGCATTTATCATTTTTTAAAAAATATAAATGAGGGACTGGAGCAATAGCACGGTGGGTAGGGTGTTTGCCTTGCATGTGGCCGACCTGAGTTCGATTCCCAGCATCCCATATGGTCCCCTGAGCACCGCCAGGAGTAATTCCTGAGTGCAGAGCCAGGAGTAACCCCTGTGCATTGCCGGGTGTGACCCAAAAAGCAAATATATGTATATATATATAATATATATATATGTGTGTGTGTAACCATATATATATATATATATGGTTAAAGGATAAATTTCATGTCTAAGTTCAAACCTTAACCATGTAATCTTCCTGTCAGTAAATTCAACACAAACCAACTCATCAACTATTCTTTACTTACACATGGCTAGTGTTATAGTTTCATAAAAAATATGAAAATGCTAATATAAGATCATCCAGAATTTTTAATTCATGATCTTAAGAAGATAAGGAAGTGTCTTATAATGAAAATCTCAGGGGTAGGGCAAAGGAGACATTACTGGTGCCTGCTCTAGGCAATGGACAAACAACAGGATGATTGTGATAGTGATCGTGATGAAGATAAAGGTCTGAGCCTTTATGATCATCACCAAACTGTAAATATAGGTAAATTACTGGCCAATTCTGACTGACCTTCCTTAGCTTTTGTCCCTTTTCTAATAAGATAGAAACATATTCCATTTACTTACACAATTCCTAAGGAGGTCCCTAGCTAAGTACTTAACTTCTCAGGATAGGCAGTGAAGTACAAGAATAAGACTCACTCAAGGGTTTTTGCTTGCCCATAAGATAGCAGCAAAGTGATAAGATCAAAATTGATCCCCGGAAATGGAGGGAGGGTGTATTCAATAAGTGAGTGTGCCCTCTCACTTGCTTTGGGTGGTCTTGAGCTGCTTCCCATCCCAGCCTGCAGCCGCCTCAAACAGATGCGTGAAGGTGGGAACAGGGCTGCCCAGGCTGATTGGAGATCAGTCGCCCTTTATTCCAATCTCTGTGCCTCCGTTTTTTCCATTCCCACTGCATGTATATACCAATCTCACAGAGCATACCATTCCAGTCTCACAATGCCCCTCATTCCTGTCCCCTACTTTCCCCAGACTAGTCTCCCTACACCCAGTTTTTGTGGCCTTAGTCAAGAGTCCAACCTCCAAGCATTGGGACTAGCAATTTCAAGATAGCAGAATCAACATATGTAAAGCCCTTCATTCAGGGGAAGCTCTTCTAAGACAAAGTTCTCATCCAGCAAGGTGATCTGCCTAAGGGCAAAATACCTTTCCTTAGTCCAATAACCATTTAAACATTCATCATAATTCCACCTCTTAATAATATGACATTGGTATCCTTTTAGAAACTGCATTGAATCTGTACATGTTTTGGGAGTATTGACATTTTAAAGGATAATAATCCATGTACAAGGGATGTGTTTCCATCCATTTCCTCACGGCCTCTTATTACTTGAAGTAGTGTTCTGTAATTTTTTGTTTTGTATTGGTCTTTCACCCTTTTTAGTTAACCTGATTCTGAGGTACTTGAAATTTTAATACACAATTATGAATGAGATTGTTAATATCTTTATTTCATTATTTGCATATAGGAAAGCCATGGACTCTTGCATATTAATTTTATAGCCTGCAACTTTACTATACAAATCTATTGTTTCTAGCTTTCTTTGTAGAGCTTTTAGAATTTTCTAAGTACAGCATATTGTCATCTGCAGAATGAAAAAAATTATTTACCCAACACTTATCTGATAAGGGGTTAATACCCAAGATATATACATATGTATATATATACACACACACACACATATATATATATATATACACATATATACATATATATATATCTCACTGGTAAAACTTTACAAGAAAAAACATATAACCCTATAAAGAAATGGGGAGGAAATATGAACAGAAAGTCTCTCAAAAAAGAAATACAAATGGCCAAAAGACACATGAAAAGTGCTCTACATCAAAACAAAGTGAGATGTCATTTTATACCACAGAGACTGGCACGCATCAAAAAAAAAATAAAAAAAACAAGAACAACCAGTGCTGGTGGGAATGCAGAGAGAAAGGGTGTCTCATCTATTGTCTTTTTTGGAAAACATGGACATCTCTCAAAAAACTAAAAATTGAGCTTCCATATGACCCATCAACGGCAGTCCTGTTGCCAAAAGCACAATGCCGAAAAGCCATCTGCACGCCTATGTCATTGCAGCACTAGTCACAATAGCCAAAATCTGGAAACAATCCATATGCCTGAGAAAAGATGAGTGAAAAAAAGAAACTATGATATATCCACATAATGGAATACTACACAGGCACTAGTAAAAATGAAGTCATGAAATCTGTTTATAAACAAATGAACATGGAGAGCATCTTGCTGAGTGAAATCAGAAAGAGAAGGACAAATATAGAATGATTACACTCATTTGTAGGACATCAAAAAAAATAAAAACAACCAAAAACATAGCATGTGTATAATATCCAAAGACAGTAAAAGCAAAAGCCAGGAGCACTAGTCCATGGTAGAAAGTTTGCCACAAAGTGGGAAGGGGAGTGCAGTCAGGACAGAGAAGGGACAATTGTGACAATGATAGATGGAAATGATCCCTCTGGACACAAACTGAGGGCTAAAAGGAGATGAGGTGACATACATTTAACACTTTTAGTAACAGTATTGCAAACTGAAGAGCCTAAAAGGAAAATGAGAGAGACAAAGACACAGAGACAGAGAAGAAAAAGTTCCTAACACTGAGTCAGGCTGAGGGGTCAGGGTGGAGGGAGGCCTGCTGGAGAGAAACTGGGGACACTGGCAGAGGGAACTGTGTACTGTCAAAGGAATAGGTGCTGAAACACTGTATTACTGAAAATCATGAAGAACTTTAAATAAAAAATATTCAATAAAAAATTTAAATATAAATTTGATTGAGTCAGGTTAATTATGAAATGGGTAAAATAACAGGTTATGATTTAATATTTTACTAATGAAAATATAACTCATTTTTTACATTTATTTGGAGGCAAAAATAAATTATATACATAGTTTACTTAAAACATGATTAATACATATGTGCTTTCTTTTTCTTGAACAATAACACAGGCAAATTTATCACTGACATAAGGCATAGTTTTTAATAATGCTAGTTGCTCCTTCCCAGAAAAACAGGTGCCAGCATTAGGCATGAAGTACCCAGGGAGTCTATAGTGGGATTAAATGTCACCTGATAGCTACAGGCATTTTAACAGAGACCAAAGAATTGATTTGAGAAACAGTATCTTAGGAACAAATCAAAGACAAGCAGAGAGTCCAATACCCAATGGTAATCTATAGAAGTTAAGCAGAAAAGAGGAACATAAGTGATACATGCATTTAAAAAGGAGAAGCAGAAAAAGAGCAAAAATGAGATAATGAGAGGTAGAGATGGAAGGAATCCTTAAAGTAAGAAAAAAATTAGCTATTGCTTGAAAATTTTCTAAGAGTCACTGGTAGGGACAATGAGAGCAAGTCATAGTTACAAGTTTTCTGTTATTTCATTTTATTCAATAAAAGCTCTATCTTTACAAATACCACAGAAGATTTTTGGAAATATCAAAAACATGTTATCCAAAAAATTAGTATTATTAACATATTGGGCTTGAGCTATAGCACAGCAGGAGGGCATTTGCCTTGCACACGGCCAACATGGCCCACCCGAGTTCGATTCCTCCGCCCCTCTCAGAAAGCCCGGAAAGCTACCAAGAGTATCTCGCCCACACGGCAAAGTCTGGCAAGCTACCCATGGTGTATCCGATATGCCAAACACAGTAACAAGTCTCACAATGTTACTGGACCCGCTCGAGCAAATAGAGGAACAACAGGAGGACAGTGACAGTGATAAACATACTACCTGGAAATCTGGTTTATAAAAAAAATATGAACTTAATTTCATGAATTAATGAAAAAGCTATTAATGAAAGTACTTAATCTACAGACACTTTTCTATTATGATAATATAGTAAATTAATAATTACTAGGTTAATTTTCTCAAAAATTTGTGATTATTATATAATATTAATGGTAGGCATTATATACAAAAGTGAGAGAAGCTTCCTACAAGAATCAGTCTAAACAAGTTTCTATTACTTGTGATAAACTTTCAAATTTAGTTTGTAATTCAGTCATTACTAATCTTTGAATGTTAGAGAAAAATGCATTTTCCATTCTAGTGAAAATGCTTCTTCAGAAACTTTATATGGAAATATACAAATATCTTTTTGCTAAATAAAATGGATAAATAATTTTAAAATTAACAACTTAAATATTTTTGTGTCTACACAGAGCTCGAAGCTGGGCATTTTCAAACATATGTGTCTCATAATTTCTTGTAATCCCAAAGTTGCTTTAATAAAAATATGTAGGCCTGGAATGCACCATAATATTCATCTAGATGGAATTAATAATGTGTGGCTTGTGAAATAAGTTCCAATGTCTGCTGCCTCTTTTCTAAATATTTGATTATCAGAGTTTTTCACAGGCCTACAGAGTATACAATTCTAAAATCTAGACTCTTGCAATAAAAATCAACACAAATGCTCCTTTTAATAGTGTCTATATGAAAAAGAGTATATGCAATTAGATATACATGAATTCTAGGTTCAAGGGTACTGGTATTTTATTACAAACATTTCAGGAATTATCAATTATTATTAATATCGTATACCCTCTTACCTTACAAAATGCCATGTCCCTTGATTTATCAGTCCTTATTTATAAAGATTATGAGAATCAGGTGAATTGCTTTTTTTTTTTTGCTTCCAACCATTTTCACACTGAACCACTACAAGAACTGCAAGAAATTCTTGCAAGCAAGTATCTTCTAACATCATAATAACTCAAGAAATGTGATAGGATTTCATAGGTATCTGAAATGAATCATATATTAAAACCCTATAATTTTTACATGAGAGAATTATATAATTCCCAAATGTAAACCTGGAGCCAAATTTATAGACCTGAGGAGAAAATTTGAAGTAAAACAGAGATGTGTAATTTCAAACTTAGATTACTGTTCAGTTGGTATTCAGCATACACAGATCTTAGAGAAATATCATCTAATTAAATCCCTTTATAATACAGATGAAAGCCTGGTTAACAGGTTTACTCTACCGAGTGAAATTCAACTCCACAGCATTTGACAAATTCACAAACTTGTCAAACTGAGTCACTGATTTTTTTTTTCCTTGAGCTTCCATATATAAAGAGAAACAAGTACTTCAATCTGTTTTCGTTGAAGAAGTGGTATTTTGTGTTGTTCTGTTTTGTGGGGGCAGGAAGGGGGGTCGTTTCGTTTTCTGGTTTGTTGGAAGTTATTTTGTTCGTCTGTTTTTAGATTTTTGGCAGTAGCTATAGATTTTGGAGGCCCAGAAAATAAACCCAATACTATGTTTCAAAACAAGGCATATTTTTCAAAAGCAATTTTATAATATCAAACATAATTTGATATTAGAGTCAGCCAAAACTTACTCCTTGAAACAGGTACTGTGTACTCATTGTTCTTCCAGGTAAAAGGTGAGACCCAGCCAGAAAGCCACTTTCCTTCTAGAAAGAAAAGCAAATAAATCAAACCCTAATCACCAGGCAAGCGAACAAACATATAAACAAAAGCGTACAATTCTCCCCAAACACAATAACTACTGTGTTAAAAATTCGAGACCCAAATGACCTAAGAACAGACAATAAATACTGTGTTAAAAATTCTGAGACCCAAATGACCTATAAGCATCTCAACAAACCTGAGACTTTGGTGGAAGAGAGGTACCTGGAGCAATTCATATGAATAGCCCCAAAATGCCAGTAAAGCTATGCTCTTTGAGTTTTGTTTTGCTTTGTTTTCTTTTTTTAAGAAATTTTATTTGTCAGTGATCCCATTTGCATTTTCTGTTTATGAATCTGGAGAAGGGAAGCTGAAGGTCACGTGACCGTTCTCCTTCCCCACCGAGTGGGCGGAGGTGTGGGAGCAGCCAACAGTCCTGGCTGGAGGGTCAGACCTAGTGTTCCAAGGTTCGGAGGGGCTTCCAGCACCCCGCACCCCAGCACGAGAGACCCCTCCCATGCTCAGTCTACCACTAGGGAGGAGTAGCAGGAAACTGCTCCTCCTGCTTTGGAGGGAGCTGGATGCTTCCTTTATTCTGAGATGCCACCACAGTGGCAGTTCACTGGACCAGAACTGATTTTACCTGCCAGCCTTTCCTTTACAGTCTGGGGAGAATCTGCAACTGTGAGCGTGCATGAGGCAGACAGGGTACATCAGACCCCTCTATGAGATAATGGTGGTCACTCTGGGTCTGTAAAAAACATACTATGCGCGCGCGGAAGGGACTCGATGATGTGTGTTCTTTGGGGGCTCTTGGGGTGGCTCTCTCTGCCCGCGTTTAGTGCTCTTGAGCCACTGTGTATGGACTGGATCAGGATGGCTTCTCCTTTGTGCTCTGCTTCTGTGTGTGCTGCTGAGCTATATTCTGTCTATTTCTGACTCTATCTCTGTAGTCTCTCCTCTTGTCTCTTCTGATCTCTCTCTCTCCCCTCTCTCTCTTCTCTCTCTCTTTTCTCTCTCTCTTCTTTCTTCTCTCTTCTCTCTCCTCTCTCTCTCTCTCTCTCTCTCTCCCTCTCTCTCTTGCTCTCTCTCTCTCTTCCCCCCTTCTGTTTCTCTCTCCAGAGCCCTTCGCTCTGGATTCTGACTCTGCCCCCTGGAATTCTGACTTGCCCTTCTGGCTTCTGACTCTGAACCCCTCCGCTCTTACAGTCTTAGTTGCTATAGCAATCACATAGGGTGGTGACACAAAGGTGGATTGAACTTTTTTTTTTTATGTAGGAGTACTGCTATTTATTCAACCACTGATTGATTAGGTGGATTGAACTTTAACAAATCAACAAAGAGGGCTAAAACCACTCCTCCAGGAGATTAACTCAAGGATAAAATCTCATCTAAAGAGATTAATCCTGATTACTAGGAGATCCACTTAATGGCGGGATCCTATCCAGAGTGTGTCCCTTTCTTCTTTCCTTGGCTAGTAGCATTATTCATCGATTTGCTGGAGGGGGCACCAGTAACATCTCAAAACAAATTATGAGACTTGTTGTTACTGTTTTTGGTATATTGAATGTGTCACAGGTAGCTTGCCAGACTTTGCTGTGGGTGTGAGTTACTCTCAGTAGCTTGCCAGCCTCTCCTAGAGGCGCGGAAGAATCGAGCCAGGTTGGCCATGAGCAAGGCAAACACCTTACCCGCTGTGCTATTGCTCCAGTCCTCAACTAGTAATCCACTTAATTAGTTATAGTAAATTTACTTTTATTATTTATAGCAATGTCATTCTATATGAAGACAGTAAGAGATACATCAAACTTAAAGTTTGGTTCTTCCTGAGACCATCTTTCTATATATTCCAGACCATAGTCCTCAGGCCAGGTTAGTGTTCCTAACCCCAGCAGGGTCCTAATCTCGTCGTTACTTTTGGATCATGACAGCATTTACTCATGATCATGCTTTCAATTTACAGTTGAGTATTGTGGCAGTTTGGCCTGGCCCATTTTGATACCAGGGTAGCTCACTGCTTACCCTTAGTCCATTCAGTCCCTCATTGTGACCCTGATTTTGGGGGTGCTAGGAACTAAGGGCAACTGAGTTGAGAGAGCAGATGCCCAGGATTAAATATTATTGGAGTCAATCAACTCCCAAGTTACAAAGCATAATATTAACTGTCTTCCTGTGTCCATACAAAAAGGACATTGCTTTAAGATAAACTAAGTTCCCTGTGGCAAGGCTGAAAGGACAAACCCAATGTTATCCTACATGGGACCAGTACCGTTAGAAGTCCCAGCTCACAGAAGGCTGCCAGGATCGAGTTCATGAAGGTTCCATAATGAAGAGGCCAGAGCTAAATTCAGCACAGTTGATGCCCAGAGCAGGCCTGGAGGAGTAGACATTTGAAACCACTGCTTTTTAAAAATCACGTGAATGGTACAAGTTGCCAGCAGGTGCTTCTCCCAGATTTTCTTCAATTTTCTAGTCACTTTTCCTTTTATTGCTGGTGGCTCGGTCAAGTGGGGGATAAGGGAAGGGGACTCAAGAAAAGGATGCTTCTGCCTTTCTGTTCCAACCACCTCCATCACTTGCACTGGGGAAATGCCTGACTTGGATCAGGACTAGCACCAGGAGACAGATGCTAAGTTGTGCCAAAAAGCCCACTTCTCTGCACAGCATGAGAGATTATCCTGGCCACATGATTACTTGGGGAGCCGTGGATTAGGTTGAAGCAAGGAATTGTTCTTTGCAAGAACAAAAAATCAGTCCTAACATTGGTGCATGTGTTCTGGATCCATCAACTTTCCCTCACAGAGAAGAGTTTTGGAAGGAGGCAAATTAGTGAAGCAAGATAGGCTTTATTGAATAAAACATATTTAGGAAGTTGTGAACATGGGAGAAGAAAAGGAAGTCCGTGATGAAAAGAGAACGTGAATTTGAATGTTCTCCTTGAATGCTAGAGCAAGGAGACATAGAAACAAGCAAGCGAAAAAAACATACTCCAGAGTGAATTTGGGTTTGAGATAGCAAGTACTCAATGGCTTTTGGAAGAAAGTTGTATACAAATTCTCCATTTATTTTTCTGATATTCTGCATACTTGAAAGTTAACCCAAGTGTCAAGGAAGCCTGCACTGTTATGGACCTATCCTAATCTCATCCTTATACTGTTGATGGGCTTTTTGTAATCTCAAGGATTCTTCTGTAGCTTCTTTTTGGAGAAGTAGAGTCTTGTATTTCTGCATCTTGTGATGTCTGTTTCTCTACTTTGAAAGTTCAGGATTTGTATTTCAAAAGATATATGGTGTTGGGGCCAGAGAGATAGCACAGTGGGTAGGGTGCTTACCTTGCATATGGATGGATGACTTAGGTTTGATCCCCCAGCATCTCATATGGTTCCTGAGCACCACCACCAGTGATGCCTGAGTGCTGAGCCAGGAGTAATCCCTGAACTTCACCGGGCGTGGCCCAAAAACCAAAATCAAAACAAAACGCAATCGAAATAACGTGGTCCTGGGCCAAAGCAATGATAATGTAGTGGGTAGTGCATTTACTGTCAGTGGTGGTTCCATCCCCAGTACTACAAATTGTTCCCTAAGCCTTGGCAGGAGTGATCCCGCAGGAACATTGAATGTGCCTCCCCTTCACCCCAAAAATAAAAAGCTAAACAAAGTGATGTGGTCTTCAGGCCTTTGGGCTTCATCAGGCCTAGGCAATCTCTGCTTAAGTTTTATTGTTTCCCAAAAATAAATTGCCAAGACTCGCTATCTATCTGTCTGCAAAACTTTCCCCATTACTTAATTTTTAGATGCACTGCTTTATTTAGAAGACAGAGTTGGTGTCACCCAACTAGTTACTTCTAGAAGAAATTTGAGAAAATCTTTTTGTTGCATCAAAAACTTTTTACAAGTTTTTCTTTAAGTTAAAAATGGATAGTAGAACAGTATTGGATGGGCCATTCTCTGAAACTGATTTTTTATTGATGTTTATGTTTGGGGGCCATACCCAGCAGTATTTGGGAGTAATTTCTGGATCTGTGCTCCAAAGTGAACACGAAGTGGGGAGAAAAACAGGAGGAGGAGGGAGGGAGGAAGGAGAATAGGAGAGGGGAGAGAAGGAAAGAAGGAAGAGGTAGAGGGGAGGAAAGAGGAGTGAGAGGAAAGGTAGGCAAGGCTCAGGAATACTTTCCCACTTTGACCAGAGAAGATTAGGGAATAAAGAGAAACCAATAATTGAGATGAAGAAAATACGATATTGAAAAAGAGGAACAAAATAAATGTTCCTCTAATAATAAATGATAATAAATTCAGGGCAAAAATAATAAAAGAAAACTTTGAAGTAGCAAATTATCAAATCTTGTAAATTCTTCTAAGACTGAGAATAAGAATAGCATTGAAGTAGGCCATATAATGGCTAATAACATCAATTTTAACAACATTGACAGAGAAATGGGATTAAAAATGTAAATTCAGTGATTTCAGAGAGAATAAAGAGGTGCTATGCTGATTACCTGATTTAATCCTCAGCAAACCCTTTGAATTTTTGAAGTGAGAGTTGTTTCTTTTTCTTGGCTTTCTTGTAGCTTTAAATGATATTATAATACTAGGAAAAGAGTAGGAACTCATAATTTATTGTAGCTTTTAGAGATATCCTATTACTATCCTGTTTAAAAATATATGCCATATGGACAGTTACAGATATCTTCTATGTATTTGAATTCTTCATACCTTATTATCTTAATATCCTAGTAGCAAGGCCAACTGAAAATTATGTTATGATTATTTTAGTAAACATCATATTGTCTTAGAGTATAAAAAGAAAAAGGAATTAATTTCTAATCAATTATAACCCAGTAAACTATTATGTAACAAACTACTATCTAAAACAACAAAAATATTGCCCAAGAAAAATGATGGAAATTAAAGAGAGTAATGGATAAGTAATATACAAAAAAGTCATATACAAAAGTTGAGGGAAAATGAACTATGGTATGAAAGCAAAGCAGTTATTAGGAGTGAGGTATGATGAAATTAGAATGAGAATATAAATAGAGTAATGGACAAAATTAGGAAAAGAAATTTGATAACAGAAGACATCCCATATGTCCAAT
This sequence comes from Sorex fumeus, assembly GCF_029834395.1. Classification (NCBI taxonomy): domain Eukaryota; kingdom Metazoa; phylum Chordata; class Mammalia; order Eulipotyphla; family Soricidae; genus Sorex; species Sorex fumeus. The sequence goes on along the minus strand of NW_026606081.1, from coordinate 10,146,197 downwards.
AATCAACAAGACATTAAAATAATACAACAATTACTTGGGCCAAAATGCTTACCTCTGAAGATATGACCAACTCAGTATCATATATTGAGATTGCAGAAGTAGAAGAATTGACACTCTTGAGGAATTCTGTGGGTTGTCATAATCTATTATAATAAATATTTGAGACTGGGTATGACATTTTAATTAAATAAACTGGAAAAGAATGATAAAATGATGCTAAATATAGCATTATTTTATTATAAATAAAAATTAGTATTAGGATGCATTTTTTATGTTTCTTAGGAAAATGAACAAACACATAAAAATTTATTTCTGATTTCAGATTTGCAAATATATTTTATTGAACACATATCTAATTGAATTTTACTACATTGCAGTTAAACCAAAAGCAAATCATAGTAAATTATTTTTATTATATCTACTTTAAAGGGAATCTTTATTATAAAATATAGCCTTAAAGAATTGGGAGAAAGCCCTTGGTTACAGTTAACTTCACCCCAAATCACCTACTGCTTCAAGAGACATAGTGCAGGGATTAAGGTATTATGTTTAAAAATAATAATAAAATCTCTAATGCTGATGAGTTGAATACAGAAAGGGTCAAGAACCACAGGAACGTAACCATGTGTTTTGAGTTGAAACCTCTTTTGACTAAATAAAGCAATGAAATTTTAAGTTCTGCAAGGGCTCCACATGATGTCCTAAATGAAATTATTCTGTCTGATCCATAAAAAAGTTAAGAAAGTTTGTAAAATGCCAATAAATACTTCTATTGGGAGGGAGAAAAAAACTATATGCTACTTGGTAACTTTCCAAGAAACTCTATATTGTGAACTAGGCTAACTTTTCTTAAGCGTAATTGTTTTGTTTAAAGAACATGCCTACCTTCTTTACTCATATTCAACTGAGCTTTCTTAGGACCTCCTATTTTCAGAATAGCAGTCTGTATGCTGATTAAGAGTGTGTGAAATAGTTCCTGGGAAATTTGTGCTCTGATTTGTGGGTTCCGTCCCAGAATCTGAAAATGAAACTCAGGTATATGACTTCCTGACTACTTTGAAAATTGCGTTTTGATGGCACAAGTGTAATGCTCAATTCCATTTCTTTTCTGGACTGTTTCCACAAGAAAGTTGCTCTAGTGTTTCATTAACCCTCAGAGGTGTCATTTCCATCGCTACATTTTGTTCCTAAGATTTAAGTTATGGAAGTAGTGTTTACCCTACTTCTTCCACATGGTTTCCTCTCTAGCATGAATGATAACTGAAGAGCTCCTACTATAATATATCAATGATTTTTTTCCCTCAAAGGAATAGCTTTGAGGTTTTCAAAATGCTGTTTTTGGAATCAAGATTCAATGCGCCTGAATTACATCTTAATTCACAGTACATCGAAAGTATACTGTGAAAGTATACCTCCATTCTTTAAAATTTTGCTTATTATAAACGATTCTAATGTGTTATATAGTTAATTTTTCTCACTGTAATGAAGGAATAAGACATAAATAAAATTTAATTTAAAGAAACTCTTGATTCCCTATGCATTTAAATTATGTTGGGATAAAAGGAATAATTAATTTTTCAATGATTTTAATTGCTAATATAATAAGTAAAGTTACATTTAAAGAGATTTTTCTGTAGCCATGATAGAGGTACTGACATGTATTACATTTAAGTCCTGTCAATATAACTGTCACCTGTAATGTGGCATGGTTATTTTATTTTGTAAAATATGTCAAGGCCAGGCCAGAACAATAGCATAGAGGGTAGGGTGTTTGCCTTGCATGCGAATGACCCGGGTTCGATTCCTCCACCCCTCTCAGAGAGCCTGGCAAGCTAACGAGAGTATTCCACCCACACGGCAAAGCCTGGCAAGCTACCCGTGACATATTCAGTATGCCAAAAACAGTAAGAAGTCTCACAATGGAGACGTTACTGGTGCCCACTTGAGAAAATCAATGAACAATGGGAGGACAGTGACAGTGACAGATGTTGCCAAAGCCTGCACTTTTTCTAGAAAGCTATCTTTCCTACAAAAAAAGAAAACCACTTCTACTTTTTTTTTAATGTAGGAGTATTGCTATTTAATCAGCCACTGATTAGGCTGATTGAATTGGGCATGAACTCCACCTCAATTTTTTTCATTTTTTTTTATAATTTTATTAATGAATCACCGTGAGAGCAGTTACAAAGCTTTTGGGTTTAAGTCTCAGTCATACAATGACACACATCCCATCACCAGTGCCCATTCTCCACCACCAAAAATCCCAGTATATGCCCCATCCCACACCCTCCCCTTACATGTGGGGCAGATGATTTCCACATTACTCTCTCTACTTTGATTACATTCAATATTTTGATGCCAGACCCATCATTATTATTTGGGATTTTACCCCAACACTCAGATCTGCCAAAAAGGCAACAGTAGACAATTTGTTTTCTACTGCTGGTTATCAGTAACATATGATGTTGTGCGGCTGCATTAGTGACCGTGCTATTTTGAAATTCTGAAATTTTAACAATTGAATCTGGAGGGATTTCTGCCCAAACCTGCTGGGTTTGGAGATTTGTTCCTGAGTCCCTTGGATCATGGCTGTTAAGCAGCTTGATCAGGAGCCAGAGAGGCCATTCGTGGGCAGCGACTTGGGGGTCTCGTTGGGACGGAGAGGAAAGGGCCGGCTCCACCCACATCCAGTGAGGCTCTACGTGTCTTGTCACTGATAGCCCAAACCTGACTGTCCAACGGCCTCTGGAGGATGGTGGCCATCGACCCACCAAGGGGGAGCAGGCAGAGGGACAACACCCTTTCCCCACTGTGGTAGCCCAGTGACGGTAACCTACTGCAGGGACCGAATGCATTTTTGCCAAAAGCTGCTGGGTTTTGACATTTGTTTCTGAGTCTCTGGGATCATGGCCATTAAGCAGCTGTATCAGGAGCCAGAGAGGGCATTCATGGGCGGCGACTTGGGATCTCGTTGGGACGGGGAGGAAAGGGTCAGCTCCACCCCCATCCCATGAGGCCCTGCATGTCTTGTCACTATGGGCTGAAACCTGACTGTCAAGTGGCCTCTGGAGGATGGCAGCCACCGGGCCGCAAGGGGGAACAGGCCAAGTTAGGAAACCTATTCCCACCTGGGGTGGCCCGGCACCGGTAACTTACTGATGGGACCAGACACATTTCTGCCAAAAGTCGCTGGTTTCTGAGATTTTCTTTTTTTTTTTTTTTTTTTTTTTTTTTTTTTTGCGTCTCTGGGATCCTGTCCATTAAGAGGCTTGATCAAGAGCCAGAGAGACCGTCCGTTGGCAGGACTCAGGGTCTTGTTGGGATAGCGAGGAAAGGGCCGGCTCCACTCTCATCCCATAAGGTCCCTCATGTCTCGTCACTGAGGTCCCAAACCTGACTGTCCAATGGCCTCTGGAAGATGGTGGCCACTGAGCCGCCAAGGGGGAGCAGGCGGAGGGACAGCACCCTTTCCCCCCTAGGGTGGTCCAGTGCTGGTAACCCATTGCGAGAAACAAACACATCTCTGCTAAAAGCTGTTGGTTTCAAGATTTATTTCTGAGTCCTTGGGATTATGGCCATTTAGCAGTTCGATCAGGAACCAGAGAAGCCTTGCCTCCAGTTATATAGCTGAGCTGGAGATGATTTGTGGGTGTGTCTCCCTCATTCCTAACTTCTGGCCATTTACTTTCTTGGTAAACTTTGCTCCAAGTTTTTGGGGTCTGGCCAAAGCACAGCAGCAATTTGGGGGTATCTGGAAGGTCTGAAAGATCCATCAGGATGCTAATGCACTCGCCTCACAGGTACAGATTGACCTACTGGCGGCACCATACCCCCACCACTTCTACTTTTAACTTGAGAAAATTTAACTTCCAGAAAACATACATCTTCACATCTTTTGGATCTGAAATTTCATTCCATTTGGTGATGGAAATTTGAGGAACACCTGAACTCCTATAAGTCAGGTTATGTAACACCTGTGATGACACAACGTTATTAATACTGTGTTACAGGTGAAAACTCTTGCTGCTTGATAATATGATTTTCTTTAGGACTGTTCTTCTCACAAATAATGATTAAGTGAAAAACTACCAATTTTTGCAGATGCTAAGGTTATTGTGCTTATATTGTAGTACTAAATTATCGACTTATTCATATTACTAAATTTAATACACAAATATTAACATAAAGAGTTTAACTAATTACAAATGGACTCTAAAACGAAAACAAACTTTACACAGAAATAATTAGTAATTCTACCTGTTTTCATATTACATTGGTGACTTTGTGGCTTTCAATATGCAACAATTCAGGTTTTTATTCTTGTATTTATTTATGGCTTGGGAGCCATACACAGAAGTGCTCGGGGCTTACTCCTCAATTTGCTCAGGGGACCATTTGCAGTGCTGGGGATTTAATAGGGGTAGGCCGTGTGAAAAAAAAAGTCCCTTACCTGTTGTATAATCTCTCTGGCCCTGAAGATCTTAGAGTTTTTATTTAATCTACAAAGGAAATTTTTAACATGAAGTTACTCTAAGTAATTTCAAATCTTTCACTCAAAAAGATGTATTTGAAGTCCCCAGAGGAATCCTAGCAATGCTTTCAGGTGATTATACATTTTTCTATACACTTTGCACAGATAAGATATATGAAATTCAATTAAGACCCTTGCTTTCTATTCTAATCACCATCTCCACCCTGATTCCCAAGTGAATACTTACACTCTCAGTATCACATACAGGACATCAGCATGCTTAATACATAGCTGAGCTTAACCAGTATTTGCAACATAATTGTTTTGAGTTTAGCATACTAATGGAAGAACAGAATATAAAAGTCTGGTACATTGGAGAAACATCTTTATTTTTTATCATTTTTCACTTTCTAAGAAGTTGGATCAGTGCAATAAAAATAATGATGGCAGATAAAGATGGAAGTGATAATTGGGTAATTAATATATGTTTTCTCATAATTCCCCCAAGTTAAACAGAATATCCCATTCTCTCTAAATATAGAAAGTAAAGGAGTATTTTTTAAATGTGGGAGTAGATTCACACAAAAATAGGCAAAAAGATTAAGCAAGTTGTAGCTTTTTAGAAATCAGACAATGTGTAATCTCCAGGCTGCTAGAGAGATCCCTGGTGGCTGTCTCTCACTGCCTGTGTTTGCTGTACTTTGGCCAATTCCCCACCCAGTACTCCACACCTGGAATGGCTGATACCCTGGGCAGATAAAGGAGGAAATGAGGACGAGGCTGGTTGGTGATCAGTTGCCGTTTATGCCATTCTCCCCATGCGCCTGTTCCAGTCTCACCAAGTCCCCATTCACGTCTCACACTGTATCTCATTCCCATCTCCTTCTGCCTCTCCCCCCTCATCTTTCCGAGCTCCATGTTGCAACCTGGTCTCCCTCCTTTCTCTCCAACTCCCTGCAATGTGGGTAGCAACCATAGCTCTCCTGTAGCACAATCAACATATCAAAAGCCCTTTCTGATCACAGATCAGTTTCAGGGGCAGAAATACCACCTAGAGGTGTTTCTCCTCTCTTTAGTCCAATACCTTTATTAACATCTTCATTAATATCTTAATTCTACTTCTTACTATTAGGTAATTTGTTTGGACACAGTAAGAGATATGTTAAGCTTGTAGGGTGGCTCTCCTGGGGACTCACTATAGATCTCAGGCTACAGTGCTCATACCAGATTAATCTTTCCTAACCCTAATAGGGTCCTAATATAGTTGTTACTTTTTGAATCATGTCAGAATTTGTCCATGACCATGCTGTTAACTTATAGTTAAGTATTATGATGCTTGCTGGCCCATTTCGTTGCCAGCGTAGCTCACTCCATCTAGTCCTTCCTTAGGACCCTGCTTTTGGGGTGTTAGAAAGTAAGGGCAACTGAGGCTTAATTCGAGAGAAAAGATGCCCAGGAGTGAATATCATTTGGAGTCAACTAACTCCCAAAGTTACAAAAGCATAATATTAACTGTCTTCCTGTGTCTATACAAAAAGGACATTTCTCTGAATTTACTACACAAAGGACTTATGGAGAAGAGAAAAAGCAATATTTGCAAGTTAACCGAGTCTGATTAGTATATGAAGGTGATTCACTGGTTGGGGAAGAAGAGAACAAAGAAAGAGTTTACAAAAATGTACAGAAGAATCGGAGCACTGTGATGGAAGTAACCCAATAAACCTAAGCTCTCTGTGGCAAAGAAGGGCAAACCAATGTTATCCTACATCTAAGAAATACAAATACATATTCAGTTCAGAACTTTAAGAATTATTTTTATTAATAGGAAATATATGATAATTCATAAAAATTCTATTAGGTAATTATTTAATATTAAAATGTTTTATGTTCTACGGCTGCTTTGTAGCACTGTAGCCCTGTTCTCTCATTGTTCATCCCTTTGCTCAAGCGGGCACCTTTAACAACTCCAATTATGAGACTTGTTCTAACTGTATTCTGTTTTTGGCATATTGTATATGTCACGGGTAGCTTGCCAGATTTTGCCGTGCAAGTGGAATACTCTCAGTAGCTTCCCAGGCTCTCTGAGAGGGGCGGAGGAATCAAACCCGGATAGGCCATGTGCAAGGCAAACGCCCTACCTGCTATGCTACAGAGTCAAAATCTTACTGGCCTAAAATATTTGCATACGATCTTTGCTTAATCTCTGGCTGAACAATAAACAACAGACACAGAGGAGATCCCTAGGAAACAAAGCCTGAAAATAAAAACCAGAGGAACTGGAGAGATAATTCATGGGAAAAGTACTTGCCATGCATGTACCTGCTGGTTGTTTGAACTCTGGCACCACATGGTCACCCAAGCACCACCAGGAGTGATTCCTGAGCAAAAAATCCGGGGTTAACCCTGATACTACTGGATACGACACCAAAACAAAAAAGAAAGGATAAGAACCGAATGTAGCTTTCAGTGCCCACATATTGTATCATAAAGAGAAATCACTGCTTTAATTTAGAAAAGCGGACAAACACAAAGAACAGTCACGTTCAGGAACAAAAATCTAACTACTGTGCCAGAGTGATAATACAGCAGGTAGGGCTCTTACCTTACATGAAGCAGACCCAAGTTCAATCTCTGGCATCCCATATGGCTCCTAGAGCACCGCCAGGAGTAATTTCTGAGTGCAGTGCCAGGAGTAAGTCGTCAGTGTGGCTGGGTGTAGTCTCCACACACCAAACAAACAAAAAATCCAACTACAGGTTCTATACAGCTTAGGTAAATCGGCAACTTACCATGTTATATGGTGCCAGTAATTAAATTCAGGACTTCACAGATACAAGGCAAATGTTCCGCTACTGAGGTACCTCCACAGTCCCTGAACTGCTCACCTATTGTTTTTGTTTTTTTAATTTATTAGTGAATCACTGTGTGGTACAGTTGCAGACTTACAAACTTTTGCACTTGCATTTCAGTCACACAATGGTCAAGTATCCATCCCTCCACCAGTGCCCATTTTCCACCACCAATGGTCCCAGCATCCCTCCCACCACCCCAACCATGTCCCCTCCACCCCACCCCACCTCTATGGCAGGGCATTCCCTTTTGCGCTCTCTCTCTCTCTCTGTCTCTCTCTCTCTCTCTCTCTCTCTCTCTCTCTCTCTCTCTCTCTCTCTCTCTGTGTTGTGGTTTGCAATAGAGGTAGAGTGGCCATCATGTTTGGCCTATAGTCTACTTTCAGTCCGCATCTCCCATCCCAAAAGGGCCCTCCTAGCACTGTTTACTTGGTGGTCCCTTCTCTATTTGAGCTGACTTTTCTCCCAGCATGTGAGGCCGGCTCTAAATTGTGGAGTAACTGGTACTTATCACTACTATTCTTGGGTGTTAGTCTTCCATTCTGTTACTTTATGTTCCGGAAATGAGTGCAATCTTTCTATGTCTGTCCCTCTCTTTTTGACTCATTTCACTTAACATGATACTTTCCATGTTGATCCACCTATATGCAAATTTCATGACTTCATTTTTTCTAACAAATGCATAGTATTCCATTGTGTAGATGTACCAAAGTTTCTTTAACAAGTCATCTGGTCTTGGGCACTCAGGTTGTTTCCAGGGGTTGACATCAAGTATTTACAAGGCACTGGTAGAACTCCACAAGAAGAAAACATCCGACCCATCAGAAAACGGGATGATGAAATGAACAGAAAGTTTCTCAAAGAAGAAATCTGAATGGCCAAAAGACACATGAAAAAATGCTCCTCATCTCTAATCATCAGGGAGATCCAGATCAAAACAACAATGAGATACCATCTCACACCACAGAGACTGGCCCATGTCCAAAAGAACAAAAGCAACCTGTGTTGGCACATATGTGTGAAGAAAGGGACTCTCCTTCACTGCTGGTGGGAATGCCGACTAGTTCAGCCCCTTTGGAAAACAGTATGGATGCTTCTCAAAAAATTAGAAATTGAGCTTCCATTTGACCCAGCAATACCACTTCTGGGAATATACAACGGAGATGCAAAAAAGTATAGTAGGAATGACGTATGCACTTATATGTTGTTGTAGCAACTGCTGCTTTAAAAACTTTTATTTTAAAGAACCAAAACAGTTTCTAATTTTCTTCTCAAAACTTTCTCTTTGAATGCCCCACTGGTGGAGGGATCGTTGTATAATTGAAACCCAAGCACAAAAATTTGTAAGTCTACAACTGTAACTCATGGTGTTTCACTAATAAAAATTAAAAAATAAAAAAATAAATATAAATTTTGGGTTTACTCTAAAAAAACTATAGAAATGATCCCTGAAAGTATGCTGGAGTGATAGCACAGCGGTAGGGCGTTCGCCTTACACGCGGCCAACATGGCTGACCCGAGTTTGATTCCTCCGCCCCTCTCGGAGAGCCTGGCAAGCTACCGAGAGTATTCGATATGCCAGACACAGTAACAACAAAGTCTCCAATGGAGACGTTACTGGGCCCGCTCGAGCAAATCGACGATCAATGGGAGGGCCTTTACCTTTACCTTACCTTACTCTAAAAAAAAAAGAAATTTTCTCTTTGAGGTGCTGGACCAATAGTACAGCGGGTAGGGCTTTTGCCTTGCAAGTGGCTGACCCAGGATCAATTTCCAGCATCCCACGTGGTCCCCTGAGCACCACCAGGCATAATTCCTGAGTGCAAAGCCAGGAGTAACCTCTGAGCATTGACAGATGTGACCCAAAAAGCAAAAAAAAAAAAAAAAGAAAAATAATTCCTCTTTGAACACTAAATTAAAAACATACAATTAGTATATATCAAACAACTATATTCAAAAATGTATTTTTAACTAAAACTCATATTGTCTTAATATTGAACATAATTCTTCAGAGAACCACATAGGGAATTTTATTCTTAATGTAATACAATATTTACCCTTTTTAAGTCATCTCAGAAATAAAATCTATTGGCTCCAGTAATACTGACTTGATCACTTGATCACTTGACTTCCCGTTAATCGTCGATTTGCACGAGCAGGCGTGAGTAACCTCTCCATTTGTCCCTGTCGTGTGCTAGTGTAGCCCAATGGCGTCTGTTCGCTCTAGGAACACAAAGAGCCTCAAACCAATCATTCAGGGTCTTGATGAAGAAGTCTGACCATCTCATAGGTGGGTGGCCATGCGATCTTTTGACTTCCCATGGAATCTAGTCGGTAACGGCTCTAGTCCAGCGGTCATCTCTAAATCTCATTACGTGACCAGCCCATCTAATTTTTGATGCCTTGGCAAACGAGACAGCATCCCTGATTCTTGATCATAGACGGAGGTCGAAACTCGGGATTCTTTCTCTCATTTGAGTGAAACGTGATACTCCAAGCATAGCTCTTTCAATTCCTCTTTGGGAGACCCGAATAGTGTTCTCATCCTGTTTGCATAGGGCCCAGGTCTCTGAGGCGTATGTTAATGCAGGAAGATCAGTTGAATCAAAGAGATGTGCCCGGAACCGGAGGTTCTTTGTCCTCTTAGCTATTTCTTTGACGCTCTTGAAGGCATTGCAAGCCGCTCTCTTCTTCCTGCACAGCTCAGATGCCAGGTCATTAGTCATGTTGACTTCTCGACCTAGGTACACATAACTGTTGCATTCGGAGATGGTCATTCCGTTGAGAGCGAATGGAACATCAGGAATACTCAATTTAATTAAATATGATATTTTACTTTATACTTTATGTGCTTAATAGTTTCTAAAATATTAAGTATATTGTTTTTTGACATGTCAGAAGTTATGTCAATTTGTAGACTTAAATAGAAAAATCATCACTGACTTATTCTCCAGTAAATTTTACAATGAAGTGATCCACAATTGCAAATCATGCCCCAAAACTGGCTGACTTGCACACATACTTCAAAAATATATAATGAAGAATGTAGGTAGTTGAAATAATTTTGACAAAAATGAATTTATTATTTTATTAGAAAAACAAGAGAAGTTCTTACATATAAACTTGTTATAAAATTTGATATGAAATGTATCAGTTAAAACACAGAATACAGGATATACAGCCATTTTGTAGCTGTACACAGTCAATGTAGCTTCCTCAAAAAAATTGTGGAGTTTTGTTTTTTGAAAATAAAATAGAAGGAAAAAGAATCTCAACATTTTCTGGCAGTGTTTCTGTTACCTAAATATTCCAAGAGTCAACTAAGTAGTTGCTTCCATTATACACGAAGAAGTTCTTAATTAAAATTATATTGATATATTGTATCTGTAGAAGTAATTCGATACAGCACTGGTTTTTGCATGCAAAAACATATTTGTCTTGCCAAGAAAGTAATTGAGAAATGGATTTAAATGAGTGACTCAGCCTTCAGTTAAAAACTTTTATCAAAAGAATTTCTACTGGCTAAAGAAACACTAAGGATTGTTCATGTGAGTTGGAGCAGATTCTTTTTGTGTTTTTACTAAAGATAAAAAATGCATCAGAAAAGCGAATATGTATCTTTTTTTATGAGTTCACTCTACACAAAAAGATAAGTTAACTCAGATTATGAGGTCAATTGAGTTTATGCTTTGTTCACTTTATATTATTCATGTCTCATTGTGATGCTTAACCTGCTATAAACATCACTGAACTGCTAAATTATACTTTTCATTGTTAAATACAAATTGCTCTCAGATGCCTGCATGCCAGTGAGAATTATTGCTCTAATGGAGTAATCTTCATGAAAAGATTTACTGTCCATTTACACTGAGCTGTGTTAATAACACTGTGCTCTAACAGTTGTGAATTCACAATGAAATGTGAATATAAAATTACATCAGCTTTCTTTAATGTCTTTAACACCTTTGACACGCTACACCAATAATGTCTATTTCTATACAAGATCCTTTATATTCTTGTAACCATGTGAGAATTTAGAGGGAAATAATTTTGTTACAAGAGCATAAAAACGCATATTTTCAAGAAGTTATCAGCAACAAATTAATGAAGGTGAAGTTATAAAAGGTTACTGAAGAATAATCTGATTCTTGGGTTTTATTCTGACACTGTTTGGGGGAAATAACTCAAAAGTTAAAATATCTACAGATGTCTCAAGTATTAAAAATTTTGATACTAGTTTAGTGATTTGTGAATAAATTTCAAAGGAAGAATTATTCCGGAGGAGATGGCCTTCAGTAATTGAGCAAATCTCCATCTGCAGGATTGTACACAGAGTAGAATAAGGGAAATGTGAAATATGATCAGAGGAATGAGTTTTAGAATATCAAATAAGAATATCCAAAATCTGAGCTTCCATATAAATAGTGGGAACAAAGTTTAAAATTGCAAAATTTCAAAATTCAAAAATTAACCAAATTTGCAATAATCCAATGAACATTTTAGTCAAGAAAATTATATAAAATCCATAAAACCTTGCAATGTTTTTTCACTTGCTCTATTCCCATCTTTCTTGGCCCAGCTCTATGGTATCCTTGGAAACCAACAATGGTTCATCCATACAAACAACGAAACAGGCAGAGTAGCTCCTCCTAGAAGCAAACTGATATTAAAGCAGAAAACTGGGAACGCAAATCCATTCACACATGTTCAATGTGTCTGATAATTCCCTGTGAAAACTATTATCAGGAACATTTTTTATTTCACTTGATTGAGAGTATATTCGAGAGGAAAATCTTTGTGCCCAGGACATTTATTGAAAACAATTGCTGTAATGTCATAACATTATAATGTGATAACTATTCTAGCATACAGGAGGCTGGCCTAAAAGGTAAATAAAGTTCTATGAATGTTCATATGCACTTTCATAAGCTCAAGTATGTTCATCGGAAGCTAAAAGGCCCATATAAGTTAGGGCTATATTCATGTCAGGGGACATGAGACTATCCTAAACTCTCATCAAGAACTGAACTTCTGGCTCTGCAGAAGCAGGAGTGAAGGCTAAAGCACAGTTCAAAAGAGCATGACTACTGAAAACATGTTTACAGACACACACACACACACACACACACACACACACACAGAGCAAGAGAAATATTGCCTCATGAAATACTGGTCTAGACTCATCCAGGTACCCGCTCAGCAACAGGGCCCCTTCTTGGAGCTGTGCATCTTACTAGATCCCGAGAATTGTTGGTTTCCATCCTTGGTCTGCGAGGGATGGGAATTGAGACACACTGGGCAAGCCCAAAGCTGAGCTGTTTCGGCACCCTCTCCTCTCTCATCCAGGTACCCACCTGACCGTAGGGTCACTTCCTGGAGCCTCGGCCGCTAACACGGCCGCAAGTTATTCTCCCCCTACATATCACATAGGAACCATAAATTACCATTTTACATGAAATTTTCACTAGGTTAGCTTAACCACCAGCAACATATTAGCCAATAATTCATTAAGCCCATCTCAATTAATTCTGCATCTCAAGCAGAATAGTATGTCGGCAAGTGGACATGGCTATCGAAGAGATTTGAGTAGAAGTCATGGATAATCTTCTCCATTGCCGTTCTGGAGGATGTGATGGATCCATCAGGACGTCGGAGGGCAGTCATCTTGCTCTTATAGTTGGCGAAGGACAGGCGGGCGTTACGAATACTTTTCCCGGCTTCTGCCGCATCTACCAGTACTTCTGCTCTTCTCTCTTTGAGGTCTTCCTTGATCGCATCTCTGCACTGCTTTGCAAGCTCGGACGTTAGCTTGCGGTTGCCTGAGGCATGCGCCAAACCACGCTGGCGAATTAGCTCAAGAGTTTTCGAAGATAGGCGACTTTTTGTGGCTATCTCTCTCTTGGTGTTCCTCGCACATTCATGGAGGTGCTGAACCAGTCGATCGTATTCCTCGTCAATGTTGTCAACAATGGCATCTTCCCATGTTGCCGCAATAGTACCAAAGAGTTCCCAGTTGGTGGTCGTTCTGGGAGTTCTCTTTTTGAACTTTGCAGCCCTTTCTCCCCGCTCTGTGAAGTAGAATTTTGCACGAAGGAGACGGTGGTCCGATCCCGTTCGAAATTTTGGGACAACAGCGACATCAGTCAGGTAAAACCGTCGATTGAATATGATGTGGTCTATTTCGTTGTGGAATCGTCCACCGGGAGACTCCCATGTCCATCGTTTAGATTCTGCCTTCTGGAACTGTGAGTTACCATGAATGGTCTTGGTCGACATGATGAACACAGACAGTCTCTCACCCTGTTCGTTCCATTCTAGGCCATGGGTCCCGATGTGAAGTTCTTCAGCTGATCTTCTCGGTCCTATCTTGGCATTAAAATCACCCACAATGATCTTGTAGAAGGTGTGGTCTTCTTTATAGAACTTCTCTAGCTCCATGTAGAACTTCTCGATTTCTCTTTCATCATAATGAGATGTTGGTGCGTAGACAACGAAGATAGAAACTGCAGGCAGTGAGCCACATCTATTCAAATGTAAACGTCCGATTCGGGTTGTTAGGCATTCGAATGAATCAATGCTCTTGGCCAAGTTTGTGTTGACAAGGACACCGACGCCTCCAACACCTCTTTTATCGCATGTTCCGAGGAACAATTCTTCTCCAGTGTCGAAAACGGCATGGTGAGATTCGTGTCTTCTTGTCTCGGTCAGACCAATGATGTCGTACTTGATCATTCGCGCTTGTACCATCAGGTCCTCGATGGATGCATCTGATGCTAGCGTACGTGCATTGAAAGTACAGACGATCATTTTTGTCTTCCTTCGTTGTGGCAGCCTAGGTCGGCCTTGAGATTTTGTCGGCCTCTCCTTTCTCATCCTTCTCAGTGCTGCCATGTCGGTGAAGCCTTCAGGGTCAGGTGAATGAGACCAGTTGTAGTTACTGGTTTTGGCATATCGAATACACAGCGGATAGCTTGCCAGGCTCTTCCGTGCGGGCGGAATACTCTCGGTAGCCTGCCAGTCTTTCCGAGAGGTATAGAGGCTTTTGGGGTGACCTCTAATCACCCTTGTAGGTGTTACCATATTTGAACCCTATCAAATATGGTACGACAATTCCAGAAGACGGGTATTTAGTGTTTTATGATGTGTCGCGCGGCCGCTTGCGGCCACGCGGGTCCGGAAAGCGTCCTGGAGTGTGGCGACGGCTGGGTAGTGGAAGTAGTGTCGAGAGTGGAAGTCTGCCAGTGGGATATTTATCTGGGTAGGGTGGGTCTCCTGTGCACAATTCGATCCCTGGGTGGTTGATGGAAGCAGACAGGGCAGGGTAGGGTGGGGCTCCTAATTAGAATCCCTTTGTCACCTGTGGTGGTGGGAGCAAGCAGAGAAGCTCTGTCCCTGGGTCCGCCGAGCCTGGAGTCCAAGGTCTCAGAGAGTTCCGCTTACCTTGTTCTGTGGGTCTTCAGTTGTGCGTGGGTCTTGGCCGGAGCTGCCGCGCGGGTCCGGAAAGCGTCCTGGAGTGTGGCGACGGCTGGGTAGTGGAAGTAGTGTCCACTACTTCCACAGGATGGGTATGTCGTTCCCAACGTTCTCCCTTCCGAAATCCGACACGCCATTTCGTCAGTAAAGAAGCAAACAGCACCCGGCCCAGACCTGAACACCTGAAGAACCTGCCGTCAGTACTCATCAATACACTGGCTCGGCTCTTCACTCGCTACCTGTCTGAATGCAAGGTTCCATCTCAATGGAAAACCAGCAGGACCGTACTACTGTTCAAGAAGGGAGACATCCATGACATTGGCAACTATCGCCCGATCTGCCTATTGTCTGTCATCTACAAGTTGTTCACTCGAGTCATCCTGAATAGGATTGGCAGAACACTAGATGAAGGACAACCATGCGAGCAGGCAGGGTTCCGCAAAGGATTCAGCACCATCGACCATATCCACACGATAACCAAACTCATTGAGGTTTCTCGGGAGTTCAAGATGCCGCTCTGCTTAACGTTCATTGATTTAAAGAAGGCCTTTGATTCTGTTGAGACGGAAGCGGTCATTGAAGCCCTAGCCAATCAGGGCATTCAAGCCCAATACATCAGGATCCTCCGTGAGCTGTATTGCGGATTCACTACCAGGATCTCACCATTCTACAAAGAAGTGATCGTTGATGTCAAGAGAGGGGTGCGGAAGGGTGATACCATTTCACCAAAACTCTTCAGTGCCACCCTCGAGAACATCATGCGATGACTGGAATGGGAAGGAATGGGAGTGAAGATAGATGGTCGGCAACTACACCACCTCCGCTTTGCTGATGACATTGTTTTAATAACACCAAACATCAGCCAAGCGGCACAAATGCTGGCGACTTTGACCGTGAGTGTGGAAAGGTAGGACTACAGCTGAATCTTACGAAGACAATGTTTATGAGAAACAGCCTCGTTCCTGACGCCCCATTCGCTCTCAATGGAGCGACCATCTCCGAATGCAACAGCTATGTGTACCTAGGTCGAGAGGTCAACATGACAAATGACCTGGCACCCGAGCTGCGCAGGAGGAAGAGAGCGGCTTGGAACGCCTTCAAGAACGTCGAAGAAATAGCTAAGAGGACGAAGAACCTCCGGCTCCGGGCACATCTCTTTGATTCCACTGTTCTTCCTGCATTAACATATGCCTCAGAGACCTGGGCCCTACGCAAACAAGATGAGAACGCCATTCAGGTCTCCCAAAGAAGAATAGAAAGAGCTATGCTTGGAATATCACGTTTCACTCAAATGAGAGAACGAATCCGGAGTTCTGACATCCGTCGACGATCAAGGATCAGGGACGCTGTCTCATTTGCCAAGGTGTCGAAAATCAGATGGGCTGGTCACGTAATGAGATTTAAAGACGACCGTTGGACTAGAGCTGTTACTGATTGGATTCCACGGGATGTCAAGAGACCGCATGGCCGCCCACCTACCAGATGGTCAGATTTCTTTGTCAAGGTCATGAACGATCGGTTTGAGGCCCTCCATGTTCCCGGAGCGAAGAGATGCCATTGGGCTACACTAGCACGCGACAGGGACAAATGGAGACGTTACTGGCGCCCGCTCGAGCAAATCGACGACTAACGGGAAGTTAAGTGATTAAGTTATTAAGCAGAATAGTAACAGTGAGCATGAAGGTCTAAACCACACAGGTTACAATGGTAAAGCAACACAGAAGCCCACCAAGCTTACTTATTGAAGAGGCTAGCCCAGAAGACACCAACAGTAATGAAGTGCTAGACAACCTCTCTGACAAAGAATTTAGAAGGGAGCTACTGAGGATGCTTAGGGAGCTAAAAGAAACATACGACCACATTCAGAAGGCCCGAAGGGTACCAGCTAGAAGAAATTCGAATAAAAATACCCCAAGATACATCCTGATCAAAATGACCAAACCTTAGATACAGACAAAATTCTGAAAGCAGCAAGATCAAAGAAATGTCCTATAAAGGAGCATCCTTAAGATACACAGCTTATTTGTCTGATGAAACCCTCATGGCCTGAAAACAGTGGTGGAATATAGTGAAAAAACTCAGTGAAATAAATACCTCACCAAAAATACTTTACCCAGAGAGACTCTCATTCATAACAGAAGGAACAACACACAGTTTCACAGACTAACAGCAGCTCAGGAACTTCATAGTCTCAAAACCATGGTTACAAGAACAATTAAATGGGCTACTTTAAGACAAGACAGGCCCCTCAAATACACCAAAGTTCAAGAGAAAAAATGGGACAAAACCCCATAACAATAATTTCTCTCAATGTCAATGGGCTAAATGCACCAATTAAAAGATACAGAGTGGCAGGGTGGATTAGATAATTGAAACCAACATTCTGCTGCCTGCAAGAAACACATCTCAATAGTCAAAGAAAACACAGGCTCAGAATCAAAGGCTGGAAAACAATCCTATAGGCTAACAATTCCCATAAAAAATCTGGGATAGCCATCCTAGTATCAGACCACATTGATTTCTGACTGAAGAAGGTCACAAGAGAAAGTGAAGGCCATTTCTTATTTATCAAGGGATCTGTACAACAGGAAAAACTTACAATACTAAATGTATATGCACCTAATGAGGAACCAGCAAAGTACTTAAAACAACTACTCAAAGACTTGGAGAAAGACATCAATAGCAACACAATACTAGTAGAAGACTTCAACACCACGTTATCACCTCTTGATAGATCAACCAGACTCAAGCTTAGCAAGGACATACTTCATCTGAGAGAAAAAATGGAAGAAAGGGACTTAGTAGATATATACAGGACACTTCATCCTCAAAATGCTGAATACACATTCTTCTCAAGTGTGCATGGAACATTCTCCAAGATAGACCCCATGCTGAGCCACAAAACATACCTTCTTAAAATTAAGAAGATAGAGATTGTATCAACAATCTTCTCAGACCACAGTGTGATGAAATTAGAATTAAATCACACACACACAAGTAGAAAACTAAATCAAACAACTGGAGATTAAACAGCTCACTATTGGACAACGAGTTGTTTAGAAAGGAAATCAAAGAGGAAATCAAAAGATTCCTGGAAATGAACAAAAATGTGGACATGAATCACCAAAACTTATGGGACACAGCAAAAGCTGTGTTAAGAGGAAAGATTATAGCTCTAGAAGCATTCCTCAGGAATGAGGAGTGAGCCCACATAAGTAACCTAACCTCACAGTTTAAGAGCTTGGAGAATGACCAACAAAAGGAGCCCAAACTGAACAGAAGGAAGGAAATAATAAAACTCAGGGCAGAGATTAATGAGATGGAAACCCAAACATCAATCTGAAAGATCAATGAAACCAACAGCTGGTTTTTAGAGAAAATAAACAAGATCGATAAGCCTCTAGCAAAACTCACAAAGAAAGGGAGAGAGAAAAACCCTAACATACCGAATCAGAAATGAAAAGGGAGTCACTACAACAGAAACTACAGAAATTCAAAGGATCCTCAGGGAGTACTTCAAGAAGCTCTATGCCACGGAACACGAAAACCTTGAGGAAATGGATAAATTCCTATATTTCTATAGCCTCCCAAGGCTGAACCAAGAAGAACTGGAATACCTGAACAGACCTATCACCATCAAGGAAATTGAAATGGTAATTAAAAGTCTCCCCAAGCACAAAAGTCCTGGCCCAGATTGATTCACTAGTGAATTCTTCCAAATCTTTAAAGAGGATTTACTCCCAATTCTCTTTAAACTTTTCCACAAAATTGAAATATCAAAAACTCTTCTGAACAATTTATGTGAAGCAAATATCACCTTGATACCAATAGCCAACAGAGATACAGCAAAGAAAGAGAATTATAGGTCAATATCCCTGATGAACACAGACACAAAGATCCTCAACAAGCTATAGGCAAATAGAATCAAACAACTCATCAAAAAGGTCATACATCATGATCAAGTGGGATTCATCCCAGGGATGCTGGAATGGTTGAACATTCGTAAATTTATCAACATAATCTATCATATTAACAAAAGAAAATATAAAAACCATATGATCATATCAATAGAGAGAGAAAGAGCAGAGAAAGAATTTGACAAGATCCAGCACCCATTTATGATGAAAACTCTTAGTAAAATAGGCATTGAAGGAACTTTCCTCAATATAATAAAAGCCATCTACCACAAGCCTATGGCAAGTATCATTCTCAATGGGGAAAAACTAAAAAACTTCAGCCTAAGATCGGACACAAGACAAGGTTGCCCACTTTTGCCACTCCTATTCAATATAGTACTGGAAGTCCTGGCCATTGCAGTTAGGCAAGAGAAAGTTATTAAGGAATACAGATAGGAAAGGAAGAGTTCAAACTATCACTATTTGCAGACGATATGATACTATACTTAGAAAACCCTAAAGATTCTACAAAAAGGCTCCTAGAAACAATTGGTCGTTTTAGTAAAGTGGCAGGTTACAAAATCAACACCCAAAAGTCCATGTCTTTCTTATATACAAATAACACAAGAGAAGAAATAGACATTAAAAAAACAATCCTGTTGACAATAGTACCTCAGAAAATCAAGTACCTCGAAATCAGCTTAACCAAAGACGTGAAGGACCTATACAAGGAAAATTACAAAACACTACTTCAAGAAATAAAAGAGGACACTAGGAAATGAAGACATATCCCCTGCTCATGAATAGGGAGGATTAACATTATGAAAATGGCAATACTGCCCAAAGCACTATACAAATTCAATGTGGTCCCTACCAGGATACCCATGACATTTTTCAAAGAAATAGACAAAACACTCCTGAAGTTCATATGGAACAATAACTCCCCACAAATAGCTAAAACAATCCTTAGGAAAAAGAAGATGGGTGGCATCACCCTCTCCAACTTCAAACTGTACTACAAAGCAGTAGTAATTAAGACAGCATGGTACCAGGCTAGAAACAGACCTGCAGATCTATGGAACAGAGTTGAATATTCCGTCACAGACTCACAAATACTTGAACACTTAATCTTTGACAAAGGAGCAAGAAATGTGAAGTGGAACAAGGAAAGCCTCTTCAACAAGTGGTGCAGGCAAAACTGGATAGCTACCTGAAAAAAAAAAAATGAACTCTGACTTCTGTCTAATGCCAGGCACAAAAGTCAGATCAAAGTGCATTAAAGACCTCGATATCAGACATGAATCCTTAAGGTACATAGAGGAAAATGTAGGCAGAACTGTCCATGACATTGAAGCTAAAAACATCTCTAAAGATGAAATAGCACTGACCATAGTGGAAGCAAATATAAACAAATGGGACTACATCAAATTACATCAAACTAAGAAGCTTCTGCCCTTCAAAAGAAACAGTGACCAAAATACAGAAAGAGCCCAAGAATGGGAAAGAATATTTACCTGATACCCATATGATAAGGGATTAATATCCAGAATATACAAGACACTAGTAGAATTGTACAAGAAATAAACCTTCAACCCCATCAAAAAATGGGGAGGATAAATGAACAGAAGTTTCCTCAAAAAAGAAATACAAATGGCCAGAAGGCACATGAAAAAATGCTCCACATCAATAGCCATCAGGGAGATGCAAATCACAACAACAATGAGATATCATCTCACACCACAGAGACTGGCACACATTCAAAAGAACAAAAGCAACCAGTGCTGGCGTGGATGTGGTGGAAAAGGGACACTCTTTCACTGTTGGTGGGAATGCCCACTAGTCCAGCCTTTATGGAAAACAATACGGACGGTCCTTCAAAAACTAGAAATTGAGCTTTCATATGACCCCACAATACTGCTTCTGGGAATATATCACGAGGATGCAAAAAAAGCACAGTAGAAACGACATATGTACCTATATGTTCATTGCAGCACTGTTCAAAATAGCCATAAACTGGAAAACCACTCCCAAAAACAAATAATTCCCCAAAACAATCAAGTGGTTAGAGAAACTATAGTACATCTATAGTACATCTACACAATGGAATACTATGCAGCTGTCAGAACAGATGAAGTCATGAACTTTGCTTATAAATGGACAGACATGGAGAGTATTATGCTAAGTGAAATGAGTCAGAGAGAGAGAGAGAGGGACAGACATAGAAGGACTGCAATCAGTTGTTTAGAATAAAACAACATAACATGAGGCTGACTCTTAAGAAGAGTAGAGAGACAGGACAGATAGATTGCTCCATAGCTGGAAGCCTGCCTCCTTAGCAAAGGGTAGAAGGCAGCTGTAATAGAGAGGTGATAACTAAGAAAAAGATGGCTGGAGGAATCGGGCAGGATGGGAGATGTGTGCAGAAAGTAGATAAAGGACCAAACATGATAACCTCTCAGGGTCTATATTGCAAACCATAATGCCCCAAAGTAGAGAGAGATTATGGGGAATCATATCTGTCATGGAGGCAGAGGGAGAGTGGGAAAAGGGGATTATACCGGGGACGTTGGTGGTGGGGAATGTGCACTGGTGGAGGGATGGGTGTTTGATCATTGTGTCATTTTACCCAAAAATGAAAGCTTATAACTACCTCACGGTGATTCAATAAAATTGATAAGACAAAAATAAAAAATAATAAAATACTGGTCTAAGGAAAAATAATAAAATACTGGTCTAAGGAAAACAAGTATCTGAGCTGACGAGAAGCTGAATGAGTTGGTCATTCAAAGACAGGAAGTCACTGAATAATTTAACGAATGTAGACTTTTATATAGAAAAGGACTTTATACTAAACAGAAACCCAAAGAATGATATATAACAACAAAATCTTTGGGGAAATTGGGAGATTTGATTTCCACAACTGTCACTTTACAAACGTCAAGTTTACAAAAAATTATTTTAAGACCCACAAAGAAATAGGAAAGCATGAATCACGTGTAGGAAGCAATCAAGTGAAAGCCCCTAGGAAGTCCAAATAATAGACTTCTAGACATAACTTTAAATTAGCTATTGTAAATGTACCAAGAGAACGAAAAGAAGCTGTGTCTTAAATTGAAGGAAAGTATGATAAAAGTGTCTCACAAAATATAAAATATTAATAAAAAGTAAAGTAGAAAACTATGCTGAAGTTCACAAAGTTGGAAAATAGAACAACTGAAATGAAAAACTCACTAGGTGGCCTCAACAAAGGATTGAAGTTGGAAAGAAAATAAAATTTGTGATCTTGATAATAATTCCATTGATATCATATCTGGAGTACGAGAGGGGATGGAGAAAGGACCAAAAATATTTGAGTGAATTGAAGAGCTTCCAAAGTTGATGAACGCCTTTAAAAACAAAATGGCTATTCTAGACATTAACTGCATGAATATTTGTCCTGTCCTATAGTATTTCTTCTAGAAAAAAACTTTTGAGAATAGAAATACATAATGCACTTATTCATACGACCCAGTGAAAAGAGAAAACACTATGTTTAAACACATCAAATCTACTGTATCTAATTCATAATTATCATTATTTTCAAAAGTGTATCAAAGGTCTTTTGACTTATCCACTAATTTAATTGGGAGGGAAGGTGGGGCAGACACAGTGATGTTTTCACTGATGTTTAGTGAAAAAGAGAGGTGCTTGGACTCAGTGTTAGATTACTAGTTTTGTACCCAGGATCTAACTTTTATGAATTATTAATGTGTATGATCATCGATTTGGGCTGGAGCGATAGCACAGCGGGTAGGGCAGATACTGCAATTTAAGTTGTAGAAGTGGGACTGGCATTAATGTTGCAGTTGCAATTAAATTAGTGTCGTTTTGAGCAAGTACTAGTGGATCACACAGGTGGAATTTCCTACTTAACAGAAGAGTAGTTTACTTCAAGAAAATTCAATAATGCTTATTAGAATATCTGGGAAGTTTAGTAGACAGAAAAGATACAATAGCAATGGCAAAGATGTGAGTGCCTGGAAGAACATTAGTAGTATGAGAAGTGATGCTGAACTTTAAGAAATTTAGCAAACTAAATTCTATTCTGTATTGGAAGCCATTTCAATTAGCATAGAGCTTACAAGTATTTTCTTTGTTAGATTAAAGAGTTTAGAATCATTCTGAGTACAATGGATTAATAAATATTTTACAATTTTCATTTTGAATTTGGGTTTTAAGATATTCACTTTGGCTAAAATAAAGGAAATAAATCGGAGCAGATAAAGAATACTTAGTCTGTTTTATATAATGCATGTAATAACCTGAAAAATAATGATCTATTAGTGTGATGAAGAATCGTTATTTGAGAACTATTTAAAATAATATTTGCTGAATTTAGTGATGTTTATTTTAAAAGACAACGTAATCACGAATGAGTTCCAAATAACTTTAATCTCCAAAGTTAAAATAAACATTTTGACATTTTATCCGTAGCTGTTACAGATGGTCAATATATATTAAAGATTTACTTTTACAGGAAATTTTTAAATCTTGTGCAAAATAGCAACTATAATTAAACTAATGTTTTCCTATCCCTTGTAAGATCAATGTGGCTGTATATTTTGCAGTGCTTAAGAGACATGTAATATCCAAAGGCCCATACAGTACCCAGTGCCCTGTTTATGCCAGCCCTATGCTCTTTCCCTGAATCATGTTTTCCTACCTTTTTAATGTTATATTTTGTATTTTTTTTTACCAAGAAATATTAAAACATACCATTTTACATTGTAAGGCAACAAGCACTGTAAATTTAATTTGTTCTGCTTAGTCATCTTGATTACCAACATTTACTCTTTGTTATATATCTATTTTATTGAAGATGTTTTTGAAAAACAAAAATGTTAAATTGATGACATCTGTCACTGTCCTCCCGTTGTTCATCGATTTGCTCTAGGAGGCCCAGTAACATCTCCATTGGAGACTTTGTTGTTACTGTGTTTAGCATATCGAATACATCGCGGGTAGCTTGCCAGGCTTTGCCGTGCAGGCGAGATACTCTCGGTAGCTTGCTGGGCTCTCCAAGAGGGGCGGAGGAATCGAACTGGGGTCGGCCATATTGGCTGCATGCAAGGCAAACGCCCTACCGCTATGCTATCGCTCCAGCCCTATGAACTAATATTAATTTCCTTTATTTATAAACTAACTAGTACAAAAATACAATTATACATGTACTTTGAGTAATGCAAAGCATGTATAAACATTTATTGAATCAGGAATTCAAAACTAAAGCAAGGTCATAAATCAGACAAATCTTTTTACTGTGAAACTGTGAATTAATTGTAAAATTTATTAAGACTTAGCTAACTTAAATTAATTTTAAAGTGACATCAAGAAATATGGGAAAGAAAAGATCATACTACAAAAATGGAAAAAATAATTATAAAATACTCAAACATTTTAGAATATTAAAAAACAATTTAGAGAATGTTTGGTGATGAGTTTTCGAACCAGTAACTATTAAGAATACTTATTCATCATGCATTATAAACAACTTGAAGAGAATTGGATACCAAATCTCTTTAATTATGAATTATTGATATATAAGATAAAGATTATTAAAAAACCAAGAACCTTATTATTGCACTATAACACAATTTATACCAATTTAATACATTATAAGCACATATGCACTGTAGTACTGCGCTGTCCTCCCGTTGTTCATCGGTTTGCTCTAGTGGGCACCAGTAACGTCTCACAACAAATTGTGAGACTTTTTGTTACTGTTTTTGGCATATTGAATACATCACGGGTAGCTTGACAGGCTTTGCTGTGAGGGCGAAATACTCTTGGTAGCTTGCCAGGCTCTCCGAGAGGGGCAGAGGAATCAAACCCTGGTTGGCCATGTTGGCCACATGCAAAGCAAACACCTTACCCGCTTTGCTATCACTCCTGCCTGTATGCATATACTAAAAATTCTGTAAATTCTTGGAATTTTCTAGTTTAATATTTATTGAGCTTCCAGAGGACCACAATTTATTATTGTCAGCTCCATATTGGCATTTGCAAGTAAACAAATGGCTATATTAGAATTAATTACTCTATTACCTACTTAATTTAATTATGAACTAGATAAACATCTCTAAGACTGATATGGTGTTTCTGGTTGATTAAAAATCTGATTTCAAAAATCTATATTCCATTATTTCTAGCATAAGTTCACATATATCTGCAGAAAAGTCACTCATAGAAATGTTAAACTATCAATGTCAAACATTCCTCAGGTGAAATAATTATCCTCAAGTAATATGTTACTAAGCTAATTTTCATGATGCATCCTTACCACTCCTTGTTTTTCTGTAACAGAATAGTAAAAGACACAGAGATTTGCAGATGAACCTGTTAGATCACCCAGAGGAACCCATGGTGAAGAGTAATAGAAAACCCATAAATGACCCCAGTGAAAAATGGAAACATTGGAGCTTTCAGCACTGCTTATGATACTAATATGTCTATGGAATTTTAATTTAATACGTAAAATTATCAAAAACAGATAAAATAAATGGATTGTTCTCAGTTAATCTGCTTTCCTAGAGGAATTGTACTGAAAAATGAGACTATGGGTGGAAAAAAAGGTGAACTCAGATTATTAGCAAAACCAATCAATGAGGTGTAAAAGCAAAAGGAAAAAGCTGTGTATTCTGTGGGTTCAACAGTTATTCTACCTCATTTTGGGAAAATTATATAGGAAGAGACAGAGCTTTCTGTGCTGCCCTGAATTATTTGGTCACTTTTCACTGTGCTCCAGCAATACCTGCTTATGACATTTATAGGGCTCACTATTATAAGACACAGTCAATATGGATATTCTAGTTAAAGAAATTAACGTGATGAAATTGAAGACGTTAAATGGAAGTGAAATATGGGTTTTCTGTTTGAGAACTGGAAAGGGATATGCCTGTCGTGTGATTTCAGTGGCTCTTCTTCAGAAAGTTACTATAAAAAGCCATAGATCTCAATTTTCAATTTCTACATAAACACAAAACAATGAAAGGCACTAAACACAAGACACAATCTAAGACACTAAACTAAATGGTATTATTTGAGAACTATAATTTGAAATAATATAGGTAGCTCCTGCAAGGAGATGAATAAGAATGTATAATAATATCTTTATAACAATAGAAAACTAATTTCATCACTTGGAAGATAAAAGACATTATTCACATTGTCAATTGAATTCAATTG
This sequence comes from Sorex fumeus, assembly GCF_029834395.1. NCBI lineage: Eukaryota > Metazoa > Chordata > Mammalia > Eulipotyphla > Soricidae > Sorex > Sorex fumeus. Next base: position 10,120,284 of record NW_026606081.1, on the reverse strand, counting down.
TATACATACGTTCTTATATGCTATGAGGTTAAGTGTTTTCTCTTGTTAATACTTAGCATGTTTTTCCCTTTGAAAGATGAAGGCAAATGTGTGATATTGTGATGTGTGACAACCACTTCCATCCAACACAAAAGTGGGAGACAACTAGGTCAACAGAAGCAATTGATTATTTTGGCATAATTTTGGTATTATTCTCTATTCAAAAATATACTTTAAACCTAAAGAAGTATATAAATGAAATACTAAAATTTAGAAATGACAGCAAATGACTGCATACAAAATTCTCTTAGTCTTATATTTTTAAGGTTTGTATCATGTGTGTCATTTTCTGGATGACTCTACATCTAATTTTGTTTCTGCATACTCTTTCCCAAACATCTCCCCTATGGTAGAATAAATGTGTACTATGTAATCAAACTATACTACTGAAAAAAAATGACATATCTTGTTGACCTCTCTGTCACAATCAAAGAAGTCATATATATGAATATGTATTGGGTAGTACTGTAGCACTCTCTTCCCATTGTTCATCGATTTGCCCAAGCTGGCACCAGTAACGTCTCCATTGTGAGACTTGTTGTTACTATGTTTGGTATATCAAATATGCCACAGGGAGCTTGCCAGCCTCTGCCATGCAGGCAGGATACTCTCCATAGCTTGCCGGGCTCTCTGAGAGGGACAGAGGAATTGAATCCAGGTCAGCCACATGCAAGTCCCCACCTGCTGTGCTATCGCTCCAGCCCATATATGTATGTATATAGTACATATAAAAACAACATACATATATGTATGTGTGTATATATACATGTTTGTATTCTTAAATTGTATTTTTTTATTTCCTGAAAGTGCAATTATAACATATTGTGAAACTAACTGAATTGTTGGAAAATCAGATAGAATTATCTATCATCTTCACTACATTCGTGATCTTTTAATAAGATTTTTATAAAGTCAGAATCCTAATAACTAAAAGATACTTATATTGCTCTATGGAAGCATTGAAATTACAATCTTAATACTCTTATTTCAGGTAAAGAAACACAGAAAGCTTAAAGAAGTAGTGACTCAAAATATTCAATTGGACAGGACATCAAAATCATTCATTGAAAACTGCATTTATATTGGAAAGTAGATATTGCTAAAAGAATTGTTAGATGAAAAGTAAGAATATATAACTCATTTATCTAGTATTGGGAGAATCCATCATTTCTCAAATCATTTTACAAATATCTTCCACAGAGATGACTGGATGTTGTGTTTCTGAAATGAATTTTCTACTACTGCTGTGATTATACAGTGATTTTTTAGAAAAGCAATCTGTAGATCTTATTATGACAATTCATTAGGAATGAAAGGATAAGAAAACTATTACCTCCATGCCTTTAACAAATAACAAAGCAGCAGGTAAGAATAAACTCTCTACCTATCATTTCCACATCACTCCTAATAGCGTTGTCTATATGTTCAAGCTGTTTCACAAGCAAACAATATTGCAACTTCTCAGTGAGGCTGCCAAGATAATATTAAGAATAAGTGCATTTTTTTAAACCTCACAGCAATAAACTCAGTAGAAAATTATTAGATTCTAAAGTTATATTTTCTGGTAATCCCTCGGTTATAGAAACTTTATAAAAGTTAAATTAATGCAGTCAAGCAATTATACTGTTGCAAACAACTTTTAAATAATTGTCTAACATTTAAGTATTGCTAGTTAGAGTAATTGCTCTTATAAGATTGTACTATTAAAAAAAAACTACACGCATTTCCATTTTCCTAGCAAATTAAACCAATGTGATATCTGTGAAAGATTTTTATAACATCAAAATAAATACATACAATCTAGCCTGAGAATATAAGAATATTTTCTATCATTAGAGAAATCAATGAAGTACAGAAGACACTGTTGCACTGACAGGTTCAAATTAACTGCTCATTCTGTTTTGTGGAAAGAGGCGAATCTTATACAAGTTGTATTAAATAGCATCAATTTTATTGACAGAAACACTTCAACCACTAGTTCACTAGCTCTTTTATTTACTGCATATGTAACTGTATATGCAAGGTAAAAGCAATGTATTTTTGAAGTGGGAGAAAAACTACTGAAGGAAGAAACATCAAAATTCCTTCAAGAGTAACTATAAATCCACATTTTTCCCAATAATTTTCAATAAAATACCCTAGTTTCTTTTTTTACCAAATTCTTAAATTAAGTAAACTCAGTGAATTAGCAACTCACAGGAAATAGGCATATTTCCTTTGTATTGTTATTAAGTTTCTGTTTAAAATTTTTATATAAAAATAAACTTGCATTCAAACAAAGAGGTCATTCCTCACACTATTTCAATTGCTAATGTTCTTAGGAACTGCAGCTCCATCCTTCCATTAGGTATTTGGCACTGAATTCTATACATTTAGATAAGGTGGTTTTAAAATACTGTTTCTTCACTTTCCATGTCTTTTTAAGTGTAAGCTTTTGGGCTTTTCATTTCAAAGTATGCTCTTTCTTGAGAAAATAATATATAGATGCACTTTACATTCTATTTGTTCAAAACCTTCTTAGCCCTAGTCTTTTTCTTGATATCTATAACATCAAAATAAAATACTATATACTTGGATACTGCAAGTTCCTTTAGATGAAAAGTTTCTTCATCTGGAATAGAAGCAAACAATGCTTTTAACCTGAATTAATCTTTTGTCTAGTAGTCTCTGAAGCTAAGACCAACACATGAGATTTTTATCAACAATCACTGCTCAACTCTCCGCGGGTACCACTAAATCTCCATGATCTCAAATTACAGAAATCCTCCCAAGAAAATAAAAACTTTGCCTTCTAGCTATATTTTCCATTTGAAGAATTATCTAACTTGTTGGAAAATGATAAAATATATAAAACAAATTTAAAGATTTTTTTAGGTCATTGCCTTCAGAAAAGGATAATATTATTTACAGTATAAATTTCAAAATTGTATTAAGAGAATAAAATTTATGTAATGTTAAAAAGACAAACATTGAAGGACAAGGAGCTAGTTTAGGGGATAAGGCACTTGTCTTGGATACGATCCCATCTGATTCAATTCCTGGCATCACACCTTCCTGTGAGAGTCCTTGAGTGCATCTCTGAACCTTTTGGCAGCCAAACTTGCAGGACGTGGTCCTGGAAGCCCTGACCCAGGACCCAGTGACCTAGGTGATTGCATTACTGCAATTACCTTGGTATTGCATCTCTGGTCTGGTTGACTATAACAATCAGAAATATCCCAACACTGCCCCCCACCCCCTCACCGACCCCATCCCCACCTCCTTGGTGCACCTTGGGTTTCCTATAGCTACAGATATGCAGGCACTGAATTTTAGAATTAATTTATCTCTCATTTTATAAATGAAAAAAGATTAAATTCAGAGATTTGTAGTGACTGTCCAAAGTCACCACAAAATTTAGAGAATTAATTAGTCTATATTCCAGATCTTCTGACACATTTGTTAACTGTTATTTGTGTTTTCCTCACTTACTAATGAGGTAGAACAATATCACTGTGGGGCAGGGTTCTTTCCTTATATGCAGCCAACCTAGGTTTTATCACCAATACCATATATGATCCTCCAAGCGATACCACGATTGATCACTGAGTGATCACAGAGTAAGCTCTGAGCACCACTGGCTAGAAAAAGTAGTTTTTATGATTTTTTTCTGATGGAAATAGTAGGAAAATAACATGCCTGGGTCAACTTGAAACCAGCCCAAAGGAATTAAGAATTTTATTTAATATTAGAATACAGAACATCTGTCTGGTTAGGTGTGGTTGAAAATGTTGATAATGTCCCCATGTTTTCTTAAAGGGTTAGAGGATGGAAACCTTCATCAATACTTTTTCTTTGCAATCACATGGGTCACATGGGATGTATACCTTGGGGAATCATGCCCTGCCCCTGGAATTTACTGATCACACTAAAGCCCACCAGCCTATAACCCACCCTTTCTAAAATGCGCTTCTCTTCTATCTTTCTCTATTAAAAAAATGACAAAAACAAAACAAAAAATCTCTTGTGACCTTGAAGACTGTTCAGGGAAGATTTGAAGGCATGAGTGCCATCTTCAGCATTCTGACTTGTTGCATATCAAGTTTTAATAGTTTGCTTCAGGCACCGTGAATCACAATAGCGTTAATGGCATGGTTAGTGGGTAGTGGAATCCAGCACCACACTCTCTCCCTGATGTCTAATTCCCAACTAGTGTGCAAGTTTTTAGACTGGTCACCATGTTTCTTTGGTCCTCATGCAACAGTTGAATACAACCCTCCTGGTTACAACCTCAGATGTTAGTAGTGAAAAGTTTGGGGTTACTGAAATGAAGCAATATTTACATAAAATTGGAGACTCCTAGGGGCTGGAGTGATAGCACAGAGGACAGTGTGTTTGGCTTGCACGCAGCTGACCTGGGTTCAATTCCCAGCATCCCATGTGGTACCCTGAGCACTTCCAGGAGTAATTCCTGAGTACAGAACCAGGAGTAACCCTTGTGCATCGCTGGGTGTGACCCAAAAAGCAAAAAAAAAAAATTGAGGCTTCTGAAATGAGTAATGTCTACATAAATACAGACCTTTATGTAGAATGAAAATTTCGATTGTTAATTTTCTATTATATGCATCTTTTTATTTGAATTTTAGGGTCATCTTGAATATGCTTGATCTCATCTTTATACATTTTTAATGATATAGTTGTTTTACCAAGTAAATAAACCTTTAATGAATCAACATAAAATTGTAAAACTAGAAGAAATATGTTGGTTAAGTAAGTGAAAAAATAAAAGTATCACAGTCCCCTTTTCACACCTTCACATGCACTTTAGACCATATGACACAAAAATGGTCCTCAAAAACTCTATTAAGGAAGCATGAACTTCCCCAAAATCTCTAAAAATATGGGAACAAAATTCAAAATTGTTCTTTTTTGGGGGAGAGGGGAGCACCTCTAGTGGTGCTCAAGGCTTACTCTCAACTGATTGATCACAAATCACTTCTGGCAATGCTCATGGGGCCACCTTTGGTACTAGGAGTCAAAGTGGATGCTTGCAAAACAAGCACCTTAACTCCTTACTATACCCTGGACCTACAAATTATTTTTGGAAGTAACATTTAATAACAAAAACAGTTCTATAATGTAGACATGAAAGAAAACATTTTTGGGTATTGTCACAAAATGAAGATTTTTTAAATACAACAGAAAAACTAACTGAACTTTAAAATGCGGTAAATTTAATTCATGTTCTTTATGATGCTCCAGCTTGAACAATAACCCAGTCAAGCAATCTTTGAGTATTATTTTTTGCAGATGATTGAATACTTAGAGGAGTAATTTTCCTGATGATTAGTAATGTGGATCACCATTCAAACACCTGAGAGGCACTGATATATCTTCTAAGGAGAAATATCTGATCAGACCCTTCACTCAACTTTAAACTTATAACTATGCAAAAATCAATTCAGTGTAGATTAGAGACTTGCATGTAAGACATAATAAAACTCTAAAGGTAAAGGTAAAGGCCCTCCCGTTGATCGTCAATTTGCTCGAGCGGGCCCAGTAACGTCTCCATTGGAGACTTTGTTGTTACTGTGTCTGGCATATCGAATACTCTCGGTAGCTTGCAGGGCTCTCCGAGAGGGGCGGAGGAATCAAACTCGGGTCGGCCATGTTGGCCGCTTGTAAGGCGAACGCCCAGAAAATAAATAGCAAAATGTTCTTTGAATTGGACTTGGTGGGCTGGAGAGATAGTACGAGTTTAAGGATAAGTAGTACTGGGTTTAGAATGCTTGTCTTGCAAGCAACTGACCTGGTCTGATCCCCATATACATGTGGTTTCTCCGGGACTGTCAGGAGTGATCCCTGAGCACAGAGCCAGATATAATCCCTGAAAAAGATAGGTGTGGCTTAAAAATAAAACAAGAAAAAATAATTCGCTGATTAATTAATTAAACAATTAATTACTTGCTGATAATTCTTTGGATAAAACACCAGAAGTGCAGGCAACAAAAGTGAAAGTTGGTGGATGTGCTTACCTCAAACTTCAAATACTCTGCACAGCAATGGAGGCCATCAACAAAATCAATTGGCATCTAGGAAGTACATGACCTTGAACATTTTTTATATACAAATTTAAAAAAAGGGCAAGAGAAATAGTAACTCATATAATGTTCTTGTATGCACCCAACCGAGGCTAGATTCCCAGCACCCCCTGTTACCTGGAGCCCCAGCAGGAGTTATCTCTTAGCACAGAGTTGATGCTAAGCCTTGAATACAGTGAGGAGTGACCAACACACATGTGCACATGCGTGCACACAAAGTTAAATTTTGGTATGGTGGAATTTACAATGATGATGCCAAAAAATAATGGGTGACACTATTGGTGCCTTAGCACAAAGCAACTCAGGGGTAGCAAATTGTGTTGTAGTAGTTGTCAACTTCACCTCCACAGAAGCATTATACCCTTGTTCAATGGGATAAATGCCAATTTCTCTTATTAATATTTATGGTTCTCACTGTATCACTGTTATTCCATTGTTCACTGATTCCCTCGAGCTGGCACCAATAACGTCTCCCTTCATCCTAGCCTTGAGATTTAACAAGTGCCACATTGGAGGCTCTTTCAGGGTCAGGGGAATGAGACCCATCATTGCTACTGGGTTTTGGCATACCAAATACACTACGGAGAGCTTGCCAGACTCTGCCTTGTGGGCAGGATACTTGTGGTAGCCTGCAGGGTTCTCTGAGAATGAGAACTAGACAATAAGCTTGAACTAGACAAGCTTCTAGGAGCTTGGTTTTATAGTCTCTGGATCTTGGCTGTTGATGGGATTACACAGTGCCAGGGGACAATTGGTGGGTGTAACTGTCTACCTACTGGAAGATGGGGGATCTGGGCAGAGAAGGCCCAGTCCCGATCTCAGCAGGCTTGGAGATCTCAGCCCCAGGTCCCACACACCTGGGATCCTCTGCTGGTTCCTTCATGCGTGAGGCTCATTTGAGTGTGTGGAGAGTGCTCTTAAGCCTGGCTGTGGCTGGGTTCCGGAGGTCTTCAGTTGCTGAGCCTCTGCTCAGGACGGAAAGGGAAACTCAAGTCGCTCCCACCCATCCAAAGGGCCCTGGTGAGGCAGCCAGGCGCGGGGGCAGGAGACTCTACTTGAGGGTGATCACTGTATCACTGTACCACTGTAATTCCGTTATTCCTTGATTTACTCGAGTTGGTGTCAGTAATGTCTCTATATGTCCCAGCCCTGATATTTTACCAGCCTCTCTGAACTCATCTTTCCCAATGATTGGAGGCTATTTCAGGGTCAGAGGAATGAGATCTGTTATAGTTACTGCTTTGGGCACAATGAACATGCCATGGGGAGCTTGTCAGTCTCTGTCGGTGTGGGCGGGATACTATTGGTAGCCTGCCAGGCTCTCCGAGTTGTTGCCTACTGCCTGAACCCCATCAAACATGGTGTGGTAATTATGGAAAATGGGTAGAAAGTGTCTTATAATGTGTCACACAAGGCGGCCTCGTGGTCCAGAAAGTGGCCTGGAGCGTGGCCATGGGTGGGTAGTGGAGATGGGCTGCTGGGGCTGGGTCCCTTGGGGTGGGGAGGGCTCTTACTCGCCCCCCTCTGGGGCACCCCAAGTGGAAACAGCCCGGCACGGAGTCCGGTGGCATGGTTATGGTAGCCCGATTTTGTGCTCCCTTTCGGGAGAAGCAGCTGTGAGTTCTCTTTATGGTTCTATTTATTACAAATATATAAACTTATTTTATTAAATGTCAATGCTTGAATACACACCATTTTAATATTCTGTGTGATAAATGGAAAATATGTGGAAAACATGCTGCATGTGCATAAAGGTTTGTACTATTGTTTCCAGAAAATAACTTGCTTGATCCTCTAAGTTGCTTGTAGAAGCAGCTAATATTTTCACAGAAAAACATTTCAATTTTTAAAAATTGATAAAATTATACAAATTTATACTAGTTCTGTATTTGGCAGCATGTTCTTGAAAACAAAGTAAACATGACACTTATAGTTCTTACTTGAGTTTGAAGATTGCTAATACTTAAAAAACCATTCTTCTGATGAGATGGGTTGTGATTTGTTAAAATGTGTTCTAAATTATGTAATAGAGGCATCAACAAAGGTACATTGCATAGTTTAACCAAAACTTTACAAATATCCAGGTCACAATATTATAAATTGTATTTAGTAAAAAATGCTCTTCACAGTGCAAATAGCCAAGTAGATTTTACCATAACAATACAAAAAAATAATCAATTTTTGTGGTTTTGTATTTCACATTACAACTAACCTTGAATAAATTATTATGTACAGAATTTTAGTGTGGTATATCCAAGTATGAATTTCCAAAGTGATTGAAAAAGTCTATTAAAGTTGTCCTTATTAATTTTTCTATAGGTATATTTTCTTCATATGTTTCAACTAAACACATTTCCCCAGATCTAATATAAAGGTAGACATTAAAATTTCACTAATATCTATTAAGTAAAGTAAAGTAAAGTAAAGGCCCTCCCGTTGATCATCAATTTGCTGGAGCGGGCCCAGTAACGTCTCCATTGGAGACTTTGTTGTTACTGTGTTTGGCATATCGAATACGTCACGGGGAGCTTGCCGGGCTCTGCCGTGTGGGCGAGATACTCTCGGTAGCTTGCCAGGCTCTCCAAGACGGGTGGAGGAATCAAACTCGAATCGGCCATGTTGGCTGCGTGCAAGGCAAACGCCCTACCACTGTGCTATCACTCTAGCTCGGCCATACCACCCTGAACGTGCCTATTAAGACAAATAAATCATTAAGATTTTCACATATATAAAGCAACTCTACTAGAAATATTTGTCATCAGAATCTGTAAATTTTGGTTTCAATAAAGCATCATTTCTTTAATAGATTATTAACTTCATTTTAAGGTTGCAGGTAACACAAAATTTTCTGAACCAAAGAAAACAAAATGTCACTATCTTTTCAAGAGATTAAAGTAAATCATTTTCTCCAGCAGTGACATAAAAAATAGAACATATTTCAGAGGCCAGAGGGATATGTCTGTGGTTAAGGAGCTTGCCTTACATGCAACTGACCTGGGTTTGATCCCCAGAACTCCGTATGGTGTTCTGAGCATTGCCAGAAATGATCCCTGAACACAGAGCCAGATATAAGCCCTGAACACAGCCAGATATGAACCAAAGACAAAGAACAAACCAAAAATACAAGGATATTGTTTACTTTCAAAATTTTAATATTCTGATTTAAGTGTAGTATCAAATATGTGTATGCACATTGTATGTTTTTATATTTTATATTGTTATTGAAGTTATTACTTTTAAATATTTTCAAAATCTGCATAAACTGAACCCCTTGTAAATATTCCTATCTAAAAGGATATATTACTTGGGGTGTTTACTACATGTGATTGATCATTTAGTCATAATTTATTAACTGTCCTCCCGTTGTTCATCAATTTGCTTGAGCGAGCCCAGTAACGTCTCTATTTTTTTGAGACTTGAATTTATTAACTATAAATTAGTAAAAACTGTTGCAATGTAATATTAGTATCCACATTCACGATTAAAAGTGATAACTTCCAAACAGTTGACAATTGCCAAGTACATGTCATTCCCAGAGATTTCATTCAGAAATGTAACTCAGTATTCATTGCTAACAACTCAGAAATGGAGCTAACAATAAAAGAGGCACCATCTTCCATTCTTTGAAAAATCTCCAGCATGTATATTTAATTCTGGATTCAAAAAATATACTTTTAAAATATTTCTTACCTGTGGGATGACATTGCTTTGTCCTTTCTCCCTTGCCACAAGGAGTTTAGGTTTATTGGGTTGCTCCCATCACAGTGCTCCCATTCCTCTGTGTTTATTTGTAACTTCTTTCTTTGTGCTCTATTGACTTGTAAATGTTGTTTTTCTCTTCTCTGTAAGTCCTTTGCAGGGTTTATTCTGAACAATGTCCTTTTTGTATGGACACAAGAAGACAGTGTATGCTATGCTTTTGTAACGAGACTCTCAGTGATATTTTCCTTGTGGACATCTGTTCTTTCAATATAAGCCTCAGCTGCCCTTACCTCCTAACACCCACCGAAGTAGGATCCCGATGAGGGACTGGATGGAACCAGGGCAAGCGGAAAGCTATGTGCTACCCTGGCATTGAGATGGGCCAGGCCAAAGTGCCACAATTCTTAACTATAAGAGCTTGATCACGGACAAATACTGTCATGATCCAAAAGTAGTGATGAGACTAGGACCCTGCTAGGGATAGGAAAGACTAATCTGGCCTGAGCACTTTAGTCTGAGATCTAGATGACCCCAGGAGAGCAATTCTATAAGCTTAATGCATCTGTTACTGTGTCAATACAAAATGATTAATATTATGAATGCTTATATGTTTGTTGGGCAGTGGGTAGGGCACTTGCTTTGCACGCAGTCGACCCAGGCTGACCCGGAATCAATTCCTTCACCCCTCTAGGAGAGCCTGGGAAACTACTGAGAGTATCGCGCCCGCATAGCAAAACCTGGCAAGTTACCCATGACATATTTGATATGTCAAAACACAGTAACAAGACTCACAATGGAGAAATTATTGGTGCCCGCTCGAGGAAATCTGCGAACGGGACGACAGTGCTATGGTGCTATGTTTGTTGGACAAGGAGAGGAGAAACACACCCATGGGATTCCGCTCTTGGGTGGGTTGCCCTGCTGAAAGAGAATCTGTCCTAGAAGCAGCATCCCCTGAGGGAAAGAACTTTAACCCTATTGATTGTGATCACAACGATGTGTAATCCCAACCCCTCATGGTTTGGGGATTTAACAAGGCTGTAAGAGTGGGCTGGGGTTCCAGATCAGGGGCCAGGGAGAGAAGGAGAGAGACAAGAGTGAATGGGGATGAGATTGGAATAAATGGCCATTGAGACCAACCAGCCTAGCTCTTGTTCCTTCCTTCGGCTGCCCTTGGCCAACAGCCATCCCGATCCGGTCCACACAAAGTGGCTCTAGAGCACTGAATCTGGGCAGTGAGATAGAGCTGCCTGGAGAGCCCTTGAACACACATCCTTCAGAGTGGGGCGTATTCAATATGCCAAAACAGTAACAACAAGTCTCACAATGGAGACGTTACTGGTGCCAGCTTAAGCAAATGAATGAACAACGGGAGGACAGTGCTACAGTGCTACAGTGAAGAAGTTTGAATTTTACACCAAATAATGAAGCAAAAATGAAGAGCAGCTGTTTGACTTAATCAAACTAGTTCTAAATTTTATTGATCTTTCATGGGTTTAAATTCCATAGACCATACTGTACATACTTACATCCATAGAATTAGATCAATTACTACAGGATCTAATAGATCATAATTGAGTGGATTAGTTACTTTATCAGTGTGGTAAAGTAATTGCATTTCAAATTTATTTTAAAACTTGTTTTCAATTTCCCCGGATTAAATACTCTATGTTATAATATTGTTGGCACCCAAAACTGATATTTCCCCAAAATGCAATGGTTGTTTTGAAGAGCAACTTTTAAATGAAAACATAAATATAATAGAACTCTAAATTACACATACTCAAATTTAAATTCAATAGTATTCTAAGTGTTTCTCTTGATTTACTAACTCAGTATCATAATCTGAAAATTGGAAATGATCCATAGCTTACAGCTGTAGCCAAATGTAGGAGACTTTATTATGTTTAAGGAGAAATGCCCAAAATATTAGAATTTGGTGAATTTGAGACTTTATTTCTGAAAAAGGAGTTCATTTCCTCAACAGACTGGCATCCAAAGAGAAATTTAAAATAAAAATGAATAATTTAATAAAAAAATTTGAAGTATTTATGTGGAATAAAAATTCAAAATAAGGAACTTGAATATTTTTATTAGTTCTCTTGAAAAGTATCACATTTTTTTGTTTATTTCATTCTATGTAAAAGAAATTAAATGCCCTTACTATATTTTATAATCCAACATAATTTCACAATTTTAATTTTCTCAATATGTTTTTTCTTTAAAGTCAAATATCAGAACAAAGATTAAACAAGACAAAGCACTAGTTATTCAACTTAACTCAATTTATTTTTATAACGAAAAATAAAGTAAAATAATGTTTGGCAAAGTGAAGCTACTATTACTGAACTTAGAATTTGTTTTGTGATCTTGTCACAGAATGATGACTAACTACATTCCTTTATTTCCACCTTAAAAGAAGTACAATTACTGCTGAAAATTTGTCTTTAAACACTTTAATTCCTAATTAAACACCATCAGTGTAATCTTGCATTTGCCAATGTAAAGGCTTTTTCATTTACATGCCCAACTGTTCAAAGTGGTTCAATAATGATTTTTTCTTATTATTTCAAATCTCTAAATGTACTTTTATTATTTTATATTCTAAAATAAATTTAGTTTGATAAATAGGCAAGATATTGAATATAATACACTTTAAATTGGTTTTGACATAAAAACTGACTGACTTAACATTCCCAAATCCTTGTGTGGCATAAAAATTTTATATCACTTAGACTTTTTCTTTGAGAAGTAAAGTCGAAGACAGCTAATATTGAACATGCTAAGATATTCTGTTTGTCCTATTTCACTTAAATATGTTCTAATTTATGAAAAGGGAAAAGAGGAGAGATTTTTCATGTCTTTCATCTTAAGTAGGGCAGCCTTCCTAGTTTCACTAATTGCACTAAAGAACTGAAGATAAATGTTCACAAAATCAACATGACTGATTTGCTATTTTCACACAGAGGGAGCTTATTTAGTGCTAGAAGCAATTTGTGTGTAATAGAGTAGAGATGCCATTTCTTCAAATGAGTTCTTTAATGAGCCTTTGTCTCACAATTTAATCGGGTTCTTCTCTTTACCCCTCAAGATGCCCTGGTGTCTTCTGTGAAAATCTCTAGATACAAATCTACCTGGAGAAATGTGATATGGTCCACCTTAAATAATTAAAGAAAACATGTGATTTATTTTGGAGTATCATTATCCTGGAAAGTATCTTTTAAATATTAGAGGTTACTTGAATAATTTATTATAAAGAAGGTTAATCAAGTACACTTAGTGATTTTTGCAACAAAACTTAATAATCCTAAAACTGATATTATCAAAGCAAATTTTCTTTCATTCTCTCAAACAAGTTAATATAGATTGTTTACAAAATTTAAAAACACTTTAATTTTATTATAATTTTATGGGACTAAATAACATTTATAATAAAATACATCAAATACTCAAATACCCATGAAAGTATTCTTTAGGGGGAGACAAACTTGGCAATTTGTGGGGATTAGTCACATGCAAGGCAAATTTCATAACTCCTTGCTTGGCTTTTTCTCTGGTTCATGAAAAGTATTCTGAAACCAGGGGTTATGTGTCTGAGACATTTAAGGCTTAGAGAATGTACAAGGGAAAGGTTGTCGCTGTCCAAAAAAATTTTGTCCAAACAAAACACTACATTGAAAAGTTGTTCCTGGTAGTTTTCAATATAATTCATACAGAAAATAATGTTTTATAACAATGTCTGACATGCAAATGGATCCAGTTTCATTTATATTAGTCAGAGATATGCTTAGTTAAACTACTGATATTTTCATTAAGTATACCTTCTGAACTATTAATTTTTTCAATTTTTCTTTAAATTTTGGGGGTCGGTTCACACCAGCGATGCACAGGGGTTACTCCTGGCTCATGCATTCAGGAATTACTCCTGGCGGTGCTCCGGGAACCATATGGGATGCTGGGAATCCAACCTAGGTCGGCTGCATGCAAGGCAAATGCCCTACCCTTTGTGCTATCATTCCAGCCCGTGAACTTTTTGTTTTTGAAAATTGTTGCTTCTCCATCCACAATAATGTGAAAGGGAGGAGTACCTTTCTAATTGCAAATATATTTAGTTTATTATAGAATCCTTACTATTGACAGTATAAGGTTTCGCTCCTTTGCATGTCCATTTTCCCCTACCCTAAATATCTCCCTCTATTTAGGGGGAGATCGATTTCAGGCCACAATTCGTTCAGATTTTTTTTCCTGATTTCTCTTCAATTACAAAACCAAGTTTTTCAGTTAAGAATGACTCAGATAAATGGGATTGCATTTTTCTTTGGTTATTGGCACATCAGATTAATAGCAAGCAACCTTCTATGTCTATTAATCCAATATTCCAAATAAAGAAATTCCTAACCAGTCATTTTCCCCTACCTTCGCAGCAAAATTCAGAAATAATGGAAAATGTAAAGAATAGAAAGAGGATAACAAATGACAATTCAAAAATAATAATAATAATACTGGGACCTGTGGTGGTGGAAAATGGGCACTGGTGGAGGGATGGGTATTTGGTCATTGTGTAATTGAAATCCAAGCACAAAAATTTGTAAGTCTACAACTGTACCTCATGGTGTTTCACTAATAAAAAAAATAATAATAGTAGCTTTAGTTGTTGTTGCTGTTATTCTGAAACTTTGTAGCAATAATTGTTCCAGATCCCATTGAAGAATCTTAATTTTTGTTTTGTTTTGTTTTGTTTTTTCTTTTCATTTTGGTGACAAATTTAGCTTGTTAAAATTATATATATAAAATTTAGGTTCCTTTAAGGCATATATAAACAAGAAAATATTTAAACACCTATACAACAAACATTACAATACCACTCAAATTTTGTGGGCAGAATCATAGAAGTAGGATGTATTTCTTATATAAGTTAGGAAGGGTATTTATTTAAAAACTATATAGCATTGTCTCCAGATACCTCCTTTCATGTAATAGGATCACAGACAAATTACTTAGGTCAGCCAATTGGATGTACCATATAATATATTTTCAAGGACGGTTGAAACTATTCAGGTCAATAGTAGTTGCGTGTCAAGAATTCTGCAGCAATATTGAGCCATATTGAGAAGTATCTTGTTATAGAAGATATCTCCAAAAATTCTCAATCATCTCTCTCATATCCTTGAAAGAAACCAGGTTATTTAAAGTCAGTGTCTTATGATCTAGTGCTTTTTTGAGTCTGCTTCTATTGTATGTTTTTTTTCTGGGTCATTCATGTCTTATCATCCCTTGTGCCTGGTTTCCAGTCAGACATATTTGTCAAATTGTTGTAGAAATTACGTGAGGTCTAGGATTTTCTCTTTCTTTGGAACTACACTATTTTTGTCACGTTCTGGGACAGACTCTCCATTTAAAATTATTTCAAGTTAATTCCAAAATCTAAAGTGATTCAAAATGTAGCTTTAGTCCCTGAAAAGTTCTAAAATTCTTCACCTTTAATTTGAAGATGCAGTTTTCAAGCCCCAACTGAAAATTAAAGAAATTCATCAAAAGTGTTGCATTTGATTTGGATTCTAAACCCTGTTAATTTTAACTTTGTTAGACTTTTTTTAAACTTTGTTAGAGTCTCAAGAACAAAAGAGCTTTTGTTTCTATAGTACCCCCCAATTATTAATACTTTAGGGAAAGCATAACTCTAAATTCTAGAACTTGCCAGTTTTGAATTCCTTTTTTTCCTTGATTCCTGCCAGTTTTGAATTCCTTTTTTTCCTTGATTCCTGGTCTAGTATTTCTTCATTATTTTCCAAACAGCTCTTTTGGGGTGGGGGCTTTTTGGGTCACATCCAGTGATAAGAGACAGTTGAGAATTTTTGGAGAGAGTTTCTATAACAAGATACTCCTCAATATGCTCATAGGTTACTCCTGACTCTGTAACTTGCTCAGGGGACCATATGGGATGTTCAGGGACCAAACCCTGGTCAGTCACTTGCAAGGCAAATATGTTTAAATGTGCTATCACTATCTAACCAAATGACTGTTTAAGTTGAGATCACCACTGGTGGCTCCACCTGAATGTTTTAATTAATACAAATTACAAAGCCACTATCATCATGTTAATACTTGATGTTTGTTTGCTTCTAAGGTTTAAACCATTTCTCAAATATCCTCATTAGAGAATTGTTTAGGACATTGACTCTTTTATCACCTATATATACTATTACTTATATGTAGTATTTGCAATATGACCTGCTACTTACAAGTATGACTATTATTGCTACTGGCTACCCAATCTATGCATTAACCAATTATTCAACTAACTTACTTGCTTTAAATTCTGATAATTATTTATTATTATCTTGAAAAATAAAATGTGATTTTTCCAGCCAGAAGAAAGAACAATTCTACAAAAAGAACAACGCAAATTCTTTGCTGCCCATCATATGCTATTTTATAATTTATTACTATCTCATTTCAGTGAAGTGAGATATTTTTATTAGATGAAAGTTGCATACAAAGATGTGAGAGAGAAAGAGAGAAAACGTGTCCAAGAGAGAAAACACAAGCAGCAAAGAAACACAGAGACAAGCAAGTGAGATACTTGTTCAAGGGAGAACATGGACTTGAAGAGCGAGCTCTAATGAAATTATTTTATAAATGCACAAGCATCCTACAAAATCTTTAAGATGCAAATATTTAGATCCCAAAGAGGAAATATTAAAAAGTAAGTCTCAAATAATAATATCTTTTAAAAAACACTATCAAATGAACAACTTCTAAAGATTTTATAGGGTCTCCTTAAAGATTCATGATTATTTTCCTAAACTGTTTTATAAACTTTGGCATTTTTCAGTGCTCCTTTCTGAGTCAGTTCTTCAAATAAGCAGCCTTTTTCATTCTTTTAGCATAATATAAACATATAATCTAAATAAGCTTAAAATAAGATAATATATAAAGGATATTTAAAGATAAAAATTGACCTTTAAAACTTAATTCCATTATATTTAAGTTCAAAAAGTAATTTATGGTTTTTAAATTTGGCAACACAATATAAGCATATTATACATGATTTTCCAGAAAATCAATCATTCAAATCTGTTGGATAGCAAGGAAGAAGCCTTAGTCATCTGAATCTGACTACCACATACTGGGTTAGATGGATATGCAACTTACTTGGCTAATGAGTTCACCTTCAAAAACTGAACAGTCAAATTGAAATAAATTATCAGGCAACGAACATCAGCAGGTAAGGAAAGAAGTTTTAAAGAATTAAAAACCAGAACATGATTTATAATGCCAATATCTTATTGGAAGATCTCATTGGTGATAAGATGCACTACATTTGAGTACTGAAAAAACTGTTTGTTTTCGGGTCATATGTGACAGTTCTCAGGGGCTGCTCCCTGCTTAGATCTTGAATGTCATTTCAAATGGTGCTCAGTTTTAGGGGATTATGCAGTGCTGGGGACACAACCCAGGACATGCACATATGAAGTATGCTATTAAGTCATTTGAGCTATCTTCCTGCCCCCACATACATTTTTTATTATTAATTTATTTATTTATTGAATCAGTGTGGGAAACGTTACAAAGCTTTCAGGTTTAAGTCTCGGTTATGCAAATATCACACACATTTCCCTTTACCAATACTTATTTTTCACCACGGAGAACCCCAATAAACCGCCCCTCCCAACCCACCCAATGCCTGTCAGGCAGATGAATTCTAGTTAACACGCTATCTACTTTGACTCGATTCATTGTTTCGACAAAAGATGCGCCATTATTATTTAGAGTTTACATCCCCAAATCAGACATGCTGAAAAGGCATTGTGAAATTATTTGTTTTCTACAGTTGGTCACAAGAATTAAACGATGTCGCGCGGCCGCTATTGCGGCTCCGCAATTTTGGATTTCTGGTATTTTACTTATTAACTCTGGAAGTATTTCTGCTGAGAGTCAGATAATTATGAGATTGGTTTCTGTGCTCTGGAGTCATGGCCATGCCGGAGAACCGCTCGTGGGAGGCAACTCGTGACCTCGGTAGGGAGTGAAGGATGAGCCAGGAACACCCCCCCTTACCATGCACGAGGTTTTAGTTGCCCCATCACGACCAGCTCATACCTGGCTTTTCACAAAGTTCCGAAGCAGCTGCCATCTTTCCATCCAGAGGGAAAAAGGCTGAAGGGACCAACACCCTTTCCCCTCCGGGCAGGCATGGTGGCATGGATTAATGCATAGTCCATTCATTTTTCTGCTGCAAGCTGCTGGGCTCTGCATTAAGTCCTTGTGCTTCTGGAGCCATGGCCGTGCTGGAGAGCTGCTCGTGGGTGGCAATTCGTGACCTCGGTAGAGCATGAAGGACAAGCCTGTAACGCCCCCCTTCCCATGAGGTTTTAGTCGCCCCATCACGACCAGCTCATACCTGGCTTTCCACAAAGCTCCGAAGCGGCTGCCATCTTTCCTTCCAGAGGGAAAAAGCCCCACATACATTTTTAAATTATTTTTATTTTATTTTAACCACTCTGAATTATCAGTTTTATATTAGTCAAAGATAGGCTTTTATGCATATATTCCAATACCTGGCCTTCATTATAGTTAGTGCTCATTTCTCTCTACCATTGTCTTAGCCCTCTACCATCTACCTCACCAGCCCCACCCAACTCTTTATTCCTCACTGCTCTGGTTAGCTCAATTCTATAGACAAATTCTTAGATACTGTTGCTTGGGCCATTTCTTGTTCCTTTACTATGAATCTTTATATTTCACATATAAGAGGATCAATTTGTATCTGTCTTTCTACTTCTGAATGACTTCACTCAGCATAATCCCCTCTAGTTCCATCCACATAGTGGAAAATTGCATGACTTCATCTTTTCTTTTTTTTTTAATTTTTAAAAATTTTTATACGGTGGTTCACAATATTTGATTACAGTTAATATTCGAACACCAATCCCACCAACATTACACATTCCCACCACCAAATTTGGAATGCCTCCATCACAAGACCCATTCCCCATCCCAAAGCACAACAGAAATAATTTAATTTGTATTTTCTGTTATGGAAAACTGTCTTATGAAGTGTCTCAGCCATGTAGTTTAGGAATACGTTCACTCATATATGAGGTTCTGCCCAAGCGTGTGGGGAACGGCCTTGAGCATGGTGGCGGTTAGGTTCTGGAGGTTTTCAGATGCTGGGGCTGGATCCCATTGGGCGGTTAGGGCTCTCACCCGCCCCCCTCTGGGACACCCCATGATTTCATCTTTTCTCATAGGTGAATAGTATTCCATTGTTTATATATATACCATAATTTCTTTATCCAGGCATCTGTACTTGGAAGTGTCTTTTCTGAATAGAATTATTGAGCTCTTGAATCCCCCTATTAGTCAACTGTAATAACTACCATTGTGAAAAATGACAATTCTACCCAAATTACTGTAAAGATTCATGGAGTCCACATAAAACTATCCATGACAATTTTTAAGACCTAAGTCAAATGCTTGAAATTTATATGGAGCAATAAAACCCTAAAAAAAAGCCATCATAGAAAAAATAAGAAAGGAGCTTTACTCTTTTACAACCATTATTATATCACAAAGCTATAATAATGAAAACACTGTGATATTGAAATGAAGATAGACTCTCAAATCAATGGAATAGAATTGAGAATCCAGAGAGATTCTTAGCTATACAGTCAGCTCATCTTTGACAAAGGAACTAAGTGCATGAAATGAAACAAGGAATGCATCCATAAAACTGGACTCAGACCCCTAGCTCAGAGTCTCCTGTCCCCATGCCTGGCTATCCTCACCAGGGCCCCTTGGAGGGGGGGCGGTTGAGTTTCCCTCTCACCCCCTCAGCAGAGACTCAGCAGCTGAAGACCTCCAGAACCAGCCACAGCCATGCTGAGACCACTCTCCCCACGTCCGGACAAGCCTCATGCATGAAGGAACTGGCAGAGGAACCCAGGCATGCGGGTCCCAGGTCTGAGATCGCCAAGCCTGCTCAGATCAGGATTGGGCCTTCACCCAGATCCCCCATCTTCCAGTAGGTAGGCATCACATCCAACAGCTGCCGCTGGTGCCAGGTTGGTCCCATCAATGGCCAAGACCTAGAGACTATAAAACCCAGCTCCCGGAAGCATGTGGCCGCATTGTCGGCTGTGAGACATCTTACTATCTCGTTTTTACATTGGAGAATCTGGCAGGCTACCGAAAGTATCCTGCCCGCAGGGCAGAGTTCTGGCAAACTTCCCGTGTTGTACTCAATATGCCAAATACTAGTAACCATGATGGGTCTCATTCTCCTAACCCTGAAAGAGCATTGAATATGGCTCTTTTAAAATCTCAGGGCTAGGAACAAGGAGACATTACTGGTGCCTGCTCGAGGCAATCAACAAACAACAGGATGATCGTGATCGTGATCGTGAACTCTAGCTCAAACCACACACAAAAGTCAGTTCAAAGTGGATTAAAAATATCAATATTGAACCTGAATCCATAAACTATCACTGTCACTGTCCTCTCGTTGTTCATCAATTTACTCAAGCGGGCCCACTAACATTGTGAGACTTGTTACTGTGTTTGGCATATCGAATATGTCACGGGGAGCTTGCCAGGCTTTGCCATGTGGGTGAGATACTCTCGGTAGCTTGCCAGGCTCTCCAAGAGGGGTGGAGGAATCGAACTCAGTTTGGCCATGTTGGCTGCGTGCAAGGCAAACGCCCTACCTGTTGTGCTATCGCTCCAGCCCCCATAAACTATATTAAAGAAAGTATAAGGATAACGCTTTATGACACTGAATCTAGAGGTTATCTTCAACAATTCAATGCCAAAACAATTCAACACAATTCAAAACAAAAGCAAAAATAAAATAATGGAAAGACATCAAATTAAGAAGCTTCAGCATCACAAAGGAAACAATGACCAGAATAAGATGACAACCCAAAGACTGGGAGAAAATGGTTGCTCACACCCATCTGGCAAAGGATTAATTTCCAAGATATGAAGCGCTAGTAAATCCTAAGAGAAAAAAAAAACGCCATCAAATAACGAACAGAAGTTTCCTCAAAGATGTATGTGTAGACATCAAAGAGTTATGTGAAAAAGTACATCAGTAGTCATCAGGGAAATGCAAAGCAAAACAGAAATCAAATGTTGCCTCAAATTAGTGAGACTGGCACAGCTCACAAAAAAAAAAATGAGAATAACCAGTACTGGCCTAGATTGGGGGATAAGGAATCCCTGTTCACTAGTGGGAATGTTGCTGGTTTAACCTTTTTAAAAAACAATATGGACACTTCAAAAACACCTAAGGATGAGCTTCTGTATGATCCAACAATACCACTTCTGGACCTTTACACAAAGGGTTCAAATCTCTACCTACGTAAGTTTTTAAGACATTGTCAATTCATATACAACAACCATTAATTCCAAGATGCATGCTGTGAAATGTCAAACAATTTTTTATTTTAAAATTAAAATGTAACATGCTTTATTTTATTTACTGGTTTTTATTTTTATTGCTTGAAACAAAGGAGATTCTGTTTCAATCTTAATTTGGTCAGAATTCCTGATATAGCTTCAGAATCATTTCCACAAAATAGCACAGCGGTAGGGCATTTGCCTTACAAGCGGCCAACATGGCCGACTCGAGTTCGATTCCTCTGCCCCTCTCGGAGAGCCTGGTAAGCTAGCATGAGTATCTCGCCCGCATGGCAGAGCCTGGCAAGCTACCCGTGACATATTCAATATGCCAAACACAGTAACAACAAGTCTCACAATGGAGATGTTACTGGGCCTGCTTGAGCAAATCGATAAACAATGGGAGAACTGTGACCGATAATTTCATAAATGTAGACACAGACAGAATCCCAAAGAGAGAGTAGGCTTATATTAGAGTTATAGGCACTGGAAATAGTATAGCTGAAAAATAAAAAATTTTACTCTTTGACACATTTTATCTCTTTCATTCTCTCTTTGTTCATCTCTGTGTGTGTGTGTGTGTGTGTGTGTGTGTGTGTGTGTTTACTTTATTGGCTTTCAATACTTTATTTTGTGAGCTTTTTTTTTTAACTTTTCCTTTGTCAACAAAGAAAATTGTTCTGATTACTCACGTTTCCAGGATCATTTTCTCTATTTTTCTACTGTCTTTCCTTCCCCCTACTTTATAGTGCACTAAGCATGCTTTCTGACCAAAAGTGGAACAGACAAATCTTTCAATATCAGGAAGAAAGAAGGAAATTTATTAAAAAAGAGAGAGAGAAGAGAAGAAGATAGAATACTTTCAGACATAAAATGGGTCTTTTCTGGGGGGGAAGAGGAATAAAGACAAAAGAATTATATTTTCTACCACACATTACATTTTATTAATAAGACATGACAAGATTTAGAAGTCATTATTCCACTGACTAAAGCCACCAAACACAAACATTGCAAAAAATGTATTTACCAGTTATTAAACGACCATTATTTCAGACATATTTATAACTTCCTTTGTGTTCAGGAAGGACAAAGTGCCTCATTAACAGTTTCAAGTGCATATCTCTAATTTACTACAGAAAAGTAGGAATTATACATACTATTCTTGGAAAAAACCTAGGACAGACATTTCCTATAGTATATATAGTCTGTACTAGCTTTAGAATTTAAGAGAACCTTCCAGTGATTGATTGGTGTGTTGGCAGTGAGTAAAGTTCCTTTTTTAAACTACATTTCTGTGTACTTTATATTAGACAGAAATATTTGAGGCTGGAGAGAGTACAGGAAGTAACTCACTAGTTTTGAATGTGGCTGACCCCATTTTTAATTTGAATAGCACTAGGCAAGCCAAAACCCCTCAATAAAAGACTGAAATAAAACAACTACTATTTTATGAAAAACTTAGATGTTGATTAGAAATTATTATTACTAGATGAAATAAATTATGAATAACTACATGATAGAGATTATGACTCAAATGTTAACTAAATAATTTTGAGACCCAAATTATTACATTTAAGACCTAAATTATTAAGTACAATAATTAGTTTCAAAGTTCTTGGTTTATTATTATCATTTTTACTTCAAAGTGCCTTTTTGTTAGTTTTTTTTATTTGTTTGTTTGGTTTTTTTTTTTTTTTGCTTTTTGGGTCACACCCTGCGATGCACAGGGGTTACTCCTGGCTCGTGCACTCAGGAATTATTCCTGATGATGCTTGGGGGACCATATGGGATTCTGAAAATCAAACTCTGGTCGGCAAACACCCTACGTGCTGTGTTATTGCTCCAGTCCGTTCAACGTGCCTTTTTATTACATGTAAAACTCCATTTCTATTCTTTCTCAAAATTAATAAATCATAAAGGTCTATAGGGCAAGGCAAAGTAATTTTAGCATAAATAATGCATTATAGTATATGAATGAATGTGTTATAACTAGCTGATATTAATAATGTTAAATGCTATGTTGCATTAATTTTTGCATTCTTGTACAGAAGAAAAAGTAACATAGATCATGACCCATGTTTCATAAGAGGCCACGCATAATTGGTGAAGGTAGACACAATGCGAGATTCTAAGAAAGAAATTCTGTACATATTCACTGTTATATAAAGCTCTTGACTCTGTTCAAGAAAAAATAGAAGTATAAACAGTGGTATTAAGTGCAATTATTTACCTTGAGATGCTAAATAATTACATAAAATTATTATTATTTTTAATTTCCTTTTTAATAATTTCAGTTTTTATTATAATGTAGGTACATATACAATGGAACATTAGATTCATATACATGCAGTAGCCTTAGTTCTTTTAATATGCTTTTACATTGCCTATCAAATGAACCAACATCTGGGTAAAATAATTAAGTTTATAATTTACTTTACTTGGGTTGAAGAGATAGAAGAGCAGGCAGGGCACTTGCCTTGCATGCAGCTGATCTGGGTTCAGTCCATGGCATCCCTTACAGTCCCCAGAGCTCTGCCAGATGTGATCCCTGGGCACAAAGCCAGGAGCAAGCCCTGAACAGAGTTGCATGTGTCCCAAATACTAAATACATAAATAATTTACTGTTCTCGAAATTATAGAATTAATTTCTGACTCAGTTTTTCTAATAACTGATTTAGACTTCTTTATAAGTATTCAGAGGAAATCCAACTCATGTATTCCTTCATACATAAACTTACTGTATGACTTAATTTCTTTCAGAGTTTATAATGCTAAGGAGAGAAGTATACCTCTTAATGAATGTGAGTCATTAATAGATTTTGCCAAGAACATTGTCAATTTATCAATTTGTATATTCTAATCTCTTTTTTTTTCTTGCTCTTTTTGGGTCACACTCTGTGACGCACAGGGATTACTCCTGGCTCTGCACTAAGGAATTATTCTTGGTGGTACTTGGAGGACGATATGTAATGCTGGGAATCAAACCCAGGTTAGCTGCGTGCAAGGCTAATGCCCTACCCACTGCACTCCAGGCCCCTGTTCTAATCTCTTCAAATAAAAAAAAAACCTTCACTTAGGAATGAATGAAATACATTCTACTTTTAGACTGTTTTAGAAATAGCATGTTTTGTTTTTTTAGTTCCTTATTTTAACTGCTTTCATTATTTCGACACTAAATACAGCTGTCCTTTAATTTCTGGAAGAAAGAAGAGCTCTTCCTGTTTATCAGTAGTACCATTTCCTTAATTAAAAATAATTCTTTACTACTAAAAGTGCAATTTGTGCTTCTTGACATACAATGTCACTATACAAAACACAGCGACAGCACAGCGGTAGGGCGTTTGCCTTGCATGTAGCCAACGTGGCCGACCCGAGTTCGATTCCTCCGCCCCTCTCGGAGAGCCCAGCAAGCTCCCGAGAGTATCTCGCCCGCACGGCAGAGCCTGGCAAGCTCCCTGTGACATATTCAATATGCCAAACACGGTAATAACAAAGTCTCCAATGGAGACGTTACTGGGCCCGCTCGAGCAAATCGATGATCAACGGGGGGCCTTTACTTTACTTTACTTTACTATACAAATATATTTTTTTAATTTAATTTTTTAAAAGAGTTAACTATATAACATTGTATTGATATTAAAGCATGGCAGAACCTGACAAGCTCCCTGTGGCGTATTTGATATGCCAAAAACAGTAACACTAACTGGTCTCATTCTCCTGACCCTGAAAGAGCCTCCAGTATGGCACTGTTGGGAAGGATGAGTAAGGAGAGACTGCTAAAATCTCAGGGCTGGGATGAATGGAGACATTATTGGCACCCACTTGAGCAAATTGATGAACAATGGGATGACAGTGATACAGTGATACAGTGATGGATATTAAAATTTAATTCGGATTGTTATAAAATTAAATTCTCATTTCTCTGAAATCTAAATTAATTATGCTCATCATATGTAAAACCTGCCAACAATATCCTAACATGATTTCTGTGCATTTATACCATCAATGTCTACGAATGTATGTAAATGAATGCATTCAGATTTTAAATTTCTGAATTTTCATACTAGCAAATTAAATTTAGTTCTTGAATACAAATCAGGATAATTATCTGTGAAAACTAGAAATATTTCCATTTGAATCTGGGACAAAAAAACACCTTTTTATCATCAGTTTAGTTAATTGTTGAGTAATGATAAACTTTTTAAGTTGTTTCTAATAACTTTCCTATTATGGTAATAACCCAACAAAATCATTTATATCACTTAAAATATTTAATTAGGTTTTACCTCATAAATACACAAACATTTACATTTACATGAAATAATGTGTGATATATCTATTCATTTCTATTTTTACATACTTGATCATCACATTAAATATTACTTTTAATATATTTGAGACAAAATTAACATTGAACATGGCATTATTTGAGGTATACAACCTAATGATTTGCTCTACACCTATATTGTAAGATTATTGTCACAATAAAATGAATGAACTTAGAACATTGCATAGTTAAATATATTTTTCTTAGGAAAAATTTTATATTGTCTTTACAATATTCTAATAAATAATACAGTATCACTAACTATAGTCACCATGCTGTTCAAAGTGTTTCCCAGAACTTATTTATATTGTACCTGGGCTATTTTATTTTGACAACATCTACACATTTACACCTCTCTCCACCTCTGGAACACCAATCTGTTCTCTTTCTCTAACAAGTATGTTGCTTTTTAATATATAAATGTACATGTGCATTAAGTTATATACTATATCACATATTATTAAATTAATCATATATGTACACAAATATAAGTAAAATTACATAGTTTTATTATCATTTTCTGTATTATTTTTATAGTATAAGGATCTAGAATCAGGTTGTCATAGATGATAGAATTTTTTTCTTTATATTAAATGAATAATATTCTACTCTGTGTATCTTATATATTATCCATTAATCCATTTATTTATACATATTATTTTCATGCCTCAACACTTGTCAATAACACTGTAATGAACATGGGAGGTTGTTGATTTAAAACAGTGATTTAATCATTTTGGGGTATATTTTCAATTAGCAATAATATATTTAATTTTTTTTAAGGGAGTCAATTCTATTTTCCATAGCGACTATACAAATTACATTGCTTCCAATTTCCTTTAGGTAGTAAAGTGATTTCCTCTACTCCCCATCTTCACCAACATTATTATCTCTTTTTAATGGTACCAAATATAACACAATGAAGTGCTATCTCATTGTGGTTTAAATTTGTATTCCCAGTGGATATGTATAATGGCGCCTTTATATACATCTGTTGGTCATTTGTATTTCCTGCTTTTGAAAAAAATTATTCAGTTTCCTCTCTATTCAGTTTTTAATTGCACTGCTCTTGACTTGAGAAAATTCTTAATATGTTTGGGCTGGAGCGATAGCACAGCGGTAGGCCGTTTGCCTTGCACGCAGCCAACATGGCCGACCCGAGTTCGATTCCTCCGCCCCTCTCGGAGAGCCCGGCAAGCTACCGAGAGTATCTCGCCCGCATGGCAGAGCCTGGCAAGCTCCCCGTGACATGTTCGATATGCCAGACACAGTAACAACAAAGTCTCCAATAGAGACGTTACTGGGCCCGCTCGAGCATTAATCACTTTATAGACATATTATTTGAAAACATTTTTATCACATTTGGTAAATTGACGTTTTGAGGTTTTTTGATGATTGCTTTTGCTACACAGTAGAATGTTCCAATGCCTTGTGTGTTTTCTTTTTAAATTTTCTTTTTTTTTAGAGTAGTTTTAGGTTCACAGCAAAACTGAGAGTAGTTGACTGAGATTAAAAATTTTCTCCTGTGGAGTTCAACCAGTACTTTGTATATCCTTGATATCAACCCCTTGTCAGATGTGTATTCGGTGAATATCCTTTCCCATTCTGTAGACTGTCTTTGTATTTTGGTCACTGTTTCTTTGGAGGTGCAGAAGCTTCTTAGTTTAAGATAGTCCCATTTATCTATCTCTGTTTTTACTTGCTCGGCCAGTGGCATGGCATCTTTGAAAGTATCATTAGCCTCAATGTCATGGAGGGTTTTGCCAACTTTGTCTTCAATGTACCTTATGGTGTCTGGTCTGATGTTGAGGTCTTTAATCCATTTTGATCTTACTTTTGTACATGGTGTTAGGCAGAGTTCTGAGCCCATTTTTTTGCATGTAGCCGTCCAGTGATGCCAGCACCATTTGTTAAAGAGGCTTTCCTTACTCCACTTCACATTTCTTGCACCTTTATCAAAGATTAGATGATCATATGATTGAGGGGAGATGTCAGTGTATTCAACCCTGTTCCATTGGTCTGCAGTTCTGTTTTTGTTCCAGTACCACGCTGTTTTAATTATTACTGCTTTGTAGTAGAGTTTGAAGTTAGGGAGGTTTATTCCTCCCATTTTCTTTTTCCCAAGAATTGCTTTAGCTATTCGTGGGGGCTTATTGTTCCATATAAATTTCAGGAGTGTTTGCTCCATTTCTTTGAAGAATGTCATGGGTATCCTTATAGGGATTGCATTGAATTTATGCAATGCTTTCGGTAGTATTGCCATTTTGACAATGTTAAGTCTCCCGACCCATGAGCAGCGGATATCTTTCCATTTCCTCATGTCCTCTTTTATTTCCTGAAGTAGCGTGTTGTAGTTTTCTTTGTACAGGTCCTTTACTTCCTTAGTTAAGCTGATTTCTAGGTACTTGATTTTCTGGGGCACAATTGTGAACAGGATTGTTTTTTTCATGTTGCTTTCTTCTCTCTCACTGTTTGTGTATAGGAAAGCCATGGACTTTTGGGTATTGATTTTATAGCCTGCAACTTTACTATACGAGTCTATTGTTTCTAGGAGTTTTTTGGTGGAGGTTATTGGGTTCTCTAAGTATAGTAATATATCATCTGCGAATAGTGAGAGCTTGATTTCTTCCTTTCCTACCTGAATGACCTTAATATCTTTTTCTTGCCTAATCGCTATTGCAAGTACTTCCAGTACTATATTGAACAGCAGTGGAGAGAGTGGGCATCCTTGTCTCGTCCCTGATATTAGAGGGAAGGCTCTCAGTTTTTCCCCATTGAGGATGATGCTTGCTGTAGGCTTGTGGTAGATGGCTTTATCTATGTTGAGGAAAGTCCCCTCTATACCCATTTTGGCTAGGGTTTTCATCATAAATGGGTGCTGGACCTTGTCAAATGCTTTCTCTATATCTATTGATATGATCATATGCTTTTTATCTTTTCTTTCTGGTTGAACTCCACAGGAAGAAAACATCCAACCCTATCCAAAAATGGGGCAATGAAATGAACAGAAACTTTCTCAAAGAAGAAATCCGAATGGCAAAAAAGCACATGAGAAAATGCTCTACATCATTAATCATCAGGGAGATGCAGATCAAAACCACAATGAGATACCATCTCACACCTCAGAGACTGCCCCACATTCAAAAGAACAAAAGCAACCGATGCTGGCGCGGATGTGGCGAGAAAGGGACACTCCTTCACTGTTGGTGGGAATGCCGACTAGTTCAGCCCTCTTGGAAAACAGTATGGACGTTTCTCAAAGAATTAGAAATTGAGCTCCCATTTGACCCAGTGATACCATTCCTGGGAATATACCCCAGAGAGGCAAAAATGTGTAGTCGAAGTGACATCTGCACTTGTTTGTTCATTGCAGCACTCTTTACAATAGCCAGAAACTGGAAGAAACCTGAGTGCCCAAGAACAGATGACTGGTTAAAGAAACTTCGGTACATCTACACAACGGAGTACTATGTAGCTCTTAGAAAAGATGAAGTCATGAAATTTACATAGAAGTGGTACAATATGGAAAGTATCATGCTAAGCGAAATGAGTCAGAAAGAGAGGGATAGACATAGAAAGATTGCATTCATCTGGGGGATATAAAGCAACAAAATATGAGATCAATACTTAAGAATAGCTGAGATCAACACCAGGAGGATTACTCCATAGCTTAGAGACCAGCCGGGTATTCTAGGGGAGAGGGCAGTTCAGATAGAGAAGGGAGCACCAAATAAAGGGTGTTTAGAGGATCCTCCCAGGAGGGGAGATGCATGTTGAAAGTAGACTATGGACTGAACATTATTGCCACTCAATGCCTCTTTTGCAGACCACAACACCCAAAAGGAGAGAGAGAACAAAGGGGAATGCCCTGCCACAGAGGCAGGGTGGGAGGGGAGGTGGGGGGAAATGGGCACTGGAGGAGGGATGGGTATTTGATCATTGTATGACCAAAACCCAAGCACAAAGATTTGTAAATCTACAACTGTACCTCATGGTGCTTCACTAATAAAAAAAAATACATGGAAAAAAATTTTCTCAAGTTATATTTGGTACCATAAAATTGAAATGTATCTATTAAGGTTTAAGCCTATTTCTTCCTTATTGATGTGTTATAAATTTTTTTTTTGTTTTTGGGGTAATACCTTGCAATGCTCAGGAGATATTCCTGACTCTGTACTCAGAAATTATTACTAGTGGTGCTGGAGTGACCAAATGTATGTCAGGGATCAAACCTAGGTCAGTCATGTGCAAGGCAAATGCCCTATTTACTGTACTATCACTCCAGCCCCAGTATTCTTTCATCAAATAATGAAAAAATAATTCTTTTATTGAATAATGGTCTTTTGTATAACATTTATTTTTTACAACTATTTTATCAGTATATTATTTTTATTACATTCCAATTACTTCCACATAACTTATATTTTTCATGAATCATGGCTGGAGCGATAGCACAGTGGATAGGGTGTTTGCCTTGCACACGGCCGGCCTGGCTGAGCGAGGTTCGATTCCTCCAACCCTCTTGGAGAGCCCGGCAAGCTATAGAGTGTATCTCGCCCACACGGTGAAGCCTGGCAAGCTCCCCATGACATATTCGATATGCCAAACACAGTAACAACAAGTCTCACAATGGAGACGTTACTGGGCCCGCTCTAGCAAATTGACGAACAACAGGAGAACAGTGCTACAGTGCTAAGGTGCATGTCTTAGTTATGCCTAACATGTCATCAGTGTTTTATTGTGTTAATTTTATAGTTTTTCATTTTGTAATTAGATTTATTATCTATTTTGAGTTAAATTTTTGCAGAGTATAAAGTCAGTGTCTCAATACATTTTTTACATGAATCTCTTATTCCAGAACAACCTCTTAAAAGACTATCTCTGTTCCGTTGCATTACATTTGCTCCTTCGTCAAGATCAATTGACTACATTTTTGTGATCTACCTGAATCTTCTATCTCATTGATTTTTTTCTTTCATCAATATCACACTATAGCAATTACTGTAGTCTTATATTGTCTTGAATTGGGTGATGACAGTTCTCTAACTTTGTCCCACATTACATCTCTACTTCTATAATGATGTATTGGAAATATGGGCCTGTTACTTTCCCGTATTAATTTTATTATCTGTCAATCTTCTCCACCAAAAGAATTTGGGGGTTTTGACTAAGATGGAATCATTTAGTTATGGAATCAATCCATAACTAAAATTGAAAAGAACTTATATCTTTATAATTCTGTCTTCATATGCAAGAACATGAAATTTCTTATTTAGTTCTTCTTAGATTTCGTTCATCAGAATGTTATACTTTTACTCATGAAGATCTAAAATTATTTTGATAGAGTTATAGCAAAATACTTTAATTCAAATGATTGCTAATATGAGTTGTCTTGTGCATTTCATTTCAAATTCCACTCATTAAACTATGTAGAGTTTAAACTTTGTAGAAAAGAGACTGTCTTGTAACATATGTATTATCTCATATCTATAAACTCACTATTATTGCTCTTTAGTTGAAGAAATTTCATGTTGTTTTATTTTCAAGTTTTCTATGTAAACATCATCTGCAATCTAATTATTGATTTGTTTTTCTTGTCTAAGGGGATTCTCAAACACTTCCCCTGCACTGTGAAAAACTTTGGTACAAAGATATATATATTTCTTATTTCTGATTTTACCATAAATATTTCAAGTTTCTTACCTAAAGAATGAAATTTTTACATATTATTAAATTGATTTGCTCGAGCGGGCCCAGTAATGTCTCCATTGGAGACTTTGTTGTTACTATGTCTGGCATATCGAATATGTCACGGGTAGCTTGCCAGGCTCAGCCGTGTGGGCGAGATACTCTCGGGAGCTTGCCGAGCTCTCCGAGAGGGGCGGAGGTATTGAACTCGGGTCAGCCATGTTGGCAGCGTGCAAGGCAAACGCCCTACCACTGTGCTATCGCTCCATTTTTGTTTAGTTAGAGTTTTTATCATGTAAAGGTGTTTAGTTTAAAAAAATTCCTAAAAAATATGGGCATTCCTCAAAGAGCTAGAAATTGAGCTTCCGTACAACTCAGAAAGTTTGTGAGAATAAAGCCCAGGGGCCCAAAAGCACTCTGCAGAAATGCCATCTGCACTTCTTTTTAACTGCAGCACTATTTACAATAGCCCAAATATGAAAACAAATCAAATTCCCAGTAACAGATGACTAGATAAAGAAACTATGGTACATCTACACAACTACACAATGGAACACTACACAGCCACCAGAAAAAAATGATGTCATGAAATTTGTGTATAAATGGATGGACTTGGAAAGCATCATGCTGAGTGAAATGAGTCAGAGGGAGAGGGGCAGGCATAGAATGATTGGACTCATTTGTGGAATATAAAGAAATAAAAAATAAAAGAACCACGTATGAGACTAATACCGAAGGACAGTAGAATAAAGAGCCAGGAGGAATGGTCCATGGTTGGAAGTTTGCCATATATGGGAATTTGAGGGAAGACAGCTCGGGTATAGAAAGGGCCACTATGACAAAGATAGTTGGAAATGATCACCCTGGACAAGAACTGAGTGCTAAAATAAGTAAAAAGAGAAACATGATAACATTTCAGTACCTGTTTTACAAACTATAAAGCCCAAAGGGGAGAGAAAGAGAGAGAGACAGAGAGAGAGAGAAACAGAGACAGAGAGTCAGAGACAGAGAGATAGAGCCAGAGACAGAGAGACAGAGACAGAGAGATACAGAGACAGAGAGACAGAGACAGAGACAGAAGAAAAGTACCCCTGCCATAGACGCAGTCTGTAAAGATGGAAAAGGAGGACTGTGAGGGAAACTGGGGACATTGGTGTTAGGAAAGGTACAATGGTGAAATGCAGGTGATGGAACATGGAACATTGTATGATTGAAACTGAATCATGAACAATTCTGTAACTATGTATCTCACTGTGACTTAATTTTTAAAAAGCGTGGGGGGGATAAATTATAGATCTCTAGGGGAAAAAGGGGGTCTTCTGCATTTGTTCATGTGATCATATTATCCTTTATCTTTGATCTGTCCATATTATTAAGAATATTGTTTTTCTTTTTTTAGTTACATTTTTTCCATTTTTATGGGGTACCATGATTAAGAGTACCCCAACAAAATTTTCAAATGTTAAACCAGTCTTGAATACCTGGAATACAA
Source organism: Sorex fumeus (assembly GCF_029834395.1). Lineage (NCBI taxonomy): Eukaryota > Metazoa > Chordata > Mammalia > Eulipotyphla > Soricidae > Sorex > Sorex fumeus. The sequence goes on along the minus strand of NW_026606081.1, from coordinate 10,087,553 downwards.
CTTATTTTCTAATGGCATTTAATTTCGTTCTTGAGGGCTGGAGTGATAGCACAGTGGGTAAGGCATTTGCCTTGCATGTGGCTGACATGGCCGACCCAGGTTCGATTCCTTCCCCCCTCTCGTAGAGTCCAGCAAACTACCAAGAGTATCTCGCCCACACAGCAAAGCCTGGCAAGCTCTCCGTGATGTATTCAATATGCCGAAAAAAAAAAACAACAGTGACAACAAGCTCCACAATTTGTTGTGAGATGTTACTGGTAGCTGCTCGAGCAAATCGATGAATGATGGGAGAAGAGTGGACAGTATTTAATTTCTTATTTAAAGTATTGGATTATATTTGCTAACATTTTATTTAAAATTATTTTTATATTAAAGATTGATAATCTTCAATTCTTTTTTGTATTTTCTTTATCTGGTTTTGTTTAAGATAAATTCTGGTCTCATACATAAGAATTTTTCTCTTTGTTAATCATCATACTGATGATTTGGAAGATATCACAGAATATTAAAATAATTTTTTATTTACATGATTTATGTAAATAACCACTGCAGCCTAGTTTCATTGACACTTTGTATTTGGGAAGAATATTAATCTTAGATAGTTTTTATAGATATAAATCAATTCAGATTGCCTATTTCTTTTGTTAGTTTGATATTATGTCGTTTATAATATTGTTCCCATTTGATCTAGGCTATCATCTATAAGGATAAAGAGTTATTTGTAATATTTTAAAATTTTTGTTTCCATAAAATCTTTAATGTTCATGAAATAGAAGTCCTTACTTTGATTTCTGATATTAATCTGTGTTTTCTCTTTTGTCTTACTAGCTTGGCTAAAGTTTTATCAATTTCATTGATAAGAACAAGTTTTGATTTAATTGATTACCTCTATTGTTTTTTTGTTTTCATTTTTAAAATTTCTGCTCTAACTTTGTCGTTGTTATTTTGAGGCCAGAGACTATAAAACCAAGCTCCTGGAAGAGAACAAGGTAGAGTCTCCTGCCCCCGCACCTTGCTGTCCTCACCGGGGCCCCTTGGAGGAGGGCGGGTTGAGTTTCCCTCTCCGCCACGAGCAGAGCCCCAACAGCTGAAGACCTTTGGGACCCAGCCAAAGCCATGCTGAGACCACTGTAAACATGTTTGGACGAGGGACCTACAGAGGAACCCAGGTGTGTGGGAGCCGGGGCTGAGATCTCCAAGCCTGCTCGGTTTGGGACTGGGCCTCCTCCACCCCTCTCCCCAACTTTCCAGTAGTAGACAGTTACACCCATCAACTGCCATGTAACTCCATCAATGGCCATCCAGAGACTATAAAACCAAGCTCCCAGAAGACCTCTTATTCTCTTATTCTCTAGTTCTCACTCTCAGAGAACCTGGCAGGATACTGAGAGTATCATACATGCCTATATTCCTGACTAGGAGCACCTGTAAAGGTGATCAGAGGCTTCCCCAAAAGCCTCCATCCATCTCGGAGAGCCCAGCAAGCTACCGAGAGTATCACACCTGCACGGCAGAGCCTGACAAGCTACCAGTGGTGGTGTACTCTATATGTCAAAAACAGTAACAATGAATGGTCCTCATTCCCCTGACCCTGAAGGAACCCCCAATATGTCATTGGGCTACAATTGCACTTGACAGGGACGAATGGAGACATTACTGGGCCTGCTCGAGCGAACTGAAGAATAATGGGGTGATAGTGGTAGTGAAAGTGATTTTGAGACCACACTCAGTAGTGCTCAGGGCTTACTCCAGACACAATGCCCAGGGATTACTCCTGGCAGGCTCAGGGATCCATATGTGGCACCAAAGATCCAATATGGGTTGGCAGTATGCAAGACAAACACCCACTACACTATCTGGATGCTGCTTTAATTTTGACTATTTCTTTTATAATCAATACTTGTTTTGAATCCTCCTCTTTTTCTAGTTCTATGGTGGAATCAGGGATTACTGATTTTGGATCTTTGTTTTAGCTAGTATATGCATCCAGTACAATAACCTTTCCATTCCACATCACAAAAATCACAAATTTTAATAAATCTGCACCATCATTTATTCAAAACATTTTTAACTTTTCTTGAGATTTTTTCATTCAATTTTTAATATGCATTAAGCTCCAATTATTTGAGAATGATTTTCAGTTATTTTACTTGTTTCAAATTTAATTTCATTGCAATGTAACATTATAGATTGCAGATTATAGACATTATAGGAATGTCTAAAAATGTATTAAGTTGTGTTTTATGAACAAAAATATGATCTGCTTTGGTTTATATAAACCTAAGAAAAGAATTTCAATCTATGTGAGTGCTTTTGATTCTTCAGTATCTGTTCTTGCTGTTTACTTATATATTAGAACACTTTGAATGTTAGTCACAGTCAATTTAAAATTCTAGTCTTTTAATTCCAATTCTTGACACGTCTGATGTTCACTTAGTCTCTTCAGATTGTGTTGTTTGCCTTTTGGTATGATTTGGAATCTATTTTTAGGTAACCAGGCATGCTGCACTGTGCAAAAGGACTGTTGTAAATAGGCCTTTGGGAATGGTGGTGAAGTGCAGGACAGATGAAGAATTCTACAGTCCTACTAACAAGTGTTAGTCAATTTTGGTGAGCTATGATTCTAACCCACAAACTTTGCAAGAGTCTCTCAGTCATCCTCCCTGATTTACAGGAAAGCTAGTGCGGTTTAGAATTGGTTATTGCAGATCTTTAAGATCCAGCAGGTGAATCTAGTTTTTGCTGAGGACAGTCCTTGTTAAGAAAAAGAACTGTAACTGTCACTGTCCTCCCATTGTTCATCAATTTGCTCAAGCAGACCCAGTAACGTCTCCATTGTGACACTTATTACTGTGTTTAGCATACCAAATACATCAGGGGTAGCTTGCCAGACTTTGCTGTTCAGGCGAGCTTGCTGGGTTCTCCAAGAGGGGTGAAGGAATCTAACCTGGCTCAGCCCAGTCGGCCGTGTGTAAGGCAAACGCCCTATCCACTGGGCTATTGCTCCATCCCAAGAAAAAGAACATTCAGGCATATTTCAAAAGCTATTTCTTTTGTTGCCTACCAAAAATATAGGGGGGATTTTTTTGTTGCCTACCAAAAATATGGGCTGGAGCGATGATAGCACAGCGGGTAGGGCGTTTGCCTTGCACGCAGCCAACATGGCTGACCCGAGTTCGATTCCTCCACCCCTCTCGGAGAGCCCGGCAAGCTACCGAGAGTATTCGATATGCCAGACACAGTAACAACAAAGTCTCCAATGGAGACGTTACTGGGCCCGCTCGAGCAAATCGATGATCAACGGGAGGGCCTTTCCCAAAAATATAGGGGGAATTTTTTCTCTAATATTTCACTTGTATCACATGTCAACCCGTTGTTCATTGATTTGCTCGATCAGGCACAAGTAACGTCCGCATTCATCCCTGTTGCGTGCTAGCATAGCCCAGTGGTGTACTCAGGACTCTTTCAGAGTCAGGGGAATAAGACCTGTTATTGTTACTGTTTTTGGCATATCGAATACGTCATGAGTAGCTTGCCAGGCTTTGCTATGCAGGTGGTACACTCTCGATAGCTTGTTGGGCTCTCCTAGACGGAGAAACTGCTTCTCTAATATTTAATTCTCTAATATTTAGCGTGAGAAATTGGACGCAAATCTTACAAAATTGTGGAATTCTCATTGTAATTGGGTTGATTCCTCTAGGACTTCTAACATTTTTCCACACGTGGTCTCAAGAAAGTTGTCACTTTTCTGTTGAGTTTGGTCATGGGTTTCCACAGTGGTTTCTATGTATGATTTTGTTCCTGCATTTTCCTTTATCCTTGTATTTTTTTGTCTTCAGTCTTGGAGGCCATGATTTGCCTTAAGCTACACCTCTTTTGGATCTCAGAACAGTTGTTGATGCATCTGATGGCTCACCGGAAGAGAGCGATGCAGAATATCCTGCCCCTGTGCCAGGCTGTCTTCACCAGAGCCCCCTTGGAGGGGGAGGCGGGTTGAGTTTCCCTCCCTGCCCTAAGTAGAACCCTGTCTGTTAAAATCCTTTAGAATCCAGCCGCAGTCATGCTCAGGGCCACTCTCCACAGGCTCGGACAAGCTTCACGCATGAGGACCCAGCAGAGGAATCCAGGTATGTGGGACCCGTGGCTGAGATCTCCAAGTCTGCTTGGATTGAAACTGGGCCTCCTCCACTAAGATCCCCACTTTTCCAGTAGCTTGGCAGTCGCACCCACAAACTGCCTCTGGCACCATGCAATCCCATCAATGGCCAAGACCCAGAGACTATAAAACAAAGTTCCCAGAAGAGAGCAACACCTGTAAAAGTGATTAGAGGCCGCTCTAAAAGCCTCTGTCCCTCTCAGAGAGCCTGGCAAGCTACTGAAAATATCCCACCCATATGGTAGAACCTGGCAAACTACCTGTGGCGTATTTGATATGCCAAAAACAATAACAATAACAGGCCTCATTCCCCTGATGCTGAAAGAGACCCCAATATGCCATTGGGCTATGCTAGCATGGAACAGGGACAAATGGAGTTGTTACTGGCACCTGCTCAAGCAAATTGATGATCAATGGAATGACAAGTGACAAGTGACAATGCTGAGTAGTTTATTTCATGTTGAATCAAAAACTATTGAACTCATATAGATATTGTTCTAGGTACTTTTTTAATTATTGCTTTTGTTTTCAGCAGTGCTCGGTGCTTATTCCTGGCTCTATTCTTAGGGCTCACTCCTGGCCCTCTTCTTGGGACAAGGTAGGTGGTGTTACTAGGGATCAGTCACATGTAAGGCAAATGCCTGACCCACTATACTATCTCACTATCCCCTGTTGTTTTAGCTTTACAAATTTGTTTTCATGCCTATTTTGCATAATCACTATTCTACCCCAGAATTTAGCTGATTTAATAAAATTTTAAAAATAATAATAGTAACAATTTAGAACAGTTATATATTGTTGCTTGTGTATTACACAGAACATTTTTTCTAAAAATATCAGCTGATTTATTTTCTTATTATTCATAAATTGTAGACCTTTGAGTTGACAATCACTATAATACTTCATTCAGTGCCCACTAGAATAAGAGGCCCCCCAAATATCCATGGCTTGCTTTTCAGAACTCATACTACATTCATATTACGTAGCAAACAGAAATAAAATAGTAGCTATAATTAAAGAGGAGATTCACTGTCACTGTCCTCCCATTGTTCATCGATTTTCTCGAGCAGGCCCAGTAATGTCTCCATTGGAGACTTTGTAGTTACTATGTTTGGCATATCAAATACATCATGGGTAGCTTGCCAGGCTTTGCCGTGCGGGCGAAATACTCTCGTAGCTTGCCAGGCTTTCTGAGAGGGGCGGAAGAATTGAACTCGGGTCGGCCATGTGGGCTGTGTGCAAGGCAAAGGCCCTACCCGCTGTGCTATCACTCCAGCCCAAGGAGGAGATTATTGTAGTGGAAAGACTAACCTAATTATCTGGGTCCATATAAGTAAAAGGAGGTACGAAATGGAGAAATGACAACATGAGAGGAGATAGCTGTATATATACTTCGGGCTAATGAAGTAATGAGGATTTGAGGCAAGTTGAGCACCTCTAGAGAAAAGTAGAGGCAAAAACAAGAATCTCCAAAATAAACACAGTCCTATCAGCACATGAATTTGAGCTAGGTACGACTCATTTTGAACTTGTGATGTTTAGAACTATGCAAGATAAGAGTTAGTGGTATATTATGTTTTTAAGTTTGTAACATTTTGCTACTGCAATTATAGAAAACAAATACTTACCTATATCTCACCTTATAGTCATATAATGTACTTTTTTTATATTTTTGTATATTTTAATGCCTTGATACATTTTAAATGTGTGTTCATCATCTGTAGTATTTTTGGACACAGAGACTTCATTTATAGAGAACAGGTAGAGGTGTCCAGTTATTGTCAGCTCACAAGTACATGGGTGTAATGCTGCAATCCCAGATCTGTTTGAGTTTAAGCATGGTGATTACCAGTTCCAAGAAAGCAGTATGATGACCAGATGACAGTACTTTTATACAGTTAGATACTTCATTTTATGCTTATCATCCGATTAGTAAAATATGTGTAGGTATACTCCTTTTGCCAAATTATCCAGTCTACTGTCCTACTGTATAACCACTATCGCATTTTTCTATTCTTTCTTAAACATTCAGTTGAAATTTTATTATAACAGCCACTAATGTTTTCTAAATATAATTTCTTACTAGCATTCATTCAATAATCTTATGATTATTAATCTTTTGAAAAATTAAAATTGTCTTTTCTGTCTACTACCACAACTCAATTTCACAGGGTGAAGTAGGCGTAAGACTACTCTCCACACACTTGAACGAGCCTCAGACATGAAGAAACCGGCAGAGGAACCCAGATGTGTGGGACACCGGGCTGAGATCTCCAAGCCTGCCAGGATAGGGACTAGGCCTCCTCCACCCAGATCCCCCATCTTTCAGTAGCTAGGCATTACACCCACCAACTGCCCTGGCACCGTGTAATCCCATCAACGGCCAAGACCCAGAGACTATAAAACCAAGTCCCAGAAGCAAGTGGCCGTGAATGACCCATTATTGTCTAGTTCTCACTCTTGGAGAACACAGCAGGCTAACGAGAGTATCCTGCCCACAGGCAGAGTCTGGCAAGCTCCCCATGATGTATTCGAAATGCCAAAACCCAGTAACAATGATGGGTCTCATTCCCCTGACCCTGAAAGGGCCTCCAATGTGGCACTTGCTAAAATCTCAGAGCTAGGGTGAATGGAGATGTTACTGGTGCCTGCTCGAGGAAATCGATGAACAACAGGATGACAGTGATACAATCAACTATGTGGATAAAGTCTATCTATATATTTAATTTGTCATCATTCATTGCTTTTAAGAGTTGTACCCACCTAATCTAGAATGTGTTGCATGGGGATGGAGGGCAGTAAGTATTATGATTTTGCTGTAACAGAACAGCTACTCAGCCAATTTTTGATTTGAACTTAGCTTTTCTTTTTTGATGAGAAACATATCACATAAAAGAGCCAAAGCAAATTTTTACCTATTCTGGTGCTGGTTTAGTATCGCTGACCTACCAATTTCACTTTCAGTTTCATTCTACTAGCTTTAGAGTTAATGGAAATTTCCCTGGATACCATTTGAAATGGGAAGCCTGTCTTCAATATTCAGCAAACTATCCCTTTGGCAGTGCTTTTTTGACCTTATGTCTGCTTATCTTATTATACAACAAATTTGTGCTGCCCTTTTAAAATCATTTTCTAATAAAGAAACCAAGCACTATAACCAGCTCACCATGGTCAGACACAAATCAGTTTCATTTAGCAGCAGTGTCCTTGAAATTGGTAAATTCCCAGTGTGAAAGGAACCCTTGTCTCTATCAAGGTCCTTTTTACATTTTGATTAATACCTTACCTAAATCTCCAAGATAAGGGCAAAGTGAGGACATCCATGGAGGGTTGCTTAGTGCCAATAGATAGGAAACTCCTATTAATTATTTTTAGCTAACCATTTTGCTATTTCCAGGACTGAAAACAGAAAAATGGACTGAAGTAGTCTTTAAAGGCCTGTTCAAATAACTGAAATGATGAAGGGCTTTACAGGGACATGGCTAAGGTCATGCTAATCAAAAGATGGATTCAGTGAACATAATTCCAGAGAAGTCTCATTCTCTTCATTCTCATTCAGAGAACAACAGATTAGCCAGAGGTTAAAATGTGAGTATAAAATGCCTTTCCGGGGTGTCAATCTAGGTAGATATCAAGTAAAAGGTCTTAAAGACTGGCAAATACAGAACTTCAAAGAGGCAGGCTGTTAACAACCAGAATCAGGAGTTTCTGCACAGAGAACTATGTATCCAAAGCAGAGACCTAATTTAGAAAGCTCCAGGACAATTCTGATTTCAGGCTTTCTCAGAGAGCAATTTGTCTGAGGTCAAGATCCTTCCAGACTGAAGGGTAAGCCTATATTTTTATAAGTAGTGTCTAATTTGGTATTTAGAGGAATGTGAATGTCAGAAGTCATAAAGTCACTGAGCATCCTCATCTTCCAATATTTTCAACCACATAATTGACTATATATAATGTATGCCCAAACAATTACATATAAGTTCTGCCTGATATTCAGTAGCCCCAAGCATTGCTCTAGAGCTGCTGTCAGCAGTGTTTGGGGGACCTTGTTGTACTGAGTATCAACCCCAGGTCTCCCGCATGCAAAACATGCTCTGTGCTCAGGGGTTGCTCCTGGTGATGCACAGGATATACCGTGTGGTACTGAGGATAGAGCTCAGTGCAAGGGAGTACCTTACACCCTATACCATTTATCTAAATTTTTGATACGTGACACTTTAGTGTGTTCCCTGGGTTCCTTAAATCTCTGCATTCTCTCTTCATATTATTTGGTAGCCAGAATCAGATTTTGGGTCTTGATTCAGAACGTACTGGCAGCTATAAAGGCATCAATAGACCACAGAAGCCTGTGTTTAACAAAGGCCTAAAGAAAAAGAAAATGGAAGTGACTGGAAGGTTAAGGAGACAGAGAGAATGCCTCTGCAGCAGTGAATGTAAGATACCACTATGTAAGAGAAGAAAGTACTTTCAATCTCAGGATATGAGTCAAGAACAATACCCCAAAGTACTGCCTGAGACTGCTTCAGTGTCTGAGGAAAAACTTTCTCCACCGGGAGGGCAGAACCTCAGAGCTGATCCAAAACAGAGCTACAGAAGTTACAGCACCCTTGCAGTTAAGACAGAGAACCTGTGCTCCCGAGTCTGTGATATATGTAGGCTGGGAAGTAAAGGCCTTTCAGATTCCAGAGGTTCCTTGAACTCCCCAAATGTATGTGGGACATTTTTAAATTTTTTAGAAATTGAGCTCCCATTTGACCCAGCAATACCACTCCTGGGAATATATCCCGGAGAGGCAAAAAGTACAGTTGAAATGACATCTGTACTTCTACGTTCTTTGCTGCACCGTTGACAATAGCCAAAATCTAAAAAACACCCGAGTGCCCAAGAACAGATGACTAGTTAACGAAACTTTGGTACAGCTACACAATGGAGTACTATGCACCTGTTAAAAAAGATGAAGTCATGAAATTTACATACAAGTAAAAAGTCCTCACCCCTACATGGAAAGTATCATGCTAAGTGAAATGAGTCAGAAAGAGAGGGACAGACATAGAAAGATTGCATTCATCTGGGGAATATAAAGTAACAAAATAGGAGACTAACATTCAAGAATAGCAGAGATAAGTACCAGGAGGTTCACTCCATGGCTTGGAGGCCAGATACACATGCTAGGGGAAAAGGCAGCCCAGATAGAGAAGGAAGCACCAAATAAAGGGTGTTGGGAGGATCCTCCCAGGATGAGAGATGCATGCTGAAAGTAGACTATAGACCGAACATGATTGTCACTCAATGCCTCTTTTGCAAACCACAGCACCCAAAAGGAGAGAGAAAATAAAAGGGTGGTTGGGAGGGATACTAGGAGCACTGGAGGTGGAGAATGGGCACTAGTGGAAGGATGGGTATTCGATCATTGTATAACTGAAACCTAAGCACAAAGAATTGTAAGTCTACAACTGTACCTCATGGTGTTTCACTAATAAAAATTTTTTAAAAATGTGTGTGAGACATTACAGGAGATGTAAGGAATGATAATAACCATTTATTTATTTGCTAGAAAGTCAGCAAGTAACTTTTCCATAACTAAATTGTTATTTAGGGGATCAGGGTGATAACATAGGGATTAATACAATATAATTGCATGCACCAGACCTCAGTTTGATCCCTGGCAGCCCACAGATCCAATCATCACTGTGTGTAGCACTGGTAGGCCCCAAACACTGCCAGACTGGCCTGGGGAGTATTCAGTATCAGCATCACAGGGTCCTCGGTTCTCACATTGGACAGCCATGCTGGATGGCAGAGAACCATCAGGAAGGGGCCCCAGGTCTCCCTAGCGCTATATGGAAGTCCTCACCCCAAATCATGAAGCAAAACTCAGGAAGTTGAATTTGTGTAAGATGGGACTTACACCAACCATTTGTGTTCTTAGAATAATATCTGCATACTAAGAAGATTGTCTCTCTAAATTAAAGTTAGATGAACTGTGCTATTGTTACTCTAAGTAATTAAAACAAAATTACCAGGATATTTTTATGTCCCAACTCATTTTACTCTACCCCGTATTGTGATGTTAAAAGTAAATATTATTGTCATTTCATAATACTATGAAGTCCATGTGGAGTAAAGATAAAATACAAAATAAGTGGGCTGGAGACGTTACAATGGGTAGGTGCTTGCCTTGAATGAGACTGACCAAGTTTGATACCTGGAATCCCAAATGGTGCCCCAAACTCACCAAGATTGATCCCTGAGCACAGAGCCAGAAATAAGATCTGAGCACGACCAAGTTAGACCCCCAAACAAAAAAACAAACAAAAACAAACAATAAACCTAAAAAATGAGAAAGCAGCATTTTCCTCTTGATTGATTGATTCATTCATTCATTCACATCCTGTTATTCGTCGATTGCCTCGAGCAGGTCCCAGTAACGTCTCTTTCATCCTAGCCCTGAGATTATATTCAAGGCTCTTTAGGAGAATGAGACCCATCATTGTTACTGGTATTTGGCATATTTGGTACGCAATGGGGAGTTTGCCAGACTCTGCCCTGTGGGCAGGCTACATTTGATAGCCTGCAAGTTTGTCCAAAGTAGGAATGAGATAATAAGATGTCATAAAAAGATGTCCTGATAAGATGTCGCGCAGCTGCGAATGCGGCCACGCAGTTCCGGGAGCTGGATTTTATAGTCTCTGAGTCTTGGCCGTTGATGGGATTACACGGCGCCAGAGGGCCAGGTGGTGGGTGTGACCCCCGCCTACTGGAATTTGGAGGATCTGGGTGGAGGATGCTCAACTCCAATCCGAGTAGGCTTGGAGATCTCGGCCCCAGAACCCGCGTGGCTTTGTCCCTCTGCCAGTACCTTCATGTGTGCGGAGAGTGGTCTCAGCATGGTGGTGGCTGGTCCTGGAGGTCTTCGGCTGCCGGAGCCCTGGTCGGGGCAGGGAGGAAAAAGTGACTAAAATTAATGCAATAAATAAAAATTCACAAATTTTGAAATTTTTATTATAGTTCTATAGCCACAGATAAAACGATGCAAATTGGGGAGGAAAGCTCAACCCGCTCCCCTCCTCTTAATAGAAAAATTTAACTGAAATCTGCTGATTATTTTTTCATTCTTTTCCCAATAGTTTTGGTCAGTGCCCGGGAACTTCACACTTGTTGTGAATCTCACACACACATGATTGTGATGCACCAGACGTCACACACTTGTGGCACCAGCACTACAACAATGTGGCTGTGCTCATACTTGGCAGCATTCTAGGGTTCTGGCCTTTACATGTGAAATGGAATATAATCACCCATTAAAAACTCTTCGTTGTTACTGTGTCTGGCATATCGAATACTCTCGGTAGCTTGCCGGGCTCTCCGAGAGGGGCGGAGGAATCGAACTCGGGTCGGCCATGTTGGCCGCTTGTAAGGCGAACGCCCTACCACTGTGCTATCAAGCGATAGCACAGCGGGTAGGGCGTCTGCCTTGCACGCAGCCAACATGGCCGACCCGAGTTCGATTCCTCCGCCCCTCTCGGAGAGCCCGGCAAGCTACCGAGAGTAGTCGATATGCCAGACACAGTAACACCAAAGTCTCCAATGGAGACGTTATTGGGCCCGCTCGAGCAAATCGAAGATCAACGGGAGGGCCTTTACCTTTACCTTTACCTTATTAAAAACTCTGCTTCTTTTATCAAAGTATATTCGGCTTACCAAACTAGACCAAAACCAAGTAAAAAGCACCTATATTTTTCAATTGTTTCCTATTAAAAAGAATACTTTAGTGACCATATCTCTCTCTCTCTTTATGAATTTGGGGTTTGGGACCCATAGTCCGCAGTGCTCAGGGCTTCCGCCTGGCTGTCTCCTCAGGGTTCACTTCTGGTGGGGCCAGAGATTGAACCTGGGTTGGTCACATGCAAGAAAGTGCCTTAACCTCTGTACTGTCTCAGGTCCAAGAACGTCTTTATGTACTGTGCCATTTCCACCTATGAACAAAACCTCCCCCCACTAAACAGACTTTGTATTGCTATTTTTGCATTTTCCTCACCTGCTTGTATCTGCTAAAAGGAGATGTTTTAGTCTTTTGGAATATACTCTATAAAGAAGGATATCAGATTTAGAGAGATTATGTAAATCAGGCAATTTGCTTATTGTTTGCTCGAGTAAAAGGCCCTCCCGTTGATCATCGATTTGCTCGAGCGGGCCCAGTAACGTCTCCATTGGAGACTTTGTTGTTACTGTGTCTGGCATATCGAATACGTCATGGGGAGCTTGCCAGGCTCTGCCGTGCGGGCGAGATACTCTCGGTAGTTTGCCAGGTTCTCTGAGAGGGGCGGAGGAATCGAACTCGGGTCGGCCATGTTGGCTGCGTGCAAGGCAAACGCCCTACTGCTGTGCTATCGCTCTAGCCCGCTTATTGTTTACAAATTAGAAATGTAATCTGAGAAGAAAAAATAAAAGGAAAATTTTGTTTTGTTCCTAAAGTGCTTAGGAGCTTTCCAGTTCTTTTTTCAGAGATCATTCTAGACAGTGCTCAGGGGACTATGCATGACTGGGGATTTAACCTGAGCCTCTGGTACGAAAACCATCCACTCAGCCCATTGAGCTATCTCTCTAGTCAAATAAATAAAATTTAAGCACTGTTAACTTTAATATCTGTGACATTCAAAGTTCTTTAGTAACCCAAGAGGCCACCATATAAACACATACAGAAGCTTATTGACGTTATACATTCTAATTAGAGTAGGAAAAATATTTTGAATAAAAGCAAGTTTTTATTCCATTAAAACATTGCTTTACTATCTATGAATACTCATATAAACCTATTTACCTATAAAGCTATATATATTATTTCTGAGTTTTATTAAAATTAAAATACCTTATTTCATTTGCAACTGACTTTGCATAATATTTATTATTAAGCAATATTTACATCTTATGTTATTCTGTCATTGGCAAATGTTAAATATTTTTAATGTATCCCATCAATTACATACCACTTCTAAATTTGCATCGTTTTATCTGTGGCTATAGAATTATAATAAAAATTTCAAAATTTGTGAATTTTTATTTATTCCATTAATTTTGGTCACTTAAACATTTTCTGAATGTGATTTCTATTAAATATTTATTGCTAGTAATATAAAGAAAAGAGCAACACATTTTTACAAAAAAATTAACCGTACTGATAACTAACATCATTAACTTGTCATTTTTATCTGTAATTATTTTTCAAACAAAGTATCAATCTTATTTTTCAGCTGTGCAATGTTGTGATTGTTAATTACAGGTATTCTTTTTCTAAATATTAATTTAATGGTTAAAATATTTTATTGCATATTTATGTAATATATAATATATTTTCTAACCCTCTAGTATTTGGGATTTTCATATTTTTTCCCACTAACTTTAAAAGTTTTGATTACACCATTTTATCTTTAAATTATTTAACATATTGTAAGAAAAAATAGGAGTAAACCATTTTTGTAATCAGAAAAGTGGGTATTAATCATTAATATTATTTTATTAATTTTAGAATTCTAATAAACACTCAGCTTATAAATGATTTGTGTAAAAAACATAAATGCCTAGTCATTCTGGTCAGTAAATTGAATATAAAAGGTCAACATCAGTTAATCAAAGAAGGGGCCAGAGAGAGTACTGTAGGCAAAGTGCTGCTTTGCATGAGACTGACCCTGGTTTTGATCCCCAGCAATGCATAGGTCCCCTGTGCACTTCCAGGGGTTATCTCTATGCACAGGACCAGGAATAAGCTCTGAGAATAATCTGGTGTGGCCCAAAAAACAAAAAGCAAAGTAAAACAAATCAAAATAACAGAGGACAGAGCTGTAGTTCAACTGAAACCAGTGCTTTTAGTAGTGCTAACTTCCTTGGCAATGCGTGGCTTTACCTGTTGACAATTTTTTTTTAATATACCAAATAAACAACTAAAAAATATCCTATTGTGTATTTGGCAAATAGTTTAATTTTTCCTAAGACCATATACTGGTAGTCTTTAAATTTGTTTTGTTTCTTCTGTGTTTTTTTAGGCTAAAAAACTAGGACAAGAGCGATAATACAAGAGACAGGGTATTTGACTTGCACACAACTAACATGGGTTCAATCCTCAGCATCCCATATGGTCCTACAGAGCCCTGCAAGGAGTGATCTCTGACAACAAAGTCATAGTAATCCCTGAACACCACTATAAGTAGCCCCCAAACTAAATATATATATATGGCTATATATATATATATATATATATATATATATATGGCTGGAGCGATAGCACAGCGGTAGGGCATTTGCCTTACAAGTGGCCAACATGGCCGACCCGAGTTCGATTCCTCCGCCCCTCTCGGAGAGCCCGGCAAGCTACCGAGAGTATCTCGCCCACATGGCAGAGCCTGGCAAGCTACCCGTAATGTATTTGATATGCCAAACACAGTAACAAGTCTCATGATGGAGACATTACTGGACTCACTCGAGCAAATCGATGAACAACGGGAGGACCATGACCGTGATGTATATATATACATGTTTTCATATATATGTATATGTATACATATACATTCCTCAAAATACTAAATATATATACCCTATGATTTATAAATTCTCCTATTAGATATTAATCCAAAGAGCATATTAACCCTACTCAAAAAGACATAGACATGCCCAGGTTCATTATAGCACTGTTTATGAAAGCTACACTCTCAGGTTGATTATAGCACTGTTTATAATAGCTAAGGACATTGAAACTACCTAAATTTTCAATTATGGGTAATTAGATAAAGATGTAGTATATATTCACTGTGGAATATAATGGGATATCAGTGGTAAAATAGATTAAATCTGCAATTTTTAATAACATTGTTATAACTGGAATGGATTATACAAAGTACAATTGGACAGAAAGAGAAATACAATACTATGTTATTTTACTCAATATAATATAAAGCATAAAAGCAAAATAAAAAATAGATATCAAATCAAATTATTGGATGATGATGAAAGAACCAAGTCTACTAGATGGAGAGAGGAGGTGGGAGAGATAACCGTTGAGGGGGGTCCAGTGGTTATTGTGGATTATACGGTGCAGATTTTTTCACCCTTTTTTTCTGTCACGAGTTTTTAGTCTTCTGATGAGATGGTAGGAGGAAAGAGGGGGAGAGAACTGTGACTAGAATAACAATTACTCGCTAAATGTGGTATAAACTGGAGAAGGTCATCTGGTGTTACACACAGGCTCTGCAATGAGATGAAGTACCATGCTTCTTGCTGTATGAAACCTAGGACAAGGGGTGAGTGTGTGGGTGGGTGTTAGCATTGATGGCAGTGCCCCATTCTTCTGTTCCTCCTCAGAAAGGGACTGGGACTGAAGAGAAACCCTTTGTGAACCCTAGGAATCCCTAATCCTGAGGTGAGGGTTGGTTTCATAAACCGGCTCCGGACACTGTGTAGTTTTTGTTTTAGTCTCAAAGATAGAATAGTTTCTCAATTTGTCTGGCTCTGCCCATTGTATTCTCCCCTTGCTCAAGCCCCAGTCTGAGACCCTCCAGGAGTATAAGCCAGTTGTGGCTTACATGGCCAGGTGTGGACTCACCCCTTCACCCCTCCCCACCAAAAAATTCCTGAGCCATTCCTGAGCATTCGGGGTTAAGGCTCTTCTTGCCTTGCTTACTGCCAATGCAGGATTGATCCCAAGAACTGTATAAGATATCCTGCTAAGAGTGATCCATGACCATATGAGCAAGGAGTAAACCCTGAGTAATGCCAGGTGCTAGGTGTGATCCATTCCCAAATATAAGATACTATTTCTGGATAACTTCCAAATTTTAAGGAAAGAACTACGATAATGACCAAAAAGAGAACAGAGCAACTAAATTCCTAAATGTGAAAAAAAGTCTACACCAAGACATAACACATAGAAATTATAAAAAAAATGATAAAAAAATATTTAAAATAGCTACGAGGGGCTGGAGTCATAGCGCAGTGGGTAGGGCATTTGCCTTGCACACGTCTAACCTGGGTTTGATTCCCAGCACCCCATATGGTCCCTCGAGCACTGCCAGGAGTAATTCTTGATTGCATGAGCCAGGAGACACCCTTGTGCATCTCCTGGTGTGATGAAAAGGCAATAATAATAATAATAATAATAATAATAATAATAAAACAGTTATGAAAAAGATGTAACCATATACAGATAGCACTAGATCTGGGTGGCATATTTGTCAGGGACAGACATATCAAGTTGAGAAGTTTTACTCCCCAAACTTATACAGTACTGTGAGCTAATAATAAGTACAATAAAGTTTTGTTTAAAAATATGACATTACAGTTATTTCTTCTAAAATCTCTAAGGCTAATGACTTATTTCTTCTTCTGCAATGATTTCTTTCCCATACTTGAGTATAACTTATGTCTTTCATATGGTGTAATGTACTCAAGGAATCCCCAAATCATACACATAAGCCATATCTGAGATTAACCATAAACCAATTATTTTCATACTACCATTACTAACTAGAATATTAGCCTGTATCAAAACAACATCTAGAATTTATTTCTTAAAATTTAGCGTTATTTTATATGTCTTTAAGCATAGAATATATATGATTCAGCAATATTCTCATGGTTCAGCAATTCATCCATCTTCAATAATGTGGTCAAATGTTAAAAATTTGTTTCCAAGAAAATCTATCAGCCCTTTTAAAAAAGATACCAATAAAACAGATCTGGTTCAATCAAATCAATAGCCCACTGTCTGTCAGCAGCTCATTATCTTTAAGAAAATGTGTACTTAGAAGCAATACATATTCTAAATAATGAAACACATTCTACATATTTCCACATGAAGGGAGGAAATATTCATTCTTGTAATAACCATTTCCCAACATATAACACGTATTGAGCTATCAAATTAAGTCTAAAAGTGATCATGATAATCACTTGTCTTTGGTATAAGAAATAGTCTTACAATTTTTCTTAGAATATTTACCAGCTTTTTATCATGATAAATTGAATAAACAGCTGAGAAAAAAATTCTATATTTAGGATCCAAAATCACTCTTTACATACAAGTATATGTTCAGTAGGGAGCAGGGAATGCATTTTATTAGTCTTTTCTTTATGATAGTCTAAGTATTGAAAAAATTCAAACAAATTTCCCATTTGTAAAAAAGATAAATGATTTTCTTTGATAGAGATTATTCTCATAGTAAAAATTGCCAATATTTATCATGGGATAATTATGCCCAGAAAGAAATAAAAAATATTCTAGTGTTTTTCTGGGGAAAACAATTAAAACCAGGAAATTGTATATCTCTTATTTAAAGATATTTATCCAAAGAATTTGTGTCAATATTTCAATGCTTATTATATCAAAAGTTATATTTTAATCAAGTACAGCTAAGAGTACTTTACGCATATATTAAATGTCTGTTCTAAATGAAAAAGTATTTCAAAACAAAACAAAAATTTATAGAACAAAATAAAATGTGAATGTTTTACACATTAGGCAGTTAGCTTTTCTGATATTTATCAATCTTATTTATGGTAAAATTAAAAGTATAACTATTCTACTAATAGTATTGAAAGTAATTAATTTGCCTAAAATTAATATAGACAAATGACAAGACAAAATCGTGCTCTGCACCTGTTCATGAGCCAACCATATATTTTCCTCCTGACTGAGAATATCCAGCTTAGTTCCTGCTTATTGGCCCTTGGAAAAACAAAGAGGTTTCTGATTTTAGAAGTCATATGAGTTTAACTATTGATTTTATCTCTTGTTAGTAAGGGAATATGATTTTACTTAAAGTTAGCTATTATATTCTGGAGTAATCTTACAGTTTCCCTCTGAACAAGTGATTTTCACATGAGGAGCTTGTTTCCACCATATCCATTTGGTCTTCTAGTGAAAATTTTGTATTTACATGTAAACATGAAATTATCTCATTCAATGGCCACAGGAATGCAGCACATACCACAAAGTATTTCTTTTCCAGCCTCAAATCTCCCTTTCAACTCAGTTTAAATACCTGATGATAAAGAAATGTTACACAGTCTTTGCATTACTTTCGATATTTAATTTGTGCTTTAGCTCTTTGAAAGCCAAAATTCTGGGAGAGCCAGAGTGATAGTATAGCAGACAGGGTGTTTGCCTTGCACGCGACATACTTGGGTTCTATCCCCAGAATATCATATAGTCCCTGAGCACTGCCAGAAGTAATTATTGAGAACAGAGCCAGGAGTAAGCCCTGAACATCGCTGGGTGTGACACCAAAAGAAAAAAGAAAGAAAGCTAAAATTTTTGTTGTTTTGCCTCACTATGCCATGTGTTTTATTTCCTCTGAAGTTCCATTAACAGGAGGCAAGCCACTGAATGACTTTGGAAGTAGCTTTGTGAAAACTAACTTTTCAACTTAGAGAAATCTCCCTGGGGATATCACAGAGACACAGAAACTTTAATAGCATTTTGTTTTCCTCAGCACATCTCCAGATTTTAACGTGTCTGAATTTAATGCACTAGAAACAAGCGTATGTTGCCTTAACTAAAATCTCATTGTGTAACTAGAAATTCCACCACAAAAACATTATTACTGTGATATATTTTATATAACAAGAAATAAGCTAAAATAATGAACAAAGCACAGAGTTCAAATGATAAACAATCACAGTGTAGACTGCAAAAATAGAAGATCATTGCCCTTTCACAGTAAATAAAATCTCATGGATATTTGTGAACTTCTTCCACCTTTCTGAGCTTTGTCTTTGAAGATCAAGTACTACCACCTCACTTGTTCAAAATAAAATGGAATTTTACTGATTTTATCTTCTCAATTTAAAACACCTTAAAATCTAAAACTTTTATAATAACAGTTATGAATAGTCAACAATAACTCTTACAAAAAATGATGCTGAAATTTTCCTACCAAATTACTCTACTGCAATGTTTGTGTGAAATATACATTCTATGAAAGTTTGTGTGATAAAGTTTGAAGAACATTTTATTTTTAAAATTTCCATTTCATTGTAGCTAGATTTTAAGATGGCATGGTATTCAAGCACTTGTATAAATCAGCACATATAAATAACATTTTAATTTGCGTTGTCATTTCCTGTCTTTAAAACCCTATTTAGTCATTGGGAAAAAATCTTGATATTAAAAAAATATTTCTTACAGAAAAATATAATGTTTCTGCTTTTGCACATATATTAACTTCATTAATGTTAGTATGGACTATGTCAGAAAATGTGACAAAATATTCGTTTTTCAGCAGAATGAAATCTTTTGTGAGAAACAGCATAGCTGCAAACAATAAGACAGATTTGATGTGCTATATTTTAAGGATCATATAACCTTTCATGCTAGATAGAACCAAGAAAAATGAACTGCTGTCCAGAATATATAAAGGATGAAGAGAATAAGAATTGTGCTCACACTGAAGTCAGTCAGGGTAGAGGGATGATTACCCATTAGGGAAGTGAACTTGGCCCCAGTCAGAAAGCAACTATTTTAAATGTTAGTGGTATTATTTCAGTTTCCCATTGCTAACTGCCAGACTCAAAAATGCATCTGAATTACTTCACTGAAACATTTTATCTCAATGCGTCTTTTGAAGAATATTTGCAATTTTCTCTAAAGATAATCATTTTGAAAATGATTAAATTTTGCCTACTCTTTTTAAATCTATATGTCTATTTCTTTTTTCTTTATTTTGTACGTAGACACTATGCCAGGACAATGAATAGGACTGGTAAAAACCTGGTCATCTTTCAGTCTATCATAATTAAACATAATATTAACTGTAGGCTTTTTTAGTAGATGCTCTTTATCATGCTAAAGAAATTCTATTTTATTTCAAATTTATCAAATTTGCTATGTTGAGTCCGATCAGATAGATTTTTTTTGTACCTATTGTTAGTTCTAAAATAGCCACATACCTAAGCTGACTATGGAAGTATGATTTTATATCTGGAGTTTCAACTGAGTTAGAGTTGCCCCACTTCACCACACCCTGACCCCTTAGCCCCTTTCAACTATCCAGTGAAACTGGATTAGACAACCCTCATTACCTATGATGGGGAAAAAGCTGTTAATTGGGCAATATACACATCCTCCCATAAGCCTATAGCCACTTTAGAACCATTGTACTTACTCTCGTAGGGGACAGACTCTGATGAGTCTCTCTTCTCATGCTGAGATCAGGTACATGCCCCTTCTGAATAATAAAATGTTTGGAAGAGACATCTCTCTTTCCCTGAATTTCTTTTTCTCCAGAAACAAAACATCTGGGGATCTGTAACATTTTCCCAGTGAACTTGCCCCAAGCAAAAAAGCTAGAAAATTCTAATGGTTTAGACTTTTCTGATCAGTCTCTGATTCAAGGGATAAGGGATTTTTTTTTCTTTTTATCTTTCTCCAACCTGCCAGAGAAACATCTCTCTGAACAGAGGCAACTTTTTTTCTAGGTGTTGGATATTTTGGTTGGTTTTCTGTTCCTTCTAGGAGTGATCTCTCAAACACTGATATGGAAGCTCGCTGCAAGCACTGAAATGTGTGGCCCAAAATTTATAAAAAGCAAAGAAAAGAGAAAACATGACCTTAGATTGTCAATCTGAAGTACAAAGTTTGAAGAAAATGTCTAAAAAAAAAGTCTAGTCAGTCCACACTTTTGCTTCACCTCAATTCTTCACCCTATCAAGGTTTACCCTGGCTTGATTTTACCCATAATACAGCCAGGGCGTAGGTTATTAGAAGTCTTAGCCTTCAGAGGTTTAGATAACTACTGCCAATTTCTAAAACAAGTAGGAAGGCAAGAAAGAATCAAGGGCACTATTTACATGTTCTTTTGTGATTTATGCTAGAACAATTGAGCCAAAAGCCTTGTGCTGCATACAGGTGACAATTTACCTGACTTGTGGCATATTCTATTCTAAGAAGCCTTTTATAGCCTAGAAATCTCAGTCATTTTATGAGCCCGTACTGTGTTTTCCTCAATAACTATTTTTGTTTTTAACTAGGGTTGCTGTACTAGGAGGCAATGCTGCTAATTTGCTGCTGTGGCATAAATTGGGAACTCCTAGAAGTGACTTATTGACTAGGAAACAGAAGCCATTGCTGTAATAGAATCAAAGTAGGTTATGTAATAGTCTCTGAAATGTATGAAAGATCAGAATTCTGAAGGAATTTCAAACAGCTTCTAATTGTCCTGCTGAAATACATTTAAAGAGCTAACTTATTCAACAACATGCTCTCAAGTGAATAGTATATCTAGTGTGAAGAGTAGAAAGATTACAAAAGTTTTATAATTTAAATTAACTTAAAATTTTATTTTAAAATGCTTAAAAATTTTATTTTAATAATTACAGGTTGGGGCTGGAGCGATAGCACAGCGGTAGGGCGTTTGCCTTGCACGCAGTCAACATGGCCGACCCGAGTTCGATTCCTCCGCCCCTCTTGGAGAGCCCGGCAAGCTACCGAGAGTATCTCGATGTATTCGATATGCCAAATACAGTAACAAAGTCTCCAGTGGAGACGTTACTGGGCCCGCTCGAGCAAATTGATGAAATTACAGGTCTGGAGAGATAGTTCAGCAGGTAGCTGTGCTTGCCTTGTATGCTGCTGACCTGGTTTAATCTCCTGAGCATCGCCAGGAGTAATTCCTGACTAAAGAGTCTGGAGTTACCTCTGAGTACCATGGGATGTGACGTCCCAAATACAGTTTTTAATGTAATTTTAATAATTAATGAAAAATAATTGTAGTTCAGTACAGGTAAACTTAGAGATAGTGTAATGGGCCTAGCTCATATTTTTCAGGCAGGAGGATCAATCCCCTGGACACCGTCTAGTTAGTTTCCAGGTATGGCCTGGTGACTAGAGGATCTCCCACATGGACAGCCCCACAAACAGCACAGACTGGGTCTATCCCCGGCAAATAGCAAAACAAAATACACACATATACACACATACGCATACACACATATACACACATATACAAATATACACACATACAATATATACATATATAGATATTTGTGTATACACATATACATATGTATATACATATGCACATATAAACACATATACACACATGTGAGTATATATGCTTGCATATATACATGTATGTATATATATGTATGTATATGTATATAATTTAAATTCTCAGTTCTCAAATACTCATCATATAATGTTACTGGAGTGAAAAAAAAAGAAATAGTGCTTAAGCATTATTTTTAAACAAAATTAAATGTTCTTGTGGCCATCTCTATTTTCTTTCTATGTTTTATGTTTTAAAGTTCTGGATTATTTATTGAAACAATGAATCTAATCAAAGCAGATAGAGTGTTAACTAGAATTCATCTGCCCCACAGGGACTGGGAGGGGTGGGGGGTGGGGTTTTATTGGGGTTCTTCATGGTAAAAAATAAGTTTTGGTAAAGGGAAATGTGTTTGATATTTGCATGACTGAGACCTAAACCTGAAAGCTTTGTAACCTTTCCCACGGTGATTCAATAAAGAAAAAAAAATAAAGTTCTGGATTAAAAACTCCACATTAAATTAAAGCTAATTGAGCAACTACTTGGAGATGTGAGAAATCTGTCCTTCACAGTATCTCCAAATAGGACTCTCCCTGCTGCCTGAAATTCTGATACATAGATTTAGGATAATCGTCATGCTCTCCCTACTATATAATGCAAAACCTCCTAGGAAATAAAACCCTTTCAACTTCTAAAGTGTAATTAAGATCATTATTTATATCCTTTACATAATATTGACTATGTAAAAGCAGCATCTCTCAGACACTGAGGGAAAATAAATCAAAGGATGGGAAGCTGGTAAAGGTTTAGAATAGCAAGGGGACCTGGATGCTAGCAGCAGATCTGGGATTCTAGGCCAAAATGGGGAAGAAAAACGTTTAAAAGATGTCGAGAATGTGCTGATCATAACCAGTCTCTTCACATTTTCACTAAGACCTAACTGTGCTCGAGAATGAAATAGAAACTGAAATTCTTATCATAGCCCAAGGACAGGGTTATAAACTGTGATACAAACGAAAGGCCTGACTTCCCCAGTCTACACTTCCCTGCATTTTTATCAAAGAGAACCTTGATACTGTGGCTGACAGAGGAAATTTTGGTGTGTAAGTCAAACTATCCCTAAAGCCAGCTTTGAAGTAATACCCTACTTTAATACTTTTACCACATTTAGAAAAGTCATGACGGTCAAAGGAATTTCCACGTAGTGTCCTCTCTTTCTATTTATAAGAATTTGATTCCCGCATAATAGATACACGGGACAGGAAGATTGTTCCATATCTGGAAGCCTGCCTCATGAGCAAGGGGGAGAAGACAGCTGGGATAGAGAAGAGATCTCTAAGAAAATGATGGCTTGAGGAACCAGTCTGGATAAGAAATGTGTGCTTAAAGTAAAGGACCAAACATGCTAACTTCTCAGTGTCTGTTTCAAACCATAATGCCCAAAATTAGAGAAAGAGTATGGGAAATGTTGTCTGCCACTCAGGCAGGGGAGGGTGGGAAAGGGGAGGTGTATACTGGGGATATTGGTGGTGGAGAATGTGCACTGGTGGGGGGATGGGTATTTGGTCATTTTGTGATTGTAACCCAAACATGAACGCTCGTAACTATCTCATGGTGATTCAATAAAGGTAAAGGTAAAGGCCCTCCCGTTGATCGTTGATTTGCTCGAGCGGGCCCAGTAATGTCTCCATTGGAGACTTTGTTGTTACTGTGTTTGGCATATCGAATACTCTCGGTATCTTGCCGGGCTCTCTGAGAGGGGCGGAGGAATCGAACTTGGGTCGGCCATGTTGGCCGCTTGTAAGGCGAATGCCCTACCGCTGTGCTATCGCTCCAGCCCATGGTGATTCAATAAAATTAAAAAAAAAAAAGGATTGATTCCTGCATCAAATTTCCAGATATCTAAGCATCATAGTTAGTGGAATGCCAAATAAATTTAGCATCCAGACTAACTTATTCTTATTATTCACTTATTTTTTTTTTAATTTTTAACTTTTATTAGTGAAATACCATGAGGTACAGTTGTAGACTTACAAGTTTTTGTGCTTGGGTTTCAGTTACACAATGATCGAGTACCTATCTCTCCACCAGTACCCATTCTCCACCACCAATGATCCCAGTGTTCCTCCCACCCCCCATGCCCACCCCATACCACCTCACTTCTGTGGCAGGGCATTCCCTTTTGTCCTCTCTCTCCTTTTGGGTGCTGTGGTTTGCAAAAGAGACATGGAGTGGCAGTCATATTTGGTCTTTTATCTACTTTCAGCATGAATCTTCCATCCTGGGAAGATCCTCCCAACACCCTTTACTTGGTGCTCCCTTTTCAATCTGAGCTGCCTTTTCCCCTAGCTTGTGCGGCTGGCCTCCAAGCCATGGAGTAAACCTCCTGGAACATATCTCGACTATTCTTGGGTGTTAGTCTCCTAATTTGTTACTTTATATTCCCCAGATGAATGCAATCTTTCTATGTCTATCCCTCTCTTTCTGACTCACTTTGTTTAGCATGATAATTTCCATGTAGTACCACTTGTATGTCCGCATGGCAAAGCCTGTCAAGCTACCCCTGGTGTATTTGATATGCTAAACACAGTAACAAGTCGCACAATGTTACTGGGCCTGCTATAGCAAATATATGAACAACAGGAGGACAGTTACAGTGACATTGACCACTTGTATGTAAATTTCATGACTTCATCTTTTCTAACAGCTGCATAGTACTCCATTGTGTAGATCTACCAAAGTTTCTTTAACCAATCATATGTTCTCAGGCACTTGGGTTTTTTCAGATTTTGGCTATTGTCAACAGTGCAGCAA
Source organism: Sorex fumeus (assembly GCF_029834395.1). Taxonomy (NCBI): domain Eukaryota; kingdom Metazoa; phylum Chordata; class Mammalia; order Eulipotyphla; family Soricidae; genus Sorex; species Sorex fumeus. Next base: position 10,062,551 of record NW_026606081.1, on the reverse strand, counting down.
AGAACATAGAAGTGCAGCTGTCATTTCGACTGTACTTTTTGCCTCTCCGGGATATATTCCCAGGAGTGGTATTGCTGGATCAAATGGTAGCTCAATTTCTAATTTTTTGCGAATCGACCATACTGTTTTCCAAAAGGGCTGAATCAGTCGGCATTTCAACCAACAGTGAAGAAGGGTCCCTTTCTCGCCAAATTTGTGCCAACACTGGTTGTTTTTGTTCTTTTGGATGTGGGCCAGTCTCTGTGGTGTGAGATGATATCTCATTGTTGTTTTGATCTGCATCTCCCTGATGATTAGTGATGTAGAGAATTTTCGCATGTGCCTTTTTGCCATTCAGATTTCTTCTTTGAGAAAGTTTCTGTTCATTTCATTGCCCCATTTTTTATGGGGTTGTTTGTTTTCTTCTTATGGAGTTCAAACAGTAATTTGTATATCCTTGATATAATCCCTTGTTGGATGAATACTAGGCGAATATCCTTTCCCATTATGGAGACTGTCTTTGTATTTTGGTCACTGTTTCTTTTGAGGTGCAGAAGCTTCTTAGTTTAAGATAGTCCTATTTGTCTATCTCTGTTTTTACTTGCTAGACCAGTGGCGTGTCATCTTTGAAGATATCGTTCGCTTTAATGTCGTGGAGTGTTTTTCCAACCTTGTCTACAATGTTCCTTATGGATTCTAGTCTGATGTTGAGGTCTTTAATCCATTTTGATCTTACATAGTATTAGGTAGAAATCTGAGCACATATTTTTGCATGTAGCTGTCCAGTTTTGCCAGCACAATTTATTAAAGAAGCTTTACTTGCTCCACTTCACATTTCTTGCTTCCTTATCAAAGATTAAATGATCATATGTTTAGGGGGAAATGTCAGTATATTCAACCCTGTTCCATTGGTCTGCAGCTCTGCCTTTGTTCCAGTATCATGCTGTTTTAATTATTACTGCTTTCTTTGTAATAGAATTTGAAATTAGGGAGGTTAATTCCTCCCATATTCTTTTTTTCCAAAATTTTCTTTAGCTATTAATGGGGGCTTATTGTTCCATATGAATTTCAGGAGTGTTTCCTCCATTTCTTTGAAGAATGTCATGAGTATTGTTATAGGGATTGCACTGAATTTGTACAATGCTTTGGGGAAGATTGCCATTTTGACAAAGTTAATTCTCCCAATCCATGAGCAGGTGATATCTTTTCATTTCCTTGTGTCCTCTTTTATATATTGAAGTAGCATTTTGTAGTTTTCTTTGTACAGGTCTTTTACTTCCTTAGTTAAGCTGATTCCTAGGTACTTGATTTTCTGGGGCACTATTGTGAATGGGATTTTTTTTGTCACTTTCTCTTCTCTCATTATTTGTATATAGAAAAGCCAGGGACTTTTGGGTATTGATTTTATAGCCTGCAACTTTACTATACAAGTCTATTGTTTCTAGGAGTTTCTTGGTAGAGGTTTTAGGGTTTTCTAAGTATAGTATCAAATCATCTTGAAATAGTGAGAGCTTGATTTCTTAGTTTCCTACCTGAATGCCCTTAATATCTTTTTATTGCCTAACCTCTATTGCGAGTACTTCCAGTAATATACTGAATAGCAGTGGAGAGAGTGGCATCCTTGTTTTGTCCCTGATCTTAGAGGGAATACTCTGTTTTTCCCCATTGACGATGATGCTTGCCATAGGACTGTGGCGAATGGCTTCAAATATATTGAAGAAAGTCCCTTATATACCCATTTTGGTGAGGGTTTTCATCATAAATGGGTTCTGGATCTTGTCAAATGCTTTCTCTGCTTCTATTGATATGATCACATATTTTGTTTTTGTTTTTGCTTTTTGGGGGGTCATACCTGGCATGGACGGGGTTACTCCTGGTTCTGCACTCAGGAGTTACTCCTGGTGGTGCTCAGGGAACCATATTGGATGCTGGGTATCGAACCCAGGTCAGCCGCATGAAGGGCAAATGCCCTACTTGCTGTGCTGTTGCTCCAACCCCGATCCCATAGTTTTTATCTTTTCTTTTGTTGATATGATGGACTATGTTGATTGATTTCTGAATGTTAACCATCCTTGATCTCTAGGATGAATCCCACTTAATCATAGTGTATAATATTTTTGATGAGTTGTTGAATTCTATCTGCTAGTATTTTGTTGAGAATCTCCGCATACGTGTTCACAGGGATATTGGCCCTTGTGTCTTCTTTTCATCTGGTATCTTTGTTTCCTTTTGGTGTGATAGAGATATGAGCTTCATAGAAACTGTTTGGCAGAGTTTCTGTTTCTTCAACTTCTTGGAAAATCGTGAAAAGAACTAGCAATAGGTCCTCTTTAAATGTTTGGAAAAATTCGCTAGTGGATCCATCTGGACATGTGATTTTGTTTTTGGGAAGACTTTTGATTACAGTTTCAATTTCTTTGATGTTAATAGAACTATTCAGGTACTCTAGATCTTCTAGATTCAGGCTCGGAGATTATAGGAATCCAGGAATTTATCCATTTCTTCTAGGTTCTCTTGTTTCGTGGCATACAGACTTTCAAAGTAGTTAGTCTCTGATAATCTTTTGAATTTCTTTGGTTTCTGTTGTGATATCCCCCTTCTCATTTCTGATTCAGTTTATTAGGGTTCTCTATCTTTCTTTGTGAGTCTTGCTAGTGGTTTATCTATCTTGTTTATTTTCTCGAAGAACCAGGTCTTGGTTTTTGATCTTTTGGATTGTTTTTTGAGTTTCTATGTCATTGGTTTCTACTCTAAGTTTTATGATCTCTTTCCTTCTGCTTTGTTTGGTCTGTTTTTGTTGGTACTTTTCTAAGATTTTGAGCTGTGAAGTCAAGTTCTTTATGTGGGCTCTTTTTTTTCCTTCCTGAGAAATGCTTGCAGAGCTATAAATTTTCCCCTTAACAAGGCTTTAGCTGCATCCCATAGGTTCTGATAGCTCATGTCTTCATTCTCATTTGTTTCCAGGTATCTTTTGATTTCCTTCATGACTTCCTTCCTGACCCACTCATTTTTCAACATTGAGTGGTTTATTTCCAGGTGTTTGATTTGGTTCTCCATGTCTGTGTGTGATTCATTTCTATCCTCAGTGCATCATGGTCTGAAAAGATGGTTGATACTATTTCTATCTTCCTGATTCTGTTGAGGTATGTTTTGTGGCCTAGCATTTAGTCTATTCTGGAAAATGTTCCATATGCACTGGAGAAGAATGCATATTCTTTCTTTTTGGGGGGTGTAAAGCCCTGTATAGGTCTATAAACCTTCTCTCTTCTGTTTCTTCCTTCAAAGCTAATGTTTCCTTGCTGAGTTTTGTTCTTGTTGATCTATCCAGAGGTGATAAGGTGATGTTGAAGTCTCTAGCTACTATTGTGTTGCTATCAATGTCCTCCTTAAAATCTGTTAGCAGTTGTTTTAAATATTTAGCTGTTCCCTCATTAGGTGCATATACATTTAAGAGTGTGATTTCTTCCTGTTGTACGTATCCCTTGATAAATAGAAAATGGCCTTCACTGTCCCTTCTAATCTTTTTCAACCTGAAATTTATATTGTCAGATACTAGTATGGCCACTTCAGCTTTTTTGAGGGAACTATTTGCTTGCTGGATTGTTTTCCATCCTTTAATTTTGAGTCTGTTTTTGTTCTGACTGTTCAGATGAATTTCTTGTAGCCCAGCCAATTGTTGGGTTCTGTCTCTGAATCCATTTTGCCATTCTGTGTTTCTTAATTGGTGAATTTAGACCATTGTTGTTGAGAGAGATTATTGTTATGGGGTTTTGTGTCATCCTTCTAAGGGTTTGTTGCGTTTGTAGGGTTTGTCTTGTCTTTTCTTATAGTAGCCCCTTTATTCCTTCTTTTACGTTTGGTTTTGAGTCTATGAAGTTCCTGAGCTGCTGTTTATCCACAGAATAGTGTCCCATTCTTTCGAGTTTGAGTGAGAGTTCAGCCGCATAGAGTATTCTTGGTGAAATGTTCATTTCAGTGAGTTTTTTCACTATATCCCACCATTGCTTTCAGGCTTGGAGGGTTTCCTCTGATAGGTCTGCTGTGAATCTAAGGGGTCTCCTTTATATGTGATTTTTTCTTTGACCTTGCTGCTTGCAGTATTGTGTCTCTATCCTTGGCATCCATCATTCTAACTATGATATGTCTTGGACTACTTTTGTTAGAGTTTCTTTTAGCTGGCACCCTTTGGGTTCCTTGAATCTGGATGCCTGCATTTTCCAGCTCTGGGAACTTTTCAGCAGTGATTTTTTTAACCATGGCCTTTTCATTGGGACTGTTTCTCTGACCTTCTGGTACTCTAATGATTCTAATGTTTCTCTTGGAATCATCGTCTAGTACCCCAATTCGCCTTAGAGCTATTTTGAGGTCTCTTGCCATTGTTTGTTGTTACCTGTAGGCTTCGTGCAGGTGATCTTCCACCTCACTGATTCTGTTCACCTGTGGCCATTCTACTGTTGACTGAGTTTTTTATTTCATCTACTGAATCTTTTCTTTGTGACATTTCTGTACGTAACTTTCCAATTTCTGCTCTCATTTCTTCCTGTATTTTCTTAATTGTTTCTCTCATGTCCTCCTATAATTTACTGGATTTCTGTCTCACTGTTTTATTGAGTTCACTGAACATCTTCATGACTTCATATCTGAATTCTTTCTCAGAGAAGTCCCTTAGGTGAGTCACACCTACTGAGGTCTCTGGACTCTTTTCATTGTCCTCCTCTCATGGTGGGGATTTGCATTGTTTCTTCATGTTGTTGTGGAGGTATGCAGATTGAGATGTTATACAAAATTGCTGGGTATGAGTAAACTACCTGTGGTCCTGTGAGCAGCTGCCAACCCAAAATTAGGTATGCCCACGTCTACAGAGGCCATGCCCAGTTCTGAGAAGGCCACGCCCCCTACAGGTACCTGGTGTGTGTTGTGTGTACAACCTGCGGGAGGAAGAAGACTGGGCATAGCATTGGGGATGGACAGGAAGAGGCCCAGGGATGGTGAGCGTCCCAGGGTCCTAGAGGACGTCTGGGGTGTGTACGCAGAGAAAGTCAAGTCCTGGTTTCCGGTATATGACTGACATTGGGGAAAAGGAAGACCAGGCACAGCATTGGGGATAGACAAGAAGAGGCTCAGGGATGGTGAGCATCCCAGTGTCCCAGAGGACACCTGGGGCACATATGCTGAGAAAGCCAAGTCCCGGGTTTGAGTATTGACTGACCTGGGGGAGGAAGAAGACCCGGGACAGCGTTGGAAACGGACAGGATGAGGCTCAGGGATGGTGAGCATCCCAGTGTCCCAGAGGACGCCTGGGGCACATATGCTGAGAAAGCCAAGTCCCGGGTTTGAGTAATGACTGACCTGGGGGAGGAAGAAGACCCGGGACAGCGTTGGAAACGGACAGGATGAGGCTCAGGGACAGTGAGCGTCCCAGGGTCCCAGGGGATGCCTGGGGCGTGTACGTGGAGAAAGCCAGGTCCCAGGTTCTAGTAATGACTCAATATTCACTTATTCTTAATAGGAGCAAGTAATATCAGTAATAATTTGGCAATGGAAGCATAGAGAAAATATTAACTTGCAGTACTCTAAGTATTTACTCTCCTTTAATTACTTCTTATTTTTTAAATATTTGTTGAATACCTTTGGGTTAATGTTGCTTTATATTAGTATAGTAACCCAACCTCATTTTTTTTAGTAAAATTCAAGATAGTTATGAAATGGTTGTTAATTTGTTTAAACTGTGAACTATGACAGCTTTATGTTTTACTTTCATTCTCTATATTCTTATTTCTCCATGTGTTCTTAGAATAGCAACTGTAAAATAAGATATTCTGATTGAATATAAAGTTCCAAAGCTTTTAATATCTGTTCACTTGAAGTAAGACTAAATAGAGGAGAAAAAGAGTGCCATTAGCCAAATAAAAATGTTTAAAAGCTATAACATTCAAGAAGATGATTAAGGCAGAAAAATATATAATTCTAATTAACTAGCAGCCTTATTTGGTAATACAGATCAAGTTAATAACGGTATTCATCCTACTAAAATAAATTAAGTTATATAATACAGAGTGATATTAAAATATTGTTGAGATTATTTCTCTTTAATCATTTTTTTCTGACCAGTGACTATAACTTATCATGAAATGAATGGGAGAATATTTGACAATAAGAAGAACTACTGTGAATAAATTGTATTAAATTGTTGTTAGAGTATTTCACTTACTTGAATATGCTACCGGTTTTTTTTTTTTTGCTATATTTAAATCATATCTTCCTTTACTGCTGAGACCACAAAATGCTTGTTTTGACTAAAAATGAAGTGATGATAAGAAAAATAAAGATAGTGACATTATATTACCCGATAAAATTATATTTAGAAATTAATTTACCATATGTTCAATTCTAAATTCTGATAGACCCTGAAAGCATTTATCACAAATACATTATTGTGATTGTGTGTTCAATAAATGTGCATGGGAGCTCTCATCACATGCTTTCGGTGGCCATGAGTCACTTCACCCCGGCCTGCACTCCTGCCAACAGACACATGAAGTAGGTCGCCAAGCTGGTTAGAGATAAGTCACCATTGATTCCAATCTCCATCCTGCCGTTTATTTCATTCTCCCTGAGCGCCCATTCCAGTCTCACTGAGTGCCCCATTCCAGTCTCACACTGCCCCTATTTCTGTCTCCTACTTTCCCCAAGCTCTTCTCCCCACATCCAGTGCCCCATCTCAAAAACTTAGTCAAGAGCCCAATTTCCAAGCATTGGGGCTAGCAATTACACGCAGATTAAATAGCACAATCAACATATGTAAATCCTTCCTTCAGGGGAAGCTCTTCTAAGACAAAGATCTCATCCTTTGTGCAAGGTGATCTGCCTAAGGGTGAAATATCATCTAGGGTGTAGTTCTCCTTTCCTTAGTTCAATAACCATTTAAACGTTCATCTTAATTCTACTTCTTAATAATATTAGTCATTTTGTATGGACACGGTAAGACATATATTAAGCTTGTAGAGTAGCTCTCCTGGGGACATCTCGCTACAGATCACAGACTACAGTCCTCAGACCAGATTCACTGTATCACTGTATCACTGTCATCACATTGTTCATCAATTTACTCGAGCGGGTGCCAGTAATGTCTCCATTTGTCCCAGCCCTGAGATTTTAGCAGCCTATCCTTACTTGTCTTTCAGAGCATTGCCATATTGAAGGCTCTTTCAGGATCGGGGAATGAGACCTGTTACTGTTACTGTTTTTGACATATCGAATTGGCCATGGGTAGCTTGCTAGGCTCTGCCATGTGGGGAGAATACTCTGGGTAGCTTGCTGGTTTCTCTGAGAGGTATATATGTTATAAATATATATACTCCTCTATGACTTTTTGCCTACTGTCTGAACTCCATCAAATACGGTATGGTAATTATGGAAAATAGGTAAGGAATGTCTTATGATGTGTCCAGGAATATGTTCACTCATATGAGCATATAGAAAGTGGCCAGTATTGTGGTGGCAGTTGGGTTGTGGAGGTCGGCTGTTGGGGCTGGGTGCATTGGAATGGGTAGGGCACTCACCCGCTTCCCTCTGGGGTGCCCCAAGTGAAAACTGCCTGGCACAGAGTCTGGTGGCATGGTTATGGGGACCTCATTTTACGCTCCCTTCGAGGAGAAGCAGCCATGAGTTCTGGAAGGTGGCCGATAAGGAGATTATCTGGCACTGGCAGGAGGTGGCTTTGGGATGAGAGCCCTGGGTCACCAGAAACTAGGGGAAGTAGGCAAAGGATCTTTGCTCCCGGGTCCCATTGAGTCCAGAGTCCAAGGTTACAAAGTTCCGCATTACCTGGGTTCCGTGGAACTTCACTCATGTGTGGCTCGACCCGAGTGTGTGGAAAGTGGCCTGGAGCGTGGCAGCGGTTGGGTAGTGGAGGTTGGCTGCCAGGGCTGGGTCCTTTGAGGGAGTAAGGGGGAAGGCTCTCACCCATCCCCTCTGAGGCACCCTGAGTGAAAATTCAGGTCAGATTAGTCCTTCTTAAACCCAGAAGGGTCCTTTTACAGTGACTTCTCTTTGGGTCATGGCATAATTTGTCCATGATGGTGCTCTTAACTTATTATAACTTTTATGTCACTTGGCCTGTCCTATTTCCATACAAGGTAGCTTACCATTTGTTCTGGGTCCATCCATTCCCTTCGTTGGGACCTGCTTTTGTGGTCCTAGGAACTAAGAGAAACTAAGGCTTAAGTTAAGTAAATATGACAGATGCTCAGGAATAAATATTATTTAGAGTCAATTAACTCCCAAGTTACAAAAACATAGCATTAACTTAGCATTAACTGTCTTCCTGTGTCTGTAAAAAAAGACATTGTTCTAAAGTAAACTATGCAGAGGACATAAGGAAAAGAGAAAAACAATATTTCACTTAAAAATACAAAATCCAGAGCTCTTAGAAGGATCTCACCTTACAAGTCACAGTGTCTGGTTTGGGGATATAGGGTATTAACAGATGGGGGCAGAAGAGCACAGAAGAGAAGTTAAAGATAAACCCAGGAATGGGAGTGTCTTGGGAGCACTGTGATGGGTGCAACCCAATAAACCTAAGCTCTCTGTGGCAAGGGAGAAAGGACAAAGCAATGTTATCCTACAGTGATATTTGCATAAAATATAAATGTTAATATAAATTTAAATGTAAACATAAAGAAATCCTATAAAATATTGCCTGTTTTTGATGATTTCTTATAACACAAACTAGCTCTGCAGCTACTGACCCTATATTTAATGATAGAACTGATATATCAGAATAAAAATCTTTTATTTTTTTTAATATTTTTTAATTTTTTGCTTTTTGGGTCACACCCGGCAATGCTCAGGGCTTACTCCTGGCTCTGCACTCAGGAATTACTCCTGACAGTGTTTGGGAGACCATATGGGATGCTGGGAATTGAACCCAGGTCGGCCGTGTGCAAGGCAAATGCCCTATCCACTGTACTATTACTCCAGCCCCCCAAACCTTTCACTCTTGAATCCATATCTGCACATTCAATCTTGACCACTCCATAGATGTACTTAGTAGGTTCAAGTTTAGCTAATGAAATGTAGGTAAAGGAGTCCAAATTCACTTCCAAACAGAAGGGAAGGAATCAACCCATTGATAGTTACTTCTTCTTTTGTTGTTCTGCCACAAGAGATATGCGAAACCTCTGAAGCTTCTTATGAACATGTATTTAGCATCTATCTGCGTACTAGCTATAATAGGCCTGTAATATGAATAAGAAAGCATTTTGATGCATTTCAGCTTTCAATTTGCTATTATCTTAGCATAAATAGAAGTTAGATGAATAATTAAATGTGTATTTTTAAAAACACAGAAAAATCTGGATCTGGAAATATAGTAAGCCTTTAATTAAACTGACCCTTGGCTGGAGCGATAGCATGGTGGATAGGGCGTTTGCCTTGCACGTGGCTGACCCGGGTTTGATTCCTCTGTCCCTCTCAGAGAGCCCAGCAAGCTACTGAGAGTATCCTGTCCACACGGCAGAGCCTGGCAAGCTTCCCATGGCATATTCAATATGCTAAAAATAGTAACAAGTCTCACAATGAAGACATTACTGGTGCCCACTCGAGCAACTCAGTGAACAATGGGAGGACAGTTCTACAGTGCTACAGTGCTAACCTAACCCAGGTTCTACCCCAGTCACCCCATATGGATCCCCAAGCTCTACTAGGAATCATAACCTGAGCTAGAAGTTAAGACCTGAGCACTGCGAGGTGTGGCCCCAAAACCAAAAATAAGAAAATTACACTTAAATATTGTCAATAACTGTCTTTTACATTGAAGAGGTAGAATAACCAGGAACCTATTCAGTTTCTGCTCTTCACCAAAAATATCAATTTAAAATTGCAATTCAAATAATATTCTGTGAATAGTATGAAACTACATGTCTTTACTTTAGCCTGTTGTTTTGTTTCTAGCCCATTAGGTAGCTTATAAACAATACATCTTAATCCTCTTATATGAACAGATTGAATTACAAACTTTTAACCCACAAATTATTTAAGTATAGATCAGTCTTTCTACAAGAGAGGATATAAGAAAAATAAATGTGTTTAAAAAAGATCTCTGAAATCCACAATAACCCAATATGTGACACAGATTCTCACAGTCTGGATCAAAATGGTGGATGGTTCGTAATAAGTATTATGCTAGAAATTCCTAGAAATAAGTTGCTTGCTGGAATTAAAAGACTTTAAGGAGAAATGTTACTTTGAAGAACCAGCTGAACTAACAGGATTTGACTAATCACCGTTTCAGTCTGGAATCAAACTCATGACTCAGTCCACTCTATCCCCTGCACTTCAATTCATAAAAGTACTTTCTGCCTCCCCATAGGAATAACTGTCTGCTCCTCTCTGAGAAATCTCTCTCCAGAACACATCACCAGAAACAGTTGCTCTCCTAAGTAGTTATTGGGGCTTTCTCATTTGAAAATGCTAAATTTAGGTGTTGAATTAAATTCCATTCATTTGCTAAAGTTAGAAAATCAGAAGGAGAAACCGGCGAAATAGTACAGCGGGTCCGGTGCTTGCCCTGCACACAGCTGACATGTGTTTGATGCCTAGTACTAGCTCTGGTCCCCTAAGTCCCATCTCTGAATATAGAGTCAGGAGTAAGTCCTGAGCAGAGCCAATGGTTTAATTACTGTCATCTTCCAAAATACTAATTGCTAATATTATTGAAAAGGGAAAACCAAACAGAACTTTATACTATGTCCAGAAATCCCACCTGAGAAAAAAAAATTAAGTAAAGATTTAAACAATGGTTGAAGAAAATTTAGTTGTAAAACTCAAAAATTTTAATTTTTATACAGTGATTTTCAAAATAAATGTTGCAATGATTGAAATTTTGGTCTTCAAATGAATTTCAAGAAAATAATATATACTTATACTGTTAAATGAACAATAAATAATTCAAAATTATGAAAATAGATATACCTTCACATCTATTGGCACAAATACACACATCTCAATTTTTTGTTTGTTTGGTAATTTGTTTTGAGGCCATGTTCAATAGTGCTCAGGGATTTCTCCTGGTTCTGTGCCCGGGGATTAATCCTGGCAGTACTTGGGGACCAGAAGTTATGCCAAGCATTGAACTAGGGTTGGCAGCATGCAAGGCCTTACCTCCTATAATCTTTTCAGCCCAAAACATTCTAATTTTTAAAAGGAAAAAAGGAAATGAACTAACTGTAATCTCTGAAAGATTGAATTACAACTTTTTGATAGTAAAGTAAGGCCCTCCCGTTGATCATCCATTTGCTCGAGCGGGCCCAGTAACGTCTCCATTGGAGACTTTGTTGTTACTGTGTTTGGCATATCGAATACGTCACGGGGAGCTTGCCAGGCTCTGCCGTGCGGGCGAGATACTCTCGGTAGCTTGCTGGGCTCTCAGAGAGGGGAGGAGGAATCGAACTCGGGTCGGCCATGTCGGCTGCGTGCAAGGCAAACGCCCTACCGCTCTGCTATCGCTCCAACTTTTTGATATATATGTATATCGACATACATCAATACATACATATATATTATACATGTTGTATTTTAAAAAATTAGCAAAGTAAGTTAATCTATTCACTCATTTTTCCAAGTAAAAATTCTTTTTATATTTTTGTAGGAAAAATAATATTAAATGCATCCACAAGATATACAAATTACAGTATTCCTAAGGCAAATACTTCAGTCAATTTAACTTTTTTAGGTATAAATAGGCTACTATTCTCAGTATTATAGTGGAAATAAAATACTAACATTCTTTCCTTTATGCATGATAAAATTGCAGTATCAAAGTGCAAAACAGACAACTGTTTTTATTCAGAGAGCTGTCCTGAGATTAAATTGTGCCATAGGGATTAAGCCTCTTGCCCAGAGCAAAACCAATGTTACTCCAGAATTTATAATTTAACCTTTTTTTCTTAAAAAAAATTTTAAGTGTGCAGATAATTGTATTTTATGCTCAACATATAGCCATGAGGAATGATTAAAATTTAGACTTGAATTAATCTATAAATTTCATTAACTTCAGCACATAACAATTTTCTTTCTTTTTTGACCTTTCAATTAAACTTAATAGCAAGGTACAGGTAATAATGTATGAGACAGGAGTCATTAAAAATATATTTATTTGGCTGTTAAATGGTTATATTTCATTGGTATTATGTCATGTTTTACAGAATACCATTTAAATCTTACATGAAGTATTTGGGATATCAGAATTTATATATGTTTACATTATAAATTTTAACTGTAATAGCTTTGAAATAGTATTTTAAAGATGAAGATTATACTTATACCACTGTGAATTAATAATAAATTAATAATAAATTAATGATTAATTCCTGTAAGATAACTATTTCTCCTTAGAAGACAGTCTTGATGACTTGATTCTATTTTTATTTTTTCTTTTAAATTTGCTATATGTATATATATATTTACTACATTTCCAGGTTTTTTTTATTATTGTTTATTTGTATATATTTAGATTTTTTTCCATGTGCGTACCTAACAGAAAATATTGACAAATTCAACCATGGACTTTGTCTCACAAAGAATTTCTTACAGGATGAAAGAAACATCAACATTTAAAACAGAAGTACATATATTATATACATGGCCAAAAAGCTAACTTTTTAAACATTAATTGATATTTTATCTTCACTTTGCTACAAAATGAATTCACCCTAATGTACTCAGCATCTCCCTTTCTATATAAATAGCATCCTTATATATTCAAGTGCCTGCATCAAAGCAGAATTATCATAATTTCCCTGATTCAAATATTTTAGTTACTAAAGCATTTTTCTGTCTCTTGTGTATTTCTTTCATACTGAATGCCAACTTCTCTTCACCAAAAGTAATCATCAGTTCTCAGCAAGATCTACCATGTCTCTTAACTATTTTCCTCATAGTTTTTTTTTTTTACATCATTGTGGTTGTAATTTTGAAAACAACTACCTAGCAACTATTATCAATACTAAAGATAGAGGGAAGTTTTAACCTTCATATTTCTCCCCAGTCACTGTTTTAATTTTCTGGATCATCATCACTTTAATACAATTTTTTTTCAAGACTTCATCACAATCACTCATTCTGAGTGTTCACCTTCCACTCGTTACAAATTGGATCTAGCTTCCCAAAGTTCCCTGACTCGTCTTATTTCATCATTTCATTTCATTACATCATCCTGTTATTCGTCGATTGCCTCGAGCAGGCCCCAGTAACGTCTCTTTCATCCTAGCCCTGAGATTATATTCAAGGCTATTTAGGAGAATGAGACCCATCATTGTTACTGGTATCTGGCATATTTGGTACGCCACAGGGAGTTTGCCAGACTCTGCCCTGTGGGCAGGCTACATTCCATAGCCTGCAAGTTTTTCCAAAGTAGTAATGAGACAATAAGATGTCATAAAAAAAAGTTCTGATAAGATGTCCCGCGTGGCTTTGTCCCTCTGCCAGTACCTTCATGTGTGCGGAGAGTGGTCTCAGCATGGTGGTGGTGACTCGTCTTATAAAATCTAGAACAATTTCTGTGAAGCAAATTCATAGGGCTCCTCCTTATTCCTCTGCTTTGATACCTTACCTGAAGCAAGGCAATCCTTTTGAGCCTTTCTTCCTGAAATTTTCTTTCTCTTCTAGTTAACTCCTTTAAAATCTCCTTTTTTCAATTACTCTTTCAGACCTGACCACTAAATCTTATAATGTACTAGGACTTTGTTCTGAAGCATTCTGTCTTTCAAGTAAGAGTTAAGACTATGTTACTTCAAATATGCCACTTTGGTATGAGTCTGATTTTTTAATCTAAAGGTTTAATAAAACAGAAGTAGAATACAAAATATTCATGACTTCATTCAAATCTTTAAAATAACTTAATCACCAGAGAATATCAATCTAGAATGTACAAAACAAATCTTGCTTTCCATTAATTTCTATTTTGCAACAGTTTGACATTTCTAAAAGTCTAAGGTCTTTTTCCTTTGTTTTCTCTGTACATTTATTTGCACCTAGAAATCCTGACACATTAATTCAAGTTTTAGTATGTTTATTTTGTTTATTTTTCTAGATTAATAATTATCTTTATTGTAAAAACAAGTTTACTATTCATTTAAAAAATATTAGCGTAATACTAAAACATGTCATTATATAAGTTTTGGCATGTATCACATAAATAAATATCTACATAAATCAAAACCTGAGTGCAGTATAATTATTTTTATTCCCATATAGCTTCTTTTTATTTCCTTTTTGGGCCACACCCGGCGATGCACAGGGCTTACTCCTGGCTCTTCACTTAAGAATTACTCTTGGAGGTGCTCAGGGGACCATATGGGATGCTGGGAATCAAACCCAGGTCAGCCAGGTGCAAGGTAAATGCCCTAACTGCTGTGTTATCGCTCCAACCCCTCCCATATGGCTTCTTACAAGAATTTTCCTGATGTTTAATAGGAATACTAAAAAGTGGCACGATTGCTTTAAAAAGAAAAAGAATTAAAGAGGTAAGTCATAAAATTAAAAGAGAAGTTAACTTCTATTACGTATGTAATTCACATTTAAAGTTTCTATACAGCTCTAATTTAATAATAATCTTGGTTATAAGCATGTTTATGTGTATTTTAAATTATTGAGCTCATCCAGCTACAGCGGTAGAGCGTTTGCCTTACAAGCAGCCAACATGGCCGACCCGAGTTCGATTCCTCCGCCCCTCTCGGAGAGCCCGGCAAGCTACCGAGAGTATCTCGCCCGCATGGCAGAGCCTGGCAAGCTCCCTGTGACATATTCGATATGCCAGACACAGTAACAACAAGTCTCATGACGGAGACGTTACTGGGCCCGCTCGAGCAAATCGATGAACAACGGGAGGACCTGAGCGTGTCCATCCAGCTATGCACACAGCTTACTCCTGTCTGTGTGCTCAGGGATTCCTCCTGACAATGCTCAGGGGACTATATACTTTGTGGTGGCCAATCCAGCACCCTACCATCTATACTATCTGTGTGGACCCCAAATGCTAATATTCATAAAACACACTTAGCAGTACATGCTTGTATGATTTTTTTAAATCATTTTTTTTATTAGTGAAACACCATGAGGTACAGTTATAGACTTATAAATTTTTGTGCTTGGGTTTCAGTTATACAATGATAAAGTACCCATCCCTCCACCAGTGCCCATCTTCCCCCACCACGGGTCCCAGCATCCCTCCCACCCCCCATCCCCCCCATCCCATCCTGCCTCTGTGGCAGAGCATTCCCCCTTGTTCTCTCTCTCTTCTTTTGGGTACTGTGTTTTGCAAGAAAGGCATTGAGTGGCAATCATGTTTGGTCTATACACTACTTTTAGCATGTCTCTCCCACCCTGGGAGGGTCCTTACCAGACCCTTTATTTGGTGCTCTCTTCTCTATCTGAGCTTCCTTTTCACCTAGCACATGTGGCTGACCTTCAAGTCATGGAGCAAAATTCCTGGTACTAATCTCAGCCATTCCTGGGTGTTAGTCTCCCGTTTTGTTGCTTATGTTCCCCAGATGAATGCAATCTTTCTGTATCATGTTAAGCGAGATGAGTCAGAAAAAGCTTGTATGATTTTTATTTCTAAGCTTATTAAAATTGAGATTGCTTTAAGAGATTTTTCTAATAACATACATGCGTTCATTTGGAAGAAACTCAGTCATAATAGTATTGTATAATTCAGAAAAATAGTATTAATAATTATTTTTCTTTTCATAGAAAGATAAGATTTATAAGGTAGACTCAGTGGTGCTTAGGACTTAATCTATGTTCTTCACCCGGTACTGAACTCAGTTGTGAGCAAAGCAAGTGCTTTACCCACTGTACTACCTCTTTGGCTCAGGGATTATGGGAATTCTGGTAGTACTCGTGAAAGTTTTCTGAGTCTGAAATTACTTCTAAATAAAAAGGCTGGAGCGATAGCACAGTGGTAGGGCGTTCGCCTTACAAGCGGCCAACATGGCCGACCCGAGTTCGATCCCTCCACCCCTCTCGGAGAGCCCGGCAAGCTACCGAGAGTATTCGATATGCCAGACACAGTAACAACAAAGTCTCCAATGGAGACGTTACTGGGCCCGCTCGAGCAAATCGACGATCAACGGGAGGACCTTTACCTTTACCTTTAATACATAGTTCAAAAATAAATTAAAAAATAAATTGCAGTTTACAAAATGATCAAGATGGAGCTCCCTTCAATATGAATTTAAAATTTTAACCCAGTAGTGATTAAAAGTTACATATTTTTCCTGTATTTATCAATGTAGTCACTAGCTGATATAATAGATTACATTTTGAAATACTATTATATATTATTTATTATATAAATAATATATTATTTTACCTAAAAAATCATATTGAATTTCTATTCGCCAATCTGTTGTATTTACAAATGAGACCTTTAAAAAAGTAAAGGTAAAGGTAAAGGTAAAGGCCCTCCCGTTGATCGTCGATTTGCTCGAGCGGGCCCAGTAACGTCTCCATTGGAGACTTTGTTGTTACTGTGTCTGGCATATCGAATACTCTCGGTAGCTTGCCAGGCTAGGGTAAATGAGGCCATAATGATAGAAGTCTAATCCCTTAAGACTTAAATTCACCACATAAAAAGATTCTGCTATATGTGCATTTAGTCAATAACTGATTGATTAAATGAATTAATTAATCATGCATGTTATTTATTTGTATATTTTCTCTCCTGATTTTCCATGACTAGCAAAATTAGTTGACTAGTGTGTCAACTAATTTCAGCATTTAGAATATCTTTAGCTACAATTTAAACTGTTCCTATAATATTTATTTATATTTTCCTAATTCTCATCTTATTTTATACACAGATGAATATGTTCCTCCCTCTTTCAACACAAACCTAAAATAAAAACATAAATTTATGATTCCTGGTCCTTTCATTTTCATTGCCATTCTATTGTAGAGGAAAGAAAAAAATACCCTCTGTCATAATTTCTCTTGTTAGACTTCTGTAAATATAATTGACAAAAGATTCACTGGAGATAAAGTGTAAATATATATATATGTAAATGTATATATGTGTATATACACATACACACAGTAGAGACTCAGTGATGAGTAATTCAAATGGGTGGTTAAAATATGGAGTTTATATAATTATATTAACAAAATAATAACTTCTGAAGAAGTAAGACAAAGAAAGACACTTTGTCTGGAGGCAACAAATATATCAGAAATCAATGGTAGTTAGTTGATTTTAGAAACGTCATAGTGTTATTTCTAGTTAACTCTCTAGCATTTTCTACAGTAAAGTGGGTGAAGGACGCCTGATAGAGAGGAGAATGGGACATTTTTATTAGGTTTATATTCTTATTTTTTCACAAAAAGGCACAGAGCTTTTCTGATATCACTTTTTAGCTTCTCACATCAAACTGCCAAAATTACTTAGGGTGGTGTATTCTGCTTTCCCTTTCCACAATAAGCATTCTAAGCATTCTCTCTCTCTTTCTCTCTCTCATTGGTGCCCTTTGTGCTGGGACCATCAGAGCCACTCCAGGCATGATAAAATATCTCTTAATAACTCATGATAATAAATGCTCTTAACATCATCTTGAACTCTAAAATATTCAACTGGTTGTTAACTGAATTTTACAAAAGGGTGCATGGAGAACTTGGGAGATAACTAAAAGACCCCAAGCACTCACTAATTTGTAAATTCAAAACATTACCCAACCCTAGAAGAGCATACCATAAAACTTTAAAATAGTGGTCTAGAAGACTGTGGTCCTTTGTTTTGCATTCTTTTATTTTTTTTCATTCTTTCTTTTTCTTTAGTGAATGGCTATTCAAATAGTAGCATGTGGTGAGTCAATAGTTTTTAAATGACTTGCATTTACTGTTTCTCTTTGCAAATTTTGTTTAATGGAGTTTAACACATTTGCTACATATAATTATTTAAGTGTAGGTTTTCAGACTATAGGTTAGAAAAAAGATCAGATGCTAAATCTGAGTACTGAAGGAGAGAAGTAATTATATCAAGGAGTCATTATATCAAGAACAGATAAAAAAAGAATAAATTAAATCTTTGTTGACCAGAGTGTATTTAATTACTAATGTTAACTTCTTTCTTCATGGTTTACTCACTCATATCTTCTGTATTGCCAAAGAACATATTTACTGCTCAATGTTATACAGATGGAATGAAAATTTCAATTTTTATCAATTTAAAACTCTTTATTCAAATTGCATTTACAAATCATACATGATCAATGTTATTGCAAGTAACTCAGTTTTATGCTGAATTTTAGTCTATTATTGGAACATATTCATTCTTTGTTGTATGATTCAGAATATGAAGTCTATCAATTGACAGTTAATTTTACTAATTGACTGTTATTTTAAAACTTTCCATATAGAGTAAAATGTGACATATAGATAAGCAGCCAAAAAAACTGCCATTAGCATAAATATAAAAAAGGGTTTATGTGCTATTCATTTTAGGAACATTAACTATTGAATGCTGATAAAATCAATAGAGTTTAATTTCTTGATGTCACAAGTTACATTAACCACATTTTCTCTTAGGGAAGGTAGAATATGAGAAAAGTACAGAAAAATGATTTAAAATAAAAAAGAAGCCTTTTGGTTCATTCTTAGAGTGTTCAGCTACCTACATTTCCAATTCTTAACCAAGAAAAATGATTTACCTAATATAAGCATACAATTATGCATATGAAGTCTAAAAATGAATTACCATAGAAAATAAAATCAAATACAAACTCATGAATTTTAGAAATTTGAGTTGCATTTAGAGCCTATAATTTTATTACTTAAAAATGAATATACAATGTGCTTAACTCATTCCTTAATTTTAAGAAGTGGAAAAGGAGCAAAAAAGTGATCACAGAAAAACAACAGAGTGGAGCTAACTACTGATCAAGAGCCTGAGTTTTCCAGTCTAACATCTACTATTTATTAGTTATTTTCATTTTTGTTTAAGTACCATGAATTTCAGGCGTACAATGTTTCAACTCTATACGCACCACCAAATTGTCAGCATTGGTCTACCAATGTTTCAAGATCCCTTCTTACCCACCCCTCACCCCTTCTTGGTAACTTCAGTACTGTAAGCCAGTCTGATATCATTGTTCATTTGTTTTTCATTTACTGTTTTTCTTAATACCCCACATAAGGAAGATATCAATTTTTATTTGTCCCTCTCCCTTTGACTGACTTCAGCATGATACCCTCTATCAGCAAATTGCGTGATTATGATTTCATCTTTTCTTATAGCTGAGTAGCATTCCATTGTGTATATAGAACACAGTTTCTTTACTCATTCATCTCTTCTGGTCATTTCATTTGGGTTACCTGAGAAAGCTCTAACTTTCTACATTAGTTAGAATAAATGCAAATGTGAACAAGTGGGAATGAAGAAAAACAAGCAGTGGATAACTTTAAATATTTAAATACAGTGCAATATCTCCGTAGTGAACTCGTTTAATTTTAATAACTCCTTGTGAGTTAGGTAGCATCAAATTCTCCAATATGTTCCCAGTAAGGAATTGGGAACAGTTCCCAGATACAAATGAAGTGATGTATAGAAAAGAAACTTCCCCCAGATAATATGACTGGTAGAAGAATCATGATTCAAACCAAGGTTCTTTGTGGGGTGGGGGTTTGCGGAGCGCACACCTGCCTATGCTTAGAGCTTCCTCAGAGATATAGATGGTATAAAGATTACTTTTAGACAATATTTAAAATTCTAACAGATGCTAACTGTGGTCTTATTAAAGCTTCCTTATTTGGCTAAAAGCAGACATTTCTGAGAAATGAGATTGCCATAAATTTCTCCTCATGTGGCTTCTACTTCCAGAAGAGAGACCAAGAGAAAAACTACCAATAGCCCCTTTTCAGGGGTGCTTTAAGACCCCAATGGAGGTACCAAAAATAACCATACCTCTATAGACAAAAACGAAAGTAAACTTTTTAATCTCTTATTTTTTCCCCTAAGAATAGTGTGCCATTTCCCCAAAAAAGCTGTGTATATTCTTCTCATAGTACCCTCTTCCCTTCCCCTTGTAAGTGAAGAATATAAACCTTTAATTTACACCTTTTAAGGAGTCAGAGACTCCTTTTGTTTGCTTCCAACTGCATATGAATGAATCCTTTTTTCTCTTTTTTTAATATTTTTTATCTCTTTTGTCAATTTAATTTTCAAGCCAAGTCATTAAGCTTAAGAAGATAGAAGAAAAGTTTCCCTCCCCCTCAGTAGCCATTGTCTAGTGTTAATTAGACCTGGAGGCCATATCATAGGGCATTTTTCACAGGCCTTTCCTATTTTGATCCAATGCACCCTATGAGATCCCCAAATCCACCAGGAGTGATTGGTCCCTGGATGCCACCAAGAGTAAGACCAAAAACCAAATTTAAAAAATTTAAATGATAAGATTGGTAAGCACAAAAAATCTGAATTATGGCAAATATGTAGAGAGCTGTGGGAGAGAAAAGCCTTCACACACTCCTGCTAGACAAGCGAGAGTAAAATAACAACAATGGCAGTATCCCCTGGCAGGACTCGGTAGTAATGACAAAGATTTACCCTGGACAAAACACTGAACTTCTCAGAAGAATTTGCTTCTCCTCCAGGCCTGATCTAATACTACGATCTCTATCCTCACAGAGTCAAGATTTAGCAAAATTCTGTAGTCAGTTTAGGTAAAATTCTTCACTCTTGATATCTGATCTAATTCCTCACCATCCATCCCCTTGAGGTTATTATCTGACTGTATTAGGATCCCTCAGCAAGAATCTTGTCAGGTTAATTTAGCAAAGAATTACTATGCCCTCCAATTAATTTCCCATCCACAGAACTCCAGTCTGTTCCTTTTCGTTAATCCCCACTTTTCCTCACTGTATTAGAAGTCACGCCCAGTCTCCCTTACTGCACAGCTTATTGTACTTGTTACCAAAATAAGGTTCATCTGATGATCTTCAACAAGTATCAGAATATTTTTTTACAGTATAAAGGTAGGTTGAATCTGTAAGACTTTGAAGAGGATAGTATTAATAATAGGATTTCACAAACACGAAATAATTTTCCTTGTGTCTTTAAATTTCCTTTAATAGTAATTTAGCTTTCAATGTATAGGACCTTGACCTCCTTTATTAAGTTGATTCTCTGTTACTTGATTTTTTTGTGGCAATTGCAAATGTGATTTTTTAAAAATCTTTCTCTTCTAGTTCACTGTTTGCACATAGAAATACAACAAATTTCTGAATATTGAGTTTGTAGCTAGACACTTTACTATAAAGCATTTCATTATAAAAATTCAGCACAATCTCTATCATATTCCAATGTTATTATTTGTGAACTTGGCCAGGACAAACATTGCTATAATTTGATTTGTGTTTCCCTATGCTCATTGCAGTGCCATTTACACAAGTCAAATTCTAGAAACAGTCCAAATAACCCATGACAGATGGGTGACTAAAGATATGGTGTATGTACACAATTAAATAATTCTCACATATATAAAATAAGGATGTAATTCTGTCATATGCTGCCACATACATGCAATTGAATGGTGTAGTGCTAAGCAAAATTATCTGGAAGAAAAAATAATATATCATCTTACTCAGAGGTGGCATTTTTAAAAAAGCAAAGGGTCAATGTCCAGTGAATGAAAATCCCTAGTCTGACCAGAGAACTGAGGTTTTTAAGGTGGTCATAGTTGTTCTACCAGAGACCAATGTATCGTGGTAGAAGGATATTGGTTCTTAGTGCAGTAATATTCTATACCTAAAACAGTTATGAATTTATAATCTTATAAGCCATTATTGGGTTGGAGAAAGAGCATAGTGACTGAGGCACTTGGTTTGTAAGTGGCTGATTGGGGTCAGTTCCCTGGTACCCCATATGGTATGCTTAGTCCCACTAGGAGTGATCCCTTCATGTAGAGACTGGAGCAAGCCCTCAAGGTCATCAGGTGCCGACAAAGCTAATGTTACCTCAATAAAAACAATTTAAAAATAAAGAAACCAATGAGTGTTAAATAATAAAACCTCCATTTGTGGCAAAGGGTGACACTCTTTCAAAGAGACTGTTCAACAGATTGCTCATTTACAGACATAAAGTAAGAATGCAGGAAGTCAACATGGGGCCTCTCAGAGATGCAAGTCAGAAATGTCTCAGGCAGTCATAATCAAGAAATAATCCCTTTTGCTTAGTCCTTCCTGTGAGGCAAGGCCCAGATGTTGGTTTGCAGCAACCCAGCAAAATCTTTATCAGGCCTGATTACCAAACTTGCATCACATTCCCAGACATTTGCCCCACAGGTGTCAGAGCCTACATCTAAGGAAGTATACATAAGCCCAGAAAAAGGACATGACTGTGGTCTTTAACCTGGAGTAAAGACTAACCTCTGAGTAAAGGGCATACTCAGAGATATTCAAGGTTACTTCTGTCTCTTCCCCTTCTATGTAAGAGCCCTGTTTCTATAATAAACATTTTTTATGCCTTATAATTCTTTCAGTGGGCCTCTTTACAATTTTACAACCCCAAACCTAATCAACACCCACTATAGAAACCAAGGTGCATATAGGAATGAAAATTTCAATAGAATCGCAATAAAATACCAGAATAAAGACTGTTTTGGGGTTGGAGCAATAGTACAGTGGTTAGGTTGTTTGCCTTGCATGCAGCTGATTCTGATTACATCCCTAGGACCCCATATGATCACCTGAGCCTGCCAGTAGTGATCCAGAGTGCAGAGCCAGCAGTAAGCTCTGAGTACTGCAGGACGTGGATATACAAATAAATAAAAAATAGAGTTCTTTGTCGTTAAGAACAAAGTAAGTAGTTGTCAATTACTGAGAAAATTAATTAGAGATATTTTACTCTTAATTGTCGGAGAGCCCGGCAAGCTACCGAGAGTATTCGATATGCCAGACACAGTAACAACAAAGTCTCCAATGGAGACGTTACTGGGCCCGCTCGAGCAAATCGACGATCAACGGGAGGGCCTTTACCTTTTACCTCGAGCAATTGCTGTACAGAAACTAGACAAAAGAATGTTTTGTAAACAGACTTAACAAATTTTTATTTTTTTCCAAGCTGGGGGGCATACTCAGAGATATTCAAGGTTACTTCTGTCTCTGTGCTCAGGTATCACTCCTACAGGAGCTCATGGGATCAAACACATTGCAGAGGATCCAGCCATGGCAAGCACCTTAATCCCTATACTATCACTTCAATCTCTGGATGTCTTTTTTTTTTAAAGTCACAACTGATGATGCCAGGGGTTACATCTGGTGCTGCATTCAGAAATTACTCCTGGCGGTGCTCAGGGGACCATATGAGATGCCGAGGATCTGACTCAGGTCAGCAACGTTCAAGGCAAACGCCTTCCCCGTTGTACTATCAGTCTGGGATTTTGATAAATCTTAAATGCATAAAGCTGCATAAGAGAAAACTGTAAAGCAGTATTAACCAGTTCTCTTTCTTCTACAATGCTTTAACTTTGAATCTCAATGAAACTGAACCAGCCAGACAAAACCAGGAGTTGAAGTCAATATTAGAAGCCAGAAAAACTGTCTGGGTTATGGATAGTTGAGAATCTCTCCCATATCTTTTCCAGAGCATAGGAGTATGAAAACCTTAGTCTTCAATCTTTATTTGCAGTTACAGACGAAGTGTGCTCAGGGGATCAGCCCCTAAGTGAATTTATGGATCACACTGTTGCCCATCAATCTGTCATCCACTCTTCCTAAAAACGTGATTCCCTGTTCTTTCTCTGTAAAACCTCTTCATGTGACTGTGAGGACAAAATAGTTCCTTTTTTTGGTACTATATTACTTTTATTAAAATTAATTTTTTTAAAATTTTACTCCATGGCTTGGAAGCCAGCCACACATGCTAGGGAAAAGGGAGCTCAGATAGAGAAGGGAGCACCAAATAAAGGGTGTTGGAAGGATCCTCCCAGGATGGGAGAAGCATGCTGAAAGTAAACTATAGACCAAATATGATTGTCACCCATTGCCTCTTTTGCAAACCACAACACCCAATAAGAGAGAGAGAACAAAATAGTTGCTTTTAAGGATATAAGTTTACCATGTCAGCTTATTGCCAATGAAGCTTTCTCTAGACCCATAACCAAGTCTCTTGCTTTGAGTGTCAGTGGAACAAAACCATCTTAGTTTAAAAAAACAAACAAACAAAAAACCTGCTAGTTTCTTATTGTATAGCTTTGTTTCAAAGTTTCAAGTTCTTTGCTATTGGTTTTATTCTAATTTCTGAAGTTAAGTGAGCTAGCTCACATAGTTTCAGATTTTGCTTAATTTTGTTTAATAATGAAAATTAATCAAAGACAAAATTTGCCAGTGATCATTTGATTTTTTGCCATTTATATGTTTCTACACAAAATCTTATAATAGAAATAGTTTGTACTTGTAATTTGGTTTCATTTTTGATCATGAAATTATTTCCCAATCAATTCCACGGTGTTTTTGAGGATTACGATTCAGTCTTCTGTTAATTTCCAATTTCAGTGTAATCAGAGAATATATTGCTACAGTAAAAGTGGAAAGGTAGGGAAGGGAGTCAGGCAATCTGACTGATTTAATTGGTCCAATAGATAATAAAATGGGCTGAGAGGTGGGAGGAGGGGTAGATAGTAAGAAATAAAGGGAACTCCATGGGCAACTCCTTTGGCACTATACAATAGCAACAACCTCACTTTGACCCCTCCAGGTGTGCGGGCAGATGGTAGGATGGCATCCGGTCTCACTCACACACCACGTGGCAGGAAACCAAGACAAGACTAAGGGACAGGGAGCCACTAAACGATGTCCCTTGAGAGGTCAGTGACAAATGACAGAGCAGCAAAATCCCAGCAAGGGACATAGATTATCTGGTTCCAGCCATAGATCAAAGACTCAGAAGATACATTCTGGACCAGTCAACATATGCTGGAGGCAGGTAGACAGTGAAGGAATAGGACCAAGAAGTCATATTCTCTCTGTCAGGGCACAAAAGGGTCCAGATAAATGACACTGCACATGGGTAAAAAGTAAAAGAAGTGGATACTGAAGAGGGACCTAGAACATCTACTTGAACTATGCAATAAAATGTAATGCCATAAGCAACTGGAGTTTGGATTGAAAATTTTTCATGAACTCAGGGGAACAAAGAACAATATTTCACCAGTGATAATATCACATAAAAAGATTTCCTCTTTAGAGTGATTAAATATTTCAATATATGATGACATTTTAAAATTTTGATGGATAAGTTAATCTAGGCAAAGTATAGTAAGAATGAGTTATTGTATTGTTTAAGTGAAATGTTTTTAATATTATATACCAGTATATTTTTCCATTATTTTAATGAATCAGAAATATGACTTTAAAGTTTTTTTGTTTCTTTTATTCACATTCAGGTTTTAATGTATTTTCTCTTATGTAATAACTCTAAGTGTATGTTCTAAGATATTTTCAAAAATTTATATCCTACAATAATCTGATTTCTCCTGATTTGCTAAGATGCATTACTGGTATTTGGATTAAAAATCTGACTTCATTGCCATTGAAAATTCATTTTGAGCTAGGTTATTTATTTTTACTTATAGTTCGTAGTGGCAGCCTAGTTTTATTTTGTTTCCATTTTAAGTTTGTTTTGTCACTTTTAGTTATTAGGAAAACAATGTCACTGTGTTTACGAAGACAAAGAATTTATTTATGTCTAGTTATTCTCCCAAAGCCTAAAGGAGATGAAACATATCACTGAATTTGAAACTGTACAGACTAACCAATAAAACTGAGAAACTCATCTAGCTAGCATCTATAAAGCCTGGAAGCTAGAAACAGTTCTGTGCTATCAATTAAAAAGAGGATTGATGTTTGCATTTTCCAGATGATCTATAACTTGTGAAGTCTACAATCTGTGATGTCTAGATATCTATAAGTAATATTTATCTACAAATAAGCAGTCAAAATTTTTGTATACAGATATAAACCTGACAATGAATTCTATTTTTTAGCCTGGATTCAGATTTATATTGTTTCTGTAAAGAGTTCAAGAATATTTTCAGCCTCAAACTTAACATCAGAAAAGTTTCTAAATTATTATATCAATTAGGGTTTTACTTTTCACAGAATCTGATTAATTATATTTTATCTAGGAAAACTTTCTTGCTAGGACTGCTAATTAAAAGCTCATGGAATCTGGGTCTAGGTAAGATTTAATCATCACTGGAGAGGAGTGTATGTGTGTATGTGTGTACTTGTGTGTAAGGAGAGAAAGAGAGAGAATGTATTATGATTTCTGTATAGAGAAAAATATAGTCCTATGATTTTAATGTTTTTACCTCTAAACTTAACAGAAAAATGGCATTCAAGTACTGATAATGTATGAATTGTTTAGCACTATTAGCTGTCATGGATATACAAATTAAAACCATTATGAGAGACCACTATACATTCATAGAAATTATGAAATACACAAACAAGACCAAGTATTATGAAATGGAGCAATTTTTCTTAGTAACTGGAGTCTCCTCATGTACGATTTATGAATATTAAAACTACAATATACCAGTGGCAAGGATTTAGATTGATTGTAGTCATAAAAGCGGGACAAAGAAGGATGTAGTAATAGTATAGCAAGTAGGGTGCTTGATAGAGTTGTAGTTAATCCAGGTTCAATCCCCCATACCTTATGTGGTCCCCTGAACTCCAACTCCTGCAGTCAGGAATAAGCATAGAGCCAGGAGTAAGCCCTGAGCATGCCTAGGTGTACCCCTAAGCAAACAACAATAACAACTTGGGGGTCAAACCCAAGCTGGCCATGATCAAGCAGTGCTTTACCCCTTATCATCTCTATGGCCCCAGGAAGGATTTGAGGATGGGGGGTCATAGATTCATAGATATCCATTTGACTCAACTTTATAAAAAAACAGCCATTCTTTCACCATTGCTCTTTGACATAAAACATGTAGCTGTTAAGCACGTATACATCTATCCAATTACTACTGCAATCAGGACACAGAACTATTTCATAACTATTTAATTACCTATTAATAGCCACACCTATCCCTGTCCTCTCCATTCTAATTCATTCTGTACTCTGACTCTATGATTTAATTATGTCAAAATTTTAAAGAATGGAATTATACACAGTATAAGATTCTTATATTTTCAGATAAAAGTTCACCCATATCATCATCTCGAGTGTCTTTTTGTTTTTATGCATAATATAAATGCCCATGAGACAAATTGCTGAGTAATTATAAAGAATAATTAGTCTTATAAAAATGTCCAGTGTTTCACAGTTTTGTACGATTCTATAACTTGACCACCAGTGTAAGGGCTACATTATAATTCCTCCAACATATAGAATCATGTTACATGATTTTTTAAAATTTAAGCCTTCCAACTGGTATCTAATTATGTATTTATTTAGTTGCATTTCCTTATACCTAATGATTTTGAACAAATATTCATGTGCTTATTTTCCATAATTAATTTGCTTTAATATTTGATAAACTTTCTGTTCAGGTCTTTTGTACATTTTCTAATTGCATTGATTTGGATTTCTGCCCCAAATCTGAGAATTTTCTAAATATTTCAAGTACAATTCCTTTCCCATTCACTTGACTTTCAGAAATTTTTTCCGTCTGTGTCATATTTTTCCAACGTTTTTTTTAAAACTTATTTATTGAATAACCATGAGAAAAGTTACAAAGCTTTCAAGTTTAAGTCTTGGTCATACAATGATCAAAAACCCTTCCCTTCACCAGTAATAATTTTTCACCACCAAGAACCCCAATATACATACCCCCCTCCTACCTCTCCCAATGCCTGTGAGGCAGATGATTTCTACTTAACTCTCTCCCTACTTTGATTACATTCATTATTTTGACAAAAGATGCACTATTATTGTTTGGAATTCCCCCCCCCCCAACAATCAGAACTGCTGAAAAGGCATTGTGAAATAATTTTTTTTCTATTTCTGGTTATGAAAAAACCGTATGATGTCATGCGGCCACAATAGCGGCCATGTGATTTTTGATTTCTAATGTTTTACTAATTAAGTCTGGAGGGATTTCTGCCAAGAGCCAGATAATTACAAGATTAGTTTCTGTGCATCAGGTGCCACAGCCGGGCCAGAGAGCCGCTTGTTGGGGGCAACTCGTGGCCTTGGTCGGGCATGAAGGACAAACTGTTTTTTTCCCCCTTCCCATGAGGCTGCAGTTGCCCTGTCACCGCCAGCTCATACCTGGCTTTTTAATAAGCTCTGAGGTGGCGGCCACCATGCTGCCAGGGGGGATAAAGGCGGAAGAGACAGACTCCCTTTCCCTTTTCAGGGGTGCATGGCACCGTAGTTTAATTCATAGTCCATTCACATTTCTGCCACAAGCTGCTGGGCTCTGGATTAGTTCCTGTGCCTCTGGAGCTATGGCCGTGCTGGAGAGCTGCTCGTGGGAGGCAACTCTTTTTAACAACTTTTTAACAAAAGCTTTTGCAGAGCAAAAATTTTTTATTAAGGTGATTTCTAATTTATTCATTTTGGATGCTTTCTTTCGTTTTCTTTTTGGTGCTTCTGGGAATTGAATCCAGACCTCACAGAGGCATTGCTCTCCCACTGAGCTAAGTCCACTGGTCCCTAATTTATTCATTTTTTAATTTAAATTTGATTTTGATATCAGTTAAAAAAACTTAGTTAAAGTCTCAAATATTTTCTCCATTGTCTTTTTATCAACTTATTAAAATGTACCATTCTTATCTTAAGTCTATGGTCCTTTATAATTTAAAATTTTATGATTTTTTTGTATATGTGAATGTTCTTTTCTTTTTTGCCATAGTCGTTCAACTGAGTCAGTATTGGTGAAAATATATTCTCCATTCAATTGTTTTTGTACCCTTGTCAAAGCTCCACTGGGAAACTCTCTGTGAGATGTTGTATATGGTGCTGCTTTAACCTATGAATTTATCATAATGCCAGGCTCTCCTTTCAAATTTGTAATTTTTATTATTGTAACTTCTACAATAAGGATTAAATTCCAGTAAAATGGGTACTCTCAATATATTCTTCCTTTTAAGTAAGTCATACAAATTTAAAAATGCACACAATGACTTTTTGGTATCTGATGTATAATTAGATTCCTATTTTTCTTTTATTTTTTTTCCATACTTACCTAACTTCTAAAAAAGTTTTTTGAAGTACAGTGATTTACAGTGCTGCTAATGACGGTTTCATTCCTATATCATCCCAATATCATACCATCACAGAGTACTAACATCCCACTCCTTCTACTTTTTCCTCTTCAGTCTTTATTCGAGGTTATCAATTTTATTTGTTTTTTTGAGAATGAGCTATTGGATCTATTATCTTTATATACAAAATTTTAAAATTACCTTAATACTTTGGCCAGAGTGATAGCACAGCGGGAAGGGTGTTTGCCTTGCAAGAGGCCGACCCTGGTTCGATTCCTTCGCTGCTCTCGGAGATCCTGGCAAGCAACCAAGAGTATCCTGCCCACACAGCAAAGCCTTTTAAGCTACCCGTGATGTATTCAATTTGCCAAAGTCTCACAATGACTTGTTGTTACAGGTGCCCGCTCGAGTAAATAGATGAACAATGAATGAAGTGTAGCACTATGAACAATAGTGCTACAGTGCTAACTTAATTCTTATTATATGTCTATAATTTTCCTTCTGTTTTTTGGGGGTGAAGGCAAGTGTTCTAGCCACTGATGGCATATGATCTAGTTTCTAACCTAGTTTCTAAATCTATCATGTTTCAACAGCTGTTTCATGTTTTTCCCTCTACATCAAGTGATTCGATATAAAATTTTCCCTGACACTGGAAAGTGAATTTTAATTTATTTTTCTGGTTCCTATTTTTGGTGGAATCTGTGACCAGATCTATTTTCATAAATAAAA
This sequence comes from Sorex fumeus, assembly GCF_029834395.1. NCBI lineage: Eukaryota > Metazoa > Chordata > Mammalia > Eulipotyphla > Soricidae > Sorex > Sorex fumeus. Next base: position 10,032,632 of record NW_026606081.1, on the reverse strand, counting down.
CTATTGGATAACATTGGGTTGTCCTTGCTCTTTCTGCAGGGAACTTAGGGTTATTCAGTTACTCCCACAACATTGCCTCTGACTCCAAATAATATTTACTCCTGGGCATCCATCATATTTACTTGACTGACGTCTCATCCTTACTTCATAACACCCCCAAAAGTAGGGTCCCCATAGAGGGACTGGATGGACCCAGGACAAGCTGTAAGCTACTCTGACATCAAAAGGGTACAAGCTAAGCACCATAAGTTAAGAGCACGGTCATGGAACAAACCCTGTCATGACCCAAGAAGAAGTAACTGAATAAGGATCCTGCTGGTATTAAGAAAGACTAACTTGGCCTGAGGATTGTGGTCTGAAATATATAGCGAGATGTCCCCAGGAAGAGCCAAACTTTAAGCTTAAAATATCTTTTACTGTTCATACAAAGTAACTAGAAATATTATAAGAAGTAAATTCACTATGATTGGTTAAACAGATTACTAGCTAAGGAAAGAAGAAAGCAATACACCCTAGAAGAAATCTTGCCCTTGAGCGGATCTCCTAGTAATCTGGAGTGCTGAGCCCTCAGATGAGATTTTGTCCTTGAGTTAATCTCCTAGAACTTCCCCTAAATGAGTGACTTTACCTCTGTTTGTTGTTATGACAATGTTCAACCCCACCTATGTGTACCCCCACCCTTCATGATTTCTATACCCTTAAGTATGCTGTAAGGGAAAAGAAGGGGACTTTGGGACTTTGAGAACAAGAATACATGGACTATGATGAAAGTCAAGGACTAGAAGGAGGACTAGATGATGATGATGACTGGAAGTAGAGGACTATGAGACTACAATGAGACTAGGAAGGAGATAACGAAGGAGAGGACTTTGAGATCTATGAGAAGGCCAGGATGATGGAACTATGATGACTGGGACTCTGACCAAAACTACTACAATGATCATGCAGTAAAGGGAGAGATTGGACTATGCAAGGGAGGAGAGAGAAGTAAACTGACTACTGACCAACCTGGGGCCCATTTCCTTTTTCTCTGTTCTCCTAGTCCATCAGTCATTTGTCAGTCCCTTGCCATCATCCAGCCTGGGGAGGAGGGTCTTGGCCACCAAATGCTCGAATCTCATGTTCACCCAAGCCTTTTTCTTTGGAAACTCACATAACATTACTCCATTGTTTGGCAAGGGTCATGTTTTGTGTTTCTCGTTTTCTTTATAGGAACTGTACTTTTGACATTCTTTGCTTATGTTTAGCCATACACTGTTGACTTTGAGCTTCTGCATATATTTTTCACATTTATCAGTAATTGTTCACAGAAGTGAACTATATAATTATATATCTATCTTCAGAACTTCTGGACCATGTGCCTCAAAGGTCACTTTTCAGTGTCATATTATTGGAGTGTAGGGGAATAGTGAAAAATGAACTACCATACAAATTCTGAAATTTCTCCATGCAAATAGTTTATGTTTTTAATCTAATATCAGTAGAGGGAAATTTGCAAGGAAAAAATTAGAGCAAACAGATTAAAGCTTAGGCCTCAACATTGTAGTATACACTCAGAGCTTGATTCAGGACTTTGAAAATCAAATGTAACACTTTCTATTTGTTTAAATACTCATTAACAACTTTAACTTTATTAGGCTTTATCTTGATGCTTGACTTATTGCAAGAATAAAACAAAGTATGCACCTTTAAAATTCATGCACTAAATAGAATTCATTCACCAAGAAGGAGTGATACAAACTGAGTGCAAAGCTATCAGGAAGTGCAATGATATTACATTATCCCATTTATAAGATAATTCAAATTTACTTGATACAATTAGGATAGAAATGAAAGCAAGCAGAGACTTAGAAGTTCTATCAGTAAGATAAATGATTTAAGCAAAGATCAATTAAGAGTCATGTAGAGTAGTTAATGCTCAGAGTAAGTGTCTGGAAATAGGCTAATACATAGAATTAAGCTATAAAAATCACTAGAATTAAGACAATAGACTGACAATGATAAGCAAGCTGATACTAGGGTAAAAATCTAACTCTGTTAGGCTAATAACAGAGTTTCAAATTAAACTATAAAATGCTTATTTCTTTTAGCACTGTCTTACTGTTTGTTTTCAAGCATATGAGCTGGAAAAAGGCAGACATATACCTTGAGTAAAGGATGAGAATTTTCAGAGTAAGCAGTGGGAAGAAGAGCCATGATGTAGTTTGAAGATTATCTGAACTACATTTTTATAAATATAAAGTAAAAAACAAAAGTTTTATAACACATTGTGGATAGTTAAGAACAGATGAACACATAATTTTAAAAATTTCTTCAGGATTAAGAACAATAGCATAGTAGCTAGGGCATTTGTCTTGTACATGGCCAATCCCAGTTTGAACCAGAACATCCACATGGTCCCCAGGGACCACCAGGAGTCATTTCTTAGTGCAGAACCAGAAGTAACACTTTAGCAGTGCCACTGTGGCCCCAAAAATGAAAAAAAAACTAAACAAACAGGGGAAAAACACTTCAAAAAATAACTAGAGAGTAATATGAGTTAATATAATGTCCCAAGACTAAAACAGGACAATGCACTTACTTTTATTCATTTTACTATATAGAGCCCGGCAAGCTACCGAGAGTATTCGATATGCCAGACACAGTAACAACAAAGTCTCCAATGGAGACGTTACTGGGCCCGCTCGAGCAAATCGACGATCAACGGGAGGGCCTTTACCTTTACCTTTACCTTACTATATCCTCTTATGAATTATTCTATTGAATTGTGTTTGAGTTTACTCATCTATGAGTTTTCTACTTAAAATGGATGATTTGGGGGTCAGAAATATAGTATGAGCATTAAGGCACTTTCCTGCATGTGGCTGACCCAGGTTCAATTTCAGGTATCATAGATGATCCCGCAAGTACTGAGCAGAGAGCCAGAGCCAGAAGTAAACTCTGCAAAGTTATCCTCCCCAAACAAACCACAGACGAAACTATATTGTTGTTGTTGAACTCCCCTAGTAATTTTTTTTCCAAATCAGATTTGTAGTCTTCAGTTTCATAATTTCTATTTGCACCTTTTTCATAATTTTTTTCTAGTATTTTTGAGTGACCCAGTGGAGTTTAGAGCTTATTTATGCCTCTATTCTCAGTGGGTTACTCTGAGTGGTCCCCTGAGGAGCCATACTTGGTGCCATGGATTGAACTCGGGTTGGCAGTTTACAAAGAAAGTGCCTTAATCCCTCTATTATCTCTCTGGCACAGTTTTTCATATTTTCTGTCTCTGTGTTTCTGTGTTCTCACTGTGTTCCTGCTTTGTTCTCTTGACCTTGATGACCATCTTTATGACAGCTATGTTGACATTTAATCAGGTAAATCACATGCCTTCATTTCACTTGGTTGGCTTCTGAAGATTTATGCGGTCTCTATGGAACATCTTTACTTAGTTCTTCATTTTTATTTTTCATATCAATATTTATGTATTAGATAAATGAGATACCTTTCTCAACCTTACAGACTGGCCTTGAACAGTAGATGAAACCCACCAATCATTCGAGTCAGATATTTTAAGGCCTTTATCAACTCTTTTCCTCCACAGGGAGAAGCAGGAACACATGATTTTTACCTGTTGACTTTCTTAGTGCCAAGCTAAATTTAAAGCAACCAGTATAAACCATTATCTGCATTATCTCATAGGTAGCGAGGATGAATTAATACTGTGGAATCCCATGCCTAAGAGGTGTCCATTCTTTAGGTAGCCATTGAGACATTGGCACATAGGGTTTGCAAACCATCTGTGTCCTCACTCTGAAATACAGATAAAGTTAATTTTAGGGGAAGGAAGGAAGTATCATATAGATTAAACATATTAAGTAACTCATAGCATAATCGAAGTCTGATAATCATTATCATTTACAACTTTTTTTGCCACATCTGGCTTCACATGTGAAATATTGCTTTTATTCTAATTTAACTTTTTTCTATTTCTTATCTGCAGGATTTTATTTTCAATTATAAACAACATATGTAGCAGAATTCAGGATACTTTGAAGTTTTTAAGAAGTATTGCTACCACACTAAAATAAACTATTATTTTTAATGTTCCAATAGTTTGCTTTCTACATTGCACAAGCTATAAACAGGGAATTCATCTTCATACATAAAATGGCATTTTAAAGTTTACTTCAGATATATATTTTAAATATACATATAAATATACATATACATACATTTAAATATATATATACCACTATATGTTATATATAATTACTAAATATATGTTAGTATATTTGAAGATGATTGCTTAATGATATTTTTTCAGATTTTAATATATAATGAATGGTAGATAAGATTACTTAAACCAGGACTGTAAAAAATTTTAAAGTTTCTGTGAAGTTATTTTTATGTATCTTTCTAAGTATATTTATTCCAGTTTTTCTGAGAAAAATATTATTTACTTTAATAAATTCATAGTCACTTGTATTTACTTAGTTCCTTTCCTAAAGAACTTAAAGATATTTACTGCTTTAGATTTAACTAAAAAGAAGTCATACCAAAAATTGTATATGATGAGATATATGTTTTCTTTTTCTCTTTATATACTATTTAGTTTTGAGTTTTTCATGCAGGAAAATTCTGTGTTGCTGCCCTGTAGTGATAAATCAGATCCTTTCAGATTAACATTGCTCTGATGAGGCCTTGAGAGTACTCATAGTTATATTACTTACTGAACTGCACTCTAGTGTCTTGACAGAACAAAATACTGGGAAGGGCATCATAATTCACCATAAAGAAATAACTCCAGCGATAAACCCTATTTAGTGGTTGGAAAGAAGAGAATAACAGGGAAAACTAAATAAACATCATCACAGCACAGCACATTAGATGACAGCTTTACAGCAATGGATAAAAATGACTTTGTATAATTCTGATAAAGGCTTACAGCCAAACTTTATTCACTGAGCATAAAACCATCGAACTATCATGAAAATCTTTTGCAATTCTCAGGAATATTGTATAATTCTGTTCTGACATGAGTGTAAATATTTTTCGCCAAAACACTGTTAAATAATAAGCAGATCATAATCAATGTAATGAAACTTGTTAATGGATGATGAATTAAATTATTAATTCAACCCAATTGCAGAATAATTTCATTAGGTTCTCATCATTCTTAGTTGCCAACTGAATGCATATGCATGATATTTTAACTCTTTATAAATATAAGGAGTAAAAATAAAATATCCAGTCCAAATTTGTCACAATAAATAAAAGGACAAAAAATAACTTTCATAAAATAAACCTCCTGATAAAAATAACCTTCCTTATTATGCAAAAAATATTAATATACAGAAGTACCTCTGGAAGCTTGAGAGAATAAGGGAACTTCACAGAACTAAACTGAAAAGAACTAGGAAGAAATGTGTGTGAAGTTAGCTTTCATTCTGAAGTTCACATTTTGAGACTTTGAAGTTTCCATTGCCCTTGGAAATACATAGATTAGGCAAAACAAATAATGCTAGTGTTCCAGAGAATTTGACAGGCCTAATGAGTTCAGCATTGAAAAAACACAAACTGTAAGTGGAAACAAAAAGAAAAGATAAAACCTGTAGGATAACATTGATTTGTCCCTTCTCCCTGGCCACAGGGAGCTTAGGTTTATTAGGCTACACCCATCACAGTGCTCCCGAGGCACTCCTATTCTTATCAGTGTATCTTTAACCTCTTCTCTGTTCTCCCTTACCCAACTGGTTAGTCGCCTTTATCCCCAAAGCAGTACCTGTGACTTGTAAAGTCAAATTCCTCAGGAATTTCTGGATTTTTATTTGTAAGTGAAATATTACCTTTCTCTTTTCCCTTATGTCTTTTGCATAGTTTATTTTAGAGCAATGTCATTTTTGTATAGACACAGGAAGACAGTTAATGTGATGCTTTTGCAACTTGGGAGTTCATTGATTCCGAATGATATTCACTCCTGGGCATCTGTTTCCTCGACTTAAGCCCAAATCGCCCTTAGTTCCTAATACCCCAAAACAGGGTCCCGACAAAGGGACTGGATGGACCCAGGGCAAGCTGTGAACTACCCTGGCATCAAAACAGTTCAGGGAAAGCATCATAGTACTTAACTATAAGTTAAGAGCACTATCATGGATAAATTCTGCATGATCCAAAGAGAAACAATTGTACAAGGACCCTGATTAGGGTTAAGAAGGGCTTATCTGGCCTGGACATGGTTATCTGGGATCTATAGTGAGATGTCCCCAGATGAGACACCCTATAAACTTAATTTATCTCTGTGTCCATACAAAATGATTAATATTATAAAGATGTAGAATTAAGGTGAATGTTTAAATGGTTTTTGTACTAAGGAAAGGAGAAACGTACCACTAGATGAAATTCAGCCCTTGAGCAGATGTCCTAGCAGGGGATCTTTGTCTTAGAAGAACTTCCCCATTTCTTTTGAGGTGCAGAAGCTTCTTAATTTGATGTAGTTCCATTTGTTTATGTTTGTTTCCATTTGCTTGGTCTGTAGTGTTTCATCCTTAAAGATGCTTTTAGCTTCAATGTCATGGAGAATTCTGCTAACATTTTCCTCCATGTACTATTCAGGTCTAATATTGAGGTCTTTAATCCACTTTGATCTGACTTTTGTGCCTGGTGTCAGACAGAGGTCAGTGTTGATTTATTTTTGCAGGTAGCTCTCCAGTTTTCCTAGAACCACTTGTTGAAGAGGCTTCCTTATTTCACTTCACATTTCTTGCTCCTTTGTCAAAAAATATGGAGAGAGACTACAGAATGAGAAAGAATATTTACCCAATCTCTATCTGATAAGAGATTGATATCCAGGATATACAAGACACTAGTAGAATTGAACAAGAAAAAAAATGCCCAACCCCATTTAAAAATGGGGAGAAGAAATGAATAGAAGCTTCCTCAAAAAAGAAATACAAGTGGCCAAAGGGCACATGTAAAAATGCTCCACATCGCTAATCATCAGGGAAATGCAATCAAAACAACAGTGAGATATCATCTCACACCACAGAGACTGGCACATATTCAAAAGAACAAAAGCAACCAGTGCTGGCATGGATGTGGGGGAAAAGGGACACTCTTTCACTGTTGGTGGGAATGCCATCTGGTCCAATCTTTTTGGAAAACAATATGGACAGTGCTTCAAAAACTAGAAATTGAGCTTCCATATGACCCCACAATACCAATTCTGGAATATATCCTGGGGGTGCAAAAAAGCATAGTAGAAATAACATCTGCACCTATATGTTCATTGCAGCACTGTTTACAATAGCCAGAATCTGGAAACAACCGAGTGCCCGAGAACAGATGACTAGTTAAAGAAACTTTGGTACATCTACACAATGTAATACTATGAAGCTGTTGGGAAAGATTAAGTTATAAAATTTGCTTATAAGCGGATGGACATGGAGAATATCATGCTAAGTGAAATGAGTCAGAGAGGGACAGACAAGGAAGGACTCATTTATGGAATATAAAATAACATAATATGAGACAGATACCCAAGGTCAGTAGACACAAGGACCAGGAATTTTGCCCCATAGAAGGAAGCCTGTCTCGTGAGCTGTGGGTGAAGGCAGCTGGAATAGAGAAGGGATCACTAAGTCAATGATGGTTGGAGGAATTATTCAGGATGGGAGATGTGTGTTAAAAGTAGATAAAGGACCAAAGATGATAACCTCTCAGTATCTGTATTGCAGACTATAATGCCCCAAAGTAGAGAGAGTGTATGGGGGGAACTGTCTGCCATGAAAGCAGAGGGAGTGTTGGAAATCAGGGGTGTACTGGGTACACTGGTGGTAGAAAATGTGCACTGGTATAGGGATGGGTGTTTTATCACTTTATGACTGAAACTCAAACATGAAAGCTTATAACTGTATCATACAGTGATTCAATAGCACTATACTCCCGTTGTTCATCAATTTGCTCGAGCGGGCCCAGTAACGTCTCCATTATGAGACTTGTTCTTACTGTGATTGGCACATAGAATACTTCACGGGTATCTTGCCAGGCTTTGCTGTGCGGGCGAGACACTCTCAGTAGCTTGCCGGGCTCTCCATGAGCGGCAGAGCAATTGAAACTGTGTTGGCCCGTTCAGCGTTCATGCAAGGCAAACACCCTACCCACTATGCAATCATTTCAGCCCAGTGATTCAATAAAGTAAAGTAAGCGGTAGGGCGTCTGCCTTGCACGCAGCCAACATGGCCGACCCGAGTTCGATTCCTCTGCCCCTCTCGGAGAGCCCGGCAAGCTACCGAGAGTATTTGATATGCCAGACACAGTAACAACAAAGTCTCCAATGGAGACGTTACTGGGCCCACTCCAGTGATTCAATAATAAAAAAAATGTTTAAAAAGGCACTCAAGTCCAAGCTGAGCTGGTCTCTTCTCCCCACCCAGGTCAGTTTATCTGCTGCTTCTAGAACCCAGGACTAGGATTTCAACCGGCAAGCCCTGCAGGCATCCTCCGGACATGGGGAGACAAAGCAGCTCTGAGCCTCTGCCTCTTCCTTTGTGTCGCCCAAGCTGAGCTGGTCTCTTCTCCCCACCCAGTCTTTACTCCCCAGACACACACCAGGTACCCATGAGGGTGTGGCCACATTAGAAGTGGGTGTGGCTTTTGGAAGTGGGCGTGGCTTTTAAAATGGGCGTGGCCTAATTTTCAGCGAGGCGATGTTTACGTGGCTACAAGTAGTTTACTCATACCAAGAAATCTACTCCCTACACCTACACACCAACATGAAAAAACAACGCAAATCCCCGCTGTAGAGAGAGGACGAGGAAAGGAGTCCAGAAGCCTCAGTAAGTGCTAGCTACCTAAGGTACCTCTCTGACAAAGAATTCAGATATGAAGTCATCAAGATGTTGAATCAACTCAATGAAACAGATAGACAGATATCCAATAAATGGAAAGAAGTCATGAAAGAAACAATCAATCGCACAATCGACAAAATACAGGAAGAAATGAGAGCAGAAATTGGAGACTATGCACAGAAATGGCACGAATCAAAGATTCCATAAATGAAATAAAAAACTCAGTCTGTGCCCTCAAAAATAGAATGACCGCAGCTGAGGAAATAATCAGTGCGCTGGAAGATCAGCTGCACCAAGCCAACATGCAACAACAAACAGTGGAAAAGGACCTTAAAATAGCTCTACAGAGAATCAGAGTCCTAGGAGATGATTCCAAAAGAAACAACATTAGAATCATTGGACTATCAGAAGCTCAGGGAAACAATCCCAATGAAAAAGCCATGGTTAAGCAAATCATCACCGAAAAATTCCCAGAGCTCCACAATGCAGCCATTCAAATTCAAGAAAACTGAAGGGTGCCAGCTAAAAGAGACCCGAACAAAAACACTCCAAGACATATCATAGTTAGAATGATTGATGCTGCCGATAGAGACACAATACTGCAAGCAGCAAGGGCAAAGAAGGAAATCACATACAAAGGAGCACCCCTGAGATTCACAGCAGACCTCTCAGAGGAAACCCTACAAGCCCGAAGACAGTGGCGAGATATAGTCAAAAAACTCACTGAAATGAATGCTTCACCAAGAATACTCTATCCGGCTAAACTCTCACTCCAAATAGATGGAAAGCTGCACTATTTTCTAGATAAACAGCAGCTCAGGAACTTCATAGACTCAAAACCAAACCTAAAACAAGGGCTAAAGGGGCTACTATACGACAAGACAAACCCTACAACCACAACACACCCTTACAGAAAAATGACACAAAACCCCATAACAATAATCTCTCTCTATGTCAACAGTCAAAATTCACCATTTAAGAGACACAGAGTGGCAAAATGGATACAGAGACAGAACCCAATATTCTGCTGCCTACAAGAAACTCATATCAACAGTCAGAGCAAACACAGACTCAAAGTCAAAGGATGGAAAACAGTCCTTCAAGCAAACAGCTCTTTCACAAAAGCTGAGGTAGCCATACTAGAATCCGACATTAATTTCACTTTGCAAAAGATTAGAAGGGACAGTGAAGACTATTTTCTCTTCATCAAAGGATACGTACAACAGGAAGAAATCACACTCTTAAATGTATACACACCTAATGAGGGAACAGCTAAATATTTAAAACAACTGCTAACAGATTTTAAGGAGTACATTGCAAGCAAAACAATAGTACTTGGAGACTTCAACACTGCCCTATCACCTCTGGACAGATCAACAAGAACAAAACCCAGCAAGGAATCATTGGCTTTGAAAGAAGAAATTGAAGAGAGAGGGCTTCTAGACCTATACAGGGCTTTACACCCCAAAAAGAAAGAATACACATTCTTCTCCAGTGCCTATGGAACATTTTCCAAAATAGACCATGTGCTAGGCCACAAAACATACCTCAACAGAATCAGGAAGATAGAAATAGTATCAACCATCTTTTCAGACCATGATGCACTGAGGATAAAAGTGAATCACACACAGACATGGAGAACCAAATCAAACACCTGGAAATTAAACAACTCAGTGCTGAACAATGGGTGGGTCAGGAATGAAGTCAAGGACAAAATCAAAAGATACTTGGAAACAAATGAGAATGAAGACACGAGCTACCAGAACCTATGGGATGCAACAAAAGCTGTATTAAGGGGAAAATTTATAGCTCTACAAGCATATCTTAGATCTGTAGAAAGACAATCTGACCTCACAGCTCAAGACCTTAGAAAAGCATCAACAGAAAGAGCCTAAATCACGCAGAAGGAAAGAGATCATAAAACTTAGAGCAGAAATCAATGACAAGGAAATCAAAGAAACAATCCGAAAGATCAATAAAAGCAAGAGCTGGTTCTTCAAGAAAATAAACAAGATAGATAAACACCTAGAAACACTCACAAAGAAACACAGAGAGAGAATCCTAATAAACCAAATTAGAAATGAGAAGGGGGATAAAAGGCCCTCCCATTGATCATCAATTTGCTCTAGCGGGCCCAGTAACGTCTCCATTGGAGACATTGTTGTTACTGTGCCTGGCATATTGAATAGAGCAATAGCACAGCAGGTAGGGCGTCTGCCTTGCACGCAGCCAACATGGCCGACCCAAGTTCGATTCCTCCGCCCCTCTCAGAGAGCCTGGCAAGCTACCGAAAGTATTCGATATGCCAGAGAAGGGGAATATCACAACAGAAACCAAAGAAATCCAAAACATCATCAGAGACTACTTTGAAAGTTTGCCACGAAACAAGAGAACCTAGAAGAAATGGATAATTTCCTGGACTACTATAATCTCCCAAAGCTGAATCAAGAAGATATAGGGTATCTGAATAGACCTAGTAACATCAACGAAATTGAAATTGTAATCAAAAGTCTTCCCAAAAACAAAAGCCCAGGTCCAGATGGATTCACTAGCGAATTTTTCCAAATATTTAAAGAGGACCTACTGCCAGACCTTCTCAAGCTTTTCCAGGAAATTGAAAAAACAGAAACTCTCACAAATAGCTTCTATGAAGCCCATATCTCCCTAATACCAAAAGGAAACAAAGACACCACGAGAAAAGAAAACTACAGGCCGATATCCCTGATGAACACGGATGCGAAGATTCTCAACAAAATACTAGCATTCAACGACTCATCAAAAAGATCATACTCTATGACCAAGTAGGATTCATCCCAGGAATGCAAGGCTGGTTTAACACTCAGAAATAAATCAACATAATCCATCATATCAACCAAAGAAAAGATAAAAAGCATATGATCATATCAATAGATGCAGAGAAAACATTTGACAAGATCCAGCACCCGTTTATGATGAAAACCCTAGGCAAAATGGCGATAGAGGGGACTTTCCTCAATATAGTTAAAGCCATCTACCACAAGCCTACAGCAAGCATCATCCTCAATGAGGAAAAACTGAGAGGTTTCCCCCTAAGGTCAGGGACGAGACAAGGATGCCCACTCTCTCCACTGCTGTTCAATATAGTACTGGAAGTACTTGTAATAGCCATTAGCAAGAAAAAGATACTAAGGGCATCCAGGTAGGAAAAGAAGAAATCAAGCTCTCACTATTCACAGATGATATGATACTATACTTAGAGAACCCTAAAACCTCTACCAAGAAACTCCTAGAAAAAATAGATCTGTATAGTAAAGTTGCAGGCTATTAAATAAATACCCAAAAGTCCATGACTTTCCTATATGCAACTAGTGAAAGAGAAGAAAGTGACATGAAGAAAACAATCCCGTTTACAATTGTGCCCCAGAAAATCACGTACCTAGTAATCAGCTTAACTAAGGAAGTAAAGGACCTGTACAAAGAAAACTACAAAACACTACTTCAGGAAATAAAGAGGACACGAGGAAATGGAAAAATATCCCCTGTTCATGGATCGGGAGAATTAACATTGTGAAAATGGCAATACTTCCCAAAGCACTGTATAAATTTAACATGATCCCTATTAGGATACCCATAAAATTCTTCAAAGAAATGGAGCAAATACTCCTGAAATTTATATGGAAGAGTAAGCCTCCATGAATAGCTAAAGGAATTCTTGGGAAAAAGAAAAAGGTAGGAATCAACCTCCCTAACTTCAAACTCTACTACAAAGCAGTAATAATTAAAACAGCATGGTACTGGAACAAAGGCATAGCGGTAGACCAATGGAACAGGGTTGAATATACTGACATCTCCCCCCAAGCATATGATCATCTAATCTTCGATAAGGGGGCAAGAAAAGTGAAGTGGAACAGGGAAAGCCTCTTTAATGTGCTGACAAAACTGGATGGCTATATGCAAAACAGTAGGTTCAGATCTCTGCCTAACTCCATGTACAAAGGTAAGATCAAAGTGGATTAAAGACCTCAACATCAGACCAGAATCCATAAGGTACACTGAGGAAAAAGTTGACAAAACCCTCCATGACATAGAAGCTAATGGTATCTTCAAAGATGTCATGCCACTTGCCAAGCAAGTGAAAACAGAGATATACAAATGGGACTATCTTAAGCTAAGAAGCTTCTGCTCCTCAAAAGAAACAGTGACCAAACTACAAAGACAGTCTAGAGAATGGGAAAGGATATTTGCCAAATACACATCTGACAAGGGGATGATATCAAGGATATACAAAGTACTGGTTGAAGTCCACAAAAAGAAAACATCCAACCCCATCAAAAAATGGGGAGATGAAATGAATAGAAACTTTCACAAAGAAGAAATCCAAATGGCTAAAAGACACATGATAAAATGCTCCACATCATTAATCATCAGGGAGACGCAGATCAAAATCACAATGAGATATCATTTCACACCACAGAGACTGGCCCATATCCACAAGAAAAAAGCAACCAGTGCTGCCACAGATGTGGCGAGAAAGGGACCCTCCTTCATTGTTGGTGGGAATGCCGACTGGTTCAGCTCTTTTGGAAAACAGTATGGACGATGCTCAAAAAATTAGAAATTGAGCTCCCATTTGACCCAGAAATACCACTCCTGGGAATATATCCCAGAGAGGCAAACAAAGTTTAGTCGAATTGACATCTGCAATTGTTTGTTCATTGCAGCACTCTTTACAGTAGCCAGAAACTGGAAAAAACCTGAGTGCCCGAGAACAGATGACTGGTTAAAGAAACTTTGGTACATTAAAACAATGGAGTACTATGTAGCTGTTAGAAAAGGGGAAGTCCTGAAATTTACATATAAGTGGTACTACATGGGAAGTATCGCGTTAAGCGATATGACTCAGAAAGAAAGGGATAGACATAGAAGATTGCATTCATCTGGGGAACATAAAGTAACAAAATAGGAGACTAACACCCAAGAATGGCTGAGATTACTACCAGGAATTTTACTCCATGGTTTGGAGGCCAGCCACACATGCTAGGGGAAAAGGGAGCTCTGATAGAGAAGGGAGCACCAAATAAAGGTGTTGGGAGGATCCTCCCAGAATGGGAGAAGCATGCTGAAAGTAGACTATAGACCAAACATGATTGTCACCCATTGCCTCTTTTGCAAACCAAAACACCCAATAAGAGAGAGAGAAGAAAAGGGAATGCCCTGCCACAGAGGCAGGGTGGGATGGGGGTTGGGGGGTGGGAGGGATTCTGGGATCCATGGTGGTGGAAAATGGGCACTGGTGGAGGGATGGGTATTTGATCATTGTATAATTGAAACCCAAGCACAAATATTTGTAAGTCTACAACTGTACTTCATGAAGTCTCACTAATAAAAATAAAAAAAATTTAAAAATTTAAAATAGGCACTCAAAAAGAAAAAAAAGAGCTACCCCAGAAACAATTGAATGGCTTTACATATACTGATTGTGCTATCTGCCCTAGGGGTAGTTTCTCCCCCAACCTTGAGAGAAGGAGGGCTAGGCTAAAACAGAGACAGAGCATGGGAAGAGGAGAGACTAGCCTGGGGACAGCAGAGGACAGGGATGAGAAGCAGTGTGAGACTGGAATGGTACAGACGAGCGGGGAGAATGGAATAAATGGCAACTGACCACCAACCATCCTGGTGGCCTTGTGTCCTCCTTCATGTGTCTGTTGGCGGCAACTGCAAGTCAGCGTGGGGAAGTGGCATGCGGCCACCAAACGCATGTGGCAGGAAAGAGCCCACACCACGTTGCACACTCGTTTATTTTGTAATTACACAAAAACCATTACCAGAAAGGTAGTAAAATGATTTATCCATTTGTTATTTGGAAAAAGAGAAGAAAGGAAATTCTTCCATAAATATTGTTTACCATAGAATAGAGACTCATTTATTTTTCACTTGAATTTAAGCTATTCATTCCAAGTAAAAAATTTAATTTATCTTATTTATTGGGAAGGGAGATGGGAATTAATGCTCAGAGTTAATTTCTATTTTGTGTTCAGAAGTGACTCCTAGCAGTACATGCCAGAAAATTGCCTTATTCTTATAGTATTTTCTTAGTCATCAAAATTTAACTTAAAACTTAAAATACACTTAGGTTTGCAGTGCTCCCTAATTTCTGACATAAGAAAATATAATAATCTCAAGAAAAGTGCAATAATACTCTAGAAATCAAAATAAAAAATGAGCAGTTTGTAATTTAAAAAATCACTTAAGGATCCCAATTGAAAACTAGGAAAATGTTCAAGACAGAAAGAAAATGTTTTACATGATAAATAACAAGAAGCTATTGAAAACAACTCAATAGAATTGGGAAAGAATAAATGATTTTCATAAATAACAAAATTTAACACTCAAAGCATAGCTTACATTAAAATTACTTTTAAGTTAGCTAATAAGTTGGAAGATTAATTTAAACTAATCATTCATATAGTAGCAAAGACTTAAAATACCTTTAATCTTTAAAACTTAAAGGATGTACTTCTACTTTATGTCTTCTAAAGTAAGCAGCTTAAAAGGCATGCCCCCCATTCTACCAAGTACAAAGCTGAACAAATAGAAAAATAGAAATAGAAATATCTGCTTGATTAGTCAGCAAAGTGAGGTCACAGGGCAAAACACAGCTTGCATAAACTAGAGAGACCTGCAGGTAAATGTAGAGCGTCATTTTTTACCACGAGAGAAACCCAAGAGCAATAACCTCCCCAGGAACCAGTGCTGGGATAATAAAACCTAAACTAGAACTGACAGCTGGACGCCCATGTGAACAAGTCTGAAAATTAAAACTCTAGGGGGACTCAGACAAAAGTCACAGACTTTTGTGACTGTTACCTCTAAGAGCACAACCAGCTATGCACAATGAATACTGATGAAAAAAATTCCCTCTTGCCTCTGGGAGAAGGAGGATAAAAGAAAACAGTTTGAAATACACAAAAGCAACTTATTTCTTTATTTACTAATCTGCTCTCAGAAAATATCTATGCAAGAAGAGTCTGATATTTTATACCATACTGGGATTTTTATCAGTCTAATTTACTTGCAGGAAAAAAAAAATACTCAAGTCTAGTTTCCTCTTGCTTTCCACCACCGAAATTAAGAGCACTGATTTTTTTTTCTTTCTGCTTTCCTGATATATGAATTTAATGCTATTTTTTTCCACTTAACTGCTTCTCTGACATTCTGGAAATTCCTTTGTTTGTCTGTTTTTGTCATTCCCACTTGACACTCAGGAGTTATTCACAGGGAAGTCACTGGGAGGTTGCTTAGTGCTCAGAGACCCATATAGCCAGTATCCAGATTAAATCTACATGCGCACCGTGTTCTTCAGCCCTTTGAGTAATATCTCTGTGGCCCTTATTTTCCTTTTTTATTTGTTTCACACATTTTCTTCTTTTGAGGCCTACTCTTTGACCTATCTTTATTTAGAAGTGTGCTGTTAAAGAATAAAATTTTCTATTACTCTTTTGACTGTTTATTTTCAGTTTAATTTCATTGTGATTTGAAAATAGACATTGCAGGATTTCAGGTTTTTTTTTTAATTTTTGTTACTGTATTAAGATTTAAAGCATTATTAACCTTGGTGAATATTTTATAGGAGCTTGAGAAAAATTTGTATTCTGCCATTACTATATGAATAGTCTCTAGAATGTCAATTGTATCTACATGACTGAAAGTGCTATTTGATTTAATTATATCTTTACTAAATATTTACCCTGCTGAAAAATGACATGATAAAAGTATATTGTATGCTCAAACTATAGTCATTGACTTACATAATTGCTACACTAAGTTCAATGCTTTGATGTTAGGTTAATACACAGCAATAATTCTGTCTTCTTGGAGAACTGACCCTTTTATCTTGAAGTAAGATCTTTTGTTTTGCCCAATGGGTTTTCTTGCTTCGAAATAAGCCATTTCTAAAGTTCACCTAGATAGCCCTGCTTATTTTGATTGATGTTATCAAGAAATATCTTTCTCCATTCATTTACTCAGATTTATGTGTTTATATTCAAATTGAGTTTATTTACAAAGCTCATAGTCAAGTCTTTTTAAAAATTCCTTCTATAGCTTTTCTTTTACTTGATGCACTTAACACATTAACATTCAAAATTATCATTGATAAAAGGGCTGGAACGATAGCACAGCGGGTAGGGCGTTTGCCTTACAAGCAGCCAAACATGGCCGACCCGAGTTCGATTCCTCCGCCCCTCTCGGAGAGCCCGGCAAGCTACCAAGAGTATTCGATATGCCAAACACAGTAACAACAAAATCTCCAATGGAGACATTACTGGGCCCGCTCGAGCAAATCGACAATCAATGGGAGGGCCTTTACCTTTACCTTTATAGTAAAATTTATGTGCTGTTCTTGTTCTTTGCTCTTAGTTATGTCTTAAACTCTTTTTCTGCTTCCAAGTTTTAATTACATATGTTATATAATTTTATTTTCTCTCATTTTTAGTATATAACTGTATAAACAACTCTTATAAAATTTATATATAAATTTACAGTTATATAATTAAATTATAATTTATATAAATTTATATATATGTTCACAACTATCCAACTCCACATTCAAATAACAAATGAGACTCTGAATTTTAGACTTTTGAGTTGTTACCAGAAGCAAGTCATCAGCTAGCTATGCAGCCTGGAAGAGGACCTTCACCAGAACACACTCACACTGCCTGCCTCCAGGACTGTGAGAAATCAATTTGTTTATTGTAAGCCATCTAGTGGTATTTTGCTAAAGGAGCACAGGTTGACTGAGGTAAAGTATCTACAGAATATAAATTTGATCAAAGGAATAAGTTAGTTCAAAGAAATATGATAAAACTCACATGAGAAGTAAAAAAAATCTTAATATTCCTGTATTTGTAAAAAAACAATAGTCAATAATTTTTAGGGAAAAGTTCTAATAAGTTTATTCATGTATTCTACGAAAATTTGAGGAAGAAATTGTACCATATTTTCCATGACTTATTGCTTTTTATTTTTGGAAGGACACACTCCATTGTTAAGGAGGTTACCCTTACTCTGCTCTCAGGGATAAGTCCTGGCCATTCTCAGGGGACCATGTGGGCTGCTGGGGATTGAATTCAAGTCATTTGTATGCAAGGCATATATTCTATCCACTGCACTATCTGTCTGGCTAAAGCTATCATTTATCTCAAAAGATTAAAACAGAAAGCAAAACACCAAACTTATTCTATTAGGTCAGCATGTACCTAATACCAAACTCAAAGATGATACGAAAAGAAAAACATGTAAGTACCTCTCATGAATACCAATGCAAAATCTTTAATAAAGTATTAGCAACTTAAATCCAACAACAGATAAGAATTATATACTATATCAAGTATAATTTACCCCACATATGAAAGAATTGTATATTTGACAATAAATGCATTTAATTTATTCACATAAACTGGCTACTAGCCACACAATTATATAATAATACAGAAAAATCATTTAAAAAGAATCTATCACCATTTACATAAAAGTCTTTGAAAATTAAGAAGTAAAGAATTTTGTCAACTTGATCAAACTACTATCCTACATCTAACATCTTAATTATTTATTGTACTTACATATTTTATATTTTCTCTCAGTTTTTCTCATATACACTTATTTTTATAGCATTATTTATAAACATAGATTAAATTTTTGCCACTAAGATCAAGAAAAGGCAGAATATCCCATCTGATTATTTCCTTTCATCATTTTGCTATAAACGATAGTTAATGTAATGAGCAGAGGAAAAAAAGTATATATACATATATATATATATATATATATATCAGTGGTGAAGAAATAAAACCATTTCTGTTAACATGGCATAACTGCATATGTAGAAAATTGAAAAGTATCTACAAGAACCTTGAACATGATGAGTAGGTACATCAAGGTCAATGGATATAAGATTTTATATAAAAAAAAGAAGACAATCACTTTGCCATATGCCATTAGTGAATGAATGTAAGGTGAAGTCAATAACACAAAGACTGTCACTGTCACTGTCACTGTTCTCCCATTGTTCATTGATTTGCTCGAGCAGGCCCAATAACATTGTGAGACTTGTTACTGTGTTTGGCATATCGAATACATCACCGGTAGCTTGCCACGCTTTGCCATGTGGGCGAGATACTCTCGGTAGCTTGCCGGGCTCTCTGAGAGGGGCAGAGGTATCGAACTCGGGTTGGCCATGTTGGCCACATGCAAGGCAAACGCCCTATCCGCTGTGCTATCACTCCACAAAGACATTAATGTTAAATACATTAACATTAGCAATAAAGATAAGAAATGCTTTAGTATAAATATAAGAATGCATGCATCAAGCTTATATAGCCAAAATTACAAAACTCTAATGAATAAAATCAAACCAAATGAAATAAATGAAAAAATATTTCACATTCATCGATATCAAAACTTAGCATTGTCAAGATGTCAGTTCTTACCAATTGAGCTACAGATTCAATGAACTCTAGTAAAAATTCTAAGGAGTTATCTATGGGTATTGAGAAATTGCTTCTAAGTGTACATAGATAGGGGTGACAGGGAAGACTTAGAATAGTCAACACAAGAGTGTGAAAAACAATGTCAGAGAACAAACAACTTCAGGACTTATTTGATAAAGCAAGAGTAATTAAAACTATGATAGTAATGAAGAAAATATAGATTGAGGCCAGAGCAATAAGGGCATTTCTCTTGTTTGCAGCTCATCCAGGTTTGATCTCCTGTACCCACTAGGAGTGATCTCTGAGTGCCCTGAACACTAGTGAGTGTGGCTCTAAAAATACCCCCCAAAACTAAAAAAAGAGTACATAGATTAATGCACAGAAAATATTTTGAAGTAAAGACTGAACTTTGACAAAGAAACAATGATGAAAAAAATCTTCACAGCAAGAGGTGCTAGAACATTTAAACATGCATATATATATGGGGGAAAAGGAATCTGAACTTAGACCTTAACATCTTTAACAAAACATTAACCAAAAAGGAGCATAAACTGAACATAATAAACAAAACAGATAAAATTTCTAGAAAATAGCATGGGAGAAAACCACAAGATAACCTTGCATGCTGCTGTGACTTTTATATTACAACACCAAAGGCATGATCTATCTAAGAAATAATTGATAAGCTGGAATTCATTAAGATTAAAATTTTATACTCTGCAAAAGACACTTCCCAGGACATCAAAAGACTAACTAGAGCACAAAAACTTGTAAGTCTACAACTGTACCTCATGGTGTTTCACTAATAAAAATTTAAAATAAAAAAATTTTTAAAAAAAGACTAGAGATTCGAGAAAAAACTGCAAGAAAAAAAAAGACTAACTGATAGAGGACTGTTCAAAATATACTAAAAAAAATCTTAAAGCTCAACAATAAGAAAACAACCAAAATTAAAAATGAATGAAAAAACCTAAATACCTCTACAAGAATATGCACATGGAAAATAAGCAAAGAAAGACATTCTTCACATCACATGCTATCAGAAAAATTTAAATTAAAACAGTGAGATACCAGTCCATGCCTATTAGAATATCTAAAATCCAAAACACAAAGAACACCAAATGGTGAAAGGATGTAGAACAACAGGAACTCTCATTTATTGCTGGTGGGAATGCAAAAAAGGTACAGGTACTTAGGAAGACAAATTGTTGCTTCCTTACAAAACTAAATATACTCATGCCATATGATCCAGCAATTTCAGTCCCTGGTATTTACCCAAATGAGCTGGAATCATGTCCCTACAAAACCTATTCACAGATGTTTACAGCAGCTTTATACCTAATTGCCAAAGGTAGAAAACGACTAAACTGTCCTTCAGAAGGTGAACTGAAAATCAAACTACGTCCAGACAACAGTACATTATGTGCACACTAAAAATAAATGAAGTATCAAGTCACAAAAAGGAAACACAGCAATATTAAATGCATATTACTTTGTGAAAAAAGTCAAATGACCCAACTATATAAAAATCTAAAAAAGACACCGAAATCTAAAAAAAATAAGGCAGCAATAATATGAAAATCTAAAAAAGACAATGAAAGAATCAGCAATTTCCAAGGATTAGAAGAGTGGTTAGAAAAAAATAGGGAGACCATGATGGTATCATTGGGACCAAACTCCTTATTGCTCTCTCACCTCTACTGTTTCTTGTGAGAGAAAAACACCAGTCATTATGATAAATGGAAGATACTTCTGAAAGTTCACAAGATTCAAAGTATGAGGAATCAATTTCAGGGAAAGGAAAATGCATCTAGATTCTTTGTTCATATGCAGAATCCTTGGAAATTTATTTGTTTCTTTGTTGGTTTTGTTGGTTTGGGGGCCACATCCAGAAATACTCAGGGTGCTCAGGAATCATTCCTGGTGGATTATACAGTGTGCCAGGATTATATGGTGTTCCAGGATCATATGGTGTGCCAGGATCAAACTGGGGTTTGGCCATATACAAAGCAAAGGCCCTACCTACTGTACTATATCTGTAGGTCCAGAATCTTTGTTGTTTTAAAAAGGATCAAGCTGTGCCATTTTCATGCAGCCACAAACACTATTAGATGGCCATTTTAAGAATAAATAGCAAAACTGTATGTAATATTTTCAAATTACATTACATCTAATTGTATGATATATTGTAATTTGTCTCTGCATATACAGAAATTAAAATCCTATACAGAGGATTCTGTACAAAAATTGAAATTAAAGAGTCCTGACAAAAAAGTTGCATACGTTCTTCTAATTAATCATAAATTTACAAATACATTTCTACATAAAGTGTGACTTATGCGAAAAGTTTGGAAATAATAGCATTAGATACCAAAATTTGCCAAATGGTACCTGGAGATATTTGAGGTGTTTTTTTGCACTTGTTTCTTTGGATTTTTTTGCTTATTTTTAGTTAGGGGGCATACCTAGCAGTACTCAGGTTTTATTTACTCTTAGCTTTGTGCCCAGACATCACCCTTAGGAGGGCTTTTCCAGGTAGGCCTCATGCAAAGTGCCCTACCCACTTGTACTCTCTCTCCAGTACCAACTACGGGTATTTTAATTGCACTAAAGGATAATATTAGTAAAGTAAAGGCCCTCCCATTGATCATCGATTTGCTCGAGCGGACCCAGTAACGTCTCCATTAGAGACTTTGTTGTTACTGTGTCTGGCATATCGAATACTCTCGGTAGCTTGCCGGGCTCAATGTATACCACCAGTGGTATAAACTACTATCTTTAGGAAAAAGTAATTTCATAAGTTTTTTTATCTTATCAATAGCAAAGATGAGAGAAGAAAATTAATTGGAAAAAACAGGAAAATAATGAAAAGCAGCAAAATCTATTTTTATATAACCTGTTTTCATCTATATTGATAAAGAAAAATAGAAAGATAAATACAAATTACCCTCAAATGAAAATAGAATTATAACTGCAGATCTTATGAACATGAAAAATAGAATAAGGTAATATGATGAAAACTTGATATTAATAATTTCACAACCATATAAACTGGAAGAGTTTCATAAAATACAAAAATTGTGAAAACTGCAAAAGAAAAAAGAATAACTCAAATAGTCCATTATGAGAAAATACAATTTTATTTGAAAGCAAGCAGAATTTATCCCCGTAGTGGAAGGTTAGTTTAACACTTTAAAACTAAACAGTGTAATTCTCTCTATCAGAAGAATAAAAATGATACACATATGGTGATATCTATCATTGCAGAGAAAGTGTTTAAAGAATCTCAAATGCGGAGGGGGCTGGAGCGATAGCACAGCAGGTAGGGAGTTTGCCTTGCACGTGGCCGACCCAGGTTCGATGGCCAGCAACCCATATGATCCCCTGAGTACTGCCAGGACTGATTCCTGAGTGCATGAGCCCATGAGTAACCCCTGAGCATCACCAGGTGTGACCCAAAAAGCAAAAAAAAAAAATCTCAAAAGACTTTTTATTATAAAGTCTTGGCAATCCAGAAATTGAAGCAAAATTTACAGTTTAAGAAGAGACATTTATATTAAAGCATCAGCTAGAGAAGGTCTTAGCAGTAGAGCATTTGATGCACAAGTCAATTTACTATTCTCAAAGAATTTGCTTATAATTCTTTGAGAATAATAAATACTATTATAATTAAATGCTTATAATTCTCACAGTATTTGTTCTCACAGAATGTTTTTGTTAATTTTTGCCCAATTCATATCTTAAGCCAAATTTTGATTATAATTATCAAATAAATATATTTCTGAATGTAAATTCACTTGTTATTTTTATTTATGTTACTGTGCAAGATGGAAACATATTGTCAGGGATAGATAGAGTGAAATAAAGCTCATATGTCCAAACAGAAGGCAGAATCCAGCAGGGGTCTTACCTCAGACAGATGACACATTGGAAACTTCAGGAAAGCAAGGACAGGATGACAGGGAGCCGATTGGGTACAGAGCAAGAGAGGCCCAGGTACAGGGTTTCTGGCTAGGAAAGCATACACAAGACAGGGATAGGGGTAGGGAGAAGACCATTGGAGGTGGGCAGACAGTGACGAATAGTATGTAGGAAGCCATAGACAGGACCAGGCAGAATGGGACAGGACAAGTGACATCATAAGTGGGTAAAAGACATTTGGGGAGGCACCCAGACCCATCTATTTAAACTTTTCAATAAATTAAGTTCTTAACCCTCTGTTTTGTGTGTACAAAACATACAATTCATACAATTCTTAAGAACCCACCAGGTCAGGAAAAGTTGACTTTTGCAGAACAGTACTATTTATGATACAACAGTTACACACATACACACACACACACGCATGCACACGTGCACACACACATACATACTCATGCACACACACATACACACACACTGCTCTTTATTCTTTTTCTTTCATATTTTAAGAGTATAGTTCAAACTTCTCCTAACATATATCACCACATCTACTTACTGAGGCAGTGAAAATTGGACTTCCTCCCACCTTTGCTCTGAGCCCATGTATTTCTCTGATAACCTTAGTTTTGCTGTCAAATATAAGGGTTTTATTAGATTTTGTTTGGTCTATACCTTTACATAGTTTCTTTATGATCCACGTATCAGTAAAATAGTCTGATCTTTGTCCTTCTCCTCTGACTTATTTAATCTATTCAAGTTTTATTCCTATTGTGACTAGAAAGATATCTTTTTTCAGTTGAGCAATTTGTTGTGTCCTTTTCCTTTTTCTTTTTTTTTTTCTGTTAGTGAGTTTGGGGTCACCTAGATCAGCGACCAAGGCTTCATGTGGTACTAGAGATCACAGTCTGAGAGATGTGCTTGGGCCACACTATGTTTCTGTACCACAAGTTCTTCATCTTTCAGTAGTCATTAAGATTGTTTCTATACCTTGGCTGTTGTAAATTATGTTGTGATAAGTGTAGGTGTGCATATATCTTTTTAAAATATTTATTTATTGAATCACCGTGAGAACAGTTACAAAGCTTTCAGGTTTAAGTCTCAGCCATAAAATGATCAAACACCCATCTCTTCACCAGTGCACATGTTCAACCACCAAGAACCCTAGTATAACCCCCATCACACCCTCCCCCTGCCTGTGTGGCAGATGATTTTCACTTTACTCTCTCTTTACTTTGATTAAATTCAGTTTTTCAACAGAAGATCCACCATTATTATTTCGACTTTTCCCCCAATAATCAAACCTACTGAAAAGGCATCGTGAAATAATTTGTTTTCTATTGCTGGTTATGAAGGCTATATGATGTTGTGAGGCCACAAGCGGCCACGTGATTTTAGATTTCTGATATTTTACTAATTAAGTCTGGAGGAATTTCTGCCAAAAGCCACATAGTTCCAAGATTGGTTTGTGTGCCTCTGAGGCCATGGTTGTTCCATAGAGCTGCTCATGGGGGGGAACTTGTGGCCTCGGTGGCCAAGAAGGATGTGCCAGTTCTGCCCCCCATCCCATAAGGCCGCAGTTGCTCCATACTGCTGACTCGTGCCTGGCTGTCCAATAAGCTCTGAGGGGACAGCCACCATGCTGCGGAGGGGGGGGGCAGAAGAGACAGAGACCTTTTCCCTCCCGGGAGGGGGGTGGTGTGGACACAGCACCATAGCTTAATGCATAGTCCATTCACATTTCTGCCAAAGTATGCTGGGTTCCAAATTAGGTCCGTGTGTTTCTCGGGCTATGGCTGTGCCAGAGAGTCACTGATGGGGGGCAACTTGTGGTCTCGGCGGGGCAAGAAACTCTTTTGAAAATTAGTGTGTTGGTATTCCTCAAACAGATTCTAGCGACAGAATTGCTAGATCAGGTTGCAGTTCTGTTTCTAATCCCACGAGGAACCCCCATACTGTTTTCACTGAAGCTTTACCAATTTTCATCTACACCAACAGTACAAACCTTCCTTTTTCCTCTTATTCACATCAATAATTGCTACTTCTAGTCTCATTAGGCTCTCTCTCTGTGATTTTGACTTGCTTTTCTCTAATAAGTGATGATGATCCTTAAAATGTGTCTGTAGGCCATCTCTAAGTCTTTTTACAGAGAAATGTCCCAGATTTTCTGCCCATTGTTTTATGAGTTAACTATTTTGATGTATTGTATGAGCTTGCTCAAGAGGGCCTAGTAACATCTCCATTGGAGACTTTGTTGTTACTGTGTCTGGCATATCGAATACATCACGGGGAGCTTGCCAGACTCTGCCGTGCGGGCAAGATACTCTCGGTAGCTTGCCGGGCTCTCCGAGAGGGGCGGAGGAATCGAACTCGGATCGGCCATGTTGGCTGCGTGCAAGGCAAACACCCTACCACTGTGCTATTGTATGAGCTTTTAATGTATCTTTTAATGTATATAGTCAGTTTTCAAATATATAATGTATGACACAATACACATTTTTTTAAAATTTGGGGGTCACACCCAACAGTGCTCCAAGCTTATTCCTGGCTCTGCACTCAGGGATCACTTCTACTATTCTCAGGGGATCATAGGCAGTAGTGGGGATAGAATCAGGACAGCCATGTGTAAGGCAAGTGTCCTATTGCACTGAACTATTGGCACATATTATGCTTTAGTTTAAGCTACATTATTAATCATGATCATGATCATCCTGTTGTTCGTCGATTGCTCGAGCAGGCACCAGTAACGTCTCCTTCGCCCTAGCCCTGAGATTTTAAAAAGTGCCATATTCAAGGCTCTTTCAGGGTTAGGAGAATGAGACCCATCATTGTTACTGGTATTTGGCATATTGGGTACAACATGGGCAGTTTGCCAGACTCTGCCGTGTGGGCAGGTTACATTTGGTAGCCTGCCAGGTTGTCCAAAGTAAGTGAGATAATAAGATGCAGCATGTCTGTGTGCTTCTGGCAGCTGGGTTTTATAGTCTCTGGGTCTTGGCCGTTGATGGGGGGGGCAGTTGGTGAGTGTGACCCCTGCCTACTGGAAGATGGAGGATCTGGGTAGAGGATGCTCAGCCCTGATCCAAGCAGGCTTGGAGATCTCAGCCCCAGGACCTGCATGTCTTTGTTCCTCTGCTGGTACCTTCATGCGTGTGGAGAGTGGTCTCAGCATGGTTGTGGCTGGTTCTGAAGGTCTTCGGCTGCCGGGGCTCTCGGGGCAGGAAGAAGGAATGGGCTCTACCACATTATTAATATTTTATCACATTTTTTTTATAACTAGTTAATCACATGTTGGCTGCTTGTAAGGCAAACGCCCTACCGCTGTGCTATCACAAGGGCTGGAGCGATAGCACAGCGGTAGGGCATTTGCCCTGCACGCAGCCAATGTGGCCGACTCGAGTTCGATTCCTCCGCCCCACTCGGAGAGCCTGGCAAGCTACCGAGAGTATCTTGCCCGCACGGGAGAGCCAGGCAAGCTCCCCGTGACGTATTCGATATGCCAAACACAGTAACAATAAGTCTTATGATTGGAGACATTACTGGGCCTGCTCGAGCAAATCTCCTCTAAGTTAATCACAATTCAATTCCTGATTTGCAGACTGTATTACCTTTTCATTACATCCAATTTTAACATCAATATGTCCTCATTGAACAGAACACAGGAAATATATTTATGGAAGAAATGTTATGTTCTTGTGACAGGGATAATAGCCATAAGGGATGTTAAGTATAAATCACAGTAAAATGGCATTTTGTTAATTTTTAATATCTAATATTTGTTTTTTTAAAAATGTTCTACAACACCATAAAGGAAAGTGTGAGCAAAATGGAATGCCCTGCAACATAGGCCGGATGGGGTGGGGAGGATGAGGTGTGAGGATGGGAGAGCTACTAGGATCGTTGGTGGTGGAGAATGGGCACTGGTGGAGGGATGAGTACTCGATCATTGTATAACTAAAATGCAAGCATGAATGTTTGTAAGTCAACAACTGTACCTCATGGTGTTTCACTAATAAATAAATTAAAAATTTTACATGTTTTTAAACAGCTACAAATGCTTTATACACTATTTCAACATAAATTGTATAACAGAAATAAAATAGGAATGAGAGTTAAACGGTTAAAGTAGCACAAATTTACAAAATAAGTACCAAACTACAAATTTTAAGAGACATGTTACTTTGAATGTTGAAGAAAGAAAACAACACAAATAAAACCTAGTCACTTCCCACTACCTTAGTCATTAATTATGAAGAAGCCTCTAATACAGGGTTAAATGATAGTTCTCTAATCAGAATGAGGCCACTTTGTTATCTCTACATGTCGTCATTTTAAAATCTCTGTTAGAGAATTACATGTAAAACTTGGATAGCATCTTTGTTTTTAAATTTTAATTGTAAGCTTGTATGATTTAAATTATACATTTTAGCAATGATAACAATAAAGTTTTACAGAGATACCAAATAGCAAAAATTCCTTAAAATGTAGGATTCGACACTGCTAGTAATGTTAAATTCAGATCTACCACAACATAAATTTGGCGATGACGTCTCAGGAATGATTTCTAGGGGGCTCCAAGGGCCATAAGGATGGAGCTAGGGAATGTCATATGTTGTCTGGGATGCAACTCAGGGACTTGCACAAGAAGGAACGGCTTTACCACTTGAACCACATCCCAGTCTCTAGTCTGCATAATCTTTTAATAAACTAGTAATGATCTACATCTTGGAATTTCCTCCTCTTCGTCAGATCAACAACTTTATGTCTCCTTCCCATTTTACTTACTAAAAAGATCTTACCCTGACCTTCACATTCATCATCCAAGAAAGGGCGTTTATCATCAGTCTATTTAGAGAGACTTTTCTCCATGACTCTCTAATAGCGTGCTGTTTCTTGTCTTCAGAATAATCACCAAAGTTATAATTACTGATTCTATATTTATCTGCTTTGGTCTCACCTACGATGGCAGAAAAACGTTATCTTTTGCTCATTAACAAATTGCCAGTGCTTAGAACAGTCCTTATATAGCACATAATAGTATTCAAATTAATACACATTTGATGACTTAACAAATCAAAAAAGGAAAAGATTGCCAGAACCTTTTGGCTTTGTGACTGGGTTGCAAAGGCACGATCAGCATTGCAGAAGGTCAAATGTGATGTAAGGGAAGGAGAAATAAGGTTTTTTTTTTTAGTTTAAATTTTGTGGGTCTAACATCTAGATTGCAAATAAAGTTATTGAATTCATGATGCATATCTAAAAAAGTAAAATTAAGTGTTTGAACTTCTGCCTTATTTAATGTAGTCGAAAGTTTGATGATATATTAGAAAATAACAAGATGTAATATTCTTATAAAACTTATAAAACACCACATAAAACAAAATGGCACAATATAAATATATTTCTAAGGAAATTAGAATAAGGAAGTGTGAAGCAGAACTATAGCTGAAAAATTATTTTGTTTCAAGCAGAAAGAAGTAAGTAATGTCAGTAAGTAAAGTCAAGTCAGAAGTAGGAGATTGGAAATAAGAGCACTGGATTTTACAATTTAGCATTTGATGGTGACTAAAGAGTGAGTCGTTTAATAGCATTGTGGGAGTAGGATCCTGACTTTAGAGAGTCGTGTAATGAAATTAAGGTCAGAAAATAAAAAGGTAAATAAAACTCCTTCAAGATGATTGATAGTGTAGTCAATAAGAAAATCAAGGCAGTAAGTAGAAAGGTACTCAAGGACACAAAGGTGTATTCTTTGCCTTGTTTTGTATTTTAGATGCAATAGATTTGTACATGTTTAGTAGTTAAGGGAAAGAGCAACTAGTAATAAAAACGCTGAAAATGTAAAGGAATAAGCTGTAATTAAAGGTCTGCATATCTAAAACAGAAAGAATGGAGTAAAATATGATGAACTTCTGCAAACATGGAGGGGGGCATTAGATATTAGGTTTGAAGCAAAAGTGTCTCTGGGAGGTTTTCATTATTGTAATGCTGCACAAATTTTGTAAGAGAATAATGAAAGTTTAAAGGAAGACTTTATACCAGAATCAGAGACAGAATAGACAAGTAAATTTGTTCCTCAGAACTGCTGAGACCTTTCAAAGTGGAGAACATTTTCTTATAATGGCCCAAAATGAAACAAAACACATAGCCATGTATGTTCTTTCTTATTACCTAGATAGTTTTTTTATAAAAGTACAGAGATGAAAGGATTAATATTAAATTTCAAATCTTCAAGAGAGATATAGAGGAGTAATTTGATATAGAAGAAGTAAAAGATAGTGTTATGAGGAAAATGAACTAGTGTGATTTCACAGACTGTTTCAAATATAAGGAGTTACAAGGGGGAAAAACAAGGAGATTTGAAAGGGAGGAAAATGTCATTTTTGAATTTTTTATTTTGAGGGGACCTAATATATACTCAAGTCAATTATATACTTGGAAAGTCTGACTTAAAGGAATAAACAGGGGCCTGGAGACACAAATCTGGATTAACCTGCACTAAATTGTAATAAAAGATACTGCATTGGGTTACAGCAAAAGACACAAGTAAAGGTACTTTGTAGACTCTTTAAATTCCATGATGAGTCTTAGAGTTAATCAAAAGAGGGATATACTCTGTAGAACCCACCAAAACTTGCAGAAACCTTCAGGAGGACGGCCATCCCTGAAAAAAAATATTCGGGGGAGAGACTCAGAGAAAGTCTCCCGTTAGCCTTCAAGGAGTCAACATTAGGTATGCTTTTAGAGGGTTCGTGATCGGGCCAAAAGAGCAAGGACCTCAAACAACATTAATACCTGAGGCTTCAAGCTGACAAACAACAAGAAAACAGGGTCCTCACCATGCAGCCCACAAGGAATATTGTCCAACACCTCGGAAGTGAATTCTCTTCCGTCAAACCTCCAGATGAGAATCGACTCTGCACTTAGGTTTTGCTTGCATGATTCATACTTCTGACCTACAAAAACCATGATACTAAGCGGGCATTATTTTAAGCTGCAAACTTGTGATAATTTGTTTTGCTGCAATAGGAAAATAATATAGAAATCATTAATGAGTAGAGAAAATAGGAGGAAGAGCTTGAATAATTTCTTAGTCTGTGTGAACGGTTACCAACACGCAGTGCTATGAGACCCAAATAGTGATTCCTGGGTTTTCTAAAGAGTAAATTCCAGAATTATAATAGCATGCAAAAACAAACGAAACATTTTTAGGGGCGAATGAGATAGTACAGCACGAAGGGCAGTTGCCCCGTATGTGGCCAACTGCCTTTAATACATGGCACCATGTATGTTCCCTGAGCACTGCCAAAAGTGATCCCTGAGAACAGAAGGAGAAATAAACCCCGAGCACCACCAGGTATGTCCCTTTCCTCCCCCTCAATTTTTTAGAGGTAAAAATCATCAAACATAAAATGGTAAAAGGTTTTCAACATTTTTATAAGTAAAAAGTAAAATCTTCTGACACAGACAGACTAGCATGGTGTGTGTGTGTGTGTGTGTGTGTGTGTGTGTGTGTGTGTGTGTGCGTGCTGTGAATAAACATATTTCTGAACTATGAGCGTTTCTTTTATTTTCTGTTGTCCTTGGGTCACACCCAGCAATGCACAGGACTTATCCTGGTTTTGTGCTCAGGTATCACTCCTGGCTGGCTTAGGGGACCTTGTGCAGTGCCACAGATCAAACTCAGGTTGGCCATGTGGAAGGCAAACATGCTACTAGCTGTGCCTGTGAGCTTTTGTAACTAAACAAAATTTGATATCTTTGACTAACCTATGCCTTCCAAAAATGCTTCCTACTGTCCTAGTGATCTTATCTTGAATCCTATTTAATACTATAGGTAAATAAAATGATTCTCTTACACCTCAAGTAAAATTTTCAAATAGATAGTAGGGTATATGCTTTACTGGTTTTCCCCAATACAGACACAGGTACACACAGTTTTAGATTCTTCTGTTTATCAACTCTATATAGATTTATATGTAGAGAAGGACTTGCAGAACTATTAATAAACACGTAGCTCTCCAAAGATTATGTATTATTTAGGTACTATAACTGATTAATAAGTAATTTAGCATACAGCAGAATTCAAACAGCAAACACAAGTATAAGGTAAAACAGATTCCTTACAAAGAAAAATAAATATACAAACTGCATCAATGCAGTTAAAGAAACGTGTCACTCTGTAGTTACTAATGGCTGACGCTAATACATTTTTTTCTTAAGTGAGAAGAGTTTACTGTCAAGTTTGGAGAAAAATAAAGAATAAAGCTAATAACTTTTACTATTTTGTAGTTTATTTTTTGGAGGTTTGTGGAAGTATAGAGATATTGATTTTATCCTTTAATGATAATCCCTTCAACTGCCACTACAACCCCAGAAAAAGAAAGCAAGAACAATTTTAATGTCCTGTATACCCATTTGGGTAGCACTAGTGGTAACAATTTCTGATAATGTGCCTACATTTATAGAGAAGTCATTGAGTGTTCAGCATTGCTGGAATCGTTTTTAAGTTACAAGAAGGCCATACCAATGAGTTTCGGAATGGATACACATTAATGTGAATCTACACTGGAAGAACAAACACAGCGTATCCACAGGAGTCTGATGTTTAATCTAAAAAGAGAAGCAAATGGTATCTCAATCCTAAGAACTGTTTCTCACATAAAACTGTGCTCCCTAGAAAATAATGAAAGTCATTTGGGGGAATCTATTCCTGTGAATCAGTAAAGCACATGCTTTATCTTCTCATCATAAAAGATGTAAACAACACTCTTCTATGAGTTTCTAAGCTACTGACAAAAGACATCAGTGGAGAGGAATTTATGCTAAAGTGAATATTCCAATTTTTTATTGAACAATCTACTATTATAAGAGGAAGTTTGTGTTAGTAGCAGAATAACTACATTTTGATAAAAGTATTTAAAGTACATTATTTCCCTTCATTAAGTTCTTGAATGATTGTTATCTCACTTTGGAGGAAAACCCTATTCTTCTGTCCTGCTAGTTCAAAAAGTGTTAGCATATGTTAACTTAGTATCATACTGAGTAAGAGAAAATGTCTTTTTACTCTGCATGCATCTTAAGACTAGCATTATAGATCACAGTATATAAGAAGCAGCTTTTTTTGTTGTTGCTCTTTCTGCAGTGCATCACAAGATTTTTAAAAAGGTAAAGGTAAAGGCCCTCCCATTGATCATCGATTTGCTCGAGCGGGCCCAGTAACGTCTCCATTGGAGACTTTGTTGTTACTGTGTTTGGCATATTGAATACATCACGGGGAGCTTGCCAGGCTACTGAAGAAAGGTTTACAGGCAATTATATATGAGAGAGAGAAAGAGGAAGATGTTGAGGGAGGCAGAATCAAAATGAATGTTAGAGTAGCCAACACCTGGAAACAAGCCAAGTGTCCGAGAACAGACGACTGGTTACGTCTTTGGTAACCATTGTGTAGACTTTGGTATGTCTACACAATGGAGTATTATGCAGCCATTAGGAGAGATGAAGTCATGAAATTTGCTTGTAAGTGGATAGATATGAAGAATATCATGCTAAATGAAATGAATCAGAAAGAGAAGGACGGATATAGAAGAATTGCACTCAATTGTTGAGTATAAAATAACATAATATGAGACTGATACCCAAGGACAGTAGATACAAAGGCCAGGAAGATTGCTCCATAGTTGGACACCTTCCTTCTGAGCAGGGGGAGGAGGGAAAAGGCAGCTGAAATAGAGAAGGGATCACTAAGAAAAAGACACTTGAAGAAATTGGTTGGGATGGGAGATGTGTGCTCAAAGTAGATAAAGGAGCAAGCATGATAATCTCTAAGTATTTGCATTGCAAACAATAATGCCCCAAAGTAGAGAAAAGAGTACAGGGAATATTTTTTTGCCATGGAGGCAGTGGGAGGGCGGGAAAGTGGGGGTATACTGGGATTATTGGTGGTGGGGAATGTGCACTGGTGGAGGGATGGGTGTTTGATCATTGTGTGATTGTAACTCAAACATGAAAGCTTTAACTATATCTCATGGAGACTCAATAAAATAAAAATAAATTTAAAAAAAAAGAAAAGAAAGTAAATAAAGGACCAAACATGGTAGCCTCCTAGTATCTGTATTGCAAACCATATTGCCAAAAAGTCGAGAGTAAGAAGGAAATTGTCTGCTATAGAGGCAGAGGGAGGGATGGGACGAGGAGGGGGATACTGAGGACAGTGGTGGTGGAAAATGTGCACTGGTGGAGGGATGGGTGATCGATCATTGTATGACTGAAACTCAAACATAAAAGCTTTGTAACTGTATCTCATAGTGATTCAATGAAAAGATTGTTTTTAATTTAAAAAATGAATGTGAGAGATATCAAAGAAACAAGAACAGTATCAACAGGGAGCGCTGGACACTCACTATGGTAGGACTCACACTATAGTTCACACCTATTAGGATATTTTTAAATTGAATAACAGTGAGATATAGTTACTAGTTGTTCATTATTTTCCAACACTTGTCCCTTCACCAGTGTACATATTCCATCACCTCCCCTCAACCCACTGCCATGGGATATCATTTTTGCTTTGGTTTTTCTTTTTCAATTGCTTTGGTGGTGGGAGCAGGCACACCCAGTGGTACTCAGGGCTTATGCCTGGCTCTACACTCAGGAATTACTCATGGCTATGATCAGGAGATCCGATGGGGTGCCTGGGATCTAAGCCAGGTTGGCCATATTCAAGATTCTACCACTGTACTATCTCTCTGGCCTGCACTTGGGATCCCTTTTACTTATCTTCCCTTGATTTTTCTCAGAAGAACTTTTAACTGATTGAATAATACTCACTTAAACTGTCAAGATTATCTCTTTTTTCATAACATCAACTGATCATAGATGTTAACTTTATCTATGCAGTATCTTCACAGTAATACATAGATTCATATGTTTTCCAACACTCCGGATTCTATAATTTAGTTAAGCTGGTAACAAAACTGACCATCCCAGGACCCACTCCTTACACATTGCTGTGCAAAGATAGGAAAGTCTAATTTCTGTAGGGATATATAACGTCACAAAGAGAATTATGTTGAGAACAGGACACAATAAATTTCACATAAAAGGTCAGTGAGATGACTCCAGTGTTATAGCACATGCCTAGAATATGTGTTCAGTTCCCTCCACTGCCTGAGCATTCTTAGTTTAGTCCTTACACAGTGAATAAATAAATACACACAGAGGAGCCTCCTCTTTGAAACAAGTGCCCTAATTCTATCCATGACCTTCTCACAATCCAGTTAGTTCCCCAAGTTCCTAGTTTCAAATAGCATCCTGTTGGGGATTAAATTTCTATATGTGGATTTTGGAGAGACCACATTGTCAGTGCATAGCAATCTACATGTTGTTATTAAATTTTAAATATTCTAGAAAATCATAGTAACTGCTATCATCAGGATTTCACTGAGATGTGTATTCCCATAACTGCTGGTACGAACATAAACTGAAACAAACTGTAGAAAAGCAAATCAGCAATCTATCTCAAGAGAGTTAATGCATGCAGTCTTTTGTTGTGAAAATTGCATTTCTAGAAATATATGTGAAAGCAAAATTAAATTAAATAAAAGATTTTCATAAACGAAATTTCATTATTCATTATGATTACAGAGACAAATACAAAAATATCTAATAGGGCCATATAGGTACTACAGTAGGTAACGTGCTTCCCTTCCACACGACTGACCTAGGTTCAATCCCCAGCACTCCAACTTGTCCTCAGAGTCTACCAGAAGTGACCCCTGAGTGCAAAGCAAAGTTTAAGGTTTTAGCCAGGTGTTGTCCCCCCACAACCTGCCAAAAAAATCTTTAATGTCCAATTAAAAAAAGAAAAAGCCTATGGTAAAGATTAATACTGAAATAGTAATAAGCTGTTAAAAATGTGTTTTGCAGAATATTTAGCAAATTTCTTGAGACATTATTTAAATTTAAAATGAGACTATGATGTTCTTTTTTCTACAGAGGGAAGGAAAATGTAACTATATTTCACATAAATTGTGCTTGCTTTATATTTCACATAAGATTCTTGAAAATGTTAACACAGGCTCCATAATACCCAGATATGTTAAATTAAACGTAGTTCTGGATCTCAGTCATAGACAAATTAGCCCTCTTACTGCATATTTGGCCACAACAGAAATCCTTACACTATTAGTAGTATAACAATGACAGAAACACCCACTTTTCTATCATTTCTAAACTTTTCAACAATTCAGCCATTGGTGTCAAAAGAAAGTTATATCCTCCTTTATTACAGCTTATGGAAATAAATTGCTTGTATGCCGATACCATCAGAGAGAGAGAGAGAGAGAGAGAGAGAGAGAGAGAGAGAGAGAGAGAGAGAGCTTCTAGTTCTTACTTTCAGGAGATCTGTTGTGGTACATTAGATGACTTTGCCAGAACGCCATAAAGGAAATGACAGAGGGATATCTGATTTAGAATTGATACAGCTGTCAGTGGCAGGATCGATGATAAAATGCTTTATTTGGGAGTACTATATAACATCAAGATATTCACTCAAGAGAATCTTGAGATGCATAACTGTCCCTTGAAGTATTTTCTTCAATTCATTTCTAAACTTCACATTTATCCTACTAAAAAATGCTCTAGGCAAAGGATATCCTTTCAATTGATATGCTTTATATTGTAGTAGTAATAGCATATTTTCCATGCAAAGTCAAATGTTTTAGATTAAGGGCAGTGGACCAAAAAAAAAATACAAAGTACTCAGTGAATTATCTGTGAAATCATCCAGCTATACCATGAAAACCTTTTATGATTATTAGCTTTAGTTTTATTTTTATCAAAGAAAAAATTTTAAAAAACAAAATAAGATTCAGTGGAGCAGTAAAA
Source organism: Sorex fumeus (assembly GCF_029834395.1). Classification (NCBI taxonomy): domain Eukaryota; kingdom Metazoa; phylum Chordata; class Mammalia; order Eulipotyphla; family Soricidae; genus Sorex; species Sorex fumeus. The sequence goes on along the minus strand of NW_026606081.1, from coordinate 9,996,532 downwards.
CAATAGTACTTATATACTGATATTTGTTGAGAGAGATAAATGTTCTTTCAGACCCAGAATAATGTATCAAAGGTAACAACTGAGTTCAAAACAGATCAAATATGCATATTGGAACATGGCACACATGTATACACACATATACATATACACACACAACTGGTTGGGTTAAAAGAAGGCAGCTCTTGTGTAGTCTGATGTTCCAACCTCACCAATTCAATATATATATATATATATATATATATATATATATGATGATTTCTCTTTGCCAGGAGCTGAACATAAAGCTATTTCACAAGCTGTTGGTGTCTCAAGGACACATCTTCAAGTGCTGCAGTAACACACTTTCAATGGTTTCTCATTATCCTTTATTTTCCGTTTAGAGTTTTACATTAGACTGAGAGGTTTTGAAAGATAAGAGAAAAATAACTTGGACCACATTCCAGAGACTGTTCCCATGTTTCATGATAATTTTATCATTAGGTCTTATTGACTCGGTGCTGGAAAATAGAAACTACTAGTTTCATACTGGTTGAAACAAATATTTAAGATATTTGATAATATTAAAATAATACTAAGAATATTTTTCAGGATTTACTTGTTGATTTTTTATTGAATCACAGTGAGACACAGAGTTACAAATTTGTTCATGATTGGGTTTCAGTTATATAATGTTTCAGCACCACTGCTTCACCAGTGTACATTTTTCCTCACCAATGTCCCCCAATTTCCCACCCCATCCCCTTTAACCTTTGTGGCAGGCACTTTTCTTCTCTCTCCCTTTGTTTCCCTGTTCCCTACCCCTCTCTCTCTTTCTCTATAACCTTTCTCTTTTTCGACATAGTGATTTGTAATACAGATACATAAAGATTATCATGTATAATTCTTTGCCTATTTTCAACACTCAGCTCTTGTCCAGAGTGATCATTTCTAACTATTATTGTCATACTGGTCTCTTCTCTATCCTAACTGCCCTTTGCCCCAGACATACTTGTGGCAAGCTTCGAACCATGGGCCAGTTATTCTGGCTCCTGTTTTTCCTGGCCTTGGATATTAGTATCACGCTATATGTTTTATATATATATAATATATATATTTTATAACCTACGAATGAGTGTAGTCATTCTATATCTGTCCCTCTCCTTCTGACTCATTCCATTCGTCATAATACACTCCATGTCCATCATTTATAAATATTCCACTGTGTAGATGTACCATAATTTCTTTACCAAACATCTGTTCTCAGACATCCAGCTTGTTCCCAGATTCTGACTATTGGATTAGACTTCAACATAACACCTGATTCCATAAAGGATATGGAGTAAAATATAGGCAAAATCCTCCATGACATTGAAGCTCAAATACCTTCAAAGTTGAAATTCCACTGACCAAACAAGTGAAAGAAAAGATAAACAAATGGGACTAAACTAAGAAGCTCCCGCACCTCAAAAGAAACAGTGACCAAGATATAAAGACAGGCCAGAGAGCTGAAAATTTTTTATCCAATATTCATCTTTTAAGAGATTAATTTCAAATATATAAAACATAATGGTAGAACTTTACAAGATAAAAAAAATTACACCCCATCAATAATTGGGAAGAAGAAATAAACAGAAACTTACTCAAGGAAGAAATTCAAATGGTCAAAAGGCACATCAAAAAATTGTTCCTCACCACTAATCATCAGGGACATATGAATCAAAACAACAATCTCACACCACAGAGAGTAGCACATATCCAAAAGAACAAGAACAACCAATGCAGATGCAGGGAGAAAGGAAAAAGGAACTCTCATTCATTTTTGTGGGAATGCCACCGGGCCAGCCTTCTGGGAAAACAAGATGGAAATTCTTTTAAAAAAAACTGGAAATTGAGCTCTATTTAAGCCAGTAATGCCACTTCTGGGACTATACCCTGGGGGAAGGGGCAAAAAAAACTCACAGCAGTAATCTGCACTTCTGTGTTCACTGCAGCACTAGTCATAATATTCAGAATATTAAGAGGAAAAATGGTCTCAAATATGAAACTAATTTAAGGTGTTTTTTTTTTACTCTAAGGATTGAGCAATAGTGCAGCAGGTAGGACCTTGCATGTGACCTTCCTGAGTTCCCCACATTTGGTCCCCCGAATCCCACCAGAAGTTGAATGTGGAGCCTAGTCTAAACGGAGTATAGTCTAAGCCCCGAGCACAGCCAGGGGTGCCCCTCCAATTTTTTTAAACTGAAAACTAAATTTAAGTATTATTTATATGATATTATTTTATTAGATGGATACTATTTATTTAAGAGTGTTGACTCACTCCCAGTGGTGCTTCGGAGCTATTCCTGACTCTGTGCTCAGAAGGGATTTCCTTAACTAATGCTTAAGGACCATATGCAGAGCCAGGATCAAACTGGAGGAGGAGTGTAGAAGGTAGTAAGCTCGTTATTTCTTATACTATCTCTCTGCCCCCCCATATGGAAATATGGATACCATTTAATGAGTGAGATTATTATACACCTGTCATCATACACCAGACAAAGGAGCAATATCCAAGATATCTAATGGACTCACTTCACTCAACAACCAAAACCAAACAAAACCATTTTTTAAAGGAAAGAAAAGGAGCTGGAGAGATGGTACATTGGGCAGGGAATTTGCCTTGAAATCACCATACCTGAGTTTGAGTCCCACATATATATGATCTCTGAGTGCAGAGCCAGGAGTCAGGTCTGAGCACTGCCAGGTATGTCCCCAAAACAAAAACAAAAGCAGAAAAGGAGAGAAGCAAGTTATGGAAATAGCTCAAGTGATGGAACACAAAACTCACATGCCGAGGCCTGGAGACTGATCCCTAGCATGGCAAGGTATAGCTAAGTATATCCTAGCACAACAGTGCTAGGCTCAAGCACTGAATTACTGAGCTGAGTATCACTGTAGGTGTCCAACCACCACCTCCCAGTCCCTCCCTCAACATCTTTAGAACCACTACTGGACCTGTATTTAAAAAAAAAAAATGGAGAGAAGAGCTGAAGACATACAAATGGCAAGCAGGCATATTGTAAATTTTTATTAGGATTTACTAGGGATTTACAAATTAAAATGACACTCCTCACATGTAAAAACAGCCTATACCAAAAATGCTAAAAACAGTACTTGGTAGTGGGAATGTGAAAACAAACAAAAAAAAAACCCCAATTCACTGTTAGTGGGAATATAAATTGATCCATTCTCTATAGAAAACAGTGGTGATTTCTCAAAAACAACAAAACAAAACTCACTCACAAAGTTAAAAAAAACATTAAAAATCTTAATTCAGAAAGGTATATGCGAATCTACTTTTATTGTGTTATAATTTACAATATCCAAGGTTTGGAAACACCCCAAGAGTTTTTAACAATAGTCGTGTGGATAAAGATATGGCATATCCACATAATGGAATACTACTCAGATATTAAAAAATGAAATATTGTCATTTGCTGAAACATGAATGAAATTGGAAGAGGGAATACAAAACAAAAACTGCCCAAAGGAAAAATGTAAAATCCACTGACCTCATTTATATGTGTTATATAAAGAAACATAGCAAGGAAACAGACCATGTGCAAAGAAAACAAATCTTAAGACTCTAAAAAACTGAGGTTATTAAATTAGGGCTAGGTTGAAAGGGAGCAGTGTTCCAATAGAATATATTAGAGGGAATTTGAAATCAGTGAAGTGGGTGTGGTAATAATAAATATTTTAGGAGATTTAAAATTCTGCCCTTAAATTAAATAAATGTTTAATAAACCAACATTTTCCCGACTAATTATTTGCAGAATGTTTTGATGTATACGTGCTCCCAGCAGAAAATAAATAGACAAAATCAAAAATAGTGGCACTTTTCCCTGATACCTTATCACCAAATGAACTTCAGCGTGGGCCATTGGTATTGTTACCTGCAATGTGTCAAATCTGGTTATGTTTTAAAGTGTCAATTTTAGTTATGTTGCTGTCTTGTTTTAAATGAACAGTTTTTCCCTATACCTTCAGCTAAGAACAATATTTTCTTTAAGTACATGAGAAATATCAATTTCCCCCAAAGACTGTATCACCCATCCAACAAAATAGAAAGCCACTTACTTATTTAATGCTGACAAGGCATCTACTGAAAGACCATTTATCTTTTCTGATAGATTAGGATCGGAGAGACAAGCACATTATTTTCTTTCTGAACTATCAAAACCAAGCAAATATAAAGAAAATGAACTCGCCTAATTCTAAACCACTGTCACACTTAAGAATTCATGATAATATAAAAATATAACTTTTTAAAAATGATTACATAGTTTACAGAGTGAGTGCAATTTATTCTCTTATATTCTACAACAAATACCTATTCTTTCTTTTGTGTGTGGGGGCCACACCTGGCTCTGCTCAGGGGTGACTAATGGCTCTACACTGAGGAATAACTCCTGATGGTGCTCAGGGATGAGCTGCCAATGGTTGAATCCTAATTGGACACATGCAAGAGAAGAACTCTACCACTATACTATCACTGCAGCCCTCTTTAAAATCTTCATACCCTTTATTTTAGCAATATATAAAAAAGGTTTACCAAATTCTACCATCAAATCAATGCAAATCAATGATGTACTTGAGGAAAAAACAATACTCTGAGTATCCTGTCTTTCCATTAAAAAGCTTACCTTTCCAAATGATAAGATCCTTTCTATTGTTGTCCTACGACTGCTGTAACAAAATTCCATAAACTTGGTGACTCAAAAAAGGAAAGAAAAAAATTTATTGTTTTACACTGTTGACAGCCAGAATTCCAAATCAAGGTGACTGCAAGCCTGGGCCCTTCTCTAGGCTCTGAGGGAAAATTTGTCCCACGACAAATTCAGTTCACATGGTTGTTAGCAAGCCTAGGTATTACTGAATATGTACACTCAGCATTTCCAATTTTCCTGTGTTCACATGAAGTCTCCATGTCTACCTCTGTGTCCTCACACTGATTTCTTACTAAACATTACCAGTCACTAGATTTAAGGGCCACCTTAATTCATCCAGTTGGCCCTGCATTAAATTGATAGTATTTGGGTAGTCTATTTTTACAAATAAAGACATATTCAGATTCAAGATTAGAGTTTCTTTTCTTGTTTGTTTGTTTGGTTTTTTTGTTTGTTTGTGGAACAAACCCATTGATGCTCAGGGATTACTCCTTACTCTACACTTAGGAATTACTCTGGTAGTGCTTGGGTAATCTTATGGGATGCCAAGGATTGAACCTGGGTTGGCCACGTGGAAGGCAAAGGCCCTCCCCACTGGACTATCATTCTGGCCCCAAAGTTAGAGTTTCAACATATCTTTTTGTACTTACTTTTGTTTTGGGGCCACACCTGGCTGTGATAGGGCTTGTTCCTGGCTCAACAATAACTGGAGGGCCACGTGATGCTAGGGATGGAAACTTGGCTGCATGAAAAGCATGTATTCAAGTCCGCTGATCTATCTTGTTCGCCATCTACTGTATACTCTTGATATGATGTGATGGAAACATCACCTTCCATTATCTTATTGCCAATAACCCACAGTCTCAGTCTTATCCTGAGAAAAGCATCAGACAAATCCTACCAATGAACATTTTGCAGAATATCTGACCTATCTGACTCCTCCAAACCGTCAAGGTCATTGAAAATAAGAAATCTCTGACAAACTGTCATGGCCAATAAGAAGGTAAACAGAAACAAAAACTAAATGTAACATGGAATCCTAAATGTGATATTAAGTAGAAAAAAAAAAGGGTTGTGAGGAAAAATTTAAAAAGATAAAAATTGCAGATTATAAATATGTGTACAAAATTGATAATTATGTACATAAATTATGTTATTAATCGTAAAAATATACCACTTTATTCTAAAATATTAACAATTGGAGAAATGAGGCATGTATGAATCCCTTTGAAAAGTGAAGTGGAGCAAGGAAACCCTCTTTAACAAATTGTGCTGACAAAACTGGACGGGACGGCTACATGCAAAACAGTGGGCTCAGATCTCTGCCTAACTCCATGTACAAAGGTAAGATCAAAGTGGATTAAAGACCTCAACATCAGACCGGAATCCATAAGGTACATTGAGGAAAAAGTTGGCAAAACCCTCCATGACATAGAAGCTAATGGTATCTTCAAAGATGTCACGCCGCTGGCCAAGCAAGTGAAAACAGAGATAGACAAATGGGACTATCTTAAGCTAAGAAGCTTCTGCACCTCAAAAGAAACAGTGACCAAACTACAAAGACAGTCTACAGAATGGGAAAGGATATTCGCCAAATACACATCCAACAAGGGGTTGATATCAAGGATATACAAAGTACTGGTTGAAGTCCACAAAAAGAAAACATCCAACCCCATCAAAAAATGGGGAGATGAAATGAATAGAAACTTTCACAAAGAAGAAATCCGAATGGCTAAAAGGCACATGGAAAAATGCTCTAGATCATTAATCAACAGGGAGATACACATCAAAACCACAATGAGATATCACTTCACACCACAGAGACTGGCCCATATCCACAAGTACAAAAGCAACTGGTGCTGGCGCAGATGTGGCGAGAAAGGGACCCTCCTTCACTGTTGGTGGGAATGCCAACTGGTTCAGCCCTTTTGGAAAACAGTATGGACGATGTTCAAAAATTTAGAAATTGAGCTCCCATTTGACCCAGCAATAACACTCCTGTAAATATATCCCAGAGAGGCAAAAAGAGTTTAGTGGAAGTGACATCTGCAATTGTTTGTTCATTGCAGCACTCTTTACAATTGCCAGAATCTGGAAAAAACCTGAGTGCCCAAGAACAGACAACTGGTTAAAGAACCTTTGGTACATTAAAACAATGAAGTACTATGTAACTGTTAGAAAAGACGAAGTCCTGAAATTTATATACAAGTGGTACTACATGGAAAGTATCACGTTAAGCGAAATGACTCAGAAAGAAAGGGATAGACATAGAAGATTGCATTCATCTGGGGAACATAAAGTAACAAAATAGGAGACCAACACCCAAGAATGGCCGAGATTAGTACCAGGAATTTTACTCCATGGCTTGGAGGTCAACCACACATGCTAGGGGGAAAGGGAGCTCTGATAGAGAAGGGAACACCAAATAAAGGTGTTGGGAGGATCCTCCAGGATGGGAGAAGCATGCTGAAAGTAGACTATAGACCAAACATGACTGTCACCCATTTCCTCTTTTGCAAACCACAACACCCAATAAGAGAGAGAGAACAAAAGGGAATGCCCTGCCACAGAGGCAGGGTGTAATGGGGGTGGGGGTTGGGAGGGATACTGGGATCTGTGGTGTTAGGAAATGGGCACTGATGGAGGGATGGGTATTTGATCATTGTATAATTGAAAGCCAAGCACAAAAATTTATAAGTCTGCAACTGTACCTCATGATGTCTCACTAATAAAAAAAATAAATTAAAAAATAAAAAATAAAAAGATAAAAATTACAGATTATTAATATGTGTACACAATTGATAATTATGTACATAAATTATGTTATTAATTGTTAAAATATACCACTTTATTCTAAAATATTAACAATTGGAGAAATGAGGCATAGGATATATGAATCCCTTTGTACTTGCTTCTAAATTATTCTTTATATCTGTAGCACTGTAGCACTGTTGTTCCTCGATTTGCTCAAGCAAGCACCAGTAATGTCTCTGTTGTGAGACTTGTTGTTACTGTTTTTGGTGTATTGATATGCCACAGGGAGCTCGCCAGGCTCTGCTGTGGGGGATTCTATATATCTAAAAATTAAAATTCAATCTAAAAATTCCCCTAAACTACTATCCTTGGGGAAAATGAAAATACAAAATCCTTTCACAAATACTTAGTATGACATCTTGAATTGAATGATTAAGTAAGTTATTCTTGATTGGTTGTAAGACAATGGTATTATTCTTTAGTCATATTATTATTTTTAATGAACAAAAACTTATCCCAAAATGTAAATTAGAGATGGATTTATAAAAATTCAGAAATTTTCCAGGAATTGCAGGCTAATCAGCCAGTATCTTTATTAATAATATTAGTAGACTCTTGCTGTTAACCTTCATCTAATTATTTGCTTATCTCCTTAATAATTAGCCCTGTTTCTCCTCTTTCTGCTATTTAGGCCTATCACATTTTCATTCTTAAAAGGTGCCCAATATGGGCCCCCATGTTACTCTAAGAAGGCCACAAGAAAAACACATAAGTGAAATGTCATGGCAAGAGTCTAGTGGATTAAACAGTAAATGGCGGGGGAACATAGGAAAGAAATAAGGCTGAAAGGGATTCACTGTTGGTAAACAGTTGAAAAACACTGTTTAAATTACTACACATTCCAGCTGATCTGCACTGGCACAGAACATACTCTTCCAAATCCCAAATTTGTCTAAGAGAATCATTTGAAAACCTTTGTGTGAAGTTTGTTCATTAAGTCCAGGCAAGATTTTTAGAAAATATTCAAATATGTATAGTGATTTGCACTGTAGCTAGCACTGTCGCACTGTCCTCTCATTGTTCATCGATTTGCTCGAGCAGGCACCAGTAAGGTCTCACAACAAATTGTGAGACTTGTTGTTGCTATTTTTGGCATGTCGAATATGTCACAGGGAGATTGCTAGGCTTTGCTGTGCGGGCTAGATACTTTCAGTAGCTTGTCGGGCTCTCCAAGAGAAGTAGAGGAATTAAACCCAGGTCGGCTGCGTGCAAGGCAAATTCCCTACCTGCTGTGCTATTACTCCAGCCCTAGTGATTTGCAACATCCATTAATAGCAGCAGTATTTTAGAGAAAATTTAAGACAGAAAGATTAATTATAAATTTTAAGTTAGAAATTACCACTGTCTTTAATTTCCAAATATATTCAGAAAGCCCCTTAAAAAGGCAAGTTATTGTGAATAACTCTGGTCAGTGTTGCCAGAGGGAAAATTAGCTAATGAAGATACTAAATTTTGAATCATAGTAAAATTGAGCGATAGGATTGATTCAATATGCCAAAAACAGTAACAACAATTCTTACAATGGAGATGTTACTTACTGGTGCCCGCTTGAGCAAATCAATGAACAATGGGACTACAGTGCTACAGTAAAATTGACACTGAGTTATTATGCATGCATGAATCAGGAATCAAGGGTTGCAATTAAGATGAAATCTCACTTTTACCTAATAAAAGATAATTTTATAAAAGTAATTTAATATACCCTCAATTTCAGAAGTTTTGATCACAAGAAAAATGGGGAGAGGACATTCTGCCCACAGATGCCAATCTAGCCTGGCTAAACTCTTTACACAGCCCAGGGCTTGCATTGTGGGACAAACACTGTAGGACTTGTCTTAGCTTCCTCTGGGACGGAGGAGGGAGGAAGCATGATGGGATGCCAGCCTCAGCCGCTGTCCACCTGGGGACCACCTCCTGGGTTGCAGAGCCCTCTGATCTTCCCATTCTGCCCTTCTCCTCAAGCGATCTTAAATCTGTCTTAAGTCTTTGTTCCCAGCACATCACAACCAAACTCTGCGTTCCACTGAGTGTCACTTGGGATGTGCATAAACACCACAAGGCCACGGGAGGGGGTGTGGCCACGGGTGTGACACTGCACTCCGGTGTGTGACATCCGGGCACCCCAGAGAAAAACACATGAGCAACACAGACACATGTGAGCAACCCCCTCATCAAAACAACATCATAATGACAAAGGAGGTGTGGAGAGTAAGAATAAAATCTCTAAGAATTATTATTAAAAGCTGTTATGGGGGAAAAACAGTAACCTATCAAAGCACCGTGACTGGATCATTATCAGATTCTCAGCAAAGACTATAGGCAAAGAGAAAGTGAATGACATATTCACCACCTGGCCCCCTGGCGCCGTGTAATCCCATAAGCGGCCAAGACTCAGAGACTATAAAATCCAGCTCCCGGACAAGACCAGTGCAGTCTCCTGCCCCTGCGCCTGGCTGTTCCTCGCTGGGGTCCCTTGGAGGGGAGCGGGTTGAGCTTTCCTCCCTGCCCCGATCAGGGCTCCGGCAGCGGAAGAACTCCAGGACCAGCCACCACCATGCCGAGACCACTCTCCGCACACATGAAGGTACTGGCAGAGGGACAAATCCACGCGGGTTCTGGGGCCGAGATCTCCAAGCCTACTCGGATTGGAGTTGAGCATCCTCCACCCAGATCCTCCAAATTCCAGTAGGCGGGGGTCACACCCATCACCTGGCCCCCTGGCGCCATGTAATCCCATCAGCGGCCAAGACTCAGAGACTATAAAATCCAGCTCCCGGATGTCTTAGCAGGACATCTTTTTATGACATCTTATTATCTCATTAATACTTTGGACAAACTTGCAGGCTATCGAATGTAGCCTGCCCACAGGGCAGAGTCTGGCAAACTCCCTGTGGCGTACCAAATATGCCAAATACCAGTAACAATGATGGGTCTCATTCTCCTAAAGAGCCTTGAATATAATCTTAGGGCTAGGATGAAAGAGACATTACTGGGGCCTGCCCGAGGCAATCGACGAATAACAGGATGATGAATGAATGAATGAATGAATGATCACAAGAATAGTAACATCTCTGACTTAGAGAAAACATTGGCCAAGACTTTGAATCTTTAAATCCTCAAGCTACATATTATCTCCATAATAAGTGCCAAAGAATTAATTCACAGAGTTGTAGCTGCCAGAATAACATTTCTCACTACTGGTTATTATTGGACTCCAAATTCTATTTTTTTCTCCTACAGTTGAGAATGAAATAGACCAATTAGATCAAAATCTCTTTTGCCCTGAGAACATTTAATGACATATACAGACATTAGGTCAAATTTGCAAGAGTATTTAGCAGATAGGAAAGGTTTAGAAAATTACAGTCTAATAATGAGTACCAAATAAATGTTAGCTATCATTTATTCTAAGAGTCCTTCCCTAGAGCCTTTAATAATCCATGGTTTAAGAGGCATAAAAAGATAAACCAATAAAAATATTTCTTACTAAGCAAAAGAGTTCCCATTTTACTGTTTCTTTTAACCCTACTCTTGCCCGTATTTGATTTCTAAAATAGGTAACTTCAGGCTCCTGCTACCTTAACAGTTGTATGCAACCCTGAGAGAAAGAAGTAATTTATGGAGAAAACAGATGCAAAATTAATTAATTAATAAAAGAGATAATCCATTTTAAAAGGTGAGAAATAATCATCAAAAATTCCTGCAAGATAATGTATAATATATATCTTAATAAAGAGTTATTATAGAGGTGTAAGCTACTAGGGATGAAAAACAAATGGCACTACAATGAAAAGAAAAATTTGGGTCATACAGACTTATATAAACAAAGTTTATGATCTGCAGATACACATGCTGCTCCCAAATAGTTGTCATGTATTGAGGTCAAAAGTACACTCAGAATCTGCAAAGCAAATGTCTTTTTTTTTTCCATGAATATTCTCAGTATCTCTGTAAATCCCAAATTACCCTAAGCATTTTTGTGAATGTGATTCATAGTCATCTTAAATTTCCTTCCAAATATTTCCTGGTTCTGAGATTGTTATTGTTAAGGTTTGCCATATAGTGATAGGAACAAGTCCATAACAATGTTCATAGAAAATAGTGCAATAATTCCACACATAAAGGAGCTTATTTGGTTTTGGTTATAAATAACAAACAATATCTAAATCCAAAGCAAACCGATAGGGAAAACCCTCAGCTTTTCACTTCAATATACCTGGCACAAAAGCATCTGCTACAATATGCAGAAGGTAATTCATCAAATAAAAGATTATAAGACATCACACAATACTACTAATCTTCAGAGATGCATCAAGCGATAGTAAAAGTCTCTGAAAAGTTAGAAAATTTCTGAGTTTCTGCAAATCTGTGGGGAATTAAGATTATCTAGGAAGGCAATTTATTACTTTCTATAGTTTACAACACTAAGGGACTTAGGGAATGTAAATTTCATATGCTTCCTCTACAAAGTTGGTTATCACAAGAGGTCAGGATATTTTTTTCTTACAATGTTTCATCTTTTCAAAACTATTGGAATTGCACAGATTTGAATGCCAGAGGGAGAATAGAAAGTTCTGTTACAATTTTGATAACAAGTATTGCAGATAAAAGGTCAGTATTCAATATTCTTATGTGTGGCTGATAAACTCAAGCTTTTAAAATAATAGCTTATGCTTTTCTTCCATAAAATAATGATGTGCACATGAGAAGGGCTTCCCAGTTGGGAGTCCATGAGAAGGTTAGCTGGATCCGTGCATGGCACTGAAAAATGCAAGCCAGGTGACCAAAAGAAAACCTTTCAGAGTCTGACTGGACTGATGGGTCCATTGCCTTAATATCTATTATTTTTCTTACTGAGTGTATGAAATTATACTAAGAAACTTTGAAATCTCATTTCTCAAAAACTTTTTCATCTAAGAAAATACATACCAGTAAACATGTAATTTTTCCAGGTACCAACAACCCCAAAAGCACAACCAATAAAAATAAGACTGTTAGATAAAAATGTCATATATCAGAAAGAAATGATTTTTACAAATATTGAACACAATTAAAGATGTAGAGATATTTTTAAGTACTAGAGACATCAACTGGTAGCATTAAGTGGTTATTAAAAAGAATAGTGCTAACTAGGTCAGAGAGGGGACCACTATGACAATGATAGTGAAAATAAATACTCTGGACAAGAACTGAGTGCTGAAAGGAGGTAAAATTTTATACGTGATAACCTTACTCATCTGTATTGTAAAGCATAATTCCCCAAAGGAAAGGAAGAGCAGAGAGAGTGTGTGTGTTTGTGTCTGCCATAGAGGCAGGCTGGGGAAGGAGGGTCAACTGAGGACACTGGTATTGAAAAATGTATACTGGTGATGGGACAGGTGTTGGAACATTGTGATTGAAACCTTACCATAAACAACTTTGTAACTATGAGTCTCATGGTGATTCAATAAAAATAAATCAAAAAATAAATGACTGTTGTGTAGCTAGTTTCATAACTATGAGATTCCCATAAGGATCTCACTCAACCATTGTTTCTTTCAAATCTATTGACAAACTCAAAAACAAGTAGAGGACAAAAATATAGCAGCACTGACATACGGGGAAGGGACATTCCCATGTTATAAAATATGAGGATGCATCATCTAGAGTCCAAAATATCTGATAAATTCCTTTAAATTCCACAGATTTAATGTACATGTGCTAGGGCATGAGATGAACATAGGACAGACTGAAAAAAAAAAGTCAATAAAAAAACACTTCACAAACCAGTTGACAAGTCTGGTCTTGACAAGAGGCACATGCAGTCATCATGGAATGAATAGAACACTGATGGTGGAATGTTCCCAATAAAGTAGTTTTAGTGCCAGTAGTTGTAGAAGGAAGCAGATGTTATCCACCCTTAAAATGCACACACAGCTAGAATGAAGACAGTAAAGATTTAGGTACGAAAAATTGACCCTACCAAAACATGATTGATAGTGGAACACTCTGTCCTACAGCAACGCCTACTTATTAGCAATACTTTTGTCCTAACCACTGGATAGTAGAGTTAACAATTACCTCTTTCAACAATTTATTCAGCAAAATTCACTAGAAAGGAATTCTAATACCTGTATAAACAGTAAGAATACACAAAAAAGTTTCTACCTGCATTTTGAAAATACAAAAGTTATACAGGTATATTAGCACCATACTGAATTGGGCCTAGATATATATTATGCAATTGCACAGCGGGTAGGGCGTTCGCCTTCCAAGCGGCCAACATGGCTGGCCCGAGTTCGATTCCTCCGCCCCTCTCGGAGAGCCCGGCAAGCTACCGAGAGTATTCGATATGCCAGACACAGTAACAACAAAGTCTCCAATGGAGACGTTACTGGGCCCGCTCGAGCAAATCGACGATCAACGGGAGGGCCTTTACCTTTACCTTTATATTTATTCATTTATTTGTTGGGGATGGAAGCACACCATTTCTTGTGGTGCTTAGGAGCTATTTCTGGTTCTGTAATATAAAGTGAAATGAACATGGGACCATGTGCAGTGACAGGCATTGAACCAGGGTCAGAAGAATGCTAGGCAAGGGCATCATCTCCTGTCCTATCTTTGAGGTCTATATTATGAAAACTTAGATAAAAATAATGTAGCCCATTAGTGATACTGAAGGGGGAAATGATAGTGTATTATAAAGTTCTCAGTGAAATTATATTAAACATACTATATTTAAAATAAGAGGAAAATGAGATGCTAATTATAGTACTGTTTTAAAGGTACTTGCCTTGTACACAACCTACCTGGGTTCAATCTCTGGCACCACATGTGGTCCTCTGAGCCCACCAGGAGTGATTCCTAATAATAAAGCCAGGAGTAAGCTCTAAATACAGCAAGGCATGGCCAAAAGTAGTTGATGAAACAAAAAAGAAGGAAATATTAGAAAATAATAGAGTAAAATTATGTTGAATAAGGCAAAAAATCTCAAAAATTAAAAATTCTATAAATAAAATCAGTGTTATGAACATCAGAATATTTGTCAATATTTGGGTCAAAAATGCAGATGAGTAGTTATAGTACATGTTTCACATTTGTGAGGTGCTGAATTTTTTCCCCAGCAACCCTCCCCACCAAAAATACAAGATGCAAAATTTACAAGAAGTATCAAAATTTGCTAACGCAGGACAAAATTGGAAACAATAAGAGAAAGTATTATAGCCATAAGGTAGAAGAAACTATCATCCTTGAGATAAGTAAACAGAAAAAAAATGACAGAAGCAACAATTAAATAAGTGATATAACAACAGATATCCCTGAGAAATAGCTTGCAACTTTGATACCGGAAGTTTCTATAAATATAAAAAAACTTATACCCCTTCATTAAAAAAGTTAAGAATTAATCTGAAAAATAAATATTTTATAAGCACCCATCTTGAAAGAATATATATGTATATTATATATTGTGTGTGTGATAACTGACTTTGAATTGTTATGCTTTATTTTTGTGGAGGAAAAACATCAAACAAGATTATAGATTTGTGGGAAATGCAAGTATGCAAGTCAAATATTCTGTACCAAGTAGAAGTAAATATTATATATATATGTGTGTATATATATATATATGAAGGCCATGGGATATTCTCAGATACTCTCGTGTTGAAAAATAAACCTCCAGAGAAACAGATTCTAAGTAACCACATAAGGATTTTTAACTGAGAACTCAAGAATAAAAATACTGAAGTGAGGGAAAGTTGCCTGGATAAAATCACCTCAATATACAATTAAGTCAAAATTGTTTTTGCAAATGTCATACTAAAACGCAAATTTTATAAATAATTTTTGAAAGGTAAAATGCATGTTGTAAAACATTTAATAAATGGAGAAATTATGCTATATAAAGGTAAAGACCCTCCCGTTGATCGTCGATTTGCTCGAGCGGGCCCAGTAACGTCTCCATTGGAGACTTTGTTGTTACTGTGTCTGGCATATCGAATACTCTCGGTAGCTTGCCGGGCTCTCCGAGAGGGGCGGAGGAATCGAACTCGGGTCGGCCATGTTGGCCGCTTGTAAGGCGAATGCCCTACCCGCTGTGCTATCGCTCTAGCCCCATGCTATATACATGATGAAAATTTATAAACTCCTCTCAAGCATGTAAAGTTTAAATATTAAATATTTAAATATTAAAGGCTAGAGCTAAAGGCAGCCAGTAGGGCATTTGCCTTGCATGCGGCCGGTCCTGCCGAGCCAGGTTCAATTCCTCCACTCCTCTTGGAGAGCCCGGCAAGCTACTGAAAGTATCTTGCCCACACGGCAAAGCCTGGCAAACTACCCGTGACATATTCGATATGCCAAACACAGTAACAATTGTCACAATGGAGATGTTACTGGGCCCACTCAAGCAAATCGATGAACAACGGGAGTTCAGTGACAGTGATTAAATGCTAAATTAATTACAGTTTAGGCCACCAAGTACCAGCCTGGGCTAGAGAGAAAGCACAAAAGGTGAGGAACTTGCCTAGCACGCAGCTATAGCAGCTGGGCTGAAACTCTGATTAAAATCCCTGGCACTAAATATGGTCCCCTAAGCATCTCCAGAGGTCAGTCTTAAGCACAGAACTATAAATAACTGATGAGTACTGCCAGGTGTGACCGACTCTCCACCCATCCCCACCTCCCGCCAAAGAAAAGAATTATGTCTTGAAATCTAATTACCAGTTGAACAGTATGGTGCCTTAACCTCATAGTTCTGGGTAGTGGAGAGGAGAGCGGTAGCAGCTTCCTTTACCTTGTCAGCCACCCCGGGAAGTGCCAGGAAACCTGGGATCCGTGAGGATCTGTGCTGAAGATTGGTACAGACTTTACTGTGTCACCAGCTCCAAAAGTGTTGGCAAACTGTGCCTGAGTCACCCTGCCTGGTGTGGAAAATGATCCCTGTCACCAAGGAACTGCAAGAAAAGCAAGCCAGTCCTAAATCTTTCTCAGGTTTTCCAGGAACATCTATTTTCCTCACAGAAAAAAATTTCAGGAGTTGATAACAGGGAAGAAAAATCAGTTTAGCTGGGGATTAAAGGGAGAGAAAGACAGAGATACATGCACAAGAGAAAACATGGGATTATCCAGGGCAAAGAGTACAAAGTACACATCCCAAGGTTTATGGGTTATTCCCCTGGAATGGAACATGACCCCCAAAGTGTGAAAGTATATTATCAGGCCCTTGAGGCAAGGCCTCTTTTCCTCTGCCAAGTTATTTATACTGTTTTCCCAGACCGCCCCCCCTTACATTCCCATGTCCTTTGCTCAGGTAGTTAGTTGTCAAGTGGGAGAGCCCATCCAAGCACTTGGCCTGGAATTCTGCATCTCCATGATTTTCTAATGCCTAACAGAGGTCTTTTTTTCACAAAGACATTCATTCCTTCTGGCTGATTTGGGTTCCAGACAATATTTTTCCCAATTTACACTCCCAGGGCCCCCTTTTCTCCCTATCTGCAACAGTTCTACTGCATCTAAAATACATTCAAGTGAAATGTGTTCTTTAGGAAGAGGTAAAATTCCAAGAGACATTTATGAAAATTCAGTGTCCCTTATTAGAAGGAAAATCTACAAGGCCAGAGAACCTTAACTCCTGCAAATGTTGTTCTTCAAAGCATTTCAAGAATCATTGTCAGAAAAATGAAACTTGATCCTGCTTTTTGTTTAGAATTAGTTCTTATCATGGAACTGTCACTTCCAGGCATTCCAACCTCAGGCACACAAAGAGCTGTAGCCTGACAGGAGCTATAATCAAAAGCAAAGCAACTGGTGATAAAGTATGAGGTGCTACGAGTTTTGATATAAATCAATAGAGAAATCCCATCTCTATCCAGTGAAATCATTTATAACTTTATTTCTTTCAGGAAATACAACCTGTGTCAAAAGAAAAGCAGAGTCAGAATGTGCGGCTCTAAGTCCTAAAATTGCTACTTTCTTGATAGTTACTTCTTTAGCCAACTCCTTTGTTACTGACATGTGAAAAGATAATTCCTGAAATAACTCATTTTAAATCTACTGTAGACCCAAGGGTTAAAGACCATTGTGTTGACAGTTGAAAGCTCTCCCCACTTCTGTCTTCAGCTGGGTGGAGCAGCTTTTTCTCTTCCCCAACAATAGGCCCTGCTAACTACTAAATAATTCTGAATTTAAAAGAAAACCACCTTAACTTCAGCTCAGTTAATGTTCCCCAACCTTCTATCCCCAAGTCTTTCTAGTTAAAAATATTACTGCTGCATGGCATAAAATAAGAAAAACAGTATTGTTTTACTTCATAATTTAAGTCCGAGTTGCCTGGAGGACTTTCCTAATGAAAGACTACTGAAAGAATTCTTATTTGCTGGCTCCATTTTCCCTCCCAACCACAGAGGAGTTCCAGCGTATATGCAGGTGTGGTCAGGTGGTGCTTTCACAGTAGAGGGAAAACTGGCAAGAGGGGCAAACCATTTGTGTTTGACCAGCATGTGGCAATTCCTAAAATCCTGGCTGAATAAAAATAAAAAAATAACAAAGCCCATTTCAAACTCAAGAATATTACCTCTCGGATAGGGACCACTATAGATGTTGAGGAAGTGCAAATTAAAAGTTAAAAATTCATTCTAAATTTTTTATTGTTGTGAAATGAACATGGAGATCCTATTCTTATGTTTTGATGCAGCCAGGCTCACTTTTTCATACAGTCACAGGAAGGGACTGGAATGTAGAAGGGCAGAGGAAGGGACCTTCTATTCTTTGTGACTGACTAAAAGAAACCTTACAAATGCACTTCCTACTGGACTTAATCTGTCCCCACACCAAACACTCATAGTTCACCCTACAAATCTATTCACCTATGATCATATGGTAGCAGGCAGGCAGCTATGGCAACTCAAACATATAGTATTCATGCATCTGGATATCATTTTTGTATATAGCAACTCTTAAACTGTTTATGCAAGAACAAGTACTCTCACTCTTTTGAATATCTTTGTTCTTACAAAATATGATGAACAATTCATTTTAGCTTATAAATGCTTGAAGTAACAGTGACCCACTGGCTGCCATTTTCCAGCTTTCTGTGACTTCTAAATGAGATAATTTATGCTAGAAAAATTACTTCAATTTCCATTAATTTCTGCCAAAGAGAATTTTAATTTCCATTATCATCACTGAGATATAAGGTCTGAAATCTCCTGCCCTGTACTAGACCCTACTGTGAGCAGTAAACACAAGAAACAAAATTCTTATTATCATGATGCTATATTCTAATGGTGAAAGAACAAAAATGAAAGGAATGAAGAGTATAAATTCTACTAGAAAAGCAATTTCTCAAAATAATATTTACAGATTTTCTCTAATGTATAATATAGAATCTTAAGCAAACTGTCTTTCCATTTCTATGCAGTGTTTTAGGCCAAGGATCTTAGTAGCTGAAAAAACACAATCTAAGATGAAGTCTCAACCTCTGTTCTTTTTCCTGGTACTCTAATAAGGATCAAAGACTTTCTTAGGAGAACATGAACCCAGTGATCCTTTTACTGTCGAGATCCTGAGACTGACAGATAGAAATGACTTCTTCCTAAAAAACCTGCTTGCACAAACTGACCATCAACTAACCTTCAACAGGAAATACTTGTCTTAGATCACTGAGCCTCTTAATGATCCCTCTGTATCTCTCACTCACCTTTTATACATATGTAAAACTTCAAGTCCTTTAGTGGCACTGAGATATTCTCTGATCTCTGCTCCTCTTCTCCCCTGAAAGGTAAAATTTCACGCTTCACACCTATCTCCACATATTTTATTTGTCTGCCTGACTCTTAGTAGACATAGAAGTACTTTAATAATATATTGACCCAAATACTGCAAATAATCTTATTTCAGTTTCACTTCTAAGGACAGAAGTGCATACTCAAGTGAAGAAAGTTTTAGTTTTCTCCATTAAAATGTACCAAATAATTTCAGTATTTAGCTGTAGCTTTATTTGAAATAGAAAATATTTTATTAGAAAAATAAGAAATGTCTTGATAATAGAAATATTTTATTATAACTGTCACTGTCACTGTTGTTCATTGATTTGCTCTAGCGGGCCCAGTAACATTGTGAGACTTCTTACTGTGTTTGGCATATTAAATACGGCATATCAAATACACCATGGGTAGCTTGCCAGGCTTTGCCCTGTGGGCGAGATACTCTCGGTAGCTTGCCGGGCTCTCCAAGAGGAGCAGAGGAATCAAACTCGGGTCAGCCATGATGGCTGCTTGCAAGGCAAACACCCTACCCGCTGTGCTATCACTCCAGCCCTTTATTTTAACAATTTTAACAATAAAATATTTTGTAGATAGGGCTGGAGCGATAGCACAGCGGGTAGGGCGTTCGCCTTACAAGCGGCCAACATGGCCGACCCGAGTTCGATTCCTCTGCCCCTCTCGGAGAGCCCGGCAAGCTACCGAGAGTATTCGATATGCCAGACACAGTAACAACAAAGTCTCCAATGGAGACGTTACTGGGCCCGCTCGAGCAAATCGACGATCAACGGGAGGGCCTTTACCTTTACCTACCTTTACCATTATTTCTGTACTTTTTCAGAAATAAAATAAAATACAAATAGTGAAATGAGCCAACCATGATATAACTCCTTAATAGTAAAGATGTACAATGAACTGATCTTTCAAATTAGATCTTAGTTTGCCCACAATTTACATAACATAATGATTTAGATAATGCCAGTGTTTAATAAATATCACAGCTTTCAATACTCTTTTTCTCCCACATTCTATATGTTAACATGTCCGCAGAATAAAAGAATCAAAATTACATAAAGACATATTCATGAAAGTTATCATTTTATGTTCCTGATTGTCTCCTCTTGGCTCTGAGTAAGTACTATATGTAATTTTAGACAATAATTTCCCCAAATGATAAAAAAATGAATTTAAACTGGTGACATGTCAGAAATCATTCTGTAACTGTACTACATTCATTAATAATTGTTGAATTATAGTTCAGATTAATAGATCACATTCATTATAACAACAAACAGATCTGTATGAGTAAGTTACGATCTTAAATGTGATAGAAATGTCAAATAATATATTCAGGAATTTTTATGTAGTATTATTCTTATCCTCACATCTTTTAATGCAGGTCATATTAAACTATCATCTATCTCCTTTTATACTGCAGAACTCAAAATTGACTCTGAACAAATAGCTTCATTGATTCTAGACTAATTAAGGATCCCTATAAATGGCTTTTGAGCAATTTATAAGATATTGTTCAATTTTCCTTCAGTCAAATTTGTTTTATCCTAACCTTCTGTACTTTGTAGATATTTAAATTGTATTTCATGAAACACTTAAGATTCTAAGGATATTTTTACTTGCAATAGTTGCTTTGACTTTGCCTGTTACTCACACTATGCAAATTAAGTAATGCTTTATATAGGTTAATAAACTTATACCTAACAATTAACATAATCACTTTAATCATAATTTAAATATAAAATTTATTCACATCAGATATGCAAATCTCACCAAGCTAAAAGGCAGAATAATATAATAAAATCAAAACTAAACATCGCTATTTAAGTTTTTTCAATTGCCTAAATGCAGAAGGGAAAGCTGTAAAGGATAACAAAAATGTGCATGAGGTGCTGAAATATAGTTGATAATGGATTTGCCTGGCACATGACCAATCCTGGTTTGATCTCTGACACCCCATATGATCCCCTGAGCATCACCAGGAGTGTTCTCTGAGCAGATGATCCCAGATGAAAACCCTAAAACCCTACCATTGGCTGTGGTCCAAAAACAAACTAAAAGAAATACCTAACAAAAACAAACTAAACATTCAGGAATATGACTGTATGGAAAGCAGAAAGCCAGAGATATTAAAATACAAGTGTTCAGTCACTTATAGATAATCTCAACAGTTCACAATTAGTCTGTCTTAGAGCATATTCATATTCTCATCTAAAGGTGGCTTAACTCAGAAGCATGGAATTGGTGGAGGTTGCTGAGCACTATTCATCAGTTAAGATAGTTCCCATGCATTGTGGTGCACATCTGCTATGAGTACTGCTGAGAGACCTATTCCCACTGCAGGGGATGAAGGCTTTGAAAATAACACCAGATACCATGGATTCCCCATTCAGGTAAGAAAGATTACTCTGCTCCCTGAAATTTAACTCTGTTATGAAAGACAAAGAAACAACAAAACCTGAGTTCTACCAATAGTCAGGAAATAAAAATAATCTAAATGTTTAACAACAGATAAATAGATATGCCCAGTTACAGTATAAAGAGCAAAGAAGAATACAGAAATGAAACTAAATATATATTTATATTAGTCTATATAAAACTACCATTAAGTTGTAAAAGGAAGGACTCTTAAGCAATGTCTGAGGAAAACTAAATAGCTACATGCAGGAAAAAAAAGAAAGAAAAAGAAAGGAAAGAGAGCAAAAGAAGGTCACTACTTAACAATATACACAAACATTTACTCTAAATTGACTGATTACTTGGATACTAGACTCCAGGAAATCATAAAAGAGAAGAAAACATAGTTGCAATGCTTTAGGGCTTCAACATCTAAAATATGTTTGGAAACTCAACGCCAATTGTAAGAAAACATAAGCAGAAATATATAAATGGCATTAAAAGTTAACAAAACCAAAAGAACAGCTTTGCAATTTGTAGAATATATTTGCACATCATACACCCACAAAGAACAAAGAAGCCAACAACCTAAAAGGAAGCAATCCAATACGAAAATAGACCAAAGAGCTGAACAGATACTCCTCTGAGGAAGACATCAGGTGGTCCACAGACACATGAAGAAATGTTCAGCAGCACTTACTTTAAGGGAAATGAAAATCCAAACTCAATCAGTTATCTACTCATCCTCGTGGAATTAACAAGAAAAAGATTCTGAAGAACAAAAGTTATTTAGGATATGGAGAAAAAAGAACACTAATATGCTATTCGTAATTGGTACAATCACATTGAAAAATGTAGCGATTCCTTAAAAAATTAAATTATGAGCACCATATAATCAAACAGTACTAATATGAGATATAGGTATGCAGAAAATGATAATACTAACTCAGAGGCTAGAGCGATAGCACAGCGGATAGGGCATTTGCCCTGCACACAGCCAATCCGGGTCTGATTCCAAGCATCCCATATGGTCCCCTGAGCACCGCCAGGAGTGATTCCTGAGTGCAGCGCCAGGAGTAACCCCTAAGCATAGCCAGGTGTGACCCAAAAAGCAAAAAAAAAAAAATACTAGCTCAAATGGATGAATAGATATTTATAGTCATAACAGCACATAACAGCATTCTTCACACATGAAAATCAACTTAAGAGCAGCGCGATGACTAGTAAAGAAAGCTATGATATTCAACATCAGACCAGAAACCATAAGGTACATTGAAGACAAAGTTGGCAAAACCGTCCATGACATTGAAGCTAATGGTATCTTCAAAGATGCCACGCCGCTGGCCAAGCAAGTGAAAACAGAGATAAATAAATGGGACTATCTTAAACTAAGAAGCTTCTGCACCTCAAAAGAAACAGCAACCAAAATACAAAAACAGTCTACAGAAACGGAAAGGATATTCTCCAAATACACATCTGACAAGGGGTTGATATCAAGGATATACAAAGCACTGGTTGAACTCCACAAGAAGAAAACATCCAACCCCATCAAAAAATGGGGCAATGAAATGAACAGAAACTTTCTCAAAGAAGAAATCAGAATGGCAAAAAAGCACATGAGAAAATGCTCTACATCATTAATCATCAGGGAGATGCACAATGAGATACCATCTCACACCTCAGAGACTGGGCCACATTCAAAAGAACAAAAGCAACCGATGCTGGCCGGATGTGGCGAGAAAGGGAAACTCCTTCGCTGTTTGTGGGAATGCCGACTGGTTCAGCCCTTTTGGAAAACAGTATGGACGATGCTCAAAAAATTAGAAATTGAGCTCCCATTTGGCCCAGCAATACCACTCCTGGGAATATATCCCAGAGAGGCAAAAATGTATAGTCGAAATGACATCTGCACTTGTTTGTTCATTGCAGCACTCTTTACAATAGCCAGAATCTGGAAAAAAAAACCCGAGTGCCCAAGAACAGATGACTGGTTAAAGAAACTTTGGTACATTTACACAATGGAGTACTATGTAGCTGTTAGAAAAGATGAAGTCATGAAATTTACATACAAGTGGTACAATATGGAAAGTATCATGCTAAGCGAAATGAGTCAGAAAGAGAGGGATAGACATAGAAAGATTGCATTCATCTGGGGGATATAAAGTAACAAAATATGAGATTAATACCCAAGAATAGCTGAGATCAGCACCAGGAGAATTACTCCATAGCTTAGAGGCCAGCCGGGCATTCTAGAGTAAAGGGCAGTTCAGATAGAGAAGGGAGCACCAAATAAAGGGTGTTTGGAGGATCCTCCCAGGAGGGGAGATGCATGTTGAAAGTAGACTATGGACTGAACATGTTTGCCACTCAATGCCTCTTTTGAAGACCACAACACCCAAAAGGAGAGAGAGAGAATAAAAGGGAATGCCCTGTCACAGAGGCAGGGTGGGATGGGGGGGATGGGGGTGGGAGGGATATAATCCATGGTGGTGGAAAATGGGCACTGGTGGAGGGATAGGTATTTGATCATTGTATAATAGAAACCCAAGCACAAAAAATTGTAAATCTACAACTGTACCTCATGGTGTTTCATTAAAAAAAAATAAAAAAACAAATAAAAAAAAACAATAGCCAGAGATGTAACTCAGCAATAAAGCACTTGTTTTGTAAAAAAAAAAAAAAGAAAGAAAGAAAGCTATGATATTTTATTCATTCAATAGAATGAATACTACTCCAACATTAAAGAAAAATGCACCTTTGGGAGAAAAATAACACATTTTGAAGTGATTATGCTTAGAAAAATAAATGAGAAAATTACAGGATAGTTACTTGAAGGATAGATATCTGAAACACAAGTATATAGATAAACCAACTGGCTACAAAAATAGAAGAAAATAAAAGAAAATTGAACAATTCCAAACTAATATTTAATATTTAGATTTGCTGTAACTGTAGTGGATAGGGAAAAAAGGGGAAGGATGTTTAAGAGGAATGAGTTGAGGATATTGTGGGATTGCACGAAGTTTGGTAGGAGTGTGGTGAGCTTTATACATGTATAAAAGTGTAGAACGAAATCTCTGGCATTCCATAACACATAATGCAGTAGATCGACAATATATAATAAAAGATAAATATTTATAAAAACAAAAAGATTTAACTATAAACTCAGTGGAGTAACTTTTGAGATGGAGTGACTTAAAACTAAACACAGACCAATCTTGGTTGATAATAGACACATGTAATTTCAAGTTATATTGCAATCTTATTTTCCCCCATGCTTACAGAGGAATATATCTCATATAAATAACACTTTTTTGAAAATAATGTATTTTTTAGGTGCCAGCAATGTTTCACAATATTAATGCTTTATCAACTTACTTGGCATATGGAATACTCTCGGTAGCTTGCCGGGCTCTCCGAGAGGGGCGGAGGAATCGAACTCGGGTCGGCCATGTTGGCTGCGTGCAAGGCAGACGCCCTACCCGCTGTGCTATCGCTCCAGCCCTAGACACAGTAACAACAAGGTCTCCAATAGAGACGTTACTGGGCCCGCTCGAGCAAATCGATGATCAACGGGAGGGCCTTTACTTTACTTACTTACTTTACAAGTTACTTATTGAACTGTGTACTTACTGTGTACTGGAACAATTGTTGCTACTTAAGAGTGAGATAAAGTGCTCCACTGAGAAACCCAGAAAAGGGATAAGAAAAATAACAAATGCAGAATCAATGAGGTGAAAGGCGAGACACGAATAAAAGGTATTAAAACAAAGCTTAATCAAATACTGATTAAATGTTCTCCATGAACCAATTGTGTGCTCTCCATTACTCAACCACATGACAGCAACTAGATGACAATAGCAAGTCAGTGAACTAAGTGCATTATCCATAATCCCCAAATAGCTAAATGGACATGTACATTTATTTGCTCTTTCATTTAGACTTATCATTCCAAGTATGTGAATTGTTTGCATAACTGTTCTTAGTACCTGAAATGCTGAGTGGTTATCATAGAAGTAGGGCTTAGTGACTCATTTCAATATTATATCAAGGCTGTTGGTAAATGTATATTTATTACTTAGGGTGAAGTTTGATTTCCATAAGGTGTATTTCAGAAGAGATATTATGAATGGAATTTCAAATTTTTCATAAATTTAATCCACATCAATACCTATATACCACTACAAATAAAACGGTTTCCTCACCCTCTGAAAAATTTATCAGCTATATTGATTTTTTGCACACTTAAGAGATAAAAATTTTAAATGCATTATTTTTATATATTAACTAGATGTGTGCTGATTTGAATACTATAAATCTTACTCAAACAATATTGTATTATAATATAACTCTACTAATATTTATCCAGCAACCAAAAAACTAAATTCTCTTTTCCTATGATCATCTGCCATAAGCCAGTATTTTGTTTTCTCTAAATACAATAAGTTTTACAGTGCAATAATTAAACTCAATTCTTTCCTTTGTATTTTCCTGTCTTTCCAAGTCCTCTCAGCCCAAGCTATTTTCCAAGAAGAGGTTAAAAAAATGCAGGTATTTGAAAAGATGCTTTTTAATACTCAGTAGCATTATTTCCCTCAGAGAAACCGGCAACAATAAATCTTTTCCAGAATACTTACTTTCTCTATTTTCGTAACAGAGTTAGACATGTTCTGTAATAACAGTACAATAAAAAATTCAAGTGCGTTCATAGCAATAGTAAGACTAACTTTAAAAACATCAAGCTCTTAAAACATGACTTTAAAAACACCCCTGAGAAGAGCAAAGAAGGCACCTACGTATAAGATGAAAGGATATTGGCATTATGGAGCTGAGTGTGGTGCAGTAGTACTGCATGACTAAAACATAAATATGATGTTACTGCAAATAATATTACTTCAACAAAAATCAGTAAACATTAGAATATAATTTAGTCACTAAGTGGTTAAAAGAAATAAATATTTTTCCTTTAACTTCAACAAATTTGACCCTCTATTGTTAGTATTAAAATGAAGCAGATGATGAGAAAAGGCGGCTTGAGGAATACATGAGTTTTCATCAAATCTGGAAAGAATCATGTTTTGAAACAGTATTATATGATATACACAAAGAAACTATTTCCTGCCTGAGAGATGACTCGTCCTGAATGTCATTCTTCTTTTCATTCAAGATAAAATGTAAACAAAAATCCAAAGTTTCATTTTATTAAACACTTGCATCACACTCAATTACCATATATATAGTCATGTATATATATATATATATAATTTGTAGACACATACAATTTAATCAATGGGAAATAGAAAAAAATTGAAACTATAATTCTAAGACAGTTTTATCCTTGCATCAATCCAAACAATAACAAAACTAATTTGCGTTCTCACAGAATGATATGAAAACTTCCTCTGTGATACAATTATCTCAAAAGAAAAGAAGTAACGATGCATAGGATAATGAAATGCATTGCTGAATAAAATAATGGTGATATTAATTACATTATGTATTAAAACAGAGCCCATTTATGAGTCTCATGAGATAAGAAATCTTATTTTAATACCAGAAATAATTCTTGTTTTTATTTTACAGACATGGAATTTCTTTCACTTGATTATGTTTCCTTGTTCTAAATATTGATAAGTTCCACTCAAAGTTTTTATTCTGTCTTACAAATGAAAATGATTTTCTATTGTACTTTTCTCCTTGAATCTTTCATTTGGCTTTCCATAATTTTATTACTATTTTTTCCCTCAGACATCCAAGTGGAAGGTTGAATCAAATTTTCTCTAGAAAAATGTATGACATGAAATAAAATATAAATAACAATACATTGAAAATGTACATTGAGGAGTACTATGTAGCTCTTAGAAAAGATGAAGTCATGAAATTTACATACAAGTGGTACAATATGGAAAGTATCATGCTAAGCGAAATGAGTCAGAAAGAGAGGGATAGACATAGAAAGATTGCATTCATCTGGGGGATATAAAGTAACAAAGTAAGAGATTAATACCCAAGAATAGCTGAGATCAGCACCAGGAGGATTACTCCATAACTTAGAGGCCAGCCGGGTATCCTAGAGGAAAGGGCAGTTCAGATAGAGAAGGGAGCACCAAATAAAGGATGTTTGGAGGATCCTCCCAGGAGGGGAGATGCATGTCGAAAGTAGACTATGGACTGAACATGTTTGCCACTCAATGCCTCTTTTGCAGACCACAACACCCAAAAGGAGAGAGAGAACACAGGGGATTGCCCTGCCACAGAGACAGGGGGGATGGGGGGATGGGGGTGGGAGGGATATTATCCATGGTGGTGGAAAATGGGCACTGGTGGAGGGATGGGTATCTGATCATTGTATAATTGAAACCAAAGCACAAAAAATTGTAAATCTACAACTTTAAAAAAAATAAAATACAATAAAGGGAAAAAAATAAAAAATAAATAAAAAATAAATAAAAAAGAAAAAAAAAAGAAAATGTACATTGAAAATCTTGCTATATTTTAAGAGGAACAGCTTTGAAATTCTTTATGTAATATAAACTGTTCTCTGGCTTTAAGCTTATGGAGTATATTATGCTTTTCAAGCAAATCTCATTAAGCAATGCAAAAGTAAATAAGTCTACAAAAATTCCAAAGACTACAAAGAGCTAGTATTAACTGCTTCTTATTTTAATCTTTAATCAACAGTTTAATATAATCTTGCCTTCAGCATACCATACTTGTTTGGATTACGTGCTATCAATCTGACTGACATTGCCATTCTACTCTCTTGATATTGAATGCAGGTTATTATCCCGATTATTTCTGAAGGGCTGGAGCGATAGCACAGCCGGTAGGGCATTTGCCTTGCACATGGCCAACACAGATTCAATTCCTCCGTCCCTGGGGAGAGCCCCGCAAGCTACCAACAGTATCCTGCCTATGGGGCTGGAGTGATAGAACAGAGGGTAGGGCATTTGCCTTGCACGTGGTCCACCCGGGTTGAATTCCCGGCATCCCATATGGTCCCTTGAGCACCGCCAGGGGTAATTCCTGAGGAGAGCCGGTAGTAACCCCTGTGCTTCGCAAAAACCAAGAGTATCCAGGCTACACAGCAGAGCCTGGCAAGCTCCCCATATAGTGTATTGGATATGCCAAAAACAGTAACAAGTCTAACAATGGAGACGGTACTGGTACCCGCTGGAGCAAATCAATGAACAACAGGAGGACAGTGCTATAGTGCTACAGAGATAACTCTAAAAGTGAGGGGATCTTCAGACTCTGGACACTGACATTTTGGTGGTGGGTGTGAAATAGGAACACTATAGGTCCAAAAGTTTGTTAACAGTACTGTAAATCATGTTGCCTAAATAAGGTTAAGGTAAAGGTAAAGGTAAAGGCCCTCCCGTTGTTCGTCGATTTGCTCGAGCAGGCCCAGTAACGTCTCCATTGGAGACTTTGTTGTTACTGTGTTTGGCATATCGAATACGTCACGGGGAGCTTGCCACGCTCTGCCGTGTGGGCGAGATACTCTTGGTAGCTTGCCGGGCTCTCCGAGAGGGACGGAGGAATCGAACTCGGGTCGGCCATGTTGGCTGCGTGCAAGGCAAACGCCCTACCGCTGTGCTATCGCTCCAACCCTAAATAAAATTTGAAAAAAAGTAAAAGAATCTCTGTTTTGAGTTCCGATGTGCTCAAGTATATAGAACAGAACTGAGAATATGGTTAGTGCTAATGAGCTATTTCTTAAGTGCATTCTGAAAGGTTTATAATGTGATTAGAGGTAAAAATATCTGAGATATTGGAAAATTCTGATATCAGCTGTTTATCAAAGTACTACTTGTATCTCACTAACAAAAAATAGGAAACATTAGTTCTATAGCACTTGTTTAATGAAAATACATGAGCAAAAGTTTTCTCGAAAGTCCACTTTTAACATTGTGAAGACACACAATTCAGAATAGTAACATTGACTGTTATTCAATAATCTGCCTGCTACTTACACATATCTCTCAATGTATTCTATTGTGCTCTGATGTATTATGTTAATCTTCCCTTGTTAGGGTGATTAATAGTATAACTCTTATCAGAATAACCTAGTTTCTGTTGACTATGCATTCAAATTAGAAAAAAATACAATGAAATGATTTAAATAAATAAATGCTCCCTCTCTATTTACCTATGAACATAAACTTCACCATTAAGTCTTTTACTTCATAGTGGTTATACCACAAGTGAGCACTAATTCTACACCTAATGGTATGTGCACTATCAACAATAGCAAATATGTTCAGATTTACATCATCACAACTAAGAATCAATACAAAAATTATAGTAATCTAAGACTAAAACAAATCACTTTCTATTATTGAAATGTCCTGGAGACATACATTTTAGGTAAAGTTGTAAACTTTACCTAAAGTGGGTCTATTAATGGGAATTACAAAATAATGAATAGAAAATCGGACAGTTTAAAGAGAATCATTTTATTTTAGTTATTTGAAGATGCATTAAAGGAATCAATTTCTTGCTTCATTAAAGTCAAGTTAATATTATACATGAGGCTAGTAAATATCAAATGCGTGAGTTTTTTCTCTATTACAGGAGGGTAGGGTAGACTATAATTTAACTTGGTGCATGAATAGCTGATGAAATAATGAGATAGCTGTGCCCAACTGAATTTTAGAAATTTTCAGAAGAATAAATTAGAAAGTTAACAAAAAAGGATTTTGAAAAAAATCTATTAGTTTAGTGAAAAACATGGGTTTATTCTAAAAGTATGACTAGTTAAACTTCTCAGAGGAAATGTCTTTTGCCTTTCTCAAATTGAAGTACTTAATTGGAATCACTAAAGCAAAGCGACACAGCGATAGTGGCTGGTTCACTACAAGATGGCAAAAGTCCAGATAAGAATTTTGTAATAAGAAAATATTCTTCTGAGAACCTGAAGCAAGATTTTAAGGTCGGGAAAATCCTCAGCAAAATAAAATCGTGTAAGTTAGATGTAGTCCCAAGACTTTTTGTTAGATAAAAATGGGTATTTCAAACTTGTTTTAAAAATATTTAAATAATGATTGATCCCATTTGTATCTAGGATATAGAGAAACAAAGCAATGAAACAGATAAATCAAAGAAAAACTCTTGGACTCTGATTCAGAACTTAGTTTACATAGGAGAGGTACAGTGGGGAGGAGGCCCAAAGATCTGTGATGGAGAGATAGTGGGGTGGTAAGTGATGCAGTGACATATATTTTGAAGCGATGAGAAATTGTAACCCTAAAACATAGTTTCAAAAAATTTAATACGAAATTTTTTAATTTAAATCCACAAGAGGATGAAGAAACATTGTTTGGCATCAGAGATAGTTCAATGGGCTCAGCACATGGTTTGCATGAAGGTTTGCATGAAGGAGTTCATATGATACCATGGGGGCACCAAGCACCATCAGGATCAAAACCCAAGCAAACAAGGAGGAACCACCAAGCACCACTGGATATGATCCCGAACACCGTAAAAATAATAAATAAATAGGTTGGATGCATAGAATGATAAAAATGTTTAGGATTTAACTTTGTTTTTAAGAAATATTAACATAGATGTTCAGCTTAGTTTCATTAAAGTATATTTTAACCAGATAGATACTGAAATAACTTCATTGCACGGCAAATTTAAAAAACAAGCACCCTCTATACATTCAAACTTTGTTTTGTTATTTATCTCATATCCTTTTTTGTATTGGGCAAGAGGAAGAAGAGGATCAGAGTGGAATAGGGTGACAGTCTATTACATTCAATGAGCAGAGGTTTCTCTAAATCAGCTCGCAGAAAATTTTGCAATTTCCTATCTCATCTCTTGTTTTTCCACATTCACCCTACCCTTATGGTAACCATATTCAGCATTTAGCTTTTTGTCTTTTTATACTAAAATGTATACTGTTGCTTGGTTTACACACATTTTACTTTGCATTAGTAATGTGTTAAATGTTTTTAATATCTCCTTTTTTACTCATTCAGTACTTTACTTCTGAATGTTAACCCAGAATACTCCACTTATTATCTCCGCGCAACATTCTAAGATGGGCTTTCCTTTTGACCTTCCTTAATGCTAAATGGATTCTCAGCTCATACCCAACACTTGGTCAAACAAGGCAATGTGATCATATTCATGTTTATAATTGATGGAACCATTTGTATGTTCTTGGATGTATATTTATTTTTGATTTTTTTCTTTGTGTCTTTTTTTGTTTGACTCACCCTTGGAAGTGTTCAGGGGGTAGACCTGGCTCAGAGTTCATGGGTTACTCCCATGGGCGATTAGGAACCAGAGCTGTTCTTGCAATTGAATTCATGCCTTCTGCATGCAAAGCACATGCCCAGCCCATTGAGCTATCTCTCCAGCCCCCATTGAGTGGTTTAGATTGGATTTAACTGCTTTAACTTTTGTTACAATTGCTTTCCTTCGATGGAAAAACAAAGCTGAAGCATTTCTCTAAGGTTCATTATTATTATATATATTATATATACAAGAAGCTTTTATGATGATGACATATTTAGCCATTAATACCACCTTTTGTGAAAATCTAACTAAAAGAAAATTTTATTTTAATAGTTTGGGTCAAACTGCAACACTTTACAAACTCTGTAGACACCCAAACCCAGGCAAATATTCTTTTACAGTGATTTTTTTCAATATGCTATTCTGATGAACAAGAACAAAATAGCATAGGTCAGTTAACAGGACTTTCTGAATCTCATATCTTTATATTAGTGAGTCATGTTGTATAACAAAAGTCCCTTTAAATATATGCTCAATATCTAAAATCAGACCAGAAAAAATGTCCTATATTTTCACTTGAATCCACAGGGACTTCACCTCCTTTATGAAATAAAAGCAATAATTTTATTTTTGAGTTTTTACCTAGTTGAAAGTCATGAATAAATATCATTCAAGCAGCCAGATTTCCCTGGATTGAAATATTAATTGTGAACCCAAATCAAGAGACTTTCATTTTCTGTGTTAATGAAGAGGAACAGTAGTATGTAAAACAGTGAATAATGCATGCACATAATACATTCAAATACATACTGATCAGTATTAACACAATACGTTCATGTCTTTGATATTTATTCTTCCCATTCTATTTTATTCTCACTAAGCCCTATAATTCAGTCGATCACTTTATGTTTATCAAAAACTTCCATTCATTCCTTGAGAATTTTAGGACATACTCTCCCTAATTCATTACCAAACAACATGTTTGGGCTTCATTTCTTTATTGTATTGCCCATGCTCCTACCCAGGACCTTATACATGCAAGGTATGCATTCCACATCATATTCATTTTTAAACATCTATGATTACACATGTCCTCCCTGGCTTTGAAAATTCTCTATAATCTAGACTCAATACACTTACTCAAATTTGACTTTTATATGGGCTGGAGTGATAGCACAGCAGGTAGGGCATTTGCCTTGCACATGGCCAACTTGGCAAACTTGGCCGATCTGAGTTTGATTCTTCCCCCCGTCTCAGAGAGCCCGGCAAGCTACCGAGTGTATCATGCCCGCACGGCAAAGCCTGGCAAGCTACCCGTGATGTATTTGATATGCCAAACACAGTAACAAGAAGTCTCACAAGGGAAACATTACTGGGCCCACTCGAGCAAATTGATGGACAACGGGAGGACAGTGCTACAGTGCTACAGACCTTTGTATACAATCATATATAATTTAACATTTATATTGACACAAAAATTTAATTTTAATTAGGTCAGTTTCTTTAATAATTTGTCCATATCTAACTATAAGAACAAGGGCAAATACCATATTGACCATGGCCAAGATTTCCATTGCAGTGGGAACATACATATTGTCCTACCACCCACAGCATTCTACTTAACCATATCCGTTCTCCAGGACTAGCTTCATCTCTGTGGAAAAAAAAGAGCACAATCTTCCACCAATTCAAATTAGTCTTTTAGTTTCATTTACTCTTGGCTTATTTAGTTCATGATAATTTTCACTGGTATTTTTCCATAAGTCAACATGTCATTAAAAGCTTGTCTTTTATAGTAAAATCCTGAAGGACAGCTAATGAAAAGACTGAAAAGTATATATATGCATTATATACTTTCATACTTCATATATTCTTTTTAAAATTTTTACTTTATTTATTATTTTTAAGTTAATCATCATGAGACAGTTACAAAGTTTTTCATGATTGGGTTTTAGTAATACAATGTTCCAAACACTTCATGTTTTCCTGATACTTAACCATTTATACAAATGGGCTATGAATCTTTCATCCAGGCAACCAGTGTGATTAGATTGTAGCCAGGCCCACTGCGAATTATGTCATCCATACCACCAATGAACGAACCTCTCCTGAGTAGTCACTATGTCGTTCTCCTCCATCCAATTTGCTGGGCCTGCTCCCTTGCAGTTTCTTCCACTTGACTCTTTGTGTAGTCACATGTGTGTTGAATCTCTCAAATCTAGCACCTATCTATAATAAATTTCTTTCATTTTCTTATGCCTCTCTGCCTTTCCGTTGTTTTATTTATTATCTTTATTTATTTGATAACTTCCCCTTAGCACCAAAACCTCTATTTTTAAGTAACAGTCAGTATAATACAATGTTAATAAATTTTATATCCTAGAAGAAATATGTACATGATAAAATTTATTCCTGTAGTCTCTAATTTTGTTGGGTTCAGTTTTCATTTGTCTACGTTTTTATTGCTACTATCGATAAGACAGAGTAATACTACATGGTTGCTCACTAATATTTGTGATCTCCATGTTCTGATGCAAAAAATGATAAATAATAAATGTATGCCAAAGGAATGCTATATTAAGAGAATTATTATTTCCTAATTTTTATTCTTCTAAAAGATTTTAAAATAATGTGTACCATAATTAAAGAAATCAGTAAATTTTCAGATATCAACACCAGGTGCTATCTGAAGAACATAGAAATATTTAATCCTCATAAAGAACATGAGGTAAATATTCCTATCTTTGGGCTGAGAAAAACTGAGCCAAGCATAATCTCAAAGTCTCATAACTAGCATTTCTCAAGTAAAAATTTGAAGCTAGTCTGATCACAAAGACTATAATCTTAATATTGTCACTCATGTGACTTTATTTTTTTAATAAAATATGGAACATTACCCATTTCAAACAGAATCTTCATGAAAAATAAAAAAAAATGTATGCTTCTGACTATTCATACAAGTATCGACCTTTTTTAGTTTAATGACATACAGAAAATTTAACTGAGCTTTTTAACAAACTGTGTGCTGAGAGTTTATTTAGGAGCTAGCCTTTTCAGAGAGTCGGAGAATTCTCTTTGTTTCCTCAACATGAGGCAATTAATGCATTAAAGGTAAACTAATTTCAGCTTGTATGATTAAGCAAATGCTACCAAAAATTCCTCTGAGCCTTGTTTGTATTCAGGTCATACTACCACTATGTATATTGAACATCTGCAAAATATTTTTAGCCAAGAAGACAGCCTATCTAAAGTTACTAAACACAGGTATTACACAAGAACTTAATGTCTCAAGTCATGAAAGACTGAATATTTTTATTTTTATTTTATTAGGTGTAGCAGAAAATAATCATTTAAAGGCACTTCAATTACATTGGCAAATTTTATTTAACTAAACATATCTTTGGATTTAAGAGTACGTCCAATGTTGCAGAGATGTTCCTTTGCTTTTTCAGTCCATGATCTTGATTGCCTTGTTAGTCCATGTCAGAGTATCCTTCTACTTCCATCCATACTGTGGTGTGTATATCAAGCACTATTTATTATACCCAGCATTCTTATCTTCCTATTGATAATATGAAGTGCCATCAAACTCGAGGAAGGAGCACAGTTCCATGAAATTAATCATGATTAACTTCAGCCTATCCACCACCCCCTCCTTGGATCGTGGCCAGTGAATAAATTGGCAGTAAGCACCTTACTCAACTCCACAAGGTGAGAGTAAAGGAAAACATGATAAGAAATTCTTGCACAAAATTTTCCCTCAAGAATAAAAGATGGTCAAGAACCCTTACACGTAAACAGAGCTTAATTGAACTCTGTTTCTGGAATTCTTTTTATGCAAAAGTAGAAATGCCTATACCAAAACTGCATTTAATATGCTATTCTACCATTGGAGTCAAAAGTAATCTGATGTATATGCTTTAGAGGACTTATTCTCTGCATGTTATTATATTTATGTCACATTTTCATTAGCAGAATTTCACCCTATTTGTATCTAATTTAGATTTCTTTTACATGTAAATCACATTGATTTAAATAAAAATATAATCAGAAGAAAAAATATATTAAAAAAATTTTGATGCCTAAATTATAATCATGACCACTATCACTAAAATGTTTATATATTTTCTGAGAGCAAGACTTAGCAAATTATGCACATTCAGGTTGTACAAACATCCAGAAATGGGATTATATTTTTGCTAAGAATTTGCACGAATCCCTGTGAACTCACTATTTTCTTTCTCTGAATTCTGAAGCACATTAACCACCTGCAGATAGTGAGAAAACTGACAAATAGCCTCTGACAAATAGGCAACTATTCTGCAGTAACACAATGCTAAGAACCATAGATTGTGCCAAACAGCATTTTATATTGAAGAAAAAAAACTAAATTTTCACATTAGAGGGAAAGTTTATATACTGCATGATACAATATTTGGGAGAAAGCTTTCCTCATTCATTTTCTCTTATAATACCCTTATAACAACCCCAATCAGAAATCTAAGGAGAGACTAAATGATAGGCAGTGACAGTCTTAAATGAGAAAATCGTTCCCTGGCTGGACTGCTTACTGAATTTGCTAGAACTGTGTACTTCAATTTCAAGAGACAACAATGGTCACAGGAGACTGTGCAGGCTAATATAATGGGTCCATGTTTTAAAAGCAAAACATCAAAAAGGAGAATACAAGGTCATTTAAAGTTAAAATATTGTTACAATGTATATCAGCAAGCAAAAGAAATGAATATATAGAATCTATATTCTAAGTAAGCAATACCCGTTAGAATAGATAACAGTTTAGACTCTAAATAGATAAAAAGTGTTGTTTGAAATATATAAAGTTGAATTAATAAATGTTCTAAAGACAGTTATATTCTCATAAAAGAGTCTACAGAGGGACAGGGAAAATAGAAATGTGGGACAAAGCGGGACAGTTATTGACACTGGGCTTAGGGGTAGCATTATAAGTAAAAATTAATAATATGAAAACTCTTGATTAACTGTGCTCTTCAATAAAAATAACTGGGAAGAAAAGGTTTGGTTTCTGAAGGAGGAATTCACGTTGCATTTGACAAATCCGTTGTGTAGTTTGGTAACCAAATGAGCAGAGATTTCAAACAGCACTTGACTGATGCAAACATTTCACTTGATTAAGTCTATTCTAAGTCACTTTGTATAAGACTTCAGAAATACAAGATATAATATTGCAGCAGACTTAATGAGAACTAAGACACTGAGAGTAGTCCTACCCATATAGAAAGCATGTATGTTACTATGACTGTAAATCCTTACATAGATAAGAAAACATTAAACATTCATTAAAATCTTTGTATCAATTTCCCACTTCTTCAAGGGGGATTTCATTTTTATCTTGAGCAGATGGCAAGCCTATAACAGTGCGTTCATTAAGACCAGAGCATAAACACAGTCTGATTAAATCATTCTGAAACCAATTAAAAACTCTACATTTACTTTAGTAAAACATATTTATAACAAGAGTGTGAACATGAGTAAACATAGTAAATTTATTGGCTCATCCCTTGAGAAAAATTTGACATTGGACATCGGTTAATAAAAGAAATAATTTACCTCAATTTAGCTCTCTTCTTCCACCTGCACTCCCAGTAAACAAAGCAAATGGCCAGAGGGTGAGAGATTTCTTTCTCAAATGAGTGTTGGAATTCTCCAGTGACCAACTCATCTCACACACAAGCACACAATCACAGCAGATGTTACTCCAGCAAGTTCTAGGATTAATTTATCTTTTGACTTGGTGTAGCCAAACTGGTGGAAACTTCTTATGTCTTAGGCTTTACATCACATCACTACTATACCTGGTTATAACTGCTTTACATAACAACCTTTCAAGAAGTTACCAATTTTTACACTGTTTTTCAGATCAAGAAATTCTGTTTGGGGTGCTGGAGAGACAGTACAGAATGTAAGGTGCTTGTCTTGCATGTTGTCATCCCTGATTGCATTCCCGGAAACACACATGCTGAGTGTGTCACTCCTGAGCAGAGAGTTAGGAACAGTCCCTGAGCACTTATGGGTGTGGTCAACCACCACCACCTCTTTCTACTCCGAAAAATAAATAGAAGGAAAAAAGAAATCCTGATTTTTTTGTTGTTGTTGTTCCACATGCAGCAGTCCTCAGAGTTTACTCCTGGCTCTAAGCTCAGATTCACTCCTGTCAGGAATTGAGGAACAATACCTGGTGCTGGGAATTGAAAAACAAATTCTGTTTTATAAGGTTAACAAATTTTCCCAAAATCACACACCTAGTATGTGGAAGAGACACACTTTGAACCTTTGAGTTGCGGTTTCAGAATATGTCCTTGAAACTGCTATAGTCTAGTCCCCCTTTAAATAGGTATGAATTTCCCAGGTCCTACTAGAGAAAATATAAATAGTGCTCTGTAAATCTAACTACAGGTGGAACAAATTATCTTTATGTATTACATACAAACAACTGAAATACTAATCATAAATCATTTTTTCTTCATTAAAACTAAATGAGAAAGCCTTTCTCATCCAAATTTGTATATATTTAAAAGGAAGCAAAATAAGTTTATAAATATTCTATAATAGAAACTAGTGAAAAGAATGAATTTTAAATATTTATATTTTAGGTTTCTCATGCATACCAAAAAGTAGGAATTTAAAATATAATAATGCTATATCAAAATGTAATTTAGGCCCAAGGGCCTGGGTTCCTCTCTGGGCACGCGCAGCTAGAAACAGACCCGAGACAGCCGGTTTTCAACCCCTGAGCCGCGTGGGACGGGCACAGAGGCCCAGCTCTGGGCAACAAAGCTGAACGGCTCCAATTCCAACAGGTACAGCCCGCCCCCAAGGGCCTGGGTTCCTCTCTGGGCACGCGCAGCTAGAAACAGACCCAAGACAGCCGGTTTTCAACCCCTGAGCCGCGTGGGACGGGCACAGAGGCCCAGCTCTGGGCAACAAAGCTGAACGTCTCCAATTCCAAACAGGAGACATTCCCAACTCCTCGCCCAGTGCCAGGGACTCTTTCCGGAGCCGCGGCCGCTAATGCGGCCGCGAAATATTTTCCCACTACATATGCCATAGGAACCATAAG
The DNA here is from genome assembly GCF_029834395.1 of Sorex fumeus. Taxonomy (NCBI): domain Eukaryota; kingdom Metazoa; phylum Chordata; class Mammalia; order Eulipotyphla; family Soricidae; genus Sorex; species Sorex fumeus. Next base: position 9,957,533 of record NW_026606081.1, on the reverse strand, counting down.
CTAACTTCTTAGATGGAAACTTCTCTATTTTAGCTCAGCCACTAGAAATACAGTTGCCAATAACTCATAAGCCTATCTTAACTCACACTGCATATCAAGCAGAATAGTAACACTGAACGTGAAGGACTAAACCACAACTCTCACAATGGTAAAGCAACGCAAAAGCCCACCAAACATTCATATTGAAGATTCTAGCCCAGATGACACCAACAGTACTGTAGTGTTAGACAACCTCTCTGACAAGGAATTCAGAAGGGAGCTACTTAGGATGCTTAGGGAATTAAAAGAAACAATGGAAAGCAATGCCAATAGAAGACAAGAGGATCTGAAGGCAGAAATGAGGAAAATGCAATCAGAAATGTCAGACCTGAAAAATCTCGTAGGCGAATTGAAAAGCTCAGTGGAAGGTCTCAGCAGCAGAGTAACAGCGGCTGAGAACAGAATCAGTGAGCTCGAAGATGAAGTTCAGAGACTCTCCCGAAAAGAGCAGAAAATGGAAAAGAGACTCACAATTCGGGAACAGATGGCAAGAGAAGATCGTGATGAAGCCAAGAGGGGTAACATAAGAATTATTGGAGTCCCAGAGGGACAGGAAGAAAACCTCGATGAAGAAGAAACTGTCAAAGACATCATTGCTACAACATTTCCAGAGCTGAAGAAAACCTGTGACCACATTCAGGAGGCCCGAAGGGTACCAGCTAGAAGAAATCCGAATAAAAATACCCCAAGACACATTCTGATCAAAATGACCAAAACCTTAGACAGAGACAAAATTCTGAAAGCAGCAAGATCGAAGAAAGAAATCTCTTACAAAGGAGCATCCTTAAAATTCACAGCTGATTTTTCTGATGAAACCCTCATGGCCCGAAAACAGTGGTGGGACATAGTAAAAAAACTCAATGAAATAAATGCCTCCCCCAAAATACTTTTCCCAGCAAGACTCTCATTCATAATAGAAGGAACAACACACAGTTTCACAGACAAACAACAGCTCAGGAACTTCATAGACTCAAAACCATGGTTACAAGAACAACTAAATGGGCTACTTTAAGGCAAGAAAGGCTCCTCAAATACACCCAATTTTAACATAACAATGGGACAAAATCCCATAACAATAATCTCTCTCAATGTCAATGGGCTAAACGCACCAATTAAAAGACATAGAGTGGCAGGATGGATTAGAAAATTGAACCCAACATTCTGCTGCCTGCAAGAAACGCATCTCAATAGTCAAAGCAAACACAGACTCAGAGTCAAAGGCTGGAAAACAATCCTACAGGCAAACAGCTCCCATAAAAAAGCTGGGGTAGCCATCCTTATATCAGACCACATTGATTTCAGAGTGAGGAAGGTCATAAGAGACAGTGAAGGCCATTACTTATTGATCAGAGGATCTGTACAACAGGAAGAACTTACAATAATAAATGTATATGCACCTAATGAGAGACCAGCAAAGTACTTAAAACAACTACTCATAGATTTGGAAAAAGACATCAATAGCAACACAATACTAGTGGGAGACTTCAACACTGCTTTGTCACCTCTTGATAGATCAACCAGACTCAAGCTTAGCAAGGACATACTTCATTTGAGGGAAACAATGGAAGAAAGGGACTTAGTAGATATATACAGGACACTTCATCCACGAAAAGCTGAATACACATTCTTCTCAAGCGTACATGGAACATTCTCCAAGATAGACCACATGCTGAGCCACAAAACATGCCTCCATAAAATTAAGAAGGTAGAGATTGTATCAACAATCTTCTCAGACCATAATGCGCTGAAATTAGAAGTAAATCACACACAAAAACAGAAAACTAAATCAAACACCTGGAAATTAAACAGTGCACTATTGAACAACGAGTGGATTAGACAGGAAATCAAAGAGGAAATCAAAAGATTCCTAGAAACGAATGAAAATGAGAACACGAGTTACCAAAACTTATGGGACACAGCAAAGGCTGTGTTAAGAGGAAAGTTTATAGCTCTACAAGCATTCCTCAGGAAGGAGGAGCGAGCACACATAAGTAACCTAACCTCACAGCTTAAGAGCTTGGAGGAGGACCAAAAAAGGGAGCACAACCCGAACAGGAGAAAGGAAATAATAAAACTCAGAGCAGAGATTAACGAGATGGAAACCCAAAAAACAATCCGAAAGATCAATGAAACCAAGAGCTGGTTCTTTGAGAAAATTAACAAGATCGATAAGCCTCTAGCAAAACTCACAAAGAAAGGGAGAGAGAAAACCCTAATAAACCGAATCAGAAATGAAAAGGGGGTCATTACAACAGAAACCACAGAAATTCAGAGGATCCTCAGGGAGTACTTTGAGAAGCTTTATGCCACGGAACATCAAAACCTCGAGGAAATGGATAAATTCCTAGACTCCTACAGACTCCCAAGGCTGAACCAAGAAGACCTGGAATACCTGAACAGACCTATCACCATCAAGGAAATTGAAATGGTAATAAAAAGTCTCCCCAAGCACAAAAGTCCTGGCCCGGATGGATTCACTAGTGAATTCTTCCAAATCTTTAAAGAGGACTTACTCCCAATACTCTTTAAGCTTTTCCACGAAATTGAAATATCAAAAACACTTCCAAACAGTTTCTACGAAGCAAATATCACACTGATACCAAAAGCAGACAGAGATACCACAAAGAAAGAGAATTACAGGCCGATATCCCTGATGAACACAGATGCAAAGATCCTCAACAAACTACTAGCAAATAGAATCCAACTACTCATCAAAAAGATCATACACCATGACCAAGTAGGATTCAACCCAGGGATGCAAGGATGGTTCAACATTCGGAAATCAATCAACATAATCCACCATATCAACAAAAGAAAAGATAAAAAGCATATGATCATATCAATAGATGCAGAGAAAGCATTTGATAAGATCCAGCACCCCTTTATGATGAAAACCCTAGCCAAAATGGGTATAGAGGGGACCTTCCTCAACATAATTAAAGCCATCTACCACAAGCCTACAGCAAGCATCATCCTCAATGGGGAAAAACTGAGAGCCTTCCCTCTAAGATCAGGGACGAGACAGGGATGCCCACTCTCTCCACTGCTGTTCAATATAGTACTGGAAGTACTTGCAATAGCGATTAGGCAGGAAAAAGATATTAAGGGCATTCAGGTAGGAAAGGAAGAAATCAAGCTCTCACTATTCGCAGATGATATGATACTCTACTTAGAGAACCCAATAACTTCCACCAAAAAACTCTTAGAAACAATAGACTCGTATAGTAAAGTTGCAGGTTATAAAATCAATACGCAAAAGTCCATGGCTTTCCTATACGCAAACAGTGAGAGAGAAGAAAGCAACATGAAAAAAACAATCCCATTCACAATTGGGCCCCAGAAAATCAAGTACCTAGGAATCAGCTTAACTAAGGAAGTAAAGGACCTGTACAAAGAAAACTACAAAACGCTACTTCAGGAAATAAAAGAGGACATGAGGAAATGGAAAGATATCCCCTGCTCATGGGTCGGGAGACTTAACATTGTCAAAATGGCAATACTACCGAAAGCATTGTATAAATTCAATGCAATCCCTATAAGGATACCCATGACATTCTTCAAAGAAATGGAGCAAACACTCTTGAAATTTATATGGAACAATAAGCCCCCACGAATAGCTAAAGCAATTCTTGGGAAAAAGAAAATGGGAGGAATCAACCTCCCGAACTTCAAACTGTACTACAAAGCAGTAATAATTAAAACAGCATGGTACTGGAACAAAGGCAGAACTGCAGACCAATGGAACAGGGTTGAATACACTGACATCTCTCCTCAATCATATGCTCATCTAATCTTTGATAAAGGTGCAAGTAATGTGAAGTGGAGTAAGGAAAGCCTCTTTAATAAATTGTGTTGGCATCACTGGACGGCTACATGCAAAAAAATAGGCTCAGAACTCTGCCTAACACCATGTACAAAAGTAAGATCAAAATGGATTAAAGACCTCAACATCAGACCAGAAACCATAAGGTACATTGAAGATAAAGCTGGCAAAACCCTCCATGACATTGAAGCTAATGGTATCTTCAAAGATGCCACGCCACTGGCCGAGCAAGTGAAAACAGAGATAGATAAATGGGACTATCTTAAACTAAGAAGCTTCTGCACCTCCAAAGAAACAGTGTCCAAAATACAAAGACAGTCTACAGAATGGGAAAGGATATTCACCGAATACACATCTGACAAGGGGTTGATATCCAGGATATACAAAATACTGGTTAAACTCCACAAGAAGAAAACATCCAACCCCATCCAAAAATGGGGCAATGAAATGAACAGAAACTTTCTCAAAGAAGAAATCCGAATGGCAAAAAAGCACATGAGAAAATGCTCTACATCATTAATCATCAGGGAGATGCAGATCAAAACCACAATGAGATACCATCTCACACCTCAGAGACTGGCCCACATTCAAAAGAACAAAAGCAACCGATGCTGGCGTGGATGTGGCGAGAAAGGGACACTCCTTCACTGTTGGTGGGAATGTCCACTGGTTCAGCCCTTCTGGAAAACAGTATGGACGATTCTCAAAAAATTAGAAATTGAGCTCCCATTTGACCCAGCAATACCACTCCTGGGAATATATCCCAGAGAGGCAAAAATGTATAGTCGAAGTGACATCTGCACTTGTTTGTTCATTGCAGCCCTCTTTACAATAGCCAGAAACTGGAAGAAACCTGAATGCCCAAGAACAGATGACTGGTTAAAGAAACTTTGGTACATCTACACAATGGAGTACTATGTAGCTCTTAGAAAAGATGAAGTCATGAAATTTACATACAAGTGGTACAATATGGAAAGTATCATGCTAAGCGAAATGAGTCAGAAAGAGAGGGATAGACATAGAAAGATTGCATTCATCTGGGGGATATAAAGTAACAAAGTATGAGATTAATACCCAAGAATAGCTGAGATCAGCACCAGGAGCATTACTCCATAACTTAGAGGCCAGCCGGGTATCCTAGAGGAAAGGGCTATTCAGATAGAGAAGGGAGCACCAAATAAAGGATGTTTGGAGGATCCTCCCAGGAGGGGAGATGCATGTCGAAAGTAGACTATGGACTGAACATGTTTGCCACTCAATGCCTCTTTTGCAGACCACAACACCCAAAAGGAGAGAGAGAACACAGGGGATTGCCCTGCCACAGAGACGGGGGGATGGGGGGATGGGGGTGGGAGGGATACTATCCATGGTGGTGGAAAATGGGCACTGGTGGAGGGATGGGTATCTGATCATTGTATAATTGAAACCAAAGCACAAAAAATTGTAAATCTACAACTTTAAAAAAAATAAAATAAAATAAAGGGAAAAAAAAAATGTAATTTAGGCTCTAACAGATCTCAAATTCATCACTAACAGAATATATATTATTAATAAGTTACCTATACACAAGTTAGAAAAGATCCAGGAAAACTGGGATACATTGGTCCCCAAATTCTGAAGGAGTAACAAGTACTAAGGGAAAGCCCCTCCCCCCATAGGAAAGGCAGGAATACACTTTTGTTAAAAAAAAATCCTTTAAATGGGGTTGGAAGATTTTTTCTTATAAAGTTCTACCAGTGTCTTATATATCTTGGATATTAACCCCTTAATTGATGGTACTGGGTAAATATTTTTTCCCATTCCATGAGCTGTCTGTTTCTTGGTCACTATTTCTTTTGAGGTACAGAAGCTTCTTAATTTAATGTAGCCCCATTAATTCATCTTTGCAAGTCGACTGGCTTGGTCAGTGGCATTTCATCTTTCAAGATGCCTTTAGCTTCAATGTCATAGAGGGTTCTGCCTATGTTTTCCTCCATGTGTGTGCCTTATGGATTGAGATATTTAATACATTTTGATCCGACTTTTGTGCCTGGCATTAGACAGAGGTCTTAAACTAAGATTTAATTTGATACATTTTAATATTCATAGCCATGAAAAACAACTAAAGTTCAGAACCATCCCTCTCATAGGTTCGTCCCAATACTAACCAACTACACTAGCCTAACAACTTTAAATGCACAGTTTGGAAGATATTAATAACAAAATAAATTTGAAAAATCAATATAAATTTTAAATGAATGAATAAATATAATTTTTAAAAACGTTTTTGCTTTTTGGGTCATACCCGGCAATGCACAGGGGTTACTCCTGACTCTGCACTCAGGAATCACTCCTGGCATGCTCAGGGGACCATGTGGGATGCTGGGAATCAAACCCGGGTCGGCTGCATGCAAGGCAAACGCCCTACTTGCTGTGCTATCACTCCAGCCCCATAAAAATACATTTTTAAAGAAATCTTACAAATGCAATAGAAGTATATAAACAGGAAAGAAGTGGTTACTCTAAAAATCAGTTGGAAAGAGTAAAGGTATAGTTATCTGGGCCATATGTTTCCAATGAGTTCTATGTTCATTCGTCGATTGCCTCGAGCAGGCCCCAGTAACGTCTCTTTCATCCTAACCCTGAGATTATATTCAAGGCTCTTTAGGAGAATGAGACCCATCATTGTTACTGGTATTTGGCATATTTGGTACGCCACGAGGAGTTTGCCAGACTCTGCCCTGTGGGCAGGCTACATTTGATAGCCTGCAAGTTTGTCCAAAGTAGAAATGAGATAATAAGATGTCATAAAAAAATGTCCTGATAAGATGTTCCGGGAGCTGGATTTTATACTCTCTGAGTCTTGGCTGTTGATGGGATTACACGGCGCCAGGGGGCCAGGTGGTGGGTGTGACCCCCTGCCTACTGGAATTTGGAGAATCTGGGTGGAGGATGCTCAACTCCAATCCAAGTAGGCTGGGAGATCTCGGCCCCGGAACCCGCGTGGATTTGTCCCTCTGCCAGTACCTTCATGTGTGCGGAGAGTGGTCTCAGCATGGTGGTGGCTGGTCCTGGAGGTCTTCGGCTCTATGTTCATAGTGTTCATTATATTATTCTACATAAAAAGTGTATATATAGTCTATACATTTATATATAAATACATTTATATTTAATATGTAAAAAATGAGTGAGATCTTTACAACTGAGCTGAACTGTAGGAAAGGGTGTGAATGGGAGGGACACTGGTGGAGGGAAGTAGACATTCTGGTTACAAATACTGGCACCTCAAAAAAAGTGGAAAATAATATAAATGAACAAAAGCAATTCGTGAAAATTAAATAATAAAAGTGACATATAATGAAAATTATAAAATTTCTTGAATTCTTATTATATGTAAATCAACATTATTATAGTCAGTAAGACCACAGTTAGACTAAGGCAAACTAATATTCCATCACCCAAGACAAACTAATATATCATTCTTCACCTCATCCCACAGCTCTCTGATGCCTTCTTTAAAGAATATGCAGAATTTTCTGCAGAATAAAGACTAAGATAAGGATCCCTCTAAGGTCTTTCTTCTCCATTGAACTTAATAATAAAATAGTACTAATAGGTTTCCCACTTTTATATGTCCCAATGCTTAACACACAGAAGATAGTTAATAAATACTGCCTATATACCCATCTATTTTCTTTTTTAGAGAACACCAGCTAATCTAATTTAGAACTCCCATTATCCAATTTTTGCATCCTTCCTATGATCACACTTGAATAGTAATATTTCTGACTGATTATCTTTCATCTTCTCATTAAAGCATCTGTAGGGGAAAAACATCATCCCAAAACTAACAATCTACCTGAAAAAATTCAGTACTATTCTGATAATAAGACTTAGAAAGCTGACATAAGAATTACCTTTTGAGCAACTCTATCTCAGAGGGTTTACAGAGGCTGCATTTCTCTGAACTGCTCTCTTGCATTCCCAGATATTCCTGGAACTGCTTTTCACAGGTATTACTTGTATTTCAAGTTAGTGTTGGCCTTTTGCATCTTTAACTATTGTTCTCCATCTTGGTTAAAAAAATACAACAAATCATGTTATGAAGATAGAATTAAAGCTAGAGTTCTTCATTCACTATAATTAGCAATATTGTAGCTTTGAATTTCCGGAATTACATAACTTTTCATTAAATGTTCAAGATATACAGCCAGAGGAATACGAGTGTTAAGACACTTGCCTTTCATGTAACAGACCCTAGTTAAATCCCCAGCAAAACATGTGGTCCGCAGAGCACTGCTATATTATAATCCCTGAGCACAAAACAAGGAGTAAACTGAGAAACACAGGTGTTGATGTCAAAAGCAGAAAGAGATAGAGAGAAAGAGAGAGAGAGAGGAAATATGAGATCAATATAAACTCTTCAGCCTAGATCAAGAATAAAAATGCACTGGAGAGATAGTCCAATTGGCTCAGCACATGTTTTGCTAGCAAGAGGCCTGGATTCAATCCCCAGCCCTATAGAATCCCTAGCAGTAATGACGGAGGGGAGGTAGTACTGCCAGATATGGACACTCCTCCCCAAAAAAGAACTAAGAAAAGGAAAATGAACTCACAAAACTTCTCCAGAGCTTATTAGTGGGAGTGGAGCTTGGTGCAAGGTGACCTTGAAACATTGGTGAGGGGATGCAGACACTCTGTGACAGAACACTGTATTTCTGAAATTTTTAAATTGTATTTTCAACTATGGAGACACAATTTAAAAAAATTAATGAGAAGAACTTATCATGATCAAGAGAGCAAATTAACCAACACCTTATTCAAAACATTTTCTATATCTTCTTTCTCAATTAACTCCATGAGCATTTGCACAAGCCTATAAACATATATATATATATATATACATATATGTGTGTGTATACTCAAATATATATACTCAAACTATTCTTGCAGTTTTTCAATGACCGGGTGCACAGTTTTAACAATAAACTGAAAACAGAAATGTCTTGAGTAGAGCTTTCATAAATTTACGATTTTATTTTTCTAGATAATCAGCTGTCCGGGATGGTTCAGTGGCAAATGTCCTTCTTCTTCTTCTTTTTGATTTTTTTCTTGACTGGGAACACCTGTAAGGGTTATTAGAGGCTGCCCCAAATGCCTCCATCCCTCTCGGAGAGCCCGGCAAGCTACCGAGAGTATCCCGCCCGCGCGACAGAGCCTGGCAAGCTACCTGTGGTAAACTCAATATGGCAAAAACAGTAAAAATGATGGTTCTCATTCCCCTGACTCTGAAAGAGCCCCTAATATGCCATCTGGCTACACTAACATGTGACAGGGATGAATGTAGACATTACCGGCACCCACTTGAGCAAATTGATGAACAACAGGGTCATAGTGATAGTGACTGATTTTTTTTTTTTTTAGGAAATAGCACTGTAGCACTGTCCTCCTATTGTTCATTGATTTGCCCCAGTGGGCACCAGTAACGTCTCCATTGTGAGAATTGTTACTGTTTTTGGCATATCGAATACTCCATGGGGAGCGTGCCAAGCTCTGCCATGAGGGCAAAAATACTCTTGGTAGGTTGCCTGGCTTTCTGAGAGGGATGGAGGAATCAAACCTGGGTCTGCCACATGCAAGGCAAATGCCCTACCCGCTGTACCTATATGAATTAATTTATGTTTTATACACATAAGCAATGGTGTTAATAATTTGGGTAAATAAAGTTAATGCCTTGGAAATCCATAAGTGTTAGATTAAATAAAACTATTCTCCTCTTAAAGAAAACATAAATAAGTTCTTCAAATTCTGGTCAAAAGTGGGAGTTTATATTTTACAATGTCAGTTTTAAATTTTATTAAAGAGAATTTTTTTTTTGCAGGGGCCTCACACCCCGTGTTGCACAGGGGTTACTCCTAGCTCTGCACTCAGGAATTACTTCTGACTTGCTGGGGTGGGGTGGGGTGGGGGAGCATGGGATACTGGGAATGGAACCTGGGTTGGCGCAAAGGCCCTACTCCCTGTGCTCCAGCCCAGTTTTGTAATAAATTTTAAATAACTGTTCTCTACCCAACACCCAGCATAACTTTTTAATTTGGAATGTTCAACAGTCTGTCATTGTTAGTAAGTTACAAAACCAGTAAAAATAGCAGTTGTCCAGTGATGAATTGTTGATAATAGTCCCCACCCCCTCCCCGCGCGCCCAGACGCTGCCCCAGCTGTTTGGGGCACAGACGCAGGGTCCGAGGGTGCTCGAGCGCGGACCTCCCCAGGAGAAGATAAACTCGGTGGAGAGGGTCACAGTGGAAGCTGCGTCGCTCAGGTCACTAGGCCCCACTCTGTCTCCCAGCTGGGGTGCTCAGGGGAGAAGGAGAGAAATAGGAAGATGCAGAGACCAGCAGGGATGGGCAAGGTTGCACTGCAGGATCTGGTCGGGGGGCTCCCGGGCTCGGCCACCCCAGCACTGGGCAGCTCTCTCTCGGAATCATCAGCCACGGTGCCTTCTCAGAGAAGCTGGAGCTACACACTGAGCTGTACTGTCTGCTCCCACATGACCTCCACCCCCGCCTCCACTCCCAGCCTCTTGGTGCAGGCCTCCAGGTGCACCAGGTTCAGAATGTTCCCAAAAGCATTCCTCTGGAACGTGCCGTTCAGGACCGCCAAGACCAGCATCTTCCTCACCTTGCCGAAGTCCACTTGATCACCGAGCACTTGGACTGGGCCCTCTGGAAGCGGTGGATGCATATCAACAGCTAGGTGCTTTTCCCTGAGAACCTGGGTCGGAGGATCACCTGCATTTGCTCCGGACTCTTGCTGGGGGAACCAGGAAATAGAGTGTGCAGGTCGACACAGCTCAAGGGCTGCAGTTTCAAACCCCAATCCTGCCCATGTGGTTGAAATTCAATCCCAGAAGCCCTGCCTTCGGGGACACCCCGTAATGAAAACGAGTGTGTGCTCTACAGTGCATGGCAAGTCAGGTCCCGTGAAGGCATTAGGGAAAGATGTACTGCAACCTGGCACATACCTGAATTATAACTGCAACAAGAAATGATGGTGGAGAAAATGAATAGGCACCACATCTCCTTGTCCTTCTCTTCACATATACATAATGCGTGAAAGATGGTACAGCCAGCCTGCATCTCTGAAAATAAAGTCACATGCCAGTTGCAAGTTCAGAAGAGCCTTGGTCTTTAGTCATTTCTTGGAATGACTGCGTTGGATCTGGAGTACCTGCCTCTGATGGTCTAGTCAGGCTGAAGGTTCTGCCTGGTTCAGTCACCAGACTGAGTGGTTTAAGCAGAGACTAAAGCAATTCTATTTTTTGGAGGGGATTTACATAGGAATTTTATTTACTTCTCTATACATTTGTTAACTTTTTAATTTAATCACCATGAGATATACAGTTACAGAGTTGTTCATTATTGGTTTTCAGTCATGCAGTCTTACACATTTTTTTATTAGTGAAATTCTAACTGATGCAACCTTAGCCCTCACTAGGCTGGACTTACTTTCTGTTCAAAGAATAAATTTAAAATTGTGAAGAGGACCAGAGACACAGGACACTGGACAGGGGCTTGCCTTGCCGGCAGCACACCTGCGTTTGACCTCTAGCACACCATGTGATCTCCCAAGTCCTGCCAGGATGTGAGCACTCCTGGCTGTGGTCTCTAACCCTCTGCCCTCCAAAAATCGAAAAGGGTGAGGAGAGTAGAAAATTTTCCTAGCATATATTTTTGAATAGACATGAACCCTCATTCCCAAAATATACATATTCCTTTAAACCCATGTTTCTGTAATTAATTTTTCATATAACTACAAATAAATTAACAATGAAAAGGAGGTAATAACCACCTTTGGAAAGAGTGACAGTTTATAAATTTGTCTCTTGAAAGTATAGCTTATGGTTTCATGGGTGTATGCATAAACTCAAGCTCATCAAACTGTATACATAGAAATGTACAATTTATGTATTTTAAAATTATAACAATAAAGGTATTTTTTAAACTTAAAATTTTCTTTCATATAAAAGAATATAGCTCCAGGGCAAGAGTAAGAGTACTCTTTATTGACTCCAGTTCAGTTCCTGGCCTTGTGTGGTTCCTCAAGTATCAAAGCCCATAAGTGCCTAAATGGTGGCCTAGGTCATGTCCAGTACCACAGAGCCTAAGCTTCACGAAATTGTTGGGCCCTCACAGTGAACCTCCACTTAGGTTGGCAGCGAATCACCAGAATAGACACCATCCCAAGCAATGCTTAGGGGTCTCCCTTTACTCTCTCCAAAAAGAATACAGCTACAAAGATGGATTTCTTTAAGGGCTACTTCTGGAAATAAGTTCTTAGAAGACATGTTGTCTTCTGTTCACAATAAAACTCGAAGTATAAACCTGAGAGATAAAACTGAGACAATAAGGATATAATAAAAGATGAAGCTGCACAATGAGATAAAAAAGAATTTAGGTAGGAGGAAAATAGGAGAAAACAGAATTAAAAGTAGAAGAGCAAAATTATATCTTTATTAAATTTGACTCACTTGATATTAAAGTCACAAAAGAAAAAAGCTAACACTGGTAAAAATTAGTAGCAATCCATAGAATCAATCTGAGTAATTGCCTCTAATATATGACATATTTGTAGAGATTAAAAACATGAAAAAAATTTAGATGAAGATAGAGGAAAAATAAAGTCTAACATAATGTGTGATTTGAAATAGAAATCATTTTAACTGAAGCAACAAATCTAAATGAAAAGAAGATGATGCATATGCTTAAATACACATTTTTTTTAAAAAAGTCTCCATGATTAACAGGCAATATTAACAAGGATAAAACCTGGTGATTCGGGTGAAATTCATCATTTAAGTAATTTTGAAGTTAACAAAGGTTTAGTTAATAACTAGCAGAAATATTTGCAAACATAGGGAAAAAAATAAGACTAACTTCAGACTTCTATATACCACTGAACACAAAGAAAGAAGGAATTAAATGTTGGCAGAGTTTTAGGTGGAAATCTTGTAAATCAAGAAATAAGAGGCCAGACTGTGGGCTGTAGTGATAGTACATTTGCCTTGCACACGACCGATCCGGGTTCAATTCCCAGCATCCATATAGTCCCCTGAGCATTGCCAGCGATAATTCCTGAGTGCAGAGCCAGGAATAACTCCTGTGCATAGCCGGGTATGACCCAAAAAGAAAAAAGAAAAAAAAAGAGGCCAGAGAGATAATCCACCAAAAAGCCACTGCCTCCAGTTGATCAAGATACAATCTCTAGGCAGGTTTGTCAGGGAGCCAAGAAGTGTGTCCTTTCCTGCACCCTGTGTGCGTGCCCCTTTCCCCGCACCGGGCCCCCACCACTGGGCCCCCACCACTGTGCAGCCGGAGGAGACTTTGGGGAACAGCTGCCAGAGTTCCACCTGACCATCTGGCCACCTCGTGGCAGCACCTCTGCAGGTTCCTAGGTCAGCATGTCCCTGGGATTGGCTGGGGGTGTGGCCTCCACCATAGGTGGCGTGGCCTCCTCAAAAGTGGGCATGGACTTCTGTGTGGCATGAGGTTGCTCTCGTAGCCACAGTTATATTCTCTACTCCCAGCACTATCGACTCACATCCCAGCCTTTATCACCTAATTCTATGGGGAAAGTCCTGGCCGCCTCAAACACAATACAACAATAATCCAATGCCTACTCCAATTCCAACAAAAGACCTGTACTCAAGAAGCTGTAAAAACCAAATATAAAAGAGCACCTCCTCCAATGCTTCACTAGATGCCCGTCAAAAGCCACAGAATAATGCCTGAGAGGAAGGACAGATTCTAGAAGGGTAGAAGGGTGACAACCATCGACCGACCTTATTCCGAATCCTTTCCCACAATAAGAGGGAACAGTGCTAGTGAAATCTAAGGTTTTACCACTAGACAACAACAACAGCATGAAGAAACAGCGCAAATCTCCACAACAAGGAGAGGTCGAAGAAAAGAGTCCCGAATCCTCAACAGGGGTTACCCACAAATACGTTCTCTCCGATAAAGAATTCCGAGATGAAATGCTGAGGATGTTCAAAGAACTACTCAAAGAATCAATGGAGGAGACATCCAGAAAAATAAAGAAAGAAATGAAAGAAACAGTGGAATGGATAGTTGAGAAAATACAGGAAGAAGTGAAAGAAGAAATGTAAAAGCTACGAAAAGAAGTGTCACAAATAAAGGATTCGGTAGATGAAATTAAAAACTCAGTGGGTGCCCTCAGCAGTAGAATGACTACAGCTGTAGACAGAATCAGTGATCCTGTGAGCAACAGAAATCGAATAGGGAACAACAAACAATGGGAAAAGACCTCAAAATAGCCTAAGGTGAATCAGAGACCTAGGGGGTGAGCCAAGAGGAGCAACATTAGAATCATCACAGTACACAAGGACAGGGAAGCAACCCCAATGAAAAAGCCACAGTGAAAGAAATCATTGCTAAAATGTTCCCAGAGTTAAAGAATGCAGACATCCAGACCCAAGGAGCCAGAAGGGTGCCAGATAAAGGAGACCCTAATAAAAGCACTCCAAGGCATATCATAGTCAGAATGATGGATGCCGTGGATAGAGACATGATACTGAAAGCAGCAAGGTCACAGAAGGAAATCACATATAAAGGAGCACCCCTTAGATTTACAGCAGACCTATCAGAGGAAACCCTCCAAGCCCAAAGAAAATGGTGGGATATAGTGAAAAAACTCAATGAAATGAACACCTCACCAAGAATACTTTTTCCAGCTAAACTCTCACTCAAACTCAATGGAACAATACACCATTTATAGATAAACAACAGCTCAGGAACTTCATAGACTCAAAACCAAACGAAAAAGAAGAATTAAAGGAGATCCTGTAAGATAATCAAGAAAACACTTATAAGCACAACCAACTCCTACAGAGAAAGATGACACAAAACCCAATGACAATAATCTCTCTCAATGTCAATGGTCTAAATGCATCAATCAAGAGACAAAGAGTGGCAAAATGGATCCAGAAACTGAAACCAACATTCTGCTGACTACAAGAAACTCATCTGAACAGTCAAAACAAACAGACTCAAAGTAAAAGGATGAAAAACAATCCTGTAAGCAAATGGTCACAGTCACAGTCCTGCCATTGTTCATAGATTTGCTAGAGCGGGCCCAGTAATGTCTCCATCGTGAGATTTGTTGTTACTGTGTTTGGCATATCGAATATGTCACGGGTAGCGTGCCAGTCTTT
Organism: Sorex fumeus; assembly: GCF_029834395.1. Lineage (NCBI taxonomy): Eukaryota > Metazoa > Chordata > Mammalia > Eulipotyphla > Soricidae > Sorex > Sorex fumeus. The sequence goes on along the minus strand of NW_026606081.1, from coordinate 9,942,459 downwards.
GCGGTGCAGGCGAGATACTCTAGGTAGCTTGCCGGGCTCTCCAAGAGGAACAGAGCAATCGAACTTGGGTCGGCCATATTGGCTGCGTGTAGGGCAAATGCCCTACCCCCTGTGCTATAGCTCTAGCCCTGTAAGCAAACAGCTCCCTCAAAAAAGCAGGGGTGGCCACACTAGTATCCAACAACATAGGTTTCCAGTTGAAAAAGATTAGAAGGGACAGTGAAGGCCATTTTCTAATTATTTAGGGATACAAACAGTAGGAAGAAATCACACTCTTAAATGTATACGCACCTAATGAGGAAGCAGCTAAATACTTAAAACAATTACTAACAGATTTTAAGGAAGACATTGCTAGAAACATAATAGTAGTCAGAGACTTTAACATTGCTTTATCACTTCTCGATAGATCAACAAGAACAAAACACAGCAAGGAAACAATGGCTGTGAAGGAAGAAATAGAAGAGAGAGAGAGCTAATAGACCTATACAGGGCTTTACATTCCAAAAAGAAAGAATTCACATTCTTTTCCACATGAAACATTTTCTAAAATAGACCATGTGCTAGGCCACAAAACATACCTCAATAGAATCAGGAATATAGAAGTAGTAACAACAATATTTTCAGACCATGATATGCTGAAGATAGAAGCAAATCACACACTGACACCAAGAAACAAATCAAACACCTAGAAATTAAACAACTCAATGTTGAAAAAAGAGTGGGTCAGGAAGGAAGTCAAGGATGAAATCAAAAGATACCTAGAAACAAATGAAAATGAAGACATGAGCTACCAGAACCTATGGGATGCAGCTAAAGCTGTGTTAAGAGGAAAATTTATAACTTTGCAAGCATTTCTAAGGAAAGAAAAAAGGGCCTACATAGATAACCTGACCTCAAAACTCAAGATCTTAGAAAAAGACCAACAAGAGGAACCCAAATTTGGCTGAAGGAAAGAAATAATAAAACTTACAGCAGAAATTAACCACATGCAAACCCAAAAAATAATCTGAAAGGTCAATGAAACCAAGAGCTGGTTCTTTGAGAAAATAAACAAAATTGATAAATCACTAGCAAGACTCACAAAGAAAGAGAGAACACTAATAAACCAAACAAGAAATGAAAAAGGGGACATCACAACAGAAAACAATGAAATTCAAAAGATCATCAGAGACTACTTTGATAATCTGTATGCCATGAAACAATAGAACCTAGATGAAATGGACAAATTCCTGGATTCCTATAATCTCCCAAGATGGAACCAAGAAGACTTGGGATACCTGAATAGACCAATTCATACCAAGAAAATCAAAAGTATTCCCAAAAACAAAAGCCCAGGCTCAGATGGATTCACTAATAAAGTTTTCAAAAAATTTAAAGAAGATCATTGCCATTTATCCTCAAAATTTCCAGAAAATTGATATAACAGGAACTCTCCCAAACAGCTTCCATGAGGCACATATCTCCCTAATACCAAAAGCAAACAAAAACACCACCAAAACAAACTATAAAGCAATATCCCTGTGGACACGGATGTGAAGATCCTCACAAAATATTAGCAAATAGAATCCAACAACTCATCAAAAAGATCATACACCACGACCAAGTGGGATTCATCCTGGGGATGCAAGGATGGTTTAACATTCAGAAATCAATAAACATAATCCATAATGTCAACAAAAGTAAAAATAAAAACCGTATCATATCAATAGATGCAGAGAAAGCTTTAGACAATATCCAGCACCAATTTACGATGAAAACTCTCACCAAAATGGGTTTTAAAGGAACTTTCCCCCAAGATAGTCAAAGCCATCTATGACAAACCCATGGCAAACATTCTACTCAATGGGGAAAAACTAAGGGCCTTTCCTCTACAATCAGGGACAAGACAAGGATGCCCACTATCACCATTTCTGTTCAACATTGTACAGGAAGTACTTGCAATAGCGATTAGGCAAGAAAAAGACATTAAAGGCATCCAGATAAGAAACGAAGAAATCAAGCTCTCACTATTCACAGATGATATGATACTGTATCTCAAGAATCATAAATCTTATACCAAGAAACTCCTAGAAACAATAGACCTCTACAGTAAAGTCGCAGGCTATAAAATTAATGCCAAAAACTCCACAGCCTTCCTATATGCAAATAATGAGACAGAGAAAAGTGACATAAAAAATAGTCCCGTTCACAATTGTGCCCCAGAAAATCAAATGCCTCGGAATCAACCTAACTAAAGGGGTAAAGGACCTCTACAATGAAAACTACAAAACGCTACTCCATGAAACAAAAGAGGACACAAGGAAATGGAAACATATCGCCTGCTCATGGAAAGGAAGAATCAACATTGTCAAAATGCCAATACTCCCCAAACATTATAGAGATTAAATCTTAACCTTATAAGGATTTCCATAAAATTCCTCAAAGAAATATATCAAGCACTCCTGAAATTCATATGGAATGACAAACGCCCACCAATAGCTAAAGGAATTCTTGGAAAAAAAGACGTGGGAAGGCATTAAACACTCCAACCTCAAACTCTACTACAAATCGGTAATAAATAAAACAGCATGGTAGTGAAACAAAGGCAGGGGTTCAGACACTGGAACAGGGTGGAATATCCGTACAAATAACCCCAAACTAAACTTTGATAAGGAAGCAAGAAATGTGAAGTGGCACAAGGAAAACCTCTTCAACAAATGGTGTTGGCATATCTGGACAACCACATGCAAAACAATGGGCTTAGACCTCGATCTAACACCATGCACAAAAGTCAGATCAAAATGGATTAAAGATCTCAATATCAGGCCAAAATCCATAAGGTACATTGAAGACAAGGTCAGCAAAACCCTCCACGATATAGAGGCTAACGGTATCTTCAAAGACAACACTCCACTGACCAACCAAGTGGAAACAGAGATAAATGGGACTATCTTAAATTAAGAAGCTTCTGCACCTCAAAAGATACAGTGATCGGAATAAAAAGACAATATACAGTATGGGAAAGGATATTCACCCAATACCCATCTGATAAGGGGTTGATATCAAGGACATACAAAGCACTGGTTGAATTCCACAAGAAGAAAACATCCAACCCCATCAAAAAATGGGGTGATGAAATGAAGAGAAACTTTCACAAAGAAGAAATCCGAATGGCTAAAAGGCACATGAGAAAATTCTCTACATCACTAATCATCAGGGAGATGCAGATCAAAACAACAATGAGATATCACCTCACACCACAGAGGCTGGCCCACATCCAAAAGAACAAAAGCAACCAGAGTTGGTGATCATGTGGGGATAAAGGGATTCTCCTTCACTGCTGGTGGGAATGCCTACTGGTTTAGCCCTTTTGGAAAATAGTATGGATGATTCTTAAAAAATTAGAAATTGAGCTCCCATTTGACCCAGCAATACCACCTGAGAATATATACCAGAGAGGCAAAAAAGTACAGTCAAAATGACATATGCACTTCTATGTTCATTGCTACACTGTTCACAATAGCCAAAATATGGAAAAAACCCAAGTGCCCGATGATGACTGGTTTAAAAAATTTTTTATACATCTACACAATGGAATACCATGCAGCTTCTAGAAAAGATGAAGTCATGAAATTTACATACAAGTCGCACTACATGGAAAGTATCATGCTAAGTGAAATGAGTCAGAAAGAGAGGGACAAACATAGAAAGATTGCATTCATCTAGGGAACATAAAGTAACAAAATAGGAGACTAACATCCATGAATAGTCGAACTAGGGGGTTCACTCCATGGCTCAAAGACCAGCCGCACATGCTATGGGAAAAGGCAGCTCGGATAGAGAAGGGAGTACCAAGTAAAGGGTGTTTGGAGGATCATCCCAGGATGGGAGATACATGCTGAAAGTAGACTATAAACCAGACATGATTGCCACTCCAAGCCTCTTTTGCAAACCACAGCACCCAAGAGGAGAGAGAGGACAAAAGGGAATGCCCTGCCACAGAGGCAGGGTGGAATGGGGCAGTTTAGGAGGGTGGGAGGGATACTGGGATCATTGGTGGTGGAGAATGGGAACTGGTGGAGTGAAGGGTACTCAATCATTGTATAACTGAAACCCAAGTACAAAACTTGTAAGTCTACAACTGTACCTCATGGTGTTTCACTAATAAAAATTATGAATAAAAGAAAAAATATGATAGCATCCCGTACGGTCCCCCAAGCCCACTAGGAGTGATCCCAAAGTACGAAGCCAAGAGCAACCCTTGAGCACTGCTGAGTGTGGCCACAAAAAAAAAAACCTATACAAAAAATTGTTTTTTATCTGAAAATAAAGTACGTACCTTATAAGGTAGGCAAAAATTAAACGTCTGTAACATTTAATCACTTGTAACACTTGTCATCCCGTTGCTCATCGGTTTGCTCAAGTGGACGCCCATAACGTCTCCATCTGTCCCTGTCATGTGCTAGTGTAGCCTAATGGCGTCTGCTCACTCCAGGAACACAAAGAGCCTCAAACTGTTAGTTCAGACGAAGAAGTCTGACCATCTCGTAGGTGGATGGCCAGGCGTTCTTTTGACATCTCATGGAATCCAGTCAGTAACAGCTCTAGTCCAGTGGTGGTCTCCAAATTGCATTATGTGTCCGGCCCATCTGATTTTCAAAACCTTGGCAAATGAGACAGTGTCCCTGATTCTTGATCGTCAATGGAGGTCAGAACTCCATTCCTTCTTTCACTTGACTGATATGTAATATTCCAAGCATAGCTCTTTCAATTCCTCTTTGGGATCCACGAATAGTGTTCTTATCCTGTTTTTGTAGGACCTAGGTCTATGAGGCATAAGGTTTGTGCAGGAAGAACAGTGGGGACAAAAATATATACCCAGAGCCAGAAGTTCTTCATCCTCTTAACAACTTCTTCAATGCTCTTGAAGGCATTCCACACCACTCTCTTTCTCCTGTGTAGCTAAGGTGCCAGGTTATTTGTCATGTTGAGTTCTCGACCTAGAAACACATAACTGCTGCATTTAGAGATGATCATTCCACTGAAAGCAAATGTAACATCAGGAATTAATCCGTTTCTCATGAACATTGTCTTCGTGAGATTCAGCTGCAGTCCAACCTTTTCACACTCATGGTTGAAGTCAACCCACATTCATGTTGCTTGGCTGATGTTTGGTGTTATTAGAACAATGTCATTAGTGAAACGGAGGTGATGTAGCTGCCGACCGTCTATGTTCACTCCCATTCCTTCCCATTCCAGTCATTGCATGACACTCTCGAGGGAAGGACTGAAGGGTTTCGGTGAAATGGTATCGCCTTGCCGAGCCCCTCTCTTTATGTTGATGATCACTTCTTTGTAGAATGGTGAGATCCTGGTGGTGAATCTGTAGTACTGCTCATGAAGGATCCTGATGTGCTGAGTTTGAAAGTCCTGTTTGGCTAGGGCTTCAGTGACCACTTCTTTCTCAACAGAATCAAAGTCCTTCTTTAAATACATGAACATTAGACAGAGCAGCATCTTGAACTCTTGTGAAACCTCAATGAGCTTGGCTATCGTGTGGATATGATCTATCGTGCTGAATCCTTTGCAGAACCTGGCTTGCTCGCATGGTTGTCCTTCATCTAGTGTTCTCTCAATCCTATTCAGGATGACTCGAGTGAATAACTTGTAGATGATGGACAACAGGCAGATTGTGCCAATGTCGTGGATATCTCCTTTCTTCTACAACAGGACGGTCCTGCTGGTTTTCCACTGGGACAGAAACTTGCATTTAGACAGGTATCATGTGAAGAGCCAAGCTGGTGTATTGATGAGTACTTGTGGAAGATTTTTCAGGTGTTCAGGTCTGACCTTGTCTGGACCGGGTGCTGTATGCTTCTTTACCGATGAAATGGTATGTCAGATTTCGGAATGGAGAATGCTGCAAACAACATATCCATCCTGCAGAATCTGGTACATGGGCACGTGGCTGTGGCTATTGAAGAGATCTGAGTAGAAGTTGTGGATAACCTTTTCCATTGTCCTTCTGGAAGATATGATAGATCCATCAGGATGTCAGAGGGCAGTCATCTTTGTCTTGTAGTTGGTGAAGGACACGCAGGTGTTGTGAATGCTTTCCCTGGCTTTTGCTGCATCAGCAGAAACTGTTGCTTTTCTCTCTTTGAGGTCTTTCTTTATTGCTTCCCTGCACAACTTTGCGAGTTCGGACATTAGTTTGTGATTCCCTGAAGCTCACACCAAACCACGTAGGCGAATGAGCTTGAGAGCTCTGAAGACAGGTGTCTTTTTGTGGCTTTCTCTCTCTCTCAGCATTCCTCACACAATCATGGAGGTGCTGTGTAGGATAACATTGCTTTGTCCTTTCTCTCTTGCCACAAGGATTTATTATAGTGCTCCAGAGGCACTTCCATTCCGTTGTTTTTATCTGTAAACTTTTCTCTATGCTCTCTTCCCCAACCAGTTAATCAGCTTTTCCCCTAATCAGAATCTGTTAATTTGTAAGGTCAGATCCTTTTAAGACACTTAAATTGTATTGTAAGTTAATATTGCCTTTCTCCTCTCCTTATGTCTTTTGAATAGTTTACTTTAATGCAATGTCCTTTTTGTATAGATACAGGAAGACAGTTAATATTATGCTTTGTAACTCAGGATTTAATTGGCTTTGAATATTATTCACTACCAGGCATCTGCTTTCTCGACTTAAGTCTCGGTTTCCCTTAGTTCCTAGGACCCCAAAAGCAGGGTCCTGATGAGGGACTGAATGGACCCAGGGCAAGCTGCGAGCTACCCTGGCATCGAAATGGGCCAGGTCGAAGTACCATGATTCTTAACTATAAGTTAAGAGCTTGATCATAGGCAAATTCTGTCATGATCCAAAAGTAACGAGGAGACTAGTACCCTGCTAGGGATAGGAAAGGCTATCTGGCCTGAGCACTGTAGTCTGAGATCGAGATGGCCCTAGAAGAGCAATTCTATAAGCTTAAGTATTTCTTACTTTATCCATACAAATGATTTATATTATTTATGGTCATATGTTTGTTGGACAAGTTGAGGAAAAACACACCTAGGTGATTCCATTCTAAGGTGGGTCATCCTGCTGATAGAGTATCTGTCCTAGAAGCAGCTTTCCTCAAGGGAAAGAACTTTACCCCTATTCATTGTGATCACACCTATGTGTAATTGTTACCCCAACCCCTCATGCTTTGGGATTTAACTAGACTGGAAGAGTGGGCTGGGGGATCAGGATCCAGACTCCAGAAGGAGGAGAAAGAGAATCCAGATCCAGATTCCAGAGCAGAAGGAGAATGAAGGGGGATCGAGGAGGAGAATCAGAGGAGAATGGAGATGGGAACAGTTGGGAACTGCAACTAAAACCAACCAGCCTGGTTCTCGTTTCTTCCTTCACCTGCCCATCGCCACCGACCTCCCTGGGGTTGGGGAACCAGCGTGAGACTACTGAACGTGGGCAGCGGGAGAGATAGACTGCTGTGGTCCCTTTTTTTAGTTTACACAGTGCTGAACCAGTCAATTGTATTCCTCATCAATTCTGTCAATGACAGCATCTTCCCACGTTGCTGCAACAGTGCCAAGGAGCTTCCAGTTGGTGGTCGTTCTGGGACTTCTCTTCTTAAACTTTGCAGCCCTTTCTCCCTGCTCCGTGAAGTAGAATTCATATGATGGAGACTGTGGTCTAATCCCGTTTAGAATTTTGGGACAACAGCGACATCATTGAGGCAAAACCGTCAATTGAATATGATGTGGTCAATTTCATTGTGGAACTATCTACGGGGAGACTCCCATGTCCAACATTTAGATTTGACCTTCTGGAACTGTGAGTTACCATGGATGGTCTTGGTCGACATGATAACTGAGGCAGTCTCTCACCCTATTTGTTCCATTCTAGGCTGTGGGTCCTGATGTGGAGTTCTTCAGGCGACCTTCTGGGTCCTATCTTGGCATTAACGTCACTGACAATGACCTTGTAGAAGGTGTGGTCTTCTTCATAGAACTCTCCAGCTTTATGTAAGAACTTCTCAATTTCTTCTTTGTTGTTAGTTGGGTGTTGATGTGTAGGCAACGAAGATAGAAATTGCCAGCAATGAGCAGCATCTATTCAAACGTAAGCATCAGATTCAGGTTGTTAGGCATTCAAACAAACCAATGCTCATGGCCAAGTTTGTGTTGATGAGGACACTGATACTACCGATGGCTCTACTGTTGCATGTTCTGAGGAACAGTACTTCTTCAATGTCAAAAATGGTGTGATGTGATTGATGCCTTCTCGTCTCGGTCAATTCAATGACAGCATACTTGATCTTCTGTGATCGCACCATCAGGTCCTCCATGGATGTTTCTGATGCCAGCGTACATGCGTTAAAAGTGCAGACAGTCATTTTAGTCCTTCATTCGGCAGCCTAGTTCAGCCCTGAGATTTTAGCAGTCTCTCCATGCTCATACTTCTCAATGTTGCTGTGTTGGGGGCTCTTTCAGGGTCAGAGGAATGAGGCCCATTTTTGTTACTGCGTTTGGCATATGGAATATGTCACGAGTAGCTTGCCAGGCTCTGCTGTATGGGTGGCATGTTATAACAATCTGCATGCTGACAAATATGCCACACACCTTGTGCATGGACGTGCTGCTCACGTACAGAAAGTACTGACCAGATTGACACAGTCGATGCAAGGAGTCCAGCCGTGCACTGCCTGCAACTTTGGGCAGCACCTGTTGGTTCACTCCTCGCCAGTTGGCCCCTCATCACAAGATTTAATATAAAAATTAAAACATCAAAATCTCGGGGCTGGAGCAATAGCACAGCGGGTAGGGCGTTTGCCTTGCACGCAGCCAACATGACCGACACAGGTTCAATTCCCAGCACCCCATATGGTCCCCTGAGCACCGCCAGGGGCAATTCCTGAGTGCATGAGCCAGGAGTAACCCCTGAGCATCGCCGGGTGTGACCCAAAAAGCAAAAAAAAAAAAAAAAAAAAAAAAAAAAAAAAAAAAAAAAAAAAAAACATCAAAATCTCATCACACAAAGAACTAAGAAACAAAAGTTTAAATAATCCAGTAATGAATACACTAAAAATTCTAAGAAAAAATAAGATATTAAACATATGCAGGAAATTTCATGTTTGTTATGGTATTATTTATAACAAATAAAATCAGGATATGAAAAGTTAGTTAGATGGATTATAGGAATATAAATAATGGGCCAAGATGCAACTTTCAGAGAATTAACTTTAATATTTTACTGGCACAAATTCTATCTCTTTATTGATAAATTATTAATGCTCATTATCACTTTCTGGGATTCCTTTCATTCTTTCTCTCTAGTTTGCTTTGGATCAATGATTTTTCAACCATTCATCCATAGTGTAGTAGCAGTATGAAGTGTAAAAACACTGCTTTAAATATTCTAGCATATTTAAGCCACTTAAACTATTTTTTTAACTTTCAAGTGAGGCACTATGATTTATAATACTATTACTAGTAGTTTCCTGTACACAGTGTTCCAACACCACACCCTCCAATGGCATATTTGATTCCTTCATCAAAATTTCAGTGTCCCACACCCAAGGACAGTAGATACAAGGCCATGCAGATTTCTCCATCGCTGGAAACCTGCCTCAGGAGTGGAGGGGAGAAGACAGATGAAATAGAGAAGGGATCACTAAGAAAATGATGGCTGGAGGAACCGGTTGTGTTGGGAGATGTGTGCTGAAAGTAGATAAGAGGCCAAACATGATAACCTCTCAGTGTCTGTATTGGAAACCATCATGTCCAAAAGTAGAGAGAGAGTATAGGGATTATCATGTGCCATGGAGGCAGGAGGAGGACGGGAAAGGGGGTGTATACTGTGGAGATTTGTGATGGAGAATGTGCACAGGTGGAGGGATGGCTGTTTGATCATTGTGTGATTGTAACCCATCTCGCAGTGATTCAATAAAATAAAAAATTAAAAATAATAAAGGTCAAGGTAAAGGTAAAGGCCCTCCCGTTGATCGTCGATTTGCTCGAGCGGGCCCAGTAACGTCTCCATTGGAGACATTGTTGTTACTGTGTCTGGCATATCGAATACTCTCGGTAGCTTGCCGGGCTCTCCGAGAGGGGCGGAGGAATCGAACTCGGGTCGGCCATGTTGGCAGCTTGTAAGGCGAACACCCTACCCGCTGTGCTATTGCTCCATGAAATAAAAATTTTTAAAAATTTTTTAAAATTTCAGTGTCCCTTCCAAAGTCATTTTTTAAATAAAATCTTTAAGTTACAATTTATTCTCCTTATCAATTCACTAGTAATCGATAATTGATTTTATAATCAAATGCTTATTTTTGTTTTATTATTATATTTGCTATTTTTTCTAGAAACCACATATGACAGAAATCATACAATGCCTACATTTTTCCATATGACTAATTCCACAAAGCAAAATACCCTAAGGTTCATCCATGTTATTACAAATGACAGGATTTCATATTTTTTAGAGGTAGAATTCTTACTATTGTGTGGTGCAGCTTTTAAACACAATTCAAACAATTGCAAAAAATATAGAAAATGATTTGAAATTGGTAATTGCAAGTACGAGTACGTATGTATGTTTAGAATGATTGTTTAATAACTGTGTGCAGTTGGATTGGAAAAATTAGAAATGCTAATTCTAGTTTAAGATAAAAAATTTTAATCCACATATTGCGTTTTTCTAATAAAAATCAAAGTGTTCTTTAATCACCTTTCCCTCTCTTCCTTCAGGATGAATTTATAGTAGGCCAGTTCTGATGTTTCCCTTGTAGATTGGAAAGGGTCTATCTACAGCTTTCAGTGATGCTTGGAGTTTGAATAAAATTTATAAAACATCACTTACGGGGTAAAATGACAATGTTCTTATCTGTTTTATTGCAACTGGCAATCTTCATAAATCAAATTTGCCATTTTTCCTGTGATAAAATATTGGAAAACATGTTTATATAACATTTTAAAAAATTACAGAATCCAGTTACCTCGGCATGCTCTTTCCATAAACAGACTTATTTGGTAGTACTTTATGTTTTCAACAAAATCAAACATATTTTTGAACTAAAACTCTGCCTCCAGTAATTCTTATCACATCACTCTATTTTTCCAGCATTGTTTAATTTCACTTAGCTGACTGATACTTTTTGATATGCTTAATAAAGTTTGTTTTTTTAAAAAATATATATATATAGCAGAATTGTAGAACTCTTCCCCAGCAAGCATTGCACTGATTTTTTAGAGTGAACAGATCTATAAGTTTAACTGAAGAGAAAAGATGTCATTTTATTTTCTCTTAGTTGTTTTCTAGAGTGATGAAGATGTTTGTGGTAAAGTTCAGCAGAATACTAGCCTTTGGCAATGAATGAGGGAGATGAGCCTGTCAGCTCACAAAAAAATTTATGAACTTAAAAAAATGGTTTGTTTACCTTAGTGTCTGGAGGATAGTTTATGGGCTCCTGGGTTCTCAACTGCCTGAACACAGAAAAATTCACAGTGACAGCCAAAGGCCGACCCAGATAGCACTGATTCTCAACTTTACCTTTGCTTTCCAATTTGCCATGGGGTCTACACAGGAGTTTGTAAAATCCCTCACCTAAACCCAAGATGAAGCATCTAGAATTTGACGTTCTAATTCCCAATCTGCTCTTGGCTTGCCAGTGATCCCCAATAAGGCAGTTATCTGGTCAGTGCCTAAAGCAACCTACAAAGTGAGAATAATTATTTTGATCCCAACTCTCCAGGATGTTTTGATGGTTAACTGAATTTATTTTAAAGCTAAGAAGAGACACAGATATGCTGTGAGTTTCCAACAGATTAAAAAAATATAAAATACTAGTTATTGAGACTTCCTTCATTTCAATTACCCACTGTGGAAATAAGACATAAATGATGAAAAGGAGGCTCTCTGATAATCAGGATGATAATATTTTAATTCAATAAATTCCCATGATAAACTTAATATTTTTAGTTCCCGATCACAATCATCCTGTTGTTCGTCGATTTCCTCAAGCAGGCACCAGTAACGTCTCCTTCTTCCTAGCCCTGATATTTTAAAAGAGCCATTTCTATGCTCTTTCAGGATTAGGAGAATGAAACCCATCATTGTTACTGGTATTTGGCATATTGAATATGACACGGGAAGTTTGCCAGACTCTGCCGTACGGGCAGGATAATTTTGGTAGCCTGCCAGGTTCTCCAAAGGAAAATAAGATAATAAGATGTCACGCGGCTGCTAATGCGGCCTCGCGCTTCCGGGAGCTGGGTTTTATAGTCTCTGCGTCTTGGCCATTGATGGGACCAACCTGCCACTGCCGGCAGCTGGTGGATGTGATGCCTACCTACTGGAAGATGGAGGGGTCTAGTTGGAGAAGACCCAGTCCCAATCCAAGTAGGCTTGGAGACCTCAGCCCCGGGACCCACATGCCTGGGTTTTTCTGCCAGTTCTATCATGCATGAGGCCCGTACAGACTTGTGGAGAGTGTTAATAGTTAATATTTGATTATTTTGTAATAAATTTTAAATAACTACTCTCAACTCAACACCATACATAACTTTTTAATTTGGAATGTTCAACAGCTTGTCTATTAGTAGGTTACAAAACCAGTAAAACCATCAGTTGTCCGGTGATGAATTCTTGATAATAGTTCTTTGTTACTTTTAAAGTAACTGAACAGTTACTGCAAAATTTCTTAGCTAAAGGCTAAAAACAAAATTTAGTCTCTATGCAAAAAAATACCTCTAACTTTTTAGACTTTGTTTTATAGAATTAACATTTTTTAAAAAGTCACTTCACTTCATTAATGAATCACTGTATCACTGTCATCCTGTTGTTCCTCGATTTCCTTGAGCAGGCACCAGTAACGTCTCCTTCATTCTAGCCCTGAGATTTTAGAAAGTGCCACATTCGAGGCTCCTTCAGGGTCAGGAGAATAAGACCCATCGTTGCTACTGGTTTTTGGCATATTGAATACACCACGGGGAGTTTGCCAGACTCTGCCATGTGGGCTGGATGCTTTTGGTAGCCTGCCAGGTTCTCCAGAGTAAGAACTAGATAATAAGATGTCACGCAGCTGCTTCTGGGAGCTGGGTTTTATAGTCTCTGGGTCTTGGCCATTGATGGGATTACAGGGCGCCGGGGGCTGTTGACGGGTGTCATGCCTACATACTGGAAGATGGGGATTCTGGATGGAGGAGGCCCAGTCTCAATCCAAGCAGGCTTGGAGATCTTGGAGACCCGGGACTCTGGGCCTCCTACACCCAAATCCCCCATCTTTCAGTATGTAGGCATTACACCCACCAACTGCCCCAGGCACCGTGTAATCCCATCAATGGCCAAGACTTAGAGACTATAAAACCCAGCTCCCAGAAGAGAACAGCGCAGAGTCTCTTGCCTCCGTGCCTGGCTGTCCTCACTGGGCCCCTTGGAGGAGGGTGGATTGAGTTTCCCTCCCCGACCTAAGCATTAATGAATAAGATTTTTTTATTCACTTTTTGGTGCGGTGTAAGGTAAGGTAAGGTAAGGTAAAGGCCCTCCTGTTGTTCGTCGATTTGCTCGAGCGGGCCCAGTAACATCTCCATTGGAGACTTTGTTGCTACTGTGTCTGGCATATCGAATACGTCATGGGTAGCTTGCCAGGCTCTGCCTCACGGGCGAGATACTCTCGGTAACTTGCCGGGCTCTCCGAGAGGGGTGGAGGAATCGAACTCAGTCGGCCATGGCTGCGTGCAAGGCAAACGCCCTACCGCTGTGCTAGTGTAACAGCTATTTTGTTTTTATAAACTATACCACACTAACATTTGCATGTTTTTTTCCTGGTGATAACACTTTTTTATTTTATGTAGGAGTACTGCTATTTAATCAGCCACTGATTAGCCTGATTGAATTGGGTATGAACTCCACCTTACTTTTTTTTCTTTTTTATGATTTTATTTATTGAATCACCGTGAGAGCAATTACAAAGCTTTCGGGTTTATGTCTCGGTCATACAATGAAACACCCATTCCTTCACGAGTGCCCATTTTCCACCACCAAAAACCCCAGTATACCTCTCGTCGCACACCCTCTCCCTACCTGTGGGGCAGATGATTTCCACATTACTCTCTCTGTACTTTGATTACATTTAATATTTCAACACCAGATCCACCATCAGTATTTGGGAATTTACCCCAACACTCAAAAACAAACAAACAAACACTGTCTTCCCTTTGTTCATTGATTTGCTCGAGCGGGCCCAGTAACGTCTCCATTTTGAGACTTGTTGTTACTGTGTTTGGCATATTGAATATGTCACGGGGAGCTTGCCAGGCTTTGCCGTGCAGGTGAAATACTCTCGGTAGCTTGCTAGGCTCTCCGAGAGGGGCAGAGGAATTGAACCCAGCTCAGCCAGGCTGGCTGCGTGCAAGGCAAACGCCTTGCCACTGTGCTATCGCCCCAACACTCAGATCTACTAAAAAGACAACCGTAGACAATTTGTTTTTTATTGCTGATTATGAATAACTTATGATGTCGCACAGCCACAGTAGTGGCCACACAATTTTGGAATTCTGAAATTTTAACAATTAAATCTGGAGAGATTTCTGCTAAAACCTGATGGCTTCTGGGATATGTTTCTGAGTCTCTTGGATCATGGCCATTAAGCCACTTGATCAGGAGCCAGAGAGGCTGTTCGTGGGTGGCGACTCAGGGTCTCATTGGGGCGGGGAGGAAAGGGCTAGCTCCATCCCCATCTCATGAGGTCCTGCATGTCTCGTCACTGCAGGCCCAAACCTGACTATTCAATGGCCTCTGGAGGATGGCAGCCACCTATCTGCCAAGGGGGAGCAGGCGGAGGGACAACACCCTTTTCCCCTGGGGTTGTCCGGAGACTGTAACCCATTGCAAGGACCAGACGCATCTCTGCCAAAAGCTGCTGGGTTCCAAGATTTGTCTCTGAGCCTCTGGGATCATGGTCATTAAGCAGTTCAATCAGGAATCAGAGTGACTTTGCCTCCAATTATATAGCTGAGCCAGAGGTGGTTTGTGGGTGTGTCTCCTACATACCTAACTTTTGGCCATTTACTTTCTTGGTAAACTTTGCCCCAAGTTGTTGAGGTCTGGCAAAGGCACAGCAGCAATTTCAGAGTGTCTGGACGTCTGAAGATGCCAACAGGCTGCTGATGCACTCACCTCACAGATACAAATTGTTCTGCTGGTACCACCATACCCCCAGTAACACTTTTTTCTCTGTCTCTTGAACCTAAATTTCTCAACCAACCAGTTTCAAGTATCTCTATAATATTAACTCAGTATTCTTTCATTCTAAAGTACTCTCCATCAGTGTTTATATTAATATATCTTAAAATTGTCCTTAGAAAAAACCATTTGTCACTGTCACTGTCCAAACGTTGTTCATCGATTGCTCAAGTGGGCCCAGTAACGTCTCCATTGGAGACTTTGTTGTTACTGCGTTTGGCATATCGAATATGTCACGGGGAGCTTGCCAGGCTCCGCCGTGCGGGTGAGATACTCTCGGTAGCTTGCCGGGCTCTCTGAGAGGGGCAGAGGAATCGAACTCGGGTCGGCCATGTTGGCTGCATGCAATGCAAACACCCTGCTGCTGTACTATCGCTCCAGCCTCATTTACTATTAATAATATACCTACTCATCGCCAAAATTTTAATTTAGCTTAGAGTAAAAATATAAGCCAGCCATACATTATATTATTTAAATTAAAACAATAAATATCATAATATCAAAAACAAACACTGTCCTCCCATTGTTCATTGATTTGCCTGAGTGGGCCCAGTAACATCTCCAATTTGAGACTTATTGTTACTGTGTTTGGCATATTGACTACGTCACGGGTAGCTTGCCAGGCTTTGCCATGCGATAACTTGCCAGGTTCACCAAGAGGGGTGGAGGAATCAAACCTGGCTCTGCCGGGCTGGCTGCGCACAAGGCAAACGCCCTACCACTGTGCTTTTGTTCCATCATAATATCAGAAGATAAAATTTTATAAATGTACAATAAAATTCTTTATATTTATTAATAAGCAGCATTGCATATTAAGCTTGGTTTTCTTCCTCTCAGATTACTGACAGTAAGAACATTTTTGATTAATAAAAGATCTAATCCTCCCAAACTATTGTAATGTGTCTTTATATAATAGCTAATCAATATTTTCTATCAATATTTATAATTCTATCATATTTCACCACATAATTTTGGCAGATTTTGTGCGAATTTCTTTTAAAAAATGTGAGTCAAATAATTATGCAGACTTTTATCAAATTATGCCACAATTGCTTAAAATCACTTATTTCTAAACTGTCTTTGGTGCGGCCCCCAAAGCTGCTCTGGTCTTCTTCTCCACCCAGGTCAGACTTCCCAACATTATTCAAACCCGGGACTTGACTTTCGCCCTGCACAGCCCCAGGCATCCTCTAGGACCCTGGAACAAAAGCAGATGTGAGCCTCTTCATCTTAGCCCCCAACACTGCTCCGCTGCTCTGGTCTTCTTCCCCAGCCAGCCTTTACCCGCTCCCACACACACACACACACACACCAGGTTCCCGTGGGAGGGTGGCCTCTTCTGAAGTGGACGTGGCTTCCTTAGAAGTGGGCGTGGCCTGATTTTAGGCAAGCAGTTGCCTGCAGGTAGTTTAGTGTACCAAGAAATCTAGTGTAACATCATAGTTCCCAAACCTACACACCAACATGAAGAAACAATGTAAGTACCCACCACATGGGGAGGACGATGAAAAGAGTCCAGAAGGCTAAGTAGGCGCTATTCACCTAAGGGACTTCTCTGAGAAAGAATTCAGATATAAAGTCATGAAGATGTTCAATGAACTCAGTGAAACAATCAGACAGATATCCAGTAAATTGAAAGAGGACATGAAAGAAACAATGGATGGCGCAATCGAGAAAATACAGAAAAAAATGAGAGCAGAAATTGGAAAGCTACGCACAGAAATGTCACCAATAAAAGATTCTGTAATGAAATAAAAAACTCAGTCTGTGCCCTCAACAGTAGATTGACCACAGCTGAAGACAGAATCAGTGAGCTGGAATATCAGCTGCACCAAGCCAACAGGCAACAACAAACAATGGCAAGAGACCTCAAAATAGTTCTAGAGCAACTTGGAGTACGAGGAGATGATTCCAAGAGGAACAACTTTAGAATCACGGGAATATCAGAAGCTCAGGGAAACAATCCCAATGAAAAAGTCACGGTTAAACAAATCATTGCTGAAAAATTCCCAGAGCTCGACAATAAACTGTCTTTGGTACAATATTAGAATGCTAGGAATATATTAATGAATATGTGTTAAAGTTGAATAATCCAAATCAATACACATTATTTCTTCATAATGATTTAGTAAATACTTTTTCTGTTCTAAAAAAAATTAACACTTTTATAGCTATTTAACTGTACATTTTGCTCTAAATATCACACCTGACATAATTTATTATAGTGTTGCCAAGTAGAGCCTACAAATTATAATTATCTGTGACCAGATATTCTGTGCCATTACACTGGTTTCATTTCCGACACCCCATCCTCAGCTACATCCATCTAAGATGTATTTCTGACACTTACCTGCTACAGTGAGTCATCATCAGGTAAATCTGAAGTGCATTCAAAATTCACATCTTTTTGAGGTTTTTTTTTTTGATGACCTTTTTGTGTAAGATCCCAATTACTCAAGTATATAAATGACCAAGGATGGCTGTTTATACTTCCAGGAGATGTAAGTTGGTGATCACCGCTTATCAGGTACTCACTGTAGAAACAAAGCAAGTGGCTTTAAAGGGTTTGTTTATAGACACTGTCAGTCAGGGTGAATGGATAAGTGTAGATTCCTGGCTTATGGTGCCTAAGAAGACAAATGTGAATCCACGTGCCACTGGTGAATATACTGCTGTTTTTATAACCTTTTAACTGGCATGATGCACAGAGTTGTGCCGTGTAAAAGGATATCTGGACTGAATAAAAAACACTATGTAATGACTATGCAGTGAAATGCAGTATTAGAAGCATACATAATATGCTATACTAAAGCTTTAAATACCCAGGCAGTATATTTTAATGCTATTTGTATTTAAAATTCTTTAAATACCTATTTATAAGTAATACTTCTAAAATAATTTAAAATAAAATAGAACAAAAACCAATTATTTATTTGCTCAATGTTCTTCGTATTCAGTCATCATTGTATATATATGCATATATTTAAGTAGTGAGGATACAGTGACTTAAGTACATTGTTTTGGCCTACCTGCAGTTTATATCTTGGTTTGCATACCACAGTATTAGCATATAACATTCAGTACATAGTACCTACTATACTCATGGTTGCAACTAATATATATATATACACATATATACATATACATTATTAGTATAACACCATGAGATACAGTTGTAGACTTACAAACTTTCATGCTTGGGTTTCAGTTATACAATGATCGAGTACCCATCCCTCCACCAGTGCCCATTCTCTACCACTAATGATCCTAGTAGCCCTCTCACCCCCACATCCCATCCTCCCACCCCACCCCGCCTCTGTGACAGGGCATTCCATTTTGCTCACTCTTTCTTTCAGGGTCTTAAAGTTTTCAATAGAGGTATTCAGTGGCCATTATCTTCGGTCTATAGTCTACTTTCAGCACACATCTCACATCCCGAGTCAGTCCTCCAAACATCCTTTACTTACTGTTCCCTTCTCTATCTGAGTTGCCTTTTCCCCTAGCATGTGCTACTGACTTCCAAGCTGTGGAGCAGACCTCCTTATCTCAACTATTATCTCAACTACTTATCTCAACTATTCTTGGGTGTTTGACTCCCATTCTGTTACTTTATATTCCCCAGATGAGTGCAGTCTTTCTATGTCTGTCCCTCTCTTTCTGGCTCATTTCATTTAGCATGATACTTTCCATATAGAACCAATTGTATGTAAATTTCATGACTTCATCTTTTCCCTATGTACATATTAATATGACTTAATATGATTTCATCTTTTCACATTTCTCAAAATGTGCCTCACTGCTGGCAGATTCTATTTTCGTTGTCTATGCACCAACATCCAATTATGGTGAAAGAGAAATTGAGAAGTTCTACATGGAGCTGGGAAAGTTCTATAAAGAAGACCACACCTTCTCCAAGATCATTGTCGGTGATTTTAATGCCAAGATCGGACCAAGAAGATCGCCGAAGAACTCCACATCAGAACCCACAGCCTAAAATGGAACAAACAGGGTGAGAAACTCTCTGAGTTCATCATGTCGACCAAGACTATCCATGGTAACTCACAGTTCCAGAAGGCTGAATCTAAACATTGGTCATGGGAGTCTCCCAGTGGACGGTTCCACAACGAAATTGACTACATCATATTCAATCGACAGTTTTGCCTGAATGATGTTGCTGTTATCCCAAAATTCCAAGCGGGATCAGACCACTGTTTCCTTCGTGCAGAATACTATTTCATAGAGTAGGGGAAAAGGGATGCAAAGTTTAAGAAGAGAACTCCCAGAATGACCACCAACTGTGAGCTCTTTGACTCTATTGCGGCAACATGGGAAGATACCGTCATTGACAACATTGAAAAGGAATATGATCGACTGGTTCAGCACCTCCATGATTGTGTGAGGAACGCCGAGAGAGAGATAACCACAAAAAAAAAAAAAAAACACCTGTCTTTGAAAACTCTTGAGCTTATTTGCCAACGTGGCTTGGTGCATGCCTCAGGCAACCGCAAGCAAATGTCAGAGCTTGCAAAACAGTGCAGAGAAGCAATCAAGGAAGACCTCAAAAATAGAAGAGCAGCAGTGCTGGCTGATACGGCAGAAGCTGGGAAAAGCATTCGTAATGCCTGCCTGTCCTTCACCAACTACAAGACCAAGATGACTGCCCTCGGACAGCCTGATGGATCTACAACATCTTCCAGAAGGGCAATGGAGAAAATTATTCATGAACTACTCAGATATCTTTAATAGCCACATCCACTTGCCCACATACCAAATTCCGGTTTCTCGGGAGTTCAAGATGCTGCTCTGTGTAACATTCATTGATTTAAAGAAGGCCTTTGATTCTATTGAGATGGAAGCAGTCATCAAAGCCCCAGCCAATCAGGGCATTTAAACTCAATACATCAGGATCCTCCATGAGCTGTATTATGGATTCACTACCGGGATCTCACCATTCAAAAAAGAAGTGATCATCCATGTCAAAAGAGGGGTTCGGCAGGGTGATACTTGATCACTTAATCACTTGACTTCCCATTAATCGTCGATTTGCTCAAGCGGGCACCAGTAACGTCTCCATTTGTCCCTGTCGCGTGCTAGTGTAGCCCAATGGCATCTGTTCCCTCTGGGAACATGAAGAGCCTCAAACCGATCATTCATGATCTTGATGAAGAAGTCTGACCATCTGGTAGGTGGGTGGCCACGCGGTCTTTTGACATCCCGTGGAATCCAGTCAGTAACAGTTCTAGTCCAGCGGTCGTCTTTAAATCTCATTACGTGACCAGCCCATCTGATTTTTGACACCTTGGCAAACGAGACAGCTTCCCTGATTCTTGATCGTCGCTGGAGGTCGGAACTCTGGATTGTTTCTCACATTTTAGTGAAACGTGATACTCCAAGCATAGCTCTTTCAATTCCTCTTTGGGAGACACGAATAGCGTTCTCATCCTGTTTGCATAGGGTCCAGGTCTCTGAGGCGTATGTTAATGCAGGAAGAACAGTGGAATCAAAGAGATGTGGTCGGAGCTGGAGGTTCTTCCTCCTCTTAGCTATTTCTTCGATGCTCTTGAAGGCGTTCCAAGCCACTCTCTTCCTCCTGTGCAGCTCGGGTGCCAGGTCATTTGTCATGTTGACTTCGCGACCTAGGTACACATAGCTATTGCATTCGGAGATGGTCGTTCCATTGAGAGCGAATGGGGCGTCAGGAACGAGGCTGTTTCTCATAAACATTGTCTTCGTAAGATTCAGCTGTAGTCCGACCTTTCCACACTAACTGTCGAAGTCGGCCAGCATTTGTGCAACTTGGCTGATGTTTGGTGTTATTAAAACAATGTCATCAGCAAAGCGGAGGTGGTGTAGTTGCCGACCATCTATCTTCACTCCCATTCCTTCCCATTCCAGTCGTCGCATGATGTTCTCGAGGGTGGCACTGAAGAGTTTCGGTGAAATGGTATCACCCTGCCGCACCCCTCTCTTGACATCAACGATCACTTCTTTGTAGAATGGTGAGATCCTGGTAGTGAATCCATAATACAGATCACAGAGGTTCTTGATGTATTGGGCTTGAATTCCCTGATTGGCTAGGGCTTCAATGACCACTTCCATCTCAACAGAATCAAAGGGTGATACTATTTCACTGACACTCTTCAGTGCCACACTCGAGAACATCATGTGATGACTGGAATGGGAAGGAATGGGAGTGAAGATAGATGGTCAGCAAGTACACCACCTCCGCTTTGCTGATGACATCGTTCTAATAATACCAAACATCAGCCAAGCGGCACAAATGCTGACCGACTTCAACCGTGAGGGTGGAAAGGTCGGATTTCAGCTGAATCTCACAAAGACAATGTTCATGAGAAACACTCTTGTTCCTGACATTCCATTCACTCTCAATGGAATGACCATCTCTGAACGCAACAGTTATATGTACCTAGGTCGAGAAGTCAACATGATAAATGACCTGGCACCTGAGTTGCAGAGGAGGAAGAGAGCAGCTTGGAACGCCTTCAAGAGAGTTGAAGAAATAGCTAAGAGGAAGAAGAACCTCCAGCTCCGACCACATCTCTTCAATTCCACTGTTCTTCCTGCCTCAGAGCCTTAGGCCCTACGAAAACAGGATGAGACTGCTATTCAGGTCTCTCAAAGAGGAATTGAAAGAGCTATGCTTGGAGTATCATGCTTCACTCAAATGAGAGAAAGAATCAGGAGTTCCGATCTCTGTCAACGCTCAAGAATCAGGGATGCTAGGAGGATTACTTCACAACTTAGAGGCCAGCCGGGTATCCTAGAGGAAAGGGCAGTTCAGATAGAGAAGGGAGCACCAAATAAAAGATGTTTGGAGGATCCTCCCAGGAGGGGAGATGCATGTCGAAAGTAGACTATGGACTGAACATTTTTGCCACTCAATGCCTCTTTTGCAGACCACAACACCCAAAAGGAGAGAGAGAACACAGGGGATTGCCCTGCCACAGAGACAGGGGGGATGGGGGGATGGGGGTGGGAGGGATATTATCCATGGTGGTGGAAAATGGGCACTGGTGGAGGGATGGGTATCTGATCATTGTATAATTGAAACCAAAGCACAAAAAATTGTAAATCTACAACTTTAAAAAAAAATAAAATAAAGGGAAAAAAAAGAATCAGGGATGCTGTCTCATTTGCTAAGGCATCGAAAATCAGATGGGCCGGACACGTAATGAGATTTAGAGATGACTGCTGGACCAGAGCCATTACAGACTGGATTCCACGGGATGTCAAAAGATCTTGTGGATGCCCACCTACGAGATGGTCAGACTTCTTCGTGAAGACCCTGAATGATCGGTTTGAGGCTCTTCATATTCCTAGGATGAAAGATGCCGTTGGGCTATGCTAGCACACAACAGGGATGAATGGAGACGTTACTGGTGCCCGCTACAGCAAATCGATGAGTAACAGGATATCAAGTGATCAAGTGATCAAATGATCATCTTTTCTAACAGCTGTGTAGTATTCCATTATGTAGATGCATCAAAGTTTCTTTAACCAGTCATCTGTTCTCGGAACTCGGGCTTTTTCCAGATTTTGGCTATTGTGAACAGTGCAGCAATGAACATAGAAGTGCAGATGTCATTTCGACTGTACTTTTTTGCCTCTTTGGTATATATTCCCAGAAGTGGTATTGCTGGGTCAAATGGGAGCTCAATTTCTAATTTTTTGAGAATCCTACATACTGTTTTCCAAAAGGGCTGAACCAGTCGGCACTCCCACCAGCAGTAAAGGAGGGTCCCTTTCTCGCCACATCCATGCCAACACTGATTGCTTGTTTCCCTTTGGAAGTGGACCAGTCTATATAGTGTGAGATGATGTCTCGTTGTTTTGATCTGCATCTCCCTGACGATTAGTGATGAAGAGCATTTTCTCATGTGCTTTTTTGCCATTCGGATTTCTTCTTTGAGAAAGTTTCTGTTCATTTCATCACCCCATTTTTTGATGGGGTTAGATGTTCTCTTCTTGTGGAGTTCAGCCAGTGCTTTGTATATCCTTGATATCAACCCCTTGTCGGATGGATATTGGGTGAATATCCTTTCGCATTCTATAGATTGTCTTGTATTTGGTCACTGTTTCTTTTGAGGTGCAGAGGCTTCTTAGTTTAAGATAGTCCCATTTGTCTATCTCTGTTTTCACTTGCTTGACCAGTGGCATGTCATCTTTGAAGATACCGTTAGCTTCAATGTCCTGGAGGGTTTTGCCAACCTTGTCTTCAATGTACCTTATGGATTCTGGTCTGGGTGCAGCTAATATTTTCATAAGTATCTTATACTGACTTATACTGTTATATAGTGAGATATACATACCTATATATGTATATATACATGCATTACAGATAAGGATAAATGACTTCATATAGTTGCTCAAGGAAGATTGTGATAGAATTAAACTTAAGAGTGACTTAAATTAATAAGAAAAAATAATATGTGCATTTTATCTAATAACATAATTATGCTGTATTATATTATATGTGTGCATGTATTCAGACCAACATACCATAGGGAGATAATCTATATACAATAATTATCACAAAAAGGTCTTGTCCACACCCTCTACAAAGTATATTTTAAAATTAAGAAAAAGATATTAAAACACCCCAATTTCTCAGCATAAGTAAAAGAACAAAAATTATGAGTCATAAATAAATCTCCTGTGCTTCTCTATAAAGAATACAAAAATTTAGACACTGTAAAATGCCTACCAACATAGTAACAGAAATAAGGTACCTTCTGCTTCTCACTGTGTATCTTTTTGTCTTATTCTCCTCTGCTTGACTTAAGGAAATGAAGGGTCTATTTAAAATGCTGAAGTATCACTCCCAAACCTGAAGCTCCATTTCTGCTACACTTGAATATAATTTACTTAAGCCCACAGCTTTTCTTTCTCAACACTATCCAAGTGAAAAGAAATTAGAATGCTATCCCAGAAAATATTACAATTTGTACATTCTCTACAATGATATTTAATTTAATAATATTTTGAGCACTTACAGCACAGCGGGTAGGGCGTTCGCCTTACAAGCGGCCAACATGGCCGCCCCGAGTTCGATTCCCCCGCCCCTCTCGGAGAGCCCGGCAAGCTACCGAGAGTATTCGATATGCCAGACACAGTAACAACAAAGTCTCCAATGGAGACGTTACTGGGCCCGCTCGAGCAGCAAATCGACGATCAAAGGGAGGGCCTTTACCTTTACCTTTTACTATTTTGAAAGTATTTAAGATGTACAGGAATAAGAAAGTCATAAGTGCGGTTTTA
Organism: Sorex fumeus; assembly: GCF_029834395.1. Lineage (NCBI taxonomy): Eukaryota > Metazoa > Chordata > Mammalia > Eulipotyphla > Soricidae > Sorex > Sorex fumeus. The sequence goes on along the minus strand of NW_026606081.1, from coordinate 9,917,960 downwards.
AGAAAGAGTCCTGGAAAGAAAATACTCTCTAGAAAAAACTTCTTCTTAAGTTTCCTGAAGGCAGAAAAATACAATGCAGAAGGAACTATGGACTTACAAGGTAATGTGAATGTATTTTTGTATTTTTAATATGGAATGGTAATGAATAAATGTATTAAAATACATATAAAACATGTATAAAATATATGTATGAGAAGACACATATGAAATATATATGTTCATTCAATATATGTATTATTAAGTATACATAATTTTAATGTACATATACATAATATCTAATAGACAAAGTATATATGTACGTATGAAATAGATTTCATACTGATCTACTTGTCTTTGGGGGGGAAGACATAAATCTCAAAAAGCATGAAATAAGATAGATTGTGTATGAGTACTCTTTTTTTAAATTTCTAGAAGCCACATCATTATGATTTGACTCTGGATCCCCAGAATAGCAATACTCCATGCTTTAAACACAATAGTTCATCAACAAAATTTATTGAAGAAATGAATGAACAATTATAGTTTGTAAAAAAAGGGGGGGGGGCAAGAAAAATTGCCCTTTCATTTCTTAAACTCTTGAATTCCTATGTTTAAAACTTAGATGCAGACCCTTTTGGTGATGCCCAGGTGAAAAAAAAAAACCAACACTGCTACTACCTTAAAAATTCATATTTAAGGGGCTGGAGAGATAGTATAGTGGGTAGCATGGTTGCCTTCCAGACAGCTGACCTAGGTTCAATCCATGGCATATAATATGTGCCCTGAGCCGTACCAGGAGTGAGCTTTCAGTGCAGAGTCAGGTGTGAGCCCTGTACACTGCCAGATGTGGGCCAAAAACAAACAAAAAAAAAATTGTTGAATATAGTCTCTGGATGATGTGTGAAAATACCTAGAACTAAAGAATATTTTAAAAATAAACCGGGAACATAAAACAAATGAGTTCATTCAAGAGAATAGGATTAGTATGACATTTAAAATGGAGCAGTATTACAAAATTTAAATTCATTACACAAATATTCTCTAAAAAACTGTCCTATAAATATCAGTACAACATAAAATTGGTTGAGAACTATGGAAAAATACTACAGGATATATATATATACATATATATACATATACACACATATGATACATGTATGTAATGTAAAAATAAAGATGAAGATTCCCTTCTATAAAAGACAGCTTTTTGTCCACATAAAAATTAAGATGTTGAGGCTGAAGCATTAGTACAGTGGGTAGTGCTTGCCACGCCTACGGCCATCCTGGGTTTGATCCCCAGCAGCACATATGGTCTCCAAACCCTGACAGCAGAGATTCCTGAGTATGACCAGGAGTAAGCCCTAAGTACTATTGTGTGTGGCCCCAAAACAACAACAAAGAAATTAAAATATTCCATTGCAAGATAGCAATCAATGAAACTAATATCTAGCTGTTCCTTTTGAGATTTGATGTAAATAGCAGGAAGAGTACAACAAAGCAATGATCCATCAACATGAGAGAAGTGAGAGTGAACTGTGAAAGGAGTAGTTCTATAATGTTCTTTAAAAATGAAAGCATGCAGCATGGGAGAAATAAGGAAGCAAACAATTTTATATCAGTAGAAAGTGTCAACTTTCCCATTAGGAATATCAGAGTTATCAAGACTTCTGCATGGTCTGACAGATTTTGATGTAAGTTTAAGAAATACCGGCATATCATTAACACTTGAATCAATGCAATTAAAATTTTAAGCATCACAGGATAACTTAATAGAAAGCCTTATAGAGAGTTCAGGGAAAATGAATGGGACTACTGAGAATCCTGATCATAAAGAAACTAACATGAGAAGATAGAGGGGATAAAGGTTTTTATATAGAATTTTAATATCTCACATTCACCACACATTATACATGTCTATTATACACAAAGGGCCAACAAACATTTAGACTCAGAAAAAAAAATAAAAGTTCTTTGTAAAATAACTCTAGAAAAAATTATCTATACTAAACTAGGATAGCTTCTGTAATTCTTAACATGTAGTTAATATCCTCTATATTCTGTCTCTTGTGCTCCAAAAATTAAAGCCAACTCTGCTCTGATTAGAAAGAAAAGTCTTACATTCATTCCACCGGCTCTGCCCACATATCTAGAACTCTGTCAAATTTTTATTATTATCTTTTGATGTCAATAAAAGTCAATCCCATTGTCTCAAGTGCCACTGATATGATGGTACCTAACAAATTAACATCACAATAGCTCTTTTAAATTAGCTTGAAACTTCAATAAACCAAGAACTCTTAGCCTACCATTCTTCCTTTCTTTCTTACCTATTCTCACTTAGCAAATAACGTACCCAGCAACTCAATTGCTCAAGACAGTCTATGAGTCTTCCATTAACTGCTTAAGTCAAAGCCTATGAGTTACTGGTAATGTGTTTTTCTTCAGTTCAGAAGCAAATCTTGTCAGGTTTTACTCCAAAAACCAATTCCAAAACCATCAATTTTTTTATTGCTTCAATGAATGACACCACCAAAGTCCAAGGCAATATCGTCTACCACTGGGAATACCCACCATAGCCTTTTAACATCTCTACACCTAATCGTGACTTTTATTCTGATTCTCAACAGTGCAGTTTCTACTGAGGAGTCAGGAATATTTCTGAAATAAAAAATCAAAATTGCCTATGTCCCTGCTGGACTCCATCTAAGGGATTCCTTTCTTACTCTGAATGAAATACAAAGCCCTTATTGAGCTGGAGGACCCCAGGTGACATTGGCCTGGCCAGCATTCCTTGTTTTCTCTCATGTCATTTACCCGCTTTCTTCTTCAGCTGTAAACACATTGATCTTGGAAGTACTGGAGATTTCTAAAGCCTGTCCCAAGTGCCAGACATTTTAGAAGTGCCTTTCTATGTGCTTAAAATGCTCTTCTCCCAGATCCTCACCTGATGCATGGCTTCTCAAATTTTTTCCACTTATGACCTCTTTTCATCCAATAAATGTAACATGGTGAGTGCTGCCAAACTTACCTTAAATTTATTATGTGGTTGATTTTAAATTAACTTTTGGTGTTAATTTGCTGAAACCTTCAGAAAAATTTTCCTGTTGCAAAATTTTAAAGGTCTCTATATTAGTTGCCAACATTATATCCCATCCCACTATTTAAGAAGCCTGTCTCAAGATAACCAGCAATTATTTTCAGACTTGAGTTCCTTAGATAGGTTCTCCCTAACCATCTTATCATTGCCCATCATATAGATAAGTCCCCATAGTTAGAAATTTCTTCATATTACCAGTTGATTGCATTAACATTTTTATTCATCAATATAGTATATTTTTCTCACTATAAAAGGATCAATGAAACATGGTTGTCAATTTTATTTACTGTGATATTCATGGACCTAGACTAGTGTCTGGAGCATCATAAGAATAAAGAGAAAAATTGCTCAAAAATCACCAAAAAGGGAAAAAATTCATAATTCAAAATAAAAGTAATTCCAGGGTAATATAAACAGAATTTAGGGGTCAGGAAAAAAGCTCAAGTGGTAGACATACGCCCAGTATGCAAGAGGATCTGAATTGGACTTCTGGCACTGCATGGTCTCCTCACCCCCAGTACCACCGGGCATAGCAGGGCAACATCTCTCAGCCCAAGCACTGAACCAGGATTGGCCCCGACGCCACCCTGAAGCTCTGCTGGGTATGGCCACTAATTTAAAAAAAAAAAAAAGCTAGTTGGCACCAAAATATTAAACTATTTTCATTATTAATTTGGCGTAATTTGAGAATGAAAATGAGACTATTGGAAAACACAAATTTGAAGACATGAGGAAAGGTTTTTCTAAAATATTATGTCATATTCTGAAAGACAAAGTTAACATTCTCCTAAGTAGTTTAAAAATAAAAGATAAGGAGGCATTGTGATAGCACAGTGAATAGAATGTCTAACTTGAACACGGAACAGGTTCAATGCCAATTACCACCAGCAGTGATCCTTGAGGAGAGCCAGGAGTAACCCCTGAGCACCACCGGATGTGGTCCCCCCAAAAACAAATATAAAAAAAGATAAAATGAAAAAGAATAAAAAACACAACAACCCACCCCCCTCCCCCCAGGAATTTTAATGCCTAACTAGGAAAATTCAAAAAGAAATAAAATGAAGTAAAGACAAGTTTCCCACTCAGCTCAGATGAACATAATAGAAAATCACAGACAGAGTGTCAAAATAACAGAGACCTCACACCCAGTGGGGCACAGAGGACTAGCTTAGGGTATAACAAATGCAAGGCACACAATCAGGCCTTTAGAGCAATCTCCCCAGATTTAAATTTTTTGGTGTTTTTTTGTTTGTAATGTTGGACACCTTATGATAAGATTTTAAAACAATAGAATAAGGATAATATTCTCTAATCTTTCACAAAGTAGTAGAGAAAAAAAGGCATCTATAAAGGAACAAGAATTATACTTGCATTCTATTTTTAATGAGCTTTATAGCTGTTTAAAAAACACGGAAGAAAAATATTTTCAGCATAAAATTATCTTAAATTACCTTAAATTATTAAGTGCATAAGCAAAATAAAGTTTAATCTTCTCAATACAAGGTATCTACATTTCATATTTTATATTCTTCAGAATTTTCTTGAAAATACAGCAAAATTAATAGTGAAATTATTAGTTTAAGAAAAGTATGGTCAGGAACAATATAGTCAAAGCAAAAGAGTAATGAGAGCAAGACCCCAGATAGCGGTTCTACAGGGTCAGGAGAGGAACAAGAAGACAGAAGACTCCAAAAGGAGATGGAGAGGTTAACAGGGACATTAGGGAAGTTGTAACAAATAACAGAAAATAGAAGATGTGAAGAATTATGAAATTATAAATTTTAAAAACATGATAATTAGAAACTCCAGGAGGAAATTAACAAAATTAATAACTGTACAAGAAATGACACATGATTAAAGGCTTATTATTTGATTCTGCAGAGAAAGAGATCTATGGGGTTATAATACAAAAACAATAAAAATTAAGATAAAATACTTGATAAAGATAAATATTTGATAAGTTATCTGATAAAATACTTGATAAAGGCACCCAAGAGACTGGGAGAACTATGTGTGAAGCATGTAGGGCAAAGAATTAAAACACAAAGAACAAGTACACATTTATGTGCAAATGAAATTCAACTCAATAGAAAAATGGGTAAATAATACAATGAGAGCATTCAGAGAAGAGGAAATTCCAACAGATATTTGAGATGTTCCTCATTCTCATGTATAGCAAAGATATGCAAATCAAACTAATATAATTTTCAATCATATTTTAGCAAAATATAACCTTTTGCTAATATTCATCCCATAAACTCACTGACAAGCATAATGGGATACATGTATGCTAAAAATACATCAATTGTTTTTTATTTAAAAAATTATTTTTAAGGTATCAATTTGTAATGAATATTCTGGAAATTAATTTAATTTTAATTTATAGTTTTAATTAATTTAACGTCTATAAATAATCCAGTGTATATACCCTCTGCCCCAGTATTTTCCCTCTTGTAATCAATTCAGTCTATGTAAAAGCATTAGTACCTCATTTTACAAAACATAGTTCTTTTCTATCTACTACTGTTTATAACAGTCAAGAAGAAAAAATAATTGAAGAGTGAATAAATTTAACATAATCATAAAATAAACTATTAAGCAACTTAACAATGGTTTTGAAGAAGATAATTTTAGATAAGTTAAGATAAGTTAGATAATTTAAGATAAGTTTCTTTGAAATAATTTTTGAAAGTTATTTTCTAAGACATAACCAGAGTAAGGTAATTATTTTCAAAAGCTATAGACAGTAGAAGTGCTAGAGAGACAGTCCAGAGACTAAGGCAGTTATCTTGCACATGGCCAACCTGCTTTTCAAACCCTGGCATCCATGTATTCCCAAGAACCTCCAAGAGTGATTCCTGAGTGCAGAGCCAGGAGAAATCCTTAGCATCACTGGGTGTGGGCCAAAAAACAAAACAAAAGATAAATAAAAGCAAATGCATATTTATGCATATATATGTACATCATTAATAACAAAAAAGAAAAATATAGGCATACACACTAGAATATTAGGGTGACAAATTATACTTCATTAGAGTGGGGGTGTTTCAGATCATGAGAAGCGTGCTATTTTTTAAAAAAATTACTTCAAATCGATCAAATAGGGAGAAAAAAACTAATGGAAATATTTTCTTATAGAAAAGAAACAAAAAATGGAAGAAATTAATTATTAAATTAAATTCAACCAAAGAACAGGGGATAAAGTTTTCACAATGAGTCACTTGTAATTTAGAAAAACTCATAGACTACGTGAAAGGCATTCAGATGAAGTGGTACAATAATAGATGAGATGAAAAATGAGGTTTTAAAGCTCAAAAAAAAACTGTGTACCAAAACAGAACCATTATAAAAACAGTAAATTTGAATTAGCATAATCAAAAAATGAGTTCTAAATTTCTTTTTTTTTAATTTTTTTTTATTAGTGAAACACCATGAGGTACAGTTGTAGATTTACAATTTTTGTGCTTGGGTTTGATTATACAATGATCAGATACCCATCGCTCCACCAGTGCCCATTTTCCACCACCATGGATAATATCCCCCCCACCTAAGTTCTAAATTTCTAAACCAAATACTGGAGTAGATGATAAATGAGTGCAGAAAATAAAAAACCAAAAGATTATGTAACTCAAGAAGAGAATTAAGAGAGATTTTTGGGTGCTCCAACAAGATTAATGATATCCCAACCAAAAAAAATCGATTTTTCTTATCAAGGAAAACTTTATATTCTATCCCACAAATGGAAGAGGAAAAAAAAAAGTTAATTTATTTATTAAGGAAAGTTCCATAAGACACAAGGTGGGGGTGAGGAAAAATAATATAATAGCCTTTCATGTTTGGGAAAATAAAATAGATTTTGAACAAAATCATTCAAACTGAGACATACTGGACACAAACTGAGACATACTGGACACTTTTCATAATTTTATAAGCAAAACTAGTTTGACGGGAATATAATCGGGAAAAGTCTTTGACCATACCCCATAGAACTTGCCAGATCAAGTTTGATTGCAGTAGATAAGGAATGAAGTAAGAAAAAAAGGGAGGGAGACCTAGAGGGAGAAAATGAGACATGGATATGGCTATACCAATAAGCTAACTCCTAGGATAGTTAAAGAGAAAGTTTGTAAGAAAAACAGAATAATGCTTTACACTACTATCAACAGTTCCACTAGTTCTCCTTTAAATATTAACTTAAGGCCAAGGACTTTGAACACTCGATTGAAAGTGATGTTAGATAAAATAGGACATCTGCCTTTTGACTGTGAATAAATCTCTGAATCTTCGGTTGGTGGGCAGAGGGCGGGGATTTAATTGTGGAATTAGAGAAACCGCACAGTTGGTAAGGAACTAGTATTGCATGCACCCCAACCAGGTTCAATCACCTGAGCACCTCAAGGAGTGATCTTGGAGCAAAGAGCCAGGAATATAAACCCTGAGCACAATTAGATATGGCCCCCAAGCTAAACCAAACCAAAGTCTTAATGGTGAAATATTGAACAGCAAAAGTTTATGAAGAAACTATTTGAAGTCTGAAATTATATAAGAAGAAAATTTACATTAATCCTCAAAAGTTATGTGTACCTGGGTCGGGAACTCAACATGAGGAACAACTTGGCACCAGACTGCGCAGGAGGAAGAGAGTGGTGTGGAACGCCTTCAAGAGAGTGGAAGAAGTTGTTAAGAGGGCGAAGAACCTCTGGCTCCAGGCACATCTCTTCGGTTCCACCGTTCTTCCTGCACTAACATACACCTCAGAGACCTGGGCCCTACAAAAACAGGATGAGAACGCTATTCAGGTCTCCTAAAGAGGAATGGAAGGAGCTTTGCTTGGAGTATCACACTTCACTCAAGTGAGAGAAGGAATCTGAAGTTCCACCTCCATCAATGATCGAGGATCAGGGATGCTGCCTCTTTTGCCAAGGTGTCAAAAATCAGATGGGCCAGACACGTAATTTGATTTAGAGATGACTGCTGAACTAGAGCTGTTACTGACTGGATTCCAGGGGGCATCAAAAGAACTCCTGGCTGCCCACCTACGGGATGGTCAGATTTCTTCGTCAAGACCCTGAATGAAGGGTTTGCGGCTCTTCGTGTTCCTGGAGCGAGCAGACACCATTAGGGTACACTACCGCATGACAGGGATGGATGGAAACGTTACTGGCACCCACTTAAGCAAACCGATGAGCAACAGGATGATAAGTGTTACATGTGAATCCTCAAAAAATGCTTATAATTTATTAAAATCTGCCTTATCATGTCTACCTAATTTTTTCTAATTACCTAGAACCAGAAATTTTGCTCAAAAGTTTGTATAGGCTTTGCTACTATGAAAATGGAAGAGCATTAAGAATTTCCAGCATGGAGCCAGGGAGATGGCTAAATTGTTGGAGTGTGGTTTTGTATTTAAGAGCCTCAGGTTCAATCCAAGAACCATATGGTCACTCAAGCACCACAGGCAGTGGCCTCCCTGCACCTCGCCACTATCCTTGAACTAGGAGTGGCACTCGAAAACCACTTGTTTTACCAAAAGGTATGACCCAAAAGAGTTGAAACAACAAAAGATTTTAAGTATAGAGAACAATGCTTTATACTTTCAATCTTTAGGATTAGACAAAATGCTGAAAATTAAAAAAAACCTTCCAAAACAGCAGGGTAGAACCTTGAAAGATCTTAATTCTCTATTAAATTCCTGTATCATTTGACTTACCTGGATTTCTAATTTCTGTACTTATTACATATATTCAGCTTCATATGTCACATCAGGGTAGATTAAAGTATTTACCCACAGAATTATGCCATATGGGCAGTTTATCTGAGAAATGTTCTCAAGCTTTGCTTGACTGGCATAAGACCTGGGGGCTAAAACAGGAGATAAAATCATGGTTCCAAAGTGAGTGTCTTAGGAAATAAGGTAGTGCATTTAAAAGGATACTTAAATAGTAAATAAGACATTTTAAATTTCCCTGAGATATAATCATTGAAAGACGATTTAGTGCAAAAAAGAAGTCAAAGATGTTTCCAAAACAGTACAGACTCTCATATGTTGCCTTGATTATTTTCTGTATTCCAGTTAGCTAAGATTAAGATACTTTGTAATGTTTTGCATTGTTATGTATAGCGAAGAATATAAATAATTATAAACAAATACCTTTTTAAAATAAAATGCATCATTGAATCAAATTTTGTTTTAGACATGATTCTCTGGTCAGAATTATTTGATTATTGTCAAATTTCAATGAAATTATAAGATAATTGAAATGTTATGAAATGTCACAATTAAATTTCAGTACCTTTTAACAAATGAGATGTATTTAAGTTGAACTTAAACCTGCAATATTAAGCAAGGAATAATGAGACCCATTGATCTGAACAAACTATGATTTTCTAGATCATAGTGCAACTGTTTCAGTGAAATGAAAGTAATTTCAGGTCATGTCTTGAGCCTATAAAAATTTGTCATCTGTGATATTGGATTTTTCATTTGACTCTCAAAGGTTAGAAGAATAGCAGGAAAGTTACGGTTCTAGTTTATCCATAAAACATTTTGTACTCATGGAGGTACTGCTTCATTGCTAGGATACTGCCTAGAAACCAGATTGAAAATGTCTATGAATTGAGCAGTTTCTAGATGAGTAGTGATCTGCACGATGACTACATGTTTCAAAACTTTGGATCATATGTACATATATGCTATGTATATGTGTTTATATATTCATTAACATATTCAAAGTAGTTGAGTTAACAATACTTTTCTACTTATGTCAACTCTTAAAATCACTATAAGTTATCAAAACCATGTTTTCATAACTAGATAATGAGAGGGGACGGTGCAATAGTACAAGAGGTAGGGTATTTGTCTTACATACGATTGACCCAAGTTCCCATACGGTGGTGGTCCCCTTAAGCACCACCAGGAATAATTCCTGACGTTAGAGCCAAGAGTAATCTCCAAGCATTGTCTCTAAAAACTAGAGAATGAGACAAAATCATGCACTATTTTTCTTATTATTACCTCCCCCAAATTTAATAAATTGAAAATACTCCTTGATGTGGTGATACAGTGATCAGCATTCCTTTCACTGCATATATAAAGGCACACACAATTTAGAGTTTACCATCCTTCCCGCTGTTATTACTAAACTGTTACTAGTTAAGACAGCTTTGTAATATCAATTTAATCAGTCGGTTTCACCACGCCACCATCATCAGCCTTGTTGATTTTGAACACTTCTACATCCTTACCTCCTTCCTTCCTCTTCTGTTAGCAGATAATCTGAAATACCATCATTCTCAACAGATTATTCTCAGCTCTATTTATCTCTCTCCTCATACTTATTCTCAGCAGGTAATCAGAATCCTGACTTAATTCAAGAAATTCAGAGAAAGCTCTAGAGTGCCATAATCATATTAACCTTCAACCAACACCTGCCTTCACTCTGTCTCCCCAACTTTTCCCTGAGATTAAATATTTCCCCTTTTCTAAAGATAGCCTTTGACACCAGTACACTATAATCCACCTACTTTTATCTATCCAATAATCTTTCCTTCCATTTGTTATATCATCAAATTCTTCACAACTTTATTATTTATATTAGCTTATATCTTTTTTGAGTTTATATATCATGTTGATAATACTACAGTATTTACTGAATAGGCTTTCCCTTTTCCATTTCTTTCTAACAGTCATTTCTTTCTAACAGATTGGACACCCATGCACATGTGAGTTTATTTCTGGGTTTATTGAGTTATTTCTGCATTTTATTGCTCTATGCTCTTCTTTTTGTTTCAAGACCATATATTAATTTCTAGTGCTTTGCAATAGAGTTTGAAGTGAGGAAATATAAAGCCTCCATTTTTCTTCTTTGATGCTAAAATCTCTTGACTATTTCTTGATTCCATACAAATTTTATAATTATTTGTCCTACCTTCTTGAAAACTACCATTACCATTTTTATTGTTCTTAGTACTTATTTTCATTGATTAAATCACCATGAGATATACAGTTACAAAATTGTTTTTATTGAGTTTCAGCCATACAATTTTCCAACACACAACACTTTGCTAGTGTGCATCAATGTCCCCAATTTTCCTCTCCCTATTCCCCTGACCCAATAGACTACCTCTATGACAAGAAACTTTTCTTCTCTATCTCTCACTACTCTCTATTTCTCTCTCTCTCTTCTTTCATTTTAGACATTGTTGTTTGTAATAGATACTGAAAGGTTATCGTGTATATCACTTTATCTCCTTTTTACACTCAGTTCTTTTCCAGAATGATCCAAATATTATTGGCAACTATCATTGTCATAGTGGTCCCTTCTCTGTGCTAAATGAGCTCCCACCACACTAGTGGCAAACTTCCAAACATGGACCTCCTGACCCTCATTTCTATAGTCCTTGGGTAGACCTCATTTCTACAGCCCATAATGTGTTTTTTTATATCTGCAAATGAGTGCAATCACTCTTTGTCTGTCCCTCTCCCGCTGACTCATTTCATTCAACATGGTACTTTCTATGTTCATCCATTTATAAGCAAATTTCATGATGTCATTTTCCTCTATAGTGTGTACTATTCCATTGTGTAGATGTACCATAGTTTCTTTATTCTCTCATCTGTTCTCAGACACTTGGATTGTTTTCAGATTCTGGCTATTGTGAATTGTGTTGCAATGAATACAGAAGTGGAGATGGTTTTTGTGCGTTGTGCTTTTGGACCCATAGGGTATATTCCCAGAAGCTAGAAACACAATTTCTAGTTTTCTGAGGAATGCCCATATTATTTTCCAAAAATGCTGAACCATTCCACATTCCTACCAACAATGAATGAGAGTTCCTTTCTCCCCACATCCATGTCAGTGCAGGTTGTTTTTGTTCTTTTGGCTGTGTACCAGTCTCTCTTGCATGAGATGATGTCTCTTAGTCGTTTTGATTTGCATTTCCGTATTACCATTGTCATTTTTATAGGAATCACATTAAATCTTCCAATTGCTCTAGGTAATATGGCTATTTTTATGTTTATCATCTCAATCTTTGAAAATCAGATGCCTTTCAATTCTTTTGTGTTCATAAGTTAACGCCTTATAGTTTTCAGTGTATAGACTTTTTAACCTTCATTATTAAGTTTATCCAGGTGTTTCATCTTTTTTTATAAAATATGCTACGTTGTAATGGGAAGTTTTCATTTTATCTTTCCATATTAGACAGCAATTTTGGAAAGTACATGATACAAGGAAAATAGTGATGTGCTAAATGCAAAACTATAAGTTAAGAATAATTAGAAAATTTTAAAATGAAGTATAGGGAGTGCGGTGCTACCAGCAGATCAACCTGTATCTGTGGGGCGAGTGCATCAGCAGCCAGATGGTGCCTTTAGACTTCCTGATGCCCCCAAATTGCTGATGTGCCTATGGCTAGACCCCAACAACTTGGGACCAAGTTTACCAAGAAATTAAACAGCCCAAAGTTAGGTATGTGAAAGCCACACCCACAAACCACCTTCAGCTCACCTATAGAAGCTTATTTATTGGCCATATTTCAGAGACCCATAGATAAATCCAGAAAAAGATCAAAAGCCACAGTTAATCTCATGGTGATGCAATTTAAAAAAAAAAAGTAATGTGGAGTTCATGCTCAATTCAATCAGCCTAATCAATGACTGAACAAATAGCAGTACTCCTACATTGTTAAAATAAAGAAATAAATAAATTGATAAATAATAAAGTAATTTTCTGTTGAAACACTCTCTTTGAAAATGAAGCCCACCCTCCAACTTCAATGTGCCAGTTTTTCTGTGTATTTGTCTCATGTCTCCTGTACTTCTTTCTTAAAAGGATTGCATTCAGAGTCCATCTATAGAGCCCAGGATATAGCTCAACTTAAAAAGTCTCGATTTGTTTGTGCATTTTATTATGTGTGTTTGTCTTGTATCTCTGGTACCTTTCTCTTAAAAGGACTGCATTCAGAACTCATCTATAGAGTCCATCTACAGAACTCAACACAAAAGTCTTGATTTAATCACCCTGAAAGTCCTTTATTCAGATACAGTAATACTGACAGATTTCTGGAATTAGCATATGACATTTCTAGTTGTTCATTCTCCAGCTAAGTACAGAGAGAGAATGTTATCTTCAGCTTCAGGGTCTCCTACTCTAGTGTATTTTCATAGACGTCCACCGGGCATTACAACAAGTTCTATCCTGACCCAGAGATTAATCTAAAGATGGCTGAAGTGCTCTAAAGAGCACTTAATCTAAAAAGCACTAGAGTCTAAGTCCTCTTGCAATACTATTTCCACACAGTCCCCCCAACCTGACACAATTTAAATCCAGATCACTCAAAGCAGAAAAATTTAAAAAAATAGTTAAATAAAATGCACTGATTAGATTGAACTGTTACAGGAAAATCCAAGTAACAGATCTTGTTCCTAAAGAGTGATGAACCAGGACCTCTTTAGGCTGCATTACAAAGTTGAGCAAAAAGCTCAAGCACAGTCAGTAGGATAGAAAAATCCCTCCTTGTGAGGCTAACACTGATGAATCTTACAAGATAGTTTGTCAGAAAAGGCTGAAGACTCAGAGTCAAATCTTCAAACATACCTCCAGGCCACACAGTGCTACACAATATGCCTCACTGAACCATCATCCACCTGCCTATGTTGTGTGGACCTTAAATGATGCTATAAATATCCAAATGGCTCTTTGCATAACAAATGCTTCCACTATCCTGTTATTAATGACTCCAAATGCGTTACTTTATTGCCTGTCTTTCCCACAAGCTAGGGGGATATTTATATATTCAAGGTATAAATCTCTCCTTTCATTTTTATTGATTAATCTTCTTCAAGGGAACTTGTTAACCCTAATCTAATTGGTGTTTCTCTTAGAGGTATTTCCTTTTAAATATATTTTTCTAGGGTTGGGTAGATGACTCAAGTGATAGAGTACTTACCTAGCATATGTGAGGCCCTGAACCAAATATTAAGGAAAGATAAATTGTAAAAATATTTCCCCCTGATAATTCTGGACTTCCCACTATTTATTCTTAATACTAGTATTATCTTTATTATTTGTGTTTGTTTCTTTTGGTGACCAACCCTGACTGTTCACAAGACTCACTCCTGGCTGAAATAATGGATCACTACTCATAGGCTTGGGAGACCATAGGAGGTTCAGGGATTGAATCTATGTGCCACACACAAGGCAAGCGCCCTTCCTATTGAACTCTCTGCCCCCAATATGTTTAATATTCTTAAAAAGAAAAAAATCTAGAGCCAAAGAGTTAGTGCAAGAAGTAAAGTGTCTGCGTGGATGATGCTTACTGCAATTAGATCCCTGACACTGCGTATGGTACCCAGAACATCTCCATCGCTCAGTCCTGAGCCCAGAATCAGGGCTAGCCTCAAAACACTGTCAGTACAGCAAGATATAGCCCAAAACAAAGAGAGAAAGAGAGAGACTTGCATAATATTGAAAAAAAAGCAAAACAAAGTATAAATTCTAAGAAGAGATGAGCACCTTATCTCAATGAAATGCTGTCCTTCCATCTTGCAATTTTCATAAGAAAAAAAAACAGGATGAGAGAATCAGCAGGTATCAAGTACTCAAGATAATGAGACAGCATTAGCAGATTAAAGAGTTAGAATCAGAACAATCTGTGTTTGGTAACAAAGGACTTAATGTAAGCAATTTTTTTCTTTGCTTATTCTTCTTGTTCTTTTTTGTTAGTATTTTTGTTTTGAGCCATACCTAGTGATGCATAAGGTTTACTGCTAGCTATGAACTTAGGGGGTCACACCTGGTGGTTCTCTAGGATCATACACAAATAGGTCACAAACTAGATACTATCTTTCCATCTTCAGTAAGCAATTATATTTGTTTGTTTTTCTGGGCCACACCTGACAGGGTTTGCGTCTTGCTCCAAACACAGGATAACTCCTAGTACAGCTCAGGGGGCATGGAAATGGCACTCAGGTCATTCGTGTGCAAGGCCAGCACCCTACCTGCTGCAATGTTTCTCCAGTCCCAATGTAAGCAATTCCATAGGTAAGGGGTTAAGGCCTTATGTAAGATTATAAAAGAGAAGGGGTATGGTGCTGCCAGCAGGTCAGTCTGCACCTGTGAGGCGAGTGCATCAGCAGCCTGATGGCACTGTCAGATTTTCATATATCCCAAAATTGTTGCTGTGCCTTTGGCCAGACCCCAAAAACTTGGGGCAAAGTTTATCAAGAAAGTAAACAGCCAAAAGTCAGGTATGGTGAAGACACACCCACAAACCACCTCTGGCTCAGCTATACAATTGGAAGCATGGCCTTTCTGGTTCCTGATTGAACTGCTTAACGGCCATGATCTCAGAGACACAGAAACGAATCTCGGAACCCAAAGGTTTTTGGCATAAAAGTGTCCTGTTCCTGCAGTAAGTTACTGGCGCTGGGCCACTCCAAGTGGGAATAGGTTTCGTGCCTTGGCCTGTTCCCCCTGGCGGCCCGGTGACCGCCATCCTAGAGGCCACTGGACAGTCAGGTTTGGGCCTGCAGTAACAAGACACGAGAGGCCTCACCAGATGGGGGTGGAACCGGCCCTTTCTCCCCATCCCAACGAGACCCCGAGTCACCACCTACAAATGGCCTCTCTGGCTCCTGATCAAGCTGATTAACAGCCATGATCTCAGAGACTCAGAAACATATCTCAAAACCCAGTGGCTTTTGGCAGAAATGCGTCTGGACTGCATACAAGGCAGCCGCTGCCTCAGAGCTTATAGGAAAGCCAGGTATGAGCCAGTGGTGATTGGGCAACTGCAGTCTCATGGGAAGGGGTTTGGTACCGTCTCGTCCTTCACGCCCTACCAAGGTCACGAGTTGCCCCCACGAATGACTCTACAGCACAGCCATAACACCAGATGCACAGAAACCAATCTCGTAATTATCTGGCTCTTTGCAGAAATCGAAAATCATTATATGACTCTCATAACCAGCTATAGAAAACAAAGTATTTCACAATGACTTTTCAGCAATTCTGATTGTTGAGGGTGGAAATTCTAAACAATAATGGTGCATCTTTTGGCAAAATAATGAATGTAATCAATGTAGATAAAAGTTAAGTAGAAATCATCTGCCTCACAGGCATTGGGAGGGCTGGCAAGGGGGGTATATTGGGGTTCTTGGTGGTGAAAACTGAATAATGGTGAAGGGGAGGGGTGTTTGATCATAGTATGACTGAGACTTAAACCTGAAAGCTTAGTAACTTTTCCCACAGTGATTCAATAAATAAATGTAAGAAGAAAAAAAAAGATTATAAAAGAGAGAGTCCAGGCCACTCTGTTTTGTTTGGGCTCTTTTGTTAGTTATAGCTGTTAAAAAAACATTGCGAATTTCTATGTGATTTATGAAAATAAGATCCCTTAATCCCTTAAATAAGATAATCCCTTTCCTAAAATGGACTTCTGGGCTAGAGCGATAGCACAGCGGTAGGGCGTTTGCCTTGCACGCAGCAAACATGGCCGACCCGAGTTCAATTCCTCCGCCCCTCTCGGAGAGCCCGGCAAGCTACCGAGAGTATCTCACCCGGACAGCTAGAGCCTGGCAAGATCCCCGTGATGTATTCGATATGCCAAACACAGTAACAACAAAGTCTCCAATGGAGACATTACTGGGCCCACTAGAGCAAATCGACAAACAATGGGAGGGCCTTTACCTTTTACCTTTACCTTTAAGATGGACTTTATTTATTGTTACATAGACAGAATAGTACAGTAATTTGTATATCATTTTCTACTAAAAAAAAAAGAGGTTCATAATTCTCAGCTTGATCATTTGATCGCTTGACATCTCATTACTCATCAATTTGCTCAAGCAGGTGCCAGTAATGTTTCCATCCGTCCCCGTAACATGCTAGTGTAGCCCAGTGGCGTCTGCTCACTTCAGGAACACGAAGAGCCTCAAACCTATCATTCAGGGTCTTGACTAAGAAGTCTGAACATCTTGTAGGTGGGCGGCCACACAATCTTTTCACATCCTGTAGAATCCAGTCGGTAATGGCTCTAGTCCAGTGGTCATCTCCAAATCGCATTACATGTCCAGCCCGTCTGATTTTCGATGCCTTGGCAAATGAGACAGCATCCCTGATTTCTTTTTGCTTGAATATTTTTCTTTTTACTTTTCTCTTTTTTTCCTTTTTTTCTGAACCCCAAGATGCCCCCTCTCCCACCCTTCCCGATGCCTGTGAGGCAGATGATTTCTACTTAACTTTATCTCTACTTTGATTACATTCATTATTTCGACAAAAGATGTACCATTATTGTTTAGAATTTCTCCCCAACAATCAGAACTGCTGAAAAGGCATTATGAAATCATTTATTTTCTACAGCTGGTTATGAGAACCATATGATTTTGGATTTCTGATATTTTACTAATTAAGTCTGGAGGGATTTCTGCCAAGAGCCAGATAATTACAAGATTGGTTTCTGTGCGTCTGGTGCTATGGCTGTGCCAGAGAGCAGCTCGTGGGGGGCAACTCATGACCTCAGTAGGACTTGAAGGACGAGCCGGTACCACCCCCCATCCCATGAGGCTGCAGTTGCCCCATTACCGCAGGCTCATACCTGGCTTTCCAATAAACTCTGAGCGGAGGCCACCTTGCTGCCAGGGGCGGGAAAAGAAAAAGGGACAGACACCCTTTTTCTCCCAGGGAAGCATGGCGCCATAGTTTAACCCATAGTCCATTCACTTTTCTCATGCAAGCTTCCAGGCTCTAAATTAAGTCCTTTTGGCTCTGGAGCCATGTCCGTGCCGGAGAGCAACTTGTGGGGAGCAACTCGTGACCTCCTGCATCCCTGATTCTTGGTCATCGACGGAGGTCAGAACTCCGTATTCTTTCTCTCATTTGAATGAAGCATGATACTCCAAGCATAGCTCTTTTGATTCGTCTTTGGGAGACACAAATAGCATTCTCATCTTTTGTTCGTAGGGCCCAGGTCTCTGAGGCATATGTTAATGCAGGAAAAGAGTGGAATTGAAGAAATGTTCCCGGAGCCAAAGGTTCTTCATCCTCTTAGTTATTTCTTCGACACTCTTGAAGGCGTTCCAAGCAGCTCTCTTCCTCCTGCACAACTCAGGTGCCAGGTCATTCCACATGTTGACTTCTCGACCTAGGTACACAGAACTGTTGCATTCGGAGATATTTGTCCCATTGAGAGTGAATGGAACATCAGGAACGAGACTGTTTCTCATAAACACTGTCTTGTGAGATTCAGCTGTTGTCCAACCTTTCCACACTCACAGAAGTCAGCCAGCATTTGTGCCACGTGGCTAATGTTTGGTGTTATTAGAATGATGTCATCAGCGAAGCAGAGGTGGTTTATTTGCTGACCTTCTATCTTCACTCCCATTCCTTCCCATCCCAGTCGTCGCATGATGTTCTCAAGGGTGGCAGCGAAGAGTTTCAGTGAAATGGTATCACCCTGCCGAACCCTTCTCTTAACATTGATGATCACTTCCTTGTAGAATGGTGAGATCCTCGTAGTAAATCATAATACAGCTCACGAAGGATCCTGATGTATTGAGTTTGAATGCCCTGACTGGCTAGGGCTTCAATGACTGCTTCCATTTCAACAGACTCAAAGCCCTTCTTTAAATCAATGAACATTAGACAGAGTGGCATCTTGAACTCCCGAGAAACTCAGTGAGTTAGGTCATCATGCGGATATGGTCGATCGTGCTGAATCCTTTTAAGAACTTGGCTTGCTTGCATGGTTGTCCTACATCTAGTGTTCTGCCAATCCTATTCAGGATGACTCGAGTGAACAACTTGTAGACGACAGAAAAAGACAGATTAGGCGATAGTTGCCAATGTCATGGATGTCTCCCTTCTTGTATGTTGAACAGTCCTGCTGGTTTTCCACTGGGATGGAACCTTGCATTCAGACAGGTAGCATGTGAAGAGCCAAGCCAGTGTATTGATGAGTACTGATGACAGGTTCTTCAGGTATTCAGGTCTGACCTTGTCTGGGCCAGGTGCTGTTCACTTCTTTACAGAAAAAATGGCGTGTTGGATTTTGGAAGGGAGAATGTTGGGAATGACATATGCATCCTGTGGAATTTGTTATGTGGGCAGGTGGGCATGGCTATCAAAGAGATATGAGTAGAAGTCATGGATAGTCTTCTCCATTGCCCTTCTGGAAGATGTGATAGATCCATCAGGACATTGGATGGATCTCCACTACTTTTTAAAAGCCCTTAAGATATTTTATATTTAATAATTTAATTGGGAAAATAATACTATTTATAATGTTTGGCAGCACATAAGTATTTACCTGTAACATTTCTTTCATATCTTCAGAAAACCCTTGAAGAAAATCACAAGGACCCCCCTCAAACTATTCAAGATAAAATTGACAATGCATCACCTCATCAACAGAATTCTACAGAGGAGTCTGTACTGATGGAATTATGATTCCAAACACATTGTCTTTTCTGGATATGGTGTTGCTCCAAATGAGGGCAACCATTTACATTTAAATGAATATTCACCTCTTTTATAACTACACATCTTTTATTAAAGACCAAATTTGATTGAAATGAACAAAAACCAACAAAAGACACTGGCAAGGATTAGAGAAAGATTCAGCCCTGAAAATTCTTCTCTATTGCTCAGCCAGTGCACTTATTCTGTTTCCAATTTAAAAGTTGTAAATCTCTTGATAATCTTTTGAACGGATTTCAGTCACTGGAATATATTTTATGGCTTCCATAGAAAGGTAACACTGATTGTAAGATTTGTGAAACAGTGAGTAGCATCAGATCTTCACATTTAAAATGAAGATTTGTATTCCACAAGGCTGTTTGAGATAGGCATAAGCCAATTCAGCTGATTTGACTCAAGGCATGCCTGCCACAGAATTATTACCCATAGACAGCTAAGACTGGAGAAGTTTCTCAGACTAGTAAACTATTCACTCAACTTTCTAACAGCTTTAATTCATGCCCTGTCAACCACAATTCTGAGGAAGCAATCCAATAAAAAGAAAATTATTCCAATATGAACAATGATAACTTTAATACTCCTATATATATATACCTATATATACTGTTACTATATATACTATATATACTAGGTATATACTATGCATTAAATGTACATTTTTTCAACAAAATTAATCAGGATTTGAAAAAATGATTACATGATTTGATTCTGAGACTTGTCTCCTTCAATAGTGATCGCAACTTTAACATCTTAAACATTCTTTTAAATTTTATTGAAGTACCATAATTTACAAATTTTATTTAATGTTGGTTTTTAGACATACAATGTTCCAGCACCAATGCCACCATAGCAATTTAAATTTAATGACCTCGGCCACAATATTTATTCTTACTTATAAAATAGGATAAAAAAAGAACTTTAGATCCGACTAGGATCTAAGTGGGCCTGGAGAGACAGTAGAGTGAGTAGGACACTTTTGTAGCACACATTGACCAGGGTTTGACCTCTGGCACTCTGTATGGTCCCCAGAGTCCTACCAGGATGATCCCTTAGCACAAAGCCAGGAATAAATCCTGAGCACCATGGGGAATGGCCCAAAAACAAACAGAGAGAAAGGTTCATTGGAGATTAACCTAATGAACAACAACAACCTACTCATACCCAGAATGATAATCTCTCTCTCTCTCTCTCTCTATATATATATATATATACATGTATACATATATAGAGAGAGAGAGAAAGAGAGAAAAGGGATAAGAATACAAGACGGGAGGAGACAAATTGGAAAATCAGATCTCTTAAGTTCATACTGGCATTAAAGAAGAGAAGTTTACATTTCATTCTAAGAAAAAAAGAAAAATGCTGAATAATTCAAAGTAAGAGAGTAACCTAATTTGATCTAGCAGATTTGTTTTAAAACTCACATTTAGTTTCTGCATGATCACTAGAAAATGAGAAAAAAAAAAGAAGAGGAAGAAGAATAGGAAATTATTGTAGTGTTCCAGGAAAGATATAATAAGCAAACAGGTTAGGACAGTATCAAGAGGTAAATAAGTCTAGTCACAATATAAACTGGAAGCCAAACTAATGGTATAGTAGTAAATACTAACAATAATAATAGCAATCCTATAATAAACCTGTGCATCAAGTAAAATAGTAATCCCAAATCATTGTTAAAGAAACCAAGGCTTATGAAATTAAAAAATTTAACCAAATAAGAGTAGGTTATTTCAGAGCAAAAATTTAACCAGAGAAACTTCTTACTCTGGCATTTGGATATTAGGACAAAATGTGTGAATGCGTGGAAAATTAGCATTCAATTTAACATTTCTTAAGTCAACCTGTCTAGAATCAAACTGAACACCGAGGAATTTTTTTATAATTATTCATCTACTCTTTATTTGCTATACAGAGTATCTCCAGTTTTTAGTTTTTTTAAGTAACCTGAGTTGTCAAAGTCTTTTGTTTATTTGTTTTCCTTTTCTTTCTTTTCGTCTATTTAGAAGTGCTCTAAAACTTACAGAAAATAAGTTTGCTTTCTTTCCTGATTTTCCAAAATGGTGGATTGCTTTCTGATATGTTTGACCTCCCACTTAAGAAAGAGAGTTGACCTTTTCTCTAACTCTACTTACCCATACAAGGGTTTCAGAATTCCAAGATTATTATTTTACTATGTGATAATCTTTGCTCGAGTGGGCCCAGTAACGTCTCCATTGGAGACTTTGTTGTTACTGTGTTTGGCATATCGAATACTCTCGGTAGCTTCTCGGGCTCTAAAGCATAATTCTTGTTGTAAAGGAAAATTTTTTAAATATTATAAGATAAATTATTTCAGGGCTGATTATGACCCTAGTTTCTCTTAGAAAAGAATCAGCTCGGCACCTGAATAAACTAAATCTCATGCACTAAATCTCTCTCTCTCTCTCTCTCTCTCTCTCTCTCTCTCTCTCTCTCTCTCTCTCTCTCCCTCTCTCTCTCTCTCTCTTTCTCTCTCTCTTTTGTCTTTTTGGGTCACACCCAGCGATGATCAGGGGTTACTCCTGGCTCTGCACTCAAGGATTAATTCTGGCTCTGCACTCAGGAATTACTCCTGGCTGTGCTCAGGGGGACCATATGGGATGCTGAGGATCAAACCCAAGTTGCTGCATACTAGGCAAACACCCTACCTGCCATGCTATCTCTCTGGTCCCACTCCCCAAGTCTTTTGACCTATGTGATAATCCACTTTAACCACTTAATCCTCTTTAACCACTTTAATAGAAAGCTCTGAAGTATATTAGGATGATTCTCTATGGTCAGCACGGAGTATTTTTTTCCTGAAATATATTTGGGTAATATAGAAAACTTTGTCCTCTACCTTTTTGCCAAATATTGCAATACATGAAATTTACAATGTTCTCTCCTGGATTGGAGAAGACAATGGCACAATAACATAATAGTGTTTAGTAAATGGTAAAAAGTTCAAAGAGAGGAAAGGTGAGAAACTAGCTAAGTCTTATCAGGAAAATGTGTTGCTGTACCATACACTTGAGATGAGCAAAATTTCATTTCCCTTTCGCCGAAGCAGCTCTAAAAGTAATGTTATTAGAGGGAAATTTTTTAGACAGACAGCATTTTACATATTTTGTATACAGAATTCCACTGCCCTTTCTACATTTAAAACACTTGTAAGATGGAAGTTGATAGAAAATTCAACAGAGACTGTGAATACTTCTTAGACACATTTCCTAACTTAGCCATCGGCTTTACTAGAGTGCCAAGGTTTCTCCAAATTCATCATTTCCTGGATCAAGAAGAGAGTACAGTGTTTTGGAAATTGGATCAAGTTAGATGTGGAGCCAGAATTACACTTAGTAATCAGAAAAGAATATTTATAAGCAGCACCATATCCTCAGGCTTTCCCACTAACCTACCAGCCAAACCCCTCACATTTCATTGCAAAACACAGAAGAAAAGTTTATGTGTAATTAGTCACCAATGATTTGAGGAATACCTTCCTAGTTTTAGTATTGAAAAGGTAGTATTTTTGTTTCTATTTGCTGTTAAATTCGAACATAAACACCTAACGTTTTCAGTTGGAGTGAGTACAGTACAAAGCCACGTGTAATAGACTTATTCCAATGTTCTTCATGTATACAATAGCATTTGGCAACTATCATACTGGAAGATTCTTAGTAATATTAATGACTGATAAAGCTCATCTGCAGCTTTGGGAAGTTTCTATTTAAGCTATAAGTTTATTTCAACTATTAACACTGGTGGAGGGAGGTATGAACTCTATTTATATAAGGATTGCACCCAAATGATTGCCCAAAGATTACCAAAATAGCTGCACACACACACACACACACACACACAAACACACAAACACGTGCTCCACTTATATTTGGACACATTCCAATTTATACATTACTTTTACCTGATAGACAGGGCCATCAGGTAGAAGTGCTGCACAGTGGGTAGGACATTTGCCCTGCACGCAGCCAATCCGGGTTCAATTTCTCTGTCCCTCTTGGAGAGCCCAGAAAGCTACGGAGAGTATCCAGCCCACACAGCAGAGCTGGCAAACTAACCATGATGTATTCCATATGCCAAAATCAGTAACAACCAGTCTCACAAAGGAGATGTTACTGGTGCCCGCTCGAGCAAATCAATGAACAACAGACATGTAGAAAATGGTCACTAGAAAATGAGAAGCCAAAATTATAAAGCGAAGAAAGCTCTCTGACCTCCCATTTCCACCACTTCTAGTTTACCATTACAACAGGCATCAATAAAGCTACCTCCTTGTCTAGTAGTATGTGGTTAAGCTTTTAGCAACTACCTCTCTCAAAATGAAACAACCTTGATTTGTAGTATTTGACAATTTCTTGGTGTTAATACTTTCTAGGTGGCCAGTTTCAAGCTCCCAATACAATATCATAGAATAAAGTTATTAGGACAGAATGTGCATGGTTACCGAGATGAACCATTGTAAGCCCTCCCATAGTCCATCAACAATATTTTCTCTGGATGATAACAGTGAGAACAGGGATGAGAATGAGAAGGACAAATTATTAGCTACCACAGCGCCTGCTATTGTAATATCTCACATTCTTATATAAAAGCCACCATTGTATCTTTTGGAATGTAAGCTTTAACCACTAAGTAATACCCCAGAACACTGTAAATAGCTTTTAAAAAGACAAGCCTGGCCCATAGTTAAAGCTCATAGAAACAAAATAATTTTAGAATCTGATATTTACATTTGTGTCATTTGGCAATTTTTCTTGGCAAGGTAAAAATTATCTAGTATTAAAAAATGTTGACACCTTCATGAAATTCAGTTAGGTTATGCTGTCACTATATCCTAAAAAGATAAGCTTTCTGGTGATGATTTGAGGTTACATTTTGGTTTGCTATAATACAGTCAACATGTAAACAAAACAGAACTTGTTGAAATTAAAAATAGCAGCAAAACATGAAATATATATTATTTGACTTCTTATACAAACACAACTGTAATGGAAAACACTGACCACAACTGAAAATTTTACCAAACACTGCTCACCTGATATCTTTTTTAAAAATAGACATTTACTTATAATCCAGGTCTAAAATATCTTTAACTCAAATGGTAAGGGTGAGTTTGAGGTGAAGGGTCTGAGGCACTTCAGTGTTTGTGAAGGTGTAGCAACTTTTTACATCAAAACCAGAATGTTAACAATATTGTAACCATGCTACCCAATTACAATATTTTTTAAAAGTCAACTCAAAAATGATAGAATGAGTTTATTTTAAAGGTCCTTATTTTACTGGGGAAAATAGAATTTGCTTAATTCTTCTTGGTACAACACAGAACTTAAATCTGCATGTCTTTGTTTATTGTACCTTTTCTTCAAAACTCTTTTAGTGCTGGGGAGACAGTCCAAAGTCCTAGAACACATACTACACATGTAAGAGACTGGATTTTCTATACAGAATCTCACCTGATATCTTGACAATTCTTCTTGCCAACAGAAGAAAGCAAGCTTTTTCCTGAATGAAAATGAGACATTGCAACTTTAAGACAACTCATGTTCAATTACAGTTGACTGTCATGATACATCTTCTGAAGATACTTCCCTTTATAGGATTCAGAGATCAATTTTTTACACAAAATAGGAAAAGTAAAAAGTAAAATAGGAAAGCATATTCACTGAACTACTATATCTAAAAAAGTATATTCTTCCCTTGGTTAAAAAAAAGTTAAACGCAAGGTAAATTTATTTTTGTGAAGTGATAATACTATGTGACATTTTAATAATTTTAGTACCTAAGAATTCAAGTCGACAAAGATAAACGTATCATCTACAATTTTATTTCAAGTCGTAGGTCTTTCTGTCAATGTGGTAGCCACAAGCTACATGTAATGACTTACATTTAAATTTTTCTAAAACTAAATTAAATTAAATGTTCATTTCCTCATTGTATTAGCAAAATTTCAAGCACGTAATGCTGAATCATGTATACTATACTTTACATAGAAATATAGAACATTTCCAATTATCACCAAGTTCCACTAAATATTGATGACAATAATGGTCTGGTCCCATTATACTAGCAAACTAGAAAATAAAGGAAAAGAGGGAAAGAGAAAAATGCCCTTTGTCATATCCTATTGCTTCTTTCTAATTTTACCTAGGGCTGGAGAAAGTCCAAAGGGTGAAGTGCTTGCCTTAAAAATAGCTGACCTGGATTCAATCTCTTGCACTATCTGTGGTCCTCTGCGCTCCATCAGGAATGAGCCCTGAGCATAGAACCACGAATAAGCCCTAGGCACTGCTGGTGTGGCTAAGCTGCATCCCCCTCCATGCAAAAAAGAAAATAATTAACCTAGCAGAATCTTTTAAATAGTCATGCATTAGAAACTTTTACATATGGAGTCAAATAGCTTTTAATAAGTGTATTGGGCTGGAGCGATAGCACATCGGGTAGGGCGTTCGCCTTACAAGCGGCCAACATGGCCAACCCAAGTTCGATTCCTCCGCCCCTCTCGGAGAGCCCGGCAAGCTACCGAGAGTATTCGATATGCCAGACACAGTAACAACAAAGTCTCCAATGGAGACGTTACTGGGCCCGCTCGAGCAAATCGACGATCAACGGGAGGGCCTTTACCTTTACCTTTAAGTGTATAGTTTTCTCTTTCATATAGAGTTACAATGGGAGAAATGGAGAAAACATTTCTCAAGACATGTTATCATAGTAATTCCCAAGCCCTGCATGTGTCATTTGGAAAAATAAAGTTCTGGCTTTCCTGGATTGATTCCTTATCCTCATTTTTCAATTCCCCTTGACCCTGGTATAATGTAAATGCACAGTAGAAATTATTTTAGTACTGGAGAAACCCTCTAAATGCTCCCTGATGCCTTCGTAGCCCAGATGTTTCTCTACTGAATTCTAACTCTGAATGCTGAAGTGAGTTCAGATAACCTCTTCTTTCAGGTCTACTAATGAAGTAGAATTTTCTTTCTTTGACAGGCAAGGGCTAATTACTGCCCTTGGTATGAAAAATTCTCTCAATTCCCCCTAAAAGAAAAAGGCAGTCAAAATTCAAACTTAAAGTCAGCAGTTTCTGAATTAAAATTTGCAGAAACTCAGATTGATTAAATTTCTAAAGCATTCAGCAACAACTTTGTCCTTGGGCATAATCTGTACCTTTTCAATATTGTGCTTATCACAGTACCAAAAAAAATCAGAAAAACCAATATTAAGGTTTCTAGAACATAATGCTATGTAATCACTTATCTACTGGTCAGAGATGATCAATCTTTAGATAGCTAAAAAAAAAATTAAATCAGATGGCAAAGGGTAAAATTCTTGTATGTACCTGCCCGATTATTCTAGATAAACTCAGGAAGTAGAAACGATTCTCACATCAGCCTATCTTGACACATAAGTTTAGCAAATGACATCTCCCAAAAGATATGCTACAAAAAAGTCACCATTGTCCTAAATAAAAGATCCCTGCCTCCATTATGTTTGCAGTTCATCCTTTTTCTTGACGAAGTCGCTACCACCCAGGCCCACCAATTTTCTTTTTCTGTCAGGAACTCATTCTCCCTTATGAAGAGGCTATGCAGTCTCACAGCCAGAACCTGAAAAATCCCTGATCACACTGTCATAACCAAAATAAGACTATTCTCCCTACCTCAGTTTTCCATGAACATGTCATTTATTTAATACATAATGATTAACAAAAATTGTACAATATTTCATGGCTGAGTTTATTTTAATTGTGTAGAAAACAACATAGGGAATATGAATTAGTGCAATATAAACTTATTTTCTTCTCATTTTTGTGACTTTTTTTTTTAGTCTGTGTTAGACACCTTTACTTCTTAACCTATTGCCCTTTCTTATTTGGAACTGTGTGTCCTCTTATAATGAAACAAAGCAAAGCACTTTCAAGGAATTCCTAAGGTTCAATGTTCATTTTATATCCTTAAATCATTCCCACTGCAAAAATCGTGAGCACAGACCATAGGATGAATGTTAAAAAGTGGATTTTATTTCTTCCCTGAATAACATTTACTTGGACAATCTCTAGTGCTGTTCATTTGCCTCCAGGTAGGTTCCAGAAAGGCAGACGTGCCAGGTTCTTTCACCTCACAGTTTGTGGTCATCCTATGGCTCATCAGTTTCCAGTTATTATAATATCTACTGGAGTTGTAAAAAGTAACACAAAAATTTTGCGTCTTCTCTTCTATTTGTTCTGTCATCTACGAAGTTACCTGGGAAAAAAGGGAAACTTTTCTCACTGATCACTATAAGCTAAGGAATAATTTTATTGACATGAATATTTTGGGCAACATGCCCATCTCAGAATAGATGGTAAGCTGATCCATTTTCTCATAAGATGTATGTTCCTCCACCTTCAAGCAATATGCTTTAGTCTGTCGAAATACATTGAAAAGCAAAAAGATAAATAGTCCCACCTGATTGTTCTGAGTTAGTGGATTGAACTACAGGTATGTGAAAAAGATAAGTGGATGAACACTTATAGTACAATAAATAACTTGAAAATAAAGAGATTTTTTGTAAAAATCTTGAGATGATCCAAACGTCTAGGAATATAAAATACTAATAATTAAGATACAATTCCCAACTTACTTAGTAATCAAACCAGATTAAGAGTAAAGTAAATATTAAAGGTATAGGAGTGTTAGGTTAAAACTCCTCTGAATAGAGACAAGAGAGACATTACAGCAGGTGCTTGCACTGTGTGTGGCCACCCTGGTCTAATTCCCAGTACCATAAGTTCTTCTGAGTCCTACCAGGAGTGATCTCTGATTGCAGTCAGGAATAAACCCTCAGCACCACTGAGTGTGTCTCAAAAAACAAACAAACAAAAAATTGCATTAAATATATATTATTAAAAAGTTGCCTTGCAAATAACTGAAATATCAATTTGATAGAACACACACTGTCACTGTCCTCCTGTTGTTCATTGATTTTCTTGAGCAGGCCCAGTAACACCTCCATTGTGAGACTTTGTTGTTACCGTGTTTGGCATATTGAATACGTCACGGGTAGTTTGCCAGGCTTTGCTGTGCAGGCGAGATACTCTCAGTAGTTTGCTGGGCTCTCCGAGAGGGGCAGAGGAATCTAACTCGGATTGGCCATGTTGGCTGCATGCTAGGCAAACGCCCTACCCGCTGTGGTATCACTCCAGCCCAGAACACAGGGGGAAAGGGTTTAATTACAAAATTTCAGGTGTTACATTTTTCTTTTTGGAAGGAAAATGTAAAAAGTTATCAAATTCCATAAGGGGTCATAAGGGATGTGTGTGTTATTCATTGGTGTATGCCTAGAATATAGAATAGTACAGTAAAAATTCATTGAGTAGAGTTTATAAGATTTATCTTCTATGATTGCACATTTTTTTGCTTTATGGGTCACACCCGGCGATGCACAGGGGTTACTCCTTGCTCTGCACTCAGGAATCACTCCTGGCAGTGCTCAGGGGACCATATGGGATGCTGGAAATTGAGCACAGGTAGGCCTTGTGCAAGGCAAACACCCTACACACTGTGCTATCCCTCCAGCCCCCGATCAAACATGTTTTTAAAGAGTAGGTATTAGTCAAATGCTTTAGCCAAAGATGAAGTTACAAGTGAAAGTAAGGGAGTGAGACAAAATAGAGAGCTATAAGTGATTGCTATCTCCAGTCAATCAGACATCAATTCAACACTCACTAAATAGTGAGTCCTCTTCTAAAGATGGGGTTTCATGTAACTAAACCCCTTTCATTCATTGGAGTTCCAGTCAAAATGGCAGTAGTGCAGTGGCAAGCACCAGAGCCGGCAGAGGGAATGGGGTTATAATTTTTTTGTGTGTGAGTGACTGTGAGAGCCCCTTGAACATCCTGTATTAGAGAGAGCAACACTAAACAATGCTGGCAGGTTGTCTACTGCTGAACCCTGGCCCAGAATGGGACTCATGAGGATGGCTGTGGTAAAGCTGCCAAATGGTGCAGCCACAACAGCGCTCAGCACTATGGGCAGAGACAGAGGTTTAATATATCTAAGTAGGGCTCTTCAGGTCCAACTGCACTACCACGGAGTATGGATCTCTGAATTGAAGGGGCAGTCTGGTTCCCACCATGGGGCCCCAGCAATTCACCACCAGTGAGGCAGCCTCACCACCATTTCTTCTCTGGAACAGGAATCACTGCCCACAGCATATTCTTGAGGAAGTCCTCCCTGAGTGCCAACTGTCAGGACACCCAGGATAGGGGTTTGTGCCTCCTGGTCATGTTCGGCTGGACTGTGAGTGCAGACTGTGCAGAGTGCCCAGGTTGCAAATGGTAGCAGCCCTGGCCCTAGTCCTGGTCTCTTCTGGGGCAGCTATTTCTGTCACCACTGGCACCCAAGAGGTGCAACACCACCAGCAGGTCAACGTGGACCCATGTGGCCAGTGCGTCACCAGGCTGATGATACCTTTGGGTTCCTGATATGTCTCTGGCTGGACTCTAACAACTCAGGACCTAGTTTCCTGAGAAATTAAACTGCCAAAAGTTAAATATGTAGGAGTCAAGCTCACAAACCACCTCTAGCTCAACCATAGAAACTCATTTATGGGTCTTGCTTGAGAGATTCATAAATAAATCTCAAAAGAGATCTAAAGCCACAGTTAATCTCCAACCAGAGCAAGGCTGAACATAATGCAGTACATCGGAGGAGGGTGAGTTAGCCCAGTGCCTAGCCAAGAAGATCCCCCGGCAACTGCTTGTGCTCACTATCCAAAATCATCACCATGTCCCTGGCCAGAGTTCTCACCGAGACATTAACCTTCTGAAAACTTGAGTATGCCGGTTTTGTGACTGAAACCTCCTGGCTTTGTCCGGGTCAGGATAAGCTACCTCCTGCAGTCTCCCTGTACTTTCAGAAGCCCTGGAAGTCACTTCCACACCCCAAAGCCATCACCCAGTTAAAAAAGGCTGCTCCAGTTGTACCTTCCTGATAAAAATATTGAAAGCATACAACAAACATGACCACTTGGTACCTATATTGCACAAAAGGAGAGATAGAGAAAGAAGAAAGGTGCCTGCCATAAAGGTGCCTTTCATAAAGGCAGGGAGAGGGTCAGCATAGGGGGTTTGGATGGGGGTAAGAGGTTGGAGGGAGTGAAACTAGGGATATTGGTGGTGGGAAATGTACACTCTTGGAGAGATGGGTCTTGGAACATTATATGACTGAAACCCAATCATGAATAGCTTTTTGATAGCCTATCTCACAGTGATTCAATTTTTAAAAATATTTTATTTATAATCTCTGCACCACATTTTATTTACAACCCTTGCAATAAGAAATTATATTCTTCAGTGTTGAGTTTAATTGTTTATTGTTTTCTTCATTCCAGTAAAATGAGGAAAAATCATGGAAAAATCATCTGTTTAGTCTATAGAGAAGTATGGTAGACATGGTAGACATTTTATAAGATGTCAAATTTAAATGAACCCATCAACCTACCAACTACCAAAATAACTTAATCTGTATGACCTTTTTATCAAATATTGGGTCTCTTTAGCATATTTCATTTGGATAGTACCATAGTTGGTCAGTTTTGTCATTTGTGTGTATGTATGTGCAGTTTTCCTTTCTTCCTTTCCCATTCTATAACTTTAGTCTACATCTTTCCTGAATAAAAAGCCCTGGAGGACCACACAGGATCATGATAGTAGGGTCTCTTGAAAACCACAACAATAAATATGTAATTTGGATTGGTTAAACTAGATGATCCCTCATAACTTTGTAAAACCATTCTTCTTATATTCAAAAGTAAAGAATCTCTGCTTCTCATTTGGGCCTTAAAGGGGTTAAGAAAATGATTCCCTTATTACTGTAGCACTGTAGCACTGCCTCACATTGTTCATCGATTTTCTTGAGTGGGCACCAGTAATGTTTCCATTGTGAGACTTGTTGCTACTATTTTTAGCGTATCCAATACACCACGGGGAGCTTGCCCTGTGGGCGGGATACTCTCTGTAGCTTGCCAGGCACTCCAAGAGGGGCGAAGGTATTGAACCCGGTTCGGCTGCATGCAAGGCAAACACGCAACCTGTTGTGCTATCTCTCCAAATTAAGTGAAATAACTCAGAAGAAAAATAATATAAATAACTAGATGATCTTACTCATATGTGGTATACAAGAAACAAAGCAAGTGAAAGAAAAAAATCTATCATATGACATATATATATATATATATATATATATATATATATATATATATATCCATGGACTTTGACTGTAGAACTGAGGCTACCAAGACATGTGGCTGAGTGCTTAAGGGGTATGCAGAGAAGGATGAAGCAGACCACAAGTGACAAAAGGACAGTGGTAAAGGGTCTTTGTCTCTTTGGTGTTGGTAGAGGTCCCGTAATTTTGTATACCAAAAATATAAATGTTAACACTTTATAACCATGGTATCTCACCCCAGTGAGGTTGTCACACATCACAAGAACAAAAAACAAGTGTTGTTGCAGTTGTAGGGGAAAAGAAACTCTTTTCCACAATTGGTAGAAACACCAACTGGTTCAACTTTTCTGGAAAACTATATGGACACCTCAAAAGATTAGAATCACACTTCCATATGACTTAGCAATGTTACTTCTTGGTATTGACCCCCAAATGCCAAAAAACTATTCAGAAAAGCTATCTGTGTGCCTATGCCTATGCTCAATGAAGCACTATTCACAACTGCCAGAATTTGGAAATAACCCAAGTGTCTGAAACCAGATTACTTGATAAAGAAACTGTGATATGTATATACAATGAATTGTTACTCAACTATAAGAAAAGGAAATCATGCAATTTCCTACCATGTGAATGGATCTGGAGAGTAACATGCTGAGTGGTGTTAGAGGGAGATGTCTAATATAAAAATGATCTTTCTCATATGTGGGGTAGAGATATAGCAAAGAGATTAAAAACTGTTTAAAGGCAACATAACTTAATAAATAAATAAATAAAGAGTGAGAGAGAAAGAAAATGATCCTTTATGGTTCAAAGTCATTTCATTCCCCCCAAAAAAGACAGATTTAGGTATTCTATGTCAAATCTCCACTAA
The DNA here is from genome assembly GCF_029834395.1 of Sorex fumeus. Taxonomy (NCBI): domain Eukaryota; kingdom Metazoa; phylum Chordata; class Mammalia; order Eulipotyphla; family Soricidae; genus Sorex; species Sorex fumeus. The sequence continues at coordinate 9,885,317 of NW_026606081.1, read as the reverse complement.
ATATTTACTTGTCTTGATTATCATTTATTTCACTGCTAACCCTTATCAAACTAGGTAGAAATAAGCAGCTAGCAAATTATTGAGAGCCTTGCTATATATGTTTACTCATATGCCTCTATAAATTAGGAAACTAAGTTCATAATATAAAGTATGCTCTAATTTCTCTCCACTTCTATATGAGAACTTTGTGTCCCTGAGAAGATGAAAATTAAATGCTTCAAGGAATCACACTATAAAAACACATCTATTGTTTCTTCTTTGGTTGGGAAATAAATGAAATGATTTGTTTTTGAGACAACCAACCAGACAAAGCCAAAGCAGTAAACCAGCCTTCACTTTAAAATAATAGGAAGATCCAATTAACACCTTGACTCATTTATTTGTCATCTTTACTTATTGTTTCTTTTTCTCCTACCAGGCATTTTTTTGCAAATACTGAAAAAAAATTATTCTCATTTTATTTAATATGGCAGTAGTCCTAAATCTCAAAGCAATAAAACTAGTCATAAATTCAAGGAAGGCTTGTAATATTTTTTTTCAAAAATCTGGCTAAATCTTTTTCTTTATGTTACTTACGGAGTTATTTGCTCAGGTCTTGCTGTTCTTTTGAAATGGTTAGCTCTCTAATATGAGTAATAGTTTTTCTCCTGCATTTCTACATGCTCCCTTCCTACCCTCCAGTCTCGGCATTCAATACAATATTTATGACTGAATTGACTCGTCTTTCCTCAATAATTACTGTTTTTCTCTGATTTCTATGTTTCTCTCACATTGTGAAAAATATTCTTTTGTACTTACCTTTTGTTTCTTCTTGAGTATTAGTTCTTTAAAAGTAATAACATTCTCATAGGAATTTTTGATCTCTAACTGGACACTACATAAATGAAACCCAGGGTTAATATGTAACAATTACACCCTCCTGTTTACTACTCATGCTCAATAACTTACTATGTTTGTGATAATTAGATCTGCATCGAAAATGGAAATTAAGAAAAAGCTTTAAGCTAATAACGAATGTTGCCCCATTATTGGACATTAGCTCTAAGTCTAGGCTAGATCCTACGGAATTAACCAAACAGTCCAAGCAGTTTCATTTTCAATCCCATTACATTTAAATGGCTATCTGTGTCCTTTGAAATTTTAATCACCTAGAAAGCTGCTGCTAGTATCCTAGAGCCTGCTGGGTGAAATTATTATCCTACAGCTTTTGTTCTCTGAGTACTTGATGCTCTTGGAGAAAGAGCTCTACATAACTTTCTATCCACTCCCAGTCAAAAGTGATAAAAGTTCCAAATGAACTGGTCACTCAAACACTGATTATAGGTATATGTCAGTAAATGTAGAGATCTCCTGAGTTTGTCAAGGTGAAAAATTAGCATGTGATACCAAGCAGCCTTTTTTTCAGTCCCATCATTCCAAGAGAAAGAGAGATAACTTTGCATGGATGAAAGAGAGCCTGGTTCTGGATTCTGGTATGTGAACTTTAAATTTAAGAGTAGGAATTTAGTTTTGATAGGAAAGAGTCCTCAACTGCAGAACTTACTTGACACTAGAGTATAATCTAATAAAAACAGTGATCCAGGCACAGGATTTCATGTTTTTTAGTGTTGCAATAGGCTCTCTTAAGGATTAGATGAACTCCAAGAAATAACCTTTTAAAGAAAAGTCCTGTGATTCTGTAATTGTACTCAAATATAATGAAGAGGTTCGGAATACTGGTGATTTTTAGAGGGTGGCACAAACCATTGGGAAATAAATATCCTTCTGAAGATTTCAGCACACACAAAAAAGGACATAGGCTTCAATTCAAAATGACTTTAAAATAAACTGTTCAAAAATACAATCCCACCTAGAGGTCCCTTTGGAGTTAACAGCTTCCACACTTTGTATTCACAGAATGCCTAGCATTAAACAAAACACTCCCCATATGAAGTGTTTGCCTTTCCCAAGTTCACATTCTATAAAGAATAGCAAAATTTGAATAAAAGAAAAAGTTGTTATAGATCCATTTTAAGTTTGAATTATAAGTTGGTTTAAAGTGAAAATTATAAAATTATTGGGGTGGGGAATTGGTTCCAGGTTTATAAAACTAATATTTTTCTGCTTTTTTTTAAGTGCATTTCTCTTCTGTAAGAAAATCCTATATGTTAATCTTCTCAGAGTTTGTTATGGTCACATTTTAAGAAAGGAAGTAAAACAATTCAAGTCACCTTTTGGACTATAAGTAATTCTCCCCACTTTCTCAGAGATAGTTGGGATATTTTATTCCAGAGATTCTGATCAATGACAGACTCACACTATCGAAGAAGGACTTTCATTTAAATGCAAGCAGCGAGCGAAAACCTTTTTTCCTTCTTTTTTTTTATTTCAAGTAAATTGTTTCATTAAAAACCTCATGAAGGAGGCAGATTCCTGTGTTTGTATAGAGAAAAGTGCCAGGAACAAATAAATTAGTCAGCAAAGTCCAAATTAACTTACTTCGTTATCTCATCTACTCACCTCCACAGAAGAATATACCTTTCACATCTCTGCCTGCCTTGCCCTCCTACAGCCTTTGCTTCACATCAGGGAGAAAAAGACTAGAGAACAAGCTTCAGTCTACTCTCTGAACACCTCCCCAGAGACTGCTCTGACTTTGACTATTATGCACTTCAAATGTTATTCAGCGACAGCTGCTGGGCACCATGTTGGGGCGATATTTAAATATTATGCCTACCAGCTGTGTCTTTTTTTTAATAGTATCTTTAAAAGTCAGTGGCTGTGTTTGTGACAGACTCTACAAGGCATGGAATATTCACTAAATATATCATTTCCCCCTCTAGAGGTTTAATAGTTCCAAAAATGACTTTACATCAGTAAAAAAAAGTTTGCTTTCTCCGGCACTTCCCCCATCCCACCCCCACATATAACTGTGTTAATGAGTGTTCTTTGCTTGCAGCTATCTTTCCAAAGGCAGTTACCAAAATGGGAAAAAACATTCATCAGTGAAACTTTAAGTAAGAATATAAACTAGCCCATTGAAAGCTCAGTGATGGGTTCAGGATGAACAAGCTGAACAAGAGAAGTAGTCTGGGGCTGAGAGCCATTATGATAACTATTAATAGTAGTCAGCTTGGGTCTAATAGCTCTTTGATCATTTTCTTTTTTGGTCTATAGCTCACAAATTCCTGACGTTAAAAGTCTTAAGACTTCCTTTGCAATTGAGCATACAATGGATTTTTTTTAATATACAGAGTGGACGTGGGTGGGGTTGAGGGGTATTTTTTGGTAGATATTGCAGTTCTGAGCTTCTCTCTTTTAGGTTATTCTGAGAATTCCATTTAATAAAAGTAGCACTAAAACACTGTCTTCCCATAGTTCATTGATTTGCTCTAGTGGGCACCAGTAATGTCTCCATTGTGAGAATTGTTGTTACTGTTTCTGGCATATCAAATATGCCACAGGAAGTTTGCCAGGCTATGCCTTGCAGGCAGGATACTCTCGGTAGTTTGCCAGGCTCTCCAAGAGGGACGAAGAAAAGAGACAAACTAAAAAATATCACAAAATACTGACTCACGGAGAATATTCTAATCCAAATGATCCCAAAGCACCTCGTGAAACCGTTAAATGAGGATGAAAATTGAGGTAGAAAGGCAGATTGATATGTCCTTATTTTAAGAGGAAAATGACTCATTTCCCCCTAGCATATTGACACATTTTTCATGATATGAAATTAGTAACTTGTAGCCCAAACTGTCTTCAAAGCCAGGAGCTATACTGCACATAGCTAGAATGAAACAATTGGACAAGGCAAGAAACCCAAATTTTGTCACTCATTATCTAGAATTGGTTTAAATAATTATACATGAAATTCACATTACACTCCACATTTAGTTCTTACATTCATTATATCTTTTACTGCCCTACTTTTTTGTATTTAGTTACCTATCCTTTTGTCCACACTCTGTCACTAACCTCAACTCATTTGGGTTATTGTTCTACCTAATTTCCTAGTTTTTAATAAATTAATAAGAGCATCTAGAATCAACCTAGTGATACTTAAAATGCGGACGTTTCACATTTTTCAAATCCTTCCAAACTCCAATTGTACAATGCTTCTGAGCCAATTCATAAACATGCTATTTTTCTGCACAGTGAAAATACATTTATGTAGTTTTACTTTCTTTCACTGTTCTCTTTGGTTGACAACTGATGATAGAAAAGTGCCTATTCATCTCTTAGCTCGGAGGCTGACTAATAATATGTAATACTACTAATATAAAATAGATGTATCTAGTAATCTAATAATTAGAATTTCTCTATTCAGTAATTTGGGATTTCTTGGGGAGATTCAACTCAACTTCATAACATTTAAGTGACACACCAGAAGGTCCTTATTCCTCTGTGCAAAGTGTGGATGCGAGTAATCATAAATGAAAATTATAAATCAGGAAAGGGCAGCTGACTTTTGCTAATGTAAGGAAGAAGCAGAAGAGGGTTGACTGACACTAAGATTATCCCTGGATTTCCAATACAGAAAGCAAATGAGCATTGCAGATAAACACACTATCAACTTTACTTTAACAATTCTGATAGACTGTAATCTTGACCTTGAAATCGCTTCTCCATATATACAAAGCCTTTTTGAAATAGTATTGCACCAAAGTGAGAAGAAAAAAAAAACATTATCTAGTGATGAAGTTTCATTTGGGTGTTTACTGTGAGGCAGGCAACTAAGTGCTTTATCTTATTTACATCGAATCTCAATCCTTTTGACATAATGAGGTTATGACTGACATATGGTTTTAAGTTGGAGAAGCAGAGGTTTGGTGCAGAAGGGTCAATCTGCCATGCTATTGACTTGTTTTCTCATGCCTCCCTTGTGACTATTTCCTAGTAGTATATCTTTCTTCCATCTGGTTTCCAAACAATTTAACAGTCATGGCATTTGCCATGTGTGCATAATTACAAAAGTCGAATATTTGAATAGTACAGGACAAATGACAGTAGGAAATTGATTAATCTAGGTGCAAAAGGAAAATTTAGAGCAAGTTCTAGCCTTCCCCATAGAAAGAGCTAACCATTGATGATTTAGCAATATTTAAGAACTTACAACTCCCTCCACACAGATATTAAAATTTTTTCCCACCAGTCGTCTTTGGAGTCAGGCATTCTTAATTGACCTCCTTAGAAACTTATTAAAATACACAAGTATCTTAACTAGGTCAATTGTTATGTTTTCGAGAAAATGAAACACATTCACAAAGAAAAGGAAGGAATTAATTTTATAGTATCTCTTCAGTTTAACAGAGATACACATTATCCTGGTGTTAACATTTCTGGGGATTTTTTTTCCCACTCTACTTTTTCAAGTCCCTTTTGTGAGGTCATTTGTTCACAAAAAGTCCTCTGGTGACCTTGTAGTTATAGTCACTGTTTATTTTCATTCATCAGATTTATTTTCTACAACATTCAACAGTGTTGACTTCTTCCCTTTAAGATATTATCTTCCCTTTTTTATTCAGGACATCACATTCTCCTCTTTCCAACTTTCTCATCTATTTTTCAGTTTTTTTTCTGTCAGCTATTCCTTTTTTATTCATTCATCAAATGTTGAAGTTCTTGAGGGCTCTGTCCCAAGTCACTTCTTTACATAATTATTCTGAGCCATCACATTCACTTATTTAGTTCTATTTACGATATTTATACTAGACCACGCAGAAATCTTTGTCTTCAACGGATAATTTGATCCCAAATATTAGATTCATATGTCGAAGCACCACTTCTCTCTTAAGGATCCTACACACCTTTTCCACAATTCTCAAAGCAGAATTAATACTATTCACCCTCAAAACATCTGTATCTTCTAGACTCCACATCTTACAAAATGGCCAATCATCTATTCAAGCTGTCAAAGGGAAAATCATAATATCCAAGGGCTGGAAACACTCTAAAGCTCACATCATTTAAAATATGTATAAATACACAATGGGATATTACTCAAAGTAATATTGAAAGATGTATAGATACACAATAGAATATTCACTTAATCACTTAATCCCCGTTATTCATCGATTTATTCGAGCGGGTGCCAGTAACGTCTCCATTCATCCCGGTTGCGTGCTAGCGTAGCCCAATGGTATCTGTTCGTTTTAGGAACATGTAGAGCCTCAAACCGATCATTTAGGGTCTTGACGAAGAAGTCTGACCATCTTATAGGTGGGTGTCCACGTGATCTTTTGATGTCTCGTGGAATCCAATCAGTAATGGCTCTAGTCCAGCGGTTGTCTGTAAACCTCATTACATGTCCAGCCCATCTGATTTTTGACGTCTTGGCAAATGAGACAGCGTCTCTGATTCTTGAGCGTTGACGAAGATCAGAACTCCGGATTCTATCTCTCATTTGAGTGAATCGTGATATTCCAAGCATAGTTCTTTCGATTCTTCTTTGAGAGACCCGAATAGTGTTCTCATCCTGTTTTCGTAGGGTCCAGGTCTCTGAGGCATATGTTAATACAGGAAGAATAGTGGAATCAAAGAGATGTGCTCGTAGTTGGAGGTTCTTTGTCCTTTTAGTTATTTCTTCAATGCTCTTGAAGGCATTCCAAGCCGCTCTCTTCCTCCTGCGTAACTCAGGTGCCAGGTCATTCATCATGTTGATTTCTCGACCTAAGTATATATAACTGTTGCATTCGGAGATGGTGGTTCCGTTGAGAGCGAATGGAGCGTCAGGAACAAGGCTGTTTCTCATAAACATTGTCTTCGTAAGATTCAGCTGTAGTCCGACCTTTCCACACTCACGGTCAAAGTCCGCAAGCATTTGTGCCGCTTGGCTGATGTTTGGTGTTATTAGAATGATGTCATCAGCAAAGCGGAGGTGGTGTAGTTGCCGACCATCTATCTTCACTCCCATGTTTTCCCATTCTAGTCATCGCATGATGTTCTCGAGGGTGGCACTGAAGAGTTTTGGTGAAATGGTATCACCCTGCCGAACCCCTCTCTTGATATGGATGATTACTTCTTTGTAGAATGGTGAGATCTTGGTAGTGAATCCGCAATAGAGCTCACGAAGGATCCTGATGTATTGAGTTTGTACACCCTGATTGGCTAGGGCTTCCATGACCGCTTCCGTCTCAACAGAATCAAAGGCCTTCTTTAAATCAATGAACGTTAGACAGAGCGGCATCTTGAACTCCCGAGATACCTCAATGAGCTTGGTTATTGTGTGGATATGGTCGATGGTACTGAATCCTTTTCGGAATCCAGCTTGTTCACATGGTTGTCCTTCATCTAGTGTTCTGCTAATCCTATTCAGGATGACTCGAGTGAATAGTTTGTAGATGACAGACAATAGGCAGATTGGGCGATAGTTGCCAATGTCGTGGATGTCTCCTTTCTTGTATAGTAGTACAGTCTTGCTGGTTTTCCATTGGGATGGAACCTTGCATTCAGACAGGTAGCGTGTGAAGAGTCGAGCTAATGTATTGATGAGTACTGATGGTAAGTTCTTCAGGTGTTCAGGTCTGATCTTGTCTGGGCCAGGTGCTTTTTGTTTCTTTACCGACGAGATGGCATGTTGGATTTCGGAAGGGAGAACATTGGGAACGACATATCCATCATGTGGTATGTGGTATGTGGGCAAGTGGATGTGGCTATTAAAGAGATCTGAGTAGAATTCATGAATAATCTTCTCCATTGCCCTTCTGGAAGATGTGATAGATCCATCATGATGTCGGAGGGCAGTCATCTTGGTTTTGTAGTTGGTGAAGGACAGGCGGGCATTACGAATGTTTTTCCCAGCTTCTGCTGCATCTACCAGTACTGCTGCTCTCCTGTTTTTGAGGTCATCCTTGATGGCTTTTCTGCACTGTTTTGCCAGTTCGGACGTTTGCTTGTGGTTGCCTGAGGCACGTGCCACGCCACGTTGGCGAATAAGTTCAAGAGTGTTCGAAGAAAGACGGTTTTTTGTGGTTATCTCTCTCTTGGCATTCCTTGCACAATCATGGAGGTGCTGAATCATTCGATCGTATTCCTCATCAATGTTGTCAATGACGGCATCTTCCCAAGTTGCTGCAACAGAGCCAAAGAGTTCCCAGTTGGTGGTTGTTCTGGGAGTCTTCTTCTTAAACCTTGCATTCTTTTCTCCTCGTTCTGTGAGGTAGAATTTTGCACGAAGAAGACGGTGGTCTGATCCCGTTTGGAATTTTGGGACAACAGCAACATCGGTTAGGCAAAACCGCCGATTGAATATGATGTGGTCTATTTCATTGTGGAACCGTCCATCGGGAGACTCCCATGTCCAACGGTTAGATTCAGCCTTTTGGAATTGTGAGTTACCATGGAAGGTTTTGGTTGACATGATGAACTCAGACAGTCTGTCACCTTGTTCGTTCCATTCCAGGCCATGGGTTCCGATGTGGAGTTCATCGACTGATCTTCTTGGTCCTATCTTGGCATTAAAATCACCGACAATGATCTTGTAGAAGGTGTGATCTTCTTTATAGAATTTCTCCAGCTCCATGTAGAATTTCTCAGTTTCTTTTTCACCATAACTGCATGTTGGTGCGTAGACAACAAAGATAGAAACTGCCGGTAGTGAGCCACATTTATTCAAGTGTAATCATCCGATTCGGGTTGTTAGGCATTCAAATGAATCAATGCTTGTGACTAAGTTTGTGTTGACAAGGATACCGACACCACCGACGCCTCTTTTATCACATGTTCCAAGGAACAGTTCTTCTCCAGTGTCGAAAACAGCATGATGGGATTGATGTCTTCTCGTTTCGGTCAGACCAATGATGTCGTACTTGATCTTTCGTGCTTGTACCATAAGGTCTTCAATGGATGCAGCAGATGCCAGCGTACGAGCATTAAAAGTACAGACAATCATTTTTGTTTTTCTGCATTTTGGCAGCCCATGTCTGCCTTGGTGTTTTATCAGCTTCTCCTTCCATATCCTTCTCGACTCTGCATAATCAGGGTTAGGGAAATGAGATCCATTTATTACTGGATTTGGCATATCAATTTGGTCTATTTGGCATAGATCACGGATAGCTTGCCAGTCTCTGCCGTGTGGGTTGGATATTTAAGGATATTTAAGGTATCCTGAAAATTATTAAATAAATAGTCGCGCGGCCGCGAATGCGGCCGCGCGCTCCCGGGAGCTTGTTGTGATAATCTTTGGATCCTGGCCTTTGTTGGGGTTACACGGCAGTTGGAGGGTGTAACTGTTTAGCTACTGACAGGTCCAGTCCCAAACCGTGCAGGCTTAGAGATCTCAGTCCCGGGTCCCACACACCTGGGTTCCTCTGCCAGTTCGGTTATGTCTGAGGCTTATCCAAGTGTGTGGAGAGTGGCTCCAGTAAGGCCTTGGTTGGGGCCTGGAAGTCTTCAGCTGTTGGGCCCTGGCGAGGATAGTCAGACACAGGGTAGGAGACTCTGCCTTGTGCTCTCCCGGGAGCTTGTTGTGATAATCTTTGGATCCTGGCCTTTGTTGGGGTTACACGGCAGTTGGAGGGTGTAACTGTTTAGCTACTGACAGGTCCAGTCCCAAACCGTGCAGGCTTAGAGATCTCAGTCCCGGGTCCCACACACCTGGGTTCCTCTGCCAGTTCGGTTATGTCTGAGGCTTATCCAAGTGTGTGGAGAGTGGCTCCAGTAAGGCCTTGGTTGGGGCCTGGAAGTCTTCAGCTGTTGGGCCCTGGCGAGGATAGTCAGACACAGGGTAGGAGACTCTGCCTTGTGCTCTCCCGGGAGCTTGTTGTGATAATCTTTGGATCCTGGCCTTTGTTGGGGTTACACGGCAGTTGGAGGGTGTAACTGTTTAGCTACTGACAGGTCCAGTCCCAAACCGTGCAGGCTTAGAGATCTCAGTCCCGGGTCCCACACACCTGGGTTCCTCTGCCAGTTCGGTTATGTCTGAGGCTTATCCAAGTGTGTGGAGAGTGGCTCCAGTAAGGCCTTGGTTGGGGCCTGGAAGTCTTCAGCTGTTGGGCCCTGGCGAGGATAGTCAGACACAGGGTAGGAGACTCTGCCTTGTGCTCTCCCGGGAGCTTGTTGTGATAATCTTTGGATCCTGGCCTTTGTTGGGGTTACACGGCAGTTGGAGGGTGTAACTGTTTAGCTACTGACAGGTCCAGTCCCAAACCGTGCAGGCTTAGAGATCTCAGTCCCGGGTCCCACACACCTGGGTTCCTCTGCCAGTTCGGTTATGTCTGAGGCTTATCCAAGTGTGTGGAGAGTGGCTCCAGTAAGGCCTTGGTTGGGGCCTGGAAGTCTTCAGCTGTTGGGCCCTGGCGAGGATAGTCAGACACAGGGTAGGAGACTCTGCCTTGTAATAGAATATTACTCAATTAAAAAATGAAATTGTGCTGTTTGTAAGAAAAACATGGAATTACCTACAGGCTAACATACTCAATGAAATATGTCATATGGAGAAAAGTAAACAGTATAATTTCATGTTATTTTCACTCAAGTGTGTTATATAGAGAAACCAACCAAATAAAATAACTAAATCAAACAAAAACAAACACTTGCACTATAAGAACAACTATTATGTCATCAGAGGAAGGTGGAAGAGTGGAAGAGGGATGGATAAATTAGAGATAACAGGTCAGTTATATAGTGAGAAGAGAATCGAACTTTCAAGTAGTGAACTTAAGTAGTGAATTTAAGCAGCATATACTGATGATTTCTAATTGTGCAGTGGTAGGGCGTTTGCCTTGCACGCAGCCAACATGGCTGACCCGAGTTTGATTCCTCTGCCCCTCTCAGAGAGCCCGGCAAGCTACCGAGAGTATCTCGCCCGCACGGCAGAGCCTGGCAAGCTCCCCCTGAAGTATTCGATATGCCTGCCAAACACAGTAACAACAAAGTCTCCAATGGAGACATTACTGGACCCGCTCAAGCAAATCGACGAACAACGTGAGGGCCTTTACCTTTACCTTTATATTATAATGCAAGGTTAACTTTAAAAAATAAAGACTCTTTTGCTTGCCATTACCTTTAAGAAGAAATAATGTTAGATTTCTTAAGACTCATCATGGTATGACCCTGCTTAGGTCTCATACCTCACCTTTCACCTCTATCATTCATTATTATATTTCTACATTTTTAAATCACCAAAGTGTCATAAACTCTACAATATGGATTCTAAAATTTCCTTGTATTTTTATGTGGTCCTAGAAAGATTTATTTTCCAACCAAATGAAATTCAGCTTAGATGTTATGTCCATAGAAAAATTTCTCCTAACTCCCCAAACTGGTTATTGTGACTTTCTGTACACGAACAATGCACCTAATATTTATCCCTATCTGGGTGAAATTACTTATTTACTTGTCTTTACTGATGAAAAGATTATGATAGGATGAAAAGTTTCCTATGTATAAGGTTAGGTATAACAACAAGAATGGGATCTGGGTATGAATAGGGTGTTAATCATGAAGTTGTATTCATTAAGTATTTAGCACTGTCCTCCCATTATTCATCGATTTTCTCAAGCAGGCACCAGTAATGTCTCACAACAAATTGTGAGACTTGTTGTTACTGGTTTTGGCATATTGAGTATGACACAGGTAGCTTGCCAGGCTTTGGCGTGCAGGCGAGATACTCAGTACTTTTAAAATTTATATTGACTGCTTTGGCATTTTGAGATATTAATAGTACTTGGAGGTAGGAGGTCACTAACTTCTAATTACACATTAGTATCACCATGCATTGAACCACTGGTCCAAAAGATTGTTGATTGATAACTTTATCAGTAAGTATGAGCCTGTCCCTTTAATAAGTGTGGATTTGATTTATGTTTGAATTTTGTTTGGGGGCCACAACAGAAAGTGCTTAGTGCTTAATCTTGTCTCAGTGCTCAAGGATCACTCTCAGTGGTGTTCAGTAGAGCATATATGGTGCCGAGGATCAAATCTGGGTCAGCCACATGCAAGACAGGTGTACTGTCTCTCCAGTCCAATATGTATGGATTTTATATTTATAAATTATATACAAGTTATATTAAGTTAATATATGCTTTGCCTTCTAAATTCTCAGAAACAAAAATTGACTTTTTAAAGTAAATACAGGTTATATTTTTTTCTATACCTAGTTACCTTCTTATGCTAAGTTGCCTTTTGTGGGTCATTTTTGAAATGGGTTTCAAAGGTATTGACTATAGAGCATTAACTGCTGTAAGCCCAGAAAGATGTTTTACACAAAGTCTAAAACACAATAAGCACTCAGTTACTGAGTGAATTAAAGCAAGATAGAAAGGCTACAGTAAATAACAGAGGAAACTCGTAGTGAGCTTTAATTTCTACTAAAAGTGTTCAGTATCTTACAGACAACAGGTAGTTGCTATGGTGAGAAAGAGGGGATTAAATGAGAACATAGAATTTTTCAATGAGAGGTGAAATATTCCTAAGGAGGAAGACAATCTGTTCCACTGGGTAACCCTGACTTCATACAACACATTATCTCCTCAAATAATGTGCTGATTAGTTCACCTTAAAGCATAAAGCACCGAGAACCAAGATGTAAAGAAAGAATTCCTTAGCTGTAGCACACTTTCCATGGTTAAAATTAAATTCTGCCACTTTAAGTAGAAAAACAGAAACAGGAAAGACATACTTTTTGTGACTTGTTACACTGTATCTGTCACTCTTGTGGCTGTATAACAGCATCCCATATCAATGATAATTTTCAACAAGTAAAGTACTATGGAAGTTACAGATTTGGATAAACAATTGTCCAGTTCTCAGGACTGTATAGTCCTTCTCTATAGGAAAATTAAGATAAATATGCAATAAATATCTTAACCAAAGAGAACAAAATAGCATCTATAACCACACCAATAGCTTTTTTTTTGCAATAATAATCACTTGATAACTTGACATCCCGTTAATCGTCGATTTGCTCGAGCGGGCGCCAGTAACGTCTCCATTTGTCCCAGTCGCGTGCTACTGTAGCCCAATGGCGTCTGTTCGCTCTAGGAACATGAAGAGCCTCAAAACGATCATTCATGATCTTGATGAAGAAGGCTGACCATCTGGTAGGTGGGCGGCCACACGGTCTTTTGACATCCCATGGAATCCAGTCGGTAGCAGCTCTAGTCCAGCGGTCATCTTTAAATCTCATTACCTGACCAGCCCATCTGATTTTTGACACCTTGGCAAACGAGATCATTCTTGATCATCACCGGATGTCGGAACTCCGGATTCTTTCTCTCATTTGAGTGAAACGTGATACTCCAAGCATAGCTCTTTCAATTCCTCTTTGGGAGACCCGAATAGTATTCTCATCCTGTTTGCGTAGGGCCCAGGTCGCTGAGGCATATGTTAATGCAGGAAGAACAGTGGAATCAAAGAGATGTGCCCGGAGCCGGAGGTTCTTCGTCCTCTTAGCTATTTCTTCGACGTTCTTGAAGATGTTCCAAGCCGCTCTCTTCCTCCTGCACAGCTCGGGTGCCAGGTCATTTGTCATGTTGACTTCTCGACCTAGGTACACATAGCTGTTGCATTTGAAGATGGTCATTCCGTTGAGAGCGAATGGGGCTTCAGGAATGAGGCTGTTTCTCATAAAACATTGTCACCGTAAGATTCAGCTGTAGTTCAACCTTTCCACACTAACGGTGGAAGTCGGCCAGCATTTGTGCAGCTTGGCTGATGTTTGGTGTTATTAAAACAATGTCATCAGCAAAGCGGAGGTGGTGCAGTTGCTGACCATCTATCTTCACTCCCATTCCTTCCCATTCCAGTCCTCGCATGATGTTCTCGAGAGTGGCACTGAAGAGTTTCAGTGAGATGGTATCAGCCTGCCGAACCCTTTTCTTGACATCGATAATTACTTCTTTGTAGAATGGTGAGATCCTGGTAGTGAATCCGCAATACAGCTCACAGAGGATCTTGATGTATTGAGCTTGAATGCCCTGATTGGCTAGGGCTTCAATGACCACTTCCGTCTCAACAGAATCAAAAGCCTTCTTTAAATCAATGAACGTTAGACAGAGCGGCATCTTGAACTCCCGAGAAACCTCAATGAGCTTGGTTATCGTGTGGATATGGTCGATGGTGCTGCATCCTTTGCGGAACATGGCTTGCTTGCATGTTTGTCCTTCATCTAGTGTTCTGCCAATCCTATTTAGGATGACTCGAGTGAACAACTTGTAGATGACAGACAATAGGCAGATCGGGCGATAGTTGCCAATGTCATGGATGTCTCCTTCTTGAACAGTAGTACAGTCCTGCTGCTTTTCCATTGGGACGGAACCTTGCATTCAGACAGGTAGTGTGTGAAGAGCCGAGTCAGTGTATTAATGAGTACTGACGGCAGGTTCTTCAGGTATTCAGGTCTGACCTTGTCTAGGCCGGGTGCTGTTCGTTTCTTTACTGACGAAATGGTGTGTCGGATTTCAGAAGGCAGAACATTGGGAACGACATATCCATCCTGTGGAATTTGGTATGTAGGCAAGTGGACATGGCTATCGAAGAGATTTGAGTAGAAGTCATGGATAATCTTCTCCATTGCCGTTCTGGTGGATGTGATGGATCCATCAGGATGTTGGAGGGCAGTCATCTTGGTCTTGTAGTTGGCGAAGGACAGGCGGGCATTACGAATACTTTTCCCGGCTTCTGCCGCATCTACCAGCATTTCTGCTCTTCTCTCTTTGAGGTCTTCCTTGATAGCATCTCTGCACTGCTTTGCAAGCTCAGACGTTAGCTTGCGGTTGCCTGAGGCATGCGCCAAACCACGTTGACAAATAAGCTCAAGAATTTTTGAAGACAGGCATTTTTTTGTGGCTATCTCTCTCTTGGCATTCTTCGCACAATCATGGAGGTGCTGAACCAGTTGATTGTATTCCTCGTCAATGTTGTCAACAATGGCATCTTCCCATGTTGCTGCAATAGTGCCAAAGAGCTCCCAGTTGGTGGTCGTTCCGGGAGTTCTCTTTTAAAACTTTGTAGCCCTTTCTCCCCTCTCTGTGAAGTAGAATTTTGCACGAAAGAGACGGTGGTCCCATCCCATTTGGAATTTTGGGACAACAGCGACATCAGTCAGGCAAAACCGTCGATTGAATATGATGTGGTCTATTTTGTTGTGTAATCGTCCACTGGGAGACTCCCATGTCCAACGTTTAGATTCAGCCTTCTGGAATCTTGGGTTACCATGGGTGGTCTTGGTCAACATGATGAACTCAGACAGTCTCTCACCCTGTTCGTTCCTTTCTAGACCATGGGTCCCAATGTGAAGTTCTTCAGCTGATCTTCTCAGTCTTATTTTGGCATTAAAATCACCCACAATGATCTTGTAGAAGGTGTGGTCTTCTTTATAGAACTTCTCCAGCTCCATGTAGAACTTCTCAATTTCTCCTTTATCATAATTAGATGTTGGTGCGTAGACAACGAAGATAGAAACTGCTGGCAGTGAGCCACATCTATTCAAATTTAAACATCTGATTCGGGTTGTTAGGCATTCGAATGAATCAATGCTCATGGCCAAGTTTGTGTTGACAAGGAGACCGATGCCTCCGATACCTCTTTTATCACATGTTCCGAGGAACAATTCTTTTCCAGTGTCGAAAACGGTATGATGAGATTGGTGCCTTCTTGTCTCGGTCAGACCAATGATGTCGTACTTGATCTTTCGTGCTTGTACCATCAGGTCCTCGATGGATGCATCTGATGCTAGCGTACGTGCATTGAAAGTACAGATGATCATTTTTGTCTTCCTTCATTGCGGCAGCCTAGTTTGGCCTTGAGATTTTATCGGCCTCTCCTTTCTAATCCTTCTTAGTGCTGCCATGTTGGTGAAGCCTTCAGGGTCAGGTGAATGAGACCCATTGTAATAATAATTGCAATAATAATGATGCTACATAATTTTACTATATTCAATGACAATGCACATAACATTTAACTGAAAGTTGTTTCACTTAAAAAATCTCTCAGATAATAATATCTAATAATACACACCTAAAATATATTATGATACACTGCTATTTTAATAATAAAGTTTATTTTTGAGAATGCTATTCTCAAATAGTTCCAAAAATGGCCCTTAATATAACCATGCTATCCAGTATTAGTTGGCTGTTGTTTTGTTTGCTTATTTTGTGTAGGTTTTCGTTGTTGGACCTCCCATGGATGAGGTTCAAGGGCCTTGTCCAGCTATTCTTTACTAAAGAGACCTGTAGTTCTATGCAAGAGAGGAAGACACCGTGCTGCTCAGTCCCTGCATGGCTTAGAGACCCAAGGACCTAGGTCAATCTGGTCCTATGTCCCATTTGGTGCTTGGGGATAGATTCGAGGTTGGCTGGATACGGATGTATCTGAACTCCTCTACTATCTCTCCAACATCCCTTGATAGTGTTTGGTTCTGTTTTAAGGTTGTACCTATAGAGTACAAATACATACAATATTATAAGGACCTGAAGGAGAGCATCCTTCACCAAAGATATCAAAGAAGAAGTTTGAATAAATATTTCAGTTAAACTAAATGTAAGATAGAGAGGGACCAGAGAATTAGTAGTTGCTTGCTCTTCATTCTGATAACCCTGGTCCTCCAAGTACTGCTAGAGTCACTCCTAGCACAGAACCAGAAATCAGTCCTGAGGACTGCCAAATGTGGTCCTCAAGTAAAAAGAAATAAGATTTCATAGAGAAATGTGGAGAAACTGCATTGTAGGTCGAAAGACCAGGCAAGTGAAAGGATTTTATCTGCATAGTGATATTTCACTATAGTAACAAGCGTTGCCTTGGAAGGGAATAGTTACAAGCTCACCTGCTTAAAAAACATGATTATCAGGGCCAGATCAATATCGCTGCATTTAGAAAAGTTTACCTTGCATATGACCAATCCAGGTTTGATCCCTGGCTTCCATATTATCACCTGAGCACTACCAGGAGTGATGCTTGAGTACAGAGTCAGAAGTACTTAGGAGCACTGACAGGTGTGGCCCAATAACAAGCAAACCAAACCAAACCAAACAAACAAAAACCATGATTGTCAGGACCTCGTCAATGAATATTAAAATGTTCCAGGCACCTATGAAAATAATTTGTAGTGAGGATCATGCTAACTGGAAGTGAGTCAGAAACTAAAAGACAAATAACCAGATTATCTAGCTCCATAAAGAATCAAAGAAAGGGGTTAGATAATCTTCACTGGAAGCAAATCCAGAGACATGATCAATAGAGGTTATTGGCTGGGGCATTGCGAGCAAGGAGGAGAGAACCATGGTAGAGTGATGTAGGGATACTGACACATTAGTAGAAGGGTAGGTGTAGCAGCTCTGCAAGTATAGAACAGTTATTGTAATAATATTGTAAACTATGACTACTTAAAAAGAAAGAAAAATAATTTACAGAACTTAGACATCAAAAGTTTTGGTTTTTTGTTTGTTTTATTCAGCACTAATCCTCTCTCAGTGACTTTTCTTTTGGAATAAACAGAAAAAAATTTCCACCTGGAGATAGACTATGTTCAAGATAGAAAATATATCCTCTCTGAGGTCCTCTCTTCAAGAGCTTACATTGTGACACTTATCCTCCCTCAAAACAGAAATAGAAGTAAGTTTGATATCACCATCAAAGAGTTAAGTGTTGGTTATCCATCAGAGACATTGGGTGGTATTAAAAAGTTAATGAGAAATAGAAACAGATTTCTACCACTGATCATTGCTTAAGCAGTGAATTTGTCATGTCCTGTCTGAAATCAGTGGAAATTCTTGCCAAGAAAGGAAGGAAAAAAATTAGATGTAAGAACATTTGTAAGGTAATACTATCGAGATTAAATTTCCCAAGAACATGAGGAACTATTTGCCCTTCAAGATGGAAAAAAAAACAAATATAGATGAAAGAAAACATATAATTTCCTCTTAAATTTAAACAGATTTGGGATGTCTTTAAAAAATATCCCAGGCATTGTATTTCCCAAATAGGTGTTCATTGAGATACCATAGACTATAATAGCATTGATATTTTCATTTTATACTGAAGTGTTGCTACCTCATGCCCACCACCAATATGTTGAGATCCAATGAAAACTAGTACCAATTATTAGTATGATGGGGGTAAAATTAGTAGAGCTTCTTCCCTCTGAGTGAAGTTATTCCAATTCATTTATTTGACTTAAGATTTATGCCTTACATGGCTTTGAGGCCTAAGTCTTTCCGTAATATCATCATCACTGAAGTCAGACAAAATAATCTGTCTTTCTGGGCAGACAATGACAAATTTCCCTAAGGGAATCTGAGACAGGTGGACAAAGATTAGAGTCAGAAGTTAGCCAAAAAAAAGTATTTTTCTCTGAATCCTCATGACCTCCAAAAATAACTGTAAATTGCTAATGATATGTAAATAATGTGGCATCTATGTTCCTTGAACAAGAGTCTCGTCACACTCAGTGAGTTGTAGACTGTGAGTTCAAGGACTGCTCCATACTTAACAGTTGGAATTCTCGTGCCTTGATTCAGAAGCATCTAGTTGATATTTTTTAGAGTATTAGAAACAAAAGTCACATATTCCTATACCTTTCTGAAACTCTAAAACAAGAAGTTAACATGACCCAGGAACTGAGAATAGCTAATGACTCTGAGTTTACTACTCTGAACGAATGTTTCAAATTTGGTCTTCAGAATTATTCTCCTGTCAACAGCTTGACAGATACAATAGACTTTATGTTCACGATTCAATGTATCACTGTACCACTGTCATCCTGTTGCTCATAGATTTCCTTGAGCAGGCACCAGTAATGTCTCCTTCATCCTCGCCCTGAGATTTTAGAAAGTGCCGCATTCAAGGCTCTTTCAGGGTCAGGGGAATGAGACCCATCACTGTTACTCGGTTTTGACATATCGAATGCGCAACAGGGAGTTTGCCAGATTCTGCCATGCAGGCAAGATACTCTTGGTAGCCTGTTGGATTCTCCAAGAGTAAGAATTAGATAATAAGATGTCGCACAGCCGCATTTGCAGCCGTTACACTTCCGGGAGCTGGGTTTTCTAGTGTCTAGGTCTTGGCCGTTGATGGGATAGCACGGCACCAGGCAGTTGGTGGGTGTAACACCTACCTACTGGAAGATGGGGGATCTGGGTGGAGGAGGCCCAGTCCGGATCTGAGCAGGTTTGGAGATCTCAGCCCTGGGTCCCGCATACCTGGATTCCTCTGCCATTTCCTTCATGTGTGAGGCTCATCCGAACATGTGGAGAATGGTCTTAAGCATGGCTGTGACTAGTTCCAGAGGCCTTCAGCTGCTGGGGCTCTGCTTGGGTCGGGGAGGGAAACTCAATCCCCTCCCCCTCGCCAAGGGGCCCCGGTGGGGACAGCCAGGTGCGGGGCCAGGAGTCAATTCAATGACTTTTAGTAAATATACAGAGTTATGCCACAATCATCCATTTTAAAACACCTAATAGAAAGGTAAAGGTAAGGTAAAGGCCCTTCCATTGATCGTCGATTTGCTCGAGCGGGCCCAGTAACGTCTCCATTGGAGACTTTGTTGTTACTGTGTTTGGCATATCGAATACTCTCGGTAGCTTGCCGGGCTCTCCGAGAGGGGCAGAGGAATCGAACTCGGGTCAGCCATGTTGGCCACGTGTAAGGCGAACGCCCTACACACTGTGCTATCGCTCCAGCCCTGCGGGTAGGGCGTTCGCCTTACACGCGGCCAACATGGCCGACCCGAGTTCGATTCCTCCGCCCCTCTCGGAGAGCCCGGCAAGCTACCGAGAGTATCTTGCCCGCACGGCAGAGCCTGGCAAGCTCCCCGTGACATATTCGATATGCCAGACACAGTAACAACAAAGTCTCCAATGGAGACATTACTGGGCCCGCTCGAGCAAACCTAATAGAAAACAGAAGGAAAATCCATGTCTGTGTGAAGGTATCCCTTCTCCTTCCAACTGACAGGGCGATTTATCTATTTTCTATCAGGAAAAAACTTACCTTTAGGAGACCTTTCCTTTAAAGAGAATTATATATAAGATTTGCCTAACTTTATTTACTTAATGTTTCTGAGACATATCCATGTTATTGCATGCATCAGTATGCCATTTCTTTTTGTTATTCAAAAGTATTTCCGGGCCTGGATTTCTGTGTTGTGTTTTGTTTGGGTTTGAAGGTTACACCTGGTGATGCTTATAGGTCTCTCCACCTAGTGCATGGGTGATCATGCACCAGCAGGGATTAAATCCTTCCTCCTACAAGCAAAGTACACAGTCTAGTCCCTGGAATAGTCTCCCTGATCCCTGACTTTTGTTTTCTCTTGGATAAAGAATGAGGACTGAAAATGCTGAGCCATATGGCTGGAGCTATAGCACAGTGGCTTGGGCGTTTGCCTTGCATGCGGCTGACCTGGGTTCGATTCCTCAATCCCTCTCGGAGAGCCCGGCAAGCTACTGAGAGTATCCCGCCCGCATGGCAGAGCCTGGCAAGCTTCCTGTGGCATACTTGATATGCCAAAAACCGTAACAGCCAGTCTCACAATGGAGATGTTACTGGTGCCTGCTCGAGCAAATTGATGAACAATGGGAGGACAGTGCTACAGAATGTGTGTGTGTGTGTGTGTGTTTAACATTGTAAGAAACTGCTAAACATTATGCAAAGTGGTTGCCCCATTATTTTTCTGTTAAATTTCCTGAGTTTCAGATAAGAAACTTTGAATAAAATTAAATTTCCTAATCCAAATATATTCTAAACATCTCCCAACCAGTTGATGCACTTCCATCATATTCTATTAGCATATATATGTGCATATAGCTACACATAGTTGTTGTTAGTCACTTGGAACGATAGAAATTCAGATACAAGTGGGCTATTAAAAGCTATCTTTCTTTTTCATAACTTTGCTTGAAAAAGAGCAGAAGCGTTTCTCTCTGTGTTATGTTTACTGTGAAGCACTCGGTCAGTGTGGAAAAGACATGAAGACTAATAAGTATGGTTGTGTGATTCAGAAATTCTTCAGTAAGTCATCTCTGCAGTGACAGAAGGTAGTGCTCAGATTCAGGTTTTAGTGTCATGTGGCAACTCTGTGAAAAAGCAGTATTTCATGTGAGACTGTTGCTTGGGAAGCCTATGAAGAATAAAGGAAAATGAAAAGAAAACTGCATCACAGATCAACAAGTCTCTCCTTGAGAGAGTACTGCATTGTCAACCTCCAAAGAACCAAGAGAGAACCAAGATGTTCAGCGGGTGCTTAATACATTCAAGCTTTTCACAAGGAGAAAAATTTTCATTTCACTTCCTTTAAAATGAAAAGCTACATTTAGTGGAAGAATAAGGTCTCCCCCTTGTGGATAGTCCAATAATTTGCTTTCAAAAGTCTAATTTAAAACTTGGGAGGAAAGTACCAGTCATTCAGGAAAACAGGGAGAGTATACGGCCACCAATACTTCCTATAAAAGTAAATATGAGCCAAATAAATGAAAGAAGGCAAACTTTCAGAGTAATGAAAATCACTAAGCCTTGGGATGTGAAATGTGCACATTTCAAAGCAACACTGAATGAGCTCAACAGTTCCTCAGAACTATAGGAAATGCCACGGTTCCCAGGCTGTCTCATACTGCAGAGGTTACCCACGTTCCCTGGGGACACATCACATTTTCTGGTGTCGGTGGGCAAAAGAAGTCCTTGCTTCCTTCCTAATAGGGACATTTTCGAAGACATTTTATAAGAATCATAAGATTCTTATAACCACCTATAACAGTTTGCAAGTTGTATGACTACTACTATGAGATGGTTAAAACCCCAGAGAACAAATTTAAGATTTTTAAATGTGCTGTTAATACATTTATTAGAATCTCAACCCAAAATTGTGCTTGTTTTGTAGTACTGCTACAGACTTACTAGGTTTTATGTTTTCTATACTCTTCAAGGCAATTCTAGCACAGCGGTAGGGCGTTCGCCTTACAAGCGGCCAACATGACCGACCCGAGTTCAATTCCTCCGCCCCTCTCGGAGAGCCCGGCAAGCTACCGAGAGTATTCAATATGCCAGACACAGTAACAACAAAGTCTCCAAGGGAGACGTTACTGGGCCCGCTCGAGCAAATCAACGATCAACAGGAGGGCCTTTACCTTTACCTTTACCAAGGCAATTCTAAGCTTCTCTCTGGGCAGATAAAGGAAACGGCCCTTACCATAAACAGCATGAAAGTGTCAGAACTGAAAAGTGAAATAGGCTGTCAAATCCAGAGCCATGTTCTTTTTCTGTGGGGAAGGTGCAGACTTTCCAGGAGGTGATGAGGAGGTCAGAGGTTCCCTTGGCCTCCAGTCCAATGGAAAGGACCCACAATGCAGTTTAGTACTGAGCATGAAACCAAGGTCTGCTGCATACAGAACATGAATTCCTTACAGCTACTATCACACACTCAAAACATCACTAAAATATGAACCTTAAGTTAATTGTATTAAAAGAGAAAAGCAGGGGCTGGAGAGATAGTAAAATGGGTAAGGCACTTGTTTTGTGTGTGGCAGACAGAAGCTCAATCCCATGCACCACATATGGTCCCGTGAGCATCAGGAGTGATCCCCGAGCACAGAGCCAGGAGTAACCCCTGAGAACCCCCAGGTAATCCCAAGGGAATAGAAAGAAAGAAAAGAACGAAAGAAAGAAAGAAAGAAAGAAAGAAAGAAAGAAAGAAAGAAAGAAAGAAGAAGGGAGGGAGAGAGAGAGGGAGGGAGGGAGGGAGGGAGGGAGGGAGGGAGGAGAAAAAAGAAAAAAATGAAAGACAAGAAATACAATTAAGAGAGAATTGAGAGAGCATAGAATCACTTGGCACAATATTCCTTGGGTCTCATTTTCTTTCCTACATCACCACATCGAGAATCAGTATTTTCCTGACAGCAGTGCTGCTAGTCTTTGTCAAGAGGACTGTTTTTTTTTTTAATATTTATTAGTGAAATACCATGAGGTACAGACTTACAAGTTGTAGTGCTTGGGTTTCAGTTATACAATGATCGAGTACCCATCCCACCACCCGTGCCCATTCTCCACCACCACTAATCCCAGTAGCCCTCCCACCCCCTATTCCCCCAATCCCACCCTGCCTCTGTGGCAGGGCATTCCCTTTTGTTCTCTCTCTCCTTTGGGGTGCTGTGTTTGCAAAAAGGGAATTGAGTGGGAATCGTGTTTGGTCTATAGTCTACTTTCAGCATGCATGTCCCATCCTGGGCAGATCTTCCCAATACCCTTATTTGGTGCTCCCTTCGCTATCTGAGCTGCCTTTTCCCCTAGCATGTGCAGCTGGCCTCCAAGCCATGGAGTAAACCTCCTGGTATTTATCTCGGCTATTCCTGGGTGTTAGTGGCCTATTTTGTTACTTTATGTTTCCCAGATGAATGCAATATTTCTATGTCTGTCCCTCTCTTTCTGACTCATTTCACTTAGCATGATACTTTCCATGTAGTACCACTTGTATGTAAATATGACTCCATCTTTTCTAACAGCTACATAGTACTCCATTGTGTAGATGTACCAAAGTTTCTTTAATCAGTCATCTGTTCTCAGGCACTCAGGTTTTCTTCAGATTCTAGCTATTGTAAACAGTGCTGCAATGAATAAACAAGTAAAGATGTCACTTTGACTGTACTTTTTTAACTCTCTGGGGTATATATCCAGGAGTGGTATTGCTAGGTCAAATGGGAGATCAATTTCTAATTGTTGCAGAATCGTCCATACTGTTTTTCAAAAGGGCTGAACCAGTAGGCATTCCCACCAGCAGTGAAGGAGGGTCCCTTTCCCACCACATCCATACCAACACTGGTTGCTTTTGTTCTTTTGGATGTGGGCCAGTCTCTGTGGTGTGAAATGATATCTCATTGTTCCTTTGATCTGCATCTCCCTGATGATTAATGATCTAGAGCATTTTCTCATGTGCCTTTTAGCCATTCGGATTTCTTCTTTGAGAAAGTTTCTGTGCATTCCGTCGCCCCATTTTTTGGTGGGGTTGGATGTTTTCTTTTAGTGGAGTTCAGCCAGTACTTTGTATAACCTTGATATCAACCCCTTGTCAGATGTGTATTTGGCAAATATGCTTTCCCATTCTGTGGACTGTCTTTGTATTTTGGTCACTCATTCTTTGGAGGTTCAGAAGTTTCTTAGTTTAAGATAGTCCCGTTTGTCTATCTCTGTTTTCACTTGCTTGGCCAGTGACGGGACATCTTTGAAGATACATTACCTTCAATGTCATGGAAGGTTTTGCCAATTTTGTCTTCAATGTACCTTACAGATTCCGGTCTAATGTTGAGGTCTTTAATACATTTTGATCTTACTTTTGTACATGGTGTTAGGCAGAGATCTGAGCCCACTTTTTTGCATGTAGCGGTCCGGTTTTGCCAACACAATTTGTTAAAGAGGCTTTCCTTGCCCACTTCACTTTTCTTGCCTCCTTATCAAAGATTAGATGATCGTATGCTTGGGGAGAGATGTCAGTATATTCAACCCTGTTCCACTGTTCTGCAGCTCTGCCTTTGTTCAAGTACCAAGCTGTTTTAATTATCACTGCTTTGTAGTAGAGTTTGAAGTTAGGGTGGTTGATTCCTCCCATTTTCTTTTTCCCAAGAATTGCTCTAGCTATTCAGTGGTGCTAATAGTTCCATATAATTTTCAGGAGTGTTTGCTCCATTTCTTTGAAGAATGTCATGGGTATCCTAATAGGGATCGCATTGAATTTGTACAGTGCTTTGGGAAGTTAATTTTGACAATGCCATTTTGACAATGTTAATTCTCCCGATCTATGAACAGGGGATATTTTTGCATTTCTTTGCGTCCTCTTTTATTTCCTGAAGTACCATTTTGTAGTTTTCTTTATACACGTCCTTTACTTCCTTAGTTAAGCTAATTCCTAGGGAGTTGACTTTCTGGGGCACAATTGTGAACAGGATTGTTTTCTACATGTCACTTTCTTCTCTCTCACTATTTGCATACAGGAAAGACATGAACTTTTGGTTATTGATATTGTAGACTACAACTTTACTATAGAAGTCTATAGTTTCTAGCAGTTTCTTGGTGGAGGTTTTAGAATTCTCTAAGTATAATATATCATCTGCAAATACTGAGAGCTTGACGTCTACCTAACCTACCTGGATGCCCTTAATATCTTTTTGTTGCCTAATAGCTATTGCAACTACTTCCAGTACAATATTCAACAGTAGTGCAGAAAGCGGACATCCTTGTATCATCCCTGATCTTAGGGGGAAGGCTCTCAGTTTTTCCCTATTGAGGATGATGCTTGCTGTAGGCTTGAGGTAGATGGCTTAAACTATATTGAGGAAAGCCAACTCTATCCTCAGATGGCTAAAGTTTTCACCATAAATGGGTGCTGGATTTTATCAAATGCTTTCTCTGTATCTATTGATATGATCATACGATTTTTATCTTTTCTTGTAATGATATGACAGATTGTGTAGATTGATTTCCGAAGGTTAAAGCATACTTGCATCCCCGGAATGAATCCCAATTGGGCATGGTGTATGATATTTTTGATCACTTTATCACTTGACTTCCTGTTAATCGGCAATTTACTCGAAGGGGCAGCAGTAATGTCTCCATTAGTCTTCACATGGCAAGCTTGAAAACTTTAAAAGTAATTGTATATCTTTTGTTCTCGTTGGTTTTAGATGATAGGTTTTGGCTATTTTGAGGGAGGGGGGCAGATAACACTCGGCAATATAAAGGGGTTACTCCTGGCTTTGCACTCAGGAATATCTCCTGACAGTACTCCAGAAACACCATGGGAGGCTGGGAATAGAACCCGGGTCAGCTGTGTCCAAGGCAAAGGCCCTACCTGCTGTACTACCTAGCTCCAGCTCCGATGATAGACTTTGGGATACAAACATTGCAGCATCCTCCTGTGTTACATAATGTTCATCACCTAAACTTCAGTCATGATGCAGTCAACAGGAAGAAATGAAATAATAAGCAAAATATTACTTCAGCATTTAAAGCAATGACATCGACTTTTAATGAACACTGTGCCTGAGAACCAGTCCTCAAAACACTGTCCCTATCACAATTAGTTTGTAATACAGTGTTTCTTTAGCCTGGTTCCAAATTCATAGAAACACACTTTAATGTAATTGTCCTGGGAAAAGTGGGGCTGGTGGACCAGGGTGTTGGGCTGCACAAGGATCTTGCCTACCGCGCAGGATCTGTGGTGGATGACAGGGGCGTCCGTCCACGTGGTCCCCAGCGGTCTGGAACAGCGATGTAGGTGGACCAGACACAGTGGTGTCGGGGTGAGGCTGCAGAGAAGCGGGCCCCACCGCGCGGGAGCCGGCAGACCAGGCCAGGGCTGAACTCTGGACAGCAGGAGGGTGGCCCTGGAGGGGCGGTCAGGGTGGGTATCTCGGAGCAGAGTGCAAGGATGGGCCAGTGAGCAGCTGGGGGAGCCCAAAAGAGCAGCGGCTGTGCACACGCAGGATGCCAGGAGGGCATGGTATTAGGTCTTCTGTGGGCCGGATATTATTTCCCATGGCCTGGCTGACTCGTGACATTGTGCTCTTGTGGGGGGAAATAGGTCAAAGAGCTAAAGCACTTGCATAGTGTGACGTAGCTCCAGGTTTGATCTCTGGCAATGCCAGGGTCATGCTTGACCCTCTCACGCCAACCCCAGTCACAAAGGTGTGACCCATTAGCAGGGTGTATGGGCAAAGATCACTCCTTGAGCAAGTCAATAGCAATCCTGGCTGTGCATTCTCTCTATGGGTTTTCAACCTGACTTCTTCCTATCTTTTTATTCTTCTTTATTTCTATCCGTCTTTCTTTCGTTCGTTACTTCAACCGTTTTGTTAGGGTTGGGAGAGTTGTTGCTGGGGTTTTGGGCTCACAGGTGTAAAACTGATTTCAAAAGCTAAAAGGGGCTGACGGCCAGCAGTGGGCGGTGTGGGCCTGCTGATCGACTGCACAGTGAACCACTGATGGCCGTTGGGGTCTGGGAACCTGCTTGAGAGAGACCTGCAGGGACCAGTCCCATCGCTGGCCGGCCACACTGATGTGGTGCGTGGGCAGAGGCTCCATAATCTAGGAAGGCACGCACCGGCTCAGCACGAGGAGCCGAGACATACCGCCCGTTACCCGCTGGGAGGCGAGGTGGAGGGGAGGTCCAGGATGAGACGACTGGGGTCGCTGAGCATCAGGGTGATGGTGACGCTGCGGCTCCCCTGCTGGTCGGCCAGCGAGTGGCCCCGGGTGTCACAGAGGCCCGCCAAGTCGGAAGACGCCTTGGCGGGCGGGTCACGGGAGCCCGAGGCCTCGGCCGCAGCAGCGGCATCAGCCTGGCCTGCCAGAGCCGAGGGAGGCTCCACATCATCAACCGCCCGCTGCATCTGGCCTCTCAACGCGCAAACCCACCAGATTAGGCCCCCAAAGTAGAGCCGGCCACCAGGTACATCAGCGCGTACCAGTAGGTCTGCGAGGTCCACACCCCAGCTAGCCCCAGCGACGAGCTGGCCGTGCCGAAGACCACGGTCACGCCGTACAAGACGCGCAAGCGCCGCAACACCGCCTCCCGCTGCCAGGCAGACCACTGCCGCTTCCAGGGCCAGCGTGTGCTGCCCTGGGACTCCATGTCAGATGACGACGAACTGTCACTAGGCGTATTGAAGCCTCTGACCTGAAGCTCAGCTACAGGCCAAATGAAGCCTAGGCAGCCCCTGCCTCTCCTAGGCACCACGTCGGGGCGTGGCCCGCACTGTGCTGTCATGTACAGGGGACAATGGGCTGCGACAGCAGGAGGGGTTGGGGCCCGCATGTGCAGTTGCTCTGCTCAGCCTGTTCTCAGTCCCTGCCCAGCCCCTAACCCACCAATCTCAGTTGTCCTGTGAGGAGGGTGGTCTGTGTCCTGGCCACGTGGCACAGGAAGTGGTGCTGCTGCCTCCTCCCAGGTCTGGGCCTTCCAGAGCCAGCGCGAGGTTCTGGAGGAGAGCCAAAGTCAGCCAAAGGCACTCCCAGCAGCCAGTGTTGGTGCTAGGTCCCGAGTTTTCCGTCCTTTGGTCCCTGCAAGTGGGTGCCAGGTGGCTGTGGATTCTGAGGTGGGAGGAGAGCCTAGATCCCCAAGGACCGTGGATTCAAGGAACTTCCAACAGACCGGCGGTGCTGCCTCGCCCAGAGGTGCAGTCGCCTGTGGGATCTGAGTTTTCCCACCCTGGGCTTCCTGCAAGTTGGGTGTGGGGTGCTTAGGGAGTTAGGTCTTCTGTGGGCCTGGTCTTATTTCCCATGGCCTGGCTGACTCGTGACATGGTGCTCTTGTGGGGGGAAATAGGTCAAAGAGCTGGAGCACTTGCGTTGTGTGACGCAGCGCCAGGATTGATCTCTGGCAATGCCAGGGGCATCCCCCACCCTCTCACCCCAACCCCAGTCACAAAGGTGTGACCCATAAGCAGGGTGTATGGGCAAAGATCATTCCTTGAGCTAGTCAATAGCAAGCCTGGATGTGTATTCTCTCTATGGGTTTTCAACCTGGCATTTTCTTTCTTTCTTTCTTTCTTTCTTTCTTTCTTTCTTTCTTTTTTTCTTCCTTTCTTTCTTACTACCGTTTTGTTTGGGTATGGAGTGTTGCTGCTGGCCTTTGTTGGCTCACAGGTGTAAAACTGATTTCAAAAGCCAAAATGGGCTGTGGTGATAGTACAGAGGGCAGGGAAGTTGCCTTGCATGTGGCCGAACCAAGTTCGACACACATAGGCACTGCCTATGGTCCCCCAAGCACGCCCAGGACGGGTCCCTGATGCAAAGCTGGGAGTAAACCCTCAGCTCTTCTGGTGTGGCTACCGAACAAACAAAAACTAAAAACAGCCACAAGGGGCAGGCAAGATACCACATGAGGTTAAATCACGTGGCTTGATACAAGTTGGATTCTCAGCACCCTGGAGCTCCCTGATCTGCCCCAAAGACACAGACACAGTTTTTTTTTTTTAAATAATCCTTTGCAAGATTACACTTTGCCAGAAGAACTGGATCACAATTTTTTTAAATTGTAAATAAGAAGGTCCTTTACATTTTAAAGTCCACTGTCAATTTCACCAAAACATGGTAGGATCTCAGCCATCACAATTTCTATTATAGATTGCCCTGTGTCCTACGCATTTATTTATACCAGAGAATTGAAGTTATTTCAATGATTCTGCTACTGGGTGAAAATCGTTAGTCTTCACACGGCAGGCTTTAAAACTTTAAAAGTAATTGTATATCTTTTGTTCTCCTTGGGTTTAGATGATGGGTTTTGGCTCTTATTTGGGGGGGGGGGATCGGATCCCACTCGCCAACATACAGGGGTTATTCCTGGCTTTGCACTCAGGAATTTCTCCTGGCAGTTCTCAAGGAACCCCAGGGGATGCTGGGAATCAAACCCGGGTCAGCTGCGTGCCAGGCAAATGCCTACCTGCAATACGACCTAGCTCCAGCTCCGATGAAAGGCTTTGGGGTACAAACATAGCAGCATCGTCCTGTGTTACATCATGTTCATCACCTAAAGTTCAGTCATATTGCAGTCAAGAGGAAGAAATGAAATAATAGGGAGAATATTAATCCAGCATTTAAAGCAATGACATCGACTTTTAATGAACACTGTGCCTGAGATCCAGTCCTCAAAACACTGTCCCTATCACAATTAGTTTGTAAAACAGCGTTTCTTTAGCCTGGTTCCAAATTCATAGAAACACACTTTAATGTAATTGTCCTGGGACAAGTGGGGCGGGTGGACCAGGGTGTTGGGCTGCACAAGGATCTTGCCTACCGCGCAGGATCTGTGGTGTGGTGGATGACTGGGGCGTCCGTCCACGTGGTCCCCAGTGGTCTGGCACAGCGATGTAGGTGGGCCAGACACGGTGGTGTCGGTGTGAGCTGCAGAGAAGCGGGCCCCACCACGCGGGAGCCGGCAGAGCAGTCCAGGGCTGGACACTGGACAGCGTCAGGGTGGCCTTGGAGGGGCGGTCGGGGTGGGTATCTCGCGGCAGAGTGCAAGGCTGGGCCGGTGAGCAGCTGGGGGAGCCCGGGCGAGCAGCGGCTGTGTCCACGCAGGATGCCAGGAGGGAGGCCGGCAGTGGTCGGCGTGGGCCTGCTGATCGACTTCAGGGTGAACCACTGCTGGCCGTTGGGGTCTGGGAACCTGCTTGAGAGAGGCGTGCGGGGCCCAGTCCCGTCGCTGGCCGGCCACCCTGGTCCAGTTCGTGGGTAGAGTCTCCGTAATCTAGGAAGCCACGCCCCGGCCTAGCAGGAGGAGGCGAGACGTGCCGCCCGTTTCCCCGCTGGGAGGCGAGGTGGAGGGGAGGTCCAGGATGAGACGACTGGAGTCGCTGCCCATCAGTGTGACGGTGACGCAGCTGCGACCCTGCTGGTCGGCCAGGAGTGGCCCCTGGTGTCGCAGAGGCCCGCCCCGTTGGAAGACGCGTTGTTGGGCGGGTCAGGGGAGCCGGAGGCCTTGGCCGCAGCGGGGTCAGTGGCCGGCGCTGCCAGAGCCGAGGCAGACTCCACATCATCAACCGCCCGCCGCAACTGGCGTCTCAACGTGCAAATAAACCAGATTAAGCTGACAAAGTAGCAGCAGGCCACCAGGTACATCAGCGCGTACAAGTAGATCTGCGAGGTCCACACCCCAGCTAGCCCCAGCGTCGAGGTGGCCATGCCAAAAATGAGGGTCACGAGGAAGAAGACTCGCAAGTGCTGCAACACCACCTCCCGCTGCTGGGCAGACCACTGACACTTCCAGGGGCAACACGTGCAGCCCTGGCACTCAATGTCAGACGACGAACTGTCACTAGGCATATTGAAGCCTCTGGCCTGAAGCTCAGCTGCAGGCCAAATGAAGCCTAGGCAGCCCCTGCCTCTCCTAGGCACCAGGTCGGGGCGTGGCCCGCACTGTGCTGTCATGGACAGGGCACAATGGGCTGGGACAGGAGGAGGGGTTGGGGCCCGCATGTGCAGTTGCTCTGCTCAGCCTGCTGTCAGTCCCTGCCCGGCTCCTAACCCATCAATCTGAGTTGTCCTGTGAGGAGGGTGGTCTTTGTACTGGCCACGTGGCACAGGAAGTGGTGCTGCTGCCTCCTCCCAGGTCTTGGCCTTCCAGAACGAGCGCCAGGTTCTGGAGGAGAGCCACAATCAGCCAAAGTCACTCCCAGCAGCCAGTGTTGGTGCTAGGTCCCGAGTTTTCCGTCCTTTGGTCCCTGCAAGAGGGTGCCAGGTGGTTGTTGATTCTGAAGTGGGAGGAGAGCCTAGACCCCCAAGGACCGTGGATTCAAGGAACTTCCAACAGACCAGCGATGCTGCCTGGCCCAGAGGTGCAGCCGCCTGCGGGATCTGAGTTTTCCCGCCCTTGGCTTCCTGCAAGTTGGGTGTGTGGTGCTTAGCGTGTTAGGTCTTCTGTGGGCCGTGTCTTCTTTCCCATGGCCTGGCTGACTCGTGACATGGTGCTCTTGTGGGGGGAAATAGGTCAAAGAGCTGAAGTTCCCCGATCTGATTTTTCCCATCTGCCCTAAAGGCACAGACACATTTTTTTAAAATGATACTTTGCATGATTATACTTTGCCAGAAGAACTGGATCGCAATTTTTATTTAAATTGTAAGTAAGAAGGTTCTTTACATTTTAAAGTCCACTGTAAATTTCACCAAAACATGTTAGGATCTCTGCCATCACAATATCTATTATAGATTGCCCCGTGTCCTACGCATTTTTTTATACCAGAGAATTGAACTTATTTTAATGATTCTGCTACTGGTGAAAATCGTTAGTTTTCATACGGTAAGCTTTAAACCATTAAAAGTAATTGCATATCTTTTGTTCTCCTTGGGTTTGGATGATGAGTTTTGTCTCTTTTTTTGGGTGGGGAGTGGTCGGATCACACTCGGCAACATACAGGGTTTACATATAAGTGCAGTCGCCTGTGGGATCTGACTTTTCCCACCCTTTGCTTCCTGCAAGTTGGGTGTGGGGTGCTTATGGTGTTAGATCTTCTGTTTTCCAGATCTTATTTTCCGTTGCCTGGCTGACTAGTTAGATTACATATAATATGACAAAAATATATGATTATTGAAAAACTTATATTCTAAGTAAAATCTCACTTTAAAGTACATATTTCATGATACAAAATTCATTTTATCAGGAAAAAAATACACTGCAACTCTGAATACTATAAGAAGCCTGATAGCATAACAATGTATGAATTTCAAAGAAATATAATGAAAAGTAGCTAATTCCACAGTTATAAAGTGGTAATAATAAAGAACTCATTATGAGATCCTAATAATTTGAAGATAGACAGTAGTATAAAAAGAAAAAATTAAAAGATCTGTTTTTCATTAGCATATAAAAACGGTAAAGTCCCTCCCGTTGTTCGTCGATTTGCTCGAGTGGGCCCAGTAATGTCTCCATTGGAGACTTTGTTGTTACTGTGTCTGGCATATCAAATACGTCATGGGGAGCTTGCCAGTCTCTGCCATGCAGTCGAGATACTCTCGGTAGCTTGCTGGGCTCTCCCAGAGCGGCGGAGGAATCGAACTCGGTTTGGCTATGTTGGCTGCCTGCAAGGCAAACTCCCTACCACTGTGCTATCGTTCCAGCCCATAAGCGTATAATACTAAATATATTAGTTACCTCTATATACAATATATAAAACTTTGACATATTATGACCAAGATTATCGTTTCTTTGAACATATGATATCACATTTAGAATTCTAAATATGTGTAATTTTGTATATAATAATTTTATAGAATAAATGGTAGAAACTTATGATTGCCTAAAAGTTTCAGAGAAGGAAGGTATCAAATTTATTCATTAATCTTGAATAAAACAAGTGTCAGAAAGTATAAATTACTAAACCTATAGGAAATCTTATATCAAATAATTAAGTACTATAAAAGCATTCTGCCTGACATCATGAGGAGAAAAAGCAATGCTTAGCCAAAAATATAAACATTGCACTGAAAAATCCAAGGAAAAAATGTTAAAAATATAGCTATCACTTATACTATATATGTAAAATATCTAAAAAGATATATATACGTAAGAGAAGAAACATATATACAAACAATAATATAATTACATTTTTAATTATAGTAAAAGTCATAAAATACTGTGAACTTGCTTCAGTAATACTTATGTGAGATTTCTATTGAGAAAATTATTAAAAATTATTGACAAATTAGTACATATGTAAATCATTCTCAAAGAAGTAGGATCTTATACTTATTTTGAAAACTAAATATTGAAAAGTGGGTGATGCTCCTAAAATTTATAAATTTGATATAATCCAAATCAAATCTAGCTTGTTTCATGGTAATAAACAAGTCAGTTTAAAATTTTTAATACAAAGAAAGTACCAAAATCATCTTAATGAAGAATGAGGGTAATCATGTCCAGAAAAATGACTCAGGAAGCATAGTACTCTCAGAAAAAAATCTATAGTTTGTTTGTTAAATAATAATTTGAGATTATAGCCATTCCATAAAACTGTTTACGATCTCTGGATACAAGATTATTTGACAGAAATGAACAAAGATAATTTTTGCTAAAATGTTTGCTTGGTGAAGAAAATTAGGCTTAAGTTTACTTGATACCAATGAGACCATTGAAGTGGGTTAAATATGAAAGAGGGAGATTTTAAAAAAAGAAACAAAACTCCGTATAACTCTCAGAATAGTGAAAAGTTCATGAGTATAGTTCACTTCTTATATGGTAGCATAAACTCATATTAGTTATGATAATGCATTTCATTAATCCTCTTAGACACAGGAAAGAGGGATCCATCAAGAGATTTGATAATTAAAAAAAAGAAATTTTATAATCAAAATGCAGTACTATAAAGACAGAAAGTACATCTTTCTAGATCAGCCTTTGCTCTTAATTACAGCAAGTTGTCTATACTTTATTGCCACCTTTATTGTCAGCAAGGAGACTTGGTCTGAGAAATAGAAACACAGTTTCTTAGTTGTTGAGCACAACACAAGGAACTATTGTAAATCATATGGTAATGCAACCACAAGTTAATGAAAAGTTTTTTAAAATGCACATCACTAGATGAAATCCTCGGTAGACAAGTTAGTGGAGTACTTTCATGATGAAGAGATGGGATGTCCCCATCTGAAACTATTGATCAATCTCAGAATTATCAATAGAGCTGTCACCATATAATAAGTTCTATTTGATACGCTTACAAGGTACATTTATAAAGTTCCAGCAGTGTTCTTGCCAAAAAAATTTGAACCAAGGGGCTGGAGTGACAGCACAGCAAGTAGGTCATTTGCCTTCCACATGGCTGGCCTGGGGTTCGATTCCCAGAATCCCATATGGTCCTCCGAACATCACCAGGAGTAATTCCTGAATGCATGAGCCACGAATAACCCCTACACAAAGCCAACTGTGACCCAAAAAGAAAAAAAAAGGAACCAAGTCAAATCTAACATATATAAATAATTTTGGAGCAGAAAATTGAGAAATACTAGAAATAGCACAATTAGGAATTTAATATTCTGGACAGTCTGTACAGTGGGACACTCTACAGCTGAATAATCTTGACTTCTTAAGTGGGGTTGGGGATAGGGAAACATAAATTTTAAAAGTGTTATACAGAGTTAAACAGAGTAAGGGAGAATTTAAAAAAGATTTGAAACTCTATTACAAAGAATAAATCTTAATTTGGATCTCTATTCACATAGCAAATAATGAAATGGCATTCTATTGATAATTGAAGACAGATGAGAATGAGTTGCTAAATGTTATCAGTTATTAAAGCTAGCACTAATTTTTTTGACGTGAGAAGAGTATTTTGTCTCTGTATTAAAATGTCCATACTTAATAGAGGGCTTACTGTCTAGAATTTACTTTAAAATAATTTACTTTAAAATAATAATCTTCATAATGTTGACATATGTGGCTGACAAACAGATAAATATATGTTTGAAATGTCACAATAAAATGTAACATTAAGATCAGGAATAACTGCACAATATCTACAATACTTAGATAAAGACAACCATAGCCTTTATAAAGAGAAAACCTAAGTATTGAGAAATGCCATGTTACTTTCAGAAAATCATCAGCCACTATTAAAGGAGTCAAGTCTCAGGGGAACATGGACAGAACCTCACCAAGTGTACAAGACAGGCTACTACTTTGGAAAATAGATACAATGGGGTTTAATCACCAGCACTCACATAACGGTGAGAAAAAAGAAATTTGATGAACTTCTTCAATCTACTCATTATTTCTACTATATTTATCTGTAAATTAGAGTCTCATAACTTCTCATTCTCTTAGGTTTGATCTCTCATGTGATCTGACAACTATTCTAATAATCTCAGATTGGGAGCGGGGGTTTGGGGGGAGTTTACCCCTTTTTGTGCTCAGAAGGTCCAGGGACTACTCTTAACTTTCCACTGGTTTGGTAGTTCTTGGTTGGTGGTCCCAGAACAGGGTGGGACTTGCCCCCGCTCTGGGGTACCGGGTACCACCAGGTCCACCCTTTAATTTTAATCTTTATGCCTCTGCTCAAAAAAATAACTTATCCTGTTCTATTGTATTCCTATTCACATAGAAATTGTAACAATGTGTTATAAGTCAGATTCTAATCCTACTAGATTCTGGGTTTTAACTTGATGATCCAAAAACTTTTCCCAATATTATAAATTAAAAATTGAAGAAACTAGAAAATAGTACACACACTAGGTTCAAGTACACCAAACCATTATAAACTGTGAATAGAATGCTCGAGTATTGCTGTAATATCTCAATTAACTCTGTAAAGCTGAACACATTTACTGTGTTTGCTTTTCGATTATTAATTGAAATCAACTATTTAGAAACAGAAAGTAAATATAAAAATAAGCAAGTCATCTGTGCATCCTTATTCTACCGGTCAGTTTATACATTTGAATTATAAATTGCTTTAAGTGACACCCTAACAATGCCTCTGTTATTATTTCATCTTTGTTATGATGAAGTAATTACTTCACTGTAACTTATTCCAGCTTGGAAATTGTTTCCATACTCCTATATCAAGCAATAGAAACATAATCTAAGATGAATGTTACTGTTACTTGGTCTGCTTTATAAGTCATAGGCTAGACTTTATCAGACTACCTGAGAAAAGAATGTTATAATGCCTATATTTTAAGATGATTTTATCTACTCTTGTAAAGACCAATTTAGATTATAACATTTCTATCTCAAATGATTGAGGTATAGCTGAATGTTCAATTGTTCCATAACATAAAACATATAATCTCTTCAAACTGTATTTGCAGTGCTTTTGTCAACCAACAGTTGAGAAGGCTTGAGTGCAGGTTTTAATTAACATAGTTTATTAAAGTCATTCAGAGCAATCAACTTTCTATAGTTATTTGACATTGCTCCCTGTTTTCAAATATCTTTATTTTTTCCCAATAATTTCTCAGTATCAGCAGTGCCTGTAATTCAAAATAAGAGATATATGACACTAAATTACAGATAACATTTTTATTTTCATTCTGTGGGACTATATTCCCCTGCTAAAGTTTCACTTTGCATGAAGACATAAAATGAAGACCCACTATGAATGTGAGTAGAATATGATGGTCTAAATAGTTTCTTTTTCATAGAAATATTTACTACACATAGCTACTGAAATATAACATAGGTTCAGGTAATGTTTAATTTGAATTACGATGCTCTCTCAGAGGTAAATGACTGGGAAAATTAGTTGATCGTATGAGAGTCTAATGAGAAAAGGTTGAACAAAGTTAAAGGGAAATGTGGTACAATAAAATTTAGCTTTGTGTCAGAGGATCATATTTCAACTATTATTCTACCATGATGTAAACGTCATAATAGTTTAAACTCATAATTCAAGATTCATAATTAGGGATTTACATAATGCCAAGTAAATGTAAGAGAATGACATAACAGAGTAGTTGGAGAATCATGTGGGAGAATCCATTTCCTTCTACTGCCTCCAAAACTGATGCAAAGCCTTTTTAGAGATGTTGGAGGATTAGGGTAGATGGCACATAAAATAGACCTGTGTCTTAAGCAATAGAAATTGAATGAATGTAGAGAATAGCAGTAACAACTATTTAATGACCACTTAGACACAAACACCACCCTGAATGTTTTGCATGAATCTTTGCTTTCGATATAGCAAAATTATATATTAGGATCTACTAATTTGTTTTTTTCTTTTTAATTAATTAATTAGTTTATTTAATTTTATTGAATCACCATGAGATAGTTACAAGCTTTCATGTTTGGGTTGCAATCACACAATAATCAAACACCCATACCTCCACCAGTGCACATTCCCACCACAAATATCCCCGATATACCCCCCTCTCTCACCTTCCCCTACCTCCAAGGCAGACAATTTTCCCCATACTCTCTCTCTACTTTTGGGCATTGTTTTGCTATATAGCTACTGAGAGGACATCATGTTTGGTCCTTTATCTACTTTCTGCACAATCTCCCATCTCGACCGATTCCTCCAGCAATCATTTTCTTAGTGATCCCTTCTCTATTACAGCTGCCTTCTCCCTTTTGCTTATGAGGCAGACTTCCAGCTATGGAGCAATCTACCTGTCCCATGTATCCTATAAACAATATAACATAGGAGTTCTGAGCGTCTGCCCTCCCCTCTTCACTCCTCACTCTGCGACCATCTTGTCCCAAATCCAGGTCATTCCAGCAGCCAGTTCTTGAACCCGGGACTTGCATCTCTCCCTTCAAGACCCTAGGCTTCACCCCAGACACCTGGAAAAAAGTAGTTCTGAGCGTCTGCCCTCCCCTCTTCACTCCTCATGCTGCACCCATCTAGTCCCAAACCCAGGTTTCTGTAGAGGCGTGGCCTATTCAAAACTGGGCGTGGCTTCTGCAGAAGTGGGAGTGATCAATATTTCGGCGGGACAACACTCACGCAGCCGCAGGTTGTTTACCCATACTAAGGAACCTAGTCCCCGAGAAATCTAGTCCACAACCTACACAGCAATATGAAGAAACAACGCAAATCCCCACCACAAGGAGAGGACAACGAAAACTATCTAGAAGATTCTGTCAATACCACTCACCTAAAAGACCTCTCTGACATAGAATTCAGATACAAAGTCATGAAGATGTTCAATCAACTCAATGAAACAGTCAGACAGACAGCCAGTAACACCACAGAAAAAATTGACAAATTACGAGAAGAAATGAGAGTAGAAATGTCACGATTAAAAGAGTCCATAGATGAAATGAGAAACTCAGTCTCTTCTCTTAACAATAGAATGACCGCAGCTGAAGAGAGAATCAGTGAGCTGGAAGATCAGCTGCACAAAGTCAATACGCAACAACAAACAATGGCAAGGGACCACAAAATTGCTCTACAGAGAATCAGAGTCCTAGCAGATGATTCCAAGGGGAACAACATTAGAATCATGGGACTACCAGAAGCTCAGGGAAACAATCCCAACGGAAAAAAACACGGTCAAACAAACCATTGCTGAAAATTTCCCAGAGCTCCACAATGCAGCCATTCAGGTTCAAGGAGCCTGAAGGGTGCCAGCTAAAAGAGACCCGAACAAAAACACTCCTAGACATATCATAGTTAGAATGATCGATGCTGCCGATAGAGACACAATACTGAAAGCAGAAAGGTCAAAGAAGGAAATCACATACAAAGGAGCACCCCTTAGATTCACAGCAGATCTATCAGAGGAAACCCTCCAAGCCCAAAGGCAGTGGCGAGATATAGTCAAAAAAACTCACTGAAATGAATGCTTCACTAAGAATACTCTATCCGGCTAAACTCTCCCTCAAAATTGAAGGAACAGTACACTATTTTCTAGACAAACAGCAGCTCAGGAACTTCATAGACTCAAAACCAAACCTAAAACAAGGCCTAAAGGGGCTACTATAAGACAAGACAAACCCTACAACCATAACACACCCTCACAGAAATATGACACAAAACCTCATATAATCTCTCTCAATGTCAACGGTCTAAATTCACAAATTAAGAGACACAGAGTGGCAAAATGGATTCAGAGACAGAACCCAACATTCTTCTGCCTACAAGAAACCCATCTCAACAGTCAGAAAAACACAAAGTCAAAGGATGGAAAACAATCCTACAAGCAAACAGCTCCCTCAGAAAAGCTGGGGTGGCCATACTAGTATTCAACAGCATTAATTTTGTATTAAAAAAGATTCGTGTTAAAAAATGGACAGTGAAGGCTATTTTCTCTTCATTAAGGGATACGTACAACAGGAAGAAATCACACACTTAAATGTATACGCACCTAATGAGGGAACAGCTAAATATTTATAACAACTGCTAACAGATTTTAAGGAATTCATTGCTACCAACACAATAGTAGCTGGAGATTTCAACTTTGCCTTATCACCCCTGGATAGATCAACAAGCACAAAACTCAGTAAGGAAACATTGGTTTTGAAAGAAAAAATAGAAGAGAAAGGGCTTATAGACCTATACATGGCTTTACACCCCTAAAAGAAAGAATACACATTCTTCTCAAGTGCGCATGGAACATTTTCCAAAATAGACCATGTCCTAGGACACAAAACATACCTAAATAGAATCAGGAAGATAGAAATAGTATCAACAATCTTTTCAGACCATGACGCACTGAGAATAAAAGTGAATCACACACAGACATGGAGAACCAAATCAAACACCTGGAAATTAAGCAACTCAATGCTTAACAACGAGTGGATCAAGAAGGAAGTCAAGGGCAAAATCAAAAGATACTTGGAAAGAAATGAGAATGAAGACACGAGTTACCAGAACTCATGGGATGCAGCGAAAGCCATTTTAAGGGGGAAATTTATAGCTCTGCAAGCATATCTCAGGACAGAAGAAAGGATGCACACAAAAAACTTGACCTCACGGCTCAAGATCTTAGAAAAGTAACAACAGAAAGAGCCCAAATTGGGCAGGAGGAATGAGATCATAAAACATAGAGCAGAAATCAAGGACATGAAAAACAAAGAAACAATCCGAAAGATCAATGAAACCAAGAGCTGGTTCTTCGAGAAAATAAATAAGATAGATAAACCACTAGCAAAACTCACAAAGAAACACAGAGAGAGAGAGAACCCTAATAAATTGAATCAGAAATAAGAATGGGGATATCACAACAGAAACTAAAGAAATTCAAGAGATCATCAGAGACTACTTTGAATGTCTGTATGCCACGAAACAAGAAAACCTAGAAGAAATGGATAAATTTCTGGATTCCTATAATCTCCCAAAGCTGAATCAAGAAGATACAGAGTATCTGAATAGACATATTAACATCAAGGAAATTGAAACTGCAATCAAAAGTCCTCCCAAAAACAAAAGCCCAGGTCCAGATGGATTCACTAGCGATTTTTCCAAACATTTAAAGAGGACCTATTGCCAGTTCTTCTCAAGCTTTTCCAGGAAATTGAAAAAGCAGAAATTCTCCCAAACAGTTTCTATGAAGCCCAGATCTCTCTAATAGCAAAAGGAAACAAAGACACCACAAGAAAAGGAAACTACAGGCCGATTTCCCTGATGAACATTGATGTAGATTCTGAACAAAATACTAGTCAATAGAATTCAACTACTCATCAAAAAGATCTTGCACCATAACCAAGTGGGATCCATACTGGGGATGCAAGGAT
Source organism: Sorex fumeus (assembly GCF_029834395.1). Classification (NCBI taxonomy): domain Eukaryota; kingdom Metazoa; phylum Chordata; class Mammalia; order Eulipotyphla; family Soricidae; genus Sorex; species Sorex fumeus. The sequence continues at coordinate 9,844,753 of NW_026606081.1, read as the reverse complement.
GGTTTGACACTCGGAAATCAATCAACATAATCCATCATATCAATCAAAGAAAAGATAAAAATCATATGATCATATCAATAGATGCAGAGAAAGCATTTGATAAGATCCAGCACCCATTTATGGTGAAAACTCTAGACAAATGAGGATAAAGTGGGCTTTCCTCAATATAGTTAAAGTCATCTACCATAAGCCTACAGCAAGCATTATCCTCAATGGGGAAAAACTGAGAGCCTTCACTCTAAGATCAGGGATGATATAAGGATGTCCACTCTCTGCACTAGTGTTCAATATAGTACTGGAAGCACTTGCAATGGCGATTAGGCAAGAAAAAGATATTAAGGGCATCCAGGTAGGAAAGGTAGATATCAAGCTCTCCCTATTTGCAGATGATATGATACTATACATAGAGAATCCTAAAACCTCCACAAAGAAACTGCTAGAAACTATAGACTTCTGTAGTAAAGTTGCAGGCTATAAAATCAATAAGCAAAAGTTCATGTCTTTCCTGTATGCAAATAGTGAGAGAGAAAAACGTGACATGTAGAAAACAATCCTGTTCACAATTGTGCCCCAGAAAGTCAACTACCTAGGAATTAGCTTAACTAAGGAAGTAAAGGACCTGTTTAAAGAAAACTACAAAAAGCTACTTCAGGAAATAAAAGAGGACACAAAGAAATGGAAAAATATCCCCTGCTCATAGATCGGGAGAATTGACATTGTCAAAATGGCAATACTTCCCAAAGCACTGTATAAATTCAATGCGATCCCTATTAGGATACCCATGACATTCTTCAAAGAAATGGAGCAAACACTCCTGAAAATTATATGGAACTATTAGCACCCACGAATAATTAAAGCAATTCTTGGGAAAAAGAAAATGGGAGGAATTAACCTCCCGAACCTCAAACTCTATCAAAGCAGTGATAATTAAAACAGCACGGTACTGGAACAAAGGCAGAGCTGCAGACCTATGGAACAGGGTTGAATATACTGACATCTCTCCTCAAACATATGATCATCTAATCTTTAACAAAGGGGCAAGAAATGCAAAGTGGAGTAAGGAAAGCCTTTTTAACAAATGGTGCTGGCAAAACTGGACAACTACATGAAAAAACTGGGCTTAGATCTCTGCCTAACACCATGTACAAAAGTAAGATCAAAATGGATCTAAGACCTCAACATCATACCAGAATCCATAAGGTACATTGAAGACAAAGTTGGCAAAACCCTCCATGCCATTGACGCTAGTGGTATCTTCAAAGATGTCACACCAGTGGCCAAGCAAGTGAAAACAGAGATAGACAAATGGGACTATCTTAAACTAAGAAGCTTCTGCACCTCAAAAGAAACACTGACCAAAATACAAAGACAGTCTACAGAAACGGAAAGGATATTCTCCAAATACACATCCGACAAGGCGTTGATATCAAGTATATACAAAGTACTGGTTGAACTCCAAAAGAAGCAAACATCCAACCCCATAAAAAAGCGGGGCAATGAAATGAACAGAGACTTTCTCAAAGAAGAAATCCGAATGGCTAAAAGGCACATGAGAAAATACTCTACATCATTAATCATCAGGGAGATGCAGATCAAAACAACAATGAGATATCATTTCACACCACAGAGACTGGCCCACATTCAAAAGAACAAAAGCAACCTGAGATGGCGCTGATGTGGAGAGAAAGGGACCCTCCTTCACTGCTGGTGGGAATGCCGACTGGTTCAACCCTTTTGGAAAACTGCATGGACGTCTCTCAAAAAATTAGAAATTGAGCTCCCATTTGACCCAGCAATACCATTCCTGGGAATATACCCCAGAGAGGCCAAAAAGTATAGTCGAAGTGACATCTGCACTTGTTTGTTCATTGCAGCACTGTTTACAATAGCTAGAATATGGAAAAAACCTGAGTGCCTGAAAACAGATGACTGGTTAAGGAAACTTTGATGCATCTACACAATGGAGTACTATGTAGCAGTTAGAAAAAATGAAGTCGTGAAATTTACATACAAGTGGTACTACATGGAAAATATTATGCTAAGTGAAATGAGTCAGAAAGAGAGGGACAGACATAGAAAGATGGCATTCATCTGGGTAACATAAAGTAACAAAATAAGAGACTAACACCCGAGAACAGCTGTGATAAATACCAGGTTGTTCACTCCATGGCTTAGAGACCAGCCGCACACTCCAGGGGTAAAGTCAGCTCAGATAGAGAAGGGAGCACCAAATAAAGGATGCTGGGAAGATCTGCCCAGGATGGGAGATGCCTGCTGAAAATAATCTATGGACCAAACATGATTGCCACCCAATGTCTCTTCTGCAGACCACAGCACCCAAAAGGAGAGATAGAACAAAAGGGAGTGCCCTGCCACAGAGGCAGCGTGGGATGGGGGTTGGGGGTGGAAGGGATACTGGGATTGGTGGGGTGGAGAATGGGCACTGGTGATGGGATGGGTACTCGATCATTGCATAACTGAAACCCAAACACAACAACTTGTAAGTCTACAACTGTACCTCATGGTGTTTCACTAATAAGAAAAAGTTTTAAAAAAGCACAGGAAACAAGAAAAAGAAAAAGAAATTATGTGTCAATATTATGTGTCAATAATAATTCTTTTAAACTTTTTACTTTTAATTATTTTTTGTTTTGTTTTGAAGCCACCCCTGACTATGTTCAAGGCCTACCCTAGGCTTTGTGCTCAGGAATCACCCCTAGCAGGGCTCAGGGAACCATATGTAGTGCCAGGGATTGAAATCACATTGGCAGTATTCAAGGCAAGTGCTGTAATTCCCTGACCCTCATTTTTTTTATATGAACACATTTTATCTTTTTCCATCAACAGTGAAGAGAAATTCCAGATTTTAGCTGGAATTTAATCACTATGAATATATAATCACTAAGATTATAAACAAATAATCACTATGAATAAATAATCACTGATTATAAATAAATCAAAAATAAATCGCTATGAATATTCACAGACAAATTTTTATGGATTTATATTTAATTTTTCTAGGGACAATACCTATATAATCCTATAATAATATACTATATGATCCCATTGAAACATGTTATATATCATTTTAGAAAATCTTTTTTCCAAAATGGTTTTTATCATGTATTTTGCTCCTAATAAGAGAAGAAAGCTCACATCTTTCTCAACATTTGATATGCTTCATCTTTTTTAATTCCCGTTATTCAAGTGAATAGTGGTAGTTCATTGTGGTTTTATTTATATTTTCATTGAGACTAATGATCTTTACATATGTTCATTTACAATGCGAATAATTTCTTTGAAAAAATTCTGTTCAGCTGTCTTTTAAATATCAATCAGTTGGATTTAATGAATTTCATTTTCTATCTTTATACCAACGTTTCATTTTTCAGTTTTTATTGAGATGTAATTGACATAATGCTGCAAAAATTTAGATGTAAAATGTAATGATTTGGTTTACATATACATTGCAAAATGTTTACCAAAATAAGGCAGTAAACACTTTTTTTATATAATGTAATTATCATTTGGTCAGTGCTATTATGGTGAGAATGTTTAAAATCTACCCTCATAAAAACCTTGAAAACTACAATTTATTATTTCTATTTTAGTCATATGCTGTACAGTAAACTCCCAGGAATTATTCATCTTACAACAAAATTTTAATATTCTTTACTCAATTACAGCTCCTGTACCACCATGGCACTCTTATTTTCCATGAATTCAATGTTTTTTGATTCACATATGTGAGATAATGCAGAGTTTGTTTTACTCTATCTTATTTTTTTTAGGGCTGAGCCAGCGTATTGATGAGTACTGATGGCAAGTTCTTCAGGTGTTCAGGTCTGAGCTTGTCTGGGCTGGGTGCTGTTCGTTTCTTTACTGACAAAATGGCGTGTCGGATTTCAGAAGGGAGAACATTGGGAACGACATATCCATCCTGTGGAATTTGGTATGTCAGCAGGTGGACATGGCTATTAAAGAGATTTGAGGAGAAGTCATGGATAATCTTCTCATTGCCATTCTGGAAGATGTGATAGATCCATTAGGACATCAGAGGGCAGTCACCTTGGTCTTGTAGTTGGCGAAGGACAGGCAGATGTTACGAAGACTTTTCCCGGCTTCTGCCGCACCTACCAGCACTTCTTCTCTTCTCTCTTTGAGGTCTTCCTTAACTGCATCTCTGCACTGCTTTGCAAGCTCCAACATTCGCTTTCGGTTGCCTGAGGCATGCGCCAAACCACATTGGCGAATAAGCTCAAGAGTTTTCTAAGACAGGCTTTTTTTGTGGCTATCTCTCTCTTGGCATTCCTTGCACAATCATGGAGGTGCTGAACCAGTCGATAGTATTCCTCATCAATGTTGTCAACAAGGGCATCTTCCCATGCTGCCAAAATAGTGCCAAAGACCTCCCAGTTGGTGGCATTCTGGGAGTTCTCTTTTAAAACTTTGCAGCCCTTTCTCCCCGCTCGGTGAAGTAGAATTTTGCATGAAGGAGACGGTGGTCTGATCCCATTTGGAATTTGGGGACAACAGCGACATTGGTCAGGCAAAACCATCGATTGAATATGATGTGGTCTATTTCATTGTAGAATCGTCCACTGGGAGACTCCCATGTCCAACGTTTAGATTCGGCCTTCTGGAATCTTGGGTTACCATGGATGGTCTTGGTCGACAGGATGAACTCAAACAGTCTCTTACCCTGTTCGTTCCATTCTAGGCCGTGGGTTCCGATGTGAAGTTCTTTGGCTGATCTTCTCGGTCCTATCTTGGCATTAAAATCACCCACAATTATCTTGTAGAAGGTGTGGTCTTCTTTATAGAACTTCTCCAGCTCCATGTAGAACTTCTCAATTTCTCTTTCACCATAATTGGGTGTTGGTGCATAGACAACGAAGATAGAAACTGCAGGCAGTGAGCCACATCTATTCAAATGTAAACGTCCGATTCAGGTTGTTAGGCATTCGAATGAATCAATGCTCATGGCCAAGTTTGTGTTGACAAGGACACTGACACCTCCAATACCTCTTTTATCACATGTTCCGAGGAAAAATTCTTCTCCAGTGTCGAAAACTGCATGATGAGATTGGTGCCTTCTTGTCTCGGTCGACCAATGATGTCATACTTTATCTTTCGCGCTTGTACCATCAGGTCCTCGGATTCATCTGATGCTAGCATTCATGCATTGCTAGCATTCTGTTGAGACAGAAGCCTGGCAAGCTACCCATGACATATTCAATATGCCAAAAACAGTAACAATAAGTCTCAAAATGGAGCCATTACCGGGACCACTCAAGCAAATCGATGAACAACGGGAGGACAGACAGACAGGACAGAGATGATATCATTATGGTTTGATTTGCATATTCTGGGTGATTCGTGATGTTCAGCACATTTTCATGTACTTAGGATTTGTAGATCATTTTTGAAAAAAAACCTCTCAAGACCTCTATTTTTCAACTGGATCATTTGAGTTTTGCTATTGAGTTTTATGATTTCTATATATTTTGGATATTCACTTGTGTCTTGATGTATAATTTGCAAAATTTTAATCCACTCTGATGTTTAGCTATTTTGTTGACTGCTTTTGAGTGTAGAATTTTTTCAGTTTCTTATAGTTTCACTAATTAACTTTTACTTTTTTTGAGGGGGTGGAATACTAGACCATACTTCACAGTGCTCAGGCATTACTCTTGACTCTGTGCTCAGGAATCACACCTGGTGGTGCTTGGGTGCTGGGGATTGGCTGCTGCATGCAAGGCTTATTTTCTGTACTATCTCTCCAAATCTGATTTTTGTCTTTATTGCTTCTATTTGTGTGTGTGTGTTTTCCAAAAATAAATCATTGTTATGACCAACATCAAGGAGTTATACCCTATATTTTCTTCCAGGAGTTTTATAATTGTGGGTATAGTTTCAAGTCCAAAATTCATTTCAGGTTAATTTTTTATTGTCTTGGGGCCACATCTATTGCTGCTCAGGATTTGTTCCTGATTCTGTACTCACAGATTACTCCTAGCAAGAGTTAAAGGACAATATGGAATTGGGAATTGACCCCTGGCTATGTGTAAAGCAAGTACTGTACCTGATGTGGAGTTAATTTCTTGAGTGTTAACCTAAAGTTTCAACTGTTAGGCTCAAAGGATTGTATGGACTGCCAGGGATTGTACCTGGGTCAGTTATTTGCGAAGCAAGTGCTATACTCTGCACTCCAGCCGCTGGAACTTTTAAACTGTAGAATGAGTCTCATTGTCATTCATATCTATTATGATTTGAGTAATTTTTCAAGTCTTTTGTTTTCTTCTAATTATATTGTCTGCATTATTCTCCTAGCATCTATTTCATTGGTTTCATTTTAATTTTTTTTATTGTAGCTTAAGTAACATGGTTACAGTTATATTAATGTTATGGTCTTGATGTACAAAGTTACCATATCTCAACCAAAGTGTCCAAGACCATTCAAATTTTCTTCTTTCTGTGTATGTGGTTTTAAAAATATTTTAATTATATTTTATGAAACGTTATCATGATAGTGTTCACATTGTAACTTTAACTTTTTCATTTTGATAAATTTGGTGCATTTTCAACACAACCAAGTGCCGAGGTCCCCACCTCTGTCTGTGTTTGACCAACCCACTGACTCCATTTTTAAGAGAAGAATGCACTTCACAATTTTCAGTTATTTTTCAAATTGTCTTTGTATTTCCATTTACTTCTGGAGCTGTCCTAATTATCCACTTGTCTATTCTCCTCATTTTTGATTTATAGTTTAATATTTTCTATAGTCTCTCTCATTTCTTTAATAATGCAAAATACTCATTGAGAATGTTTTTCTTTTTTCTGGGATTCAGAAAGCTCTGCACAGGAATTTCATTTATTTTATTTTTAATTTTCTTTTGTGTCTTGGGTTATGTACTAATTCAGAGCTCTCAGCAGGAGAAGCTCACTTATTTCTTTTCAAAGATAACCAGTTAACTCTCGTGCTTTGCCAGCTTTTTCTCATTTCACTCATATTAGACATGGCAGCTATCCTACTTATCTGTGTGTGACCTCTCCTCGAATATTTTCCCATCCTCTCTGACACCTCCATTCACATGATCTTCAGAGCACTAGTGGAGATTGTGCATTGAGAAGTTGGGTTCTCTCTGCTCTTTTACCAGTAAACAAAATATGAGAAAAGATAATAAACGCATCAGTGCTCACTTGATGAATGAAGCTGGCATCTTCTCTATGTTCTTATTAATTTGGAAAAGATCATATTATCTTTTGTACAACAAAACGTTAACTTACTTCCTTCACTCAGGATTAGTTGACAAACCTTCAGTCCACAAACTATTACCTGCTCTTGTTCAACTTTATTCTTTCTATTTCCTTTTTTCAACCTGCATATCAAGTTCCTAAGTTTGAATAAAGACTTCTATCCTGCCCACAAATCTTTTCCAGATCTGCAAATGTAGTGATATAAGATTATCAGAGATTAAATTAAATAAGTCTTGTTAGAGAGCTCAGAATGAAAATGGAAAAGCCGAGCCTACTCGCCAGCCCTTCTGAGCTCTAATATGCTTGATAAAATCAACTTCCTGGAAATGATTTCAATGCTATCACTGATCAACTTCCTGGAAATGCTGTTAACGCTATCATTCATAAGCTTTCTGAAAATAATTTTAATGCTATCGTTCCTTCGTAAGAATGATTGCAGACGATCTTTAGGAAACATTTTTTCAATCCTACTGTCAGCATCTCTCTAAGTATACCATGATCTTAATTCTTCTTACTAATAAGTAAAAAGCTCGTGTCTTTCTTTCATTAAAAGGAAAAAAAGAAAACACCACAGTCTGAAGTCTTTACATTCTAAAAGATTTCCTTACCATTTAATCACCAATAAGATTACTATAAAATACAAATTTCCAACAAATTCCTAGCTGCAATTTAACTAAATAAATAGTTTAGGCCTATTAAAATGAAAATGTTAAAGCCAAAAGGTAAAACTATCAATTACCATTGCTTCAGTTACCACTTTATGAAAATAACTTATAAATTTAAATTTAAATCTCTTATGAATCAGAAATGCAGGGGCTAGAGAGATAAAGTGGTGGAGTCAGGCTTTTGTCTTATACATGGCTGACCGGAGGCTGATCCCCGACACCCCCGCCCGGAGTCAATCCTGATATCAGAGCCAAGGGTAAGACTTCTGGATATGGCCCCCAAACCAAGAACAAAGAAAAGAATCAGAAACAAAATCGTAAATTTCTGAATTTTATAAAATGTGATATTCCACTAATTTTCATTTTAATTCAATACGGAATATGGAGATCTGCCACATCAAATAGTTTTCTTTTGACTTTAATCTATTTACACCATTATACCACTTATACCATTACCAATCTACCAGGTACATCACTTGATTACTTGAAATCCCGTTACTCATCGATTTGCTCGAGCAGGCACCAGTAATGTCTCCATTCTTCCCTGTCGAGGGCTAGTGTAGCCCAATGGCGTCTACTCGCTCCAGGAACATGAAGAGCCTCAAACCGATCATTCAGTGTCTTGACGAAGAAGTCTGGCCATCTCATAGGTGGGCGGCCACACTAACTTTTGATATCCCATGGAATCCAGTCGGTAATGGCTTTAGTCCAGCAGTCATCTCCAAATCGCATTACGTGTCCAGCCCTACCAGGTACATATGCGACAAATCATAAAAACAATCTTTATTTCTCTCTTTATAAACTAGTTACTTCGTTAACTACACATTCTGTAGTTTATCCCTACCTTGCAAATTAAATTGCATTTAAGTTATTGTAGCAGTCACTCTCCTAAAATTTACTATACAAAAAATATAGTCTGAGCAGGTTTGAGCAGGGGGGCGGGGGCGGCAAAAATCTCATGGGAAGGGGGGCGTTCTGGCCCGTCCTTCACGCCCTACCGAGGTCACCAGTTGCCCCCCACGAGCGGCTCTCCGGCACAGCCACGACTCCAGAGCACAGAAACCAATCTCTTAACTATCTAACTTTTAATAGAAATACTTCCAGGGTTAATAAGTAAAATAGCAGAAATCCAAAACCGTGTGGCCGCGACATCATTTAATTCTTAAACCCAGCTGTAGAAAGCAAATCTTTTCACAACGCTTTTTCAGCATATCTGATTGGGGGGGGGGGGGGTAAACTCTAAATAACAATGGTGCATCTTTTATCGAAACAATAAATCTAGTCAAAGTATATAGAGTGTTAACTAGAACTCATCTGCCTCACAGGAACTGGGAGGGGTGGGAGGTGGGGTTCTATTGGGATTCGCGGTAAAAAATAAGTATTGGTAAAGGGAAATGTGTTTGATATTTACATGACTGAGACCTAAACCTGAAAGCTCTGTAACTTTTCCCACAGTGATTCAATAAATAAATAAATTATAAAAAAATATATAGTCTGATCATATCACTCTCAAGCTGAAACATGTTCAATTTTCTAATGCCTACCCAATTTTCTTATATTATTTTCAGTATCCCTCATGGTCTGAGTTGGAACAATCTCTGTTGAAATCTTCATTCCATTAGACTACAGACAGTCAAACCCCAATAGTTTAATCATATTTGTCTTTAATGATGCTGCTACTTTGGTCAAGAAAGTCTCTTAATCTTTTCTCCCCAGTCTTATCTCTGTTATCTGTGTTATCTCTTGTTCAAGTCTATTCAGGCTTCAAGGGCAAGATCACAAAGTAATTCTATTATAAGCATTCTTGTCATCCTATAAAGAAGTAATCCCCTTTCTATGTGATTTTCAGTGTCAGCTATTAGTATTTTCTTTTTATATTCACTCCATTTTAATTTCTATTTCATTATTCTCATTTATTCTCTCTCTTCTCTACATAAAATCCTTGAGAGCAAAACTGATGTTATGCTGATTTTCATGTTCTCAAAGTCTGAGCCAAAAATTTTATCAATAGTAATCTGAATGTTAAATTGGGGTAAGGACAATGAAGTCTTTTTTAATGAGAATTTTCAGCATTTCCAAGGAACAGAGCAACTGCCATTATTCTAAACTAATGCTAAACAAATACTTGCTAGATTAATATGTCTTTATTGTTATCTTTACTTTCTTTTTAGAAATATCACCTGTTATAAGAAATATAGATTCATTATTTAGACAGAATGTTCAATAATCAGTAAAGTTTAAAAAATTATTCATATGCAGTGCTATAAGGGTTCTCTTTCCACACAATAACATCATTTACTAAAAATAATTCAATTGTGAAATCATATCTCCTTGGTTACCAATATCCACAGCTATAAATTCAGTTTCACTCAAATGCTGAGAGAAATTACAATCACCTATGTACTCAGTTGTCAATTTAAAAAATATATAAAAGCCATGGCAGAGTCTCCTTCCCCTGCGCCTGGCTGTCCTTGCTGGAGCCCCTTGGAGGGGAGCGGGTTGAGTCCACTCCCCCCCCCCCGCCCCAACCAGGGCTCCAGCAGCCGAAGACCTCCAGAACCAGCCACCACCATGCTGAGACCACTCTCCACACTCATGAAGGTACCAGCAGAGAAACAAAGGTATGCGGGTCCCGGGGCTGAGATCTCCAAGCCTGCTCAGATTGGAGCTGAGTATCCTCCACCCAGATCCTCCATCTTCCTGTAGGCAGGAGTCACACCCACCAACTGGCCCCCTGGCGCCATGTAATCCCATCAATGGCCAAGACCCAGAGACTACAAAACCCAGCTCCCAGAAGCTGGACACCTTATTATCTCATTCTAACTTTGGACAAACTGGCAGGCTACAGAATGTAACCTGCCCACACGGCAGAGTCTGGCAAACTCCCCGTGGCCTACCCAATATGCCAAATACCAATAACAATGATGGGTCTCATTCTCCTAACCCTGAAAGAGCCTTGAATATGGCACTTTTAAAAAAATCTCAGGGCTAGGACAAAGGGGACATTACTGGGGCCTGCTCGAGGCAATCTAAGAACAACAGGATGTTCATCATCGTTGATCGTGATCGTGATAAAAGCCATGGATTGTGTTTACATAAACTGTATGAGTTAACATCTCTAAAATTTGTGATAGTTCCAATAAAGGGAGAGATGACCAATTTTGCAATTTTTATCATGTATGTAGATTCAGCATTCAAGAGGAGAAAAAAATACAAATGTGTTTCATTTTATTTTCCGAGCTAATTCCTAACAGTAATGTGCTTTTTTTCATTTTTCTCTTGCTTCAAAACAGTATTCCAAGCACCATTTTGCCAAAATAGACAAAATTCACCTAGAACTAATTCAGTGAATAATCAACATGGTTTGAGTAGAACTCAGTGATTACTCTGTATTGCTGTCTATGCCTTGTAACAGGTCATTGTACTCTAATGGCCTTTGAGTACCCTACCTGTTCCAACCATTTATTACTTCAAAGAGCTCTAGAAATTAATCAAAAAGAGAAGTTTCAGAAGCCTTGCAAGTAATAGTAGCCTCCAAGCAAATATTACATTCACTTCCCTCAAGGCTAATTTTTAAAGCCTCTAACACTTCACTGGTGTTTACATTCTTTTATGGTTCAAGAGATTTGCAGGTTCACTGGTTTACAGACAAAATCAGGTCTTAAGTTTGTTTTTGTAAATAAAGTTTTATTATTAAAGTTGTATTAAATGAAGTTTTATTAGAATCAGGTCTGAAGTTTGTTTTTGTAAATAAAGTTTTAATGCACATTCATTACCTGTATTGTCCATCCACGTTTTAAATTGAATAGCTACAAAAGTAAAAATTGACCAGCAACGTCTAAAATATTTGCTCCTGATTATGTTAGAAAAAAGTCAGTCATGCCTTTTTAAGTAATTTATTTCTGTATAAACTGTTAAATTTTTTCACAAAAATCTTGAGAGCAGAAATGAAATTATCTCTTTATTTTATGGAAAACTGAATAATTTTGTAAACTATATTAATTCAAGTTGAATAATAAAATATAACCATAACTAACAAAGTATATTAACTATTTCCACTGATGTTATAATTTTATTATATAATGATATTTTATAAGACAATCACCATTAAAACTGCCATTAAAACATATTTCATTTCTGATCAGAAATTTAGTGAATCCTGTACCGGTTTAGTAATATTTTTACGGGTCACTAGAGGGCACCCTTGATCTAATATAGCTTTGTATAGACACAAAGCGTTTACTCCCTTTAGCCTGGAAAATGGTTAAGTGTGGAGGAGACTTAAGGGAGAAATTATTAGTGAATTAGCTTTCTATTATGTCAGTGGCGAAAGATATCTGAATAGCAAAATAATGATCTATTACCATCTAACGGAAGACAATGTTTCTTCCTGCGAAGAAAATTGTTCATCTTTCCTCATCTCTGCATTGGTTAGTGGGACACTGAATATTTTCAACAAAATGCAGCAACAAATTGGCTACAGAAGGCAGGATTTTTTTCCACTAAGATGATACAGCACATCTCCTGATAGTGGCCACTCTTTCTCTACCCTCCATCTCTTTGCATTGTTGCCTGCCTTTGTATACTGATGCCATTCGTATTGAGGGAACCATTGTTCATTGTAAGAAAATATAAAAGATCGTTAGAAGTTCAGATTTCTTCAGTGGCTCTCTGGGTTTTTTGATCAACACAGAAACTGTCTGAAAAGTGAAACATTTGCTAGGAGAATGTGCTGCCAGGACTAAAGAATGCTAGGACCCTAAAAAGAACCTGGAAAAAAAAAAGCCCCCTCTTACCAATAGGCTAGACAAAGAGTGCAGACTGGGGCCTCTTCTTTGAAAGAGCTGATTAATGTGAGGTCTTGTTACCTGCTTTATCACTGTTTTGTTATGAGTGAAAGGTTTCAGCATTCTCAATTTGTCTTGGTGATGCGAAAAGGGAAGGCAAACTTGCTTGATGGAGGTTTTAGGGTGAGGTAGAAGCATTTGCCCTCAGTGAAAAATTACAGACACAAAAGACACACAATGGTCTACAAATTCATACTGAATGTTTTTCCCCCTTGGGGGGAAAAAAAGAGGCAGCTTGAAGGCACTCACTCGTTGCTTCTCAGCTTGAAGAATAAGTGTACGGTCTGGAGGCTGCTAGAAAATACAGTTAGCCAGTATGCTAACGCAAAAATAGATTTAAAATCTATAAGGAAATTCCTCTGCTTTAAAAGTAGGGGAAAGTAAAGGACATTTCTAGAGTGAAAAAAAATGAGGCAATGGTATTTTGACTTTTATCGTAATCGTGGTATGTACTGTTATCTTTAAGCACATAGGCTGGGCTGGGAGAGAACTCAAAGGGCTAGAGTATATGTATTGCACGTGGAAGCCCTGAGTTCCATTCCAGGAACCCCCCAAATACAAGTGTAGCCCTGGTGGCCTCCCAGACCCATAGGAGTGGTCCATGGTGACCTGCTAAGGAGGCTCCCACAGACACAAAAAAGATTTGCAACATTTTGTTTTGTTTTGTTTAACAGCACTTTGGGGTTTAAAGTCCCTTAGACTAATTTTCTTATACTCTGTATACAATTTTAAAATTAATCACACAGAATGAGCTAGATAGTATGTGAGTAAGGTGCTTGCCTTGCACATAGCCAAGCCCAATTTTATCAATTTTATCCCTACTCTTTCTCCTACTCTTCTACCCAGCATCACCGATGGTCACTCCTGAGCTCAGAGCTAGGAACACAGCCCCAAGGACCATTAGGTTGGATCAAACCACACACACAATTTTTTTACTTCAGTCATAAAATTGGAATGTATATAACACGCTTTGATGATCCAAAGACGTTTTGGCAAGAAATAGAATTTACAATGCTTTGTCTCAATCTCCCTGGCATTTAAGTCTCAAGGAAGTATTAGAACATACATGCCCATTTAATGGTAAATGACACTTATGCTGGTTAAGTGTTTCATGAACACTGCTTTGTAAAGACTGAGTAAATTTAACAGATTTAGGCACTTTTATAACAAGTGCCTAAATGAATTAACATGTTCAGCCAAATTAACATGTTGGCTGAACATGTTAATTTACTTTATGAGCAATTATTTCTGCTTTATTTAAGTATTATATGAATATTAATATAGTAAATATTGACATAAATATTGTATGGCAAGTTGACGATGCCAAATGAAAAGTATAATTGGGGTCCTGAAGAGACGGTAGAGTGAGTAGGGTGCTTGCCTTCAGTCCTCATCACCGCATAGGGTCCTTCAAGTACCACCAAGAGTGATCCCTGAATACAGAGCTAAGAATAAGCCCTGAGCACAGCTGGGTGTGACCCAAAGTATGAGGAAGAAAAAGAAAATTAAGTAATTAATGGAAAATACCCTACCCACAATATGAAGCATTATGTAATACATATAATATCTGATCCATGATAGTATTCTACAGATTATCGTATTATCATACAGAACACTATTTGATTGTCAATAATTTTATTAAAATTGTTATCTCACTTCTAATGAAAAAGTGTTTCTCCTTATTATGTCTTGACTTAAATATAATGTAGACAGAAATTAACGATCTCATTAAATGTATGCATACCTACACATATATTAAGTATCTCTATAAACACTTGAAATATTGTTACACAGGAGATTAACTGTTGGCTGAACATGTTAATTTACTTTATGAGCAATTATTTCTGCTTTATTTAAGTATTATCCCGAGTTCGAGTCCTCCGCCCCTCTCGGAGAGCCCGGCAAGCTACCGAGAGTATCTCGCCCGCACAGCAGAGCCTGGCAAGCTACCTGTGACGTATCCGATATGCCAAACACAGTAACAAGAAGTCTCTTGATTGAGACGTTACTGGGCCCGCTCAAGCAAATCTATGAACAACGGGAGGACCGTGACATAATAAGTATTATCATGGTCTTTGTTCATCGATTTGCTCGAGTGGTCCCAGTAACATTATGAGACTTGTTACTGTGTTTGGCATATCAAATACGTTACGGGTAGCTTGCCAGGCTTTGCCTTGCGGGCGAGATACTCTTGGTAGCTTGCCGGGCTCTCCGAGAGGGGCGGAGGAATCGAACTTGGGTCAGCCGTGTTGGCTGCGTGTAAGGTAAATGCCTTACCTGCTGTGCTATCGCTCCAGCCCATTAATATATAATATATAAATATTAATATCTTTAAAAAATGAAAGAATTTTCTGATTAGATTATGTATACTGTATTTATGTGCAATATAAAATGATTTTCTATTATTTAAATACTCCCTAAACCCATTACAACTCCTTTTAACAAAAAGTTTTCAGCAATAATACCCGCTAAATTAATGAACTTAGATAAAATGGAAATAGATTTTCACATTATTCAGGTCAAATTAAGCTGCTGCCCTCCCGTTGATCGTCGATTTGCTCGAGCGGGCCCAGTAACGTCTCCATTGGAGACCATGTTGTTACTGTGTCTGGCATATCGAATACTCTCGGTAGCTTGCCGGGCTCTCCGAGAGGGGCGGAGGAATCGAACTCGGGTCGGCCATGTTGGCCGCTTGTAAGGCGAACGCCCTACCCGCTGTGCTATCGCTCCAGCCCTATATTTAACTTAAATTTGTTTATTTTTAAGTTAATTTTTAAAGTTTTTCAACAGTTGAAATTTCTGTTACCACAGTTCATAACAACTTGAAGTCTTCTTACCACTTACTAAGTATATTGCTACCTTTTCAAGCCTTAATCACTTAATCACTTAACTTCCCGTTAGTCGTCGATTTGCTCGAGAGGGCACCAGTAACGTCTCCATTTGTCCCTGTCGCGTGCTAGTGTAGCCCAATGGCATCTGTTCGCTCCGGGAACATGAAGGGCCTCAAACCGTTCGTTCATGATCTTGACGAAGAAGTCTGACCATCTGGAAGGTGGGCGGCCACGCGGTCTTTTGACATCCCGTGGAATCCAGTCAGTAACAGCTCTAGTCCAGTGGTCGTCTTTAAATCTCATTACGTGACCAGCCCATCTGATTTTCGACACCTTGGCAAATGAGACAGCGTCCCTGATTCTTGATCATCGACGGATGTCAGAACTCCGGATTCTTTCTCTCATTTGAGTGAAACGTGATATTCCAAGCATAGCTCTTTCTATTCTTCTTTGGGAGACCTGAATGGGGTTCTCATCTTGTTTGCGTAGGCCCCAGGTCTCTGAGGCATATGTTAATGCAGGAAGAACAGTGGAATCAAAGAGATGTGCCCGGAGCCGGAGGTTCTTCGTCCTCTTAGCTATTTCTTCGACGTTCTTGAAGGCGTTCCAAGCCGCTCTCTTCCTCCTGTGCAGCTCGGGTGCCAGGTCATTCGTCATGTTGACTTCTCGACCTAGGTACACATAGCTGTTGCATTCGGAGATGGTCGTTCCGTTGAGAGTGAATGGGGCATCAGGAACGAGGCTGTTTCTCATAAACATTGTCTTCGTAAGATTCAGCTGTAGTCCAACCTTTCCACACTAACGGTGGAAGTCGGCCAGCATTTGTGCAGCTTGGCTGATGTTTCGTGTTATTAAAACAATGTCATCAGCAAAGCGGAGGTGGTGTAGTTGCTGACCATCTATCTTCACTCCCATTCCTTCCCATTCCAGTCGTCGCATGATGTTCTCGAGGGTGGCACTGAAGAGTTTCGGTGAAATGGTATCACCCTGCCACACCCCTTACCAGAATAAATATTAGTTCAAACAAAAATAAATAAATATCCATCAATTTAAATTTTGCAACAAATCTTGCACAATATTGTGAAGAACAGAATTTTATGATATGAGATAAGAACAAAAAAACTAAGCAGGCCTCTATTATTGGGTAATATCTGCCTGCCTAATGTAGTGACACCCTGATCTGAGAGTAAAAAATCTTGGACTGAAATTCTTGCTCTGCCTACCTGTGGGTAAGAAAATTTTTTTCATATGGATAATACTATTGTCCTATCTTCTTGAGCACTACTAGAAGTGCTTCTTTCATCTATCTGGAGACCACCATTATTCAAATGCATTTGGCACCTTGCGAATTTCCAAAAACTAATGGGGCAGATTACATCCATACTACACACTGAGTTCTGCTCACCTATAATGTCTGGTTTCTACTCAGTTCAGATTCCCAGAAGTTTCTAGGTGAGCCCCACAGAAGACTTACTCTGTAAATTGAATTTTTCTGTTAGTTGTCATTAACTTACACATGGTGAGCACTGTTTCAAGTACTTTATTTACTAACACTGGCCAAGTTAAGCCAATCAATATGATATCAACACCTCTTGAAATCTGGCTTGCGGTCTTGTCCTAGTTGGTAATCGCTCCTTCAGTGTTCAATATTTCACCTTTCAGCCTTATAACAGATAATGAGGAATGCCAATAGTTATTAACTATGGATAAAATCTTCAAGTGTGTCACATAAAACAGGCTAGGGATATTTAAGAAAATATCCAAGAATTTTATCTTAGAGGAAAAAAAGAGAAATATCTCTACTCCAGCACAGTCATTTGTTGATTGGAGGTTATACTTTCTGTCAACAGGGCCACATCCAGGAGAACCCAAGTGTCTCTCTTCAAAACTCCTTAGCTTTTGCGTCCCTTTTTCACTGAAGCTTTGAAGTAAACAGAAATAGAGTAGGTTTGGGGGAAATTATCTAAAGACTGGAACATTTTTGACATAAGTCTTGAGAACGGAGCAACATATTTCCTTTCCTCCTTTCAAGCACTGGCTTGATTTCATCTCAGAGCTCAGACTGACAGAAATGATGATAGATTGATTGGGCAGTGAGTGTCATTTCCTGTAAGCAAAATACAGACCAAAGTATCCCAGACTGCTGCTTTGCAGTCTGGAGACCTGATTTACATACCCATTTAATTATATGGTTGCACTAAAACTGCTCTGTTACAAAATGTTAATATGAGAACTTAAGTAAGGTGATTTTGACAGGAGGCTTAAGACTGCCTTAGGAACCAGAGCAATAGTACAGAGGGTGATAGTACAGAGGGTAGGACGTTTGCATGTGGCTGACTAGGGTTTGATCCCTGGCACCCTATATGGTTCTCCCATGCACTGCCAGGTGTAAAGTAAAGTAAAGGCCCTCCCGTTGATCGTCGATTTGCTCGAGCGGGCCCAGTAACGTCTCCATTGGAGATTTTGTTGTTACTGTGTCTGGCATATCGAATACTCTCGGTAGCTTGCCGGGCTCTCCGAGAGGGGCGGAGGAATCGAACTCGGGTTGGCCATGTTGGCCGCTTGTAAGGCGAACGCCCTACCCGCTGTGCTATCGCTCCAGCCCTAATTCCTGGATAAAGAACCGGGAGTAATTCCTGAACATCTCCAGGTAGCACTGTAGCACTGTAACATTGTCCTCCTGTTGTTCATCGATTTGCTCCAGCAGGCACCAGTAATGTCTCCATTGTGAGACTTGTTGTTACTGTTTTGGGCATATGGAATACGCCATGGCGAGCTTGTCAGGCTTTGCTGTGCGGGAGGGATACTCTCGGTAGCTGCATACAAGGCAAACGCCCTACCCACTGTGCTATGGCTTCAGCCCCGAGCATCTCCAGGTATGATCCAAAAAGAAAAAATAAAACAAAACAAAAAAGAAAAAAAACAGGCTCTACCACTTACTAGTTGGATAAACCTTGTCAGATTGCCTCACTTTTTCTCAGTTTTCTCAGTAGTAATACCATTACAATAAAGCCTACCTTACAAATGCACTGCAAAAATTAAATGAGTCAATGCAGCTAAAGTATTTATTATGGTAGTTAATTTACAGTAAATATTGAATTAATGCTAACTTACAGCTCAATGAATGATGTGAGAAAATAAAACATGTCCCAAGTTATCCATTGTAATTGAGCAAAACTTTTTACGAAGTTCACGGGTTTTCAAACTTATGAAGCCCACCGTTTCCTAAAATTTAGCAAAAACGAATTCCCATCTTCAATACTCTCATATCATTGCCTTGGAAATTCAAACAATATACACAATATTATATAAACAAAATGATTTTGAATTGGGCTAAAGAACTAAATTGACATTTTTTTCCCAAATATGACAGCAAAATAACCAATAGATACACACAAAGATGCTCAACACCATTAATCATCAGAGGAAGGAAATCAGTGAATAACACCTCATAGCATTTAGAATAGCTACTATCAAGACAAGAGATAATACAGGCAAGTGAATATGTGGTAGAAAGGAAACCCTCAGACATTACATGACAGTGGGGATAAAACTTGATCCAATCACTATGGAAAGCAACGTGGTATTTCCTTAAACTGAAAGTAACTGTCATTCAATTTAGTAATTGCATTCATGGGTATAAACCTGAAGGAAATAAAAAGAGAATTTTGAAAGTATATCTGAACTCCCATTCTAATGGGAGTCTTAGTAAAAAAAACTCAGGATGTGAAAACAACATAAATCACATTAACATGTTCTTTAATAAAAAAAAGACGTGTCTACACTATGTCCTATCACTTGCAATGACATGGATGGAACTTGAGCTCAGTGAGATTAAGTCAGAAAAAGACAAGTGCCAGTTGATATCACTTATATATGGAATTAAAAAAAACTATCAAAACAACAATAAAATGTTGGTGGGAAAAGCCTAATTTTGTTTGAACTTGTGAATCTTGAATGTATAAAATCAAAGGACACTTCAGTTTCCTGTTCACATATTCATTTTTGTTAGTTTGTTACAGGGTCTTGGCTTTCTAAACATAAGATTATTTCATTTCTCTTATTGTCTATGGAACATCAACCAGTTTTATAAATGTTTACGTTCTAAACATACAGTAATAGATCTTTGCAGATCTATTTAAGGCTCTTGAGATGGAGGGATCCTCCTCCTTTATAAGTTGTCTATAAATTCAGCAACAATTGTTCTTTGAAAAGAAAGGGGGAGGGAGACTTAAGTCCCATGATTGAAGATGCAGATACAAGCTAAGAGCAATGATAAGAGGAATATGGCCACAAACCAAGGAACACTCACAGATATCAAAAGCTGGAAATGTCAAGAAACTTATTCTTAGACCTTTCAAAAGATTTTTTCCAAAAAAAAGAAATTCTCATTTCAAAACTCTCTTTCCAGGAGCTGCGAGGAAGTACACTTTTATCACTTGAAACCACCAAGGTGACCGTTGTGTGTTAAAGAAGGCCAAGGTAAATCACCCCATTTTAACCTTTACAAAAAGGTGCTAATGTAAGTCCATGTTGATCTGCCTTTCTTATTATAGTGCTTCAAGGATCGTTTGCGATAATGTATGTGAAAATGGATCAACAATTTAGAGTACTTATATAAAGATAACATTTTATAATTATTATTCACAGCTCGTTTGTGCTCATTTCTCCAATTAAAACAATGAAACAATGTCTCCAGTTTATTTTCTCCACATCTTCTCTGCTTTACCTAACTCCTTTGTTTAGTTTTGCTTAGTTTTGTTTTGCTTTAAAAGAACTAGATTCAGTCTCCTCATCTTCTATTTACACTTCTTGAGGGAATATAATCATAGAATTGATCTGGAGAAGAATTGACCTAGTTCCATATACAGCTGGAGCTTAAATAAATATGCAGTATTTATTATTATTATTATTATTATTATTATGATTTATTATGTTTTTGGGGCCACATATGGTAGTCGTTGGATACTATTTCTGGCTCTTATGCTTATGAGTTTCTTGAAGTACTCAGGGACCTCGTGTACTACTGGGGATTAAACCTGGGTCTCTAATATGTCAAACATTAATTCCATTTAGATCTCTTTCTCCAGCCCCAAACTCATGTTTAAATAAAAGCAAGTTTACTGAAATATTGTCAGAAAGGATCTGATAATATGTTAAGACTATGAAGTCTGATTGCAACAAAACACTTTTAAGTTATTGAACTCAAGTTATTGAATATACTAACCATCTTTCCCCAAGATGATAGTAAATTTCAATTTTAAGAAATATATATTTTTAATTTCATAAAATTATAAAAAAAATTTTCACAAAATCTACAATTTCAAATTCTGAAACTAAATCAATTAGCACTCTTCAAACTTTTTTCCCAGAAAATCTAAAGCACTCAGCACAAGAACTAAGGGCTTTTAGGCAATTTGAGATGTTTCTTTCCATACAGAGAGCAGATGAGAGCTCTCCTTTGTTACAGACTCACTTGCTTAACTATCTTAAGAAAAAAGCTTAAGAGATGGCATGTCTGTCAAGAAGCATATTGAAAGAGCCAACTTTGATACTCTCACTTTCTTTTGGAAACTGTGTCCTTTTCCTATTCATTTCAGCAATTGACTTTACCTACTCCCTGAAGTGATCAAATTTCTCTTCTCTTTTTAACCAGTCATCTGTTCTCAGGCACTCGGTTTTTTTCCCAAATTTTGGCTATTGTGAACAGTGCAGCAATGAACATAGAAGTGCAGATGTCATTTCGACTGTACTATTTTGCCTCTCCGGGAAATATTCCGAGGAGTGGTATTGCTAGGTCAAATGGGAGCTCAATTTTTAACTTTTTGAGAATCATTCATACTGTTTTCCAAAAGGGCTGAACCAGTTGGCATTCCCACCAGCAGTGAAGGAGGGTCCCTTTCTCTCCACATCCACGCCAATACCGGTTGCTCTTGTTTTTTTGGATGTGGGCCAGTCTCTGTGGTGTGAGATGATATCTCATTGTTGTTTTGATCTGCATCACCCTGATGATTAGTGGTACATGTACACAATGGAATACTATGCAGCTGTTAGAAAAGATGAAATCATGAAATTTACATACAAGTGGTTCTACAAGGAAAATTTCATGCTAAGTGAAATGAGTCAGAAAGAGAGGGACAGACATAGAAAGACTGCACTCATCTGGGGAATATAAAGTAAAAGAATGGGAGTCGAACACCCAAGAATAGTTAAGATTAGTACCAGGAGGTCTGCTCCACAGCTTGGAAGCCAGAAGCACATGCTGGAGGAAAAGGCAGCTCAGATAGAGAAGGAAACACCAAGTAAAGGATGTTTAGAGGACTCACTCGGGATGCAATACGTGTGTTGAAAGTAGACTATAAACTGAACAAGATGGCCACTCAATACCTCTATTGCAAACTACAACACCCTAAAAGAAAGAGAGAGCAAAAGGGAATGCCCTGCCACAGAGGCGGGGTGGGGTAGGAGGATAGGGTGGGGGATGGGAAGGCTACTGGGATCATTGGTGGTGGAGAATGGGCACTGGTAGAGGGATGGGTACTCGATCATTATATAACTGAAACCCAAGCATGAAAGTTTGTAAGTCTACAACTGTACCTCATGGTGTTTCACTAATAAGAATAAATTTTTTTCTCTTCTCTTTTAAAGTATGAATTTTCACTTGATAGAATCTAGACTTGACTGATTCTTTATTTTAGTGGCAAGCAATAAGCATTTCCAAGGGATCTTTCATTGTGGCATTCAAATTTAGATTTACTTTTCAAAACCAAATCTTTTTCTTTCAAAACTTTCTGAATGTTACTGAAAGTTCAATAAATTCATAAGGAAACTTCACTGAAAGTTTTCTTAATTCCCAATATTTTTCTTTTTCCAAGTTTTTTTCAATTTCAAGTGTTCTTTCTAGTACATTAGTGTTCTTTCTAGTACATTTTCTCGTCACAGTCCTCGTTACTATCTGGAAGTTTTGATACAATTTTCCCCCAAAATCTCTTGAATCTTAATCTAATTATTCTCAGAGAATGGAATTCTTTCCCATTCCCACTGTGGCTTACTCTGACAGTTATCTCAACTTAGTTCTCTAAAGTGACATGTCTCTGTCAAACATCTGCATTCACCTCTGTAACATTGTTCCAAGCACACTGTTAACAAAATCAACTACCATGATTAGGCATCCTACTGACATTCTATACATCCCTGTAAATCATAACAGGTGAAGGTTGTGGGAAGAATTTTCAATGGTATAAGTCAGTTCTCTAAGGAATTCCTGTTGGAGCGATAGCACAGCGGGTAGGGCGTTCGCCTTACAAGCAGCCAACATGGCCGACCCGAGTTCAATTCCTCCGCCCCTCTCAGAGAGCCCGGCAAGCTACCGAGAGTATTCGATATGCCAGACACAGTAACAACAAAGTCTCCAATGGAAACGTTACTGGGCCCGCTCGAGCAAATCGACGACCCAAGAAACACAGCAAATAATGTCTTATATTATCACTCTGCAAAATATTTATCCTTCCTTCCCTTTGTTGTTGTTATTGTTGCAGTGCACTGGGGGCCAAACTCTTGGTTGTAGCACCAAGGAGCACACCAGAAGGACCAGAAATTTCGTTCAGTGTGATGTGGGGCAATTCCAGGTATAGAATTCATAGTCTCATACTTGCAAGACAGGTGTCTTCTCACTGAGTCACAACGCTGGTCTCCTCCTCCATTTTTTTTTTTTTTTTTGCTTTTTGCATCACACCTGGCAATGCACAGGAATTACCCCTGGCAGTGATCAGGGGACCATATGGAATGCTGGGAATCAAACCTGGGTTGGTCATGTGAAAGGCAAATGCCCTACCCACTGTGCTATTGCTTCAACCCCCCCTCCACAAATTTTAAATATGAAACATGTCCCAGACATGATCTGAGTGATTAGAATATACTGTGAATTATTTTTTAAACCTGCTCTCAGAAAGCATGCACTTAAGTAAGCAATTGTAGTTAACTTACTGACTCAAGTATATTTTTATTTTTAGATAAGCTAATCCATTTCATTCTCAAAATAGTTTTAGGAGATTTATGTATTATTATGCCTGTTAAAGAGGAGAAAACTGAGAGAGAAAAGTGAGAGAGAGAGAGAGAGAAAGAAAGGAAGAAAAGGAGGAAGGGAGGGAGGGAGGGAGGGAGAAAGAAAGAAAGAAAGAAAGAAAGAAAGAAAGAAAGAAAGAAAGAGAGAGAGAGAAAGAAAGAGAGAAAGAAAGAAAGAGAGAAAGAGAGCTTTTCTTACTTTCTAAAAAGTAGAAAGTAAGCCTGCCACAGTAGCAGACAGGGTGAGAGGGAGGTGTCACAGACAGTAGGAAAACTGGGAACAGTGGTAGTGGGAAACGTACACTGGTGAAGGGACAGGTATTGGAACATTATATGACTGGAACCAAATAATAAACAGTCTTGTAACTGTGTATCTTACTGTGATTCAACTTTTTAAAAATATATAATTAATTTAAAAATTTTAAAAGACCCCCAGCGCCATCTTTAGAGCACACAGCCACAGAGAAGAAAGGCCGCAGGGTGGCTTCCACAGCTACTGAGAATGCTCCCGGTCCCGAAGAGATCCGAGATCACCAGGAAGTCCAGATGGGGTAGGTGCAGCGTCCCGCCTCCTCCAGAGGGAACCCCGGTGACCATGAGCCTCTTCAAGCATAGCTCGCTTATGCAGGAACCAGGACTCTTACTCCAAACCGCGTGGCTGCTTACGCGGCCGCACGACATCTTCTTATATATGAAATGGTCAATGGAAAGTAAATTCTCCAACGTTTCTCCCTGAAAATCAGGCTTAACTCTTTTACAAACCACAACACCGAATAAAAAAGAGAGAACAAAAGGGAATGCCCTGCCACAGAGGCAGGGTGGGATGGGGATGGAATGGGGGTGGGAGGGTTACTGGGATCCGTGGTGGTGGGAAATGGTTACTGGTGGAGGGATGGGTATTCAAAATAAATAAATAAATTTAATTTTAAAAAAATTTAAAAGAGGAAAAAACTGAAACAAAAAAAGAGTGGAGTGATTTTCCCAAAGTCAAAAGAATATTGTGTCTTGACTTTAAACCTCAAAGTACGTTAAAATACAAATATTTACGATATATTATGAACAATGCCCACTGATTAGCTCAGTGCTAAATAAAATTCTGTGTAATAAATTCATCTTATCTGATATCTTAGTTCCATGTGGGCTTCCATTACAAAATTTCATAGATTGGTTTGCTATAAACAATTAAGTTATTTTTCATAGCTCACAGCTCTAGAAAAGTGGAATCAAGGACCCAGCATAGTGGGTTTGAAGCACTCCCTTCCAAGTCACAGGCTTCTTATTATGCCCTCACCTGGCAGATAGAGGCAAGAGAGTATTCTGGACTTTTCTTCTGAGGCAAGAGAGTATTCTGGACTTTTCTTCTAAGGGCATATAAAAATCCTCATAACGATTCAGCACACATGCCCCATCCCCTAATACCCTTTCTTAAGAATTGGTTTCAATACATGAATTTGGAGGGATTAGGGCATGAGGGCAACCCATTTAGACCAAAGCAGAGAACTTAAGTTCTGCAGCTTCTTTTTCACAACCAAAACAACTAACTTAGCAAATATGACCATTATCGTATTTCCCATATTTAAATTAGCACAGCGGGTAGGGCGTTCGCCTTACAAGCGGCCAACATGGCCGACCCGAGTTCGATTCCTCCGCCCCTCTCAGAGAGCCCGGCAAGCTACCGAGAGTATTCGATATGGCAGACACAGTAACAACAAAGTCTCCAATGGAGACGTTACTGGGCCCGCTCGAGCAAATCGACAATCAACGGGAGGGCCTTTACCTTTACCTTTATTAAGATCCAAATTTTAATAGCTCTCTGTAGCCATCCTCTTGCCTTTAGATGTGTTTTGTACAATAATTAGAACTTAGCACAACAACTTATGTACTAGAAACATATAGATTTTTACATCTACCTTTAGTAATTTTATGAGCAAATTGATTATTTCATTGTATTATTCCTCCGCCCCTCTCGGAGAGCCCGGCAAGCTACCGAGAGTATCTCACTCGCACACAGAGCCTGGCAAGTTCCCCGTGACGTATTCGATGTATCAAACACAGTAACAACAAGTCTCATGATGGAGACGTTACTGAGCCCGCTCGAGCAAATCGATGAACAATGGGAGGACCGTGACCGTGATTATATAGCTGTTAGATAAACATATGTACTTATATACACGTTAATTTGCAAAGAGAATTATATTTATCAGAAACACTAGATAAAGATGATGAGAGTTCAATGGATGAAAAAATAGTTTTCTATAGAAAAATTGTGTAACAAATGGAGACAATTGAAAGTCCTCACACGGATGAATACATATGAACTCTTATATCAACACTACACACAAAAAGTAATTTGAAATGTATCACAGTCCTAAATGTAAGAACTGAAACTATAAAACTCTTTAAAGAAAATATGGAGTACATCTTTGTGATTTCAGACTGCGTGATGACTTTTTAATACATCAAACACACAAATACTAAAATAAAACTGGATTTGATCAAAATTCACTGCCTTTGTGCTTTTTAAAAACACCATCAAGAAAGTATAAAGAATATCACATACTAGAAAAATATTCAAAAGCCATATATAAAATCAGAAAACTGTTTCTAAGATATATAAAGAGCCCTTGTACTTAATAACCAGAAAAATAACTCAATTTAAAAGTGTTCCGGGATTTTAAATAGATACTTAGCTTGAAGCTACCAAGAGTATCTTGCCCGCACGGCAAAGCCTGGCAAGCTACCCATGACGTATTCAATATGCCAAACACAGTAACAACAAGTCTCAAAATGGAGACATTACTGGGCCGGCTCGAGCAAATCGGTGAACAACGAGAGGACAGTGACAATGACTTAGCTTGAAAATACATGGAGATAGTATGATAATATGATAGTAGATAATATGAAGAGACTGTCAACATGAAGCAGCACTAAGTTATTAAGGATGTACTTATTAAAGGTAAAAGGTAAAGGTAAAGGCCCTCCCGTTGATCGTCGATTTGCTCGAGCGGGCCCAGTAACGTCTCCATTGGAGACTTTGTTGTTACTGTGTCTGGCATATCGAATACTCTCGGTCGCTTGCCGGGCTCTCCGAGAGGGGCGGAGGAATTGAACTCGGGTCGGCCATGTTGGCCGCGTGTAAGGCGAACGCCCTACCGCTGTGCTATCGCTCCAGCCCTTACTTATTAAAATTGCATTGAAATTCTACTCTACATTCCCTGGAGTAGCAGTAAACAGTAAAACCAAAGGCAGACAGTTCTATGAGTTGGAACTTTTTAAATTCTCCATAAACCTATGCCAGACTTGATGCTACCTGATGACTATTATTCTCCACTTTTTAGATTAGAATCAAAATATCATTTTTACTTATAATTTTAGAAAACAAAACACAAACATTTCATCTTTTCTTTTTTCACAGCTCATGAAAGACAATACTAACAAAATGATGAATCTCACCCCCCCCAACCCAAATCACTCAGTTCCACAGTGTTCTCAACAGAGAGTGTTATAAGTATTTCTACTTGTAATCTCATGTTGTTCTAACTCCTAAGACCTCCCAATAGCAGGTTTTTCTTTGCTGATATTATTGACATAATTGAGTTCATATGAATAAAAGGATGATGAATTAGAAAGTTTACATATTAATCTTATCTGTGAGCTTAAAGGTTTATTTGGGGCTAGAGGTGAGGGATATTATTGATTGTCTCTGAATTGAACTATGAAAGCCATCATATAATGATACTTGTCATACACACTGTAAAACATCATAGACACTATAAATTTTTAATCAGTTTTTTATTTCTTAGTCAAACTTAATATCAGAAACAAAAATGGCTGTTGTTTTTAAAAAAAAGAAAGTGAATGATAGCATCTGTGTGTTATTATCAAGATATGTTGATGCATATAATTATTATCTAATTATTAAAATGATTTTCTCTTAGAATTATCTTTAAAGAAGAATTCCTTAAGATTCCTGATACTAAGTCTCCCTGCTTCGACCTCTCTAACATTTCTATACAGTTAATAAAAATTCATTTACTTTTCATTAAGTTTGTTTAATCACTTTCCTTTCATTAGAGTATCTCTTGCTTGGACAAGGTTTTTCATAATTCTACTATAGATTGTGTAGGAAACTCACAGTTTATTAATCCTCTCCCTAACTCCAGTTTCTAACCTCATATATAAAAGTTATTATTATCACAGTGTTCCTTCCATCCAGGAATCTCACAGGAAAACATTTCTTACTCTCTACCCAAAGTCCTGAAATCTCCTGTTAGGTACTTTGTTTTAAACTGCCTTAAATATCACACTAATATCCTCCCCAGCTAAGTACAAAATCATGTAAGGTAGACCAAATTTCCTGGAACCATATTAAATGCTGTTGTATTATACGATATTGTAAGTCAAATTGGCCTAATGCAATATAATATGTTGTCAGAGTAATATAAAGAAAGATAGAAGTCTTGATTGAGGATCAAATAACTACTGTCTTGCTAACTTGGAGTGTTCTTTCAGGATTCACTTAATGCACTTGTAACTGTTGATAACAGCGATCCTGGATTATAAAAAAAAAAAAAGTTACTTGTCCCAATTCAAATGACACCTCAAGCACCTGTTGCCTGCAGAAAACATAAACAAGAAACAAATAAACGTGAGATCTGTAGTGTTGTACATAAATGACATTCTTTCAGGGCATAATGTGCCATGGATTGCCACCTTTGTGAAATATTCCCTTTGCACAATTTGTTTTGGTGCTCTGCCCCCCCTCCGGATCATTAATATCAGCATGACAAAATACTCAATTAGGCCCCTCAATCATAGTTTCATTCCTTTGACAGGAAACAACACTGTGAACCACTGTGTTAACATGAACAGGGGATAAAGGGAGTCAACAGCTAATCACAGTGACCAGTATCTGAGAGTTCCATGAAACACAGAATTCTGAAAGCAGGTTATTTAGTTGAAGCCCCGGGGAATGGCATTTGCTTTTCTAACTCCCAACTCCTTTCTGGTAGGGCCATGAACACTTTCTCTCTACACAGCTTGGCAGCCCATTAAAGCAAAAAAATGCTTTAGTTGGTGAGGCAATAAAGTTGAATAATTGCTGCCTCCAGTCCTTCTCAAAGTCATTTGTAAAATGGCCTTTGTAAGATAGGTTTACTTTTGGTAAATGATCTTTGTCAAAGAGCTGACTAGGGAACAGCCAGGACCCAGAAAGGCTTGGCAAAGCTGCCTGCAAGGAAGTGAATTGCTCAAAGAGCACAAACTGCCTCTGTGACCAGGGCTCTTGACTGAAATTCCAGCATTGTGGTTTGGTTTGTGATGCTGCAGAAGGTTTGCAAACAAATGTCAGATCCACAGTTGCTTTACTAGATCTTGAAAGAATTTTTTTTCTAAGCAGAGAGAAGCATCTGGTTACTTAAAACCAAGTTTGGATAACACTGAAAACATGGAAGTAAAGAGAAGACTGGGGAGCAGTGAAAAGTGCCAAAAATATGGAAAAGCACAAAAAGACAGTGCTACCTAAGTCATTGCAAACCTAGTAGAAGAGATGAAGGAAGAAGTAATTCTAGAGAGTAGAGCGGTAGTACAAAGTGTCACCTTGTATGTGACTGACACTAGTTCAATCCGTGTTCCCCCAAGAATGTCAGGAGTGACCTTTAAGTGCACAGCCAGAAATAACTCATGAACACAGAGTCACGAGGAGGATCCCCAGCACCAACAGGTGTGTCCCAATGCTTTCCCCCATGAACGAATAAATCAATTTAATCATAGCAACATGGATAGGGGTGTATGTATACCTGACAAAGGGAACACCACGAGCGTTTTATTTGATAAACAGAAGCACTGTTCTTTGCTAATTGTGCAAATATTGTTCAGTTACCTAAGTGTCTTCCTGCCTGTGCTTTCCTAATTACAGTATTTATCTGGAGTCCTACAGTCGAATGCCGTTGTGAGGACTAAGAAGATACCACACAAAACGAAGACATGGTGCCTTTGAAAATTTGCAAGAAAACAGCATAAATGCACAAGTGCTAAAACACAGAAAAACACTTCTATAGCTCTCTGGAATTAGAAATGAGAAATGAAAATGATGGAACTTGTGGAGTTCATGCCCAGTTCAATCAACTTAATCAATGGCTGAACAAGTAACAGTAGCACTGTAGCACTGTCCTCCTGTTGGTCATCGAGTTGCTTGAGCGGGCACCAGTAACGTCTCCATAGTGAGATTTGTTACTGTGTTTGGCATAATGAATACATCATGGGTAGCTTGCCAGGCTTTGCCATTCGGGCAAGATACTCTTGGTAGCTTGCTGGGCTCTTCGAGAAGGGCAGAGGAATCAAACGAGAGTCGACCGCATGCAAGACAAATGCCCTACCTGCTGTGCTATCACTCCAACCCAAATAGCAGTACTCCTACATTATTTAAAAAAAAAATTTTAATTAAAACATAAAGTAAAAAATAAAATAAATTTAAAAAATAACACAAAGAAAAAAAGAAAATAATGGAACTTGTAGACCAGATCAATGAGCAGTGTCTAGAAAGTTTTTAATAAGCAGGCATAGTTTCATGGAGGAAAATGAACCAAATTTCTGAGGCAAACAATAGGAGAAGGGAGAATCATGTCCATCCTGCGGAATTTGGTATGTGGGCAGGTGGATATGGCTATCAAAGAGATCCAAGTAGAAGTCGTGGATAATCTTCTCCATTGCCCTTCTGGAAGATGTGATAGATCCATCAGGATGTTGGAGGCCAGTCATCTTCGTCTTGTAATTGGCGAAGGACAGGTAGGCATTGCGCATACTTTTCCTGGCTTCTGCTGCATCAGCAAACACTGCTGCTCTTCTCTCTTTGAGGTCTTCCTTTATCACTTCTCTGCACAGCTTTTGGAGTTCGCACGTTAGCTTGTGATTGCCTGAGGCTTGTGCCAAACCACATTAGCGAATGAGCTCAAGAGTTTCCGAAGACAGGAGTCTGTTTGTGGCTTTCCACTTCCGGCGTTCTTCACACAGTCCTGGAGGTGCAGAACCAGTTGATCATATTCCTCGTCTATGTTATCAATGACGGTTCTTCTCCAGTGTTGAAATGGCATGATGTGATCAATTCCTTCTCATCTCAGTCAGACCAATGATGTCGTATTTGATCTTCTGCTCTTACCCATCAGGTCCTCCATGAATGCTTCTGATGCCAGCGTGTATGCGTTGATATTACAGTCATTTTAGTTATTCTTTGTTTTGGCAGCCTCGTTCGGCCCTGAGATTTCATCAGCCTCTCCTTGCTCATCCTTCTTAATGCTGCTGTGTTGGGGGCTCTTTCAGGGTCAGGGGAATGAGGCCTATTGTTTTTACTGTTTTTGGCACATCGAATACTTCATGGGTAGCTTGCCAGGCTCTGCCATGCAAGCAGGATATTCTTGGTAGCTTGCTGGGTAATCTGAGAGGGATGGAGGGTTTTAGGGTGGCCTCTAATCGCCCTTACAGGTGTTCCCATGGTTCACACCATATTTGATCCCCATCAAATATGTGTCTTATGATGTGTCAAGGTCCAGAAAGTGACCTGAAGTGTGGTGGCGGCTGGGTAGTAGAGGTAGTGGAGGTAGTGGAGGTCGGCTGATGAGGTATTTATTTGGCACCAGCAGGGTGAGGCTTCTGGGTGTGATACCTGGGTCGCCAGAGATTGGTGGAAGCAGGCAGAGGATCTCTGTTGCTGGGTCCTGTTGAGCCTGGAGTCCAAGGTCACAAAGTTCCGCTTACCTGGTTCTGTGGGTCTTCACTCATGTGTGAGGCTTGGCCCGAGTGTCCGGAAAATGGTCTGGAGCATGGCAGTGGCTGGGTAGTGGAGGCAGTGTTTTTTATGTTTTATGTTGCATATTCACATAAAAATAAAGTCATAAATGACATCTTTATCTTCTAACTTTTCCTAATTTAGTTTTTATTTTCATCAATATTAATTGAGGACTTCAATTTCTAAACGTGATGACATATAACGCTTGCAATTAACATCCAACATGAGAAATAGGTAAGACATCTGGGGTGGGATAGTTTTGGGGTCATACCTGCCAGTGTTCAGGGGTTACTTCTAACTCTATTCTCAGAGATGACTCCTGGTAGGGTTCAGAGGACATCTGGTACCAGGAATCAAACATGGGTTAGCCACATGCATGACAAACTGCCCTGTCTGCTGTAGTATCACTCCAGAGTGGAAAAAAAAATTTTAAGAGAGGAAGTTAATAGATAATATCAACCAACCCAACACAGCATATAAAAAACCTGAATACACGTATGATTTTATTTTAAAATTCTACAAAAGGTAAAACTGTTCTGGTGGGGTTTTTTTTCTAATAGTTGCATTGACCACAATTCAAAAATAGGAATTGATTGTAAAGGGACACAAAATTATTAATATCTATTAAATGGTATGCCGAAAATGAGTGAATTTTTGTAAGTAATAAATATATTAAATAAGTTATTTTAAAAGGTACTGAGGGGGCAGAGAGATAGCTGGCATGCATGCAGGATACAATTTAGGTTGTGAGTTTGATACCTGACATTCCTTGGTGCCGGAGCTCTGCCATGGTGACACTAGTGTTTCTTGGCTAAGCTGGTCCTATGTAGCACTTCCCATCACCAAACATGAGCACTGAACCATCTGGCCTGGACAGCTGGTCCGAGTTCACTGGGAGTGGCCTCAGGACCCTAAATACTATTTTGGAGGTCCTCGCCAGCAAAATTTTCAACCTTCCCTTTAATATGTGCCTGAACACAAACTAGAGGATTACAATAGATTCGGATAAGAGAAAGAAATATTCATGACAATTGGCTATCTTTCCAATTTTGTAAATGGAGATGAGCTCATCATGAATTTTTGTCAATATATTCCTGGTCATTCAAGGACGATGTTAAAGATGGAGGCTGTATTGTGGAAGTAGATTGGGACAGATGACTAGTGAACAGAGCAGAAGTGTACAACTCAGTTCTACAGTGGGCCATGGTACCACTGTGCCTGTAATTTTTCCCACTTTGAAATTTTTATATACCACTGCAAAATGATCCTTTCCTCTTATTATGGTAGTACAATAGTAAAGAAGATAACTTAAAGAAGATAAATTTAACTAACATCCTCACCGTGGCTTACAACTTCTGCCTCTATTCTTTGGAGTAATGAGGAAATTTTGACAGCACTAAGTTCCTTTTTCATACTGGGAGAGTGACTTATTTATGGAGGTAAGTGAACTCCAGCCCCAAATTAACTGTATGAAAACAAACATCCAATCTGAACGGACCATTCATCCTCCTTTGTGACCCAATAAGTGGAAAAGACAACCACAGCAAAACCCTATCAGAAAGAAGTAGGCCACCCAGTCTGTGAAGGGCGCTTTCTCACACTACCTTCTAAAGATCTATTCATGAGCCTCACTGCAGCTCATCAGAATATCATTGCTGCTTTCTCACCTTTCTGTTACCTATTCTACCATGTATTTGGAAGCATGCAAAAGAAAATAGAAAAGAAGAGCAAAAACTTTATTCTATATTAAAGTCTTTCTACTTAATAATCATTTAAATTCTCTAGATACAAGTGTAGTAAGGATTTTAAGAAGGTATATAAATATTGCATTGTGTAATCTGCATATTATATATGCAATATATATGTTGTCAATATATAATATGTATATCATATGTCATATATACATATATACATATGTTATGAATATATAGTACAATAAGTGCATATACTGTAGTAGACAATCTGTTTGCTATGCATGTTACCCACATTCTACAATGTATATATAAATATAGAAATTATAATATATGTACTTGTAACCTATATATACATATATCACATACATAAAGCACATATATACACTATTATGTGTATATATAAGTACATACATATATAAATATTAATATTATAATATAATATTGAATAATATATAAATAAATAGAAATATATATTCTCACACTTCAACACTGAATAAATTGTGGCTCTCTATAATAAAAAAAAACAGTTAATTTGCATAGTCCTTTAGGAAATAGCAAATTCTTCATCGTTTCACAGCACTGACTTGCCCTAATTTTAGACAAAAAAATATTTCAGTGATAAAATAAAGAGCTAAAATGTACTCTACACCTAAATTTTGAAAGTAATTAGTGTCCAGACATACATGTAAGTCCACTCAACTTGATTTCATCAAAAATATTCACTGCCTAAGCTATCAAAAGCTTATTGTTCTGTTCTACAATCCATGTTGCAGTCTTGTCCAGGAATTTTTTTTTTTGTCCAGGAATTAAATGCTGGGTGAAAATTCTGGATGAAATGCTGTGTGAAAATTTTCATTTTTATTCCTGAGACAGTGTGAACTCACTCTCTGAGCAAAAGGCATGTGTTCAAGTATGTTGTTAGAACCATACACTGAAAGTTAGAGATGATATATTACTCCAAAGAAATTCAGAGAAATTTCCCCTGAAACCATTAGCTTCTTTTCAGGTCAGGGGATATTAGAGATACTCTCCTTCCTTTCCCTGGAAATCTGTTTATTTTCCAAGTAAGGTTATTTCTCCCACTCTGCAGAAGGGAGATGATATGCTAGCCTCTTCTCATGAGTTCTTCTTTTATTTGAGGAAGTTGGGGGGGGGGGGGCGGGTAGTGAGAAGCAGGGAATGGCACACCAGCGGTGCTCAGAGTTTATTCTTTACTCTGTACTCAGAGATCACTCCTGGTGGACTCAAAAGCCCATTTGGGGTGCCAGAGAATCGAACTTAAGGCTGGTTTCATGCAAAGCAAGTACTCTACCCACCATACTATCAATCTAGCCCCTCTTCATGAATTCTGACTTCCTCCTAAAGCTAAATCCCAATGCATGTGCATCAGGTAACATCAGGTGTTTTGACCGGAGCTCTGAAAACCAGCCTTCAGATGTCTTTAGTAATTAACAGTCTTTGTTGTCATCCAGAGAGTTCATATTTCCTTTCCTAATATGAATATATATGTTCATGTGTTTACTATGCATATTTACATACACATAGTATGGAGCGGTAGCACAGCAGGTAGGGCATTTGCCTTACACACAGCCCACCGGGCTTCAATTCCTCTGTCCCTCTCAGAGAGCCTGACAAGCTACCAAGAGTATCTCGCCCGCATGGCAGAGCCTGGCAAGCTACCTGTGCATATTTGATATGCCAAAAAACAGTAACAACAAGTCTCACAATGGTGACGTTACTGGTGCCTGCTCGAGCAAATAGATGAACAACGGGAGTACAGTGCTATTTACACATAACAATATTTATATTATAAATATGTTCATATTAACACTAAGATGAAACACAATTTATTTACAGAATACCAAAGTGTGACACGAGCTTGAGGGTCTGTCATTGTGGCTGTCCGGGGCAGTGGGTTCTGCAGACAGCAGGCTGCAGTTCTATCTCTTGAATACTCCACCTGTGTGTACACCTTGGTGATGTCATGGTACCTGCCTTCAGGGGGCTGATAGTTGGTGACTGGCGGCGTGTAATCTGGCCCTTCCCTCTCAAAAGGGAAAAGACCAGGGTCCCTCTTGATGGCCTCCTCATAAAGCTCTGGAGCTGCAAGTTGCAGTTCAAGCAGAACTTTCTGCTGAGCCTCGAGCATGGACCTGATGGCATCTCTCTCCATCTTATGCTCTTGCTGCTTGTACAGGGACCATTTCTTCAGAAGCAAAGCTCTTCTCTCTTCCTCCTCAAAGGGGAGCTCCACCGGAGGCCGCTGTCTCTCTTTATCCAAGAACCTCACGAGTCACGGCAGGGAGTTGCCGTTGGGGTGTCGTACCCAAACCTTTTGGACTGGAGCTATAGCACAGTGGTAGGGCGTTTGCCTTGCACACAGCCAACATGGCCAACCCGAGTTCGATTCCTCCGCCCCTCTCTGAGAGCCCGGCAAGCTACCGAGAGTATCTCGCCCGCACGGCAGAGCCTGGCAAGCTCCCCGTGACGTATTCAATATGCCAAACACAGTAACAACAAAGTCTCCAATGGAGACGTTACTGGGCCCGCTCGAGCAAATTGATGATCAACGGGAGGGCCTTTACTTTACTTTACTAATACTAAGATGGTTTGTTAAACATGCTGTATTTTTTGTTGTAATTCAGTCTCCCTTAACATCCCTTTCACCTTTCCCCTACCATGTCAATTACATGTTAACAGTGCCATTTCATAGAGTTAAGTGTGAGCAATATTGTTCATGCAAGCTCAGCTTATATGTGTTTAAACTTATCATTGACTTTATGTACACCTTGTCCTTTGGTCAAGAATATTGACTTTAAATCGCTAGCACAAATGATTGCTCTGGAAGGAAACTATCTGGGGTTAGAGAAGTGGCCCACTTAAAGCCAATAAGGTATATAAGGAATTATGAAAACCTTCCTTCCTTTTAAGGATGCCATGCACTGGGGACATAGCTCACAGTTCTGTACTGCTTGCTTTCATGTCATATCTCCAGGTTTGATTCTGGCACTTCATGGTCCCCAGGGCTGGTGGGAGTGAGTGACTCCTGAACAAGTCAGAAGAAAGTCTTGAGCACCTCTGGATATGACAAAACAAAACAAAATCCCCAAAAAGGAAAGAAAAAGAAAGTCATAGACAAATGAAAAAATGCAAATCAAAATGACAATAAGGTAACCCAGAATCAATACCATGAAATAATACCATGAGACTAATATGTAGCACTGTCCTCCCGTTGTTCACTGATTTGCTCGAGCAGGCCCAGTATTGTCTCCATTGTGAGACCTGTTGTTTTTGTATTTGGCATATTGAATACGTCATGGATAGCTTGCCAGGATTTGCCATGCGCATGAGATATTCTCAGTAGCTTGCTGCGCTCTCCACGAGGGACAGAGAACTCGAACCTGGACCGGCCGGGCCCACTGCATGCAAGGCAAATGCCTTACCACGGTAGAGACTAATGTGAAAATGGAAAAATGAAATTTTGCCTTTTGCCACCCCATGGACAAAACAGGAAGGATTCAAAGTAAGCAAATTAAGTCAGGATAAAGGAAAAAGACAAATACAACTAGTCTCAGGCTTATGAAGAAGCAAATCAAGGGGTTAGATTCTGATCGCAGAACAGAGGTTTTCAAGAACAGGGGAGAAGGCTGGAAGGGTCCAGTGGACTGTGGTGGAGGAAAATCACCACTTTAATGGGTGTGAAGTGAACATTGCACCTCTAAAACATAGATAAAAATGTACAGTATTCTGTACCAAAGTTACTTCTATACAAAATAAAATGTTTGAGAAGGAAAATCGTAGAAATATGCCTCTCCATTCCCACTGCACATAAGCAAAAGGCATTTTGACAAAGGACTACATGTAGCAGATGTACTAAAATTAAAAGTAACTAGATTTTGACAGAAATGGAAACCATAAAAGGAAATTAAAGTAACCTGGAAATATGTTAATCCTTGTTGACTTACTTTTCCACTGAATCAACCAATTGTAAAGGTTGTCCTAATTCTGAACTTCCTATTTGTGAGCCAATTAATTTCCTTACACGCAGCCAACATGGCTGACCCGAGTTCGATTCCTCCACCCCTCTCGGAGAACCCGGCAAGCTACCGAGAGTATCTCGCCCACAGGGCAGAGCCTGGCAAGCTCCCCGTGACGTATGAGATATGCCAAACACAGTAACAACAAAGTCTCCAATGGAGACGTTACTGGGCCCGCTCGAGCAAATCGATGAACAACGGGAGGACAGTGACAGTGACAGTGACCCACTTGAATTTTTGTGTCTTGAAGTTTGGGTTTTGTATTACAGGCAACTGATTGCTTTCTTCTACATATTTGATAAAACATCCATGAAAATTAGTATCTAAGACCTCTTTTGCTAAAAATTTGTTTATGTTATAAATTTTACTGAAGTGTTAATCTCATATAAAAAAGAAAGTAATTATAAACTAAATAGACTGCATCACTGTATCACTGTCATACCATTGTTCATTGATTTACTCAAGCGGGCGCCAGTAGCATTTTCATTTGTCCCAGCTCTGAGATTTTAGCAGCCTCTTCTTATTCATCTTTTCCAACACTGCCGTATTGGAGGCTCTTTCAGAGTCAGGGGAATGAGACACATTTTTGTTCTTGTTTTGGCCATATAGCTAAATAAACTACAAAATAAAAAGTCAAAAGCAATTTGGTGGGGGGGACAGGTCACACCCAGCAATGCTCAGAGATTACTCCTAGTTCTGCACTCAGGAATTAATTCTGGCAGTGCTCAGATAAACTTTTGGAATACTGGGGATCAAACCTGGATCAGCTGCTGAAAAGCAAAAATCCCACCTGCTGTACTATTGCTGCGGCCCCCAAAGAAGCAAATTTATAAATAAAACATTCTAAGAAAAAGTAAATAAACAAAAAACTAAGTATATATAAATAAATAAGATATTGTGCTTCATGTATATATGCATCCACATATATGCATTTGCACAGAAACATTTTTTGAGAAAATATTCCTCAGAAGTAAAGTCTTTCTCTTCCTTAAGAAACTATTTTTATTTTACAGTAAAATTATATCTGATTTGTAATTATTTCTATCTTTTTAAATTTACTACCCTTGGCAGATAAAAGAAAAGAATCAAAATTCATGAACCATTAGTTTATAAATAGATTTTAAAGTAGGTCACAAGCAACAGGCTAAGAAGATTAAAGAACTTAAGATGCTGAACTTGCCATTGATTCAAAAAGTCCAAGTTCAAGTAGCTCTGAAAGTATTAATTATAATGAGAAGGAGAATAGAATTCTGGTGAATATACCAGGAAGAAAAAAATGTTTCATGAATGTGGCCTTGTGCTAGTGAGGGAAATTTTTGTCTCCAGGGTCTTTATTTTATAGGACATTTGGTCTGTGCTGAACAAGTACATAAAAAAGATAGAATATATTCAGAAAACTATACTGAGGATGATGAGTGTGCAAAGATCATATAAAACAACAAACATAGTGATTCGCATTTATGAATGTGTTCACCAGTGTCTACAGACCAATAGGAAATATTTTAGTGTTCTCTAAACAACATTCTTCTAGCTTCTTCTTATTTGTATATTTCTTCTAGGCTTCAAATTTCATGAAATTTAATGTGACTGTGTTTTATTTAAGACATAGTCACCCCAGGGACCGACAGAGCCAAGTTAAGGTGCTAACCTCGTATGCTGTGAACTCTGGTTCAATCCCTGGCACCTTCTATAAGCTTAGCCAAGAAAAAGTCCTGAGCATGGTCAGCTGTGTCCCACTTTCCCCTCAAATCAAAAGACAATAAAACAAAACAAAGCCCACCAAGATTAGTCCAGGACATTCTGATTGAGTAGACATACAGTCCAGGAACCTCATTGTAACATGCAACAATTTCTGATGCAAATGATTTGTGGCCTGTCTTGAAAAAAACTGCTCTCCAGGAAAGCTATGTATTTAGTGAAAACTTCTCACTTATCTGTTAAAAAAATAAAATAAAATAAGATTGAGAGATTAATACCCAAGAATAGCTGAGATCAGCACCAGGAGGATTACTCCATAGTTTAGTGAACAGTCGGGCATTCTAGAGGAAAGGGCAGCTCAGATAGACAAAGGAACACCAAATAAAGGGTGTTTGGAGGATCCTCCCAGGAGGGGA
The DNA here is from genome assembly GCF_029834395.1 of Sorex fumeus. Classification (NCBI taxonomy): domain Eukaryota; kingdom Metazoa; phylum Chordata; class Mammalia; order Eulipotyphla; family Soricidae; genus Sorex; species Sorex fumeus. The sequence goes on along the minus strand of NW_026606081.1, from coordinate 9,805,458 downwards.
GATGCATGTCGAAAGTGGACTATGGACTGAACATTTTTGCCGCTCAATGCCTCTTTTGCAGACCACAACACCCAAAAGTAGAGAGAGAACACAGGGGATTGCCCTGCCACAGAGGCAGGGGGGGATGGAGGGATGGGGGTGGGGGGGATATTATCCATGGTGGTGGAAAATGGGCACTGGTGGAGGGATGGGTATCTGATCATTGTATAATCAAACCCAAGTACAAAAAATTGTAAATCTACAACTGTACCTCATGGTGTTTCACTAATAAAAAAAAATTTAAAAAAATAAAATAAAATAAAATAAGATTGAAAACTGTTGAATTAAAATAATTTTTTTCATGATTGCCTTTTCATGTTTGAAGTATTGCTATATAGAGAAAAGAATAGATTTTGTATTACTTTAAGAAACAAAAACAAGCTCTGAAAGATTATTTCTCAGCATAATACATCTCTGCTCAAGAACGAGAAAGTCCACTGCGTGTACTCTAGTGAAGCAGGCAGTTAGGGCTCTCACACTATTGGCACTCAACTTAGCAGGAACAGGGGCCAAAGGAATATGAATTCGTGCCTGATTTTTAAAGAAAACTGCTATACTAATAATAGTGGCATCTTCAATATGACACTACAAATGAATTAAAAGCAAATAATCTATTGACACATAATAATATAAGAACAAGAACATTTAATGGATAAAAACATAATTTTATTATTTTTTGTATTGTTATAAGTTAGTTAACAGTTCTGCTGATTCACCTGGATTCCTTTATTTGATTGCATTTCATTAGAAATCTGGTTGGAGTTGGACCTGGTCTTTTCTTGTGCTCTCATCCTCAAAATGCTAGGCCGAATTTTCTCACCAGATGGCAGCAAACTTCCAATAGGATTAGCTCCAATTCATTATTGCTAATCAAGTCTCCGCTTGTTTGACACTTGCAGATATTCCATTGGACAGAGAAAGTCACATGACAAACACAGACTGTAGAGGGACTTCATAAGGAACCTGCACTGAAAATGACATGTGTGGAACATCTTTGTGTTTATAGTCTCCCTTTCCCTCACAAGAACATTAAGAGAAATATCTCAAGATAAATGTGGTTGAAAACAGAATTAATATAAAGTTTTAATAAACTTTAGAAAAAGAGGAAGGAAGGAAGGAAGGAAGGAAGGAAGGAAGGAAGGAAGGAAGGAAGGAAAGGAGGGAGGGAGGGAGGGAGGGAGGGAGGGAGGGAGGGAGGGAGGGAGGGAGGGAAGTCAAGTAAAAAGAAACTTTGCAGGGGATACAGTAGTCCAGTATTAGACATAAGATGAATTTAGGAATGCTTACACAACAATGATATGGAAATGTGATTTTCCTCTTAAGGAATAACACACTAACCAGTGACATACCATTACCATATTCCTAATAAGCATCATATTGTTTGAGGTGATTCTCACATACATTTACTCACCATATTTACATAGACACTAATATACATCCTAGATCACTGAACAAAGAGAGAGAGAGAGAGAGAGAGAGAGAGAGAGAGAGAGAGAGAAAGCTATAAAAGCCAACCAAAAGAACAGTTTTCCAAACTGTACCATACTATACCCACGAGGACATAATGGAATATTAATATTTGGCACTAGGCCAACTTTAAAGCTTTCATCTTTTTTAATCTCCAAAGGTTTTTATTTTAAATTTAAGTAGCTTATGTGGTTTACCTTCAAGGTCAAACTGAAAAATCAGCAGTGATTTGGAAAAAGATCAGTTGTCATTCTGCTCAGTAAAACTTTTATATTGGCATCAAGTAAGCATTTAATCCTTATATTCCTAAAAGTATAAAATAAAAAAAAAGATAAAGGTGCCGAGTGACAGTATAATGGGCAAGGTGCTTGTCTTGCACACCATTGACCTGGGGTCCAACCATGGAACCCTATATGGTTTTCCGAGCAATACCAGAACTGATCACTAAACTCGGCCAGGAATAAGTCCTGAGTACTCATGTTCATATGAATATATATATGTGTGTGTGTGTGTGTGTGTGTGTGTGTGTGTGTGTGTGTTCATTAGTCTGAAATTCCCCAGCACCCCATATAATCTCCTGAGCCCGCTAGGAATGGTTCGTGAGTCTAGAGCCAGGAGTAAGTCCTGAGCACTGCTGGGTGTGGCCCTAAAACCAATTTTTAAAAAATCAAAACAAAAAAATTAATAAAAATGAAAAATCAAAACAAAAATAAATAAAATTGCTGTCCCTATTTTGCTAATAAGAAGTAGTGACCATTAATGTCACTCTTCTCAATTCAACTTAAATTGCCAATTAAAAAAAAGTTAGATTTAGGGTATAAAAAATGCAGAACAACATATCATTGCTTTCTGTGTCTCCCATGTAATAACTTACTATTTTCTAAAAAAAAATTTTAAAAAAGCTATATTATTAAAAAATCAACAGGATTGATTACAAACAAATGTTATGAGCTTTACAAAATTTACACACAAATAAAACTTATCCTAGTAGCATCTATTCAAAACACTAAAAGAAAGTATAGTTCTTAACATATACTATATAGTTCTACCTTATACAGGCCTGACAAGAGACTGAGAGCAGATGCCAAGTGATCACATTCCTGTGGCAATATGCAGTGATTGAGGACAGAGGGCTGTACAGAGTTCTCCAGAGAGACTAAACCAATAGGAGATAGAAAGATAGACAGACAGACAGACAGATAGATGTGTGTGTGTCTACGTGTGTGTATTTCTGTGTAGAAATGGGGAAAGGAGCACATAGAGTTTAAAGAACTGACTCTTAGGACAGTAGAGGATGACAAGTCTGAAAGAGACTGGAGAAGAAGGAAGAGTTAATGTTGCAGCCACATTCTGACAGAATTGCCTCTTCCTCAGGAGCCCTTAGTCCTTCTCATATGGCCATCAACTGTTTTCTTTTTTCCCCCCAACTGTTTCTTTCTTTTTTTCTTTTTTGGGTCACACCTGGCCCTGCACTCAGGAATTACCCCTGGCAGTGCTCAGGGGATCATATGAGATGCTGGGAATAGAACACTGCTCAGCCAGCCACATGCAAGGCAAACGCCCTACCCACTATACTAGTGTTCCAGTGCCCCCCCCCCAACTGTTTCTTTTCTCTTTTTTTAAAAGAAAAATTATTTGGGGCACTGCATCTTACAAAACAGTTACTTACAGGGTTTCAAGCATAAAATATATAAAAGATTCCTTCTCTACACCTTCCACCACACTGTCTGCTTCCCTCCACCAGTGTCCCAGTGTCTCTGCTTCCCCTCAGCCCACTCTTGTGGTAACTTTCAGACTGAAGACCAATTCTCATTTTTCATTGCCATTGGGCATTCGTTTTTATCTTGATATGTTTATTTATGTCCAGCATGTGAGAAAGATCATTCTACATCTGTTCCTTTTCTTCTGACTTATTCCATTTAGCATGATACTCTCCGGATCCATACACGAAGCAGTATATTTAATAATTTCATCTTTTCTTTAAGTCAAGTAGTATTCCATTGTGTATATTGAATGGCTTATTTATCCAGTTATCTGGGTTATCCAGTTATTCTTGGACATTTGAGTTGTTTCCAGGGGTATTGTAAATACTGCTGAAATGAATATAGAAGTGCAAATGTCTTTTCTGAACAGAATTTTCGCGACCTTGGAGTCACTTGATCACTTGATCACTTGACATCCCATTACTCATCGATTTGCTAGAGTGGGCACCAGTAACCACTCCATTCATCCCTGTCACGTGCTAATGTAGCCCAATGGCATCTGCTCATTCTAGGAATACGAACAGCCTCAAACCGATCGTTCATGATCTTGATGAAGAAATATGACCATCTCATGGGTGGGTGGCCACGCGATCTTTTGAAGTCCCATGGAAACCAATCGGTAATGGTTCTAGTCCAGCAGTCATCTTCAAGTCTCATTACGTGTCCAGCCCATCTGATTTTTGACACCTTGGCAAATGAGACAGCGTCCCTGATTCTTGACTGTCGACAGAGGTTGGAACTCCAGATTCTATCTCTCATTTGAGTGAAGCGTGATACTCCAAGCATAGCTCTTTTGACTCCTCTTTGGGAGACACAAATAGCATTCTCATCCTGTTTTTATAGGGCCCAAGTCTCTGAGGCATATGTTAATGCAGGAAGAATAGTGGAATCGAAGAGATGTGCCCAGAGCCGCAGGTTCTTCGATGCTTTTGAAGGCATTCCAAACCACTCTCTTCCTCCTGCGCAACTCAGGTGTCAGGTCATTCGTCATGTTGACTTCTCGACCTAGGTACACATAACATGCATTCAGAGATGTTCATCCTGTTGAGAGTGAACAGAACGTCAGGAACAAGACTTTTTCTCGTAAACATTGTCTTTGTGAGATCCTAGTCCGACCTTTCCACACTCACGGTCAAAGTCGGCCAGCATTTGTGCCACTTGGCTGATGTTATAAGAACAATGTCATCAGCAAAGCGGAGTTGGTGTAGTTGCCAACCGTCTATCTTCACTCCCATTCCTTCCCATTCCAGTCGTTGCATGACATTCTCCAGGGTGGCACTGAAGAGTTTCAGTGAAATGGTATCACCCTGTTGAACCCCTCTCTTGACATCGATGATCACTTCCTTGTAGAATGGTGAGATCCTGGTAGTGAATCCATAATATAGCTCATGGAGGATCCTGATGTATTGACTTTGAACGCCCTTTTTGGCTAGGGCCTTGATGACCGCTTCAGTCTCAACAGAATCGAAGGCCTTCTTTAAATCAATGAATGTTAGACAGAGCAGCATCTTCAACTCCTGAGAAACATCAATGAGCTTGGTTATCTTGTGGATATGGTCAATCATGCTGAATCCTTTTTGGAACCTGGCTTGCTCACATGGTTGTTCCTTCATCTAGTGTTCTGCCAATCCTATTCAGAATGACTCAAGTGAACAGCTTGTGGACGACAGACAACAGGCAGATCGGGCGACAGTTGCCAATGTCGTGGATGTCTCCCTTCTTGTACAGTAGTACAGTCCTGCCCTTGGAGTAGATGCCAATAAATGTAATTGATGGGTCGTGTTTTTTCTGAGCTTCTGCTCAGGGTTTTTTTGTGAGAAGTGTCCATATTGTTTTCCAGAAAGTCTGTCAGTAGACATTCCCACTGGCAGTGAATATGGTTCCTAGATCCACATCTCCAAGCCAACACTGATTGTTTTTGATCTTTGTGATTTGTACCAGCCTCACTGGTGTGAGGTATCTTATTGTTTTGATTTGCATTCCCCTAATAATAAATGATGCAGGGCATTTTTTCATATACCTTTTAACCATCTGTATTTCTCTTACGAGGAAGTTTTTGTTCATTGCTTTCTTCCACTTTTCAATAGGGTTCATTATTTTTTTCATGCAAAGTTCTGCTAGAGCTTTATATATCTTGGATATTAACTCTAACAGATTAGTTCTGAACAAATATTCTATTTCAGTATGTGGGGTGCCTTTTTATACTGCTCATAATTTCTTTTGCCATTCACAAGCTTCTCAGTTTGATGAAGTTAAATTAGTTCATCTTTGCTTCTATTTGCACTGAATCATTGAAGATACTTCTAAATTTAATATCCCAGTGTTTTAGCTATGTTTTCCTCAATAGAATCTATGAATTTCTGTCTAATAACGAAGTCTTTAATTCGCATGTTTGACTTTATGTATGGTGTAGAAGGGAATCTGAGCTCTCTTGCACTCTCTCTTTCTCTCTCTATCTCTCTCTCTCTCTCTTTCTCTCTTTCTCTCTCTTTCTTTTTGCATGTTGTGGATCAGTTTTTCCAGCACCATTTGCTGAAGAGAGTTTCCTTGTTCCACTTCATACATTTTGTTTCTTTTTTTTTTTTTTTTTTTTTTTTTGCTTTTTTGGATCACACCCAGCCGATGCTCAAGGGTTACTCCTGGCTCTGCACTCAGGAATCACTCCTGGTGGTGATTGGGGGACCATATGGGATGCTGGGAATAGAACCCAGGTCGGCCACGTGCAAGGCAAACGTCTTTCCAGCTGTGCTATTGCTCCAGCCCCCTACATTTTGTTTCTTTGTTGAAGATTAACTCTCCTTGGATCAATACTATTACAATAGTCTGAGAGCTTGTCCTTGTTCCAATACCACACAGCTTTTATCACTACAACTTTATAGTATAGTTTGAGGTGAGGGAAAGAGAAGTCTCCCATTTTAATTTTCTAGGATTTCTTTGCTTATTTGAAGTTTTCCTTTCATTTTTTACACATAAATTTCAACAGTGATCTATGTTATATCTACATGTCATATTTATATATAAATATATGTTATCTATATTTAAGTGGTATATGTGTGGATAGATAGATAGACATATATGGAGAGAAAAACAGACATCCATAAAATAAGGTACAAATTTTAACAAAACCAACAAAGCAATTATAAAATTTAAGTCCTCTTAATAAGTGTTAAACTAAGTATCTGACCTTACAGAATTGAAGAAAATAAATGGAAAGTTATATCTTTACAAAGTAATAATTTTGTAATTATACTGTGACAAAATTGATTTAAAGTAGTTAGCAATTTAAAAGACTAATACAAATACTCCACAGAACTTATGATCAAACTATTAAAGATAATTTTGTTTATGTAGAGCAGTGTACAAATATTATATATGTATATATATATGTATATATATATAAACCAATGCGGAAAATATTGTTGGAGACTAATAGTTTTTTGAAAGAAAAAATTTATTTTCAAGCACACAGATACCTATAAAGGCAAAAAATAGGCTTTCTTAATATCCAAAAAGAACTTTTAAATAATAAATACTAAGTCATTAAGGGGCTGGATCGATAGTACAGCGAGTAGTGCGTTTGCCTTGCACACAGTCAACATGGCCGACCCGAGTTTGATTCCTCTGCCCCTCTCGGAGAGCCCAGCAAGCTACCGAGAGTATCTCGCCCGCATGGCAAAGTCTGGCAAGCTCCCCGTGATGAATTCTATATGCCAAACACAGTAACAACAAGTCTCACAATTTGTTGTGAGATGTTACTGGTGCCAGCTCGAGCAAATCAATAAACAACAGGAAGACAGTGCTAATGTAACAAGTCATTAAGACTCAGATTATAAATTTAAATGGATTTGTTACCATTAATCTCAATGTTTTTATACTTCCACAATAACATACTCAGTTAATATTGCTCTGTAATTAATCATACTGTGAATAGATAACATTATTCTATTTTCAGTCTTAGCATAGGGCTTGAGCGATAGCACAGCGGGCAGGGTGTTTGCCTTGCATGCGGCCAACATGGTCAACCCGAGTTTGATTCCTCCACTCCTCTTGGATAGCCTGGAAAGCTACCAAGAGTATCTCACCCTCACGGCAAAGCCTTGCAAGCTACCCGTGACATATTCGATATTCCAAACACAGTAACAAGTCTCACAATGTTACTGGGCCCGCTTGGGTAAATCAATGAACAATGGAAGACAGTGATAGTCATTCTTGTCATACAGTATATGTAGTATGAATATCATTATATCTGACTATTCTAAGTTGTGATTATGTAAACATTATATCAGGTTCATATAAAACCTAACGAAAGATAAAGGAGATCTGTACAGACTTATTATTCTTGAAATATTCTTTTATAAATGAGTCTCACATGGGGTGGCTGAATGGCAACAAGAAATCTTCACACTATTAAAGGAAACGTTCTATTTTACATATATTTGCTCAAGAATTTGGGCTTATACATTTTAGTAATCTTCCAATAATTTCTTTTGATTACTGGAAATGTAATTATAGTCTTAGAAACCTAATAGATAAATATATTTATCACAGTCATGGCCCTCGCATTGTTCATCGATTTGCTCGAGAGGGCCCAGTAATGTCTCCATTTTTTGAGACTTGTTGTTATTGTATTTGGCATATTGAACACATCACGGTTAGCTTGCCAGGCTCTGCCATGCGGGCAAGATACTCTTGGTTGCTTGCCGGGCTCTCTGAGAGGGGCAGAGGAATCGAACCTGGCTCGGCCGGGTTGACTGCCTGCAAGGCCAACGCCTTACCGCTGTGCTATCACTCTTAAATAAGACGTGTAATATTTAAAATTGGACTACATGTAAATCACTGTATCGCTGTATCACTGTCATCCCATTGTTCATCGATTTACTCAAGTGAGCACCAATAATGTCTCCATTCATCCCAGCCCTGAAACTTTAGCAGCCTCTCTTTAGTCTTCTTTCCCCACGATTGGAGACTCTTTTAGGGTCAAGGGAATGAGAGCCTCCAATTGTTGGGAAAGACGAGTACAATGTAAATAGTATATTTCATAATTGGGAAGGAAGGAAGCAAGGAAGGAAGCAGGGAAGGAAGGAAGAAGGAAGAAAGGAGGGAGGAAGGGAGGGAGAGAGGGAGGGAGGGAGGGAGGGAGGGAGGGAGGGAGGGAGGGAGGGAGGGAAGAAGGAAGGAAGGAAGGAGGGAGGGAGGGAGGGAGGGAGGAAGGAAGGAAGGAAGGAAGGAAGGAAGGAAGGAAGGAAGGAAGGAAGGAAGGAAGGAAGACTGGTAGGGAGGGAGGAAAATAAACCCTGTAATTGTCTCAGATCTTGAAGTTAGAAGAAAAGTTTTCATATTATAATATTTAATAAAATTTCTCTCAATGTAAGAGGTGTACAATTATAGCAGTATGATTTGTCTAAAACGAATTAGTTACTATTTCTATTGTTAAATCCATAAAATGCAATTTGTGAACTAACGTTCTCTTAAGAAAAAAACATCTAAGATTACCATTAAATATGGATATGTTTTCAAAGATGCTAATCTTACTTGAGGCCAAATAAATACGGTTACACTGGAAAGTCCACATGGATCGTCTATTTCCTGTTCCGTCGTAGAGAGGCTCTGGTTCCTCAGCTGTCTTCTTCCCCCGCTCTGTACTGATAAAGGAGCTTTTTGTTCTCCTGATAAGCGATACACTGTGCACTTTTCAGGTGCCCAGAACAAAAGTGGAGACACACAATGAACTCTTCTCTAGTAGTTCTAAGAAGATGAAGGGTAAAAGTAAAACTAGCTTTACCTGAGATGTGTTTCTTTCAATGAAACTTTGCTTGAATATTCTAAAGGAAAACATCATTTTGTCTGCTTTTAAAAGCTTACTGTATAGTTTGCTCACCCCAATCTTCTACTAGAAGCAATTGCAATGGAAGGTCTTTATCATTATTACTATTAATATGTTTGATCTGACTGAATTTCTGTTTTTTTTTAAGGTATTGTTGGAGTGACTTTATCTAAAATAAATGGTTTCACTTAATGTGTCTTATCAAAATAGATTTATTTAAATAGCATGGATTCATTTTTATTATCAATTCATAAAGATTTAAAACTGTCTTCCATATATTAGTAAGTTCACTTAAAATGCTTTACTTTTGTAGCCTCCATGGCCCTTATCATACCTCACACAGCTCACACTTACACTTTATATCATTGGTAGAAAAGACAAGAGCAGTACCCAGGCTAATCCCTCAGAGACTCCAAGTAGGGGCTAACGACAAAGATTCTCCCTCAGAACAGCAGAAGCAAAGGAAACAAATCAGGAAAATGTGTAAAAGCCCACCAAACTTAGGGTGAAAATAATAACTGAGAAGGGTCTACCAGGTCCAACCATATAGGTTTAGAATAAAAACTATTCAAAATGGGAATTATATTAGAAAAGCTATTAAAAGAGAAGCCTTTGAACAAGAGTTCGAATATATCTATAGATTTTAGAGTATTTGTATTTAAATCTATTTAAATCTAGTATTTTTATGACTGCTGGAGTGATAGCACAGCGGTAGGGCATTTGCCTTATAAGCGGCCAACATGGCCGACTCGAGTTCGATTCCTCTGCCTCTCTCGGAGAACCCGGCAAGCTACCAAGAGTATCTCACCCACACAGCAGAGCCTGGCAAGCTACCTGTGACTTATTCGATATGCCAAACACAGTAACAACAAGTCTCATGATGGAGACATTACTGGGCCCGTTCAAGCAAATCGATGAACAATGGGAGGACCGTGTCTACTACTTCATTTTCATGACTAAGCCACAGATGTTTCAGCTATTTCAACCCACTGTTATTTCGATATTACTTGTTTGCCAGCTCAAAACATTAAATATTAGACATTGCCCTAAAAAGTGGAAATAGTTTTAGACACAACATAGTATTTTCCCAAGGATAGTTGGAAAGACAAATAACAAAAAAAATCTTTCAAAATAATCAAAATATGTAAATTGTAAAATGTACTGAATGAACATCATACTCTGAAAATCAAGAACTTACAAGATTCCAATTTTTATGTTTTTATTTGAGCAAAAATTGATTTCATATTTTAAATTGTTTGTTTTGGGGGGGGGTTGGAGCCATAAAAACCCAATGCTGGAAGTATTCAAGACTTTTTCCTGGTTCTCTGTTCAGGGATCATTCCTGGTGTTGCTCAGGAGACCATATGTAGTGCTGGTGGTTGAACTAGTGTTGTCTCCAAGCCAACCACTTTAACCTCCATACTATCTCTCTGGGTCCTAGATTTTATAGAAAAAAAATAGAGAAAATTTAGGTCACCTGAAAACATACTACAAAGCCATAATGAAAGCTGAATTGTCATATCTTGGGTAAAATACCCAAATGTTTTTATCATCATCAATACAGGGTTTTAGTATGGTAATTTTTGTGAAGTTTTATCAACTTGTCCCCTTTATCTAATTCAAAGTTGGACAGTAACTTTGGAAACCCTCAGTGGCTTAGACATCAATAAAACTGCTATATTTTCTGTGACTAACAAGTTGTCCTTTGATCTCTGAAGGAGTTCATGAAGTTGGCGACAGGAAATGGTCACTGGACTTCTCAATTTCATAAAAAAAAATTCCATTATTAAAAGCCAACTAGTGAACTTTCCCAATTTGAAATTGAATTGGGAAACTTTCATCTCAAAATCATTCATGTTGTAAAGCAGCATTCTTCAATCCTTCTATACCCACAGATCACCACGTCCTGTAACATTACATAGACCCACATTTATAACCCAGGTGGTAAACGAATGGTCTTCAACTCTCTGTTGAAAATCAGATACACACTGGTAGTTGAAGATAATTGCTCTAAATTGCTATAAATTTTACTTTGCGAAAAAAGATTAACAGTTACCTTCTAGAAAAACCGAAAATTATTAAGAGAAAAATATGTTTAAAAATGCAGAACATGAGGCCTGGGGGTTTGTTCAGAGAGGTAAGGCACATATCTGTATAGGTGAGGTCCTGGGTTCTTGTCCTGCCTTTCCAGGCTAAACACCTTGTGCCAAGTCAAGAACCGAGTTTTCAGGTCTTAACCTACCTGTGTATCACTCAGGGGTGCTCCCAACTCTTGCTCTCCACTCCACACCCAGCATTACTGTGTGTGGATCCTGTTTAAAATGTAGAGTTTCATATTAAGGAATTTTTTAGTTTTGCTAATTTGTTTTTGTTTGGGGGCCATTCCTGACATTGCTAGACTCAGTAATATTGGCATAGGGCGAGGCACATGCAGCACAAGGGATTAAATCTGGGGCTCCTAGCTATCTCCCCCAATCTTAAATTAAGATTTTTTAAATGCAACAATTTAGAACTATCAAAGCTAATTAGAATGATTATGAATCATTTATTATAAGCTACAGCTTGACAAGAACAATGTATATTTAAAAGAATCTGCATTGTGTATAATCAAAGGCCAAATTTATGTTCCTGACCAGCACAGCAGGTAGGGCATTTGCCTTGCACGCAGATGACCCAGGCTGGCCCCAGTTTGATTCTTCCAACCCTCTCGGAGAGCCCAGCAAACTACTGAGAGTACCGCGCCCACATAGCGAAGCCTGGCAAGCTACTTGTGATGTATTCGATATTCCAAAAGCAGTAACAACAAGTCTCACAATAGAGATGTTACTGATGCCCACTCAAGCAAATCGATGAAAAATGGGAGGACAGTGCTACAGACCTTTTATGAAACAAATGTTATCTTAAAGATTTGACTAAGTATCAGATCACAACATACTGACAGCCATGCATACTTAAAAATAAAAACTTAAGAAATAAAGAGGTTTGTAGGACTGGAAAGATAACACAGCAGGTAAGGAACTTGCCTTGCATTCATCCAACCCAGATTCAATCCTTAGCAACACACACACACACACACACACACACACACACACACACACACACACACGGTCCCCTGAGCACCACTAGGAGTAATTCCTGAGTGGAACCAGAATTGACCTCTGGCATTACCAGGTGTGACTCAAAAAAAAAAAAGAAGGAAGGAAGGAAGGAAGGAAGGAAGGAAGGAAGGAAGGAAGGAAGGAAGGGAAGGAAGATGGGAAGGAGGGAGAGAGGGAGGGAGGGAGGGAGGGAGGAAGGAAGGAAGGAAGGAAGGAAGGAAGGAAGGAAGGAAGGAAGGAAGGGAGATTTTTTTATTCTTTCTGTATTTTAATTATAGACATTAATGTAAGACTAATTCTCAGATGATAAAATCTTTCTCTTTCACTTTTCTACTTGAGTACATACATATCATTGTAAAACTGCATTGAAATACCTCTAAGCTATATTTTCATATATAAGGACATAGAAAACTATGATTCTGAGTAGCAAATAAATGCTGGTACATGAAAACCCAAACAAAATAATAATTAAAATTCACAAGAGTTGGAGATGGGATATCTAAAGCTTTAAGCAAATATTCTCATCCAAAAGGAGAACGCCTTCCCAACCCAACCCCATGTACTTCCAGAAATCCTGGCAGCCACACATATATCCCACAACTACTGCCACTTAAGCTTATCCATCAGCCAGCTGTACAGAGTCATTTAAATCTCATAAGAGATACAAACCAAGCTGCCAAAATTCAAAAGTACACTGGTCTCCAGTTGAAAACTCTGGGGTGCCCTCAGGAGGTAAGGTGGGCTGATTCCTCATCTTGCTGATGCTCTGGCAGCTGCTTGGTAACACAGCTGCCATCATGCCAAGCGTCCAGTTCCAATCCTTCATGACTAATCTATTCTGGAACACCAAACTGCAGAAAATTCCAGATACACCAATTTTCAGGTGCGACTTCTTGGAGTTGGGGTAGATAGCCTTTTCCAGTCAGTCCTCCATACCCATATCCTACAACCTGTCATGTAAACTCACAGCCCAGTTAGTTATCCTGGAGTTTTTGGAGCAACATCTCCAAATTCTAGTGACATCCCAGTAGAAGCACACCAAATTGGATGGGAAAGGAACATAAATTCCAACTACACTCAATAAACAATAATACAGAAGACTCAACCAGCAACACACAGCTCAATAAACACTCAGCTCAATAAACACGCAGACAATGACTTAATGACCTCATTGTGAGATTGAACAAAATTTTCACAAATTTTCTTTTCCTGAAGTATTTTTTGATAATTCCATTAGCCATTTCATTGTAATATATATATATATATATATATATATATATATAATGAGTTATTTTGTGCCCTGCTAAGGGGGCAGTTTGGAGGGTGGTTGGGTAAATGGGGACAAGACTGAAAGAAAGGTCACACTGGTGGTGGGATTAGTATATTGAACACCTATAACTACTGTATTATGAAAAACTTTGTAAAACACAGTGTTTAAATAAAGAAAAAAATTTACAGGATTATGCTCTACTTTTAAGGGTCCTATGAGCACCAAAATGATACTAAGAAAGCACTTGGAAAGTAAGTTCAGAAAGCACCTAGTATTTGAAAGGTAGAAAGGTAGGCTGGGTCTGAAGAACATCCGCAATTTCAGCTTTACAAGTTACTCTAACATTTTTAGAAGAGAAAGGTATGAAAAGAGCTGACAAACTTAGTGCTGATATAAACCTTCTGTACTCATCTAAGTTCTGAGAGTAAGACAAAGTGATTAGCAAGAAAAGCCATTGAGATGTCAGTTTTTACGAAACAACAGAGAAGACAACCCTAAGATATGACTGTGACACCTTTCCCAGACATAACTGCTGCTAGAATCTGCTATAGACTGCTTCAACTGTGCATAAAATTAAAAGGAATATACTGTTTCATACAGAGATTCTACGTGAAGTGTTCATTAGTGCCATTTTATTTTGTGTTGAGTATATATCTCCTATATACTTGCTTTTAAAAAAAACTCATATTTTATTGTTTCTGGGGAAATCTACTAAAACTTCCTAAGAAGCCCTGCTCACTCACCCAGGTACCCCCCCAGTGGCAGAAACTATTCCCAGGGTTGCGCATTTAACTACACCCCCAGAAAGCAGTCAGTTCTCATCCTTTGTCTGCGGGGTACAGGAATTGAGCCACACCATAGCAACCAAAGCTGAACCGTTCCGAGCACCCTCTGCTCACTCATCCAGGTACTTGCCTTGTGGCAGGGCCCCTTCCTGGGACTGAACTAGACCCCCTGAGAATGGCCAGTTTTCATCCTTGGTCTACGGGGAACATGAGTTGAGGCACATCGCAGCAACCAAAGCTAAACCATTTCAGGCACCCTCTGCTCACTCATCCAAGTACCCACCCAGTGGCACACGAGTTATTCTCCCCCTAAATATCCCATAGGAACCATAAGTTACCCTCTTAGATGGAACTTTCTCTAGGTTAACTTAACCACCAGAAAGACATTAGCCAATAATTCATTAAGCCCACCTCAATTAATTCTGCATCATAAACATAATAGTAACAGTGAGCGTGAAGGTCTAAACCACACAGGTCACGATGGTAAAGCAACTCAGAAGCCCACCAAGCTTAATTATTGAAGAGGCTAGTCCAGCAGACCCCAACAATAATGAAGTGCTAGACAACCTCTCTGACAAGGAATATAGAAGGGAGTTACTGAGAATGCTTAGGGAACTAAAAGAAAAATGGAAAGCAATGCCAATAAAAGACAAGGGGATTTGAAGGTAGAAATGAGGAAAATGCAAACAAAATTACAAACCGAAATGTCGGACTGAAAAACCTGGTAGTTGAATTTAAAAAATCAATGGAAGGCCTCAGCAGCAGAGTAACAGCTGCTGAGGACAGAATCAGTGAGCTCGAAGATGAAGTCCAGAGACTCTCAAGAAAAGAGCAGGAAATGGAAAAGAGACTCACAATTAGGGAACAGATGGTAAGAGAAGATCGTGATGAATCCAAGAGTAGTAACATAAGAATTATTGGAGTCCCAGGGGGAAAGGAAGAAAACCCTGATGAAGAAGAAACTGTCAAAGACATCATTGCTATGACATTCCCAGAGCTGAAGAAAACATGCAACCACATTTAGGAGGCCCAAAGGGTACCAGCTAGAAGAAATCTGAATAAAAATATCCCAAGACACATCCTGATCACAATGACGAAAATCTTAGATAGAAACAAAATTCTGAAAGCAGCAAGATGAAAGAAAGAAATTTCCTATAAAGGAGCATCCTTAAGATTTACAGCCGATTTGTCTGATGAAACCCTCACAACCCTAAAACAGTGGTGGAATATAGTGAAAAACCTCAATGAAATAAATGCCTCCCCAAAAATACTTTACCCAGCAAGACTCTTATTCGTAACAGAATGAACAACGCACCGTTTCACAGACAAACAATAGCTCAGGAACTTCATAGACTTAAAACCATGGTTACAAGAACACCTAAATGGGCTACTTTAGGACAAGACAGGCCCCTCAAACACACAAAATTTCAAAGGAAAAATGGAACAAAACCCCATTACAATAATCTCTCTCAACGTCAATGGGCTAAACGCACCAGTTAAAAGACACAGAGTGGCAGGATGGATTAGAAAATTGAAACCAACGTTCTACTGTCTGCAAGAAACACATCTCAATAGTCAGAGCAAACACAGGCTCAAAGTCTACAACTGTACCTCATGGTGTTTCACTAATAAAAATTTAAAAAAATGTTTGTCCACTACACACAGGTCATCCAATAAAAATAGGATAAATATAATTAAAAGAAAAAAGCTGGATTAGCCATCCTATAATCAGACCACATTGATTTCAGACTGAAGAAGGTCACAAGAGAAAGTGAAGGCCATTTCTTATTGATCTAGGGATCTGTACAACAGGAAAAACTTGCAATACTAAATGTATATGGACCTAATGAGGGACCAGCAAAGTACTTAAAACAATTACTCATAGACTTGAAGGAAGACATCAATAGCAGTGCAATACAAGTGGGAGATGTCAACACCACTTTATCACCTCTTCATAGATCAACCAGATTCAAGCTTAGCAAGGACATACTTCATCAGAGGGAAACAAAAATAGAAGAAAGCGATTTTAGTAGATATATACAGGACACTTCATCCTCAAAATGCTGAATACATATTCTTCTCAAGTGTACATGGAACATTCTCCAAGATAGACCACATGCTGAGCCACAAAACATACCTCCATAAAATTAAAAAGATAGAGACTATATCAACAATCTTCTCAGACCACAATACTCTGAAATTAGAAGTAAATCACACACCAAAACAGAAAACTAAATCAAACACTTGGAAACTAAACTGCTCACTATTGAACAACAAGTGGCTTAGAAAGAAAATCAAAGAGCACATCAAAAGATTCCTGGAAATGAACGAAAATGAGGACATGAGTTACCAAAACTTATGGGACACAGCAAAAGCTGTGTTAAGAGGAAAGTTTATAGCTCTACAAGCATTTCTCAGGAAGGAAGAATGAGCCGACATGAGTAACCTAACTTCGCAGCTTAAGAGCTTAGAGAATGACCAACAAAAGTAGCCCAATCCGATCAGGAGGAAGGAAATAATAAAACTCAGAGCAGAAATTAATGAGATGGAAACTCAAAAAACAATCTGAAAGATCAATGAAACCAAGGGCTGGTTTTTTGAGAAAAACAAACAAGATCGATAAGCTTCTAGCAAGACTCACAAAGAAAGGGAGAGAGAAAACCCTAATATACTGAATCAGAAATGAAAAGGGGGACATTACAACAGAAACTACAGAAATTTAAAGGATCTTCAGGGAGTACTTTGATAAGCTCTATGCCACGAAACACGAAAACCTCGAGGAAGTGGATGAATTCCTAAATTCCTATAGCCTCCCAAAGCTGAACCAAGAAGATCTGGAATACCTGAACAGACCTATAACCATCAAGGAAATTGAAACAGTAATAAAAATTCTCCCCAGGCACAAAAGTCCTGGCCTAGATGGATTCACTAGTGAATTCTTCCAAATCTTTAAAGGGACTTACTCCCAATCCTCTTTAAGCTTTTCCACAAAATTGAAATATCAAAAACACTTCCAAACAGTTTCTATGAAGCAAATATCACCCTGATACCAAAAGCAGACAGAGATACCACAAAGAAAGAGAATTATAGGCTGATATCCCTGATGAACACAGACGCAAAGATCCTCAACAAACTATTAGCAAATGGAATCCAATGACTCATCAAAAAGATCATACATCATAACCAAGTAGGATTCATTCCAAGGATGCAAGGATGATTTAATATTCAGAAATCGATCAACATAATCCATAATATCAACAAAAGAAAAGATAGAAACCATATGATCATAACAATACACGCAGAGAAAACATTTGACAAGATCCAGCACCCGATTATGATGAAAAATCTCAGCAAAATAGGCATTGAAAGAACTTTCCTCAATACAGTCAAAGCCATATACCACAAGCCCATGGCAAGTATCATTCTCAATGGGGAAAAACTAAAAGCCTTCCATCTAAGATCGGGCACAAGACAAGGTTGCCCACTTTCGCCACTCCTATTCAATATAGTACTGGAAGTCCTGGCCACTGCAGTTAGGAGAGAAAAAGGTATCAAGGAAATACAGATAGGAAAGGAAGAGGATAAGCTATCACTATTTGCAGGTGATATGATACTATACTTAGAGAACCCTAAGGACTCTACATAAAAGCTCCTAGAAACAATGTCAGTTTAGTAAAGTGGCAGACTACAAAATCCATACCCAAAAGTCCATGGCTTTCTTATATACAAATAACAAAAGAGAAGAAAGAGACATTAAATAAAAAACCGATTCACGATAGTACCTCATAAAATCAAGTACCTCGGAATCAGCTTAACCAAAGAGGTGAAGGATCTATACAAGAAAAATTATAAAACACTACTTCAACAAACAAAAGTGGACACTAGGAAAGGGAGACACATCCCCTGCTCATGGATAGGGAGGAATAACAGTATCAAAATGGCAATACTGCCCAAAGCACTATACAAATTCAATGCGGTCCCTACCAGGATACCTATGACATTTTTCAAAAAAATAGAAAAAACACTCCTGAAATTCATATGGAACAATAACCCCCCCATGAATAGCTAAAGCAATCCTTGGGAAAAAGAAGATGGGTGGCATCACTCTCCCCAACTTTAAACTGTACTACAAAGCAGTAGTAATTAAGACAGCATTATATGGGCTAGCTACAGACCAATGGAACAGAGTTGAATATTCTGTCACAGACCCCCAAATATGTGACCACTTAATCTTCGACAAAGGAGCAAGAAATGTGAAGTGGAACAAGGAAAGCCTCTTCAACAAGTCGTGCTGAGAAAATTGGATAGTTACCTGCAAAAAAAAAAATGAACTCTGACCTCTGCCTAATGCCAGGCACAAAAGTCAGACCAAAGTGGATTTAAGACCTCAATATCAGACATGAATGCATAAGGTACACAGAGGAAAATGTAGGCAGAACTCTCCACGACATTGAAGCTAAAAGCATATTTAAGGATAAAACAGCACTGACCATGCAAGTGGAAGCAAACATAAACAAATGGGACTACAAAAAACTAAGAAGCTTCTGCTCTTCAAAGGAAACAGTGACCAAAATACAGAAAGAGCCCACAGAATGGGAAAGAATATTTACCTGATACCCATATGATAAGGGATTAATATCCAAAATATACAAGACACTAGTAGAATTGTACAAGAAATAAACCTCCAACCCCATCAAAAAATGGGGAGGATAAATGAACAGAAGTTTCCTCAAAAAAGAAATACAAATGGCCAAAAGGCACATGAAAAAATGCTCCACATCGCTAGACATCAGGGAGATGCAGATCAAAACAACAATGAGATATCATCTCCTACCACAGAGACCGGCACACATTCAAAAGAACAAAAGCAACCAGTGCTGGTGTGGGTGTGGGGAAAAAGGAACACTCTTTCACTGTTGGTGGGAATGCCCACTAGTCCAGCCTTTCTGGAAATCAATCTGTACAGTCCTTCAAAAACTAGAAATTGAGCTTCCATATGACCCCTCAATACCACTTCTGGGAATATATCCCAAGGATGCAAAAAAGCAAAGTAGAAATGACATCTGTACCTATATGTTCATTGCAGCACTGTTCACAATAGCCAAAATCTGGAAACAACTCAAGTACCCTTGAACAGATGACTGGTTAAAGAAACTTTGGTACATCTACACAGTGAAATACTATGCAGCTGTCAGGAGAGATGAAATCACGAACTTTGTTTATAAATGGAGAGTATCATACTAAGTGAAATGAGTCAGAAAGAGAGCGACAGACATAGGAGAACTGCACTCATTTGTGATGTATAAAACAACATAACATGAGGCTAACACTTAAGAAGAGTAGATACACGGGACAGATAGATTGCTCCATAGCTGGAAGCCTGCCTAATGAGCAAAGGGGAGAAGGCAGCTGGAATAGACAAGGAATCACTAAGAAAAAGATAACTGGAGGAATTGGTCGGGATGGGAGATGTGTGCAGAAAGTAGATAAAAGACCAAACATGATAACTTCTCAGGGTCTGTCTTGCAAACCATAATGCCCAAAAGTAGAGAAATTATGGGGAATCATGTCTACCATGGAGGCATGGGGAGGGTGGGAAAAGGGGGGTTATACTAAGGATATTGGTGGTGAGGAATGTGCACTGGTGGAGGGATGGGGTTTGATCATTGTGTGATTGTAATCCAAACATGAAAACTTGTAACTATCTCATGGTGATTCAATAAAATAAATAAATAAATAAATTTTTAAAAAAAGAATAAAAATAAATAAATAAAATTTCTTAAGAAACTGATTTTAAATGTCATGTAAATTCCTACAAATGATATTATCTAACTAGAAAAAGTACTTTCAGCTAATACAAATTACAACAATACTCCAAACATGGAGAAATGAGGAAGAAAAAGAACAAAGAACCTATTATGAAAATAAAATTTTAAGAATAAAAAAAGCAAAATATTAAAATTCTGAAAATAAGAGCACATCCAAAAAGTAAGAAGATAATAAATAGAAATTGATAGAACTGAGGCAATACCAAAAAAAAAAAAATCCCACTCAACAATACTAATTGCAAACAGCTCAGTGAGAATAGAGCACCGTACAAGGTAAAAAAAAAATTAAAAAGTTACTGAATAACATTATAGAATGACTACAAGTTAAGTTTCCGTGGAAATAAACAATCCTTATGTATTTTTCCAGACAACAGCACAACTCTCTAGGACAAAAACTGATAGATAGATGAATCCACTTTAATTGTTGAGCTATCAAAACCCCTACTTTGGAAAAGGGCAGATTTGAGGGCAGAAAATAAGGACAGAGATGAAGAAACAATCCATATAAGTGATTTATGTCATCTTCCATATTGAATATTTCTAGGCTGGAAAAATACTGACAGACATAGAGATTTTTGAACCAATTTCTATTATGGTGTAAAAATAACAATTCTAATAATATCTCTCAGTGAAAAGAAAAAGGTATAAAAATGCAAAGGGTGATTAAAAAATTCAACTACAAAGGAAAAGAAAGTTTAATGTGTGTCTGATTAGAATTAATTCGAAGGGTAAAGGCAAGTTAAATACATCAACAAATAATAGAGAGGTATAAATGTTACAAATTAGAGACAAACTAGGGTAAACCTTACCTAAAACCAGACTGAATTAAATTTTGCTACTGTAATTTATATTTGAGGAACAAAAAATGTAAAAGGGGCTTTTTGAATTGTCTTGGGTTTTCTAACGAGACTTAAATCCACGATATACCTCTTTTTTTTTTTCCTGGTGTAAATAGAACACTGGTAGTCCAGAGCCTCATGTGGCTATGAAAATATCCAAACTAAAGTCATGGGATCCTCCAATAAAATGCTTATAGAAGTCAAGGTTCTCAGTAATTATCTATTCTCTCAGCTTAGGAACATTTCAGTCAAATTAAATAACATAATTACATTAACTATTTGCTTCTAATGTGCAGAGGAAAATAAAAAAGAGTTTACAATTCAAATTTATAGTTCAAACTGCTTAAATTACCTAGTCTGAAAGAAACTTATTTACTGTAGCCATAAGGTTGAGTTTTTCCAAAAACAGTCTTATCCTGAGAGTAGCTGAATTAAAGAACAAACTGATCGCCCTTCTCCCAAAATATCTTTTGTTAAACAGACACACTGATTTAGTCGCAGTGACAGAGTGACAGTCTAAAAACTGAAATAGTAACATATGGGAGATCCTTATGAAGCCATAAAAAATGAACTTCACCTTTAAATTCTTCCTAGTCTTTTTGCAGTAGAACTACCAAATTTGTCAGCAAAAATAAGTGGAAATATTTTTTACTGAAACAAATGGATATTTGGGGAAGAAGTATGAAAATGAATCTTAAGGGTATGGACCAAAGTTAGAAAGAGTATAAAGTTGTATCAGGCTAAAATTCTTGATATAGACTCAATGCATTAGCTAGAGGAACTTTCAGAAAGGACTGTAATAATGTGTTTGGTCTATTGACTGAAACCCTTATTAAGAGATGGTCCAAACTAAATCAAACTGAAGTGCCTTGGTATACTGCAAAAAAAAAAAAAAAATCAGGGGCTTAGGGAAGCTGGAATGTTAGGATGCAGTCACAAGTCAAAACTTGTTTTATCATAAATATAAGAATAAATGTTTGAAGGAAACCCCAGTGTCTTTGTAGATCAGAAATCACAGTGTTGTCATTGAGCATGAATCCCTATGTGAAATAGAGAAAATGGGATCCCAGGAAGCAGAGACCAAGTGACAACATTTCATCACCAAAGATAACAGACAGCAAACCAAGCAGCAATATAGTGCTTCAGCAGAGATGCTTCCAGACCCCACATCAGACTGAGTCATTCTTGTCACCTGGAAGTGGCAGAGCCCAACACCCACCCAAACAGAGTCCTGGCAGCCAAAAATCTCCACACTCCACAATTGTGCCGTTATCCTGGCCAGATTCCACTGCTCAGGACAAGCCTTATTCAAAAACTGATCTCTTGGGAAAACACAGGTATGTGGGTACCACTGTAGCACTGTCCCCCCTTCTTGTTCATCTATTTGCTCAAGCAGGCCCAGTAACATCTCCATTGTGAGACTTATTGTTACTGTGTTTTTGCATATCGAATACATCACGGGTAGCTTGCCAGGCTTTGCTGTGCAGGCAAGATACTCTCAGTAGCTTGCCGGGTTCTTCGAGAGGGGTGGAGGAATCGAATCCAGGTCAGCTGACCTGGATGCATGCAAGGCAAACGCCTACCCGCTGTGCTATCGCTCCAGATATGTGGGTATTGTGACTGAAATCTACAGGATCTCACAGAGTGGGGAATGAGCTGCCTTCCCCCACCTCCCTGTTCTTCTGGAAACCTAGCAGTCATGCCATGTCACTGCCTCGGGTACCAAATAGGCTCAAGCTCATTAACCTGCCATCACCCAGAAACTCATAAATAAATCCCAAAAAAGATCAACGAGTTGCAGAGCTGCTTTTGGACCCTCTGTCTTCTGGGTCACCCAAAGTCAGTATCCAGTTAAAAATTTAAAGTCAACTGTATCAGCCATTCAAAATTTTTGAATTCCTGGGGTGCAGCATCTCAAACTCTACACCACTGACAAACCATGAGTAGCACACCACATTGGATGGGACGTAAAATAGAAGACAGCCAATCTGAATTAAGAAACTATAAACACACCAGGCTTAACCTGTATCGTGTTAGCAATCTCTTATACAAGGGCTTAATGGATCCCTGGTAAGATACAACAATATTCACACACTTTCTTCTAAGGAAATATTTTTGATACATTTTAGCAAATTATAAAAAGCAACAAACATAAAATAAATTATTCAGACCTTACTATAGGGGAAGGCTTGGAGGGTGGTTGGGAAAATCGAAAATAATGATCATGGTAAGTGCAATGGTAGTGGTATTGGCATTGGAACATTGAATGTAATAAATCAAGAACAACTTTATAATAAATAAATAGATAGATTTAAAAATTAAAAAAGAATGTACTGCTTCTGCATTACATTCTATATTATTGGCTACTTGGTCAAAGACCCTCTGGACGACAGAAGAGATAGTCTACTATATTCTAAGTCTGTAGAAGTAGATTTTTAGAAATAAATTTCTGGAGATAGAGAGATTGCAGGCAGGGCACTTGACTTGCATGCAGTCTATCTGGATTTGATCCCTGACTCCATATATCTGGTCTCCTGAGCATCAAGAGAAGTGATGCCTGAGCACATAAGTAGGAGTAAGCCCTGAGTACAGTCGAGTGTGGTCTTAAAAGCAAATAAATTTCTTATTTAGCAAAATAGATAAAAAGTCAGTATGAAAAATCAATTGTGCTTCTATATTGCAGCAACAACAACAGCAAATGTCATTTTAAAGTACCATGTTCAATAGTATAAAAATTTTAACTAGAAATAAGGATATTATGGGAGAAAGAAAAAATTCTATACATTCAATGCAATCTCAATTAGAATTGCAGCAGATTATTCTGTAGAACTTGCCAGGATTATTCTAAAATTACATTGAAATATAAAATGCCAAGAATAGCTAAAACTCTTTTGAAAAAGAGGAACAAAGCTACAGGTTTACACTATCATATATCAAAACATACAATGAAACTTAAACTGTTGACTCAAAGGTAGACAAACTAATGAAATGCAATGAAGACTCCAGGAGCGTTCCTAAACATTGAACATTTTAAATGGGACTAGTAACTGAGAGACTGAATTTTTAATGCACCACGATAAAATATAAAATATTTTACATTTTAATTTAATGTACTAATCCTTTAAGTTTAAATTTAAATAGTAAATTCAGTTAGTCGATACAGGATTGCACAGTAGAGTTCTAGAAAAAGAAACATAAAGTAATGATCCTATCTTAAGTAATTTTGGTAAGCAAAGTCTACAACAGGTAAAAAGAATGGCAGTATTGAAAAATATACTGACAAATACACATAGAAGTTGAGAATTTTTGTTTATCAGAAGGCGTTAAGCCATCCCCATAAGAAGAAATGGAGAGGTGGTTTAAGTACTAGAGCACATGCCTTGCATGTATGAGGCAGGTCCTGGGTTCTACTGTCAGCACCATTGACCTTCACCCAGCATTATTAGGAATGGCCCTAGCTAGCCTTTGATCATCGCCAGGAATGGCACCCACAACAATAAAAAGATGAATTAGACATACTAGAATGTGAACAGATGTAACTAACACACGTTCATGACAAAAAGCTTATGCTAACATTCATAGGAACTCCAAAAAATAAATTGGGAAAAATTTTCAATCAAAATATTAATAACTTGAAGAATCAAAACAGAGGACATCCAAGTGTAAAAAAAACGCCAACAAACAAGAAAACTCACAAGAGAAATTATCTGCTTCCTTTGACAGAAGGAATATTAAAATCTAACTACATGGCAATGCCACTAAACAAACATCCATTACAATATCTGAAACTAAAAAGATAGCAGAATACAGAGCAATTACAAATCTCATACATTACTTCTATGAGTGTAGATGGATGCAAGTAGCTTAGAAAAGTGTTTAGCAGAATCTAAAAAATCTTAAAATTAGTCCATCAAACAACTCACCAGTTTTATTCATAGATAAATTAAAATGATTGCACGTGTACATCAAAAGACATGCAAAATAATGTTCACAGGGGCAATATTTTTAATAGCTCAAACTGGAATAACCAAAATATTTAATAATATTATGGGTATAATATTTATAGAGAGAGTGCACACAGTTGTATGTGTCTCATGTTAAGCAAAGGAAGACACAGTGTACATACTTAATTAACTTATTTACAAAAAAATTCAAAAATAAATCTTTAGGCCCAAAGTTAAATTTAGGCACAGGAGCCTGTCTCAAAATAAGCAAATCATCTTAATATAATCAATCATCTTAATCAAATGATCAATCATCTTAATATAACTTACAAATGGTCTAAGAAAGAAACCCTGTAATTGTCTCCATGGAGACCAAAGTCTTATTTAATAAATTCAGTTCTAAATTAAAAGCATTCAATAGCAAAGAATTTTCTGGACGCTTTCCTAATATGTGTGCTGAATAGTTAGTGCTGTATCTCAGTTAATTCTTTTCTCTATTCAGCAGGCTTTTATGGTGTACAACTTTGCAGACCACTATTTTCAGTTTGAGCTAAACCAATTAGAGAAGATCTTTTCTTTTCAAGCTGACAATTTAAAATTCTTCCCTACCCACTACCTACTAACTCATACAGGTAAAGGGCCTCAAAAATAGCAACTTTAAATCTTGTGATGCCAACTATTGAATTTAATGCCAAACTTAGTGCTATTTCTTTTATGCTATATAGACATTTTCTTATTTAAAAAGGGCATATTTTTAAATTTCTCCATTAAACATTAAATGTATAGCTGATCGTTTTCTGGTAATAAAATACTGTTATTAACACACCATGAAAATAGTCTTTGATTAGAGTGATTATTAATATAATTGCAATTATAGAAGTATTTTCAATGAAACATTTTTGCAGTACTCCTACATTAAAAAGCATTTTAAGATAATGTTTATTGTAATTATTAATTTCCTAATTGTCAAAAGATAAATGTTCAAGTTATATTTTCTTCAATAGTACATAATAATAAATTAGTACTATCTCTTTATACACTGATTGCTGAATAGAATTCTAGTAGCCTAAAAATCACCCAGGGTTACTGAGTCCATTGTTAAGACAACATAGTTAATGCATACGTTACCTGAATTAATTTCTCAATTGAAATATCAAAGTTCAGGTGCAAAAAATCTTGGGAGTCAAATTATTTCTCATAAAGTTGTGCCATGGTGCTGGGATAAAAGAAACAGAAAAACCTTACCTCCACACTCAGAGGTTCTGACCTCATTTCTGGGCACCATGCCACATGGCTAGTCAAAGATGAGTCAGTGCTCCCAGGTTCTTACTCAGACTGGATCCACTCAGAGACCAGACCTCCTTCTTCTGGCAGCCATCCTCACCGCTGTTCCAATTTAATGTAAAAGCCAAACCTCCTCAGCCTGCAGATTGGTACTCACTCCATTTCATCATTCTACTCCAGCCCGGCTGCTTCCAGGGCACACCACTCTGAGTACTGTTAGAAATTCCCATCATGTACTGGTACACAGTTCCCTTCTATAAATATTTATTTTCCACATTAAAGAACAGACCTACAACAGGTAGTTTTGCCCTCTGCTTAATATCACGGAAGTAAAGGCTCAAGCGGGCCCAGTAACGTCTCCATTGGAGACTTTGCTGTTACTGTGTCCGGCATATCGAATACGTCACGGGGAGCTTGCCAGGCTCTGCCATGCGGGCGAGATACTCTCGGTAGCTTGCCGGGCTCTCCGAGAGGGGCGGAGGAATTGAACTCGGGTTGGCCATGTTGGCTGCATGCAAGGCAAACGCCCTACCGCTGTGCTATCGCTCCAGAGTGGGTCAAAAACTAGAAAATGGTTGAACCTGACGCTCTGTCCTTTTCAACTCAGAACTGTCTTTTTTCCTGAAAAGACTTGATTTCTAAATTATATATATATATATATATAGGATCTCTTGAATTGATAGCAGAGGAAGATAGGCAAACCATTGAGAAACATAGCTAACAAGTAAACAAACCATTAAACTCTAATTCAAAGTTGGAAATTTTTCAGTAAAATATGTTAGTATTTTTATAACGTGAAAGCCAATGAGATAGTCCATATTTCATCACTGAGTCTTTGAAATAAAAAAGAAAAATTATCATATTTTAGTATTTTAGACAATTAAATAGTAGAAATAAAGTCCTGGACTCACAAGTGAATTTAGGAAGAGAGCAGCACGCCACAGAGATATCTCCCCACCTCACGCCAGGATGATTTCATCCTAGCACCTTGGAGGGAGTCAAGTGTGTCCTTCTGCCTACCCCAAATGCATCCCAGTAGCTGCAAACCTCCAAAATCCTATCACCACTACACTCACAGCCAAACTTCACAGGTTTGTTCAAGACTCCCCACACATGAGAATGAATCTGCTGAGAAACCCAGGGGACTTGTGACTCAAAACTCCAGGTTTCACGGAGTCGGAAATAGGCAACCTCCCCCTCATTTCACCTCACTTCTGGTTTCCTGGCAGTCATGCCCATGAACTGACAAATGAGTCTTAGAAGAGAGCAGCATGCCTGACATGCTCCAGGTCCTCTGTCACTGTCACTGTCCTCCCTTTGTTCATTGATTTGCTCGAGCGGGCCCAGTAACGTCTCCATTGTGACACTTGTAACTGTCTTTGGCATATCGAATACATCATGGGTAGCTTACCAGACTTTGCCATGAGGGCGAGATACTCTCCGTAGCTTGCCGGGCTCTCCAAGAGGGGTGGAGGAATCAAACTTGGGTCGGCCATGTTGGCTGTGTACAAGGCAAATGCCCTACTCGCTGTGCTATTGCTCCAGCCCTAAATTTCACGGCATCTTATTCTAGTCATGGCAAGCAATACACAATAAATTATTTAGCATCTGTCTGTGGGGAAGATTTGTAGGAAAATTTGAAATAATGGTAGTGGGAAGGTGTAATGGTGGTTGGATTGGTGTTGAAATATTAAATGTAATCAATTACTGTGAACAACTTCGTGAAAATAAAAGTTTAAAATGTTTTTTAAAAAGAAATAAAGTAAAATATTCCTCCCAGCTCAGTGCAAGTGTTGGGGTGGTCTGTTCCAGCCCTAGGTTTCTTTTGTCAGAGATCTCTATCAAAATCCCTTTCCATTAAAAATCTCAATGTACAGGCTACATCCTCCAGGAACATTAATATTTTTTTCTCAACTCTAAAAATGCAGGAGAGGCCAGAGACATGGTACAGCAATCCCTCCCATAAGCAATTCCTGAGTGCAGAGCCCGGAGTAACCCCTGAGAACGGCCAGGTGTGACTCCTAAGATAAAAATAATTAAAATAAAATAAAAATGCAAACCAGAGAACCACTGGTTTAACTGTAATCCACACTTTCTGTGATTTAATAAAAAGCATGTGACTCAGTCTTTACCAAAGCATGAGAAATCTCATTGGTTAGTCAGAAAGCTTCATTTATAACCACCACCACCCCCCCCCCAAAAAAAGCAAGAGTCCTTTTTTGGGGCAGAGTTGATCTAAATCTACTGTCACATTACTGTAAGTATGGCAAAATCCAGTCTTATGTTAAAGATGACATGAACGTATTAAAAAAAGAAATAAAGTAGAAGTTGAATCTAGATGACATTGTTGAGCCATTACATTACCTACCCTAGGCCATGGTGCACCTCCAATACCCTGTAGAATGGAAAAATTAAGCCATCTCATTGCTTAAAATGAAAAATAAATGCATCTTTCAAAGAACATTTGAAAGAATTTGTCTTAAATCATTAGATGTTCATATCTTAATAATCAGTTCAGAACAAAGCAGCGATTAGTAAAAAGCCCACTTTGGAATACAAATGACATTAATAATATTTCCTGAACATAAGCCAAGGATTAGGACGAGTTATACACTACAGTGGAAATCTAAGAGTTCTAAGAGTTCCTGGAGGAATACTGAAGATTGGCAAAACATAACAAATTCTTGGCAAAAATATTGCCTTCTCCATATTTTTTCTATTTTCTTTTCTTTTATTTATTTTTCATCTGAAGCTAAGATGATTTAAAGGTCTATTGATCTGCACTTACAAATGGAAGAGTGCATAGAATCAAAGAATAATTCTACGGAATTGTTTGAAATATTTAATTAAATGATAAATGTCAAGCATTTTAAAATAAATAATAATATAAATCTAAAAACACTAAAACTTTAGGTTAAATGTTTCTAAAATAAAATTTTCTTTTCATGTATATTTGCAAATATCTTTACATTTCTATATAATTTTACCTTAATGAACTTTCAGAAATCCTTCCATAGGTATACTTTAAGATGAACTGCCTCATTTAATATATTCAGATGTGAGTAAGAAAAGCCAGTGGAATATAATTTTTAGAGTAAAACCTTCTATTAGTCTGGAGGAAGTTCTGAATATCTCTTGGCATCTTTGGGCCACTCATAAACATCTCAGAGTGTCTGGCTATGAAAAAGGGTGAACAAAATGTAAAGTATGTAACGAAACTAAATCTCAATTTGTTTTATGCCATTTTTTCCTTGTATGGACGTAAACTGACTCTAAAGATACAGAGAGAAAAAAAAGTCCTTTAATTGCTTATTTTAGAATATGATGTGAACTCATGTCAATTCCTACTTTTTATGTTAATTAATAGCAGAAACGTGAAGGTTGGTGGGTTAGTTAACTAATAACACTGTTGATTTGCCGGTTTCTAGACCCTGTAGGTAGTATCACATAATAGGTAGTATCGCATAAGAATGTTAACTGTGGACGTGAAAGCAAATCCCTAGTCTCGGCTTTCTTCTTTTATTCTGCTCTTATTTTTTTATCCTTTGTCGGACTTCCTTTATTCTTATTTTCTTTACCCCAAGTTGACCCCTGTCTATCCCTTGGTCTGATTTCACTATTTAGTGTCTCCCATCTCCTCTTTCTATACTCTCTTTTTAAACCATTGATTTTTTTTGTTTGTTTAATACTCTCTTCTTTAAAGTCATCCTTTAATTCTAAATCCCGCCTTTGTCACCACACTCTCCCACTCACCTCCTATTCTATAACTGCAAGCTGTCCTTACCCCCTCACGTTGGCACCCAAGGTCTGCAAGCAGTGATCTTTCTGAGAAAGGTGCACAACCTGAAAAGTCTCACTCCATCAAATCTTGATCAACAAAAGAGACTATATTGATAGAGACAACTAACTCTGGAGTTTTCGTAGTATCATGAACAATGTCAACAGATGCAAATTACCACTCTCTGGAGAGTTATATTTTTAAAATGCAAGCCTAAATCATAGCCTAGAACTTATTAGGGAACCACATGCTTTTATAATGTGTCAGGAATTTATCACTAATGGAGACCCCTTCCTAGGAGTCAGACTTCATTTACCACATTAGACTATTTAAATTGGGGCAAAAAAATTATCCCTAGGGGCTATGATTAAAGAGAAGGAAAAACAACAACAGCTAAATAATACAGTATAATTAAGAGATGAAAAGAAAAGTCAGAGTAATTACAGACTAAAAGTAGAACTCAGTTGTAATGAATTGTCTTGGAATTTAGCCAGATGATGTTCAAGTGTGTGTGTGTGTGTGTGTGTGTGTGTGTGTGTGTGTGTGTGGTGTGTGTGTGGGGGGGGGGCTAGGTGATAACAGTAGTTTATGCTAAAAGAAAATTACTAGTCAAAAAGATGTTTCATATTTTATGAGTATACAAATATGTTAGGATTTTTTTTCAGTATAGTAATAAAAGCTTTTCAGAAACAAAACTCTCCAGAGTGATACTTTGCATCTGTGAGAGGAGATATGTATTACTTATCAGATGTATATGGCCATCAGTGGTAACATGAAAAGTTCATCATTTTGAAATTTTTTTTTCCAGACAAGGTCTTATTAGTTAAGTGTATCAACAAGGCACATGTAGTTGTGATACACTCCAGCAGAGATAACTGCTTTTAAATCCCAAGGATCTTTCAGATTTATGGTATTATGCCAGAAAACTTCTCTTTGATCAAAACTGGCAACCACCCAGCTGATTTCTCAAGAAATGTTTTCCTTCTTTCAAATTATACAATTTCAAATAGGACCAATGCAAACATAGTTTAACAACTTTATACTGCACACGTTTAGTCCAATGTATATTCCTCTATCACAACTTTGTGTAACATGTCATTATTCATTTTTCATTATTGATATAATTTGTTTACATCTTTCAGACACTTTGAAGATAGACACTTTCATCAGTGAATGCTCTGACAGATACATAAGTCTACTACAGTTCCCTCTATATTAGCTTAAAGGGATCTCAGGCAAACTATTAGGCAAAAAAAAAGGTTAGTTTTACTTGTCTCTTTATAATTGATAATTAACATTTCAACGTTCTTACTTTTTTCATTAAAAAATTTACTAAAGGTTTTCTTTTCCTCCCAGGTCAGTCATTATTTGAAGCCAGGACTTCACTTTCTATGCATATGTGCCCGAAGAGTCCTGTAGGACCCTAGAACGCCCACCATCCCTGAGCCTCTTCCTGTTCATCCTGAACACTGTCCCGGGTTTTCTTCTCCTCCCAGGTTGTAACTCCCACACACACCAGGTACTCATAGGGGGCATTTTCCCTGCAGTAGTGCATGTGGCCTCTACAGAAGTGGGTGTGGCCTAAGTTT
Organism: Sorex fumeus; assembly: GCF_029834395.1. NCBI lineage: Eukaryota > Metazoa > Chordata > Mammalia > Eulipotyphla > Soricidae > Sorex > Sorex fumeus. The sequence goes on along the minus strand of NW_026606081.1, from coordinate 9,773,950 downwards.
GGGCCACAGGTAAATTGCTCATATCCAGCAACCTCGGGTAACATCTCACTCTCCATACCACCACATCAACATGAAGAAACAACACAAATCCCCACCACTAGGGGAGGATGATGAAAAGAGTCCAGAAACCTCAATAGGTGTTACTCACATAAGGGAGCTCTCTGAGAAAGAATTCAGATATGAAGTAATGAAGATGTTCAATGAACTCAATGAAACAGTGAGACAGATATCCAGTAAATTAAAGGAGGGTATGAAAGAAACCATAGAGAAAATACAGGAAGAAATGAGAGCAGAAATTGGAAAGCTACGCACAGAAATGACACAAATAAAAAATTCGGTAGATGAAATAAAAAAACTCAGTGTGTGTCCTCAACAGTAGAATGGCCACAGCTGAAGACAGAATCAGTGAGGTGTAAGATTAGCTGCACAAAGTCTACAGGCAACAACAAGCAATGGTAAGAGACCTCAAAATAGTTCTAGATCAAATCAGACCCCTCAAAGATGATTCCACGAGGAACAACATTAAAATCAGGAGTACAAGAAGGTCAGGGAAACAATCCCAATGAAAAAGCCACAGTTAAACAAATAATTGCTGGAAAGTTCCCAGACCTGTATAATTCAGCCATTCAGATTCAAGGAGCCCGAAAGATGCCAGATAAAAGAGACCCTAACAAAAGCATTTCAAGACATATCATAGTTAGAATGATGAATGCCACGGATAGAAACACAATACTGCAATCAGCAAGGTCAAAGAAGGAAATTACATACAAAGGAGCACCCAAGACTCACAGCAGACCTATCATCGGAAACTCTCCAAGCCCAAAAGCAATGGTGGGATATAGTGAAAAAACTCACCAAAATGAACACTTCACCAAGAATACTCTATCCGGCTCTCACTCAAACTCGATGGAACGCTACACTATTTTGTGGATAAACAACAGCTCAGGAACTTTATAGACTCAAACCAAATCTAAAAGAAGGACAAAGGGGGCTACTGTAAGACAAGACAACCACTACAAGCAAAACAAATCCTTACAGAAAGATGACACAAAACCCCATGACAATAATCTCTCTCAAGGTCAACAGTCTAAATTCACCAATTAAGAGACACAGAGTGAAAAAATGTAGAGACAGAACCCAACATTCTGCTGCCTATAAGAAACACATCTGAATAATCAGAACAAACACAGACTCAAAGTCAAAGGATGGAAAACAATCCTGCAAGCGAACAGCTCCCTCAAAAAAGCTGGAGTGCCCTTACTAGTATGGTACAATATAGATTTCAAGTTGAAAAAGATTAGAAGGGACAGTGAAGGTCTTTTTTTTATTAATAAAGGGATATGTACAGCAGGAAGAAATTACACTCCTAAGTGTATACGCACCCAATGAGGGACCAGCCAAATACCTACAACAACTATTAACAGACCTTAAGAAAGACATTACAAGCAACACAATAGTATTTGGAGACTTCAACATGTCTCATCACCCGTAGATAGATCAAGAATATTAAAACTCAATAAGTAAATAATGGCTCTGAAGGAAGAAATAGAAGACAGAGGGATATTAGATCTATACAGGACTCTATACCCGCCCCCCCCCAAAAAAAAGAATACACATTCTTTCCAATGCACATGGAACAGTTTCCAGAATAGACCATGTGCTGGGCCACAAAGCATACCTCAAAAGAAATAGAAAGATAGACATTGTATCAACTATGATCTCAGACTACAATGCACTGATGATAGAAGTTAATCATGCACAAATTCAGAAAGCCAAATAAAACACCTGGAAATGAAACAACTCAATGTTGAACAAAGCGTGGGTGGGTCAGGAAAGAAATCAAGGAAGAAATCAAAAGATACCTGGAAAGAAATGATAATGAAAACGTGAGCTACCAGAACCTATGGGATGCATCTAAAGCCTGCTAAGGGAAAAATTTATAGCACTGCAAGCATTTCTCAGAAAGGAAGAAAGATACCCAGATAAACAACTTTACTTCACAGCTAAAGATCTTAAAAAAGGACCAACATAAGCAGCCCAAATCAGGCAGAAGGAAAGAGACCATAAAACTTAGAGCAGAAATCAACGACATGGAAACCAAAAGCAATCCAAAAGATCAATGAAACTAAGAGCTGGTTCTTCAAGAAAATCAACGAGGCTGATAAACCACTAGAAAGACATAATCCATCATATCAATGAAAAAACCCATATGATCATATCAATAGATGCAGAGAAAGCATTTGACAAGATCCAGCACCCGTTTATAATGAAAACCCTCACCAAAACGGGTATAGAGGGGACTTTCCTCAATATAAAGTCATCTACCACAAGCCTACAGAAAGCATCATCCTCTTTGCGGAAAAACTGAGAGCTTTCCCTCTAAGATCAGGGATGAGCTAAGGATGCCCACTCTCTCCATTGCTGTTCAATATAGTACTGGAAGTACTTGCCATAACAGTTAGGCAAGAAAAAGATATTAAGGGCATTCAAATCAAGCTCTCACTATTCACAGATGATATGATACTATACATAAATAACCCTAAAAGCTCCAGCAAGAAACTCCTAAAAACAATCGATTTGTATAGTAAAGTGACAGGCTATAAAATCAATATCCAAATGTCCATGGTTTTCCTATAAGCAAATAATGAGAAAGAAGAAAGTGACATGAAAAAAATCCCGTTCACAACTGTGCCCCCAAAAATCAAGTACCTACAAATCAGCTTAACTAAGGAAGTAAAAGACCTGTACAAAGAAAACTACAAAACGCTACTCCAGGAAATAAAAGATAACAACACGAAGAAATGGAAAGATATCCCCTGCTTATGAACCAGGACTATTAATATTGTCAAAATGGCAATAATCCCCAAAGCATTGTACAAATTCTAGGCAATCACTATATTGATACCCATGACATTCCTTAAAGAAATGGAGCAAACACTCCTGAAAATCATATGGAACAACAGGCCCCCACAAATAGCTAAAGCAATTCTTGGGGCAAAAATATGGGAGGAATCAACCTCCCTAACTTCAAACTCTACCACAAAGCAGTAATAATTAAAACAGCATGGTAGTGGAACAAAGGCAGATCAGCAGACCAATGTAACAGGGTTGAATATACTGACATATCCCCAAAAAATATGTTCATCGAATCTTTGATAAGGGAGCAAGAAATGTGAAGTGGAGCAAGGAATGCCTCTTTAACAAATTGTGCTGGTTAAACTGCATGGTTACATGCAAAAAAAATAAAAATGGGCTCAGATCTCCACCTAACACCATGTACAAAAATAAGATCAAAATGGATTAAAGACCTCAACATCAGACCAGAATCCATAAGGTACATTGAAGACAAGGTTGGCAAAACTCTCCACGACATTGAAGCTAATGGTATCTTCAAAGACGACACGCCACTGGCCAAGCAAGTGAAAACAGAGATAGACAAATGGGACTGTCTTAAACTAAGAAGATTCTGAACCTCAAAAGAAACAGTGACCAAAATACAAAGACTGTCTACAGAATGGGAAAGGATATTTGTCCAATACCATCCGCCCTGGGGTTGATATCAAGGATATACAAAGTACTGGTCAAACTCCACAAGAAGAATACATCGAACCCCATCAAAAATGGGGCAATGAAATGAATAGACTTTCTCAAAGAAGAAATCTGTATGGCAAAAAGGCACATGAGAAATGCTTTCCATCACTAATGATCAGGGCAATGCAGATCAAAACAACAATGAGATCATCTCACACCACCAAGACTGGCCCACGTCCAAAAGATCAAAAGCAACCTATGTTGGCACGGATGTGGTGAGAAAGGGACCCTCCTTCACGGCTGGTGGGAATGCCGACTGGTTTAGCCTTTTTTGGAAAATGGTAAGAATGATTATAAAAAATTAGAAATTGAGTTTCATTTGACCCAGCAATGCCACTCCTGTGAATATATACCGAAGAGGCAAAAAAGTACAGTGGAAATGACATCTGCACTTCTATGTTCATTGCTATGTTCACAATAGCCAAAATTTGGAAAAAAAACCTGAGTGCCTGAGAACAGATGACTGGTCAAAGAAACTTTGGTACATCTACACAATGGAATACTACGCAGCTGTTAGAAAAGATGAAGTCATAAAATTTACATACAAGTGGTTCTACATGAGCCAGAAAGAGAGGGACAGACATAGAAAAACTGCACTCATCTAGGGAATATAAAGTAACAGAATGGGAGTCGAACACCAAAGAATAGTTGAGATAAGTACCAGGAGGTCTGCTCCAGGGCTTGATAACTGGCTTCACATGCTGGGGGAAAAGGCAGCTCAGATAGAGAAGGGAACTATCTGACCAAGTAAAGGATGTTTGGAGGACTCACTAGGGATGCAAGATGTGTGCTGAATGTAAACTATAGACCGAACACCATAGCCACTCTATACCTCTATTGCAAGCTACAACATCCTAAGGGAAAGAGTGAGCAAAAGGGAATGCCCTGCCACAGAGGCAGTGTGGGGTGGGGGGTATGGGGTGTGGAATGGGAGGGCTACTGGGATCATTGGTGGTGGAGAATGGGCACTGGTGGAGGGATGGGTACTCGATCATTGTATGACTGAAACCCAAGCACGAAAGTTTGTAGGTCTACCTCATGGTGATTTGCTAATAAAAAAAAATAAATCAATTTAAAAAAGCTATTAGGAAAAACATGAGTCATAAAACTTACATAATGCAATAAAAATGCATATAATTACCATATAAATATGTTAATATATGCAGCTTATAACCTGGTTGTTTAAATTTTAAAGAAAAATGGAAGAAAGGGAGAAAAATTTTGAATGGATAAAAGTAATTTAATTTGCAAGTGAGCAATTGCTTTTAATTTCAAATTTTGTTTTACTTTAAAATACACTTAGAATATAAAGTTTTTAGCCCCATAGAGGCACAAAATTTTATTTCAATTTTATTCATGCTGTAAAGTTATAGTTAAAACTCGCTACAATTAAGTTTGACCTATGCCTGCTGTTGTAAAGATGTTTTGCAGTTTTGTTAATAGTTTTCAGTCATGGTCCTTATTGGAAAATTTTTGAAACAGACACCTTTTTCAAAATAAAATCACCTACTTATGCTTGACCAAAGCAGGGTTATGCTAAGTACTTTCTCACCTCAAATCTTCCTAAAATAAGTTAAAAAAATCAGAACACTTTTTAGCAATTTTCTTTCCCATGACTATTTTAGGGTGAATGAAATTGTACAAATCTAAGATGCTTTCCTCTAAGACTGAAATGTGTCTTCTGCTATATAAAATCTCTTATAGAGAGGCGGAAAAAAGATCTGTCTGTGGAAAGAAAAGACCTGTGTTTCAGACCAGACAGTTTATCTGATTAAGGAAAGAGAAGAAGGTTTACAGTCAAAGATTAATTACCCAGCACCACACAATAAGCTTTCCAAACAAGATTTGTGTCACTACAAACTTCACTCACAACAGCTGAAAAGTTTTTCAGTTCCTGGTGGAGTTAATGATTTTTATTGCAATTGTTTGACCCAATCTCTTATAAAATGCTGTGAATAAAGAACAAATGGAATATATGTGCTGCCTATGCCAATGTGAGTTGCTCTACTCATAGGTGGGAGTCAATTTTCCTAAATAAAACCAACTTTAAAAATAAATGTGCAAGCTATTCTTCATAAAGTTTATCTTCCAAAACAAATGGAAAAGTGAATTCACACAAAATTTTAAATTTTATGAAATAAGCTGATTGGAAGTGTAGCAAACTGAGAAGGCTAAAGAAATAATCATTCCAAGAAATGATGGAAGAATAAAAATAATTAATTTTATATTGATTACAAAGTTGGTCATCTCCATATTAAGTGCAGGAATCAGAGAGCCTAAGATAAGGCTTTGGTTTTCTCTCTTGGGCTTAAAAAAACAACAAAAGTCAGAAATAGAATACTGCCATGTGTCTCTTACCTACACACGTTATCTCTTACCAATGAACATTAAAGATATTTAAGAAGTAAAAGTTCAAAGACCATAAGGAAAATGACTCCCATACTATAACAATGCCAAAGAGTTATTTTATCTTTATCTCAGCAATAACATGCAAAGACTTTTTCTAACATATAATGTTTCTCCTAACTTCTCTTTGTTCTGCAAGGTTTGTTTTGGGGTGGGAATTTTTTTTGATGTAACTAAACTGAGATTGAATCATTATCAAAGAAGCAAATGTAGTTCATCACAAAAATAACCACATACATTCCAAGTAGATGAAAAGAAATAGGAAATTAAGCTTTAAACTGGAATCAGAACATCAATTGTATTAAAAGACTCAAGTTTTTTCCTATGTGTGTTTATCAGTGCAGACCATGACATATAATAAAATAAGATTTAGGAACACTCAGTAAAAAATTTTAAAATAAGAACTACAGCTAGAAAAAATACCAAAATTTAAATGAATATTGTATTGGATTAAATTAATATCAATAATTTCTTGTGCTAGCACCAAAACCTAATCCTAACCATTCCATTGGTACACTCTTTGGTTCAGTTGTGTACCTATCTTAAAGAGCTTAACACTGAAGCTCTGAAGAGGACTATAAATACACATGGCAAAATTCAAGTATACCTATGAATGGTCAGGAATATTGCTCAATGATGAAGTACATTCTTCGCATGGATAAGATTCTGGGTTTCATTCCAGAATTTTTAAAAAAAAATGCAAATATACATGACTCCCAATTTTTTACTTATGTGTGAAAACCAGTGTTAGTCACAATTTTTCAGAACAATGTGAAAAGGAAGTCAAGAATCTAGTATAATGTCAACATATATTAAAACTTTTGGTATTGATTTTTCTTTTTTGTGGGTTTCAGGCCACATCTGGAGATGCACAGGAGTTATTCTTGACTTTGTAGTTGGGAGTGACCCCAGGCAGTGCTCGGGAGAGAACCTGTCGTGCCAGGGATTGAACTAGGTCAGCTGCAAGGCAAGTGCCTTACTTCCCATATTATTTCTCCAGTCCATTTTATAACATAAAATGAGCACTGTCAGGAGTAATCTGATTCCTGAGCACAAATACAGGAATGAGCTCTAAATACAACCAAGCATGGCCCCAAACAACAACAACAAAAAGTATCTCCAAACCAACAAAAATAAGAACACAGCAAAATCAAATTTATAAGATGCTGCAAAATTGATTCTAAAATGAAAGTTAATAGAGACCAATGTTTGTATGTTCTTAAAGAAAGGGCTCAAGATACCGCTCTGTCTAACATTCAATATAAGAAGGTCTTTGATTCTGTTGAGACTGAAGCGGTAATCAAAGCCAAAGCCAAACAGGGCATTCAAACTCAATACATCAGGATCCTCCGTGAGCTGTATTACGAATTCACTACCAGGATCTCACCATTCTACAAAGAAGTGATCATCCATGTCAAGAGAGGGGTTCAGCAGGGTGATACCATTTCACCGAAACTCTTCATTGCCACCCTCGAGAACATCATGCGACAACTGGAATGGGAAGGAATGGGAGTGAAGATAGACAGTTGGCAACTACAACACCACTTCGCTGATGACATCGTTCTAATAATACCAAATATTAGCCAAGCGGCACAAATGCTGACTGACTTCAACCATGAGTGTGGAAAGGTAGGACCACAGCTGAATCTCACCAAGACAATGTTTATGAGAAACAGAGTCATTCCTGACGTTCCATTCACTCTCAACAGAACAAACATCTCAGAATGCAGCGGTTATGTGTACCTAGGTCGAGAATTCAACATGACGAATGACCTGGCACCTGAGTTGCACAGGAGGAAGAGAGCGGCTTGAAACGCCTTTAAGACCATCGAAGAAATAGCTAAGAGGATGAAGAAACTCCGGCTCCAGGCACATCTTTTCGACTCCACCGTTCTTCCTGCATTAACATATGCCTCAGAGACCTATGCCCTATGAAAACAGGATGAGAACGCTATTCGGGTCTCCCAAAGAGGAATCAAAAAAGCTATGTTTGGACTATCACACTTCACTCAAGTGAGAGAAGGAATCTGGAGTTCCTACCTCCATCCACGATCAAGAATCAGGGATGTTGTCTTGTTTGCCAAGGCATCGAAAATCAGATGGGCTGGACACGTAATGCGATTTGAAGACAACTAGTGGACTAGAGCCTATACTGACTGGATTCCATGGGACGTCAAAAGATCACGTGGCCATCCACCTATGATATGGTCAGACTTCTTCGTCAAGACTCTGAACAAACGGATTGAGGCTCTTCATATTCCTGAAGCAAATAGACAGGAATTGTTGGGCTACACTAGCATCCAACAGGAACCAATGGAGATATTACTGGTGCCTGCTCGAGCAAATGGATGAGTAATGGGATGTCAAGTGATCAAGTGATCAAAGAGCTGGAGAAGGGGGAAAAGAAGAGCTGAAATAACCTAATTTTTCACACTAGGGAACAAAAAAAGACTAATCCTAAAGTTAGCAGGGCAAAGCTAATAAATATTCGAATCTATGTAAGTGAAATAGAAACTAAAAGGACGATACAAAAGATCAGCAAAATTGAGAACGTGTTTTTTAAATAAATAAAACTTACATTTAGTTAGACTTCCAAGAAAAAATTACATTCAAAGTTTACAAATAAAAAATATTAAAACGAATAGCATAAAAATACAAAGAGACTACAATGAGCAAATGTGTAACACAAATGTAATTTAAAAATGGGTAAAACAGAACATTTCCTCCAAACTGCAATGGGGCCTGCCTGGCTCCCAGGCAACCTCTGATTCCGGAAGTCACACCCACAACCCGCCCCCCAGCGCCATCTTTACAGCACACAGCAACAAAGAACACCGCTGGAGGGAACCACAGCTCCCGGAGAATGCTCCAGGTCCCAAACAGAGCCGATCTCACCGGGAGGTCCCAGATGGAGTAGGAGCCACATCCCGCCTCCTCCAGAGGGAACCCCAGTGACCATGAGTCTCTACAAGCATAGCTCGGGCATGCGGGAACCAGGACATTTTTTCCAAACCTTTGTTGCCCGTAAGCGGCCGCCTGACATCTCCGTATATAAACAAAGTGATCAATGGAAAGTAAATCATCCAACGTTTCTCCCTGAAAATCAGGCTTAACTCTTTTGCAAACCACAACACTCAAAAGGAGAGAGAGAACAGAGGGAAATGCCCTGCCACAGAGGCAGGATGGGAAGGGGGGTCTGGGGGGAGGAAGGGATACTGGGATCCGTGGTGGTGGGAAATGGGCACTGGTGGAGGGATGGGTATTTGAAATAATAAAAAATAAATAAATATTTTAAAAAATGGGTAAAATTCCTAGACGTGCACAAACTTAGGAAGAGTTAACAGTGAAGAAATAGGAAGCCTGAACATAACAATAATGATTTAGATGGAATAATTAAAAACACCCCAATAAAAAAAAAAACCAGGATTCTCTGGAAAATTCTACTAAATATTTAAAGGATAATATAAGTCTTTGTCCAACTCTTTAAAACATTGAAGAGGAAGAATATTTTAAAATTTATTTTACAAGATCAACATTATTTTGACGACAAGAATAGTACCTTACAGGCAAATATCTCCATTATACATAGATACAAAAAATTATCAGATTATTAGTCAACCTAATTCAAAAACGCATAAAAGGATTATACACCATGAAAAGTAAAATGTATATCTTTTATAAAAAGAAGTTTTAACATATATAGATATATACATACTTAACATATTTAACACATACAAACATACATAAAGTATGACAGATCACATTAACAAAATTAAGAATAAAAACCATATAATTATCTCAGATGCAGAAAAGCATTTGACAAAGTTCAACATCCTTTGTGAGTAAAAAATTTAACAAATTAGGTATAGAAGAAATATACTAATTACAATAAAAAGTCATGTATGATAAGTCCATAGCAACTATCAAAATGATTACCGAGATGTGAAGAGTTTTTTCTCACAATAAGGGCTGTGTTAACTATGCACACTCTCACTACTGATAAACAGATAACCGAAAGGCCCAGGTAGAGAAAGTAGGCAAGGAAAAGAAGTGTACAATCATAAAGGAAGAAGTTAACATTTATCTACAGACCACATAATATTACATAAAGGATTTGCAGACTTTTCAAAAGAAATGGCAGAACTAGTGAATAAATTCAGCAAAATTGTAGGATATAGAATTAACATACAAAATTTAGTGTTTCTATATACTTATAATGAACTACCTAAAATAGAATTAAGAAAACCATCTCAAAAAAAAGAAAACCATCTCATTACTTTGCACATGAGTATAATAAACTTTAACACTATTGTATGTAACCCAACAATATTATTTCTTAAACTATAATAAATTTTAAATAAAATATATACATGAAACGCAGAAACAGAATAAAATAATAAAATACTTCTGAATAATTTTGAGATAAAAGACATATACATTGGAAAATATTGGACTTTGATAAAATTAATCGATTTTTATCAAATGGATAGGCTGGAGACTTGGTACAGAGGGTAAGGTGCTTGCCTGGCACACAATCAACCGGGTTAAATTCCTGGAACCTCATGTTGTGCCCTAAGCTGGCTTGGAATGATTTTGAAGTGCAGAAGCGAGAATAACCTTTGAACACCACTGGTATGTACAAAATCAAATATACACACAAATGGAAAGAATTTATACTAAATTATCTATTCTATCCCCCAAGATTATATATATACATTAAATGCAATATTTGTCAAAATCCCGATCACATTTTTTCAGATAGAACATTTCTAAAATTCACATGGAACCATATATATCCCAAATAGTCAAAGACATACTAAATAAAAAATAAAGATAAAACAGGATAGATCATATTTAGGATTGGAGTGATAGCGCAGCAGTACGGTGTTTGCCTTGTGCACAGACAGCCCGGTCGAACTGGGTTCGATTCCACCACCCCTCTTGGAGAGCCCGGCAAGCTACCAAGAGTATCTCACCCGCATGGCAAAGTCTGGCAAGCTACCCGTGACATATTCAATATGCCAAACACAGTAACAACAAGTCTCAAAATGGAGACATTACTGGGCCCGCTTGAGCAAACCATTGAACAATGGGAGGACAGTGTTAACAATGTGTTAACATCACATTTCTTGATTTCAAATTTTATTGCAAAACTCCAGTAATCAAACATTTTATAATAACATAAAGCAATTACATACATTAATGAAAACAGAGAATTCAGATTTACCTGTACACAGTGTCAACTATCTTGTAAAAAGGTGTCAATGAAAAACTGATAGTCGACAGCCCGCCCCCAAGGGCCTGGGTTCCTCTCTGGGCACGCGCAGCTAGAAACAGCCCCTAGGCAGCCGGTTTTTAACCCCTGATCCGCGTGGGACGGGCACAGAGGCCCATCTCTGGGCAACAAAGCTGAACGGCTCCAATTCCAACAGGTACAGCCCGCCCCCAAGGGCCTGGGTTCCTCTCTGGGCACGCGCAGCTAGAAACAGCCCCTAGGCAGCCGGTTTTCAACCCCTGATCCGCGTGGGACGGGCACAGAGGCCCAGCTCTGGGCAACAAAGCTGAACGGCTCCAATTCCAACAGGTACAGCCCGCCCCCAAGGGCCTGGGTTCCTCTCTGGGCACGCGCAGCTAGAAACAGCCCCTAGGCAGCCGGTTTTCAACCCCTGATCCGCGTGGGACGGGCACAGAGGCCCAGCTCTGGGCAACAAAGCTGAACGGCTCCAATTCCAAACAGGAGACATTCCCAACTCCTCGCCCAGTGCCAGGGACTCTTTCCGGAGCCGCGGCCGCTAACGCGGCCGCGAAATATTTTCCCACTACATATGCCATAGGAACCATAAGCTAACTTCTTAGATGGAAACTTCTCTAGTTTAGCTCAGCCACTATAAACACAGTTGCCAATAACTCATAAGCCTATCTTAACTCACACTGCATATCAAGCAGAATAGTAACACTGAACGTGAAGGACTAAACCACACCTCTCACAATGGTAAAGCAACGCAAAAGCCCAACAAACTTTCATATTGAATAGTCTAGCCCAGATGACACCAACAGTACTGTAGTGTTAGACAACCTCTCTGACAAGGAATTCAGAAGGGAGCTACTTAGGATGCTTAGGGAATTAAAAGAAACAATGGAAAGCAATGCCAATAGAAGACAAGAGGATCTGAAGGCAGAAATGAGGAAAATGCAATCAGAAATGTCAGACCTGAAAAATCTCGTAGGCGAATTGAAAAGCTCAGTGGAAGGCCTCAGCAGCAGAGTAACGGCGGCTGAGAACAGAATCAGTGAGCTCGAAGATGAAGTTCAGAGACTCTCCAGAAAAGAGCAGAAAATGGAAAAGAGACTCACAGTTCGGGAACAGATGGCAAGAGAAGATCGTGATGAAACCAAGAGGGGTAACATAAGAATTATTGGAGTCCCAGAGGGACAGGAAGAAAACCTCGATGAAGAAGAAACTGTCAAAGACATCATTGCCACAAATTTTCCAGAGCTGAAGAAAACTTGTGACCACATTCAGGAGGAGCGAAGGGTACCAGCTAGAAGAAATCCGAATAAAAATACCCCAAGACACATTCTGATCAAAATGACCAAAACCTTAGACAGAGACAAAATTCTGAAAGCAGCAAGATCGAAGAAAGAAATCTCTTACAAAGGAGCATCCTTAAAATTCACAGCTGATTTTTCTGATGAAACCCTCATGGCCCGAAAACAGTGGTGGGACATAGTAAAAAAACTCAATGAAATAAATGCCTCCCCAAAAATACTTTTCCCAGCAAGACTCTCATTCATAATAGAAGGAACAACACACAGTTTCACAGACAAACAACAGCTCAGGAACTTCATAGACTCAAAACCATGGTTACAAGAACAACTAAATGGGCTACTTTAAGGCAAGAAAGGCCCCTCAAATACACCAAATTTTAACAGAACAATGGCACAAAATCCCATAACAATAATCTCTCTCAATGTCAATGGGCTAAACGCACCAATTAAAAGACATAGAGTGGCAGGATGGATTAGAAAATTGAACCCAACATTCTGCTGCCTGCAAGAAACGCATCTCAATAGTCAAAGCAAACACAGACTCAGAGTCAAAGGCTGGAAAACAATCCTACAGGCAAACAGCTCCCATAAAAAAGCTGGGGTAGCCATCCTTATATCAGACCACATCGATTTCAGAGTGAGGAAGGTCATAAGAGACAGTGAAGGCCATTTCTTATTGATCAGAGGATCTGTACAACAGGAAGAACTTACAATAATAAATGTATATGCACCTAATGAGAGACCAGCAAAGTACTTAAAACAACTACTCATAGATTTGGAAAAAGACATCAATAGCAACACAATACTAGTGGGAGACTTCAACACTGCTTTGTCACCTCTTGATAGATCAACCAGACTCAAGCTTAGCAAGGACATACTTCATTTGAGGGAAACAATGGAAGAAAGGGACTTAGTAGATATATACAGGACACTTCATCCACAAAAAGCTGAATACACATTCTTCTCAAGCGTCCATGGAACATTCTCCAAGATAGACCACATGCTGAGCCACAAAACATGCCTCCATAAAATTAGGAAGGTAGAGATTGTATCAACAATCTTCTCAGACCATAATGCGCTGAAATTAGAAGTAAATCACACACAAAAACAGAAAACTAAATCAAACACCTGGAAATTAAACAGTGCACTATTGAACAACGAGTGGATTAGACAGGAAATCAAAGAGGAAATCAAAAGATTCCTAGAAACGAATGAAAATGAGAACACGAGTTACCAAAACTTATGGGACACAGCAAAGGCTGTGTTAAGAGGAAAGTTTATAGCTCTACAAGCATTCCTTAGGAAGGAGGAGCGAGCACACATAAGTAACCTAACCTCACAGCTTAAGAGCTTGGAGAAGGACCAAAAAAAGGAGCACAACCCGAACAGGAGAAAGGAAATAATAAAACTCAGAGCAGAGATTAACGAGATGGAAACCCAAAAAACAATCCGAAAGATCAATGAAACCAAGAGCTGGTTCTTTGAGAAAATTAACAAGATCGATAAGCCTCTAGCAAAACTCACAAAGAAAGGGAGAGAGAAAACCCTAATAAACCGTATCAGAAATGAAAACGGGGTCATTACAACAGAAACCACAGACATTCAGAGGATCCTCAGGGAGTACTTTGAGAAGCTTTATGCCACGGAACATCAAAACCTCGAGGAAATGGATAAATTCCTAGACTCCTACAGACTCCCAAGGCTGAACCAAGAAGACCTGGAATACCTGAACAGACCTATCACCATCAAGGAAATTGAAATGGTAATAAAAAGTCTCCCCAAGCACAAAAGTCCTGGCCCGGATGGATTCACTAGTGAATTCTTCCAAATCTTTAAAGAGGACTTACTCCCAATGCTCTTTAAGCTTTTCCACGAAATTGAAATATCAAAAACACTTCCAAACAGTTTCTACGAAGCAAATATCACACTGATACCAAAAGCAGACAGAGATACCACAAAGAAAGAGAATTACAGGCCGATATCCCTGATGAACACAGATGCAAAAATCCTCAACAAACTACTGGCAAATAGAATCCAACTACTCGTTAAAAAGATCATACACCATGACCAAGTAGGATTCATCCCAGGGATGCAAGGATGGTTTAACATTCGGAAATCAATCAACATAATCCACCATATCAACAAAAGAAAAGATAAAAAGCATATGATCATATCAATAGATGCAGAGAAAGCATTTGATAAGATCCAGCACCCCTTTATGATGAAAACCCTAGCCAAAATGGGTATAGAGGGGACCTTCCTCAACATAATTAAAGCCATCTACCACAAGCCTACAGCAAGCATCATCCTCAATGGGGAAAAACTGAGAGCCTTCCCTCTAAGATCAGGGACGAGACAGGGATGCCCACTCTCTCCACTGCTGTTCAATATAGTACTGGAAGTACTTGCAATAGCGATTAGGCAGGAAAAAGATATTAAGGGCATTCAGGTAGGAAAGGAAGAAATCAAGCTCTCACTATTCGCAGATGATATGATACTCTACTTAGAGAACCCAATAATTTCCACCAAAAAACTTCTAGAAACAATAGACTCGTATAGTAAAGTTGCAGGTTATAAAATCAATACCCAAAAGTCCATGGCTTTCCTATACGCAAACAGTGAGAGAGAAGAAAGCAACATGAAAAAAACAATCCCATTCACAATTGTGCCCCAGAAAATCAAGTACCTAGGAATCAGCTTAACTAAGGAAGTAAAGGACCTGTACAAAGAAAACTACAAAACGCTACTTCAGGAAATAAAAGAGGACATGAGGAAATGGAAAGATATCCCCTGCTCATGGGTCGGGAGACTTAACATTGTCAAAATGGCAATACTACCGAAAGCATTGTATAAATTCAATGCAATCCCTATAAGGATACCCATGACATTCTTCAAAGAAATGGAGCAAACACTCTTGAAATTTATATGGAACAATAAGCCCCCACGAATAGCTAAAGCAATTCTTGGGAAAAAGAAAATGGGAGGAATCAACCTCCCGAACTTCAAACTGTACTACAAAGCAGTAATAATTAAAACAGCATGGTACTGGAACAAAGGCAGAACTGCAGACCAATGGAACAGGGTTGAATACACTGACATCTCTCCTCAATCATATGCTCATCTAATCTTTGATAAAGGTGCAAGTAATGTGAAGTGGAGTAAGGAAAGCCTCTTTAATAAATTGTGTTGGCATCACTGGACGGCTACATGCAAAAAATAGGCTCAGAACTCTGCCTAACACCATGTACAAAAGTAAGATCAAAATGGATTAAAGACCTCAACATCAGACCAGAAACCATAAGGTACATTGAAGATAAAGTTGGCAAAACCCTCCATGACATTGAAGCTAATGGTATCTTCAAAGATGCCACGCCACTGGCCGAGCAAGTGAAAACAGAGATAGATAAATGGGACTATCTTAAACTAAGAAGCTTCTGCACCTCCAAAGAAACAGTGACCAAAATACAAAGACAGTCTACAGAATGGGAAAGGATATTCACTGAATACACATCTGACAAGGGGTTGATATCCAGGATATACAAAATACTGGTTAAACTCCACAAGAAGAAAACATCCAACCCCATCCAAAAATGGGGCAATGAAATGAACAGAAACTTTCTCAAAGAAGAACTCCGAATGGCAAAAAAGCACATGAGAAAATGCTCTACATCATTAATCATCAGGGAGATGCAGATCAAAACCACAATGAGATACCATCTCACACCTCAGAGACTGGCCCACATTCAAAAGAACAAAAGCAACCGATGCTGGCGTGGGTGTGGCGAGAAAGGGACACTCCTTCACTGTTGGTGGGAATGTCCACTGGTTCAGCCCTTCTGGAAAACAGTATGGACGATTCTCAAAAAATTAGAAATTGAGCTCCCATTTGACCCAGCAATACCACTCCTGGGAATATATCCCAGAGAGGCAAAAATGTATAGTCGAAGTGACATCTGCACTTGTTTGTTCATTGCAGCACTCTTTACAATAGCCAGAAACTGGAAGAAACCTGAATGCCCAAGAACAGATGACTGGTTAAAGAAACTTTGGTACATCTACACAATGGAGTACTATGTAGCTCTTAGAAAAGATGAAGTCATGAAATTTACATACAAGTGGTACATTATGGAAAGTATCATGCTAAGCGAAATGAGTCAGAAAGAGAGGGATAGACATAGAAAGATTGCATTCATCTGGGGGATATAAAGTAACAAAGTATGAGATTAATACCCAAGAATAGCTGAGATCAGCACCAGGAGGTTTACTCCATAACTTAGAGGCCAGCCGGGTATCCTAGAGGAAAGGGCAGTTCAGATAGAGAAGGGAGCACCAAATAAAGGATGTTTGGAGGATCCTCCCAGGAGGGGAGATGCATGTCGAAAGTAGACTATGGACTGAACATGTTTGCCACTCAATGCCTCTTTTGCAGACCACAACACCCAAAAGGAGAGAGAGAACACAGGGGATTGCCCTGCCACAGAGACAGGGGGGATGGGGGGATGGGGGTGGGAGGGATATTATCCATGGTGGTGGAAAATGGGCACTGGTGGAGGGATGGGTATCTGATCATTGTATAATTGAAACCAAAGCACAAAAAATTGTAAATCTACAACTTTAAAAAAAATAAAATAAAATAAAGGGAAAAAAAAAAGAAAATAAAAAAAAAAAAAAGAAAAACTGATAGTCACCAACAAATAATGTGGAAACTGCAAATTCACATGAAGAATGAATATGTAAAAAAATTTAAAACAGCCATACCCCTAGAGCTTAAGTACTGACAAAAAGTAACTCAAAACATAGATGTAAGACCTAAAGCAATAAAATTTCTAGAAGAAAATGTAGAAGAAAAGTTCCTTTATTTACTGATGATGGCTTTGATGTTTTAAAGAGGACACCAAAAATACAGACTACAAAAGCAAAACTAAATATGTGGAATTATAACACTGTAGCACGGTCCTCCCATTGTTCATCGATTTGCTCAAGTGGGCCCAATAACATGTCCATTGTAAGACATGTTACTGTTTTTGGCATATCAAATACGTCACGGGTAGCTTGCCAGGCTTTGCCATGTGTGCAAGATACTCTCAGTAGCTTGCCGGGCTCTCTGAGAGGAGCAGAGGAATCAAACCCAGGTTGGCCAGGCCGGCTGTGTATAAGGCAAATAGCCAACCCTCTGTGCTATTGCTCCAGCTTATGTGGGACTATATTAAACTAAAAATATATCTTCAAATTAAAGAAAACAGTCCACAAAATAAAAATTCAACTTACAAAACAATCACAATCACGATCATCCTGTTGTTCGTCGATTGCCTCGAGCAGGCACCAGTAACGTCTCCTTCGTCCTAGCCCTGAGATTCTAAAAAGTGCCACATTCAAGGCTCTTTCAGGGTTAGGAGAATGAGACCCATCATTGTTACTGGTATTTGGCATATTGGGTACACCATGGGGAGTTTGCCAGACTCTGCCGTGTGGGCAGGTTACATTCTGTAGCCGCCAGGTTGTCCAAAGCAAGAATGAGATAATAAGATAAGTGCAGCTGCAAATGCGGTCGCACGCTTCCAGGAGCTGGGTTTTATAGTCTCTGGGTCTTGGCCATTGATGGGATTACATGGCACCGGGGGGGGGGGGGGGAGGGGGGGAGTTGGTGGGTGTGACCCCTGCCTACTGGAAGATGGAGGATCTGGGTGGCAGATGCTCAGCCCCAATCTGAGCAGGTTGGAGACTGCATGCCTTTGTTCCTCTGCCGGTATCTTCATGCATGTGGAGAGTGGTCTCAGCATGGTTGTGGCTGGTTCCAAAGGTCTTTGGCTGCCAGGGCTCTTCTCGGGGCGGGGAGGGAAACTCAACCCGCCCCCCTCCAAGGGGCCCCAGCGAGGACAGCCAGGCGCAGGGGCAGGAGACTCTCAACTTACAAAACAAAAGAAATTATTTGCCAACCATTTAACTGATAAGGAACTAGGTAAAGGTAAAGGTAAAGGCCCTCCCGTTGATCATCGATTTGCTCGAGTGGGCCCAGTAACGTCTCCATTGGAGACTTTGTTGTTACTGTGTCTAGCATATCGAATACTCTCGGTAGCTTGCCAGGCTCTCCGAGAGGGGCAGAGGAATCGAACTCGGGTCGGCCATGTTGGCCGCTTGTAAGGTGAACGCCCTACCCGCTGTGCTATCGCTCCAGTCCCCAATCAACATAATATGCAAACAACTCATACCACTAATAGCTCTCTCTCTATGTATATATATACATATTCAAGTATTTTTCCATTTTATATATATAACTCCATGCCTGACTGTCCTCACCAGGGCCTGACAGCTGAAGACCTCCGGGACCCAGTCAAAGTCATGCTGAGACCACTCTCCACATGCTTGGATGAGCGTCACGCATAAAGGAACCGGCAGAGGAACCCAGGTGTGCAGGACCTGGGACTGAGATGTCCAAGCCTGCAAGGTTTGGGACTAGACCTTGCAATAGCTAGACAGTTACACCCACCAACTGCCGTGTAACCCCAACAACGGCCAGGATCCAGAGATTATCACACCAAGCTCCCAGAAGAGAACAAAGCAGAATCTCCTACCCCGTGCCTGAGTGTCCTCACAAAGACTCGGCGACTGAAAACCTCCAGAACCAGCCACAACCATGCTGAGACCATTCTCCACATGCATGAAGGTACTGGCAGAGGAACAAAGGCATGCGGGTCCCAGGGCTGAGATCCCCAAGCCTGCTCGGACCGGAACTGAGCATCCTCAACCCAGATCCTCCATCTTCCAGTAGGCGGGGGTCACACCCACCAACTTCCCCCCACCGCCGTGTAATCCCATCAACCGCCAAGACCCAAAGACTATAAAACCCAGCTCCTGGAAGCGCGCAGCCACGGATGCCTTATTATCTCATTCTTGCTTTTGACAACCTGGCAGGCCACTGAATGTAAACTGCCCACACAGCAGAGTCTGGCAAACTCCCCATGGTGTACCCAATATGCCAAATACCAGTAACAATGATGGGTCTCATTCTCCTAACCCTGAAAGATCCTTGAATGTGGCATTTTTTAGAGTCTCAGGGCTAGGACAAAGGAGACGTTACTGGTGCCTGCTCGAGGCAATCGACGAACAACAGGATGATAATGATCGTGATATATATAACATATATGTGATATATATAAATACATAATATATATATATCACTAGAGCAATAGCACAGAGGGTAGGGTGATTGCCTTGCACGCAGCTGACCCAGGTTCGATTCCTGTGTCGCTGTTGGAGAGCCTGGCAAGTTACCAAGAGTATCCCGCCCTCACGGCAGAGCCTGGCAAGTTCCCTGTGGCATATTCTATATGCCAAAGACAGTAACAACGAATCTCACAATGGAGACATTACTGGTGCCCACTCAAGCAAATCGATGAACAACAGGAGGACAGTGCTACAGTAATACATATATAACATATATATAACATGTTCTATATAATGGATAAAATATTTAAATTGGCATTTCTTCCAAATAAGACATACAACAGCCCACAGACCCATGAAAATGTCCTCGATATCACTAATCATCAGAGAAATCAGAAGACTGTTATCAAAAAGACAAGATAACAAGTGTTATCTTGGGTATGGAGAAGAAAAATCCTTGTATACTGCTGGTAGGTGTATAGATTGGTGTAATAGTTTCCTATGGGAAATAATTTCCTTTAAAAATAAAGTATATAACTTCCATTTTATACTACAGAACAAGAACTGTATTACTACAGAGCACCGACAGTTCTACTCTTATATAGATTTTTAAAAATATGACTGAGAGATGGATTTTTAGAAAAATAATGAATTCAGGAAAGAAGAAAATCTGAGTCCAGGCCATGGTGTTCCCTGGGTACTGATATGAACAACTGAGTGTGAATTTCCCGCTGCCAAATTTATCAAATAAAAATGCACAACACTCACACAAATTTGAATGGCAGATAAACAACAACTTTTTTGGTATAAGCATATCTCATGCAAAATCTGGGACATACTTTTCAAAAGAATTTGTAAATTTACTAAGCAGTATACATTTTATCTGGCAACCATAGCTGGGAAGTCTCCGAAAAACTGTGCATAATGAACTTCAGATCATTGCCCAAAGAGGTAAAAGACAAGATTATTTATATACAGGCTCACAATCCCTCTGTTCAATATTTGCAGTGGTGGAAACGTGAAGTAACAGAAAACAATGGAGCTGAAGCTAATTGCTACTGGTCAAGCCACATCTGCATAGCACTAGTTGTTGCAACAATACGGAACATAAAGTGGGACTGATATAATATTCGTTAGCATTTAAAAAAATGCCCATCAATACCTACATTAGTTGTGCAATAGAAAACTTCACATTTTGCTGTGGGAATATGGCTTGAAAATTGACTCAGAACTATCAACTCTCTCCACTCTAATTGGATGTGGGTAATGGAAGTAAAACACAACAGCAATACAAACATGGAATGCAACCTCAAAATAAAAAAGAGTCAGGCGGCTTTCAAGAGAACTCCAGCAGAAGACACATTCATTGTGACAACTGTTCTTAACTAACAAGATCACCATAAGTCAGTGCTGGGAAAAGAACGTCACTTCTTATTGAGTATTCATTGTCAGGCAGAGACAAGCAAACGAGACTCTCTATCTGGATCAAAGTAGAGGTAGATAAGAGCAACTGGGGTACTTGGCCTCTGCCACAACTGATTACAAAATTTAAACAAAGAGTTCTGATATCTCTGTAAGAATTCCAAAGGGAATTCTGCCTGAATAAATCCTGAAATGCAGCTCCCAAAAAACATCAGTGAGAGGAGGAGAGATTTTGCCTCTAGGAGGAACTGAAAGATTTACTTAAGTAGGCACTGTCAGCACTGTCCTCCCATTGTTCATCGATTTGCTCAAGGGGGTCCAATAATGTCTCCATTGTGAGACTTCTTGTAATTGTGTTTGGCATATTGAATATGTCACGGGTAGCTTGCCAGGCTTTGCCGTGCAGACAAGATACTCTCGGTAGCTTGCCGGGCTCAGCTCTCCAATTGTACAAGCAGTATCCAGCCAGGTTAAAAATAAACCACCAATTGAAGTGCTGAGAACTAGGCCACCTACTGAACTACAACTACAACTACAACAACTACTGAATTACACCTACTGAACTACAACTAGCTTCTGTCTATCAGGGACCGGAGGCAGAGGGTTAAGTTCTCCCATAAGAGCCCTCTGCCCCAGCCCTGTTTCAGAACCCAGATCATCACCAGACACTGTCTTTTTTATTTGGCTAATCTTGTGTTTAAAAGTTTATGAAATGCTAAAGGCATCCTAACATCAGACCCACCAATGTGCCCAAGTCAGTTCAATAGCAGCCAGAGAAATATTGAGCTAGCAGGAGAAACCTTCTATCTTTCGATGGATTCTGTGTTTTTCATATTAGAAAAATCCAATTTTTGTGTAAGAAAAAAAGAAAATATCACATTATACTTTTGGTTAGGAGCTTGTTTTATTTTAGTTAAAAATAATTGTTTAAAAATTAAATTATCTTGGGCCTAGAGAGATAATACACCAGGTAGAGTGTTTGCCTTGTATATGGCCGATCCAGATTCAATTCCTGGCATCCCATATGGTTTTCTGAGCACTTCCAGGACTAGAGCCAAGAGTTATCCCTGAGCATTGCTGAGTGTGGCCAAAAGACAAAACAATACAAAATAAAAAACAACTCCAAAGATATATAGTCTATTTTTTATATGTTGCAATTGGAGTCCATTTCCTAAAGCAGTTAGTTACCATCTGTGTGAATAAAGTTACTTCACTGTAGAGATGTCCCCTAAAAAAAACACTGAGATGCCTTAAAAGATGGGTGCCTGGTTCCCATCTGAGGGGAAAGCAGTGGTATAAGGGTAGCAAAGAGTCATTTACTGGTAGGAATTTGTAAGCTACTTTAATTAAACACAATAGTATGATTCAGATTCATTAATCTAGAATACAAAACTTGGAATAAATTTTTACTTAAGTAAATATTCTCCAAATCAAATGAGACATTCTCAGCATTCACATAAAGCGCCAGTGCAGTTTTTGATGGATAACGAGTGAGTTTGAGGACCTCATCTTTTAACTTTGCCAAAAATTAATTTTCCTGATTTCTGCTTGATTTCTAACTTAATAATTGCCAGAAGAAATTAATCAAAGATTTTGTGTTTCTAAAATATACCATTTTAGCCTGGTCTTCATTCTCCCCAAGGTCAGTCAGTGCTCAAACCTGGAACTTGGCTTTCTCCACGCATGCTTCCCAGGTGTCCTCTAGGACCCTGGGATGCTCACCATCCCTGAGCCTCTTGCTGTTCGTCCCCAAAGCTGTGCCCAGTCTTCTTCCTCCCCCAGGTTGTACCCCCCCAACACACAGGTACCCATAGGGTGTGGCCTCTTCAAAAGAGGGGGTGGCCTCTGTAGAAGTGGACGTGGTTTAATTTAGGGCTGGCAGCCACTCACGCAGCCACAAAGAGTTTACCCACACCCAGCAATCTCATGTAACATCTCAGTCTCCATACCTCCACAGCAACATGAAGAAACTTCGCAAATCCCCACCACAAGGGGAGGATGATGAAAAGAGTCCAGAAGCCTCAGTAGGTGCTACTTACTTAAGGGACCTCTCTGAGAAAGAATTCAGATATGAAATAATGAAGATATTCAATGAACTCAATAAAATAGTGAGACAGATATCCAGTAAATTAAAGGAGGACATGAAAGAAACAATCGAGAAAATATGGGAAGAAATGAGAGCAGAAATTGGGAAACTATGTACAGAAATGTCACGAATAAAAGATCCGTAGATGAAATGAAAAGCTCAGTCTGTGCCCTCAACACTAGAATGGCCACAGCTGAACAGAATCAGTGCACGAAGCCTACAGGTAAGAACAAACAATGGCAAGAGACCACAAAATAGATCTAGAGTGAATCAGGGTCCTAGGAGATGATTACAAGAGGAACAACATTAGAATCATTGGAGTACCTGAAGGTCAGAGAAACAATCCCAATGAAAAAGCCACAGTTAAACAAATCATTGCTGGAAAGTTCCCAGAGCTGGACAATGCAGCCATTCAGATTCAAGGAGCCCGAAGGGTGCCAGATAAAAGAGACCCTTAAAAAAAAAAACACTCCAAAACATATCATAGTTAGAATGATGGATGCCACAGATAGAGACACAATACTGCAAGCAGCAAGGTCAAAGAAGGAAATCCCATACAAAGGAGCACCCCTTAGACTCACAGCAGACCTATCATAGGAAACCCTCTAAGCCCAAAAGCAATGGTGGAATATACTGAAAAAAATTCACCGAAATGAACACTTCACCAAGAATGCTCTATTCAGCTAAACTCTCACTCAAACTCAAAGGAACAGTACACTATTTTCTGGATAAACAGCAGCTCAAGAATCAAAACCAAACCGAAAAGAAGGGCTAAAGGAGCTACAGTAACACAAGACAAACCCTACAAGCACAACAAACTCTTACAGAAAGATGGCATAAAACCCCTAATAATAATCTTTCTCAACGTCAATGATTTAAATTCACCAATGAAGAGACATAGAGTGGTGAAATGGATTCAGAGACAGAACCCAGCATTTGGCTGGGTCATAAGAAACTCATCTGAACAGTCAGAGCAAACAAATACTCAAAGTTAAAGGATGGAAAACAATCCTGCAAGTAAACAGCTCCCTCAAAAAAGTTGGTTTGGCCATACTAGTATCCGACAACATAAATTTCAGGTTGAAAAAGATTAGAAGAAACAGAAAAGGCCATTTTCTATTTATCAAGGGATACGTACAACAGGAAGAAATCACACTCTTAAATGTATATGCACCTAATGAGGGAATAGCTAAATAAACTTCAAACAACTGCTAAGCGATTTTAAGGGGGACATTGCTAGCAACACAATAGTAGCTGGAGACTTCAACATCATCTTATCACCTCTGTATAGATCAAGAAGAACAAAACTAAGCAAGTAAACATTGGCTCTGAAGGAAAAATAGAAGAGAGAGAGCTTATAGACATATACAGGGCTTTACACCCCAAAGAGAAAGAATACACATTTTTCTCCAGTGCACAGAGAACATTTTCCAAAATAGACCATGGGCTAGGCCACGAAACATACCTCAATAGAATCAGGAAGATAGAAATAGCATCAACCATATTTTCAGACCACGATGCACTGAAGATAGAAGTGAATCACATACAGACACGGAGAACTAAATCAAACACCTAAAAATTAAACAACTCAACATTGAACAATGAGTACGTCAGGAAGGAAGTCAAGGAAGAAAACAAGAGATACCTGGAAACAAATGAGAATGAAGACACAAGCTACCAGAACCTACGGGATGCATCTAAAGGCATACTAAGGAGAAAAAATTCATAGCTCTGCAAGCATTTCTCAGGAAGTAAGAAAGGGCCCACATAAACAGCTTGACTTCACAGCTCAAGAACTTATAAAAGGACCAATAAAAGGAGCCCAAACCAGGCAGAAGGAAAGAGATCATAAAACTTAGAGCAGAAATCAATGACATGGAAACAAAAAAACAATCCAAAAGATCAATGAAACTAAGAGCTGGTTCTTCAAGAAAATAAACAAGATAGATAAACCACTAGCAACACTCACAAAGAAACAGAGAGATAAAACCCTAATAAACCGAATCAGAAATGAGAAGGGGGATACCACAATAAAACCAAAGAAATTCAAAAGATCATCAGAAACTACTTTGAAAGTCTGTATGCCACAAAAAAGAGAACCTAGATGAAATAGATAAATTCCTGGATTCTTATAATCCCCCAAGGCTGAATCAAGAAGATCTAGAGTACCTGAAGAGTCCTATTAACATCAAGAAAATTGAAACTGTAATCACAAGTCTTCCCAAAAACAAAAGCCAAAATCCAGATGGATTCACTAGGGAATTTTTCCAAACATTGAAAGAGGACCTATTGACAGTAATTCTCAAGCTCTTCCAGGAAATTGAAGACACAGACATCTCCCAAACAGTTTCTATAAACCTCATATCTCTCTAATACCAAAAGGAAACAAAGACACCACAAGAAAAGAAAACTTAGGCCCATATCCCTGATGAACATGGATGCGAAGATTCTCAATAAAATGCTAGCAGAGAGAATTCACCAAATCATCAAAAAGATCATACACCATTACCAAGTGAGGTTCATCCAGGAAATGCAAGGATGGTTTAACATTCGTAAATCAATCAACATAATACATCTTATAAACAAAAAAAAAAGCATATGATCATATCAATAGATGCAGAGAAAGCATTTGACAAGATCCAGCACCCGTTTATGATGAAAACCCTCACCAAAACATGTATAGAGGGGACTTTCCTCAATATAAAGTCATCTACCACAAGCCTACAGCAAGCATCATCCTCCATGGGGAAAAATTGAGAGCTTTCCTTCTAAGATCAGGGACTAGACAAGGATGCCCACTCTCTCCACTGCTGTTCAATATAGTACTGGAAGTATTGCAATAACAGTTAGGCAAGAAAAAGATATTAAGGGCATTCAGGCAAGAAAGGAATAAATCAAGCTCTCACTATTCTCAGATGATATGATACTATACATAGATAACCCTAAAAGCTTCAGCAAGAGAATCGGCCCCTCCTCTCCGGGTGGGTAGGGGGAGCCCAAGCCGGGAGCCACTCCTCCCCCCAGCGGTGCACCTTTTCCCAGTGAACTCCAGCGGGGAGACCCCCGCCCCAGGTCCAGCCCCGTGGGACTATCCACCATCCCTCCTCCATTCCAGGATCCTGGATGGGAATGACCTGGGATGGGCTAGGGGCGTGGCCACCACGAAGGGGCGTGGCCTCTCGAAGTGGGCGTGGCCTTCTCCTGGGCGGGAGGCCCCTCAGTTATATCTCCCACTCCCAGCACTCAGGACTTTAATCTCACAACTTGTCGCCTAATACCAACCAAAAATTTCTCACTACTTCTACTACAATACAACATCCCACTCGCCTACTCCATTTCTAACAAAAGATCTGTTTGAAATGAGCTATACAAGCTCAGTACTAAATAGCACCTCCTCCAAAGTTTCACTCAATGTCGGTTATAAAACAAAGAATAATGCCTGATTGAGAAGAAGGTCAGACTCAGAAAGGTAGAAGGGTGACTACCATCGACCACTCTTATCCAAAAATCCTTTCCCACCATAAGAGGGAGCAGTACCTGTGATTTCAGGGTTCCACCTCTAGGCAACCAAAACAACATGAAGAAACAGTGCAAATCTCCACCACAAGGAGAATACGAAGAAAAGAATCCCAAATCCTCAACTGAGGTTCTCCACAAGTATGCTCTCTTCGATAAAGAACTCCAGGATGAAATGTAGAGAGTGTTCAAGGATCTACTCAAAGAATCAATGCAAGAGATATACAGAAAACTAAAAGAAGAAATGAAAGAAACAATAGAACAGATATTCGAGAAAATACAGGAAGAAATGAGAGCAGAAATATAGAAGCTACAAAAGGAAGTCTCACAAAAAAAGGATTCAGAAGATGAAATTAAAAAGTCAGTAAGTGCCCTTAGGAATACGATAAGTGCAGCTGAAGAGAGGATCAGCAAGCTTGAAGATGAGCAACAGAAACCCCATAGAGAACAACAAGCGATAGGAAAAGACCTCAAAATGGCTCTAAGGAGAATCAGACACCTAGGGGATGATGCCAAGAGGAACATTAGAATCATTGGAGTACCAGGACAGGGAGACAACCCCAATGAAAAAGCTACAGTCAAAGAAATCATTGCTGAAAAGTTCCCAGAGTTAAGGAAGGCAGACATCCAGATCCAAGGAGCCAGAAGGGTACCAGCTAAAAGAGACCCCAGAAAAAACACTCCAAGGCATATCATAGTCAGAACGATGGATGCTGTGGACAGAGAAACAATAAGCAGCAAGGTCAAAGAAGGAAATTACATACAAAGGAGCACCCCTTAGATTCACAGCAGACCTATCAGAGGAAACCCTCCAAGCCCGAAAGCAATGGTGGGATATAGTGAAAAAACTCAAAGAAATGAACGCATCACCAAGAATACTCTATCCAGCTAAACTCTCACTCAAATTCAATGGAACGATACACCACTTTGTAGATAAATAACAGCTCAGGAACTTCATAGACTCAAAACCAAATCTAAAAGAAGGACTAAAGGGACTTCTGTAAGATAAGAAGGAAAACACGTATAAACACAACCAACTCCTACAGAAAGATGGCACAAAACCCCATGACAATAATCTACCTTAATGTCAATGGTCTAAATGCACCTTCCAAGAGACACAGAGTGGCAAAATGGATCCAGAAACTGAAACCAACATTCTGCTGTCTACAAGAAACTCATCTGAACAATCAGAGCAAACACAGACTCAAAGTTAAAGGATCAAAAACAGTCCTGCAAGCGAACAGCTCCCTCAAAAAAGCTGGGGTGGCCATACTAGTATCTGACAACATTAATTTCAGGCTGGAAAAGATTAGAAGGGACAGTGAAGGCCATTTTCTCTTCATCAAGGGATACGTACAACAGGAAGAAATCACATTCCTAAATGTATACGCACCTAATGAAGGAACAGCTACATACTTAAAACAACTGCTACAGATTTTAAGGATGAGATTGCTAGAAATGCAATAGTAGTTGGAGACTTCAACATCGCCTTATCACCTCTGGATAGATCAACAAGAACAAAACTCAGCAAGGAAACATTGGCTTTAAATGAAGAAATAGAAGGGAAAGGACTTATAGACATATACAGGGCTTTACACCCCCAAAAGAAAGAATACACATTCTTCTCCAGTGCGCATGGAACATTTTTCAAAATAGACTATGTGCTAGGCCCCAAGACATACCTTAATAGAATAAGAAAGATAGAAATAGTATCAAGAATCTTTTCAGACCATGATGCACTGAGGATAGAAGTTAATCACACACAGACACGGAGAACCAAATCAAGCACCTGGAAACTAAACAACTCACTGCTGAACAATGAGTGGATCAGGAAGTAAGCCAAGGACGAAATCAAAAGGTACCTGGAAACAAATGAGAATGAAGACACGAGCTACCAGAATTTATGGGATGCAGCTAAAGCTGTTTTAAGGGGAAAATTTACAGCACTGCAAGCATATCTCAGGACGGAAGAAAGGATGCACATAAGCAACTTGACTTCACAGCTCAAGGTCTTAGAAAAGGATCAACAGAAGGAGCCCAAATCGGGCAGAAGGAAAGAGATAATAAAACTTAGAGCAGAAGTCAATGACATGGAACCCAAAGAAACAATCCGAAAGATCAATGAAACTAAGAGCTGATTCTTTGAGAAAATAAACAAGATAGATAAACCACTAGCAACACTCACAAAGAAACAGAGAGATAAAACCCTAATAAACCGAATCAGAAATGAGAAGGGGGATACCACAATAAAACCAAAGAAATTCAAAAGATCATCAGAAACTACTTTGAAAGTCTGTATGCCAGAAAACAAGAGTACCTAGAAGAAATAGATAAATTCCTGGAATCCTATAATCTCCCAAAGCTGAATGAAAAAGATCTAGAGTACCTGAATAGACCTATTAACATCAAGGAAATTGAAACTGTAATCAAAAGTCTTCCCAAAAACAAAAGCCAAAATCCAAATGGATTCACTAGGGAATTTTTCCAAACATTGAAAGAGGACCTATTGACAGTAATTCTCAAGTTTTTCCAGGAAATTTAAAAAACAGAAACTCTCCTAAACAGTTTCTATGAATCCCATATCTCCCTAACACCAAAAGGAAACAAAGACACCACGAGAAAAGAAAACTACAGGCCGATATCCCTGATGAACACAGATGCGAAAATTCTCAACAAAATACTAGCAAATAGAATTCAACTACTCATCAAAAAGATCATACACCATGACCAAGTAGGATTCATCCCGGGGATGCAAGGCTGGTTTAACACTCGGAAATCAATCAACATAATCCACCATATCAAGAAAAGAAAAATAAAAATCATATGATCATATCAATAGATGCATAAAAAGCATTTGACAAGATCCAGCACCCATTTATGATAAAAACCCTAGCCAAAATGGGGATAGAGGGGACTTTCCTCAATATAGTTAAAGCCATCTATCACAAGCCTACAGCAAGCATCATCCTCAATGGGGAAAAACTGAGAGTTTCCTTCTAAGATCAGGAATGAGACAAGGATGCCCACTCTCTCCACTACTCTTCAGTATAGTACGGGAAGTACTTGCAATAGCGATTAGGCAAGAAACAGATATTAAGGGCATCCAGATAGGAAAGGAAGAAATCAAGCTCTCACTATTCGCAGATGATATGATACTATACTCAGAGAACCCTAAAACCTCTACCAAGAAACTCCTAGAAATGATAAACTTGTATAGTAAAGTTGCAGGCTATAAAATTAATACTCAAAAGTCCATGGCTTTCCTATACACAAATAGTGAGAGAGAAGAAAATGACATGAAGAAAACAATCCCATTCACAATTGTACACCAGAAAATCAACTACCTAGGAATTAGTATAACTAAGGAAGTAAAGGACCTGTACAAAGAAAACTACAAAACGCTACTTCTCGAAATAAAAGATGACGCGAAGAAATGGAAAAATATCCCCTACTCATGGATGGGGAGAATTAATATTGTGAAGATGGCAATACTTCCCAAAGCACTGTACAGATTCAATGTGATCCCTATTAGGATACCCATGACATTATTCAAAGAAATGGAGCAAACACTCCTGAAATTTATATGGAACAATAAGACCCCTCAAATAGCTAAAGCAATTCTTGGGAAAAAGAAAATGGGAGGAATTAACCTCCTGAACCTCAAACTCTATTACAAAGCAGTAATAATTAAAACAGAGGGGTACTGGAACAAAGGCAGAGCTACAGACCTATGGAACAGGGTTGAATATACTGACATCTCCCCTCAAACATATGATCATCTAATCTTTGATAAAGGGGCAGGAAATGCGAAGTGAAGTAAGGAAAGCCTTTTTTTTAAACAAATGGTGTTGGCAAAACTGGACGACTACAAGCAAAAAAATGGGCTTAGATCTCTGCCTAACATCATGTACAAAAGTAAGATCAAAATGGATCAAAGACCTCAACATCAGACCAGAATCCATAAGGTACATTGAAGAAAAAGTTGGCAAAACCCTCCATGACATTGACGCTGGCCTGGAGCGAGAGCACAGTGGGTAGGGTGTTTGCCTTACATGCAGCCAACATGGCTGACCTGAGTTTGATTCCTCTGCCCCTCTCAGAGAGCCCCGCAAGCTACCGAGAGTATCTTGCCCACACGGCAAGGCCTGGCAAGCTACTCGTGATGTATTCAATATGCCAAACACAGTAACAAGTCTCACAATGTTACTGGGCCTGCTCGAGCAAATGGATGAACAAGGGGAGGACCGTGACCGTGACTGTGACATTGACGCTAGTGGTATCTTCAAAGATGTCACGCCACTGACCAAGCAAGTGAAAACAGAGATAGACAAATGGGACTATCTTAAACTAAGAAGCTTCTGAACCTCCAAAGAAACAGTGACCAAAATACAAAGACAGTCTACAGAAACGGAAAGGATATTCTCCAAATACACATCCGACAAGGCGTTGATATCAAGGATATACAAAGTACTGGTTGAACTCCACAGGAAGAAAACATCCAAACCCATCAAAAAGTGGGGCAACGAATTGAACAGAGACTTTCTCAAAGAAGAAATCCAAATGGCTAAAAGGCACATGAGAATATGCTCTACATCATTAATCATCAGGGAGATGCAGATCAAAACAACAATGAGATATCATTTCATACCACAGAGACTGGCCCACATTCAAAAGAACAAAAGCAACCTGAGATGGCGCTGATGTGGCGAGAAAGGGACCCTCCTTCATTGCTAGTGGGAATGCCGACTGGTTCAACCCTTTTGGAAAACTGTATGGACGTCTCTCAAAAAATTAGAAATTGAGCTTCCATTTGACCCAGCAATACCACTCCGGAAATATACCCCGGGGAGGCCAAAAAGTATAGTCGAAGTGACATCTGCACTTGTTTGTTCATTGCAGCACTGTTTACAATAGCTAGAATATGGAAAAAACCTGTGTGCCCGAGAACAGATGACTGGTTAAAAAAACTTTGGTACATCTGCACAATGGAGTACTATGTAGCAGTTAGAAAAAATGAAGTCATGAAATTTACATACAAGTGGTACTACATGGAAAATATTATGCTAAGCGAAATGAGTCAGAAAGAGAGGGACAGACATAGATTGCATTCATCTGGGTAACATAAAGTAACAAAATAAGAGACTAACACCTGAGAACAGCTGTGATAAATGCCAGGTTATTCAATCTATGGCTTAGAGGCCAGCTGCACACTCCAGGGGTAAAGTCAGCTCAGATAGAGAAGGGAGCACCAAATAAAGGGTGCTGGGAAGATCTGCCCAGGATGGGAGATGCCTGCTGAAAGTAGTCTATGGACCGAACATGATTGCCACCCAATGTCTCTTCTGCAGACTACAGCACCCAAAAGGAGAGATAGAACAAAAGGGAGTGCCCTGACACAGAGGCAGGGTAGGATAGGGGTTGGGGGTGGGAGGGATACTGGGATTGGTGGGGGTGGAGAATGGGCACCGGTGGTGGGATGTGTACTCGATCATTGCATAACTGAAACCCAAGCACAACAACTTCTAAGTCTACAACTGTACCTCATGGTGTTTCACTAATAAAGAAAAGTAATAAAAAAAAAGCTTCAGCAAGAAACTCCTAAAAACAATAGACTTGTATAGTAAAGTGGCAGGCTATAAAATCAATACCCAAAAGTCCATGGATTTCCTATAAGCAAATAATGAGAAAGAAGAAAGTGACATGAAAAAAATCCCGTTCACAATTGTGCCCCAGAAAATCAAGTACCTACAAATCAACTTAACTAAGGAAGTAAAAGACCTGTACAAAGAAAACTACAAAACGCTACTTCAGGAAATAAAAAATAACAATACAAAGAAATGGAAAGATATCCCCTGCTCATGAATCAGGACTATTAATATTGTCAAAATGGCAATAATCCCCAAAGCATTGTACAAATTCAAGGCGATCACTATATTGATACCCATGACATTCCTCAAAAAAATGGAGCAAACACTCCTGAAACTCATATGGAACAATAGGCCCCCACAAATAGCTAAAGAAATTCTTGGGGGGGAAATGGGAGGAATCAACCTCCCTAACTTCAAACTGTACAACAAAGCAGTAATAATTAAAACAGCATGGTTCTGGAATAAAAGCAGATTAGCAGACCAATGCAACAGGGTTGAATATACTGACATATCCCCCCAAAAATATGATAATCTAATCTTTGATAAGGGTGCAAGAAATGTGAAGTGGAGCAAGAAAAACCTCTTTAACAAATTGTGCTGGCAAAACTGGATGGCTACATGCAAAAAAATGGGCTCAGATCTCCACCTAACACCATGTACAAAAATAAGATCAAAATGGATTAAAGACCTCAACATCAGACCGGAATCCATAAGTACATTGAAGACAAGGTTATAAAAAAACCTCCATGACATTGAAGCTAATGGTATCTTCAAAGATGACATGCCATTGGCCAAGCAAGTGAAAACAGAGATAGACAAATAGGACTATCTTACACTAAGAAGCTTCTGCACCTCAAAAGAAACAGTGACCAAAATACGAAGTCTACAGAATGGTAAAGGATATTCTTCCAACACCCATCCAACAAGGGGTTGATATCAAGGATATACAAAGTACTGGTTAAACTCCACAAGAAGAAAACATCCAACCCATCAAAAATGGGGTGATGAAATGAATAGAACCTTTCTCAAAGAAGAAATCCATATGGCAAAAAGGCACATGAGAAAATGCTCTACATCATTAATCATCAGGGAGATGCAGATCAAACAATGAGATATCATCTCACACTACAGAGAACGGCCCACGTCCAAAAGAACAAAAGCAACTGGTGTTGGTGCGATGTGTCAAGAAACGGACCCTCCTGCACTCCTGGTGGGAATGCCAACTGGTTCAGCCCTTTTGGAAAACAGTATGGACAATTCTCAAAAAATTAGAAATTGAGCTCCCATTTGGCTCAGCAATACCACTCCTGGGAATATATCCTGGAAAGGCAAAAAAAGTATAGTCAAAATGACATCTGCACTTCTATGTTCATTACTGCACTGTTCACAATTGCCAAAATCTGGAAAAAACACCGAATGTGGGAGAACAGATGACCGGTTCAAGAAACTTTGGCACATCTACACAATGTAATACTATGTAGCTGTTTGAAAAAGATGAAGTCATAAAATTTACATACAAGTGGTACTACATGGAAAGTATCATGTTAAAATAAATGAGTCAGAAAGAGAGGGACAGACATAGAAAGATTCCATTCATCTGGTGAATATAAAGTAACAAAATAGGAGACTAACACCCAAGAATAGCCAAGATAAGTACCAAGAGGTTTACTCCATGGCTTAGAGGCCAGCCGCACATGCTAGGGGAAAAGGCAACTCAGAGAAGGGAGCACCAAATAAAGGGTGTTGGGAGGATCCTCCGGATGAGAGATGCATGCTGAAAGTCGACTATAGACCAAACATGATTGCCACTCAATGCCTCTTTTGCAAACCACAGCACCCAAAAGGAGAGAGAGAACAAAATGGAATGCCCTGCCACAGAGTTGGGGTGGGATGGGGGGTTTTGGCAGGGGGGGTGGCGGGAGGGCTACTGGGATCATTGGTGGTGCAGAATGGGCACTGGTGGAGGGATGGGTACTTGGTCATTGTATAACTGAAACCCAAGCGCAAAAATTTGTAAGTCTACAACTCTACCTCATGGTGTTTTACTAATAAAAAAATTTTAAGTAAATAAATAATATAATAAAATTTATCATTTTATCAACCATTTGAATTATTAACTGTTAAAGTCAACCACTTTAAATGTCATCTGTTATTTAAAAAATTTTAAAGCAGTAGTATTAGCTTATTTCAAATACTCTTATGCCTAACATATGTCAGACAGTATGAAGGGAGGGAATATGAAGATAGAAAGCATATATGGTATTAGAGAATAGGTTCAACTTGAAATATTTGGTACCGTATATATTTTTAATAACATCATAATAGTACATAATATTGTAAATAATGATGAATTTCAAATATTCCTCTGATTATTATATTCCATAGTCAAAACTCAGATAGAAAAATTTACCAACAGATCCCCCCAAGGAGTTATATAATATAAAGCACAATCATGCTTTCTTTATTTCTTTTGTACTTCTATGAGTTTATCTTTATTCATTTACTTATTTTGAATTTAGGGCCACACCTTTTCAGGGCTTACTCCTGGCTCTGTGGTCAGATATCACTCCAGGTGGTGCTCAGGGAATCGTGCAGTGCTGAGGATCAAACCAAGATAGACCACATATAAGGCAAATGTTGAAACTCCTGTAATATTCTCTTACAGTCTCATCCTGGCTTCTTTTTTACTGGTGAATACACTAATCCTTGTATGGTTGTATGTACAGAAGCTTACAAAGCACACTAAGGGTATCCTTTTTTGAACATTGTTGACAAAGCTAACATCCCTCAGTTTGTGTTCTGTGGAGTTTGCCATCTATGATGTTAGAAAAAGGTCTATGTAGAATGATAACATTAGCCATATCATTTCAGCAGAAAGTGAGAGGAAAGATCTGAAACCATCAAGTACATAGGCCATAATCTTTTCAACACGATTCTCATTAATTTTTTGAGTACCCATCTCCAGAGGCAAAGAAAGCAAATGCAAAAATAAACAAGTGAGGACCACATCACCTCAAACTAAAAGCTCTGCACATCTTGAGAAATCATCATAACAAAGCAAACAGTTTCCAGAAAGAAGGAAGATATTTCTTACATACATACTCAGCAAGGGATTAATCATCAAAATCCACAACAATTTATACAACTGAACCCCACAAACACAATATCAAACAATCTGATTTGAATAAAGAGCAGAGGCTCTTAACAGAAACTGCTCCTAAGAAAACATGCAGATGGCCAACAGGCACATGGAAAATTTTTTATGACTTCCCATTAGGAAAATTTGAATATAAACCACATAAGATACTGTTTTACACCATTGAGAATGGCTTATGTTCAAAGAGATGAGAAACAAAATAAGTATAGTGGGTAAGGTAAGGTGCTTACCTAGCACAAGGCTGACTTCGGTTCTTGATACCTAACACCATATATGGTCCCCTAGCCCCTGCAAGGAGTGATCCCAGAGTGCAGAGCAAGGGGTTAGCCTGCAGCACAGCTGGATGTGGCTCAAAAATTAAAGCTAAAAAAGAGGAGAGGGGGTATGGTGCCGCCAGCAGGTCAATCTGTACCCGTGAGGCGAGTACATCAGCAGCCTGATGCCACCGTCAGACTTTCAGATACCCCAAAATTGCTGCTGTGCCTTTGGCCAGACCCCAAAAACTTGGGGCAAGATTTACCAAGAAAGTAAACGGCCAAAAGTTAGGTATGTGGGAGACACACCCACAAACCACCTCCGGTTCAGCTACATAATTGGAGGCATGGCCTCTCTGGTTCCTGATCGAACTGCTGGACAGCTATGATCCCAGAGGCTCAGAGACAAATCTGGGAACCCAAAGGCTTTTGGCGGAAATGCGTCCTGTTCCTGCAGTGGGTTACTGCCGCTGGGCCACTCGAGGTGGAAATTGGTTTCATGCCTTGGCCTGTTCCCCTTGACGGCCCAGTGACCGCCATCCTCCAGAGGCCACTGGACAATCAGGTTTGAGTCTGCAGTGACGAGACACGTGGGGCCTCACCAGATGGAGGTGGAGCTGGCCCTTTTCTCCCCATCCCAGTGAGACCCCAAGTCGTCGCCTACAGGCAGCCTCTCTGGCCCTTGATCAAGCTGATTAACAGCCATGGTTCCAGATACTCAGAACAGCCATGATCCCAGAGACTCAGAAACAAATCTCGAAGCCCAGCGGCTTTGGGCAGAAATGCATCTGGACCACATACAAAATGGCCGCCGCCTTTATTGGAAAGCCAGGTATAAGCTAGCGGTGACGTGGCAACTGCAGTGTCATGGGAAGGTAGGCAGTGCCGGCTTGTCCTTCACTCCCTACCGAGGTCATAAATTGCCCCCCACGAGCAGATTTCCGGCACGACCATGGCTCCAGAGGCAAAAGAGCTTAATCCAGAGCTCGGCAGCCTGTGGCAGAAAAGTGAATGGACCATGTGTTAAAGTATGGCGCCATACCTCCCCAGGAGGGAAAGGGTGTTGTTCCCTTATGCCTTCCCCGCCCCCCCACCCCCCAGCAGCAAGGTGGCCACTGCCTCATTGCTTATAGGAAAGCCAGGTACGAGCCGGCGGTGACGGGGCAACTGCAGTCTCATGGGAAGGGGGGCGGTACGGGTTCGTCCTTCATGCCCTACCGACATCAGGAGTTGCCCCCACGAGCAGCTCTCCAGCACAGCCATAACACCAGACACACAGAAACCAATGTCGTAATTATCTTGCTCTTTGCAGAAATCCAAAATCCGCACGGCCTCAATAGCAGCCACGCAACATTATATGATTCTCATAACCAGCTATAGAAGACAAAGTATTTCGCAATGCTATTCTAAACAATAATGGTGCATCTTTTGTCGAAATAATGAATGCAATCAATGTAGAAAAGAGTTAAGTAGAAATCATCTGCCTCACAGGCATTGGGAGGGGTGGGAGGGGGGTATATTGGAGTTCTTGGTAGTGAAAAATGAGTACTGGTGAAGGGAGAGGTATTTGATCATTGTATGACTGAGACTTAAACCTGAAATCTTTGTAACTTTTCCCACAGTGATTCAATAAATAAATATAAGAAGAAAAATAAATAAATAAAAGTACAAAAAAAAGTAAGGTGGAGTTCATGCCCAATTCAATCAACTAATCAGTGGCTGAATAAATAGCAGTACTCCTACATTAAAAAATGTAGGACTAGAGAAATGGTACATCAGAAAATGTGTTTGCTTTGCATGCAGCCAACCCAGATTCAATCCCCGGCATCCCATATGGTCCCCCAAGAACCCCCAGGAGTGATTCCTTAGCACAATGTCAGGAATAACCCCTGATCATCACTAGGTGTGCCCAGCCCACAAAAAAAGAAAAGAAAAGAAAAAGGAAATAAAACAAGTAGGTGAGGGCATGAAGAGAGGAAATCTTACATACTATCAGAGGAAATCATGTAATCTGATGTCTTTCTTATAAAAAATAATATGAACAATCCTTGGTTGGGTAAGGAAATACAAAATAATGTGATCCCGCCATTCCATCCTATGCTGATTACTCTATTAAAAACACATACAATAATTTGAGGAACATGTTCACTCACTGTAGCATATGTAGAATAGCCAAGAGTTCAAAATCACCTAAGTACTCAACAACAGATGAAAGATGAAGGCATAAAGAAAATTTTGTATATAAACATAATGAAGTACTGGTTAGCTATTATAAAGGTAAAATTATTTTATTTTGGATAACATGGATAAACTTAAATGTATGAACTTATATAAATGGGAGAAACCATGGAAAAGGACAAAGATCACATTAATTTAGTTATATGTCAAAGGTATATTATTATATGTGATAGATATGTTGAAGGTCTGATTCAATGCCCAGAACTGTATGATCCCCCAAACTCCATAAAGAGCAACCCCAGAGTATAGAGCAGGAGTGGACCAAAAGTACCACTGGTATGGCCAAAAATGAAAAAAAAATGTGTTTGCAAATTTTAAGTTCTTATTCTTATCTGTGGCAGAGCCTGGCAAGCTCCTTGTGGCGTATTCTATATGCCA
The DNA here is from genome assembly GCF_029834395.1 of Sorex fumeus. NCBI lineage: Eukaryota > Metazoa > Chordata > Mammalia > Eulipotyphla > Soricidae > Sorex > Sorex fumeus. The sequence goes on along the minus strand of NW_026606081.1, from coordinate 9,735,541 downwards.
AAAACAGTAACAATAAGTCTCACAATGGAGATGTTACTGGTGCCCACTCAAGCAAATTGATGAACAATGGGAGGACAGTGCTACAGTGCTATTATTTTCTGATAAAAATAATGATAAGTTTGAAGCAAATGACAAAGATGTATATTAGTTGTCAAAAGCAGAACAACTCTTGGCTTCTTAGCAGTATCTGATAAAATGTGTGACCCATTATAAATAGTCATCTTTCTTATTCATCAGATATTGTTGAGGACTTATCTAATCTCTCTTTAAATAAGTTTCTAAATTTTGTTCTATCTTTACTTGAAATGTATTATTTATCTGAAATTATAATGCTGTTATAATCAGACATAAATTTTTCCGGGCTCTCAAGTTATATTCTTGACAAAATGAGCAATAGTTGTTTCAATAAACTAAACAAGATGTAACAAATTGCTTTCAAGCTTTGCTGGACTTAAAGACCCTAGAACTAGTTATGGCTTGAAACTGGACATCAATGTAACAAATAAAAAACATTAAAGACTTTATGGAAGAGTTATCAAATGCTCTTTGAGAATAGATAACAACATATTCTAAGTCTATATATTTAAGTAGAGAAAACAAAAAAAATACCCAACACTGTGCTAGACCCATCACCCCCATGTGTTTACCCAAGCATCACTAGGAGTAATTCAGGAGTATAGAGCTAGGAGTAACCCCTAAGTACTGAGTGTATGGCCCAAAAACAAACTCAGCCAAAAAAAATACCCTAACATTTAACAGAGAGTAAACAGATATGCAATTATTAGCACTAAAAGTAGTAATAGAGAATATGAATATTGCTAAAACAATGAATAAAAGAAGATCAATAAGAGGAAAAATAAATTTTATAATTCTGTGTCATACTTCTAGTAACTGTATTAAGTTCCTTTTTTTAATTTTTAAATTTATCCTCTTCACATACAAAAAGTGTACAATCATATACATGGAAATACAACATATACAAACATGAAAATCCAGATGGTTTTGATTTGTTTGACACCTAATCAGTGTTTTTTGTAGGTTCTTACTCACTTTCTGCTTAGAAGATAGAATTTCAACACATTTAAACTTGTTTCAATCATTTCAGCCAATGGCTTGGAATATCTCTTGATCCTAATTCCTTAGGGCAAGTTTTTCCAGAACAGGTCTGAGGAGGGTTGTGGAGTTCCCAGGACCGGGATATGATGGACTCCATACCCTATTGGGCCATTTTTCCTACAATCCTACTTCCTCGTGTGATTATGATCATGAAGAAACAGATTGCATTTCTAGTCACTTTTTCAGAGCTCACACATATCTTTTTTATATATGAAGAAAATTTCTCATGTATAATCAAATGTTTACCATTTTCAAACAGTTTGTCATTCCTGAGACTCATCTTTTTCCTACTCTAAATTCCTTTTTATCCATGATATCTATCTTGATTGGTTTCTTTTTAAGTAGATTTTTATTTATTATTTTATTTTTTTTGTTTTTAGCAGAAAATGTGCAAATGCACAGTTTTGGATACCATGTATAGTAACAGCTCAGAGCACAAAGTCAAAAAATAAAGAAGCTGAAATTTTAAACTTATTCTGAAATAACTCTATGCTTATGATTCCACTGTTACCTAATCAGAAGGTTGCCTTGCCAACTAGACAAGTAGCAAAGGTAAAAATAAATAAATAAATAAATAAATAATGCAGTTAAAATACATAGCACCCCATGCTCCCCCAACCCCCATGTAACTTCTGAGTGACAGGGCTTTCCAGAACTTATTCTCCTTTAGTTCAAACTTAGTGAAAAGAGCTTAACAGTCAGGACTTTAACAATGCATCCCCATTTTGCCAAGATTTTAATAAATTTCAAGGAAAATTAATTGAAAGAAGAGCGATGGCTACTTTTTTCAGTAAATATTGAGTGAAAAACAAATTTAACCCCAATCTGAGTTTATAAACTTGTTTAGGGGGTGACCCAATGCTGTAAAGGAAACACGAATAACAACCATCCACAACAATGAAAGAAAATCCCATGCTAGTTACCAGCGTCATGGAGGTGTACGTCAAAGTTCATCGTGAATTTTTGTGAGCTTATCCCTGAAATTGGTCCCTTGGCTTTCTACAAATGTGGTCCAGTATCTCCTCATGGGTTACTTTTTCATCTTTGTCCATGTCTGATTGGTCCACCAGGTGCCTGGTCTCCGCCTGCTCCTGGTCAAAGTCCTGAGGGAGTATCCAGGAGCATCCAGTGACAAATCTCCTTCCTGGTCCAACTTCCCATCCTTGTTTAGATCTCATTAGATTGTTTATTATATATACTGTTCCCTTCCAACGACAATCGCAGGCCACTCTCCTTATGGGAATTTCCGCCACATACTCGACCTGACCCACAAACCCATCTTCATTCTTGTCTATGTCCTCCAGCCTTGCCTAAACTACAATTTCCTTCATATGCTCAAACTCTGTGGGTTGCAAAAAGGCAGTGAACTCCTCCTGAGGGGCAGTCCAGTCCCAGTTGAAGTCCGCAACCTTAAACCTTCTTTCATCACTCGCCAGCACCTTTTTTTAAAGGTGTGATGATTGGAACTATCTTCAAATTCTTTGTGATTTCCCAGGTAATAACCGTCCGTGGCTTGCTTGTATTCTTCCAAGGAAATTTTATCTTCTTTGCCTTATTCCTTCCAGACATGAGCAACGTCGTTATCATAGATATATCTTTTCGTCACCCTTTTGTTCGAGGGTTTTAGCTCCTCAGTGGTGACAAAGCCTTCTCCTTCGCTGTCGATTCGGTCAACAATCTTCCCTAGCCTCTCCTAGCTTCTCTTTGGAGGTGAGCTGGTCCTCGGTCTTGGAGTCCTAAGTCCTGGGGGTGTACTGGATGCTCTGACTGTCTTTCAACTGAGATCCCGAGGTCTGAACAAAGGTGGGAGGTTGGACCGCTGAAGGCTCTGGTTGTCCTTCATCTGAGATCCCGACATCTGAACAAGGATAGGAAGTTGGACCACTGGAAGCTTTTGTCTCTCCCAGCTCCGGGTTGGCCACATCCAAGCGCTCCGCACGCTCCCCGGACTTGGCCAGCAGCATCCCCAAGACTGGCTCCAGGTTGCAGCTGCTGCACTCCAAGGATGCGAGGAGAGCCTGGCCCACCGGGATGCTCCAGCGGGCTCAGAGCGCAGCAACGGGCGTGGACCAGGATGGACCCGGCAAGCACCTGAGCAGAGGAGCAGGCCTGGCTGCCAATGGGGAGGCTGCAGGCGGCCTGCGCTCTGCGCCCACTGGCCACTAGGCGGCCGGGAGGGGTTGGCTGCAGGACACGGCTGGCGAGGCCGAAACAGGTCAATCGTCCCCCAAACAATATTTAATGCATCTGTTTTGCAAAGGTTTCCAAGAGGTGAGTATTTGATTGACTCAGTCTACGCCTTTAGAAAAAGAATTCCAGGCTGTGGTCAGGGAAGGGGAACCCAAACAGTACTGAAAACTCAATTAGGAGTTAAGACCTTGGACATAAGAATCCAAAGAGAACTAATCAAAGAGAAGTCTCAGCACAAATCCTATAGAAAGTGCAGCTTCATGATGAGATTATCTCAGAAATCCAGTGAGGTTTTCTGTGGCGTGTGCAGCTAAAGTCTGGTTAGCAAAATGGGTGAAAGGAAGGTTTGAAAAGAACATAGAGACTGGGAGGTAGATCAAAGGGAGAGTGTCGGAATCTGAGCGATGGTACAGGAGGTAGAGAGTTTATCTTACAGGTGACAGAACAGAATTCAATCCCTAGTCAAGTAAACCCTGGGCACTGCAGCGTGTGGCCCGAAAACGAAAAAAATAAAAGATACAGAGTACATGCTTTGCATGACTTTGCAGAGTTCCCCTTCACCAGTATCACAAGAGTAAAAAAAATTAATGATATAGCACAGAGAGACATGTTTAAAGTGAAAGAACAGCACATGGCCCAAGAATACTTTGTGTTTCTATCAGTCATACTGGAAGACCTCAACAATCCTGTGTCTTTGGGTAAAGTCCACAGGAAGATCTTGTCTCCCTGCTTTATAATTAGACCTAACTACTCATTGTTGCTTTTCTATGTATTAATTCATTTTTACTGAAGAAATCACAAAAGCATTATATATAAGACCAAAAAAAAAAAAAAAGGCCCTCCCGTTGATCGTCGATTTGCTCGAGCGGGCCCAGTAACGTCTCCATTGGAGACTTTGTTGTTACTGTGTCTGGCATATCGAATACTCTCGGTAGCTTGCCGGGCTCTCCGAGAGGGGCGGAGGAATCGAACTCGGGTCGGCCATGTTGGCCGCTTGTAAGGCGAACACCCTACCCGCTGTGCTATCGCTCCAGCCCATAAGACCCAAATACTCCTCTAACAAAACTCAAGAATATTTATAGGATTATAAGAAGATTCATCATACAAATATGTCACAAAAATGGCCTAAAAGGAGAAATATCAAACTGACTCAAATTCATATAAAGGTTAAAATTATGAGAGGCATTAAAATTGTTATAATAACTATGTTCCATATGTTTAAAAGACCAATGAGGGCCAGAGAGATAGTATAGAAGGCAGGGCAATTGTCATGCATGCAGCCAACTGGAAATTGATACCCAGTACCACATAAAGTCCTCTAAGGATCACACAGAGTGATCCCTGAGTTCAGAGCCAAAAGTAAACTCTGAGCTCTGTTGAGTGCGCCCCAAACACTGAAATGAAAAAGAAAGAAGGGATAACTCCATGTTTAAAATATATAAAAGCAACATCCAAATATAACTTTTAGAGACAAAAATTATAATGTATATTATAAAAATGTGCAGTGTTAAAAGATGACCAAATATTACAGAATAAAATTTTAGTGAAAAATATAAAGTACATAATCAGTGATACTATGTACTATAAAGTTTTGAAAGATAATTTTTTTTGTTTTTTAATTGATCTTTTATTCACTATGAGGCACCATGATTTACATAGTTATTCATAGTTAAATTTCAGGAATACAACATTCCAACTTAAATTCTACCATCAGAATTGATTTCCTCCACCAAAGTCCCTAAAAATTCCCTCCTCCCACTCACTAGTCTCCTTCCTTTACAGGCTTATCTTTTTTTTTTTTTTTTGAAAAACCATGAGGTACAGTTATAGGCTTACAAATTTTGTGCTTGGGTTTCAGTTATACAATGATCAAGTGCCCATCCCTCCACCAGTGCCCGTCATCCATCCCCATGGGTCCCAGCATCCCCCCCTACCCTCATCCCCCCCCCCCGTCCCATCCTGCCTCTGTGGCAGGGTATTCTCCCTTGTTCTCTCTCTCTTCTTTTGGGTACTGTGTTTTGCAAGAGAAGCTTTGAATGGCAATCATGTTTGGTCTATCGACTACTTTTAGCATGCTTCTCCCACCCTGGGAGGACCCTCACAACACCCTTCATTTGGTACTCTCTTCTCTATCTGAGCTTCCTTTTCACCTAGAGCCTGTGGCTGGCCTTCCATTCATGGGGCAAAATTCCTGGTACTAATCTCAGCCATTCCTGGGTGTTACTCTCCCTTTTTGTTGCTTTATGTTCCCCAGATGAATGCAATCTTTCTGTGTCTATCCCGCTCTTTCTGACTCATTTCGCTTAACATGATACTTTCCATGTAGTACCACTTGTATGTAAATTTCATAACTTCATCTTTTCTAACAGCTACATAGTACTCCATTGTGTAAATGTACCAAAGTTTCTTTAACCAGTCATCTGTTCTTGGGCACTCAGGTTTTTTCCAGATTCTGGCTATTGTAAAGAGTGCTGCAATGAACAAACAATTGCAGATGTCACTTCGACTATACCTTTTTGCCTCTCTGGGATATATTCCCAGGAGTGCTATAGCTGGGTCAAATGGCAGATCAAATTCTAATTTTTTGAGAGTCGTCCATACTGTTTTCCAAAAGGGTTGGACCAGCCGGCATTCCCACCAGCAGTGAAGGAGGGTCCCTTCCTCGCCACATCCGCGCCAGCACCGGTTGCTTTTGTTCTTGTGGATGTGGGCCAGTCTCTGTGGTGTGAAATGATATCTCATTGTGGTTTTGATCTGCATCTCTCTGATGATTAGTGATGTAGAGCATTTTCTCATGTGCCTTTTTGCCATTCGAATTTCTTCTTTGCGAAAGTTTCTGTTCATTTCCTCACCCCATTTTTTGATGGGGTTGGGTGATTTCTTCTTGTGGAGTTTAACCAGTACCTTGTATATCCTTGATATCAACCCCTTGTCGGATGTGTACTTGGTGAATATCCTTTTTCATTCTGTAGGCTGTCTTTGTATTTTGGTCAATGTTTCTTTTGAGGTGCAGAAGCTTCTTAGTTTAAGATAGTCCCATTTGTCTATCTCTGTTTTCACTTGCTCGGCCAGTGGCGTGACATCTTTGAAGATACCATTAGCTTCAATATCATGGAGAGTTTTGCCGACTTTGTCTTCAATAAACATTATGGATTCTGGTCTGATGTTGAGGTCATAAATCCATCATCAAAATGGCAACACTTCCCAAAGCACTGTACAAATTCAATGCAATCCCTATAAGGATACCCATGACATTCTTCAAAGAAGTGGAGCAAACACTCCTGAAATTTATATGGAACAATAAGCCCCCACGAATAGCTAAAGCAATTCTTGGGAAAAAGAAAATGGGAGGAATCAACCTCCCTAACTTCAAACTCTACTACAAGGCAGTAATAATTAAAACAGCATGGTACTGGAGCAAAAGCAGAGCTGCAGACCAATGGAACAGAGTTGAATATACTGACATTTCCTCCCAAACATATAATCATCTAATTTTTGATAAGGGGGCAATAAAAGTGAAATGGAGCAGGGAAAGCCTCTTCAACAAACTGTGCTGGCAAAATTGGACGGCTACATGCAAAAAAGTGGGCTCAGATCTCTGCCTAACACCATGCACAAAAGTAAGTAAGATCAAAATGGATTTACAGGCTTATCTTTTAAGTTTGAGTATTGTAGTTTGAGTCTCAAGCTTACAGTATTGTTGGTTTTGTAATTTATATATCTTTATAGAGAGAGATACCACATACATGCATGTATATATATATATATATATATCCATAGATGTATACCACCAAGGTGCTTATGACTCCTATCCCTGCCCCTGTTACCTCCCATTCATCATTTCTTACTCTTCACCTCAGCTTCTTTCCTTTATGTCCCTTTCATTTCTATATTCAAGGTCAAGGGTAATCTGGATACCTCTCATTTGGAACCATGCTTTCACTTCTCCTGTTATTCTTCTTTATACCACAGATAAGTGAAATCATCAATTTTTTTTCCCCTGGCTCATTTCACTTAACTAAAAAATTTCTAGTTCCATCCAAGTAGTAACAATTTGCATGAGTTCATCCTTCCTTGAGGATGCACAAAATTTTATTGTCTGTATATAGTACACTTTCTCATTATCCAATCATCTGTTGTTGAGCACCTAGGTTGATTCTGTAATTCAGCGATTATGCTGAGTGCTGCAATGAATAGTGATGTGCAAATGTTCTTATAAACAAATGTTTTCTTGGGGATAAGAACCAAGACATGCAATGTCTGGGTCATAATGGTAATACTCTTTTTACTTCTCTGAGAAACCTCCATACTGTTTTCCATAGAGGTTGAACCAAGTAAATTTCCCCTCATGAGTGGATGAGAGTCACCTTTGGTAAAGTTTCAAGTATCTAAGTATACATTTTTGGAGTCCCCACAGAGTTTGAAGGTGCCGAACAAAAATATGAAATAATTATAACCAAAATGTTCCAAATCTATAAACCTACAAATTCTAGTTCAATGAACTTTCCAAAGACAGGAAACATAAAGAAAAATCATGGGGCTGGAGCAATAGCACAGTGGGTAGGGCGTTTGCCTTGCACGCTGCCAACCCGGGTTCTATTGCCAGCATCCCTTACGGTCCCCCAAGCACCACCAGGAGTAATTCCTGAGTGCAGAGCCTGAAGTAACCCCTGAGCATCGCTGGGTGTGACCCAAAAAGAAAAATAAAAGAAAGAAAGAAAAATCACATTAACATCAATATAAATAAAATTGCTCAAATCAGTGATAAAGGGAGAAAAATCTTGAACTGGAAAGTTAGTACAGTGGGTCAGACACTTGCATGCAGGGAACTCAAGTTCAATTCCCTGCATATAGTCTCTTGAACATCACCAGGAGTGATCGCTGAGAACAGTTAGTTCTGGCCACAGAGAGAGAGAGAGAGAGAGAGAGAGAGAGAGAGAGAGAGAGAGAGAGAGAACAACAGAGAGTGGCAGAGAGAGAGAGAGTGAAAGTGATACAGCAAGAGAGAGCGAGTGACCAAATCTTCAAATCAGAAAAAAATGCACAGAGGAACAAATACATTTCTAGTGAAACAATTACATTAGATTTCTAGTGGAAAGTAATTCACATGAGAAGACAATGGGGCAATACCTATAAAGTACTGACAAAAAAATCAACTGGTAATTCTAGGCCCAGTTCAAATATCTTCCAAACTTGAACTTAAAATCAATTTCCGACATATTAAGTTCATACTAGACATATTAAATTCAAAGTATTCATAGCAATCATGCTATAGAAACTATCAAATAGTGGGAATTTGTCTCCGTGCATTTACATAAGAATGAGAGAAATATTTACTTTCTGTTCTAACACTCTCAGTATTAGTGGTTAAGTAAATACAGGTGTAAATAATTAAAACCCTTTATTTAAAGGTGCTTCTTTTTAACCTAACACTGCATTTTAAACAGTTTCAGGTAATGTGAAAAATAGCAATTAGAAAGAATTTGAAAAAGACAATTAAATTTAAATATAGCAAACTTGAATCTTATCCTCCATAACTTATCAACCTATTTTTGAATTTTTAATTGATATTGCAATCACATGCTTTATAATTATGTTAATGTCTGTCCTTTTGGTGCACAGCCAAAATCCCTTCACAGCTATTTTTCCGTCACTTTGAGACTGCCCCATTCCTAACCCCACACTCCAGAGTGCCACCCACTTGCTAAACTCTGTTTCTAAGGAATTGTTTTCATTATCCACTTTCAATATTCCCATTATTTCTTCCTTTTTCTTGTTTCACCACAAGAGTGAAATCATTTGGCCTTTGTCTTCTTTCACCACGTGAGTGGGATCATTTGGTGTTTGTCCTTCTCCCTGCCCTCCAGTTTCATCTAAATTGTACTGTCACTGTCACTGTCCTCTCGTTCATCAATTTGCTCGAGCGGGCCCAGTAAAGTCTCAATTTTGAGAATTGTTGTTGTTAATGTGTTTGACATATTGAATACATCATGGGTAGCTTGCCAGGCTCTGTCGTGAGGGTGAGATACTCTCAGTAGCTTGCCGGGCTCTCCGAGAGGGGTGGAGGAATCAAACCCGGCTCGGCCAGGCTGGCTGCACTCAAGGCAAACGCCCTACATACTAAAAGGCAAAATTGTATTTAGTCAATTTCAGCTTTTCTTATAACTGAGAAGTATCCACTGTGTACAGATACCATATTTCTTTATTTACTCATCTATTATTGGGCATTAATAAACTGTCCTCGCCTCCAGGGCCCCTTGGAGGGGAGCGGGTTGAGCTTTCCACCCCGCCCCAACCAGGGCTCTGGCAGCCAAAGACCTCCAGGACCAGCCACCACCATGCTGAGACCACTCACCGCACACATGAAGGTACTGGCAGAGGGACAAAGTCACGCGGGTTCTGGGACCGAGATCTCCAAGCCTACTCGGATTTGGGCCGGGCATCCTCCACACAGATCCTCCAAATTCCAGTAGGCAGGGGTCACACCCACCAACTGGCCCCCTGGCACCGTGTAATCCCGTCAACGGCCAAGACTCAGAGACTATAAAAACCAGCTCCCGGAACCGCGCGGCCGCATTCGCAGCCGCAAGACATCCCACTATAACATCTTATTATCTCATTCCTACTTTGGACAAACTGGCAGGCTACCGAATGTAGCCTGCCCACACGGCAGAGTCTGGCAAACTCCCTGTGGCGTACCCAATATGCCAAATACCAGTAACAATGATGGGTCTCATTCTCCTAAAGAGCCTTGAATATAATCTCAGGGCTAGGATGAAGGAGACGTTACTGGGGCCTGCTCGAGGCAATCGACGATTAACAGAATGATTTGTGATTGATTGATTGTGATTATTGGGCATCTGGATTTTTCATTATTTAGGCTTTACATTGTAATATATCATTACAATGAATAGAAGGTGTGCTTCTTTTCAATTTAATGTTTTTGCTATAGTTACGAACAAGTGGAATTTCTGGGTCATAAGGTAGTTCTATTTTTATTTTGATAAGTTTATGTATGATTTTTAATAGGTGCAAAACAAATTTATAATCTCACCAATGGGGAACAGAGTTTCTTTACTCACTATGTCCCCATTGGTGCTGCTTTTTCCATCTTATTGATAAAAGTCATCCTCACTAGTGTAACCTCGATGTTGTTTTCATTTGCATTTACTTTTCAATCAGTGATGATGAACAAGTTTTCATATTCCTGTTGATTACCTCTTTTCTCTTTTAGGAACATCGATTTAGTTCTTATCCCCCTATTTTTGATGGAACTGTTTTTGTTGTTATTGATGAGTTTTGTGTGTGCTCCTATGTATCTTGCAGGCTAGCCCCTTCATCAAATGTACAGTGTTTGAATGTTCGAATGTTTTCTTCCATTCAGTTCTGCGTCTTTATTTTATCATCATTTTTTTTGCATTGCAGAAAAAGATTTAATTTAGCTAGTTCATTTTTGCTTTGCTTTTCTTTACCAGTGAAGTTGAATCACTGAGGTGCCTCTAAAAACACCTCTGAAATCAAAATTGTGGAAGTTCTGCTTACATTATCCTTATGTATTTTATGAATCCTAGTCAAACATCAAGTGCTTTAATCTATTTTATGTATGATAGCAGATTTTTGTATGATACCAGGGATCCAATTTGACTTTTTGTTTGTGACGTACTAGCTCCCTTAAGTAGTTTCACTTTTTGTTTGTGACTAACTAGCTTCCTTAACTGATTTCCTTTACCATTAGTTGAAAAGACTTTCCTTCCTCTACTTAATACACCTAACTTCTGTCCATATATGTGAAGTTTAATTTCAATTTTATTCTAACGGTTTATAAGCCTGATCTAATTCTAGTAAGAAGTTTTTATTATTATTATAGCTTTAGGGTTATGTTTAGTCAAGAAATTACATGAATTGCATCTTTCTCTCCCAGAATTTTTTTCTCTTAGAATTGCTTTGACTATTCAAGGAACTTTAAAGTTACTAATAGTATTTTTTTGGCTTTTTTTTGGGGGGGGGGCGTTACACGCGGCGAGGCTCAGGGCTTACTCCTGGTTCTGTACTCAGGAATGACTCCTGGCGGTGCTCGGGGATCATACGGGATGCCAGGGATGGAACCCAAGTTGGCTGTGTGCAAGGCAAACGCCCTCTCCACTGTACTATTGCTCCGGCCCCAGTATTTTTTCTAGGTCTTTGGAGATTACGACTGGAATCAGCAAGGATTGCATTGAATTGAATAAAATTTTAAGCACCCTATAGTCATTTAAGGCATATTAATTCTTCTAGTCCATGACTGGAGCGATAGCACAGCGGGTAGGGCGTCTGCCTTGCATGCAGCCAACATGGCCGACCCGAGTTCGATTCCTCCGCCCCTCTTGGAGAGCCTGGCAAGCTACCGAGAGTATTCGATATGCCAGACACAGTAACAACAAAGTCTCCAATGGAGACGTTACTGGGCCCGTTCGAGCAAATCGATGATCAACAGGAGGGCCTTTACTTTACTTTACTTAGTCCATGACATGGAGACATGAACTATTTTCCAATTTCCTTATATGTTGATTTCTACATACTTAATGTTTTTGGAAACAATTGTAAATGGAATTTTGTTGTTGTCTAATCCAGTTTATTAGACTTTTCTCTTCTTTCATGAGAAAAGTAGCTTTTAATCTTGTTTAATCTATAAATAGAAGTTCTTCTATTCATTAAATGCATTCGTTATTTTTTATTACTTTACTGTTTATTTTGCTAATATATTTATTTCTACTCTAATTTTTACTATTTCTTTCCTTCTACATAGTGTTTCATTTGTTGTTCTTTTCAAGCTTTGCAAAATGTTAAATTAGGTTATATATTTGAGGTTTTTCTTATTTCCTGGTATAGGCCTGTATAGCTATGAATTTATCCCTTAGTATTACTTTTTTCTATATTCTATAGGTTTTGGTAGTTTGAAACTTTATTCTCATTCATTTCTAGGAATCATTAGTTTCTTTGATTTTCTCTTTTACTCAATAATATGTTCAATATTATATTGTTTAATTTCGAGTATGAGCTCTATCTTAAATAATATGCACTAGACGTACTCTATTTTGGAGAGTGGAGACCCTGTTCATATGTATTAATGTCAGCTTTCCCAATTCCTTATTTAGGGCTGTACTTTCTTTATTGATTTTCTAGCTCCCGTAAGTAGTTTCACTTTTTGCCTGTGACTAATTAGCTGGCTAGTCTTCCAGCGATAAGTAAAGTGTTAAAATAATCTACTACTATTTTGTTATAGTCCATGTGTCAACTCAAGTCAATAAATACTTTCTTTAAGAACATTCCTGTCCCTTGTTGTAAATTTCATAACTTCATCCTTTCCAACAGCTACATAGTACTCCATTGTGTAGATGTACCAAAGTTTCTTAATTGGATTTTTATATGATGTAAGTCTTCTTGAGGAATTGCCCCTTAGTCTGTTCATAAAATTCATCTCCATTTTATATTATCTTTTCAGTTTACAGTCCATTTTGTTTTATATAAGTTTGTCCATCCTTGTCTTTTTTAGGGTATAATTATTTTCCAGTCTTTTATTATAAACTGTGTTTATCATGAAAATACAACTAGATTGGATTTTGTTCCTTGATTCATCCCACCTCTCTTATAACTGGGGAGTTCAACTCATTAACATTAGGGAAATTTCTGAGGTAAAGGAATTTGTTGTCATTCTCCTATGATTGTTAGGGAGCAGAATTCTCCACGTGTCCAGACACGTTGAGCACCCTGTCTGGGCAGACGTGGGGCTAAGGATGATGAGCACTCGGAGAAACACTCTCAGGAACAGCTGATGGCTGATCACCTTATTGCCACATTCACACATATTTTACAGAGGGTATCAGCTTACAAGGTCCAATCACATAAAGTTAGCATTACTGGCCTATCAGGTCTCCTATTCCGCTTTGCCCGGGTCCAATTCCAATCAAGGCCAGATGTCGCAGTTAGGATGACCTACTAAGTCTATGTGACAGTTTCTGTGTCTCGGGCGCATGTGACAAGGAGGTTGAGTGAGGGTCAAGGCCAAACTCTTCATACTGACACCCTGTTCTTGCCAACTTTGCCCAGATACTTCTTGTGACTCTTCACTTCTGGGTGATCTTGCAAAGTCAGGTCTTTTCTGCTTCAGTACCTATCACCATGCTCCACAGATGAGGATTTTGGATACTCTTTTTCAGTTTGGCTTATTTCTTCAGCTTTCCCTTACTTTCTCTGCTTGCACTTTGATCTCAGCCTTTTATACATTAACCCAATTCATTTTGCCTCTTCTTATTAGTTTGATCTAAGTATTTTTGCCTTCAAGCTACCATGTTATTTACCTCTAAACTTCTTTTTTTTATTTTAATTAGTGAAACACCATGAGGTACAGTTGTGGACTTACAAATTTTTGTGCTTGGGTTTCAGTTATACAATGATCCAGTACCTATCCCTCCACCAGTGACCATTCTCCATCATTTACTTTTTTTTTAAATTTTTGTTAGTGAAACACCATGAGGTACAGTTGTAGATTTACAATTTTTGTGTTTGGGTTTTAATTGTACAATGACCAAACATCCATCACTCCACCAGTGCCCATTTCCACCACCACGAGTCCCAGTATCCCTCGCACCCCCTATCCCCCCCGTCCCACCCTGCCTCTGTAGCAGGGCATTCCCTTTTGTTCTCTCTCTCTTATTGGGTGTTGTGGTTTGCAAAAGAGGCAATGGGTGACAATCATGTTTGGTTTATAGTGTACTTTTCAGCATGCTTCTCCCATCCTAGAAGGATCCTCCCAACACACTTTTTTTTGGTGCTCCTTTCTCTATCTGAGCTCCCTTTTCCCCCTAGAGTGTGTGGCTGGCCTCCAAGCTATAGAGAAAAACTGCTGGTACTAATCCCAGCCACTCTTGGGTGTTAGTCTCCTGTTTTGTTACTTTATGTTCCCCAGATGAATGCAATCTTTCTATGCCTGTCCCTCTCTTTCTGACTCATTTCGCTTAACATAATACTTTCCATGTAGTACCACTTGTATGTAAATTTCATGGCTTCATCTTTTCTAACAGCTACATAGTACTCCATTGTGTAGATGTACCAAAGTTTCTTTAACCAGTCATTTGTTCTCGGGCACTCAGGTTTTTTCCAGATTCTGGCTATTGTAAAGAGTGCTGCAATGAACAAACAAGTGCAGATGTCACTTCGACTATACTTTTTTGCCTCTCTGGGATATATTTCCAGGAGTGGTATTGCTGGGTCAAATGGGAGCTCAATTTCTAATTTTTTGAGAATCATCCATACTGTTTTTCAAAAGGGCTGAACCAGTCGGCATTCCCACCAGCAGTGAAGGAGGGTCCCTTTCCCACTACATCCGCGCCAGCACAGGTTGCTTTTGTTCTTTTGGATGTGGGCCAGTCTCTGTGGTGTGAAATGATATCTCACTGTGGTTTTGATCTGCATCTCCCTGATGATTAATGATGTGGAGCATTTTCTCATGTGCCTTTTAGTCATTTGGATTTTTTCTTTGAGGAAGTCTCTGTTCATTTTGTCGCCCCATTTTCTGTTGGGGTTGGATGTTTTCTTCTTGTGGAGGTCAACCAGTAATTTGTGTAGCCTTGATATCAACCCCTTGTCAGATGTGTATTCGGCGAATATCCTTTCCTGTTCTGTAGACTGTCTTTGTATTTTGGTCATTGTTTTTTTTGAGGTTCAGAAGCTTCTTAGTTTAAGATAGTCCCATTTATCTATCTCTATTTACCTCTAAACTTCCAAATAATTTTTTCTTTCAAATCTAACGCAAGTAAGTCTTGAATTCATTTTGGGAGTTCCCATTATTTCTTTTTCCCATTTTATGCTTTCTAGCTGGTAGGGCGTTTGCCTTGCATGTGGAATGATCCGGGTTCTATTCCTCCACCCCTCTCAGAGAGCCCAGCAAGTTACTAAGAGTATCTTGCCCACACAGCAAAGCCTGGCAAGCTACCAGTAAAGTATTTGATATGCCAAACACAGTAACAACAAGTCTCACAATGGAGTCGTTACTGGGTTCGCTGGAGAAAATTGATGAACAACGGGAGGAAAGTGCTACAGTGCTATGTATCTTTATGCTTTGAGTGGGGTTACCCTGACCTTTCGTCAACCATCTAGCATTTCATGCAGAATTGAATGATCTTAGCTGTGCTTACCTAAAAAAACGTCTTTATAACACCATCAAATCTGAGTAATAACATACCAAGATAGAAGATTCTTGGTTGGAGTTTGTTTTTTCTCAAGACTTTGAATGTATTGTACCATTACCTGATCTGAAGAGTTTCACCTAAGAAATCCAATCTGAGTCTTATGGGTGTTTACTTATTTCTGTTTTAGGAGGCCATACCTGCCAGTGTTCAGCTCTTACTCCTGTCTCTATATTCAAGAATCATTCCAGACAAGCTCAAGGGATCAAATATCGTACCAGAAATTAAATCTGAGTCAGCACATCCAAGCCTCTATACTGTCACTCTGACTCTCAGCAATGTATCTTTACTATTGAGTCTCTGTTTTATCTAGCCAATTTTAGGATCTATCTTTATCTTTGGTTCTTGTTATTTTAGTTAAAATGTTTCTTGATATTCTGCTGTTTAATTTAGTTTATTTGAAATAACTTCAGATTTCATGTACCAGGGTATGTTTCTTCCTCCTCAAATTGGAAAAATTCTCAGCTCTAGTTTCTTCCACCAGGCAATTACACCCTCCTCGTTACTCTTCTGGAACTTTGGTGGCACAAATCTTGGCCCTCTTAATGCTGTTTCATAAATATCTTATATTTTCTCCCTTTAATTATTTTTCTCTCCTTAATTGATGTTGTTTTTTAGCTTATCTTTGAGGCCACTGGTGAGAGTTACATCATCATTTTTTCTCTGAGCCAAACTATTGCATTTTTAGTTCAGCTGTGTACTCTTTAATATTTTCTGTTTGATATTTTTGATACCTTATTTTCTATTTTCTCTGAACTAATTTATTATTTTTCCATTATTTTTTTTTAAAAAATTGTTAACATCAGGGGTATGGTGCTGCCAACAGGTCAACCTGTACCTGCAGGGGCAAGTGTATCAGCAGCCTGAGGGCGCCTTCAGGCTTTCTGACATGTCAAAATTGCCACTGTGCCTTTGGTCTGACCCCCAACAACTTGGGACCAAGTTTACCAAGAAATTAAATGGCCAAAAGTTAGGTATGTGGGAATCATGCCCACAAACCACCTCCAGCTCAGCTATACAAGCTCATTTATTGACCTTATTTCCGAGACCCATAGCTAGAATAGGGAAAAACCTGAGTGCCCGAGAACAGATGACTGGTTAAAGAAACTTTGGTACATCTACACAATGGAGTACTATGTAGCAGTTAGAAAAAATGAAGTCATGAAATTTACATACAAGTGGTACTACATGGAAAATATCATGCTAAGCGAAATGAGTCAGAAAGAGAGGGACGGACATAGAAAGATTGCATTCATCTGGGTCACATAAAGTAACAAAATAAGAGACTAACACCCAAGAGCAGCTGTGATAAATACCAGGTTATTCACTCCATGGCTTAGAAGCCAGTCCCACACTGTAGGGGCAAAGGCAGCTCAGATAGAGAAGGGAGCACCAAATAAAGGGTGCTGGGAAGATCCGCCCAGGATGGGAGATGCATGCTGAAAGTAGTCTATAGACAGAACATGACTGCCACCCAATGTCTCTTCTGCAGACCACAGCACCCAAAAGGAGATATAGAACAAAAGGGAGTACCCTGCCACAGAGGCAGGGTGGGATAGGGGATGGGGGGGTGGGAGGAATACTGGGATTGATGGGGGTGGAGAATGGGCACTGGTGGTGAAATGGGTACTCGGTCATTGTATAACTGAAACCCAAGCACAACAACTTGTAAGTCTACAACTTTACCTCATGATGTTTCACTAATAAAAAAAAAATCTCGAAAAAGATCTAAAGTCACAGTTAATCTTAGACCTGCCTCATGGTTGAACAGACTGGGGTAAATCGGAGGGGATAGACTGGCCTGTGCCTGCCCAAGCAGAGCCCTCAGCAGTCGCTGTTTCCACAATCCATACCTTGGCCTGACTCCACCGTCTCAGGACGAACCTCACCAAGATATAATCTGCTGCAAATTTGGGTATGCAGGTTTTGTAACTGAAATCTCCAGGCTTTCAGAGAATTGGGGAGGGCAATTTCCCCCTGCTTCCCAAAATATATGGAATCACTGGCACTCACCCCCAATAACCAACTCCAACACTATCCTTTAAACTCTGTTACTGGCCTTGCTTTAGAGATCCATAAATCTCGAAAGATATCAAAAGTCAGAGACACAGCAGTGAGTTCCAGAAGACACCACAGAGCCGGATATCTCTCTGGACCCCATACCGAGCCAATTTCACTGAGCACCCCAGATAGAGCAGGTGTAGTCTCCCCACCTACTCCAGATGTAATCCCAGTGACCAAAAGCTTCCACAAGCAAGGCCCATGTATGTGGGTTCCAGGACTAAATCTCCATGCCGCATGGCAGCAGAGGTGCCAGGCTGTCCCTCCCTGGCTCCCTGCCTGCTCCTCAACCTGGCTGTCACACCCAAAATGTACCTCCAGGCACAATCTTAGCACACCAATATCCCTGGTCTAGAGACACACAATTGAATCCCAAAATGGATTAGTGCCCTACAGAAATGTCTCTGGAATCCAACCACCTACAATCTAGGATTACAGAAGCACAAGGCCGTGGCCATAATATTCAAAATGAACAAGGGACAATAAATGATCTAGCATCCCTGGAAAGCATGCTTGAATGGTGGTGGGAAAATTTGAGCAAAGCATAATGCCCAAAAGTAGAGAGATAGTATTAGGGAAATTGTCTGCCATGGAGACAGGGTGAGAACTGAGATGGGGGGGCGGATATACTAGGTGATGGAAAGTGTGCACTGGTATAGGAATGAGTGATCATTATACGGCTGAATCTTGAACATGAAAGCTTTGTAACTGTATCTCACAGTGATTCATTGAAAAAAATTGTTAGCATCAATATGATTGCTGCTTTTTCTGATAGGTTAGAAATTTCTGGGGGTTGTAATATATTGCTGGGCTTTTGTTTCCACACATATATGTGGTTGAATTCCTCCATTTCTTCAATATGACTAGTTTATATTTAAAAACAAAGGGTTGATATCTGAATATGAACTAGTCTGAGCAAAGATCAGGGTCTTACGCCCATCACATTTATCAGTGTCTGTGGTTCTGGGACTGTGTTGGCCTAGAAGTCTGATGAAAATTTGTGGTCATATATGACCTATAGTCACTACAATGCTGCCAGGAATTTAAGCGTAATGCTCCAGCTGTATCCCTGAGATCAAGTATATCAGTGCTGAGTTCTGAGTGGCTGTGTAGGTTTTATTCAGCTCAGAGAAGGGCCAAGATGAGAAAAAATTAGTAAGATTAAAGAGTTTCCTGTGTTTGTGAATAAAACACAGTCTTATGAGCATAAGTTTTTGAAGAGCTTCACCCAAAACACTAATCCAAGAGATTAGTAACCAGCTACAGAGGTTTCTCCAACAGAAGCAGAAACTGAATGTACAGTGGAAGAGTTGCTGTCCACCACTGAGAGAGGAAGTAGATATCACAAGAGGAGAGAGAGACAAACAGATAGATAGAAAATAGAAATTGAGTTTGGATCACTGCCCAGGTATAGGCATCAAGCAGGACCCATAGAACTGCAGCACTAAGCCTGAGTCTGAAGCCTGAGCCCTTCCAGCTCACAGAAAACTGAAGGAAATGAGAGATTTACATGGTGACACAGTAACCAATCCCACCATGACAGCCTGAGCGTAGATAAGAAAAAATTTTAAAACATGGGGTAGAAGCTGCAGTTCCAGCCCCTCCTGCCAATTTCTGGGGGAAAAACTGTGGAGCTCACTTGAAACTTTGGAGAGACACAAATTACAAACATTTCCCAGGGCTTGAACTAATCACTCACCATAGGACCCAGGAACACAGGTTCCCTGCAGGAAAGATCACAATAGAGGCATGCATTCCACCTTGAGCTGAGAAATAGGCCAGGTTTTATCTCCAATACAGGCACTAGCTCAGTGCTTACAAATAGTCCCAGGTTGCCAAAAATGTAAAAATAGGCAGGCACGAACTCACCATGCAGCTATGCATGATAAACATTCTTGTTTTAGTCCTCAAGACCTCAAGAACTGAGAAAAAGGCTGGAAACATACTGAAATTCAGGTTTATGCCTGAAGGCCTCTAGGTAGTTCTCAGTTTGCCCAGGGTGGAGTAAAGCAGTCTTTTCATTTCAACACAGGCACACATCTGATTGGCTACACACAGGAAGTTTACAAGGCCACGAAAATTGAAAAGGAAAGCAGGAGGACATCAGAGGTGGAGCATCCCAAGACAGACAGATGTTGCTTCACATAAATGCACCAGTCACCAATAAAGAAAAGAGAAAGAGCTATTAGCTGCCAATTGGGACTTTTCCACAGAGGTATTCAGGCAACATCAAATTCATCTTGACCTGAATTCTAGCCCCAACCAAGCTCTCAATAACTTGGCATATAGCTTCCCACAGTTATTAACAAGGACGATTTCACTGGCTCTGATCATTCAGGTCCTTCAAAGTTGGTGCAAGTTCCATGGCTACCAGAAATCAGTTGAGTAATAGGCACCAAGCTGACCTCTGAATGGGAAGACAGGATCACATCTCAGAGAATATTGGATTTTCATCCTTAACTGCCATCCAACACCACAAACAATGGAAAAATGAGGAAATTCAGACTTATCGACAGATAATACCCAAAGTTCAGGAAAATCCTCAACCATTTCAAATCTTTCTAAACAGCCTGAAGAAGATTATAGAACAACAATCTTTTTGATATTACAAGGAAAAAATTAGAATGACTGTATCTGGCAGTTACTACTGTGGTGTTAATGCTCATGAAGCTTGGACAGCAACTAGGGCTTCTGGTCAGGAGCACCGAAAGCATCTAAAACATCAACAGGAACAGATATTGAACAGCGTTCTTATATCTGCCAACACTTGGCAGTCTATTATCAAGCTCAAGCTCACATGAGGAGTTTTCTATGGTCCCAGCCTAAGTTTGAACAGCTCAAGTCTCTAATCAAATTTCAAGTGTTCAGACAAAGTCTGAGCATGACTATTTCTCAGTAAAGGTAGGTGTGTGGTTAGTTTTTCATCATCTCTGCAGAAAGCTTCCTTTGATTCTAGGTTTTCACTCCACTATTTAAGTCAGCAGGTGGGGTTTGGGAGGACAGGTTTTGTTTGACCTGATGAGGACAAATGTCACACAGCCCAATGCTGCTCTGCCTTCTGCTTGAAATGGGAAAATTTGCCCTCAGATTGTTATCTATTCTGAAAAGATTCAGTGTTCTCTGCGGGCTTGCTGGGGGCTGCTATGGGGTGATGGATATCTTGCTTACAATAGGTCTTGCTTCCAGCTCAGGTTCGTAGGAGTATAGTTTCAGGTCTGAGGAAGTGGGTTTTTGAGATCATCACTTCATTTCCTCTGGCCAAATTTCTGTGCCTCTATGGATTGTGTGAAAGCACTCCCTATCCCTGGGGACACACTCCTTAGCCATCAAATCAATCACAGCCACTTGTTCCACAACTGATAATCTCCTGGATGTGGTGACTAGTCTCTCTAGTCAATTTTATAAAGTGGTATACTGTCCAGAAATTAAGAGCAAAAGAGTAAACAGTCTTGGTGACTCCATGGCTCTGCTTATGTTCTTCTAGGCATGCCTAAGACACATGTACTAAAAGTTGATTTGTTCCCTGTACTTCTGTTCACATGCACTGTTCTCTGATATGGAATTACACGCCTGCACGTTTGTGCCACTGATCACTGCTACTTAGGTGAAGTTAGCAATCAGTCATCTTTGTTTTGCTTAACTATTATAGTTATAGTGCTCTTCATTGCACAGAGAATTGGGGGTACCTGCACTGTAAATAAAAGGCATTTTTTCAGTTTTTCTCCAATCCACCCAAGCCTTACCTGGCTGCAAGCTTGGGCCAAAGTGCCAACAAGGATTTCACACAGGAATCTGTGTTTAGGCAATCTTTTTTTTAGTGTTGTAGAAATGATCTCAGCTTGCTTCCCCTTTTCCTATCCATCTTAACCTTCATGTCTGTTAGCCCATTTTCATATTATTCCACGAGCTCTTAAATATTTTCTCTCATCTTTTTACCCCTTCCCATTTCATATCCCTTTCATTTTTCAATCCTCCCTAATTTTCCTGTACCATTTATTTGTTGTTTTTTACCACTTCTCCTTACTTATTGATATTGCTTTATAATTATGTATAAAATATATACTACTGAAAACGATGGGTTCTTTAAAGAAAGAAAGATATTTAAAGCTTATCTCCATTTTGAACTAAAAAGAACCTAAAATGAAAAAACTAAAACTGTGGGCATGAAATATGTACTTCAATAGGGATAGATAAGACAAAGAAAACCCATAGAAAGTAAAAGTTTTTTTCAAGAAGACAGCAAGAGGGTTCTTGAGAGATAATACAGGGGCTAAAATAAATACATCAAATGCAGCTAAACCCAGAGTGATCCCAGCACATATGATCCCTCTCCTCAAATACTGCTGGGTGCAGATCTGGAGGTTCCTGAGTACCTCCAAAGTACTCAGGGCCCTGTATGCTTCCAAGTACCATCAGGGTGGCCTCAGTGATCCTTTGTACCAGAAAATCTGAGAAGCAGCACAATTTAAGTCCCTTACATAAAATCTGTTGGTTTATAATCACCAGATTAGAGCCCCAGGCCCCCTACACAACTGGGCAGAGTCCCTCTTCCCATCAAAAGAAAGAAGACAGAAAAGCAGCCAAGAGGAAGGATGGTTAGAGGGAGGGAAAATCTTTAATTTGGAGGGAAAGTCTGTGGATTTGTTATTTATGGCAAAGATTAATTGCTGAGCATCACCTTTCATTTGAGCTATGAAACTTTGTGAACTAATTTATCTTCCCAATTTGGAACATTCATTTCTAGTCATTATGACTAGGCTACTTTACCTGTTTTCTTACATATTACAGTCAAATTACTTCACAGCATGTTAAAAAAAGTTTTATCAATATTAGTTCTTCTGAGTTATTCTTGCAATGATCTATGTTGTGCTCTAATGTTTTGCATATTATTAAGGACAGGAGTATTTATTTTACAAAACTATATATCTTTACAAGACATCAGTAAAATAGAAAAAGATGAATCACTATATGTCCTTTGCATCTGTCGCTGTCACTGTCCTCCTGTTGTTCATCGATTTGCTCAAGCGGGCACAAGTAAGGTCTCCATTGTGAGACTTGTTGTTACTGCTCTTGGCATATCGAATACAACACTGGGAGTTTGCCAGGCTTTGCCATGAGGGCGGGATACTCTCAGTAGCTTGCCAGGCTCTCCGAGAGGGGCAGAGGAATCAAACCCGTCAGCCACATGCAAGGCAAAAGCCCTAAGTCTTGAGACATGAGCAATAAAACTAGAGACCATGGGGAATGTGGAGGGACTTTGAAACACAGTCAGAGGGATTGGTACAGTAAATTTAAAAAATTTGATATTATTGTAAACAATGATACTGCAATTAAAAAAGAGATCTAAAGCTTCAAATACCTATTACATTTATAACTCACAATCACTATCACTATCACCCCGTTGTTCATCTATTTGCTCAAGCAGGCACCAGTAACATCTCCATTCATCCCTGTCATGTGCTAGTGTAGCCCGATGGCATATTGGGGGCTCTTTCAGGATCAGAGGAATAAGGACCATTGTAACATTGTTATTGTTTTTGTCATATTGAGTATGCCACAGGTAGCTTGCCAGGCTCTGCTGCACAGGCAGAATACTCTTGGTAGCTTACCGGGCTCTTCAAGAAGGATGGAGGCTTTTGGGGCAGCCTCTAATCACCTTTACATGTGTTCCCAGTCAGGCATATATGCGGACAGGATACTCTCAGTAGCCTGCCGGGTTCTCTGACAGTGAGAACTAGACAATAAGAGGTTGTTCAGCCACACACTTACAGGAGCTTGTTTTTATCCTCTCTGGATTTTGGTCATTGATGGGATCACATGGCAGTTGGTGGGTGTAACTGTCTAGCTACTGAAAGATGGGGGATCTGGGTGGAGGAGGCCCAGTCCCAAATCAAGCAGGCTTGGAGATCTCCATTTATAATTAAAATAAACAAAAGGTAACATTCTTCTAGGAAAAAATTCTCTCATGATCTTTGGTCTATTGATTTAAACCTTACAACAATTCATGGCAGGAATGCACAATTGATGAATTCATAGTACAACTAATTTCTTCTCTAAACTATGAGATTCCTGAACTTTGTGAAAAGTTCTTTAACAAAGCGTCATTTTAAAAATTAAGTTAAAAAATAAGCATAAGTAACCATTACAATCACAAACTGAATAAAATTTTCATATCAAGCATTAATATGCTTAAAAATCAGAATTATAAGAATTGCATCTGTGTAATCAGATGTAAAATAGCCATGAATATCATAATCAGTAGATTTTAGTTCCAGATAGCTCACAGTTATATTGTTAATGGATTATAGTATTGTGAGCTTTTACTTCACATGTACTTTGAAGAATTGAAATGTTGTATCATTGAAATAATAGCTATTACCAGGACACATGCAAAAAGAAAAATAAGTTTAATATTCTTTAAAAGGCAGAATACTGACTAGAAAAAGAATATGGAATCTAAGAATAAGCTTATAATAGTAGTATTGAATTGCAATGTACCAATAGTCCATTACTGTTTTATAAATAGATTATAAAAATTTTAATTACATTTATGACCCAGGAAAACTAGGTCCTTAATCTATTAATTATTGACTATGGTGCATTTTATAGTGAATCAATGTACCATGAGTTAGACAGTTTAAAAAATATCTTTCCTATTTTTATTAATTAAATGTAACTGATATTTTTTGTTTACCATTAAGTCATGGGCTGGAGCGATAGCACAGCAGGCAGGGTGATTGCCTTGCATGTGGGCAACCTGGGTTCGATTCCTCCGTCCCTCTCGGAGAGCCCAGCAAGCTACCGAGAGTATCCCGCCTGCACTGCAGAGCCTGGCAAGCTCCCCGTGGCATGTTCAATATGCCAAAAACAGTAATGACAAGTCTCACAATGGAGACATTACTGGTGCCCGCTAGAGCAAATCAATGAACAACAGGAAAACAGTGCTACCCTGCTACAATTAAAACATAAATTTTTCATTACAAGTTATTGAAAAGCATTTGTAGGAGAAACGAATGAAGGATCTTCTAACTAATAGAGCTTTGCAAGTTCTGACCTTCAAAACAAAAAATAACCTTAAATAACTCATCAGAATTGCAATCCTAGGAAATTTCTATGTTTCACAAATGAAACTGTTTTCTGCATTACAAAAAAAGCCAAAGCTAATAAATTGCAATGGCATGAGAAAATCACTGATGTGAACAGTAGGTTTTTATTAAACATTGAGTATGTCAGCTTCAAAATATGGTTTTTAATGTGGTTTTATGAAGCTCAAGTTTGAGTTAATAAACAGTCAGCATTCTAGTCAGTTTAGCATATTATTGTTTGTAAGAAAAGGCCACAGAGTGAAACAACTGGGATTTATTTCTCATAGTTTTGGAAGATGAGAATTTCAAAATCAAGGAGCTGGCCAATTAGGCCAAGGAGGACCTACATGACATGTAGTGATGTATTGTTCTGTCTTCTTGCTCTACTGCTGTTTGTGATAGGGAAGAAGAGTAATAGGGGTGTGTATTGTGGGGGAGGGATGCAGAAGAGAGGGAGAAAGAAAATTCACTGGCATCTCTCATTAAAAGAGCATTAATCCTATTATAAAGATCCTACCCTCTGACCTTAACTAAACCTAAGTTAGCTCCAAATGTCTGTCTCCAAATACCATTAAGTTGGGGATTAGACATCAAAAATTTATGGATATATCAAGGACACACTGCAATCCATATCAATTGTTATGAATATACTATAATTCTATGACTTCAACATTTTCCTTAATAGTATAAATCCTTGAGAGTTATTGAATTATCTCTTCCTTCAGTAATAACTTCCATTTCGTCCCATAATCATGGCTCTCATTTTTTATATTCATTCCTCCAAATATTTCAATAGTTATTATTAATTTATTGAATCATCATGAACTACAAAGCTATTCATGATTATCAGGCCACCAATCTCTTCACCAGTGTCCACTTCCCTCCACCAATGTCCTCAGTTTACCACCTCCTGCTCCCCAACCTGCTTCAACAGCAGGCACTTTTTCCTTCTTTCTTTTTCATTTTAGGCACTGTAGTTTGCAGTATCACTTTGCAATGTGACACTTTGCAACACTGTTACTAAAATATCACTTTACCTCCTCTCAGTTCTCATGCAAAGTGACCACCTCCCTTATCCTTGTCATAGTGGTCCCTTCCCTGTCCTAACCTCCCCAATCCCCAAACTATGGCAAGCTTTCTACAAAGGACAGTTTTGCATGCTGTTTCTACTATCTCTGGGCATTATTCTCCTAATATGTTTTCTTATATTCCACAAGTGAGTGTGATCAATCTGTGTTTCTCTCTCTACCTCTGAGTCATTTAACTCAACATGATACTCTCCAAATCAATTCATGTGTCAATAAATTTCATGACTTCATCTTTTCTAAATGCTCTGATTCATACTCCATTGTGTATATGTACCACAGCTTCTTATAGAGTTGTCTGTTCTTGGGCATTTCAAGTGTTTCCAGATTTTTACTACTTACTCACATTTTTACTACTTACTCACATTATTCTATGATGCAATAGTGATGCAATGATGCAATGAACATAGTGCATCAATGTGATAGTGATGCAATGAACATAGGAGTGCAGATATCTTTTCTCCTTTGAGTTTTTGGGCCCTTAGAGTATATTACCAGGAGTGGAATTGCTGGGTCATATGAAAGCTCAACATCCTAATTTTTTGAGAAATATCCATATTGTTTTTCCAAAAGGCTGAACCAGTCAACATTCTCACAAGCAGTGAATGAGAGTCCTTATTTCTGCCACATCCATACCAACATTGGTTGTCTTTGTTCTCTGTGTTGAATGCCAGTTTCTTTGATGTTAGTGATATCTCATTGTTGTTTTGATATGCATTTCCATGAGAATTAGTGACATAGAGCATTTTTTCATATGCTGTTTGGCCATTTGCATTTTTTCTTTGAGTAAATTTCTGTTCATCTCTTCTCTCCAATTTTTGATGGGGCTGTATTTTTTTTCTTGTAAAGTTCTACCAGTGCTTCATATATTTTGGAGAGTAACCCTTCATCAGGTTAGTAGTGGGAAAATAATATTTCTCCCAGTCGGTGGGCTGTCTTTGTATTCTGGTCTTCATTTTCTTTGATGTGCCCAAGAGTCTTAATTTAATATCCCATTTATCTTCATTTCCACTTGCTTCCTTAGTGGCATTTCATCCTTAAAGATGCCTCTAACTTCATAGAGAGATCTACCTATGTTTTCCACTATATGTTTTATGGATTCAGGTCTGATATTAATATCTTCAATTCATTTTTATTTGTTTTCCTGTATGGTGTTAGGAAGAGGCTTGAGTTTTTTGCAAGTATATGATCAGTTTTCCCAAAACCACTTGTTGAAGAGGGTTTCTCTATTCAACTTCAATTTTTTCTCCTTTATCAAGGATTAACTTAACATATACCTAAGGATCTGTCTCTCAATTTTCAATTCTATTCCATTGATCAGATGATTTTTTGTCCTAGTACTATGCTGCTTTAATAACTAATGCTTTGTATTAAATTTTGAAGTTGAGAAAAAGTGATATCTCCCATCTTCTTTTATCCGAAAGATTGCATTGGCTATTAGGAGGAGCTGGGGACAGGATGCCTATATTTACTCTTCCTATGAATTTCATACATGTTTGATTCTATTTATTTTTAAATGTCAGGGTATCCT
The DNA here is from genome assembly GCF_029834395.1 of Sorex fumeus. Taxonomy (NCBI): domain Eukaryota; kingdom Metazoa; phylum Chordata; class Mammalia; order Eulipotyphla; family Soricidae; genus Sorex; species Sorex fumeus. The sequence continues at coordinate 9,708,249 of NW_026606081.1, read as the reverse complement.
TACAGAGACTGCACTTAATCTATATAAGTTTGGGGGAGTATTGTTATTTTGATGGTGTTAATCCTATCAATCCATGAGCCTGGGATGTTTATCCATTTCCTCATGTCTTATTTTTAAGTAGTTTTCTGTAGTGTTCTTTTTATAGATCTTTTACCTCTTCAGTTAAGCTGATTCCTAGGTAATTGACTTTTTGAGCACAATTGTGGATAGGATTGGTTTTAAATGTCTCTTCTATTTCATTATTTTCATATAGGAAAGTCATATGCTTTTTCGTGTTAATTTTGTTGCCTGCCACTTTCCTACACAAATCTATTGTTTCTAGGATCAATTTAGTAGAGTCCCTATGGTTTTCTAAATATACTATCATGTCACAAACAGTAAGAGCTTCACTTTTTCCTTTCCTATCTGAATGCCCTGAATATGAATGTCCTTTTTCTTGCCTAATTGCTATGGCAAGTATTTCCATTAATATATTGAACAGAAATTGTGAGAGTAGACAACCTCTTTTTGTGTCTGATCTTAGAGGGAAGGCTTTTAATTTTTCCCTACTGAGTATAATGTTTGTTGTGAATTTATGGTAAATGGCATTAACTATGTTGAGAAAATTTCCTTCATCTCCCATTTTATTGTGAGTATTTATCATGAATGTTTACTGAATCCTGTCAAATGCTTTTTGGCATCTATTGCTATGATCATATGATTTTTTTCTCATATTGTATTATATTGATTGAACTATGTTTTAGTCATAGTGTATGACCTTTTTGATGAGTAATTGGAACCAACTTGCTGGCATTTTGTTGAGGATATTTGCGCCTATGTTCATAGGGATATCAATCTGTAATTCTCTTTTTCTGTGATGTCTGTCTGCTTTTGATATCAGGGTAATGTTTGTTTCATTACTAGTTTCCTTTTGTCTTCTTACTGCTTCCTCAAGACTACATTACAGTAGCATTTCAAATGAACAGTAGACGAATTACTTATTAAGTACAGGAATATATATTAAATGAAGAAGGATCCACTAAATATCAAAATTTAGAAAATCTAATGGAAATTAAGTAGATGCAGATTCTAGAGATTAAATATAAACCAAGATTATCTTGAAAACTTAACAGGAATTAAAAAGTAGTAAAAGTCAAGCATTCAAAATTCCAGTGAGTCAACATTTAAAGTCATAATAAATATAGATTGAGAAGCAAAGAATTTTTCTGGCTACTTCTCAGCCCTCTGCTTTCTTTACCTTAAAAGCCTCTCCTTTAATAAGTATACTCTGCTCCCATTATTTTGATCATTGTCTTTAATATTAAAGGTAAAGGTAAAGGCCCTCCTGTTGTTCATCGAGCGGGCCCAGTAACGTCTCCATTGGAGATTTTGTTGTTATTGTGTTTGGCATATCGAATACATCACGGGTGGCTTGCCAGGCTCTGCCATGTGAGCAAGATACTCTTGGTAGCTTGCTGGGCTCTCCAAGAGGGGCGGAGGAATCGAACTCGGGTCGGCCATGTTGGCTGCGTGCAAGGCAAACGCCTTACCACTGTGCTATCGCTCCAGCGCCTTTAATATTATGACTTTTAAACATAGTTAGATTTCTAACGACTCATACCTTAATTCTCTCTACTTTGGTGTATATCTAAATGCATCAGCTTTCTTTCTAAATAAGTCTGTGATATATAAACTCCTATATTTCAGGGCAATGATACTGCACTTCTCAAAAGCATCCTAGAATTTTATCTTAAACAGTCAAATACACTATAACTTATTTAAATTTTTCTTATAATTGAGAAAAGTAATTCTCAGATCTGACTTCCTCTTTTTATTTACATGGGTATCAACCTCAGGAAGGCCTTAATTTTCTTACTTTCAGGATAACAGTAGAGTTTAGTGTTTGATGTCTCAACTTTGATCTCTCTTCCATTCCAGTCTGCACTGTACACCATATTAATCCTTAAAAGCATTTAATAATCTGAATTATTCCTCTACCCACGTACCCAATTATGCCCAGGATCTTGATTTTTAAGTTTCAGTCACTGTATTTCACAATGCAGAGTTTTTCATTTTCATTTTTCTATTCTATAAAAGTCTCAATGCCCAACACACATACATATGTATATATGTACATATACATGTATACATGTGTGTGTACATATATTCATATATATATATAACTATTCGTACTACCAGGTTCTTTCTGTGCTGCTACTTTAGCATAGATTTGTTTTACTCTAGCTTTCTTTAAAAAATAGAGATCCTTCAAGATTCTCTAGACTCAAGATAAGTCTATTCTTGAAAGCTTTCATTTCAAATAAAAATTATTAGAGTGGATCTTAAGTTATCACACTATCAAATGTGTATATTCTTTACCAAAGTAGTCTTTAATGTAAATTTTTGCAACATTTAGTGAATTAAAAAGTTATTGAAATTTTAATCTCTAGAAATAATTTCATGTTTAATATTATAAAATTGAGAAAATTATTTTATAAAATATTTTAGTAAGATGCTTTAATAGAAGATAAATAATTATTAAATATACAATTTTAAGAATGTCTGAGGGACTATTATTAACTGATAAACTGGTATTTTTTGTCATAAATGTATACATTATAAGAACATGATAGAAAGGACACTAAAACAATAGAAATTTCAGCTAAGAATGTATCCTATATTATACTACAGAGATACCGAAGGTGACTGACAGAGAAAACAGGTACAATATTTCATTTTTCCAAATAAATTTATTGTAAACAGGTGTTTTCCTGGTTTGGGCTTTTTTTGTTGTTTGTGTTTTGTGGGGTTTTTTGGTGTTCTTTGGGGAAGAAGCCCAGCACTTCACCGATGCAAGACATGCGCTCTCCTATTGAGTCACATCCACAGCTGTAAAAAAGCTTAAAGGATTACTATGATCCAGACTAGATTAGAACAGAGAAAATACCTGTAGGCAGAGAACCCAGTAAGGAGGTTGTCACCTTAGTGCCGGTAAGCAATGAGGGGTGTGTGAACAAAGGTGTTGAATGAAAAGAGAGATATGATCTTAAACAGTGACACACGGAAAAACAACAAATCTGATCAGCAACTGTGAGTGGGTTGATTAAAAGATAAGATGGAAGGAATGATGATGTTAGGTTCAGGAAGTTAGTAATGTTGAAAGAATTTGGAACACCAAAATGGGAATTGTTTGTAGAAAAGAATGGCTATGAAGTTTATAATACTGCATCTGAAGTAAAAAAGCAATATATGCAGACTGTCATGTACAAAGTTAAAAATAAAAGCATGGTACTCAAAACAAAGATGAGTGTTCAGCGTATAAAATTAGGACCAATTTTTATACATCTATCAATCATTATCAACATTGTCATCATTATTATTATTTATTTGCTACCATTTCATAACTAATTCCATGTCAGTAGACACTAAGAAACTTGGGGGAGAGAGGTGAAAGAATCCAGTGAAGTCTTGAATTGTTTTTATCAATATTTTAGGGTTCAGAGGTCATTGTCAAATTTGAGTTAAATTTGGATATCTTAACCCACACACTTACACTCATGCCTTATATTTTAAAAGTACCAGCAAATTTAGTAGAAAAGAAAGGTTGAAGCTGAATTGTAAACAATGTGTCTATCTCTGTCAATGTATGTACTCACTTGGGGAGTTTATATACCCAGAAGGCAGGAGGCTGCATCTTCTAATTATATCACTCACTGAAAAATGCAAACTCAGTATTTCTCAGTAATAAGAGAAACTGATCAAAAGCCCAACTTGAAAGTCTCTCTTGCCGTCTTCTTGAAATTATCTATATTTTCCCATCTTCAGCATTTGTTTTGAGAGAGGCTTTTCCTTTGTGCCCTCAGACCACAGGGTTCCATTCTCCCATCTTCCATTGTTTAGTTGCTCCCATCACCTGACTGAGGCAGGTTATCACTCCTAAAAGCCTCTTATCTCCTCTTCATTTGTTTTTTTTAATTAACCTAGTTTCCTTATCTGCTCTTTGAAAAATTTCTTTGTTTGTTGAAACTCTAATAATTTCTTTTGGGCAGAATGAGGACCAAGAAGATCCTATTTTGCTAAAAAGTCTGACTTAATTGTTCCTGGAAATCTGTTTAAGAGCATTTGGCTAAAACAGACAACACTATGTCCCCTCCTTCTACCCTGTAATGAGAGTTGCCATGTTGTCTTGCACAACAAACTCATGTTCTCGTCATCTGTGAATGAATATTATAATGCTTATGAATTTTGCTTCTATCACTGCTTAGAGAAATGCTATGGGAATTGATAAATTCAAATGATTAACTCCTTAAAGGGAACTACTATGCAAAATTACACGTCTACATAACTGTATATATGTACACAAGCATGTGTATTTATATATATGCATATGTTTACATAAATACTTATGTAAATCATATATGGATCTAACCCCTTAAATATTTTTGAGAACCTACTGCTACTAAAATCATAAAACATTAAGTAGGACCAAGGATATGGCTTGTAGGACTAGAGCACATGATTTACATTCTCTAGACCTTATTTTAACCCATGGCACTTCAAAGTCTCGGGGAATATCCCCGAAGCAACTGACCCAGAAGTAGTTCTTGAGCACTTCCAGGTGTGGTCCTTTAACCCAAAAATATATAACTTAATGAACCACTGAACAGTTGGGTAGAATTATTGATTTTTATAAACTCATGCAGTCTAGTTAATAAAAAGCATTTATGTGAATAACTAGTATAATTATAGAGCAGAGGATAATATTGTATCACCAGATGTGTCTTCCAGATTCTGATTAAAATTCCCCAGGCTTCTCACCATTCAGTGAGATACTCCTATATTAGGAGGTGATCGTACATCATTAATTACTGAGAACATTACCATCGACATTAATGACATTAAAAGGTGATCTAATATTAGTTTAGAGAAAAAAGTGTAAATCTGTACTGGTCCAGGCAAACCAACCTATGATTACTATTGTAAGCTGTATTGTGTTTTGCCAGTCCCTTGCCACCTGTCAGATTCATCTTAAATTCTCAGTGTCTCAGAATGGTACCTTATTTGAAGACAGGGTCTTCGAGGAGATAACTGAATTAAAATGAGGTTATTTTGATTGGCTGTATCACCATGTTACCAGTGTCTTGTTTAAAAAAGAAAATTCGAAGGCTCACACACATACAAGAAAAAGCCATGTAAGCATGAATTGGGCCATCTGTAAGATACACTAACACAGTTTCTTCCTTAGCCCTTTGAAGGAATCAAATATAACAATGTCTTGATTTTGGAGTCCTAGTCTACAGAACTAGGAAACAATAACTTTAATTTGTTTAAGCCACAGTTTGCGGTAGTTTCTTTAAAGCAGCCCTAGTAATCTAATACCATAACCTACTATAAATTTCTTTTCATTGTGGTTTGTTCTGTGAAATTTTGATTGTTTGCAACAAAAAGAACTTCACTTCAAGACCAGAAGGTCAATATGAACAAGGAAAGAGGGCATTGTGCAGACCATGCCAGGCTTGACATTCTAGGAAATAGGCATGCTTTCTGCTCACCCAAGAAAGAGGTTGATAATTAGTAATAGTGTGGTGCTCCAATCATCTTTTGTCTTTCTCAAGAATGTATCAAGGATTGAGTTTTAACTATTCCAATGATGCCTTCAGGGTGCAGAATCAATTGTGTTAAGATGGTTGTTGTTATTATTTAATTTGCTAGGTGATTATTCGATTCATCTTACTGCCTTCTCTCCCTACACTCCTTGCATAACCTGAGGGTGTCAGAAGAACTTCTCTGTGACTTTGGTCTAAGGCAGATGACTTGTTTTCGCCCCTCAAACCTTAAAATGACTGGTACAAAATGAGCTTGAAAACTGTGTAATGGCTATTGAACTTACTCTCTTGCATCTTATAACCATTACATGAAATGACTGTGATTGGAAAGATCACAATCATCCTGAACCACAGAAAACACACAATACAGTAGAACTGAAGTGAGACACCAAGTCCAGTTGGAGTCACAGAATACAGCAGAGCAAGTCAAATCTAAACCTGTGTCAGATGAACAGCAACCAACCCTCAATCCACAAAATAATAATAACTGCTGCTTTAATATTCTGGAAGTTACACAGTATTTTGTGACAAGTCTAAATTATTACATAGGACCATTAATTATATATAAATAATTTTTGTAAATATTTTTTCAGATACAGAGATCATATTTCTTCAACAATATTCTCATGAATATTATGAGGAAAAAAGCAAAAAATATTTTAATTGGAAAACTGTGGTAAATAATATTTATCTAAGTTATAAGTAACATATGTATTATAATTTTATTTTAAATCAAACACAAAATTTGATAGCAGTGAACCATGACATTCATTTTTCTTGTAGCTTCTATTTCTTTAACTATAAAATGAGGATTTCTAACTAGGTAAATCCTATGGTGACTTCCCAGCTCAGAAAAAAATCAATACCTTTTGCTTATTGAGAAAACTGACTTAGACATGTATTAACTCATGAAAGGAGAGCATAATCATAAAAGATATATACACAGTCTTGGGTTTCAAAAATGGGGTATGAATTTAGGTAGGGTTGTTATAAAAATAGAAACATTAAGTGAATGCTCAGGACATAAATTATGCAAGATCTATGCCAAGGGACAAAGGAATTGTGCCAACAAAAGTGATATACAGTGTCCTTGTTGCATGATATATTTTAATGCCAAGTGAAATACCTTATAGGACATCTTACTAGGATTGTTCTTATCTTATGAGGTTTAAAAATTATTTAATGTTAAAAACTTTCCTTTCCTATTCTGAGATTGTAAAGTGTAGAACCCTTCCAACTACTTTTAAGAATGACTGCATCCTTAATTCATTAATCATTAACCACATAATTATATTGTCTCTAAAATTAGATCTAAAATTAATTTTGCCTCGGAGGCAAGCAATCCAGCACAATCAGAAACTGTGACTCTACAACTCAGCGAACAGCCAATCATTTTTTTCAAAATCCAACATTCACTGTCATACAGTTACTTTCAGAGATTATGAAGACAAGGAGAACAAAATAATGAGCAATTTATATTAGATATCATTTTATAATGACAAGCCTTAGAGATGTAAAGCATCGTTTTGAAGAAAAGAAAACCAGCTTGAATTTAATTGCCTAGAAAAATGTGCATGTATTTCTTATTACCTTCCTTTGGAGATCAACAGAATAATCGTAATCAACAGGATTAAGTTCAATTCTGTTTTCAAAATGTTTCAAAGCATCCTGGAATTTTCCTTCCTGAGAGTTAAATTTTGCACACTACTGTTCTGTAGCTGCAAGAACCCCTTAAGAGAGAAGAAGCTTGCTAATTGCTAGCCTTTGCAGTGTGAGTACGAAAAGGAAAGTCTTTTAGCAAGATCTTTGTGTTCATTCTTTAATGTTGGTGTATGAAAAATAATTGAGATATAAAAAATAATATTTACACAACTCCACAAAAATGTATATATTAGATAAGTCCTTATTTCTCACAATTCTAATTTTCAAATTGTTAATTCTTAGTTCTAAAATTAAGGTGTATTTTACTTCTCTCTATACAGCCACAGTCAGGTTTTCTGAGCTTAATAAGAAAAACTTTTTGTAACTAAACCAAGTAAAAGTTTTATTTAAATTCGACCTGACATTGGATCTTCAAAGCAGGCTTACAGGAGCACTGGCAAAGCATTCTGTAGGAAAAGAGGTGTGGATGAATGTCTATAAATACATATCTAGGCTCTTTGAAATTAACTTGTAAAATTATTATATAGGAAATCCCCATGGATGACTAATACCTAAATTAAGTAAATATCATACACACCATCAGAATCGTAGAAGGAACAAGAGAGGAAAATGGCCAATTGACCTCGTTCACACTTCTGAGAAAGGCAACTAAAGACACTCATTAATCATTTTTAACCACAGAACAGTAATGAATGGATGATTATCTTTGTGCTTAAATTAATGAGAAAAATAAAAACCAGTGTGAAGTTCCTTTTCACATATAATTTCTCTACTGCAGATTTGGCAAAAATGTTGGGAGATGGGTACTATATTGATTTATACCATAATTTTAAAAAATTGAATTAGGTCTGAATAGTTATTATGAATTTATAAATAATTTAATTAATCCTCTGGTTACAAATATTCCATTTTCTCTATTTTATAAGAAAATAATTAGACACTTTAACTACCATTCATTTAGTTCTAAGAGGTTCAAGGGAATCAGTAGGGATAGATATGGAAGAAACAGAACTAAAACCTAGAAATAGAATAATTAAAAAATGAATAAATATGAGAAGTCTGAAAATAAACACATCTGAGATAGGCAAAAAATTCCAGAATCAGAGGGTATGGTGCTGCCAGCAGGTCAATCTGCACCTGTGAGGCGAGTGCATGAGTCGCCTGATGGTACCTTTAGACTTTCAGATACCCCAAAATTGCTGCTGTGCCTTTGGCCAGACCCCAAAAATTTGGGGCAAAGTTTACCAAGAAAGTAAACGGCCAAAATTAGGTATGTGGGAAACACACCCACAAACCACCTCCACCTCAGGTATATAACTGGAGCCATGGCCACTCTGGTTCCTGATTGAACTGCTTAATGGCCATTATCCCAGAGACTCAGAAACAAATCTCAATACCCAGCGGCTTTTGGCAGAAATGCGTCGGGTCCCTGCAGTAGGTTACCGGTGCTGGGCCAACCCAGGTGGGAAGAGGTTTCGTGTCTTGGCCTGTTCCCCCAGGCGGCCCAGTGGCCGCCATCCTTCAGAAACCACTGGACAGTCAGGTTTGGGCCCCTAGTGACGAGGCACGCAGGGTCTCACAGGATGGGGGTGGAGCCGGTCCTGTCCTCCCCACCCCAACGAGACCCCAAGTCATTGCCCAAGAATGGCCTCTCTGGCTCCTGATCCAGCTGCTTAATGGCCATGATCCCAGAAACTCAGAAACAAATCTCAAAACCCAGTGGCTTTTGGCAGAAATGCATCCGGACCCCACAGTATGTTACTGTCACCGGGCCACCCCAGGGAGGAAAGGGTATTGTCACTCCACCTGCTCTCCCTTGGCGGCTCGGTGGCCATCATCCTCCAGAGGTCATTGGAGAGTCAGACTTGGGCCCGCAGTGACAAAATTTGTTGGGCCTTATGGGATGGGGGGGGGGGGGGGGAGCCGGGCCTGTCCTTTCACCCCAATGATACCCCAAGTCATCGCCCATAAACGGCCTCTCTGGCTCCTGATCAAGCTGTTTAATGGCCTTAATCCTAGAGACTCAGAAACAAATCTCGAAACCCAGCGGCTTTTGGCAGAAATGCGTCCGGACCCCACAGTAGATTACTGTTGCTGGGCCACCCCAGGGGAGAAAGGGTGTTGTCCCTCCACCTGCTCCCTCTTGGCGGCTCAGTGGTCGTCATCCCCCAGAGGCCATTGGACAGTCAGGTCTGGGCCCGCAGTGATGAGACATTTGGGGCCTTACAGGATGGGGGTGGAGCCGGGTCTGGTCTCCCCATTCCAAGGAGACCCCAAGTCATGGCTCACAAACGGCCTCTCTGGCTCCTCATCAAGCTGCTCAACAGCCATGATCCTAGAGACTCAGGAGCAAATCTCGAAACCCAGTGGCTTTTGGCAGAAATCGCTCCAGATTTAAGGTTAAAATTTCAGAATTTCAAAATCACATGGTCCTACTGCAGCCACACAACATCATATGTTATTCATAACCAGCAATAGAACACAAATTGTCTATTGTTGCCTTTTCAAGCAGATCTGAGTGTTGGGGTAAAATCTCAAATAATAATGGTGGGTCTGGTGTCGAAATATTGAATGTGATCAAAGTAGAGAGAGAGTAATGTGGAAATCATCTGCCCCACAGGTAGGGGGAGGGTGTGGGATGGTGCTATACTGGGATTTTTGGTGGTGGAGAATGGGCACTGGTGAAGGTATGGGTGTTTCCTTGTATGACTGAGACTTAAACCCGAAAGCTTTGTAACTGCAGTCATGGTGATTCAACAAATAAAATTATAAAAAATGAAAAAAAGGTAAGGTGGAGTTCACGCACAATTCAATCAGCTAATTAGTGGCTGAATAAATAGCAGTACTCCTACATAAAAAAAAAAATTCCAAAATCAAACTTTATATAGTAGAGCAGAAACTACATTTTAAAATCAAATGCCACACACAAAAAAAGCCACACAAAAAAAATCCAGCCACACAAAAAAAAAAACCCAGGAAATGCAGAATTCACACTGGCGGGCCCAATCAGGGCCAGGGGGTACCGATCCCAGAAGGTCATTTCTCGCCTCCCTGCTGGTGCCATCTTACCACCCCAGGAAGTGCAGAATCTCAGCCAGTGGGTCCCAATCCTGCAAGTACGACACTCACCCTGCCCCCAGCACCATTTTGCAGCCCAGAATTGCAGAATCGTAGTCCGAGGACCCCGTTCCCAGAAGTCCGGCCCTTGCCCAGCCCCCAGCACTATCTTGCCAGCCCTTGAAGTGCAGAATCCAGGACATCGGCCCTGATCCTGGAAGTCCCACCCTCACTATACCACAGGCGCCATCTTTCTGCCCCTGGAAGGGCAGAATCCTGGCTGGTGGGCCCTGATCCTGGATGTCCGTCTCTCACCCCACTCTCGGCACCAACTTGCCATCCCCAAGTGCAGAATCCAGGTCGGGAGATTCTGATCCCAGTCGGGCATGGCAAGATGGCACCAGGGGCGGGGCAAGGGCAGGACATACAGGATTGGGGTCAGTGGACAAAATTCTGTACTTCCGGGGGTGGCAAGATGGCACCAGGGTTGGGGATAAGGCCGGACCTCCGGGATCAGGACCTGCCGGCCCGGATTCTGCACTTTTGGGGACGGAAAGATGAAGCCAGGGTCTGGGTGAAAGCCGGACTTCCGAGATTGGGGACCGCCAGCTGGGATACTGCACTTCTGGGGGTGGAAAGATGGTGCATGGAGCATGGCGAGGGCCGTAGTTCCAGGTCAGGGCCTGCCGGCCGGGATTCTGCACTTTTGGAGGTGGAAAGATGGCAAGGGGAACAGAGCAAGGGACGGACTTCCACAATCGTGGGTTGCAGGCCAGGATATTGCACTTCCGGGGGCGGGAAGATGGTGCCGGGGGCGGGCAATGGGCATATTTCCGGTATCAGGACCTCTTGTCCCGTATTCTGCATTTCGTAGGCGGCAAGATGGAACTAGGCACAGGGCAAGTGCCGAACTTCTGGGACTGGGACCCACTGTCATGGATTTTGCACTTTTGGGCCCAGCAAGATGCCGCTAGGGGCGGGACGAGTGCTGGACATCTGGAATAGGGACCCACTGGGCTGGATTCTGCACTTCCAGGGGCAGCATGATTGATTGCAATGGGGGTGATGGGAGGGCCGGACTTCCAGGATCAGGGCCTGCTGTCCCAGATTGGGCCCACCAGTGCAGATACTGCACTTTCAGGGGTGCAAGTTGGCGCTGGGGGCTGCAGGCTGAGATTCTGAACTTCATGGGGCAGAAAGATGGTGCAGGGGGCGGGGCAAGGTCAGTACTTCCGGGATCAAGGCCCATTGTCCCCAACTAGGCCCGCCAGCATGGATTCTGGACTTCCAGGGACAGCAAAATAGCGCCAGGGGCAAGGTGAAGGCTGGACTTCCGGGACCATGGCCCGCCGACCATGATTCTGTCCTTCTGAGGGTGGCAAGATGGCACCAGGAACAGAGCAAGGGCCAGACTTTCAGTATTGTGGTCTGATGGCCTGGACTCTGCACTTCCAGGGGTGGCAAGATGATGCGAGTGGTGGGGCAAGGGGCAGATATTCAGGATCCAGGCCCAAGGCCGGATTCTAAACTTCTGGGGGCAGAAAGATGGCGCCGAGGGCAGGGTGAGCACTGGACTTCTGAGATCAGGGCCTGCCAGCTGGGATACTGCACTTGGAGAGGGGAGGTGGAAAGATGATGCCTGGGGCGTAGCAAGGGCTGGACTTCCGGGATCAGGGCCCACCAGCTGGGATTCTGCAGTTGCAGGGACGGCAAGACGGCTCCAGGGCAAGGCGAAGACCAGAATTCCGGGATTGGAGACCCCCGCTCTGGAGTCTGCATTTCTGAGCGTAGCAAGATGGTGCTGGGGGCAGGGCGAGCACCTGACTTGCGGGATCAGGGCATGCCAGCCCGGATTCTGCACTTCAGAGAGTGGCAAGATGGCACCGAGTGCTGGGAGAGGACTTGGACTTTCATGATTGGAGTGGGCCTGCCGAGATTCTGGACTTTCAGGTGCAGAAAGATGGTCCTGGGGCTGGAGCGAGGTCTGGACTTCTGGGATCCGGACCCAATGGCCTGGAGTTTGCATTTCTGGGGCAGAGAATGGCGCTGGGGGTGGGGCTAGAGCCAGACTTCTGTAATCGCGGCCAACAGCTGGGATTCTGCACTTCTGTGGGTGGCAAGATTGTGCTGGGGCCGGGGTAAGGCCAGACTTTCGGGATTGAGGCCCACCGGCAGGGATTCTGCTGTTCCGGGGATAGCAAGATGGCACTGGAGCTGGGTGAGGGTCCGACTTCCGTGATGGGGGCCCGCCAGGCCGGATTCTGGACTTTCGGGGCCATCAAGATGGTCCCAGGAGCTGGACGAAGGCCAGACTTCCAGGAATGGGGCCCTTGCTCAGATTCTGCAATTCCGGGGGCAGCAGAATGGCACTGGGGTTGGGGCAAGTGCTGTACTTCCAGGATTGGGGTCTGCTTCCTGGGATTTTGAACTTTTGGGGACAGCAAGATGCCTCCAGGGGCGAGACGAGGTCTGGACATCCAGGATCGGGACCCATCAGCCGGGATTCTTCACTTATGGGGCATGCAAGATGGTGCCGGGGGTGGTGTGAGTGCCAGACTCCCAGGATCGGGGCCTGCCAGCCCAGATTCTGCAATTCCTGGGATGGCAAGATGGCACCTGGGGCGGGGCAAGGGTGGGACTTCTGAGATTGAGGCCCACTTGCCAGGATTCTGCACCTCTTGGTGGACCTAGATGGCACCGGGAAGAGGAGAGGGCTGGACTTACAGAAGTGGGGTCTGACAGTCATATCCAACCCGGATTCTGCACTTCTGGGGGCAGCAAGATGGCGCCAGGGAAGGGGCAAGGGCGGGATTCCTGGGATCAGGGACTGCCAGCCGAGTTCTGCTCCTATTGAGGGAGGTAGATGGCACTGGGGGCAGGACAAGGACTGGACTTATGGGGTCAGGGCCAACAGCCAAGATTTGGCACTCCCAGGGTGGAAAGATGGTGCCAGGGGTGGGGCAAGGATGGGACTTCTGGGTTCCGGTCATGCTGGACGGGATTTTGCACTTCTGCGGGTGGATGATGATGCCTGTGGCTTGGCGAGGGCCGAACTTGTGGGATTGGAGCCTGCTGGCCCAGACTCTGCAATCTGGGGATGGCAAGAGGGAGCCCAGGGCAGGGAAAGTGTGGGTCTTCCTGGAATGGGGACCACCAGCAAGGATTCTCCACCTCTTGGGGGAGCTAGATAGCGCCAGGGGCAAGGTGAGGGCTGGACTTCTGGGATCAGGCCCTATGGCAGGGATTCTGGGTGGCAATATGACACTGGGGGCGGGGAAAGGACCAAATTTCTGGGATCATGGCCAGACCGCTCAGATTCTTTCTGCACCTCCTGTGGTGCCAGGATGGCGCTGGGGGCAGGGCAAGGGCTGGACATCCCGAATCGGGGCCCACTGGCCAAATTTTGTACTTACAGGGGTGACAATATGGCGCCAGGGGCACGGTGAGGTCCGGACATTAGGGACCAGGGTCCACTGGTTGTGATTCTGCACTTTTGGGGGTGGCAAGATGACACTGGGTGTGGGTAAGGGTCAGATTTCTGGGATCTGGGCCCAACGATCGGGATTCTGGACCTTCAGGGGCAGCAAGATAGTCGGGGGGGGGGGGGGGGGGGGCAGGTGAGTGCCATAATTCCGTGATCATGGCCCACTGGCCAGGATTCTGCACTACCGGGGGCAGTAAGATTGCTCCTGGGGTGGGGCAAGGTTTGGACTTGCTGGATCGGGGCCGCTGGTTTGGATTCTGCACTTCCAGATGCGGCAAGCTGGCACCAGGGGCTGGGAGATGGCTTGATTTCCGTGATCAGGAGTGGGCCTGCCAGCTTGGGTTCTGTACTTCTGCATGCGGCAAGATGGCACTGGGGGCGGGTTGAGCTCCGCACTTCTGGGATCAGGTCCCGCAATCCTGGATTCTGCCCTTACATGGGCGGAAAGATGGCTCCGGTGGCTAGTTGAGCACCAGACTTCCAGGATTGGGACCCGCCGGCCAGGATTCTGCACTGTCGATGGTGTCAAGATGGTGCTAGGGGTGAGGCAAGGGTCGGACATCCAGGATTGGGGCCTGCCGGCCAGGATTCTGCACTTTCAGGAGCTGCAAGATGGCACCAGGGGCAGGGCAAGCTCCGGACGTCTGGGATTGGAGCCTGTGGGACAGAATTCTGCACTTCCGGGGTAGAAAAGTCCGCCGGAGGTGGAGCAAGGGTCGTACTACAGGGATTGGGGCCCTCCGCTCCAGATGCTGCAATTCTGGGGGTGGCAATATGGCACCAGGGTTGAGTGAAGGTCCGGACTTCAAAGATCGAGACCCCATGGCTGGGATTCTGCACTTCAGGGGGTGACAAGTTGGCTCCAGGGATGGACCGAGAGCCAGACATTCATGATCGGGCCCACTGGCTGGGATTCTGCACTTCTGGGGGTGGTAAGATGGCCCCGGGGATGGAGTGAGGACTGTATTTCCCGGATCAGGGCCCATCAGATGGGATTGTACACTTTCAGGGGTGGAAAGATGCCACTTGGGGCGTGGCAACGGCTAGAATTCCTGGATCGGAGGCTGCCGGCCTGGATTCTGCATTTATGGGAGTGGCCAATGACTCTGGGGGAGGGCAAGGACGAAACTTCCAGGATCAAGACCCGCTGGCCTGATTCTGCAATTCCGGGGATGGCAAGGTGTCTCCGGGGGGACAGTGCGAGGGCAGGATTTATGGGATCGGGGCCCATCAGCCAGGATTCTGCTCCTCTTGGGAGAGCTAGATGGTGCCGGGGCAGGGCGAATCCTGGACTTCCAGGATCGGGGTCCGACAGCTTCTATTCAGCACTTCCAGGGGTGGCAAGATGGCGCTGGGAGCAGGGCAAGGGTGGGAATTCTGTGATCGTGTCCTGCGGCCTGATTCTGCACTTCCAGGAGCTGCAAGATGGTGCCAGGGGTGGGATGAGGGCCAAAATTCTGGGATGGGGACCTGCTGGCCTGGATTCTGCACTCCCGGGGGTGCAAAGATGGTGTCGGAGACGTGGAGAGGGCCGGACTTATGGAAACGGGGCCTGCCAGCCAGGATTCTGCACTTCCCAGCATGCCAAGATGGCACTGGGGGAGGGGCGAATGCTGGGCTTCAGGGATTGTGTCCGCCGGCCTGGATTCTGCACTTTTGGGGGCTGCAAGATGATGCCGGGGGCAGGACAAGGTCCGGACTTCTGGGATTGGGACCTGCCAGCCCAGATTCGGCACTTCTGGGGGAGCAAAGATGGCAGCAGGGGCTGAGCTAGGGCCAGACTTCCGGGACCCGGGCCCGCTGGTCAGGATTCTGCACTTCCAGGGGATGCAAGATGGCCCTGGGGGCTGGGCGAGGGCCAGACTTCCAGGATCTTGCTGGCCAGGTTGCTGCACTTCCAGGGGGCTCCATAACACCTGGAGAATTCTCTGGACCCCATACCGAGCAGATAACACCGGGGTACCAGATGAGGTAGGTGCTGTCTCCCCGCCTTCTCCAGATGGAATTCTGGTGACCAGGAGTTTCTACGAGCATGGCTCCAGTATGCGGGTACCAGGACTGTTCTTTTGAACTGCAGGGCCATGTAAGCATATCAGACCTTTGCATATCAGACCTTTCCTGAGCAATGGAAAGTAAATGATATAGCATCTGTCCCTGGAAGGCAGGCTTGAATGGCGGTGCGAAAATTTGAGCAAAATATAATGCTGAATCGAAATTCCTCTGGACTGTGCATTAAACTATGGTGCTATTCCGCCTTGAGAGGGAAAGGGTGTTTTTTCCCAACATTCAGATCTGCCAAAAAGACATCAAATGATGTCTGCCAAATGATGTCTTTTCGGCAGATCTGAATGTTGGGGAAAATTCCAAATTATAATGTTGGGTCTTTTGTCGTAATATTGACCGTGATCAACATAGAGAGAGTAAGGTGGAAATCTGCCACACAGGCAGGTGGAGGGGTGGGAGGCCAGTATATTGGAGTTCTTCGTGGTGGAAAATGTGCACTGGTGAAGGGACGTGTGTTTGATCATTGTGTGTATGGCTGACTGAGACTTAAATTGAATGGCTTTGTGACCATTTTCACGGTGATTCAATAAATAAAAATTAAAAAAAAGAAATAGGTGTTTCAAGATGTAATCAGAACACATTTTTGGAGGAAATATGAAGGCCAGTAACAGTAGTAGCAATCTTATCTGTAAAAGTATGAAATCAAGAAATAATTTCCTAATAACTCCAATATTCTTTTTATGGCACTCCAGTAATTCTTTATATGTTTGACAAAAATTGAAAACGCTCTGGGTCATCTTGACTTATTTAACTCAGTGTAATTAAGGACATCTACAAGTATGTGACCTCCATGCAGGTGACATTAGACAAACAGAGACCTTATATAATTGTTGATCAAGAGACATGAAATCAGACTGTCAGACCTTTAATCCCACCCCAATACTCAGCTTTGTCTGTAGATCAAGTTTCATTTTCTCATCAGAGCTCTGATTTCTCACCTTACAGAAAGGGAGATAATAAGAATATTTACCTAAAGAGGTTTTGTGATAACTAAGTGAAACATGCAATGGTCTTAGAATATGCAAAATCTTATAAGAGAGTATGGCAAAGAGAAAACAATTAATGTGCCATTATAACCACTTCTCCAGTAATGCAAAGTTAAAGAGATTTATGCCTACTGTGATAACTCTAAGATAAGAAAGTACCTGCCAGACACTCAGGCTTGGTTCCAGCCTTGCTCCTCACATCCAAGTGATATTTGCTCCTCACATCCAAGTTATATCAAAGGGGAATAGTATAGTGTCAGAATCTAGTGCTCTCAGCACTGCCTTGAGACACCCAAGGACTCTTCGGGATGCTAGAGAAAGAATCTACTGTTATTCTCAGTCAAACTTTTATACACCAATCTCAATTACCACTTTGTTTACTCAATCATAAAATATTTTCTGTTACTTTTTAAACTTATAATGTTTTATATTTGAAAACATGTTAATTTTATCAAAATGTTTAAGGAGAAAGGCTTAGGCATGGGGAATCTAGTATACTCAAAGACTTTTCTAGTAAAATCAAAGACTCTCCTCTTATTCATTAGCTTAACAAATAACTTACTAACCAAATTCTAATGCTTCTTCATATATGTTTTCTGATTTGTCTCTTTCTCTTTGGTGCTGTCACCTTCCTTTTGTAATCTACGGCTCTCAGGTCATGACTTGTATCAGGAATGTAGTCTACCCAGAAATAGGGATATCAGATAAAACAATTAAATTCTCACATATTTAGTCATTCTCCTATGTTAGGTTCTCCCATGGTTCACTGCTTTATTAACCTTAAAAGACTAGTTTTTGTGAATTTTCTATTCTCCTCAAAAAAATTGATCCATGACAGGCCTAAACTCTTTTACCCACTGTCATCTAATCTTTTTGATCAAGCTGTACTTTAGCTATCCTTCAAAGCAACAAACTGTTTCATCTTTTTACTGTCCTTAGTTGTCATTATCCTTTGCTTTGTTTCCATCTTTTTCGTTTGACCATAACACAACCCCAAAGATATGCATGAAGTAAATTCCATGGATTTGAATGGCAGTTGATTAGGATACACACATTAAGAGCATAAAAACAGAAAGGTCTAAAAATACATTTAGCCATATCTTTTCCTCCAAATTATTATTTCAGGTGGAAACTTACATATAAGTCACATATACAAAAGTGTTTCCTAGCTTAGAACAAAGTTCTCATGTTGGAAATGAATTCCACGACTGACATATTGTACATTGTTTAACCACATGCCAACATATTCAAGCAAAACATAACCCACTCACCCTGCCTGCCTGAAATGCATTCCCATATTACCCATAGGCACAAAAAACTGTCACACTGTTATTTTAGAAGACGTGCGAGGAAGAACATGATGACATGGGTCAACTGTTGTCAGGAATATAGTTCTATGGCATGATATAGCTGTCTAATGGTCCACTGAGAGTTCCTCAGGACACCTGAGCTGCTCAGAGTGCTAGCCACCCAGGGTGCAAAGAAGAGCTGTAGCCAACTATATGATGCTCAGTACCTGCACTCAAAGGATATTTTAAAATAGCATAACAAAATTTAATAATTAAATTTTTATTTGAGGTACAAAAATATAAAAAGGAAAAATACCAAAATATTTCTCTACTTTCACTCATCAATAGAGCATGATGTGCAATTTGTATTATTCTCATTTGAAAGCAACGGTATTGGTGATATTTGTTTTGGCATTAGCTTTCTATTAAATCACCATGATGAGGAATTATAAGACTGTTTGAATGCATGTTATAATGTTATTATAACATTGATAATTTCAGTAATAATTATTAATGATAGAAATTCCTCAGAATATATGTGTATCTTAATCAATAAAGCATTGTTCACCTAAAAACACTCAGATTTTAAATAAAATTGATACCACTGATAGTTTCCATTTACAAAGACATTATTATATGTTATTAGGGTCTATGCCTATTCTTCACTATTAGTTAATATTCAAAAATAAATGAGAGATGATGAAAGAAAAGGAAGGCACCGGGAAGAAGAAAAATGAGGAGACAAAATGGCACTTGCTGGTTACTCTTACGTGTCAGGCATAATATGTTCCATGATTTTTTTACATTTCATAACAAGCTATCTTCAATTCTCATAATGAAATATGAATTACTCACAAATTTTTGTTTCTAATTGGAACATTAATGTTTCAAATTTACTATCTTTAGTCAATGTATTACTTTATCAGTAACATGTTACATAGCTGATAATATATTAAACCACATATTTTAAACCACTAGGATAAGCATTTTACGAGATTTCTATGTTAATAAATATTGTTTATATGTGTATTTTATAAACAATGTTTATACATACTGTTTGACAAATTTAATATCAAATACTATATACCTATGTGGGGAGCAAGGGGTTTCAGTCACAAAAGGTGGTATGTATTTAGGACTTACTCATGACTCTGTGCTTAGGGATCGCTCTGGCAGTGCTCGAGGAACCACCTGCAGTTGCTCTCTGTACTATCTTTCAAACTCAATATAATATATTTTAAAATAGTTTCTGAAATAAATACTTCCAGTTTGAAATGACATTGAGGTAGCAATCTGTGAAACAGTCTTTTCTACCAACTAATAAAGCACCTCTGAAGAAGCAGAAAAAAACAAAACTTCAAAACAGCACTGAAAATTAAAAGAGAAAGTCAAGGTATTCCACTAACTTCAGACTGATGAAACTAGATCAAAATTTCAAACAATACTTGTATACATTATACCATGAGAGAGAGAGAGAAAAAAAAAGCTATGAATTGGAAAAGATCCAAAAGTCTCAAACCGCAACTTCATAGCCTGTAGATCAAAAAAATACTAGGTCTATATATCAACTAAGAGTCTAGCAGCTGGAGCAAAAACATTGTGGGGGTAGGGGAGGTAGTCTACATGCATGTAGGAATAAACGTGAAATTAAAATGAAGGTTAGGGAAATAGCATGAAGAGAGTCATGGTCATAGAGCATATTTACAAGAACAGTTTTACATACCAAGTGTGGAGGTGTCAAAGGAGAATATCCCCAACTGAAAACAACAAAACTAAACAACAACAACAAAAACCCACAAACCTGCTAAGTCGGGGAATGGATAGGAGACAATTCATGGGAAAGTACCATAGAATCATAGATCTGTATGTGACATTTGAAAACCCTCTTATGAAAAGTGAGATACGTAGAGAAATTCACTCCTCCTCTCATTTGACAAAAAGTTAAAAAAAAAAAAAGTTGATGAAGGACCATTGATAGTATATCTGCGGGAAATATTTTCACAAGTAAGGAAAGGTCTTTTGGAAATTGAAAAAAATCATTTGTAACAATAAAAAATAAAATACACACATGCACACACATGCGTACACATGCATGCAATTTTAAAAGTTTGCATGGGTTTTTTTTTAGATTTAAAAAGTTTAATAAACTATTTTATAAGAAGTGTTCAATGGAGCAAGCAGGAGGTTCAGGTTTGAATCTCAGCACATCTTCCCCACAGCCTGGAAAACAAACCAGAGTTGGTCACATACAACAAGCCTAGTGCCTTGACCCCTGCATTCTCTTTTTAGTCATGAGCAGCATTTTTATTTTTTTTAATTAGTGAATCACCTTGAGGTACAGTTATAGACTTACAAACTTTTGTGTTTACATTTCAGTCATACAATGATCGAGTACCCATCCCTCCACCAGTGCCCATTCTCCACCACCAATGATCCCAGTATCACTCCCACCACCCCCACACCATCCTCCTCACCCCACCCTGCCTCTGTGGCAAAGCATTCCCTTTTTCTCTCTCTTTCCTTTAGGGTGTTGTAGTTTGCAATAGAGGCACTAAGTGGCCATTTTGTTTGATCTATAGCCTACATTTGGCATGCATCTCCCAACCCGAGCAGGTCCTCCAAACACCGTTTACTTGGTGTTCCCTGCTCTATCTGAGCTGCCTTTTCTCCCAGCATTTGAGGCTGGGTCCCAAGTCTTGGAGTAAACCTCCTGGTTTATCTTATCTCTACTATTCTTGGGTGTTAGTCTCCCATTCTGACACTTTTTTTTTTCATTTTTATAATGTTATTTATTGAATCACCGTGACCGCAGTTACAAAGCTTTCAGATTTAAGTCTCAGTCATACAATGAAACACCCATACCTTCACCAGTGCCCATTCTCCACCACCAAAAACCTCCGTATACCCCCATCCCACACCCTCCCCCTGTGGGGCAGATGATTTCCACATTACTCTCTCTCTATTTCAATCACATTCAATATTTTGACACCAAACCCAGTATTTGGGATTTTACCCCAATACTCAGATCTGCTGAAAAGGTAACAGTAGACAATTTGTTTTCTATTGTTGGTTAAGAATAACATATGATGTCACATGGCTGCAGTAGTGGCTGCGCGATTTTGAAATTCCAAAATTTTAACACTTAAATCTGGCGGGTTTTGGCAGAAACATGGAAAGTATCATGTTGAAAAGTGAAATGAGTCAGAAAGAGAGAGGCAGACATAGAAATATTGCACTCATCTGTGAAATATAAAGAATGGGGGTATGGTGCCACCAGCAGGTCAATCTGTACCTGTGAGGCGAGTGCATCAGCAGCCTCATGGCGCCTTTAGACTTCCAGATACCCCAAAATTACTACTGTGCCTTTGGCCAGACCCCAAAAACTTGGGGCAAAGTTTACCAAGAAAGTAAATGGCCAAAAATTAGGTATGTGGGAGACACACCCACAAACCACCTCCAGCTCAGTTATATAATTGGAGGCATGGCCTCTCTGGTTCCTGATTGAACTGCTTAATGGCCATGATCCCAGAGACTCAGAAACAAATCTTGAAACCCAGTGGCTTTGACAGAAACGCATCCGGTCCCTGCAGTAGGTTACTGGTGCTGGGCCAACCCAGGTGGGAAGAGGTTTTGTGCCTTGACCTGTTCCCCCTGGAGGCCCAGTGGCCGCCATTCTCCAGAGGCCACTGAACAGTTAGGTTTGGGCCCATAGTGATGAGACACGTTGGGCCTCATGGGATTGGAGTGGAGCCTGTCCTTTCCTCCCTGCCCCAACGAGACCCCAAGTTGTCACCCATGAACGGCCTCTCTGGCTCCTGATCAAACAGCTTAACGACCATGATCCAAGAGACTCAGAAAAATATCTCAGAACCCAGTGGCTTTTGGCAGAAATGCGTCCGGACCCTGCAGTAAGTTACTGTCGCCGGGCCACCCTAGTGGGGAAAGGGTGCTGTTCCTCCGACTGCTTCCCCTAGGTGGCTCGGTGACTACCATCCTCCAGAAGCCACTGGACATTCATTTTGGGCCCTCAGTGATGAGACACGTGGGACCTCACGAGATGGGGGTGGAACCGGCCCTTTCCTCCCCTTCCCAAAGAGACCTCGAGTCACTGCCCATGAACGGACTTTCTGGTTTCTGATCAAGCTGCTTAACAGCCATGATTCCTGAAACTCAGGAACAAATGTCGGAACTACTAGTGCATGCCTCATACAAAAGGTGACATAAAATGAATAAAAACCCTTGATTTTAGACCTGAGTTCATAAGATACATAGAGGAGAACATAGAAAGTAGTCTTCATTGGCGTTATCTTTATGTATTATATTCTCAGAGAAGCGTATAAAATAATATTATATAATCTTCACTAACACCTTTCCTCAGTGAAAAAGTCCTCCATGTAACAATCGAGCTATCAACTGTAAATAGATTGCTTCAGAATAATTATCATCAATGGATATATGTATCTTGATTATAATGACTCTGTTTCCTTTAATCAACATAAGTTCCATATGGGTATGATCTGTTATCTTATCCAAATACATTTCAGTCTAACACAGGAGATTCCTTTGCACTGCCTTTTCAACGGGCTTTTAAGAATGAATGAATGAACTTTCTGAGTTTAGAAAGCTCTTCTGCTTTTAAAATAGCCATTATCATGATATTAAATGCCAAGTATCAGATATATAACATTTCTATGGAAAAAATCCTTCTAACCTATAGTCCATGTCTTACTTATGTTTCCATAGCATTCTCTGTATCACCAGTTTTTATTGAATCACCTGTTACTGAAATATTTTATTTCTTCCATGCTAAAAAAAAATAGAACTTGATATATTTTTTGTTGGGGAAAACTAACAATATATTAGTCTTTAAGTACAGAAAATGATTAAGTATAGAAAGAAGACTAAGTAATTTTGAATGTCCCCAAACAATTAAAAAGTTATTACTCTCAAATATTAAATTTCTAAAGAGTAAAGATCAATCTAAAACTTTTTTACAATAGTTAGGGGGAAAAAGAAAATATCCACTTGTCTAAATGTATTGATAGAGACTAAACTACTTTCCAAAACCAAAAAAATACAACACCAGAACAAAATATAGCATGTAATAGTTTTCAAAATAATGGGACAGTGATCTCTAAGGGATGAAAAAAATTAGTCAAATTATATACTGACCCCAACTTTGCTTCATAGAGTTTCCAGCTAAATGTGATAAGGGTTGCAAGGCTAAGCTCAGTAGACTACTTGGGTTTTAGCTAAAAATATGGAGAGATCAAACATACAAATAGTTTATAAAATGGGGTATTGAAAAGAACAGTGCAGGGAGAGACCTGCATTTCTGTTCTGTTCTATTTGGGAGTCACATCAGCTGTGTTCAGGCTTTGCTCCTGGCTCTGTGCTCAGGGATCACTCTTGGCTGTACTTGGGGTACCACAAGTGCTGCAAAGGATTGAATCCTGGTCAGCCCCCAAAGTCAATGGCCTACCTGCTGCAGCATCTTTCCTGATAGAGAATTTTATAGAACTGTCTTGAATGGTCAACAGACTGGTTTTAAGAGCATGTATTTAAGGAATGCATGCATTCAAGATCAGATAAATATTACCCAAAAGGAACTGAAGAAAAGAGCATTTAACATTCGTTCAGATCTGTGTATAGTGCCTATACTCAGTAACAAATTAGTAATCCATGATTATTGAAAATTTGGGTGAAATATTCGAGTCTTTAGAGTGTATGGTAGAATAACTGTATTCTAATAAATTCAGTGATTTATATGCAGTGGGAAAAAATATCAAAGTTCAATCCATAAGAAGTAGGGAGCTAGAATATATCCATAAATAGATAACAGAATATATAGTATTTACATATATATTGATTACTTGATCACTTGACTTCGCTTTAATCGTCAATTTGCTGGAGCGGGTGCCAGTAACGTTTCCATTTGTCCCTGTCGTGTGCTAGTGTAGTCCAATGGCGTCTGTTCGTTCTAGGAACACGAAGAGCCTCAAACCGATCATTCAGGATCTTGATGAAGAAGTTTGACCATCTGGTAGGTGGGCGGCCATGCGGTCTTTTGATGTCCCATGGAATCCAGTCAGTAAGGCTCTAGTCCAGCAGTCATCTCCAAATCGCATTATGTGTCCAGCCCATCTGATTTTTGACGCCTTGGCAAACAAGACAGCGTCCCTGATTCTGGATCGTCAACGGAGGTCAGAACTTCGGATTCTTTCTCTCATTTGAGTGAAACGTAATACTCCAAGCATAGCTCTTTTGATTCCTCTTTGGGAGACCCAAATAGTATTCTCATCCTGTTTTCATAGGGCCCAGGTCTCTGAGGCGTATGTTAATGCAGGAAGAACAGTGGAATCAAAGAGATGTGCCCGGAGCCGGAGGTTCTTCATCCTCTTAGCTATTTCTTCAATGCTCTTGAAGGCATTCCAAGCCTCTCTCTTCCTCCTGTGCAACTCAGGTGCCAGGTCATTGATCATGTTGACTTCTTTACCAAGGTACACATAACTGTTGCATTTGGAGATGGTCATTTCATTGAGAGAGAATGGAGCATCAGGAAAAAGGCTGCTTCTCATAAACATTGTCTTCGTAAGATTCAGCTGTAGTCCGACCTTTCCACACTCATGGTCGAAGTCAGCCAGCATTTGTGTGACTTGGCTAATGTTTGGTGTTATTAGAAGAATGTCATCAGCAAAGTGGAGGTGGTGTAGTTGCCGACCATCTATCTTCACTCCCATTCCTTCCCATTCCAGTTGTCCCATGATGTTCTCAAGGATGGCACTGAAGAGTTTTGGTGAAATGGTATCACCCTGCCGAACCCCTCTCTTGACATCAATGATTACTTCTTTGTAGAATGGTGAGATCCTGGTAGTGAATCCATAATACAGCGCACAGAGGATCCTGATGTATTGAATTTGAATGCCCTGATTGGCTAGGGCTTCAATGACTGCTTCCGTCTCAACAGAATCAAAGGCCTTCTTTAAATCAATGAATGTTAGACAGAGCAGCATCTTGAACTCCCGAGAAACCTCAATGAGCTTGGTTATCGTGTGGATATGGTCGATGGTGCTGAATCCTTTGCAGAACCCGGCTTGCTTGCATGGTTGTCCTTCATCTATTGTTCTGCCAATCCTATTTAGGATGACTCGAGTGAACAGCTTGTAGATGACAGACAATAGGTAGATTGGGCGATAGTTGCCAATGTCGTGGATGTCTCCCTTCTTGTACAGTAGTACGGTCCTGCTGGTTTTCCATTGGGATGGAAACTTGCATTCAGACAGGTAGCATGTGAAGAGCCAAGCCAGCGTATTGATGAGTGCTGACAGCAGGTTCTTCAGGTGTTCAGGTCTGACCTTGTCTGTGCCGGGTGCTGTTCATTTCTTAACCAACGAAATGGTGTGTCGAATTTTGGAAGGGAGAAAATTGGGAACTACATATCCATCCTGTGGAATTTGGTATGTGGGCAGGTGGACATGGCTATCGAAGAGATCTGAGTAGAAGTCATGGATAATCTTCTCCATTGCTGTTCTGAAAGATGTGCTAGATCCATCAGGACATCGGAGGTCACTCATCTTGGTCTTGTAGTTGGCGAAGGACAGGCGGGCGTTATGAATGCTTTTCCTGGCTTCTGCTGCATCTACCAGCACTTCTGCTCTTCTCTCTTTGAGGTCTTCCTTGATTGCATCTCTGCACTGCTTTGCAGGCTCGGACGTTAGCTTGCGGTTGCCTGAGGCAAGCGCCAAACCACGTTGGCAAATAAGCTCAAGAGTTTTCGAAGGCAGGTGTTTTTTTATGGCTATCTCTCTCTTGGCATTCCTCACACAATCATGGAGGAGCTGAACCAGTCGATCATATTCCTCATCAATGTTGTCAACAATGGCATCTTCCCATGTTGCAGCAATAGTGCCAAAGAGCTCCCAGTTGGTGGTCATTCTGGGGGTTTTCTTAAACTTTGCAGCCCTTTCTCCCCACTCTGTGAAGTAGAATTTTGCACAAAGGAAATGGTGGTCTGATCCCGTTTGGAATTTTGGGACAATAGTGACATCAGTCAGGCAAAACTGTTGATTGAATATGATGTGGTCTATTTCATTGTAGAACCATTCACTGGGAGACTCGCATGTCCAACATTTAGATTCGGCCTTCTGGAACTGTGAGTTACCATGAATGATCTTGGTCAACATGATGAACTCAGACAGTCTCTCACCCGTCCGTTCTATTCTAGGCGATGGGTCCCAATTTGAGTTCTTTGGCTGATCTTCTCGGTCCTATCTTGGCATTAAAATCACCAACAATGATCTTGTAGAAGGTGTGGTCTTCTTTATAGAACTTCTCCAGCTCCACGTAGAACTTCTCAATTTCTCCTTCATCATAATTGGATGTTGGTGCAGAGACAATGAAGATAGAAACTGCTGGCAGTGAGTCACATCTATTCAAATGTAAACGTCTGATTCGGGTTGTTAGGCGTTCGAATGAACCAATGCTCATGGCCAAGTTTGTGTTGACAAGGACACTGACGCCTCCAATGCCTCTTCTATCGCATGTTCCAAGGAACAATTCTTCTCCAGTGCCAAAAACATCTGATATGATCAATGCCTTCTTGTCTCAGTCATACCAATGATGTCATACTTGAGCTTTCGCACTTGTACCATCAGGTCCTCAATGGATGCATCCGATGCTAGCGTATGTGCGTTGAAAGTACAGACAATTATTTTTGTCTTCCTTCGTTTTGGCAGCCTAGTTCGGCCTTGAGATTTTATCAGCCTCTCCTTCCTCATCCTTCTCAACGCTGCCATATTGGTGACACCTTCAGGGTCAAGGGAATGAGACCCATTCTAATTACTGGTTTTGGCATATCGAACACAATGGATAGCTTGCAAGGCTCTACCGTGTGGGTGGAATACTCTCAGTAGCTTGCCAGGTTCTCCGAGAGGGATAGAGGCTTTGGGGGCGACCTCTCATCACCCTTGTAGGTGTTCCCATGGTTCAAACCATATTTGAACCCTATCGAATATGGTACGGCAATTCTGGAAGATGGATATTAAGTGTCTTATAATGTGTTGCGCAGTCTGGAAAGCGTCCTGGAGCGTAGCGGCGGCTGGGTAGTGGAGGTAATACAGGTAGTGGAGGTCTGCCGGTGAGGTATTTATCTGGTATGATAGGGGTAGGGTGGGTCTTCTGTGCACAATCCAACCCCTGAGTCTCTGGCGGTTGGTGGAAGCAGACAGGGTAGGGTAGGGTGGGGCTCCTAACTTTAATCCCTTCATCACCTGTGGTTGGTGGGAGCAAGCAGAGAATCTCTGTCCCCAGGTCCCTTGAACCTGGAGTCCAAGGTCTCAGAGTTCCGCTTATCTTGTTCTGTGGGGCTTCAGTCGTGCGTGAGTCTCGGCCTGAGCATCCAGAAAGCGTCATATATATTAATAATGTAATGTATATTACATATATATTATTTATATATATTAAAATAAATCTAAATATCTTCAACAAGGAAATATCTTCCTTTGATAGCTTCAATAGTAAACCCTGAGCATTCATTGAAAACTCAATAGTAAATCCTAACAAACATTTAAAGAAAAATAGTAGAGAAAATGACAGCATTCTTCTGACATCAAAATCAGGTAAAGGTAAAGGTAAAGGCCCTCCCGTTGATCATCGATTTGCTCGAGCGGGCCCAGTAACGTCTCCATTGGAGACTTTGTTGTTACTGTGTTTGGCATATCGAATACTCTCGGTAGCTTGCCAGGCTCTCCGAGAAGGGTGGAGGAATTGAACTCTGGTCGGCCATGTTGGCCGCTTGTAAGGCGAACGCCCTACCCGCTGTGCTATCGCTCCAGCCCTATCAAAATGAGACAAAGCATTATAAAACAAAAAAAATAGCTAAAACATTCTTCATAAATTTAGAAGCAAAAATTCTTTAAAATTTTAATTTTATTATTATTGAGGTTTACAAAAGTTTTAATAATTATACTTTTGTGTACATAGTTCACTGTATCTCTGTCATTCTGTTGTTCATCGATTTCCTCGAGCAGGCACCAGTAACATCTCCATTCGTCCTAGCCTTGAGATTTTAGCAAGTGTCACATTGGAGGTGCTTTCAGGGCAAAGTAAACGGTCAAACGTTAGGTATGTGGGAGACACACCCACAAACCACCTCCAGCTCAGCTATATAATTGGAGGCAAGGCCTCTTTGGTTCCTGATTGAACTGCTTAATGGCCATGATCCCAGAGACTCAGAAACGAATCTCGAAACCCAGCGGCTTTAGGTAGAAATGCGTCGGGTGCCTGCAGTAGGCTACCGGTGCTGAGCCAACCCAGGTGGAAATAGGTTTCATGCCTTGGCATGTTTCCCCTGGTGGCCCAGTGGCTGCCATCCTTCAAAGGCCACTGGATAGTCACATTTGGGCCCCCAGTGATGAGACACACAGGGCCTCATGGGATGGGGTTGGAGCCAGGCTTGTCCTCCCCACCCCAACAAGACCCCAAGTCATAACCCATGAACGACCTCTCTGGCTCCTGATCAAGCTGCTTAACGGCCATGATCCCAGAGACTCAGAAACAAATCTCAAAAACCAGTGGCTTTTGGCAGAAATGCGTCTGGACCCCACAGTACGTTACTGTTGCCTGGCCATCCCAGGGAGGAAAGGGTGCTGTCCCTCCGTCTGCTCCCTCTTGGTGACTTGGTGGCCGTCATCCTCCAGAGGCCATTGGACAGTCAGGCTTGGGCCCGCAGTGACGAAACTTGTTGGACCTCACGGGATTGGGGGGAAGCCTGGCCTGTCCTCCCCACCCCAATGAGACCCCAAGTCATCGCCCACGAACGGCCTCTCTGGCTCTTGATCAAACTGTTTAACGGCCTTGATCCCAGAGACTCAGAAACAAATCTCGAAACCCAGCAGCTTTTGGCAGAAATGTGTCCAGATCCCGCAGTAGGTTACTATTGCCGGGCCACCCGAGGGGGGAAAGGGTGCTGTCCCTCCGCCTGTTTCCTTCTGGTGGCTCTGTGGCTGTCATCCTCCAGAGGCCACTGGACAGTCAGGCTTGGGCCCGCAGTGACAAAACTTATTGGGCCTCACGGGATGGGGTGGAGCCGGGCCTGTCCTCCCCATCCCAACAAGACCCCAAGTCATCGCCCACGAACGGCCTCTCTGGCTCCTCATCAAGCTGCTCAACGGTCATGATCCCAGAGTCTCAGGAGCAGATCCCGAAACCCAGTGACTTTTGGCAGAAATCCCTCCAGATTTAAGTGTTAAAATTTCGGAATTTCAAAATCTCGTGGCCACTACTGCAGCCACGCGACATCATATGTTATTCATAACCAGCAATAGAAAACAAATTGTCTACTGTTGCCTCTTCAGCAGATCTGAGTGTTGGGGTAAAACCACAAATAATAATGGTGGGTCTGGTGTCAAAATATTAAATGTAATCAAAGTAGAGAGAGAGTAATGTGGAAATCATCTGCCCCACAGGTAGGGGGAGGGTGTGGGATGGGGGGTATACTGGGGTTTTTAGTGGTGGAGAATGGGCACTGGTAAAGGTACAGGTGTACACATTGTATGACCGAGACTTAGACCCAAAAGCTTTGTAACTGCTCTCACGGTGATTCAATAAATAAAATTATAAAAAAATGAAAAAAAAAGTAAGGTTGGAGTTCATGCACAATTCAATCAGCTGATCAGTGGCTGAATAAATAGCAGTACTCCTACAAAAAAAAAAAAAGAAATTTATGATTATCTAAATTGTTGCCCAAAAGAAGTACTTCATGAACCAAATTTAATGATAGAAGTCAGAATTCCTTCCCCACAAAAATCAAAAAGACCTGGGCAATCAATCATTTTTACTTCTGATCAATATATTGCTGGAGATTCTAACCAGTACAAAAAAGTAACAACAACAACAAAAAGTTAAACACAGTCAATCTGAGAAGGAAGAAGTAAAATTAAAATAGAATTGACAATTTATGTAGAAAATCCAGCAGAACCTTAAAAAATTCTACTAGAATTAACACATTTTAACAATTATCATATATAATATTAACACAAAAATCAGGTTTGTAGCAACAACATTAAAAAATGTACATTATAATAAGACACTGGGAAAATGTGACACACATATACTAGATTTGTACATTAAATATTATAAAACTTTTATCAGACATATTTTTAAACTAAATAAAAGTGGAGTTCTACCACACATTTGTGGTCAAAAGACTCAGCTTTAGGAGAAAAATTCCTTACTCAAATCAAGATACTACATTTATTTGAGGATTACAGCAGCATTTTAAAGCAAAAATTACCAAATCAACTTTAACATGTCATGGAAGAGTACAAGACCTAGAATAACTGCAAAAATAGAACAAAATTAGAATGTTAACCTACCAAAACCCAAGACTTAAAAACTACAACAATTACTGTGAATGAAATTTGGGGAGAAAGATAAACATATGTATCAGGACAACTTTTTCAACAAACTTCAGAGAGCTATATATATCCACAAAGTTTCAAGGAGAAACAACTTGGAAGACTTTTCATAATAAATAGAATTAATTGGACATATAATAAACACATTTTTCTTAAATCAACTCAAAAAGGACTTTCTTTTCAATTTAGTTAAGGAATGATTATTCCATCTTTTCAGTAAGACACAGTATACATGAATCTCAAAGTAACAATGCTAAGTGAAAAACACAGACAAAATTTAATTTATATTTTATGAATCAATATGTGGAAAGCTCTAGAAAATGAAAAATAATGGACAGCAGATGAGAATAGTGGTAGTGTAAGAAAAAACAAGGGAGAGATTTCAAATGGGCGTGAAAAAGTTTAGTTTGTGATAGATATATTCATGGTTTTGATTGTGGTGGTGGTTTCACAGGTGTGTATGCAAATTTATACACAATTTATCAAAATTTACATTTCAAGTGTCTGTTTGCAGTCTGTTTATTTCAAGGATATTTCACTAAAGATTTTTTAGTTTATTGAACAGTAGAAGAGAGAAGAAAAGGAGCACCATAAGTGGGGAGGAACTTAGCATACATAGGACTAAGTTTTCTAAAGATATTTTAAAGGAAAACATTGACATTGCAGGAAATCCGGGAAATAGATTCCTGAATAATAACCTCAAGGCGGGATAGTACCCAGAGTGAGCCAGGCAAGAATAGAGCAGGAAATTACATGACTTTAATACTAAACTTGAAAGATACTTCCTCGTTGTGTATCATCCTAAAGCCACAGTTATGTAAATATTCCAACATTTGCTCTTGTTATACCTGCTAACCGTTCTTAAAGTATCTGGTTCATGGAAACAATGGTTCACTTGTCTTGGAACAAAGGAGCCACCAAAGTGAGGGAGCAGAAACTGTGTTCAATAAATGGGCTGTGTAGCCCCTTGTTTAGGGCCACTGAGGCTGACTTGCAACCTGGACATACCACAGTGTCCCACTGCCTCATTCTTTGTGACTGACCCTATTAGACAGAGGTCAAAGGTGCAGATCTGATTGGCTTTCTTGTGGTAAATCACCACAATATTTAAAGAGGATCCCTAGGTATTTGGCAGCTAAGATTACTTGAAGATGAGAACTGTGTCAAAATAAAATGCATCAGGAAGCAGCTATCTCAAAGTGGCAAAGATAAACCTAAAAGTACTTTTCTATAACCAGTGCTATAATAAGCATTCGTGAGTAATGTCCTGGCCCAATTTAAACATGTGCAAAATGTGGGTACAACAGAAATAGAGATTTATTGGGAGCCTGGTGACCTGATTAGGTTTTCAAGAAATGTTTCTGTAATTAGCTAACTGTAGCCTGAGGTATATAAGCCTTAGTGTCTCGGGATCTTTCCTCATCTATCAATTTAAGATGCTGGATTCATTTTATAGCATCCCTTAAAAATCCATAATTCAAGGTCTCTCTTTTAAATTTTTCTTTGCAACCATTCTGTTTTTCTATGACCTATAAAAATACATGCACCTAATAGAACAGAAAATGTAAATTTTAAAGAGAAGGAAAGAGAAAGAATCAAATCAACAAATTACAAACATCAAACAAGTGACAAAAATTGTTATTACCACCATTGCCAACTCAGTCACCAAATACTAAGCTGCTGCAGTGCATAGCTGATTGGAAAATACATGGAGTATAGTAAAATTGACCAGAGTGCTGTTTTACTTACAGACTCAAAATGAAATGAAAGGCATTTATAATGTCAATTTTTACAAAAAATTAAAAATTATTTTATCCCAGCCCATTTGTAGTCATGTACATTTCAAGTGCCTTAAAGAATATGCCCCCTGAGAGGTTTCCTTCTAAAGAATAAATAAGTAACTCATATCGCCTCTGTCGGGGTCTTACGTGGCCATTGAAGTAAAAAGAAAAACCCCTACATACTTGTGGTTAATGTTGCTGCCAAAATATACCTTTTCTAAGAAGGCCCCCTAACCACAAACCTACAGTTAAGGATTAGCCTCTATATTCAAATAATCATAATACTAAGTGTCCCGTTAAGTGATGAAGAACAATACTCCAGACAAGAAATTATATTGAAATTTAAAGTTCAAAAAATAGGACCCAAATCTAAGATTAAGGGAGAATTTTCTTGTGTTTTAAGGACTGGGCAGAGGTTCAGAACTGCAGCTCTCTTAAAGAAGAACCATTTCTTTTTGAAGTGAACATGCATCAACACCTCGGTGAATAAATGTTTTGCTGTGCTAGAATGACTCTTTCACCTTACACATCTCAAAATAGAAAAGTCTTCACTTTGGTAAAAGAAAAAAACTTTCTGACCATAAATACGCCTTATATAAAAATGAGAACATTAGACAATATTTATCTGGAGGATCTAATATTGTCAGAAAGCATATGATAATATGCACTTGGGTATATTTCTCAATACTACCCACATGGGTACCTGTCATATTATTCAACAAAGCCTAGTTGAAAACTACTGATATTTTTAGAGCTTTTTAAAAATTGCATTTTTACTTTATTTAGACACCATGATTTACAAAGTTGTTGATAATATGATTTCAAGCATACAGTGTTCCAAATTCCCATTCCTTCACCGATGACCCCAGTTCCCATCCACTTCAACCTGATTCTTTGACAGATACATTTTTAAGTATACTTATTATAGTTTGGGTTCCATGTTTACAGTAGAGTTGGATCTAATGGTTTAGATAGCTATAGATCCCTCACCTCTACATCATATATATAAGCTCAAGTCTGTGACCCTTACTCCTATGTAAATTCCAGACATCCTCTTCTTGCTTTCCCTCTACATATCTCTTGTTCTCTGGTATTTTCATCTCTAATAATCTAAAGTCAATGGTTTGCTCACTGTTAATATCATCCATTCCTAGACATGTTATTCAATATACCACAAATTTGTAAGAATATCTGAAATTTGTCATTGTCCTACTGACTTGTTTCCTCCCATAACATAAGATACTCTAGCTTCACCCAAGTTTCAGTGAATCACATAATTTTATCACTGCATATGACTGCATGGTATTCCATTGTGATTATATACACCATAACTTCATTAACTACTCTTCTTTCATTGGATACTGGATTCAATATCCTGGCTATATTGAACTAAGTGCTACAGTGATCATAGGTGTACATATACTTTTTCCTAATGAATATTTTTGTGTCTTGGAGTAGATAACAAGAAGTGAAAAGTCTGGGTCATATGGGTTTCCTATTCTTAAGTTT
This sequence comes from Sorex fumeus, assembly GCF_029834395.1. Classification (NCBI taxonomy): domain Eukaryota; kingdom Metazoa; phylum Chordata; class Mammalia; order Eulipotyphla; family Soricidae; genus Sorex; species Sorex fumeus. The sequence goes on along the minus strand of NW_026606081.1, from coordinate 9,674,416 downwards.
TTAAGGAATTTCCAGATTGGTTTCTATAGGGGTTGATAAACAAACCCTCTCGCACTTTTGATGAGAATCTTAGTCTGATTAAGATTCTCATCAAAAGTGCGAGAGGGTTTGTTTATCACCACCTCCCTACCATTACAGTTTGCGTCTAGTCTTTTTGATAACATGCTATTTTCGTTGTTGTGAGGTGATATCATTAGAACTTTTTACTATGATTTCTGACTACTCTGATCTCTGCTTCTTCAACTGAACTAGATAATTAGCTCTGTTTGAGATTCCTCTTTGTAATTCTCTGTTCAGAGTATATCTCCATTGGGCTGGAGCAATAGCACAGTGGGTAGGGTATTTGCCTTGCATGTGGTCGACCCCAGTTTGATTCCCAGCATCCCATAAGGTAAGGTAAAGGTAAAGGCCCTCCCGTTGATCGTCGATTTGCTCGAGCGGGCCCAGTAACGTCTCCATTGCAGACTTTTGTTGTTACTGTGTCTGGCATATTGAATACTCTCGGTAGCTTGCCGGGCTCTCCGAGAGGGGCAGAGGAATCGAACTCGGGTCGGCCATGTTGGCCGCTTGTAAGGGCCAATACTCTTATCGAAGAGTATTCGATATGCCAGACACAGTAACAACAAAGTCTCCAATGGAGACGTTACTGGGCCCGCTCGAGCAGCATCCCATATGCTGGGAATATGGGATTAAATCCTTCCCCCAAACACCACCAGGAGTAATTCCTGAGTGCAGAGCCAGGATTAATCCCTGAGCATCACCGGGTGTGACCTAGAAAAACAAAACAAACAAACAAACAAACAGAATGTATCTCTAGGAAAACAGCTGGGGTTCACCTTACATGTTTCACTTCTCTTTGTGGTCACTGTGTTTGGTGACACTAAGCCATTTCTGAATAGTTCATTTTATTATTCATAATGTGAGTCTCCTGCTCCCATGCCTGGCTGTCCTCACTGGGGCTCCTTAGATGGGGGCGGGTTGAGTTTCCCTTCCCACCCTGAGCAGAGCTCTGGCAGCCGAAGACCTCCAGAACCAGCCAACCATGCTGAGACCACTCTCCACACGCATGAAGGTACCGACAGAGGAACAAAGGCATGAGGTTCCCGGGGCTGAGATCTCCAAGCCTGCTCGGATCAGGGCTGAGCATCCTCCACCCAGATCCTCCATCTTCCGGTAGGCAGAGGTCACACAACCAACTGACCCCCTGGCACCATGTAATTCCATCAACAGCCAAGACCCAGCCAGAGACTACAAAACCTAGCTTCCGGAAGTGCACAGCCGCATCCGTGGCAGCATGACATCTTATTATCTCATTCTTACTTTTGGACAACCTAGCAGGCTACCAAATGTAACCTGCCCACACGTCAGAGTCTGGCAAACTCCCTGTGGCATACCCAATATGCCAAATACCAGTAACAGTGATGGGTCTCATTCTCCTAACCCTGAAAGAGCCTTGAATATGGCACTTTAAAATCTCAGGCTAGGACAAAGGAGACGTTACTGGTGCCTGCTCGAGGCAATCGATGAACAACAGGATGATTGTGATCGTGAATGTGAATGTAAGCTAGACCATGTAATGCCACGTTAATCAAAAGCCAAAGTTCCAGAGTTGGTTGATTTATTTAATATTAACCCAATCTTGGAATAAATATCTTGGAATAAATATTGGAATAAATCCAACATTGTTACTTTACATTGCTTGTTAAAAATACATTATGGGATTCTATTTCTGTTATTGAGTTCAGTACTGGTGCATGTTTTATTAAGATAATTTATCTATAATTTTTATTCTTTGGAATAACAGTGTTAATCACCTCTTCAAAGAAGACATAGAAATTGTCAATAGGTACACGAGAAGATTTTTATCATTTGTTATTATGATGTAAATACAAGTTGAAACTGCAGTGTGATATCACTCCACAAATGTCAGAATGGCTATTACCCAAACCACAAGAATCAGCAAGTTTTGGAGATAATGGCAAAAATAGGAACCCTTATAAACTGTTGGTGGCAATGCAATTTGTTGTTCCTTTCTGGAAATCAATTTTGAAATTACTCAAAAAACAAAAACATAAAATACATATGATTCAGTTTATCCCACTTTCAAATATTTACCAGAAGCACACAAAAATACAAATTTTAAAAGTTCTGTAACTCCCACATTTGCTGCAGCATTAGTTGTAAAAATGAGAAGTGGAAATAACCTAAGTACCCATCAACCTACAAACAGATAAAGAAGATATGATATATATGCACAGATGAATACTTGTCAGTTATATAAAATAAAGATTAAATCCTTCCATATGTAGAAACATGGACCTAGAATAAATTCTGCTTAATAAAATGATATGGGCAAAGGAAAACACTTTATGATTCAATTCATGTGTAGCAAATGGAAAAACAAGTGAGGTAAATAAAATAAAAGGAAAAAATGAATTTTGTGTTATAAGACTAGTAATTACCACAATCAAGGGCAAAAGCAGAAGAACAAATGAAAATAAAGAGTTTGGGTTTGTTGAAGGATTGAATTTTTTAAAATTATTTTTATTAGTGAAACACCATGTGGTACAGCTGTAGACTTACAGGTTTTTGTGCTTGGGTTTCAGTTATACAATGATTGAGTACCCATCCCTCCACCAGTGCCCGTTCTCCACCTCCAATGTTCCCAGTATCCCTCCCACCCCCACATCCCACTCCTCCCCTGTGGCAGGGCATTCCCTTTTGTTCTCTCTCTCCTTTTGGGCACTGTGGTTTGCAAAAGAGGCATTGAGTGGCAATCATGTTCAGTCTACTTTCGGCATGCATCTCTCATCCTGGGAGAATTTTTAATGGTAAACTGATTTTTCAATGATGCACACCTCAAACTTGCAATGACTATATTAAATGCGTTGATTGAATTCAATTTAAAAAAATAAAAACAAACATAATTTAAAAATGATGTCATTGATATAGGGAAAATTCTCTAAGTTAGGAAACTATAGTTACTACCAATAGATTTGGCTGAAAGATGATGAAAAATTCTTATGTGTACTGATAATAATAATAATTACTATTATTATTATCTTGTGGGCCGTCTTCCCAGTGGAAGAATTGTATTGCTGCAAGGCTCTTAGAAACCAGTTCAAGTCAACTTTGAAGACGAAGAAGGATATAGGGTGTGTCTACTTCTTGACCCTTTGCCCCCACAGCATGTTCGACTTCATGAGACGTTCATGAGTCAGAGAAGGGTGTCATGTAGCTAGTAACTACCATATAAAATGAAGGGATTAGCAAGAGTGGCCAATAATGTGCCCAACTCCCACTATGCTGGAATAATCCAGGGGATGGTATCAGTCTCCAATTGGAATTTGCTTCCAGTTTGTTCCATTAAAGTACAGATTTTCAAGGGGGAACGAAGTAAATTTTTTCTCAAAAGAGGGTGGTAGCAAATAAATTTGGTAACTCTGGATTATACCAATCAAACCAATCGTTTCTAAAATAATGCAGTGGTTTCAATAAAGTGAATTAAAATTATCTGGAGATTATTTGAATAAATTAATGAGTTGCATTTCAATATATCACTTGGTAAAATGATACTACATTTTAAGTTAGAGAAAATTTCAAAATCTTGACCAACATTTTAATTGATATTGTCATACTAATTATTAATTATAATGACTCATTCTTATATCCTATTGCTCCAGCCCAGGCTCCAGCTCTGAGCAGGCTGGAGCGATAACACAGCGGTAGGGCTTTGCCTTGCATGCAGCCAACATGGCCAACCCGAGTTCGATTCCTCCCCCCTTCTCGGAGAGCCCGGCAAGTTACCAAGAATATCCGAGAGCTACTACCCAGAGTATCTCGCCTGCACGGCAGAGCCTGGCAAGCTACCTGTGATGTAGTCAATATGCCAAACACAGTCTCCAATGGAGACATTACTGGGCCTGCTCGAGCAAATCGATGAACAACGAGAGGACAGTTATTTGATTTGATTCCTATATCCAACCATAAAATTAAAATGAATGCAAATAAAAGTAAAGAACTCAAAGTGTTACTCTTGCACTCTATTTTATTTTCCAGTTGTCATTTAGAAAATAGTAAACAGACCACCAGGAATAATTCCTGAGTGCAGAGACTGAAGTAACCCCTGAGCATTGCCAAAAAGCCAAAAAAAAAAAAATAGAAAGAAAAGAAAATAGTAAGAAGAATAAAATTAGCCTAGTATTTAAAGTTACAGCATAATTCACTTAACCACTTTCCCAAAGTTAACCTTCAGGTGACATAATACATACTCAGTTTTATAATGAAAATACAGTATTCCTTACTACTCTGTATACTTCAAACCTAAAAAGGATTCCAGATAATAATTTAGCAGCATGTAGAACTACTTTAAGTTATACATAACTGTAAATAGATTACACTAAAAATTGCCTGAACTTTGATTGATTTAAAAAATTTTTTTTGTCCACACCCTTCTGCACTCAGGTTTTATTCCTTTCTCTGTACCCAGGGAACACTCCTGACTGTGTTGCAGAGACCATATGTTGTGTCACAGAGTGAAACTGGGCCAGGAGTTGTATGCCAAGCAAGCATCTTACCTGCTGTACTAACTCTCTAACCCAGAGCTTTCTTAAATAAAAAAAAAAGTATAGCACATACACATGAAGCAAAGAAGATTAATGAGATTTTAGAAATGTTACTATTTCCAGTTTGACTTTCATACTATTATTGATTTATTTTAATCATTCTCTTTGATCCACACTAAACCACTGGACAAATAACAATATTTGAATTCTATTACTCTATTTGACCTGGAGCAACAGCACAGTGGAAGGGCATTTGCTTTGTGCACAGCCGGCCAGGCGAGCCCGGTTCGATTCCTCCACCCCTCTTGGAGAGCCAGGCAAGCTACCGAGAGTATCTCAACTGCACGGCAGAGCCTGGCAAGCTACCTATGACGTATTCAATATGCCAAACACAATAACAACCAGTCTCACAATGGAGACGTTACTGGGCCCGCTCGAGCAAATTGACGAACAACGGGAGGACAGTGCTTACTCTATTTAGATCTTATACAGCTTTCATGTCTAAATAAGAACCAATTTTACAATCACTATTTTTCACAGGATGTAGGCGAATTAGAATGCAGTTTGTGAATTTGATGACTTCTTATACAGTATGATGCTTCACATAGAAAACATGCTACATTTAACCTTCTGTCAGAAAGCTTTAATAGGATTTAAATTATTAAAATTTATCTGATTTTAAAATTGGTTATTTTTCATAGATCTCTATTACACACAAGCACACACACAAACATACAAAAAGTTAAAAAAGGAAGTCATTGCTGCTCTAAAGATTCCCCTTGATTAAACACATTTATGTTAAAATTAGCTAACTAAAATATGACTTTAATCCATCTCAAGCATCACAGGGAGATGAGTCATTTCTAGAAAAATCAAAGACAGAGTATAATTAACAATCAATATGTCATCTGATTATTGTTTCAATTGTATGGTATTATTTTTAATTATTCAAATGCTGTTATAATTTGCATAATTATGTAAAGAAATATTGGGAGTACAAGAAAGATAGTGTAACAGGTTGGGCACTCACCTTGTACACAGCCAACTGAGGTTTGATTCTAGATCACCACATTTGGTCCTGCACACACTAACAGGAGTGATCCCTAAGCATAGAGGCAGAAGTAAGCCCTGAGTATTGCTGGTTGTGGCTACCCTCAAGAAGAAAATATTTTTGTATACATTTGCTATGAAATATCTATAGTCCATGGATATCTTAAATTAAAATTATAATTTAAAAAATTTTATGTCCTGGTGCTGGAGAGATAGCCCAGCGGGTAAGGCATTTGCCTTGCATGCGGCCGACCCGGGTTCAATTCCCAGCATCCCATATGGCCCCCTGGCACCACAAGGAGTAACTCCTGAGTGCAGAGCCAGGAGTAACCCCTGTACATCGCCGGGTATGACCCAAAAAAACAAAACAAAACAAAAAAATTGCATGTCCTAAACAATGGGCATATGCTTTACATGTATCATTTTATTTAATTGCACATTTTACAGGCAATAGTATGATATCTATTTAACTTATTAATAAATCTAGGACTGAAAGAGGTTAGATAAATTAAGAAAATTAATACAGTTTATTTAAAAGCTGGGTTTTTAATTGTGTAGTAATGAAGCCTTCATTTTGCATTATGCAATACTGCCTCCAAATCATGAATTTAAAGTGCTTTTAGGTAGATAGAGAACTTTCAGAGATTATTACATAATCTTCACAATCACCTCTGAGGAAAGCAGGTACATTATACATCATGTGTGGTGAACACAGTCAAACTAAGTCCTACAGCTGCCTTCATCAGACTAACTTAAAAGATATAACTTGTCAAGTCTAAATGTATTTCCTTAACTATTAGCTAAAGCTATCTATATTTCTAAAATTAGCCACAGTAGAAAACAATGGCTATTGATATAGAGTAAAATATTCACCTACGTATATCTAAAGTATGAAACACTTTTAAATAAATTTCTCTATTTAAAAAACAATGCTTTTCCAGCTGGGATAGAGAAGGGACCACTAAGTAAATGATGGTTGGAGGACTTGCTCTGAATAGTAGATGGGTGCTGAAAGTAGACTATGGACCAAACGTGATGACCGCTTAGTGCCTGTATTGCAAACCATAATGCCCAAAAGGAGAGAAAGAGAATAAGAGGAAATGTGCCTACCACAGAGGCGGGGGTGGGAAGGGGTGTGGGTGGCAGGAGAGATACTGGGAACATTGGTGATAGAGAATGGGCACTGGTGGAGGGATGGGTACAGAACACTATATGACTGAAACACAGTCATGAAAGTTTGCAAGTCTATAACTGTATCTCATGGTGATTCATTAAAATGATTTTTAAAAAAAAATCAATGGGACCCTTGGTGGTGGAATATGGGCACTGGTGGAGGGATGGGTGTTTGATCATCGTACAATTGAAACCCAAGCACAAAAATTTGTAAGTCTACAACTGTACCTCATGGTGTTTCACTAATAAAAATTTTTTAAAAAAATCAATGTCTTTCAACCTCTTACCATAGATACTCCAGAGGTAAAAATGAAGGAAACATTCTTTTAAATAATATATTTTATGCTTCTTATGGTACATTACAATAATATACATTTGATTCATACATTACAACTATTTTCTATCATATATACTTTTTCTAGATACATCACGGGTGGAAAAGCTGAAAGTATGAAAATGAAGAAATTTTTTTAGTTTGTTTTTCACTAGAATCTTAAATCAAAGTAGTTTATTTGTTGACAGATTTTACTTGGTACTTCTATCATTTTAATAGAAAAGATATAATATGATAAGGACATTCCATTACATTACTTTATGGGACCAATTACTGTAATAATTTTTCAAAGTCATTAGTATAATTTTTCAGAGCACTTGCTTTTTTTCTGTTTTTTTCTATTGAGACCAATGGTGATGACTCAATCAATTAATTAATATGAAATGTGAATAGGCAATATTAATCTGCTGTGTATTTCTGCCACACTGATATTTAAAAAAACAAAGAGCTTTTCCTTCCATTTTGTAATATACATGTTAGTCTTCTTCAAGGTACAGTTTCGCCTGGGGGATGGAGTGATAGTACAACAGGTCAGGCGTTTGCCCTGCACACGGCCGATCTGGCCGAGTTTGATTCCACCGCCTCTGTCAGAGATCTCAGCAAGCTATTGAGAGTATCTCGCCTGCACGGTAAAGCCTGACAAGCTACCTGTGATGTGTTGGATATGCCAAATATAGTAACAAGTCTCACAATGTTACTGGAAGAGCTCAAGCAAATTGAACAAGGAGAGGACAGTGCTACAGAGCCCTCCAGTTGATCGTCGATTTGCTCGAGCGGGCCCAGTAACGTCTCCATTGGAGACTTTGTTGTTACTGTGTCTGGCATATCGAATACTCTCGGTAGCTTGCCGGGCTCTCCGAGAGGGGCGGAGGAATCGAACTCGGGTCGGCCATGTTGGCCGCTTGTAAGGCGAACACCCTACCCGCTGTGCTATCGCTCCAGCCCTACAGAGCAGTGCTACAGTTTTGCCTGATGTATATTTAATTTTTACAACAATGTGCTTGGAAATAATAATTAAAAAGATTCAAAAACAATCTCAATACTATAAAATCATGATTTGATTCTCATTTTTACATTTATGCATGCACAATTACTGCACAAGTTTGTTTATATAAAACCAAATATGCTTTACTCTATGGGAGATGTAAGGAATTTTTTTGTCCTGGTGATTTAGTGTTTCTGACTCAAAAATTACACCTTGGTAAGGTGTGATACAACTGAATACAAAATAGAAACAAGATTTTATCCCTCTTTTTTACTAATATGATCAAATCTTAGACATAAAACATAAATGTTATTAAGATGAAATCAAATTAAATTATGTGAAATTACAATCAAATTAAATTATATGAAATAGATACCACAATGGCACTAGTTATTGGTTCACTTTTGTGTGGAAGGAACAAGTATCGAAAGTTATATGCAACTATTACTCTCAATGAGACAACTGAATAGATTGCCTATAGAGCATTCTATACTCCCATTTAGTTCTCTATTTTTGTCCCTAGAATGTGATTGAAATAACTTTAACATCTTTAACCTTTAAGAGAACCCTAAAAGCATTCCACACCCTTCTCAACATCCACATGGCTCTGAAATAAGGTGAAACACCTTGCATCTAGAGCACATCTGATTTCCAGCATGCAACCTCTTAATCTTAAGATTTAACAGTCTCAGAAATTACAAAGAAAACAATATAAAAGCACCTCATAGATTAACAGACCATTACTAGTCCTCGACACTTCAGGAGATGAAACCACCTTGATCCCAGACTATAAAAACGCCGTCTGAAGGCTATTGAGCATCTCTTTGATTCTTGGCCCAAGACTTAATTTTCTCACAGTACTGAAGCTCTGTATTTCATTAGAAACATCATCTTAAATCCCTTTGTGCTCCTGCTTGTTTTAATGGGGTTTTTTTCCCTACAGATTCATCTGTGTCTATTTGAAGGTAGACCAATATCAGAATATATTCTACAAAACTATTGGTAAAGCCTAGACTGGGGACAGGTATTTGTTTAGATAAAACATGGTTATGAAGTTGAATTTTTCTTAATACAATGTGATATAATCATATCATATTGAATCCTTAAATTTAAAACACACTAGGGTTAGATCCAGATATTGTTCCATATACAAGATATTCGTATATTTTCTGTGTCAATTAAATTAAGTTCAAAATGATGATCATCAAAAGTCTCAACAATCTTTTAACTCCACACTGTATATGTAATATTGTAAGTAGAATTTGGGTTCTGTAAGTCTTTCTTAATAAAGGTAAAATTATGAAAACCTGAATTCTTTGTATAATCGTAGTAGTTACATGTTGATTGTTTTACTGTATTTACATGGAGTTTTAAAAATACATTCCATACACCAAAAAATTAAACACATAAAAATAAAACAAAAAAAGAAACACCCCAAGAATCATCTCATCTATAGTCTGACTCACAAAAACATGGCTAAATGCTTACTGACTCATATTTGTATTTAAACTATTAATTTCCCATTGCTTTCTTTGACAGTGTAAATAAAATGTTTATTGAAGAAAATTTTCACAATACAAAATCAATAAACTGAGATTTTTTTCTATACTTAGTTTTTTTAAGTTTAGCAAGCTATTTACATGGAACTGAAATTATTTGGATGACATTAAATACGGTGAAAAATTTAATAGTAAATAAAATTTCCATCTTTCAGGAATTTACAATGCAATACTATATCTGTCCATTGAATTGTCACCAGTTTGTCATTGAATAATCCAATTTTCTTTTTTTGATGCAGGAGATCAGATTAAACTCAGGACCTATGCATGTACAGCATTCCTTCTACAACTTATTTGTAATTGACCCAGAAATAATCTATTTTTAAATAGCGATTATTCTAAAATTACATTAGCATCATTTAAATTATCAAGTTAATAAATAAGAGGAGTTTTTACAGGTTAATAATAAATAATAGTTACTTTTATAATTATCTGCCATAAATATACAAAAAGATGCAGCTTAGATTAAAATATGGAATAAATTGCACATTTAATGCTATTAATCATCACCAGTCCAAGAGACAAAGCAGGAATGTAACTTGGGCATAATTAAGACAATAGTAAGTTCATTGATTTTTCTATTTAACAAGGAATTTAAATGTTTCCTATTAAAAATTTATTAGTCAAATCAAGAATAGTTGGAGTTAAATACCTTTGTAAGAAGGATAGCATTTATCTTCATTACTTTCATACTAAGTTAACTTTTTTATATGGCCCCACTGAGACAAATATCTAGAAGTCACGTTAATACTGAACCTAAATGAAAACTGAAAGACTACAAGAATACTGAAATACTCAAAGGTTTAAAATGATAAGGAAGATCTTAGTAATTAAAGACAAAAATTAAAAGTCTGTGGTTTGAGGGCTGGAGTTTTATGACAAGGAACAGAGTGCTCGCTTTGTACATAGCAACCCAGGTTTGATCCCCAGCACCCCATATGGTTCCCTGACTCCCCAGGAGTGATCCCTGAGTTCAGAGTCAGGAATAAGCACTGGGCATCTCTGGGCATGGCCCCAAAACAAAACAAAACAAAAAGACTGTGGCTTAGTGATAGAGCCTTCCATGTGTAACGTCCAAGTTTCAATTTCTAGCAAAATAGTAATAATTATAGCTGGAGCGATAGCACAGCAGGTAAGGCGTTTGCCTTGCAAGCGGCCAATATGACCGACCCGAGTTCGATCCTCCGCCCCTCTCGGAGAGCCCGGCAAGCTACCGAGAGTATTCGATATGCCAAACACAGTAACAACAAAGTCTCCAATGGAGACTTTACTGGGCCCGCTCGAGCAAATCAATGAATAACAGGAGGACCGTGACTAAATATTTCAAGAAAACAATAATAAATCTAGTTAACTAAACTGAAATTCACTTTGTGAAAACTCTTTTGGAAAGAATTCTACTAGCTCAATAATTTTTTAAAGGAGCATAAAAAAACAAGTGTGCCTATGTCTCAATTTTCTCATTCATTAACCAAGAAAGAATAAACCACTTATAAAGTTTGTGACACAACAAGGAATTACAAAATACCTGACCTGATGGTTGAACACATAAAAATATGAATTTGGGGACCTTGGGAAATGAAATACTGAAGGTTGTACATTCAGTGTACAATCTCAGTCACAATTCAGCTAAGAGCGCAAGTACCACAATCAAGAGTGCAACACTTTCGCAAGCACTATAATGAAACAACACAAATAAATTTTCCACCCTCAGTTACCACAGCAAAGGAAAGAGAAGAAAATAAAAAATAAAATACCAATTTAAAAATGACATGAGGGCTAGACATGATATGAGGTTAAGGTGCTTACGTTACACATGGACAACCCCAGTCTAATCACCAGCACCACAAATGGCGCCCCAAGCATCGCCAAGATTGATCCTTGAGAAGTGTCCAGGAACAAGCCCCAATCACTACTGGGTGTGCCCAAAAGGCCAAAAGAGAAAATAAGAAAAAAAGGCACATCTCTTGCATTCAGTCTATACCATTTCAATCCTTGAGCACTGAACGTAGTTACACACTGACCACTGGTGGGTAGGGTAGGCTGGATATCCCCATGAGGACCCTTGAAACATTGCATCCTTGGACCTTCATATTGGACCACAGGCCCAACTGGTTGGAGGCCCTATAAATAGATAAATACATTATGTGAATTTCCAACATCTCCTTAAGATGTTAAGAGATGTACCATACTCAGATGGTAACAATCAGATGACACTACATGTTCAAGGTTATACACTCTTAAATCCCAGGAGTTCTCTTCCTCTATTGAGAAAATTTATCACTTGTCTTTTTTTTCTTCATTCCCTTCCCACTAGTTCTTCTCTTTGTTGCTGTTGATTGTACAAAGACTGGGTTTGAACACATGCCTGGCTATGTTGCTTGCAGCCACTTGCTTGGGGGTTGGTGCCAGCATGTCAGCTGTGGGGCTCTTTGAGGCTTTGTTCTTCTTTAGCTGAAGTTCTTTAATTTTTCTTGCTATAATGCAGCTAGAAATAGATTGTGGTGTCAGGGATTAGAGACAGCAGAGCTGCCAGGCTCAAATATTCAGGCTGGTAATATCATATTGAAAGTATGTGTAATGCTGGAGATTTGAACTCATGACCATAGGTTGGCAAGGCACGTGTTCTAGGCCAGTGGTCTATTAATCCAGACTTCATTTTTTTGCTGGTGTTAGTTTTCTCATGTTATAGCTTTAGGAGCACAACAACAAAAATACTCCCTAATGTCCAAGTTTAGATTCAAAAGTGGGAATATGATGACTAATGAAAATAGTTCATTTCAAGAAAAATTAAAGACTATTTCTAAAAGGAAGGATGGAAGGAAAGGAAAGTGACATGTTTAAATATGTTCAGTTAATCTGGAAATGTAAGAAGTTGGTCAAAGAGTACAAACTTCAAGAGATAAGATAAATAAGTTCTGGGGATTTAATGCACACCACAGTGATTATAGTTAATAATACTGTATTAAGTACTTGAAAGTTTCTTATAGAGTAGATCTTAAATATTCTTACCACAAAAAAGGAGATAGTAATTATATGAACTGATGGAGTATTAGCTAATGCTGCAGTGGTAATCATTTTGCAATATATAAATATGCCAAATCAACACATTGTACCTATTAAACATACATAATATCATATACAACTTTAATTTTAAAAATAAAGTTTCAAAATGCAAACGTAAATTTTAAATATTCAAATAAAACTGAAAAGATCACATACTATGAAGAGAAATCTGAGATTTTATTATGAACTCTATTAGTTCATTTCAATCAACAGATTAAACTTATTTATATCTTAAGTCACATTAACAAATATTTAATTTTTTAATATGATATGTTTGGATACACCTAACCCACTCTTTACAATGGTTTCTATGAGGCAGTTTGTTTCATATGCATAGCCTTATATTAAAATTTAATATAAAATATATATTTGAGGGACTGGAGTGATAGCACAGTGGGTAGGGCATTTTCCTTGCACGCAGTTGACCCAAGTTCGATTCCCAGCATCCCATAAGGTCCCCTGAGCACCACCAGGGGTAATTCCTGAGTGCAGACCCAGGAGTAACCTCTGTGCATCACTGGGTGTGACCCCAAAAAGCAAAATATATATATATATATATATATATATATATTTGAGCAATAACACAGTAGGCTCAACTATCAACAGACAGCTCCATAAATCCTCAAAGATTTAAATAACCCCATTATGAGATATGATAATTTTCACAAACTTTCTTTCACTAAACTTTTTAATTTTTCGGTTTTTTGGGTCACACCCAGTGATACTCAGGAGCTATTCCTGGCTCTAGCCTCAGGAATTACTCTTGGTGGTTCAAGCGGGACCCATATGGGATGCCAGGGATCGAATCTTGGTCGACCGTGTACAAGGCAAATGTCCTACATGCTGTACTATCACTCTGCCCCCTAAACTATTTTTTGATAATTCGACTTACCATTTTGTTGTAACAGGAAAAATGAAATAAATTATTTTGTGTCTGCCAAGGAAGCAGGCTTGAGAGTAGGTGAAAAACTGGGAACAATGGTGGAGGGAAGGTCACACAGTTGGTAGGATTGGTGTTAGAACATAGAATGCCTGAAATGACCATATTATGAACAATTTTATAAATCATGGTCTTTAAAGTTTTAAAATTTATATGTGCATATATTTCATTAATATATTGATTTTATTTCAAATATCCTGAAATAATTGATAACAAATGTTTCCAAAAAATTTCTATATAGAAAAGAAAAATAATTTAAAAACTCACAATTCAATTAACTTCCAAGTTAATATGAGCATGAATTTTCCTTAAAGTTTGACTTAAGTATAAATTTTACAATCAGTAAAAAATATTATTTTATAATAATTTTACAGTCATCAAAATATTATTAATCCAAATGAGAAAATGTTCATATTTGCTTCAAACTTTGCTCACTGCACTTAATATCTACTTGGCAATTTTCCCAAACTTATCCGGCCTACCATTGCCCCCCTTTCTGAGAAAAAAACTTACTCAGAACCCTCCTGTAAACCTATTTTATTTTAAGCAAACAGACAGAAATTGGCCCTAAATGTCTAGGAAATGACTTCTGCCCCTTCATCTGTACATTGTCCTGCAAAGGGTAGTATCATTGACTTCAGGAAATCCTGCTCATCTTATTATTTTAATAATATAATTAAACTTATTAATGAGAGTTTGAATACAAATGCTGTAACAAAGATTAAACTTGGGTAAAATGGCTATAATAAACCATATCAGCAAAAAATAGCTTTCGAGTTTAGAAAAAACAGAAACACCAAAAATGTGCTTAACAGAGTGACCTGGATTTGTACACTTTTGTGTTGCTTGAACTAAATTCAATATTTTTGCAACATTTATGTTAGCAGTTGTCTATAGAGAGCTGATAATCATATTTTGAAGTATTTTTAGTCTATTTTTAAAACAACTAAAACTAAACATTTTTATCTTAAAAGATGTATCTGAAACTTAAAATATTTATTTTAAATTAATTTGAATAATTTATTTTAAAATAAATGTATAAAATTAATTCAGGATATGAATCTCTATTAAGAGGAAATACAGGATTCAATTAAAAGTAAGAGTCAAACATAAATCGAGCACTTATATTGAGCAACTATAAGATGTGCTCACAGTTTAAATGTCTTCTCACCTATGAACTAAGTCTATTTTCCCCATAATCTTCTTTATTTCATTTATTTTTTTTTATTGAATCATCATGAGATGCAGTTACAAAGCTTTCATGATTGAGTTTCAGTCATACAAGGATCGAACACCCATCTGTCCACCAGTGTACATTTTCCACCACCAATGTCCCCAGCATACCTCCCACAACCTCCACTCCACCCCACCCCCTGACTCTATGGCAGACACTTTCCTTCTTACTCTTTCTCTCTACTTTTAGGCATTCCCATAATTTTCCGATATATTGAAAAATATACACTAATGTAAAGTATTTTACACTGTAGCACCGTTGCACTGTCCTCCCGTTGTTCATTGATTTGCTTGAGCGGGCACCAGTAACATCTCCATTGTGAGACTTGTTGTTACTGTTTTTGGCATATCGAATACACCACGGGGAGCTTGCCAGGTTCTGCCATGAGGGCGGGATATTCTTGGTAGCTTGCCAGGCTCTCTAAGAGGGATGGAGGAAAGGAACCTGGGTCAGCTGTGTGCAAGACAAACACCCTACCCACTGGGCTATCGCTCCAGCCCTTGGCAATAATATTCTTTAAAATTTAATGGACGAGTTGTGGTAGTGAGGATCTTGGGTCATACCTGGAGGTGCTGAGGGCTATGGACTTAGGAATCACTCTTGGAGGTTTTTAGAGGACCAAATTCACTGCCAGGGCTCAAAGTTGGGTCAGTCACATGCAAGACAATCACCATAGTTCAATTGTGTTCCATGTACAAATAACATCCAAGTTTTTTCCAAGACATTTTACATAATGTAAAGTATTTTAACATAAAATGCAGTAATATAAAGTATTGTAATGCATTGTAAAGTAATGTATAGCAATGCAATGTAATGTATTGTAATGTAATCTAAAAAATACAGAATGAAAAATACTTTAATGTTGAAACCAAAATAAACACAGAATTCATAAACAAACTCCACACAGTAACGTTAACCACAAAGAATGTAAAGTATAACATCTTCTCTTCTAGTCAAACTCTGAATAAATCATTACAAAAATTTTTCACTAAAATTGACTCCAAAGTCAAACATATGCTCAGCTGGTCTAGGCTACATCGAAGGCACCTTCCTGTCTCTTATAGGTTTCCAGTATTAATATTATTTTGTGGTGCTAAGGTTCAAAATACAATAAACCTTCAATAATGGCCAGATAATACTTAGTTTACTGCTCTTCCCCCCCCCCACACACACACTTTTGAGAGACCATGGAAAATTACAAAGAAAAGAATTTCACGGTCGAAGGTGTGACACAATGGTAAAGCGCATGTTTCTCATTTGAGAAGCCTTGGGTTCAACCCTAGTTCAAGCACTGAAAAAAGAAAAAAAGTTCATAGTTGACAGCAAATGCAAATCAAAATCGTAATGTGTATTTTCAAAAGACAAAAACAAGTGTTGGTGAGAGTATGGAGAAAAGGGAATTCTTATACATTAAACTTGACTTAAACGAGTAAAACCACTATAGAAAACAGTAATAGAGATTTATCCAAAAAATTTTTAAAAGAATATAAATAACATGTGATCCAGATATGTCATTTTGTGTCATGTGAACTATAAACATACTAATATAAAGTCATGAATGTACCCTTATGATCACGGTCACGGTCCTCCCATTGTTCATCGATTTGCTCAAGTGGGCCCAGTAATGTCTCCATTGGAGACTTTTGTTGT
This sequence comes from Sorex fumeus, assembly GCF_029834395.1. NCBI lineage: Eukaryota > Metazoa > Chordata > Mammalia > Eulipotyphla > Soricidae > Sorex > Sorex fumeus. The sequence continues at coordinate 9,657,863 of NW_026606081.1, read as the reverse complement.
TACTGTGTTTGGCATATCGAATACGTCACGGGTGGCTTGCCAGGCTTTGCTGTGCGGGAGAGATACTCTTGGTAGCTTGCCGGGCTCTCCGAGAGGGGCAGAGGAATCGAACTCGGGTCAGCCATGTTGGCCGCTTGTAAGGCAAACGCCTTACTGCTGTGCTATTCCTCCAGCCCGACCCTTATGATCATTACAGCATTATGTTTAGAAGCCAATCCTGGAATCAACTGATAAAATGATATGATAGATATATAATGAAGTAACAGTCTGCTAACAAAACAGTACCAGAGCTTGTCACAATATGGATGGAACTTTTGGGACTTATGTAAGCTATGTAAGCATAATTTAAAACAAAGAAAAATACTGTATGGTTTCACTCATACGTGAGGTTAAGGTAACAACACAAATGGACAAACAAAATAAAATCAAACAATAAAAACCCAAAACAACTCTTACACTGAAAAAATTACCAGAAGGGAGAACAAAGAAATGGTAGGTAAACTGGGTAGCAAAGTTAGTTATATAATGGGCAATAAAAAGTGGAATTTTAGTGAGAATCCTAATGTTGCATATACAAATGATAAATTACAATGTTGTACATCTAAAATCAATGTAATGTTATAAACCAGTTTTAATTTTTTTCTTTACTGAGAAGTAAGTCCCATGTTTCAAAGAAAGAGAAGCTCTTTGAGAATGAAATGAGTTTGAATTTCACTTGTCACTGAAAAACTGGAACATTGCAAGTTAATTAAACTTATTCTATTCTCTGTTTTCTTATACTCTGAATGATTCTTGATATAAAGAGTAGAAGATGACTTCACACAAAATATACCTGAAATAAAAATCTCTTAGCACAGCGGGTAGGGCGTTCGCCTTACAAGCGGCCAACATGGCCAACCCGAATTCGATTCCTCCGCCCCTCTCGGAGAGCCCGGCAAGCTACCGAGAGTATTCGATATGCCAGACACAGTAACAACAAAGTCTCCAATGGAGACGTTACTGGGCCCGCTCGAGCAAATCGACGATCAACGGGAGGGCCTTTACCTTTACCTTTTACTATTTTATCATATATTTTATTCACTATCCTCCTGTTGTTCATCAATTTTCTCGAGCAGGCCCAGTAACGTCTCCATCGTGAGACTTGTTGTCACTGTGTTTGGCATATCGAATACCTCACGGGGAGCTTGCGAGGCTCTGCCGTGCGGGCGAGATACTCTCGGTAGCTTGCCGGGCTCTCCGAGAGGGGCGGAGGAATCGAACTCCAATCGGCCATGTTGGCTGCGTGCAAGGCAAATGCCCTACCGCTGTGCTATCGCTCCAGCTCCATGTTTTATTCAATTGGACATAAAATTATTTTCAATATTTAATTTTTATCAATAGCAAGTCTTAACATAAAAAAATGTGATCCTTCATATTCTTTAATAAAATGTTTTAACATTACTATCAATCTCTTAAATGATAAAAGAATTGATCGGGGGGAAATGTTTCACATTTTGCCAAGGTTCTGGCATTTGTTGAGCCATATGGCCTCCTCTTCCAGATGAATTAGCCCAGTGTTTCTCAGCCTCTTTCTCACTGTGGCCCCACGCCCTCCTACCTTCTTCCCTGTGACCACCGATTCTACCATTGGCCCCTAGTCTTATGAAGTGATCCCCATTTATAATATTTTACCTATTACCCCCTTGGACTATCCTGGTGGTCCACGAGGGGCCATATGACTAACACTGAAAAATGCTGACTAAGGATGTTAACTGATAAGGAAAAAAAAGGAATATGTCTAGCTGGTAATATATTCAGTGGTAGAGTTCATGCTTTGCATATACAGGTCCTAGTTTTAATTTTTGGAAACGCACACATGCACATGCATGCACAACACACACACATACACACACACAAGAACACATGACATTAAAACATTTAGGGAAAGTATTCTCACATGATTATACTACAATCCCTAGGAACCACAAGTGCAAACAAATTATTTTAACATCTGATTAATGCTCAGACATGAAGGTAATTCAAAGCATAATAGATATATATTTATACCTAGATTGCTGAATTATAATGATGTATTTGGGTGAAAAAGAATCATTATTATATTACTGTTGACTGTTTCAGAAAAAAACAGAAGCCTACCATGAACTTCAGCAGCAATAGTTTTAAATAGACAGCTGGTTAGCATTATCAGAATGAATCATGGAGCAGAAGTGACAACTGGATTAGAGCCAGGGCAGACCAGAGATAGCAGAGATAATTTTTGTGTTTTAAAGGGAGATTTTTTTTTTAGTACCTCTGACTTGGTGCTTCATATGTCTTAATTTAAAGAGACAGATAGTGTGATAAAAACAGACAGTTAAAGCTAAAACAAGAGGATCTAAACAAATAAAAGTGTCTTAATGGTAGCATATTTTCCAATTAGTGTGAAGCGTTCACTTAGGTCAACCACTCTTAAATTCTGGATGTTTCTAGTCTTCCATTTAGGACTCTTTAATGTTTTTTATTTATTTTATAATTTTAATTTAGGGAACATGAATTACAAAGGTGCCCATAACAAAATTTCAAGCATACAGTGTCCTAACATCAATGCCAGCATCAGTGTCAACTACCCTTCACTGGTGTCCCCAAATGCCCTCTTACCCCCAGGCCACTTCCTTAATAAACATGTTTTTAATTAGTGTAGTTCAACATCACGCTAAGAGTAATACCGGCTCTATGGTTTAGATCTATGCATGTACTTCATCTCTACACCACCCATATGTCCTAATATTCTTCAATGAGGAATAAACTGTACCTGTTTGTATGGTCAAGTTAAAACAAGACTCTTACCTATAAGCTTGACAGGTAAAGCCACACCAATCTTTTCAGCTTTGAAACCAGTCAAAAATCTGTTTTATGCTCCTTGACTAGACAACAAAGTTATGAGAGGCTTTTTCCTTCAGATTTAGTGTAAATGTCCCCACCTGACACACACAAAAGCCAAACTATCAAACAGGATGCTGCTGTTGTTCAACACCTGCACTTTAAGCGCCGCCAACAAAGAGTTTTCTCCTACCTACAACACCTGTTGGATGGGTGGATGTCTTTAACCTTTCTGCTCTTGATGGGTCCCCACACGACAGAGGAAAAGCACATTCTTCAAAGAGTGACGCTAAGAAGATCAGGCAAACGAAAATGTTCTCTGTTACAAGTTTGAATGTTTAATTATGCACTCTATCTGGCAAAATGCTTGAAAGTAAAATATATATAAATAGGAAAAAATTATAATTTCTCTAACAAAACAGGAAGGGAGAAGCAGGATTTTGAAAACACCAAAAGAGGGTGAGTAATTTTTAAAGCAAAATAAACTGAAAACATTTCAGAAAATGTATGAACGGGCAGTTTTTATTTTTTTACAAGAAAAGCAAATACAGCATTGCAAATTTCTGAAAAAGAATTTGAAAGACACAGTTATCTCATAAATGATTCAGCCTACCGATGCTAATTCAGTCTCATATCCATTTTATTTTTAAAATAACGTAATTGTCTGAAACCTTGTGTTAATAAGTAGAGGAGCACTTTAAAATGAATAAATATATCATCTGCTTGGGAAAAATATTTAATTAACTCAAAGAATTATTTTAAAATAAGAGAAAACTGTGATTTCTAATAATTGTATGAGGTGACAGAGTAGAGAAAACTGAAAAATGTCACTTTTCAGCACCATGTAACCTAGCAATATATATATATATATGTGTGTGTGTGTGTGTGTGCGTGTGTGTGTGTGTGTGTGATGACCAAGTATTGGAGTTGTGTATATGTTAATGCAATAATGAATTAATTACATATAAATTACCATGTTTATAGTTTCTATAAAATAGTATTTTAGTGAACCTTCATAGTAAATTATTTAAATGTGAATAAATCAGTTTTTTATAAGGATTTATAGCAAATGGATACTCAAGTACAATACTTTCATTTGTAACACTGCAGTTTAAGACTTGAAGTGGGGGAAACTCAAAGCTTGCGTACATTTCCAGTGTTAGATGTGGGCAAGGACAGAATCCCTTTGGAGTTTCTGGAAGATGAAAGAACAAGCACTTTCTTTCATGCTCCTTTCTCATCAGAGACAACATATTTGTGAGGCTATCAACTCGCCAAGTATCATTCCAAGCTCTGGAATGCTTCCCAAAAGTTGTGAGTGAGTAACTTTTTATTCAGGTGAAATGATTTAGTCATTTTTGTAATATCACTATTCAAAAGAACAAAATCCACATACTAAACCAAGGCATCATTACAACAACCCATATTTCAGTGGCCAACCTTCTAACCTAGGTTTGAACTTTGGCAGTAGTTAAAATATAAATTGGATTGACCACTATCTATAAATGAAGCTAAAAAGTGTTGACAGTGTGAGGAGAAGTTTGGAGCAAGTTAATAGGTTTTAGTGTCTGAAACTTTTGATAATCTGGCTTTAAGTGTCATGGGTCTTTCAAGGTGGATTCCATCTGTCCTATAAAGTTATGTATTGAAACATAACGTATCCCTTTGATCTCCTTTGTAAAAACCCTATGAAGATAACAAAATGCTCCCATTGACTCAATAGCCAGATCCCCAACCTGTTGACATGAAAGATTTTAACACTTGTAAGTGTTAAGGAACAGTAAGTGAACTATGTGTTGAAAACCTCTCACTACAAAGGCTCCCAGCTGAGCTTTGCCACAGGTACTGGCAGTTCTACTGATATTTTATACACGAATAAAACCAAAGAACATAGTCAATTCAGGATTAGGCCAAGTAATATTTGTTTGAATCAACTTCTAGTAATTCTAGTAAATAAAGTGTTTTATCATGAAAGGCATTTTTATTTTTAAAAATCATTTATGTTAATGGAAAAGTTGTGTCTGTGTCATAATTAAGGACCATGATGAAGAATATAATGAGGGGCCAGAGATATTGCTCAGAAGCTAGAAAGGATTCTGGGTGGGGGGGATAAGATACAAATAAGATACATATGTATGTAAATTAAGTGTTAATTTAGTCATTCATAGTTTGTTTGTTCACAATGCTATGTGTTTATATGTATATGTTGATACATGTAGCAATATATATGAGTAGATTGATAAATAGAGAGAGAGAGAGAGAGAGAGAGAGAAAGAGATAGTATACTCAAGACAGTGACATAGAGGCAATAGTACAGTGAAAATTAAGCTGAATTTTCTAGTCAGAGAGATTTGAGTCCAAATTTTTGGCTCTTACTACTTATCAATCTTCAACATTTTCCTTATAAATTAATAATAATACCTATTTTGTTGGGGATTAAGATCTGTTCTATATTGAGCACCTTCTAAAAAAAACAAAAATCACAAAAAAAATCTATTTTTCTTCCCTATATGAACATTATATCCAGTCTTAGGTCCAAATTTCAATTCAGCTTTATAATTTAATTAGTCTCCTGCTTAGAATTAACATACTTCCTCATCATTTTTAGTCACTGGACAGAGTTTTCTGAATTACAAGGAAATGTAATCTGCCTGAAATCTGAAATTTCCTGTTTCCTGACAAGGCAAATTCTATTCCATCGTTTAAGAGCAAGTTCCAAAGTCCCCTCCCATGTGAAGACTCCCATAGTTGTGCTGAAGAGCAGAAATAATTGTTTTTTGCCTCTATTCTCTGAAATCCAGGATCATGTTATTATCATAGTTTTTATTAAATTGTATTATAATTAATTCGTGTCCTGTCTGCTTCCTCTGAAAGAAATTGAATTCTATTATATTAGAATCTCTGCCTTATGCTTTCTGATAGCACAAATTCTGGCAGCAAATATAACATAAAAATAAAAAATAAAAAAGAAGATGAAGAAGTAGCAGGAAGAGGAGGAAGAAAAGGATATCTGAAGTATCATTTATCAACTTTTCTTGCATTGTGTAACTGATCAATATTTACTGATCATGTATAATGAGTACAGTTTAAAAATAAACAATGTCATTACTTGGAATAACCTAATATAGTTCGTCCCAATGTTAGAAATATAATTATGATTTTAGCATTTTACTCTTCAGTTGCTCGAAAGATTTGCAGATTTTTCTAAAAACATCTAGCCAAGCACATAACAGATGGTTCTGAGATCCACACTGAAATTTTGGGTGTGATTTAACAAATGTTCTACCCAGTGGCATATGTGGCCACAGATTAGCAATACTAGATGCTTCAAGCTTGCAAACAGAGTCCTAACAGAGGAAATACACATGCTACATGAATTTATATAAACACATAAGCCTTTTATTTAATTCAAAATTAGTAGTCATGGACAACTGCCCACTTAAGAGATTTATTCCTTTTACTCATTTACTCAATCTTACACAGCTTTTCTGGATGTAGCTTTTTTTTCCTATTTATCTTGTCTCTCGTCTCTCTCCTCTCTCTCTCTCTTTCTCTCTCTCTCTCTGTCTGTCTCTCTCTTTCTCACTGTCTCTGTATGTTTCCATCTATATCTGTCTCTGTCTCTCTCTCTCTCTTTCTCTCCCCCTCTCTCCCTCACTCTAACCCCACCTCTTCAGGTTCCTCTCCTCTTCCTCCACTTTTGCACTGGAGTTTATATCAGAAAAAGGAAAGTTCTATGCCACCCTTTTGTTGTCATCACGATCACGACCATCCTGTTGTTCGCCTATTGCCTCGAGCAGGCCCCAGTAATGTCTCCTTCGTCCTAGCCCTGAGATTTTTTTTTAAAGTGCCATATTCAAGGCTCTTTCAGGGTTAGGAGAATGAGACCCATCATTGTTACTGGTATTTGGCATATTGGGTATGCCACGGGGAGTTTGCCAGACTCTGCCGTGTGGGCAGGTTACATTCGGTAGCCTGCCAGTTTGTCCAAAGTAGGTATGAGATGATAAGATGTCGCGCAGCGGCACGCTTCCGGGAGCTGAGTGTGATAATCTCTGGATCCTGGCCGTTGTTGGAGTTACACGGCAGTTGGTGGGTGTAACTGTCTAGCTACTGTCAGGTCCAGTCCCAAATCGTTGTCATAGGTCTCACTATTTTTCTCTGCACCTACACATACAAATGCAAACACAGACATGTGTTAAACACACACACACACACACATACACACTCACACACTCACACACACATATCACATTACCATGCATGAGCATCACTTTCAATCATCTTCCATGGTGATTGTTACCAGGATTCTAGTAAAAGTTCAAATATGATCATTTCAGTTCCATACCAAAAAGTCAACATTACTAATGATGAAATATAACTACATATATACCAGTAATTACATCTCACTTATCAAATATGCCATGTCTACTTACATCTATATCTACTTATATCTCTATTCCTTTGTACCTATTGGTCCTACATTCTAAGACAAAACTTCCATGCTTTTCCTATTTAAAAATATTTTCTTTCCCTTTGATTTCAGGTTCGCTTCTCTTTAAAATTTTTCATAACACTTCTTTTCTTTAATGAATCAGAAGTTTGGTATGCATCCACTCTGCTCTAGGAGGATCCATATAGATGTTTATATCATTCTTTAAAATATTGCATTATGCAGAGGCCAAAGCAATTATACAGTGTTAGGGTGCTTGCCTTGCACGCAGACAACCCTGGTTCAATCCCCAGCACCCCATACGGTATTCAATCACCAAGCATCACCAGGAGTGATCCCTGAGCTCCAAGCCAGGAAGCCAGGAGTAATCCCTAAACACTTCCAGGTATGCCCTCCCCAAAAAAACCCTTGAATATAACATACTAAGATATATATATGTGTATGTGTATATATATATATAATAAACAACAAAGCTGTTAATTATTTAAAATAGAAGCACAGTATTATTCATCATTTGCATATGCAATACCTGGCATACTGCATGTGCTTAGTAATAGAGCAAGGAAATTAATATAAAAATATTTTTCATAAGAAATATTTTGGTACTTTATATAAAAATGCATGAAATTTAAAAGTTTCAATAAAACACTAGAACATAGGATCGGTGTTAAGAATCAAAACTGAGGAGATAAGCACATTAGATTTGTAATAGTCATATACAAAAGGCTACCTGAAATTATGCCAACTTATTTCTCTAAGTAGGATAAGGGCTGGAGCGATAGCACAGCGGGTAGGGTGTCTGCCTTGCATGTAGCCAACATGGCCGACCCGAGTTCGATTCCTCCGCCCCTCTCGGAGAGCCCAGCAAGCTACCGAGAGTATTCGATATGCCAGACACAGTAACAACAAAATCTACTGAAACTTACATATTCCCCTTCCTGGCCAAGAATTCCTTGAGACTTCCAGGTTATTCAAGACCAGTCATGAGCATACTCGCAGCGTGCTGCATTTTCGTCATCCATGCCAACAGTCAAATTTCTAACTATGAAACTATAAGACAGTGTGAAAAGCATAGAAATAGAGGCAACGGTTGCCCCCAATGTCTATGGTCTCTGAGCTTCTGCTGGCAATGTCAGAAGAACTTCTCTCTGTCTGGAAAAGCCAAAGTAGCAGCTTTCAAAGCAGCGGGTGTGTTGTGATAAACAGAACAAAGGTTGGCACATAAACCATTTAGTTACACATAAGACAAGCTCTAAGTTCAAAAATATCCCATGAAGCTTCAGTAATGACCCTTAGATGATAAGATTAAATAATTAGCCAGTTTATATTTAAGTCTCACATTGACTATAGCAGAAATTTGTTATTTTTATCTCTCAGAACACTAATTTACCAGACTAGAAAGGACTGGCTTTCTCTGAGGAAAGAGTCCAGTCAGCCATAACGTGTGCAAGTAATCTAACCCTGACTGATTGATATTGACTGCATCTTTAGGAATGATAGGATGGGGGAAATTAACAATTTTTAAAAAATGGAAAACAAAGGCAAAGATTAGTCATGGCACATGGAAGAGTACAATACAAAAATACATGAAATTAAAAAGTTTAAATAAAACACTAGAATATATGACTGAAAACTTGAGGATCAAATCTGGAATGCATTTATTTACCCAGAAATGCACTTGAAATGCTATGTGAAGTATATCCTAAAGTCAATTTTCTGTGCCCATGATTATATAAAGGTATACGAAATAAGATGGATTTCTATGTAAGAAGACAACTAGTAAGTGCCTAGTTCAGATGAATGAGGTGAAGCCTAAGAAAGCTAAGGGATTTATTTTAGGTTGTTATATTCACTTAACAGAGTACATACAACTTTACTTGTAACTGGTTTTCCATGTTTCATGACTCTCTTTATTTCTGTTCCCACTACCAGATTAACACTTGTTCTACTGTTCTATGTTGTTACAGAAAGCAAGCTTCCTATTGGTCTACCTTTAATGTGTTCAAGCCCTTGTAACTTTACATCTACATTTTTTCTGACACAGGCATATGATGTGGGAAAGTTCAAACTTGAACATAAGCTGTGTTAATCACTGAAACACAGACATTTCTAGTTATTCTGTAATTGACATGCATGTAAACTGTCAATGAAATGTATCAAACAATTGTTTGCAGAAAAACTAGCGCATACAAGACATTATGATTGACAGTTAAGTGCTTAACTAAACTGTCAGGAAAAAAATAGCTTATTTCATCTCAGTGGAAGAGTCTGTGTGTACAAGCTCACTCAAAAAGATACATATGATACTGAGTTCTGCAAGGAGAACTCTTAAATTAAACTCTTAAAGAGAAATCATAAGTTTTCTACAAGATATAGCATTTTTAAAACCGCACCAAGAAGGAAATCTTTTGTTTGGCAGAAACCTACTCCTTGATAACTCACTAATGCCATCACTATTGACTGGCAAATATATCCTAAGTCAATAGTAGTTACTGCTAAGAACTACGACGTAGTTCTTTTCTTGTTGAACATGTGTCTTATTTCTCACTTTAAATGGCCTCCATGAGATTTCAGTTATTTAATCATATTTCATAAAAGAAGATTAGGCAAACTCTAAAGTCTAAAATGATGAGAAAATTCTCATTTTTATACCTCTTCCCTTCAATGCTCTAATTCAGGAGTACTCAACCTGCTTTAATTTTTGTTGAGATCATAATGAGGTCCCCTTGTCTCCTTTTCTTGTCCATTTCTGTAAACAAATGAACAGTTTTAGGGAAAAATATAGAGTAGTTGACAGGGGAAGCAAAGATCATGACCTTTGTAATTGGCTTCTACTTGTTAAAAAAGCTATCCTATATTCTAAAACAAAAATACAAAATAAACCACTGGTGATGAAAAAGAAATGAAAAACAGGTTATCTGAATAATATTAATTTCACATAATATTAAGAAAAATTCCTAAAATCAAAACTGCATGAAAAATAATAATTCTAACAATGCTTTTCTTTTTGACTTACACATTAACTTTTTAAAAGTTATATTATCACATGGCTCACAATTTTCCAACCATAAAGAGCAACCCAGAGGTTCTAAATGCTTGTCAGCAAAGATCATTGCATCTGAAAGACAAAAATTAAGTAGTATTCATTTTTATATACAATGAATAATCTAAGTTTGTACTTCGTTTCAAGTACAAACTTAGAACTAACAAATAGTATAAGATGCAACTACAAACACAGTTTAGAGTTAGAGTTGGGGGTGGAAAGCTAGTACAGCAGGAAGGCTTGCACACAGCCTAGCCAGATTTGATCTCTGCACCATATATGTTCCCTTAAGCATCACCAAAAGTGATCCCAGCATGCAAAGCCAGGAGTAAGTCCTGAGCACAGCTGATTATGGCCCCCAAAATAAATCCTCCACAATCAAAAAAAAAGATAGAGACTCATAAAAAGGATTCAGAATCACTTAGACCACTGATTCCCCCACCCATATAATACTTCATATTATAAGACAGAAGAGTGCTGAGGGTGAGAATCAAATAAAACTACAAATAAATAAACAAAATTATAGAGGAATGAAGAACACAAGAGAAAATACTTAGTTCTGTGGTTTTTGAAGTAAAATAATTACCCATTTTCTTAAAGGGGAAATAAACTATTAGAGTTAACGATCAAATTCTCAAAATGATGTGGAATTCATAACTAAAATTGCTTATTAAGTTCATTTGTCTATGCTTGATAACATGATTTGGAAGAAATTGGTTTCATTAAAATGCATTTTTAGTAGTCATGCTAGTATAAGTTTTGTATGAAATTTTAGCTAGGATGTCAGTTTTACACTTTACATATGATGTCATTCAAAATCAATCACTAAAAGAAATATTTCTGTTCAACTAAACTTTAAGAGTAAACAAGAGCCCAAACATTAATGTTGCAGATTACAAATAAAAATGAATCAGATTTGTTGTCTACAATATGAAGGTATTAGAGATCTGAATTTTTTAAGGGAGAAATTAAATACCATGTATGTTTCACACACACACACACACACACACACACACACACACACACAATTTAAATAGAACCAAAAAAAGCAAAGAAATAAAATAAACTTTTTTCCTTTGCAAGCATAAAGAACAAAATAAAAAAAGCAACTACCTGGTGGAGAAAAAATACATAAATTGAAGACAGGCAGTGGATGAGCCATGTATGTATATTTTTCTTGTGCTCAGAACCCTTATATGTGGCCAGTTATGTAAAATGACAGATACTGTATTTGCAATAATAAATTTTTATATAATTTAAGTTTTAATGGGTCTTTCCTTAAGTTGTCTCAGAAAGTTGCTACATTATCAAGATTAACGGATAGATTTTGGTGCTACCTCTGTATTTCCATTTTTGTTGTTGTTGTTGCTTGCTTGGGTTTTGACGCCAGATTTGGCAGTTCTCAGGGCTTACTCCTGACTCTGCACTCAGGGAAGACTCCTGGAGGACTGAGGGACCGTGTGTGGTGCTGGAGATCAAACCCCGGCCAACCAAATGCAGACAAATGCTGTCACTGCTGTACTAACACTCCAACCCAAGTTGTCTCCATGTGCAAAGTCAGACGAGCTTCACTGTGTCTTGAATCCTGTCAGATATATCATGAACAATTGTCTTTTTAAGTTAAACAAATTGTGGTTCAATACTTCTAAATTTCCAGCTCGAGGTGAGGTACTGCTCAGTTTCAGGTAGACTGTAGCACTGTCCTTCCATTGTTCATTGATTTGCTCGAGCGGCCCCAGTAACGTCTCCATTGTGAGACTTGTTACTGTTTTTGGCATATCAAATACTTCACAGGTAGCTTGCCAGGCTTTGCCATGTGGACGAGATACTCTCGAGCGCTTGCCAGGCTCTCCGAGAGGGGCGGAGAAATCGAACTCGGTTTGGTCGTGTGGGCTGCATGCAAGGCAAAGGCCCTACCCTCTGTGCTATGGCTCCAACCCTGAGTTTTAGGTACAAAGAACAAATAAACAGTCCTTTACTTTTACTCTTTCTGGTATATTCCATATTTTCTTAATAAGCTCCATTCTATGAAGGCTAAAAAAATTATTCATCCTTGAAAGGAGAAATCGGGGGAGGGGAGGGAGGGGATTAAAAAGAGAAAAGAGAAATGAGAGGAATATTTTGTAAATAAAAGTGTGACCCCCAAAATTAACTGTTTTGTTTTCCCGTGCAAGTTTTATTTGAAGTGGAGATCACACATTTGTAAGTGACATAATCTTTTTTCCCACATCAGTTTTGTACATCTGGTGCTTTTAAACATCAAGAAAGCTATTTGTATGCTTCTGCTTGCAGGCATTGAATGATCTGGATCAAAATGTACAGGTTAACATTCCCCTCAAGTTTTCACAGTATGTTCAAGGTTGGAAGGCGTTGTTGAAGAAAAAATTTAAGTTGCCTAAGATAAAATTATGTAATTTATACTTATCTCATTAGATGGCAGCACAACATCCAAAACCAAAATATAATATTTTGGTGAGAAATATGCTTTCTCTTAGAAGTTGTAGAAAAGAATTAAACATACTACATGCTAAAAAGAACAGTTTAAATACGCTTTCTGTATAGTATCTTTAACATATCTATCTAAACAAATGGAATTTTTGAAAACAAATTTAACATCATCTGGTCATAGAGATATTTCAGCAGTAAGGCACTTCCCTAGCAAGTGGCAGACCCTGATTCAATTCCAGGCACCAAAAATGGTCCCCAGAACCACCAGGAGTGATCCCTGAGAACCATCACGTATAGCCAAACCTTGTCCTGTGAAAAAAGGTTTAACATCATGCAGGACTATATTTATGTTAATTTTCTAAAATAATTGGTTTAAGCATCACTTCATAAGTCTCCAAGACTGTTACAGAAGCTTCAACTACACATGTGACAAAAGCTTTCTGCCTGCTTGGAGTTTACATTACAAAGAAGAAAGGCCATTTAATGGGAATATAATTAGGAAATCATAGAAAATGATGAATCTCAATAGAAAAAAGATAATATAATCAAGTCAGTAGGAGGGAATCAAGAGTGCTGAGGTAGAGCTGGAGCAATACTACAGGGGGTAGGGCATTTGCTTTGCAGGAGGATGACCCTTGATCCATCATCGGCATTCCATATGGTTCTCCGGAGCACCAGCAGGGGTAATTTCTGAGAGTAGAATCAGGATAACCCCTGAGCATCACTGGTGACTCAAAAAGCCAAAAATAAGAGTGCTGAGGTAAGAAGACAGAATGTATTATTAAACAGGAAGATCAGAGTAGGTTTCAGTGAAAAAAATAGCATCAAATAAAGACTGAAGGGAGGTGAAAGAATTTGTCAAGTATATAAATGGATGCAAATAGTTCTAGATGAAAGAATTAATGTAAAAGGGTTCAATAATCCTTAAAAGAGAAGAAATGTATAAATAAGTATGAAATTAGATCAAGTGGTAGTATGTAGAGAGAGGGGGAAGATGATATGGGGATTTCTAAATTATTGTTGATAAACTTGACTTTCACTGAGTAAAGTATGTATGTGCGGTAATATTTTGAACAGATAAGAGCCTCTGTGTGAGTTAGATTTTTAAAGAGTCATGCCGGGTGCTATTTTGAGCAGAGAGCAGTCAGGAATTGGAGGACAGAGTAAAAGTGGGAGACAAGTAAGGAGACCGTGTGCAAAATTCATGTGAAAAATGATAGTGGCTCAGATCAGAACTCTAGCAGCAGAATATGTGAGAAGTGATCAGGTACTAGTTATAAATTAAGAGACAATCAGCAGAACTCTTAACATATTGGATAGATGTTGTTAGAACATAAGGGAAGCAAAACATAAATCTAACATTATTTTTGCCTGGACAAGTAAAAAGATAGAGCTGTCATTAAAAAAGATGGCAAAGGCCTTAGATAAAATAAGTTACAGGGAGTGACAATAGTTTTAAATATGTTGAGTTTAGTGTTAGATTCAAATATTAATATAATTATAGAATTTTATGATATCGTTACACTGAAATTCAGAGTGAAGGTCCAAATTTGAAACATAAAATTGGGTGTTCATAGCATATATATGATGTTTTGATCCTTAACAGTGGATCCAATTATCAAGATTGGTAGTGTAGACGAGCATTGTGCAGGTGTAGAAAGCTTGAAGACAGTTTGTTTATCACTTTGATTATAAACATCAGACGACAGGCCTGTCTGCAAGACAGGTGCCAATTCATAGATGAAAAAAGGTTGAAGAACACTGGTTTAATACAAGAATAAGATCAAGGTCTGAATCCTGAAGCACTATAAAATGTAACTCTTGGGAAGAACTACTATCTCCAAGGAGGGTTGGGAGAAGGATAAGTAAAGTTGGAGGAAACTCAAGGCTATATGGTTTCTCAACTCTGATGCAGAAAAGAAGATGTATTAATGGTGAGAAAGGTTAGACCAAGAGAAATTTTGTTTACATTTCTAAGATAAACATAATATGTGTGTTACATGAAATTATCCATTAGAAAGGGAAAAAAAACATAATGCATGAGGAAAAAATAATGCATGAGAGCAATGTCTTTGAGTGTATAAAATAAAAATACCAAGTGAAGAGTTCAAAGGCAAGAAAGCAAAGTAAGTAGGTGATGTTAACAGGTGAAAAATATATGTATAAAGAGTTCAAAAAGCAGTTCATATTCATGATCAAGATTCTAAAATATTAAGAGAATGTTAAGACAATCACTGAAATAAAGTGCCTTTCCTTGGCCTCATTCAGTTTCATGAAAAATAGGATAAAATTTTACTAAACCAAAATTATGACTCAGAAAATGAATATATGTTTAATGAAACAAGAGGAGGTCAATGAAGGCAGCATTATGATTAGCCAAGTTTAAGTTGAGTCAGAAGACTTAAGCATGTAAAGGATGTGAAGGTGAGAGAGTGTCTGGGAGATAGCTTAGGGGTTAGAGGTGCATTCCTTACATGCTTGAAACCGTAGTTCTGTTCACAGCACCATATGGCCTTTCTGAGCATTGCCTATATAGCATTGGAGGCCCCAAGCAATGAGTTCTTGTGGTCCCCAGCATCACTGGGTTCAAACAGCACCACATCACTGGGCCCTACCATTAATTCATCTATTCTAAAGGTTAACTCTTTCTGGAAATGACTTCTGGGACCCATGAGTGCTGATTAAGAGACCCCAATTTTTTTAAATGATAAAGTAAATGGACTAGAGGTACTAGTGGGATTAAAAGATAATTGGAAATATCTTTTGCAAACCACAGCACTCAAAAGGAGAGAGAGGGAAATGCCCTGCCACAGAGGCAGGGTGGGATGGGGGCGGGGGGGGTGGGAGGGATACTGGGATCCGTGGTGGTGGGAGATGCGCACTGGTGGAGGAATGGGTGTTTGATCATTGTATAATTGAAACCCAAGCACAAAAATGTGTAAGTCTGCAACTGTACCTCATGATGTCTCACTATTAAAAAAAATTAATTAATAAAAAATAAAAATTAAAGGCAAAAAAAGATAATTGGAAATAGAATACTGACCGAGCAGTCTGGAAAGATAGGAAATGACAGTCACAATATCAGGTACATGGAATAGGAAATTATAAATAGATTACAGTTACAATTGATTACTCTGGAAATAAGTGTCTGAGGCAGAGTTTGATAACTTTATGTATTGCTATATATATGATGACCAAATGGCAAAGACTGTTATGTAAATATGTGTATAGTCTTCACCATACCTTTCTCATTATCAGCAATTCATACGTATTTACATATAAAATCTATAACCAACTATAATATTTCACTCAACCTTGTTAAAGTCCATCTCAGCCTGCAGGATTATGCTTCACAATAGTTCAGCTATGACAAGAGTATAAATTTTAGCTATGTCATCATATCTACATTGCCCACTGTTTTCTATTCTTTCTTATTCAAATCATACATTTCTATGATCTTATTATTGTCTCCCATGATATAGACCACATAGAATTAGCTTTCTGTCTTTAATGATATTTTTCATTGCTTCTTGCCAACTTATACTCTGATATCATTAAGAAATTGTGCAACAGTTCAGAATATTACAGTAAAGTACCTATTACTGCTTCTTGGAATTCTTTAACTTCTGCCTTGTTTTTTTCTAGAAAATATTTCAGCTTCTGGGAAGCTATATTTATCTTTAGTGCTATATTTTTATTAGGTGCACATTCCCATTAAAAAAATAAAGCCCAGGTTCTTTAAATGTTATCTGTCACTATCACTGTCACTGTCCTCCCGTTGCTCTAAAGACTCAAATATTATCTATACACCTCTAAGTTTTTTAAGTATTTGAGTTATCCACTTTAAAAATAACGTAGAGCTTACTAATTATTGGTTGCTTACATTTTCATCTGGATCTCTCCTGATTTTTATGCATTCAGACCCTAGTGAGGCATTAAGATGGGTCCTCATCTCCCCAGTTCCTTATAAAGTTTTCCCTGTTGAAGAAACAATTGCTTAAATTTTCTCTTTTCTATTATAGAAATATGCTTCCAGATATAACATTAGTATTTTCTAGAATATGGTCTAACCTTGTTAAATCTGTACTCTATAATTACTTCTTGCACCTGACTATAAACTAATTTGTAGATAGAGGGAGTAGAGTATTTTCTATGAATAGAATTTGCTTCCAATATATACCTAATTATTTTATTAGATATAATTTGATATGAGCTAACCGGTTAGGATAGCACAGGATATCTCTGTGTGATAGCACAGCAGTAGGGCTTTTGCCTTGCACACAGCCCGCCTGGCCGAGTCAGGTTCAATTCCTCCGCCCCTCTCAGAGAGCCCGGCAAGCTACCAAGAGTATCTCGCCTGCATGGCAAAGCCTGGCAAGCTCCCTGTGACATATTCAATATGCCAAACACAGTAACAACAAGTCTCATGATGGAGACGTTACTGGGCCCGCTCGAGCAAATCGATGAACAATGGGAGGACAGTGACAGGCCAAATTAGTGAGTCACCATGGGGTACAGTTACAGACTTACAAACTTTTGTGCTTGCGTTTCAGTCATACAATGGTTGAGTACTCATCCCTCACCAGTGCCCATTTTCCACCACCCATGGTCGCAGCATCCCTCCCACCACCCCTGCCCTGTCCCCTCCCCACCTCTGTGGCCTACAAAGAAATTTTACATTGACAAGCTTCCAGAAAGACAATACAGGGGTTAAGTTATTTACCTTGCATGCAATGAAGTCAGTTACTATCCCTGGTACTACATTTGGTCTCTGAGCACTGCCAGGAGTGATCCTTAAGCACAGAACCAGAAGTAAGCCATTAGCACAGCATGAAGAGAAGGGAAAGAGCAGGGGAAAAAGGTGGGGATGAGAGGAGACAGGGGACAGGAGGAGAGGGGAAAGAAAAGAAAACAAGGGAAATTAGGAAAGAAAGAGGGAGGGAGGGAGGGAGGGAGGGAGGGAGGGAGGGAGGGAGGGAGGGAGGGAAGAGGGGAGGAAGGGAGGAAGGGGGAAGGAGAAAAGGAAGGAAGGAAGGAAGGGAGGGAGGGAGGGAGGGAGGGGGGAGGGAGGGGGGAGGGAGGGAGAAAGGGAGGGAGGGAGGGAGGAAGGGAGGAAGGGAAGGAAACTTTGGCACAAAAGTAACCCATGAATATTTCTTTTTAAAAAAATCCATAGAAACCCTTGTAGAGATGTGTTCTAGCATCTCACAAACCCTATCTAGTCTCTCAGCTTTTTTCTTTGCTCACTAAGCAGTCACTGCATTAGACGAAGGGAAAATACAAACGTGCCCTTAAGGAACTGTCTCTCTCTCTCTCTCTCTCTCTCTCTCTCTCTCTCTCTATATATATATATATATATATATATATGTATATATATATATATATCCTGCCCACACGGCAGAGTCTGGCAAACTCCCCGTGGCATACCCAATATGACCCAATATGACACATACCAGTGACAATGATGGGTCTCATTCTCCTAACCTTGAAAGAGCCTTGAATACGGCACTTTTTAAAAAATCTCAGGGCTAGGATGAAGGAGACGTTACTGGGGCCTGCTCGAGGCAATCGACGAACAACAGGATGGTCGTGATCATCGTGATATATATATATATATATATATATATATATATATATATTATAAATCTCACTTTATTTTTGCTTCTTTGTTTTCTTTTAATTTTATGTTACACCCGGTGGTGCTCAGGATTTAATTCTGACTCAGGACTTAATCCTGAGCAGGATTAAGTTCTGGCTGGGCTCAGGGAAGCATATGTAGTGCCTGGGTTAGAAACTGGGTAGGTGGCATGCAAGGCAAGTACCCTACCCACTGTACTATCAATGCAGCCCCGTATCATTTTAGAATAGTAAAGTATGTGCTAAGATATGATGCATCAATAAAATATTATTTGACCAAGGAGGAAGAGAATGCATCACAGAAAAAAATGCACTTAATCTGGAACTTGGAATTTGAGTTTTATTAAGTAAAGAAGAACAAATGAAGCCTAAAGGGTCTCTAAGAAAACATAAGAACATTAGAAAAGTTTTAAAGAAACTATTTTCCAGGAATTTTTAAAATTTATATTCCTTAATCTTATATATGTATAAGATTATGAGAAAACTTTTAAGTCTTATTCAAAAGTGCATTTAATCAACATTTATCTGGTTCCAATTATAGTCAGGCAGTATGTTAGTTGCTAGAGCTTAAAGAGGATGAAGATAATAGTTACTACAGTTATTACTATATAGAGGCCAGTGAGTAAACTGAGTGGCCAAAGTAAAATTGCCTCTGAACTCTACTTACTAATTATATAATCCTTATTAAGTAGCTTTTCCTCCTGAGCCTCAGATCTCTGATTTGTGAAAGAGAATCATATTATAGTTACCTTGCAGGGGTGTTGCACAGGATAAATAATTAATGTAAAGTGTTTCTCTCTCCTGCTATCTATCTTATGTGGCAGAATTGTGCCCACTGGGGCATGTGGATTATTCATATGAGCAACATTCTTGTACGTTCCTTTTACATATCAAAGAGCTTCAGGTTCAGAAAGGAAAATCTGTACAATCAGGAGGACATACAGCGTACAATGTAAAATGATAGAAGCAGGAAAAACATAGTATAGCACAGTAAGAAATAACTTTATATCTAAGCAAAAGTTGCTAAGGAACTAAAGAGATGGATCCCCTAAACTAGACTGTAGATTCTAGATATAGTTCCCTAGGAGTCATTCAGGAACTAAATCCTAAAAGACGAGCTTACTGATGAACAGAGGGAGGCATTCCTCTACTTCGAGCTATATGTAGCACCTGGATAATGTCATAAATGTGTTCTCAGAAATGTCTCTCGAGAAACAATCTGGAGAATAAATACATTGAAATAAGAAGATTGAAGAAAAACTAATAAATTGCTGTATGTTAAGAAAACAGAAAGTCCTGGATGAGACAAAAGGAACAACTGTATATAGAGAAAGCTAGAATAAAGGATCATTTGCCTGATGGAGCAGCCTCTGCTCCTGCCTGCACAGAATACCAAATTATCATCTCATCTTCAATGGTCTTTCCAATAGTATCTTTTTCTGAGCCTGCAAAATAAAAGTACTAAGGACATCCAAACAGACTGTCAGGTCCATATCAATTAAGAGGGCTTAATCACAAAAAATAACTGTCATCTACACTGCTTCCATGTGGCATTAGTGTGTATCCTCTTCCAGGCTGGTCTAAAAATCCTGATTTGGGGGATTAGAAACAATATCTCTGCTTTCAGTATGAAGCAATATGAACTAATGTTTACAACTAAGCAACATTGTCATGACAGCTAATTACCTTAATATATACTAAATGATTTGGTAAAAGTAAAGTAAAGTAAAGGCCCTCCCGTTGATCGTCGATTTGCTCGAGCGGGCCCAGTAACGTCTCCATTGGAGACTTTGTTGTTACTGTGTCTGGCATATCGAACACTCTCAGTAGCTTGCCGGGCTCTCCGAAAACGATTTGGTAATTTGCAAAATTGTTGAAGTAGGAAATATTTTTGTGGAAGGGGAAACCTCACCTGGCAGTACTCAGGAGCCAATCATAGCCACATGTAAGGCAAGTGCCTTCACTCCTGTAGGATCTTTCAAGCCCCTGAAGTAGCAATTTTCTTAGATTTGTACTTCTATCATTAGTGACCATTATAAATATCATGCTCATAGGTGCATGACGTAATTTTTATAAGCTTGACAAATGTAGCATCTCTTATAATCAGCAGTGTTTCCCTGCCAATTAAAGACATGCTTATTTTTAATAAAGTTTTTTTCACAACTGAACTATAAACCATAGAACATTAACCATAGAACATTAACCATAACTAAACCATAGAACATTAACAGGGTGAACCATATTCACCCTGTTAATTTTTTTTGTGTTGTTCTTTTACCCAGTGATTTATATAGCCTATTGAAGTAGAAGCCTAGAAAGAAAAATGTTTTCTTCTTTATTCATAATATTTTATTGCCTTAGTTCTTTTTTAAAAGGCATCAAAGTTTTTTCTTAGTATTTCTCCTGGATAACACTAATAATTTGTATATAGCACTGTAGCACTGTCCTCCAGTTGTTCATCAATTTGCTTGAGCGGGCACCAATAACATCTCACAACAAATTGTGAGACTTATTGTTACTGTTTTATCCATACGGAATACATCATGAGTAGCTTGCCAGGCTACTTGTGGCATACGAATACTCTCGGTAGCTTGCCAGGCTCTCTGAGAGGGGCAGAGGAATCGAACCTGGGTCGGCCGCATGCAGGCAAATGCCCTACCCACTGTGCTATGGCTCCAACCCAGTTTGTACATAACAAACAAACAAACACTGTCTTCCCGTTCTTCATCGATTTGCTTGAGCGGGCCCAGTAACATCTCCATTTTGAGACTTGTTGTTTACTGTGTTTGGCATATCGAATACGTCACGAGTAGCTTGCCAGGCTTTGCTGTGTGGGCGAGATACTCTCCGTAGCTTGCCGGGCTCTCCAAGAGGGATGGAGGAATCAAACCCAGTTCGGCTGGGTTGGCTGTGCGCAAGGCAAATGCCCTACTGCTGTGTTATCATTCCAGCCCAGTTTGTACATAAATGTTTATTATTTAAATCTTCTTTAAAGTTTTGAAGACTCCTATAAGTAACCTCATGGATATTAATTATTTGTTGGATAATTTCATTCATAATTTTATATGATTTTGATTGTGCATTTTTATCTTAAATTATCATAAATTATCTGGAATGAATATGAGGCTGAGAATCTGTCTTAGATAGGAATGAAACTATTTGTATCTATTGATACTTCTTTTTCACTTTCTTCATGTTAGTCCTATGAGAGAAACACCATTTTGAATAGCATTGTTGCAATTGGAGATGTTAAGTAACCTACTAATGTTGAAGGATGACTGGTGGACATTTTCAATTATTTCTGTTACTTGGTATTTTAGGTTGCCCCACAGGATCTTGTATCCCACTGAAGACTTGGGTTTCCTTGACCCTCTGGGTTTATGATAGGCTGAGTCTCTGACTTTATGACTTTCTGGGGTTAGAACAATAGAGTGTCCTTAGAAGGTTAACACTCCTCCCCTTTTTACTACTTTCCCCTACCCTCCTTTCAATTTCTCATTTTTCAGTTTTGTTTTCTCTCTGTGTGCTCTCTTAGCCTCCCTGAAAAAAATGTCTGCTATGATAAAGACATGTTTGAACAAAGTGAAAGTGGTCTACCCCAAAAGTTGTTAGTCTGACTTATAGCTCTGTTATGTTGTGAAGGAAGACACTAGTCAATAGTCACAGGCTTTGATGGTTTCCTAATTGATTGGGCAATAATTCAGCCTGTAATTACTGCACCAAAACATCCCTTCAACTCAGTACTCAGGTGAATGTCCTTTAAATGGGTATATAAAAATAGCAGAACAGCTTGTGGGGTGTAATAGTAGTGACATAAATTGTTCTTATCTTGAATTTCAAGGTTTCTCAAAATTGATTCCTTGGTTTCCTGAGTTTCTAATAGAATATGAAGTTAAAATCTTATATATATATAATTACTTTACAGAAACTCATGAGTTGAGGAACAGTGACATATTTATTTAAACCCAAATTGATCTTAGATTCAAATACCAAAATGCAAGAAGAATATAACTGATATGTCTTTGAGAATGAAATTACATATATTATGGTAATAGCCATTGGATATATGTCTAAAATAAAACCAAAAAAATCAATCTACAAGTTATCCTAAGGTCAATTTTATTGCAGAAGTACTTTTGTTTTCTTGTTAAACTTA
This sequence comes from Sorex fumeus, assembly GCF_029834395.1. NCBI lineage: Eukaryota > Metazoa > Chordata > Mammalia > Eulipotyphla > Soricidae > Sorex > Sorex fumeus. The sequence goes on along the minus strand of NW_026606081.1, from coordinate 9,635,267 downwards.
ACATTTAAATAATTATAATAATTACTTTTAAGGGGAAATTTTTATATGAATATGTTTTCAGAGAAGATTAAGGAGACAAAGTCATTATTTAATTCTAACTCTCAAGTGTTACCTCCACGAATAACTCATGCCCTTTAAATCACTTTCAAGCATTAAGGCACATCAGGGACCAGAACCATAACAGCAGATAGGGTGCTTGCTGTGCATGCAGATTCTATCTCCTGGATCTTAGCTCCTCATATGGTCCCCCAAACCCACCAGGAGTGATCCCTGAGCACAGACTCAGGAGTAAGCCCTGAGAACAGCTTGGTGCATCCCAAAAGCAAAAAAAAAAAAAGGAGTTAAAACACTTTTTGAAATCATATATAACAATTATATCTGAAAGAACCACCACAACTTACACTGTGACCAGGTAACTTTGAAACTTCCAATTTTATCTTACAAAATTTAGCTTCTTTATCTCAAAACATAAATCTCTAGTCCTCTAACATACCTATTGCCCCAACATATATTTCCTTATTCTTTAGTTTAGTATATTTCTATGATCCTTACATGTTTAACACCACATCTGTAATAGTAAAATACAAAATAAAAACTATAAAGTATTCCATCAATAACTTCCCACTTTAGAAACAGTTATCCATTAAAATTAAACTTATCATAAATTAACAGTATACCCTCAAACAATATAGAGTTCAACAGGAAAATATGTTTCTCTCTTAATTATAAAAAGAAGTCCATAGATAGTTGAAGACTATTACGAGGTTTCACAAAGTTGTAAGGGATTTAAACTCTTTCCAGTTTATGGTCCATAAACACTAAAACAAAGCACTTGGTTTCATGAGACACGATCTCTAGCCAACAGTCTGAATCTCACCAATCTCAACAGTCTGGAAAAAGGAATGAGATATCTTTTTTTAAATAAACTTCCTAGAAATGAACATAACACTCAGATTGGCCTTAAAACTTCACATAGTCACATACCTTATGGCAAAGTTGATTATCTAACTGGTTTTTGGAAGAGGGATAATATGTCTCTTCTTTACTCCCTGCTCCCCACTCCTACCCCCACGACTAAACGGAGGAAAAGTACAAAGATCTGGTAATAAAATAACTAATACATAGTTATAAAACACACCAATTATAGTCAATAACCCGCATCTTATTATCTCATTCTTGCTTTGGACAACTTGGCAGGCTACCAAATGTAACCTGCCCACACAGTAGAGTCTGGCAAGCTCCCCGTGGTGTACCCAATATGCCAAATACCAGTAACAATGATGGGTCTCATTCTCCTAACCTTGAAAGAGCCTTGAATGTTGTGGCACTTTTTAGAATCTCAGGGCTAGGACGAAGGAGACGTTACTGGTGCCTGCTCAAGGCAATCGACGAACAACAGATTGATTGTGATCGTGATCGTGATAGTCAGTAATACAGGATTACATATTCAAAATGTTCTGAGTGTACATCTTAAAAGTTTTCATCACAAGAAAATCAATTTATAGTGGTGTAAGTTGATAGATGTTAACTAGACTAATAAAAGCAATCATTTTAAAATGTAAGAAAATAATAAATTATTATGTTGTGAACCTGAAACTGACATAATGTTACATGGCAATTATAGCTCAACTTACAAAATATCAAACTAAATTCTCAAAATAATCCATAATGTGCTGTCCTGGAACTACTGTAGCAAAGTATCACAAGTCAGTGGCTTAGAACAACAGAAATTTTATTATATTGCAGGTCTGGAGGCTAAATTTTCAAGGTCAAGGTATACCAGGACAGTGCTCCTTCTGAATCCTATGAGGAAATCCTTGTCTGCCTACTCTTAGATTCCATTTTTGAACATCAATCCATGATATCATAGCTTTAGTCAGTCCAATGTCTAACTCTGTGAACCAGTGATTTTCTGCTTATGTTCCTGTGTTTTTCAAGAAAAAAATTTATAAGACACTAAATACCCATCTTCCAGAATTGCCGTACCATATTTGATAGGGTTCAAATATGGTAACACCTACAAGGGCGATTAGAGGTCGCCCCAAAAGCCTCTATCCCTCTCAGAAAGCCTGGCAAGCTACCGAGAGTATTCCGCCCGCACAGCAGAACCTCGCAAGATATTCATTGTGTATTCGATATGCCAAAACTAGTAATTACAACGGCTTGGAACGCCTTCAAGAGCGTCAAAGAAATAGCTAAGAGGAAGAAGAACCTCCGGCTCCAGGCACATCTCTTTGATTCCACTGTTCTTCCTGCATTAACATACGCCTCATAGACCTGGGCCCTATGCAAACAGGATGAGAACACTATTTGGGTCTCCCAAAGAGGAATTGAAAGAGCCATGCTTGGAATATCATGTTTCACTCAAAAGAGAGAAAGAATCCGGAGTTCTGACCTCCATCGATGATCAAGAATCAGGGACGCTGTCTCGTTTGCCAAGTTGTCAAAAATCAGATGGGCTGGTCACGTAATGAGATTTAGAGATGACCGCTGGACTAGAGCCATTACCAACTGGATTCCACAGGATGTCAAAAGGTGGTCGCCCACCTACCAGATGGTCAGACTTCTTCAACAAGAACATGAACGATCAGTTTGAGACTCTTCATGTTCTTAGAGCGAACAAACGCCATTGGGCTACAATAGCACGCGACAGGGACAAATGGAGACGTTACTGGCGCCTGCTCGAGCAAATCGACGATTAACGGGAAGTCAAGTGATCAAGTGATCAAGTTCCTGTGTTTTTATATTCTATTTGGCTTTTTTTATATGAAGATTTGTTATGTCGATGAATTAAGATCCATCCTCATGGTCTACCTCATCATCATTTAATATTTCTTCAAAGATTGTATTTCTAAATAAGGTAAAATTCACAGATACCACAGTTACTAGATACAAAATACCTTTTGGATGAAACACAATTCAAAACAAGAGGTATATACTATTATCTATCACATTTTACAGATTTCTTTTTAAAAAAAAAAACAGCTTAGAGCATTTAATATGCCAATATAATACAACCATAAAATTTTTGGAATTAGGGTTATCACCCTTGAGGAAGAGTTTAGAATAACACATAAGAAAGAGCTTAAGTTAAATCAAGAATTCAAGGACCTTATTTCAACAATTAATCTACAAGTTTAGAGGATAAAACAGACAAATTAAGATTAGGGGTTATGGCATGTAAATTACAAGGCCTGGTCCTTTAAAAAAATTTTTTTAAATATGCAGTTCAATAGTTACTAGAGAAGAGGGCCAGAAACGATGACCAGCAAGAGACAAAACAATAAAATATAATAAAACAGAATTATGAATTAGAAAATGTTCCTAAGTAAACTATATAATTATGCAAATTTATTTTCTCATTATTTTACATAACTCTCAAAACACTTGCTTTGAGTTTTAATTACATCCTCCATTCACAATTATTCTCAACACATTCCTTATTTCCTGACATTTATAATCCAAATGTTCTTAAGTTACTGTCTGTACACTTAAATCCACCCACACTTCTTTCTCCAGGATCACATTATTATGGTTAAAAGTGAGCATGATTTTTTAAATTATTTTCATTGTATCACCATGAGATGCAAAGTTGTTCATGATTGGTTTCAGTCATACAATGTTCCAACACCCATCGATAAAGTGCACATTTTTGAGAACATAATACATTTAGTTCATAATTTCTAATCAATAAATTTGCATGATTATCACTATCTTAATTGGTATTTTTTGATCGTTTGTATTTAGCGTTGTTATTGAACTCAATTCTTTTAACCACAGTCTGGAGCGGGAGGGTAAGTCGTGGACAGTGTATTTTGTTTTGTCATGCCTGTCCACTTGTTTCTTTGTTTTTGTGCCAGAGATAAAACTTATAGCCACATGCAAGCAACTATGCTCTATCACTGAGCTACATTCACAACTTCTAATTACTTCTAATTACAGTATCTGCACACAATTTTCACTACCTATTTAAAAAGAGCCCGGCAAGTTACCGAGAGTATTCCATATGCCAAACACAGTAACAACAAAGTCTCCAATGGAGACGTTACTGGGCCCGCTCGAGCAAATCGACGAACAACGGGAGGGCCTTTACCTTACCTTACCTTATTTAAAAAGAATATTTGGTGAGATTGAAGATCAGAATTTTGCTCACAGTCCCCTTGCTCTGTGTAAATTCCTAAAGTTCTTGGATTACATGTTGGCTGCGTGCAAGGCAAACAAGCGGCCAACATGGTCGACCCGAGTTCGATTCCTCCGCCCCTCTCGGAGAGCCCGGCAAGCTACCGAGAGTATTCGATATGCCAGACACAGTAACAACAAAGTCTCCAATGGAGACGTTACTGGGCCCGCTCGAGCAAATTGACGATCAACGGGAGGGCCTCTCTCTTGGATTACATGCAAAACCTCCCAAGAGAGATGACAATGGTTTGTAAGTTGTGAATCTATTTCTTAATGCAATTCTCACCAAGACCCAGAAGTCAAGCTCATTCTCACTGAGCCAGACCAGCCCTTTTGCCTTCCTTCCCTGTCTGATCCCAGCATCTCTCCTAATCTGATTTCTGGATATGTAGCTTGCGTTCAAACTCACCCTCACCCATCATCCATACCCAACATCATATTCAATGGCAAAATATATCAAAGCTTTTCCTCTAAGATAAGAAACAATACTAAGATATTGCTTTTCCCCATCACTATTCAATATAATGTTCTAAGTCCTAGCAAAACACTTAGGTATGTATTCAATTCGAAAAAGAGAAGAAAATCAATTCTATTTACAGATAACATGAAACTATATAGGAATTTCCAAAGACTCCAGCTTTAAAATAAACTATTTAGATCTCATTTTAATTTTTTCTGCTATATTATTGGTTTTGGGCAGGAGCAATAGCACAGCGGTAGAGCGTTTGCCTTGTGCTCAGCCGGCCCGGCCAAGCCGGGTTCGATTCTTCCACCCCTCTCAGAGAGCCAGGCAAGCTATCAAGAGTATCTCACCCGCACGGCAAAGCCTGGCAAGCTACCCGTGACGTAGTCAATATGCCAAACACAGTAACAAGTCTCACGATAGAGATGTTACTGGACCCGCTCAAGCAAATCGATGAACAACGGGAGGACCATGATATTATTGGTTTTAATTGCTATTTTTGATGAAGAGGTAAAATAAGTTACCCTCATTTCAAGACACAGTCCCTCAAATTTACTATCCCTTTCTTCAGCTTCACTACAGCATTTCATCGTCTGAGTACATTTATACTGTCTTTTAAAAATAATTTTCCAAAAGGCAAAATCACAAAATTGACTGCTTTGAGGAAGAATCTGCAAAGTATATTGCTGAATAAAGTTAGTCAGAAGGAGGACAGATACCAAATGATCACTTTCATGTGTGGGATATAAAGAAACATAGTAAAGGAATAAGAAATGGCAAGAGAACATAAGAACTAGTGGACAGAACAGAGTTCACCATAGTAGGGTGACAAAAGTCTGTTCCACGAGAGTTATAATTGATTATTAGCATTGTTCTGGGAGTCTAAACAAGGAGTGCAGAAACGCAAGACATAATTCTACTACTGAATTATATTTTCATCTGAAAGGTATATGCTATGTAAAGAACAATGTCAAAAGAGTAGGCAAACAAATCACAGACTTTGAGAAAATTTTGCAACATAAAGATTTGATAACGATTACTATCCAAAGAATAAAGAATTCTTAAAACTCAACAAGAAAGAACAGCCCAATCATAGATAGACCAAAACAATACGGGAGGTCTCCAAAGAAGATGTATAAGTGGCAAATCATTATACAAAAATATGCTTTCCCTTGCATGTCATTCGGGAATCACAGATCAAAGCAATGAGATCTACCATACTTTGATCACAATGAACAAAATTCAAAAACACTAACAACATTAAGCATTGAAGTACTGGGGAGGTAGTGAAGCAACCGCTTTTACCCATTGCTGATGGGGGGAAGGGCGTAGTTTCTTAAAAGGAGTGCGAAGGGAAGAGGAAGAGAGGGGAGAGAAGGGGGAGGGAAGAAGAGGGCTGGGGAAGAGAAGGAAAGGGAAGGGAGGGCAGGGGGAGGGAAGCGAAAAGAAGGGAAGGAAGGGGAAGGAAGGGAGGGAAGGGAAGGGGAGGGAAGGGGAAGGGAGGGAGGGAAGGGAAAGGGAGGGGAAGGGACAGAAAATGAGGGGAGGGGAGGAGGGAGGGGAGGGGAGGGAAGAGGAGGGTGAGGGGAGGAGAGGGAAGGAAAGGGAAAGGAAAAGAGAAGAGGAAAGTGAGGGAGAAAAATGAGATGGGAAGATGTGGGAAGGGGAGAATGAAAAAGAAAATATTTAAAATATGAGAAAATGTACAGATATAGAACTGAAATAGCAAGATGATTAGTATCAATACTAACTTATCAATAATTAAATGCAAGCAGATGAAGCACTGCACTAAAAGTCACATATTGATCAGAAAAGTTACAGCATATAGGAGCCAGTAAGATAGTGCAGTGAGTAGGGTGCTTTTCTGCACACGACTGACCCAGGTTCAATCCCCAGCACCCTATGTGTTCACCTGAGTACCACCAGGAGTGATCCCTGAATGCAGAGCCAGAGTAAGCCCTGAGAACTTTCCAGTGTGCCCTCACTCCACAAAAAAATAAGGAACAACAACATAAATAACAACCAAACATACAGCAGGTAACAATAAATTTAAAAGCTTCAGTAACTATATCAAAGGGAATAATTCATCAAAAATGTGTAATCAACATAAAAATATATATATATGCACCTCACAATGGAGTCCACAGATACATAAAGAAAAAAAAAGAATTGACAGTTTTTTGACAGAGAGAAATAAAAAATTCAACCAATAAGGTTGGAGACTTTAATCAAACTCCATAATCCCTCTTTCATAGAGTCAACCTAACATGACTCAAAAAATATTTTTCTCAAGTCTTGCGATAGCACAGTGGGTAGGGCCTTTGCCTACCATCCCTCTCAGAGAGACCAGGAAGCTACCAAGAGTATCCCACCCACATGGCAGAGCCTGGCAAGCTCACCATGGAGTATTCCAAAACAGTAACAAGTCTCACAATGCAGACGTTACTGGTGTCCGTTTGAGCAAATCGATGAACAACGGGAGGACAGCACTACAGTGCTGCAGTGCTGAATCAACTTCCTGAACCTTTTGTGCCATGGTTGTCTGCATATTTAAGTCTAGAGTGTACCCTTGGATATTGTACGGTAGGTGTCATTATGTCAGTCACATTAGTAACATACGTATTTTTTAAAAGGCAAATTATAAAGAGTATAGACTTAAATCATAGAAATTTAGAAACAACAGATATTTTCATTTAAGCAGTTTCCACCGCCCACTCAAGAGCTGTTTAGTGATATCCACTATCTCTTAATTTTCATTAGCATTATTCTATCGAACTCAAAACTTTCTGTATTCTGTTTTTCTATGTAGTTCTGACAGTTATTTGACTCACTCATAGTCTTCTCAATCAAGGCACTATTTCCAAATGAATTTTTCCTGGTATCTCAGTAACAGTCAACTTTCTATTTTACTATAAAATGCTCAGTTATAAATTTATTTCTAAAAATTTAGTCATCACTTTAGATGATTTCTTTGAATTAAAAAAATAATTTTGGTAACAAATCCTTAACACAAAGAAAAACTGAGGAAATATTTTGTTGTAAATATAAATATTTTGATAAGTATCATTCATTATACAGCACAGGATCTTTTTAACTTACCTTATAATTCTGTCTGTAGTGATAGTACAGTGGGTAGAGCGTTTGCCTTGCACACAGCTGACCCGGCCGACCAGGGTTCAATTCCTTCGTCCCGCTCGGAGAGCCTGGCAAGCTACCGAGAGTATCTTGCCTGCACAGCAAAGCCTGGCAAGCTCCCCGTGATGCATTCGATATGCCAAACACAGTAACAAGTCTCACAATGGAGACATTACTGGGCCCACTCAAGCAAATTGATAAACAACGGGAGGACAGTGCTACAATGCTATAATTCTGTCCGTTTTCTGTGTTGCAGTTCTCTTTCACTAGACATCTTTCTTATTACCAGATCTTGATTTCTCAATTTTTGTTAGCTGTTTAGCCCATTTACCTCTTAAATATCAATACTTTCCTCAATCACTGTTCATGACCAACTTGGGGGTTTTGTTGTTGCTGTTCTATCATAAAGAATTATCTCTTAAAGTATTATAGACTATCAGTCAATGATTCCCAAGTTTCTATCCCTGTCTTAGAAAGCTCTTGTTGGGCTGAAGAGTTAATAAAGAGGGGAGGGGATTTGTCTTGCAAGCAGCTGACCAGGGTTTGAGCCCAGCAATCCCATACGGTCCCCCAGAGCCAACCAGGATTACATAATTCCTGAGTTCAGAGTCAAGAGTAACTCCTGAAGACCAAGGGTGTGACCAAAAACAAACCAAAAAAAAAGTTCTTGTATGTTCCAATTTACATGTTCTAACTGTGAAGTTCATTTGCATATCCTAGGGGGGTCAATTTCAGTAGCACTGTAGCACTGTAACAACTGTCCTCCCGTTGTTCATCTATTTGTTCGAGCAGGCCCAGTAACATCTCCATTTTGAGACTTGTTACTGTGTTTGGCAGATTGAAAGGGAAATGGCACAGATGTGAACACATGGAAACTCAATTTTAGTGTTTTCTAAAAATATTCAAACAAAATTATCTTGTCATCTCCCAACAAATATTCCTATTGTTCTCACTGCAATACTATATTATATTTGAATTATATTTGGTCTTGAATTATATTTGGTCTGGAATTATATTTGGTCTTGAATTATATTTGCACTTGAATTTTATTTGGTCTTTCCTTTTCTCCCCACTAATCTGCCAACCACACACATAAAATACCATTAACTTTGCCTTCCAAATCCCTCAGGCCATTTGTGATAGATTGAAAATAGACACAAATTATTTACCATTCCTTGTAGATCACAATTAAATTTGATCACTGTAATTTCATTTAGCCAATGGTCATCAGCAACATCACAGAGATATTTATACCTGAAGGCTTGTCATCGTTGAACTCTGACCTGAAACCACCATGAAGTGGGGGGAGTCAATTTAGCCTCAAGAACAAGAGGCCATGCAGAGGAGAGATGCTTTACCTCACTGTCATCATTAGTAGTCATCAGTGTGTCCATTTTGTATCATTTAGAATGAATAGTCATTATCTGATGATGGGTCTCATTCTCCTAAAGAGCCTTGAATATAGCACTTTCTTAAAAATCTCAGGGCTAGGATGAAGGAGACGTTACTGGGGCCTGCTCGAGCCAATCGACGAATAACAGGAAGGTCGTGATTCGTGAACCACAGGAATGTGTTCCAAGAAAATAGTAGTAGAAACAACCCGTCAAACCATGCTTTGTTGGGGCTGGAACATACAGAGGGTAGAGTATTTGCCTTGCACGTGGCTTACCAGGTTCAGTCCTCAGCATCCAATAGGTCCCCTTAAGCATCACCAGGCATGATTCCTGAGTGCAGAGCCAGGAGTAACCCTTGAGCATTATCAAGTGTGATGCAAAAAGCAAAAGAAAAATAATAAAATAAAATAAAACAGGCCATACACCATTGAGAAATAATAAATTATTTTCTACAGCCACTCTATTCAGTTTCAGGTGACCAATTAGGTAACAGCAATTAGTAAAAATATCACCTCTTCCTCTTTTTTGAAAACCCTACCTAAAGATCAGCAAATATCTTCTAGATTTCAGAAGTATAAAAATAAATAGAAATAATTTCCCTAAGTATGCTATATTTCCTCTCCCAATTTATCCAAAACAAAATCTTAAATACACTCATCTATAGTTCCTGTACTTAGAAATTTTCAATATGTGAGTAATACATCACTGTTATGCTGTGAATAGCACTTCTTTAGTACATCTTTAATACCTGTCATACTCTCTACCAACATAAAACTCCAGTCTTTTTTATTATCACTTCCACTTCATGTACTTTTATAGTTTTTGCAAGCAATTATCATCTGCTTGTTTGATGCTTATGGATTTAAGCATTTGTTCCACCATCTGTGGTAACTATATGTGATTGCAATACCTAAAATCCAATAGGCAGAATTAAAGGCCTAGGTGTAAAATGCTTTACTATCATCACAAAACTTGGTTTTACTTTCTTCTCTTTGAATTTCAAACTTGAAAACAAAGCTGCTTATGTATATTTTGTTGATGAGGAAATGGGTTCAAAAAAGTTAAGAGCCATGCTCAGGCCACAGAGTATTAGAATCTCAAGTTTTAAAATATGCTTATCTGATTCCAAAGCAGAATACACTTTGCCCTAATTAAGTACTCCACATCTTCAAAAACATTGCATTTGCATATTTTCAAAAGAGCATTTAAATACTCTACCAAAATCAGTTAGTGCTGCATCATTCTACATAATGTATCTTTAATACCATGTCAGTAATATGCACTGAATGTCTTCCCTAAGTTAGCATAAAGTTGTATGGGGAAAAAAAGGTTTAACTAAAACTTATTATGGTCAGCACTTAAATACCCAATCCCATCCCCCAATATCTTCAGGGAAAGCTTATCTTTCCAGAAGGGTCGGCATGGTAAAATCAACATATTTAATCTTCATGTGTAATAGTTGGATGAAAGCCAGTGGAATCAAAAGGGCAGGTCTGAGCAAAGGAGAAAACAGGCAAGTGTCGACGAGCAAAGGGGTAAAACATCCTTCGATATAGGCTGTAGAATTGCGTATTATGCTGTAGGAAATAAATACTTCTGATGGGTTGAATCCTGGTTGCTTCTCCCATTACCTAACTGTGACCTTAGACACTTTACTTAATTTTTCTAAGTTGGTAAATTTTCTTAAAACTAAGCAAAATTTTGCTTGAAAGGTATTTGTTTCGGCCAAAGTGTTATGCATAGATTACATTCTACAATGTCTACAATACAGCAAGTGAGAAATAAATTGCAATAACTACAATTATTTTGTTGTTATGTTACATTATTAAGTTTAGGTTGTAACAGATTTTTAAATTAAGCAGGGAAATTACTCATGAACAGTACTGCATTATGGAATATCACCAAATTAAAGCTATTTTGTTTAAAATATTAGTGTTAGCCTAAGTTGAAAGTGGGAGGAAGATGTTGGCCAAAACTCGAAAATACTTGTGGGAAATCCTGTTATATGGCAAGTGAATGAGACTAAGTATAAGGTCATTAATGAAATTGGATACTCAAATACAATGAGGTTAGTGGGGGAGAGAGAGAGAGAGAGAAATTAGCGTTCCAATAACTGTGGAACAGCTATTGAACAAGTATCTATTAACAAGGAGGGTAACCACTCTCTCGGTATTTTCTACACTTCCTCATTTCTCTTCTTTACATATAAATATATATAAAGATATATATATTTGATATATATGCCTCTTGTCCTTTGGGTCTTTTAAAGGGATGACTGGCTCCAATATTCTAAACTTCAATCATACCTTTTAGCTTTTACGTTTTTCCTTATTTCTCAGCAACAAGTTGACTACTTCATCAAGCAAATTCTTTTCTTGAGTTATGTGATTAAATAAATAAATAAAACTTTGTCAATTTTCTTCTCACAACTTTCTCCTTCTCTTGATATAGCTCTTCCTCTTCTACTTGACACAATATAATTCAGAATCTATATCCCTCTCTATAATCAATATGCCAATAATTCCTAATTTTATCTCTAATTCACACTTCCAGATTTATACGCTCAACTGCTTGCTTAACACAGTCACTTGATGATATCACTAGCATTAAAAGACTAACATTTCCAGAATGAAAGTTTTGATTATCTACAGAAATTGGTTCTCAGATTTTAAATGATACTATCACCAGTCACTAATAAATGATACTATCACTTTGTACTTGCTGAAGTCAAAATCTTGGCATATCTCCACATATCTCTCTTAACCTCACATTCAATATATTTCTAAGTCATATCAATTCAACATCCCAAATACCCTTAATCTAACTTTTCATAATCTATTTTTGCCTTAACATCCAAGGCCAAGCTATTTCAGCTCTCAGCTCGACTGATGCAATTATCTATTAACAGTCTTATCTTGTTTCTACACTTACTCCAATCTAATGCAATGCCGAGACTGTAGTGAATGGAGTTTTTCAAATATATAGATAAAAAGGTGTCATTTTCATACATAAAAGATAAAATGGTTTTATTACTTTCCTTTCTACTAAAATAAAACTCTCACTACAATGTGGTCCATAGGCCCTACAAAACTAGGTTCCTGCATGGCTACCTCTGCGTACTAATCTCATGCTTTTTTTGTCCTTATTTGTCATCCTCTGGCCATATGGGCCTTCTTTCAAAAGTCTCTTGAGTCTGTTATGCTCTTTCCCATAAGAAATGTCTTTTTTTGTCATTCCCTGGATTGTGTAGGTTGTTGTCAATACACATCCTGACTCCCACTTACAAATTGTACATACTCTTGTTTTTCAGAAAGCTTTTAATAATCATCTCAATAAAAGTAAATGTCCCTGTGATACTCTGTGTAGCATCTTGTTCTTTTCTTTTATAGTAAGTAAAGTAAGTAAAGGCCCTCCCGTTGATCATCGATTTGCTCGAGCGGGCCCAGTAACGTCTCCATTGGAGACTTTGTTGTTACTGTGTCTGGCATATCGAATACTCTCGGTAGCTTGCCGGGCTCTCCGAGAGGGGCGGAGGAATTGAACTCGGGTCAGCCATGTTGGCTGCGTGCAAGGCAGACGCCCTACCTGCTGTGCTATCGCTCCAGCCCCAAAGGAGTTTCACCTGTGGCCCGTACGGGGATCGAACCCACAACCTTGGCGTTATTAGCACCACGCTCTAAACAACTGAGCTTACAAAATATCTACCTTAAAAATTTTATTTTAGAAACAAATATCTGCATAGCTATTAAAATTTCTATCATGCTTTTGCTGTCTGTTGAAAATTACAGTTTGTGTTAATTTTCCCACATACATATGCTTCTACTAGAAGTTTGGAACTCTAGTTCCAAACCTACTAAAAGAAAATATAACATATATATTAATATGCAAAATTTTCTTCATATTAGGTAATTGTGAAATCTTAAAATTCATGCATTCTATATAAATTCATTCTTATCAAAAAATCAGTACTTGATATGTTATTTCATTCTTATAAAACCTTTACATATACATATATATTAACATTCAGCTTCAAGTTTTTACTATCAATAATAGGTAAAAACCTCTAAAATAACAAAGTATATTTTTTCAATAAGTATACACCAATAAAAAAAAACTTGTATGTCTTTATGCATTTCTCTTTTTCCTTGGTTTTATTAGAATGCGTCTATTGATCTGTATCAATTACTTTAAGGGAAATTATATCAGTAACATTTTGTCTTTAACATCTCAAATAGGAAATCCCCATTGGTGTAATAAATAAAGTATTTGGCAGGGAATTGGCAAGGCATCTTAATCAGAAAACTTCCTGGCTGACAATCACACAAAATTGAGACCACAAAGCATATCTTAAATGTTTCAGCACTTGGATTTTCCTAAATACTTCTTTTAAGTTCTTTCTGAACAACTTGCACAAAGATCAAAACATACTAATTTCATCATTGCTGGCCAAAATCATAAAAGAAACTTATAAAAGCACATAGATACATTTACTAGCTTATAAACAACAGAATGTTTCATAGCTTTATTGAAAAGAGTCAAGAAGATAAAAGATTTTCCTCATTTTTAAAATGGAGAGATTGAATCAAATGATAGCTGAGATATCATCAAGCTCTATTACCTCTGATTATTTTTTGTGTTTCACTACATAAGTACTATAGATTTTCTTTTCCTCACAATGAAAAGTAATGGCATATAAGTTTTACCATATCTATATTTTTCCTTATGGTTGTTAATGTGTGGTGTGTTGAACTCATAGGTGGAGATTGGTCTCCTCATGCCTCCCTTCCAAGTGAGGAAAATCCGAGTGAATAACTCATTGCCACTTCCTAGATGGAAAAAACAATTTGCTTATTTGAAGAACTTTCTACTACCCCCAACTCTCCTACATGTGTGCACTTACGCACAAACATATGTATGGAAGAGAGGACCAAAGCAGCAACAGGCAGACTACTGTGGATACGGAGATGCATTATTTGCAAGCCGACACAGAGATAGATCTATTGCCCCTACTGTCCACACGTTGCCAGCCCCTTCAGAAATTGTCACAGATGTAGAAAGCACCACTTCCTGTGGTAACCCATATTTAGCAACTGACCCAAGCATAGGTTTAAAAAAAGTTTCAGCCAGCTCATTCCAGTGACTTAGAGTCACATTTTAAAATTACTCTTGGGGCCTATGATAAGTGAAGTGGCGTACAAAATATTCTCACATATCTTTAGATGATATGTACAAAAAATGTTGTGTAAAGAAGTACAAAATGTTTCATAGATATTTCTGTATTGAAATTATTATTATTAAATGACAAATTTTGTTAGCTATTTTAAAGAATAATTTACATATTGTAAAATTATAGCCATTTTAATAGTACCACTGGCAAGTTTTAATATTGACTGTAATAAAATATTTGTAAAATATACACTCAGGAGGAACTAGGAATTTGTAAAGAATAGTTACTATGCAATAAATATAATAATGAGATAAATAACCCAGGGATGTGGTTCAAATATCAGAACTAACAATTTGCTGAAGAAGATATGTAGATGGTCTATTTATTAAGTATATGTTCAAATATAAGATATGCTAATTATTTTTATGAATAACACTCAGAAAATACCACATGTTTATCATCAATTGAATTTAAAACTCTCATAGCTTTACCATGAAATATTACTTAGCAATGGGGTGAAGGGGAAGGTATATTCCCTGAAAAATACAACAATTTGGATGAAAAATGAAAGTTTATACAGAAGTAATCCATTGACACTAATGCTGAAAAAGAAAAGTTTCTCTGCAGTAATAAAAAATCAGTGACTAACTTGAACTGTGAGAAAAAGGGGTAACTAAAAATGAATAAGAAAAATTGCTATGGCCAGGATGTGTGCTGAAAGTAGATAAAGGACCAAGCATGATGGTCTCTCAGTATCTGAATTGAAAACCATTAGGCTCAAAAATAGAGAGAAAGAAGGAAATTGTCTAACATAGAGGCAGGGGGTGGGGACAGGTGGGGTGTGGGGTGACGGGAGGGATACTGGGGACATTGGTGGTGGAAAATGTACATTGGTGGAAGGATGGGTGTTTGATCTTTGTACTACTGGAACTCAATCTGAAAGCTTTGTAATTGTATCTCATGGTGATTCAATAAAAACATTGCTATGAACTGATAGAAATATTCTATAATATGAGAATAATGAGGGTTACATAGTTATCTAAGTTTAAAAAAACAAACAAAAAATTCAACTCCACACTTTCATTCTTTGTGTTGTTCTATGTAAATTATACCTTGATGTGGTTTATTTTTAGAACATTTTAAAACTTTTAAAGAAATGTGATCAAAATATGAGAATAAGCAACCAGCCTAAAAAATGGCTGAATAAATAGCAGTACTCCTACATTTAAAAAAACATGAGAATAGGAGCTTGAATACATATTTTTATATTCCTGCTCATGGCTTTGCACAGTAAAACATACCAACAGCCTACATGTTCATTAACAGATTAATTATAAACAGCATACTATATATAAAAAAACCTCACCCATGCTACTACATGGGTGAACTTTGAAAACATTATGTTAAGTTACATAATCCAGTTACAAAATAAAAAAATTGCAAAATCTCACTTAGATAAGATTCCTAGAATAGTAAAATTAATAGAAACAGAAAATAGCATGGTAGTTGATAAGGAAGAGATGAAAACTGGACTTAGAATTTAACCCATAGAGAATTTCAGCTGTAGAGGTTCAAAAGTTCTAGAGATGAATGGTGATGATGGTTTTATATCAGCCTAAATGTACATGATGCCACAGAATACAACATTTTTAGATGTTTTTTAAAAATATAAATTTGGAGAAGGGGGCAGGCAGATAGCCAAAGGACTATCTGTGCATTGGAGTACTTGCTGTGTAGACTTTGCATGCTGGAAATCTAGATTCTATTTCTGGCATCACATGTTTCCTTAAGCACCACCAGGGCTGACTCAGAACACAGAGCCAGGAGTAGTCCCTGAGCACAGCTGGGTGTGGCCCCAAAACAAATAAATTGATTTTGTATACACCGTATTGTAAAAAAAAGGAGAGAAAGAAAATATACGTCAGAATCAAAAGTGGACACCCAGTTGAAATTGAGATTTTGTTTCTATGGAAGGGATAGCTTGGAAACTAAGATGAACAAGGAGTAGTGGAGCTACCTTACTGTAAAAAAGTGATAAGAAACTGATTAAGGAGGTCAGAGGAGAGTTTCCAATAGCCAATATCCTCACCAGTAGGAGAGGTGAACTCAGATTATTATCTTCATGCTGAGCTGCAAAGAAAATAGAAACTTAAGTCTCTTAAGTCTCTCCCAAACATTTATTTTTCTACCTCCCCAAAGCTTTTAACGAAAGCATGAATTTCATGGGAATTTGCTATAAAATTTGGCTTAATAGGAATATTTTAATTTGGATTTAGGTTCTCACTATCTTCACAGTTTTCTAGTGGGCTAAAACAAAGGGTAGTTAGATTGGGAATAACATTCCCCAATTCATAAGAAAAACTCTGGCAAATTGCTATGATTCAGAGGAGATCAATAGGATACAAGATTCAGCTAAATTTGCAGGCACTGCAGCCATGGCAACAACCTTGGCAAACCTTCCACATAGAAAGCAACAAGCCACTTCAAAATCACTGGGAGTGAAGCCAAGAGAAGGAACACTGAGACAAGGACTTTGTAAATCTTAAGGATAAACTCCCTGCACATGAAAAACAAAGGACAACTTCCAAAGCATTTCCTTTGATTTCTTCTGATCTCTCTTAATTTAAGAAGCCTGGACCTAAAGTATGGCGATCACACCCAGTCTCTCAAAGGGAAGGACAAATTGCCCCAAAATCCTTAACATGCAGATCCGTTAAAACAGTAGATCTGTTAGAGATTCTAAGCCCCATGACCTATTTAGAACAAAGGGTAATATTCAAGAATCTTGGATTTTTAGATACAGAATAAAAGATAACATTGATTCTGGGTAACTTGAAACAAGGAGAGATATTATTCTGACTACTAAAAGATATAGAAGGGAAAATTGCTGAGGCTGCTGGTTGTAATAATTGCTAGGCACAGAGAATCAAAGTTTTCTCGGAGTGGAAGCTCCTTTCACTGAGTGTATAATTGCAAGGTATTAAATCTGGAGATGGAAAGAGCTTTCAAAGGTCAAGAAGTAAGACCCCAGTAAGTGGGTATTCCAAAGGGTAATCTGTTGAACAACCTGTGTCACTGCAATTGCAAATATAAAACTACAGCAAGGTGTAGTAGAACTATTTCAAATTATGTAATTGGGAAATCAAAAATATCTAAGAGTAATTTCACATACTATTTACCTTTAACTCTTGGTTTGATTTTTCTAAAATAGAGATCGAAATCAAATCAATATGTGGTCACTAAAATAGAAAATGAATTCTTTTAGATCCGATAAAAAATTCTGATTACCAATTTTACTTGCCTTCACTTGACTGAATTATGCCTTTTTTAATCCTACAATAAGATTAAATCCAGTAAGTTTACAATAAGGTTATTTTTAAACCCTTAAAAATAAATAAATAAATCAGTGAAGCATACGGCTACTCCAATGAGTTGGACTGTGCAAAACTTGTTCTGTGCCCAAAAAACTAGTTTTTGGGGGTATGAAAATAATCGCAGGATCATTGTAACTTAGTCTAACATATTTAGCGGAAAAAAAGAACCTTTTAAAAAGAAATTATACTGCACACTGTATGTGTACAACACAGTAAAATACAGATTGGCACTAGGCATCTAAATCTCACTTGTTTAGAGCAATGTCTTCTGTACCATTGTGATATTGCATAGTCCTTCAATTCCACCACAATATTACTTACTCATTCCCAACCATGTAAAATAAATAAAGGTAAAAAGGTAAAGGCCCTCCCGTTGATCGTCGATTTGCTCGAGCGGGCCCAGTAACGTCTCCATTGGAGACTTTGTTGTTACTGTGTCTGGCATATCGAATACTCTCGGTAGCTTGCCGGGCTCTCCGAGAGGGGCGGAGGAATCGAACTCGGGTCGACCATGTTGGCCGCTTGTAAGGCGAACGCCCTACCCGCTGTGCTAAAATAAATATTTGTTTAAAAATTAAATGCCCTGGGGTCATCTGTAGAATTGTTCTGCTCAAACAGAAAAGAACTATTCAAGAATTTATTTGAATACGTGTCTACTCTTCTTCCTTTTTCAAATTTATTCGCTACTGTGTACTGGCCACCAGAGGTTTGGATAATAGGCTCAAGTTGGGAACCAAGTTAAAGTGGCATTGGTTGGCAATTCAAGTGAAAAAAATATCCGGGTTTTACAGGAGCATTTGCAGAGCAGGGAGGGCACTTGCCTTGCACCCAGCCTATATGGGGTCAATTTCCAGCACCTCATTTGGTCCCCTGAAACCTTCAGGAATGATCCCTAGGCACAGTACCAGAAGTAAGTCCTGAGCACTGCCAGGTATGCCTCCCCTACACAAAAAAAACATCTAAGTTCACTCTAAAGAATGAATGTATCCTACAAGTCCCTTTCTACACAACCAATTCAAATACTGAATCAAGGTAAAATATGCATTAAATTTATCACATTGATCAACATTGTACTGCTCACCAAAATACCCTCATTAGCAGCACAGGTGTCCTTGGCTCTGAGAAAATAAACCATTCCTGGTTTGCTCTCCAAGCCAGCACTCTCTTGCACACCGCTAGCTGTTTTCTATTTTTCTTTCTTTTCTTTTTTTTTCTAATTGAATCACTGTGAGCTACAGTTACAAAACTTTTATGTTTGAGTTTCAGTCATACAATGATTGAACACCCATCCCTCTGCCAGTGCGAATTTTCCACCACCAATGTTCCCAGTAACCCTCCGCTGTCCCTCCACCTGTCTCTATCAAAATTTCCTTCTTACTCTCTTTCTACTTATGGGCATTATGGTTTGCAAAACAGATTATGAGAAGCTCTCATGTTTGGCTTCTGTATAAAATCTTGGAGGGTGGCCAGGGGGTGGCCCCAAAGTTATTCCCCTGGTGCCCAAGTTCTGGGGAACCCAGGCTGCTCCCCCAGCCAGGGCAGCCCGAGCCTTGGGGCAGACGGTGGAGGAAGTGAGGGCCAAGCTGCTGGTTGATTGATCAGATGCTGTTTATTCCATTCTCACCCGTGTTCACTTCTCTCTCTCTCTCTCTCTCTCTCTCTCTCTCTCCCCCCCCTTCTCTCTTGGCCCCCGATCTGGAACCCCCCTTCTCCTTCTGGCTCCGGATCTGGATCCCAATCCCCCAGCCCACTCTTACAGTCTAGTTAAATCCCCAAAACCTTGAGGGGCTGGTTTTACACATAGGTGTGGTCACAATTAATAGGGTTAAAGTTCATTCCCTCAGGGTATGCTGCTTTGAGGACAGATTCTCTTTTAGCAGGACAACCCACCCAAGGGTGGAATCCCATGGGTGTGTTTCTCCTCTCCTTGTCCAACAAGTATATAAGCATTCATAATATTAATTATTTTGTATGGACACAGTATGAGATGCATTAAGCTCATAGAATTCTTCTCCTGGGATCATCTCGATCTCAGACTACAGTGCTCAGGCCAGATTAGTCTTTCCTATCCTTAGCAGGGTCCTAATCTTGTCCATGATCAAGCTCTTAATTTATAATTAAGAATTGTGGCACTTTGGCCAGGTCCATCTCGAAGCCAGGGTAGACATAGCTTACCGTTTGCCCTGGTTCTATCCAGTCCCTCCTTGGAACCCTGCTTTGGGGGGGCGCTAGGAAGTGAGGGCAACTGAGGCTTAAGTTAAGAAAGCAGATGTCCGGGAATGAATAATATTCAAAGCCAATTAAATCCCAAATTACAAAAGCATAATATAGTAATTGTCTTCTTGTGTCTATACAAAAGGACATTGCCTTAAAGCAAACTATTCAAAAGACATAAGGAGAGGAGAAAGGCAATATTAACTTATTGTTCAGTGTCCTAGAAAGATCTGACCTTACAAATGAACAGAATCTGATTAGGGGAAAAAGCTGATTAACACGTTGGGGAAGAGAGCATAGAGTAGTGGTTACAGATAAACAAAGGAATGGGAGTGACTCGGGACCACTTTGATGGGTGCGACCTGATAAACCTAAGCTCCTTGTGGCAAGGGAGAAAGGACAAAGCAATGTTATTCTACAGGTTTCTATGTTTCTTTGCTTATTTCCACTCTGGAGAACACATTTCTCTCTCTATTCTCTCCGCTCTGTCTGTCTCTCTCTGTCTCTGTCTCTGTCTGTCTCTGTTTATCTGTCTGTCTGTCTATCTCTCTCTCTCTCTCTCTCTCTCTCTCTCTTCTCACACATTCTAAAGAAGTTTCAATAATAACTATCTTCAATACTTTGCCTAAAAGGAAAAAAAAAGAAAATAGAACATTCCATTCTAGGAAAGATTTTGTGAACCAAACTGACACAAAGCTAAGAAGCCATTACCATTCATGAGGAAAACCTTGTGTGTTCACAAAATAGCCTTCTAAATCATGTCACATAAAACCTACGATCCCACTACCATGTGGGAAAGTGGGAGTAAGAGGACATACACCAGTTTGTCTAAAGCAGTGATCAGCAGCCTGGGGCCGCTTCACAAATTTGGCTGTGGCAAATCAGACTTGGAATGCTTTGCTTTTTGTCTTCTGTAGGGAAAGCGAACCTCTTCTGGCCAGCTCCCAGTTCAGGGTAACATATAGTATGGAAGTCTTTCACAAAGCTGAAGTGGTCAGGCGGTGACAGTAAGGTAGGAAAGGTGCTTGCCTTGCACATGGCTGGCCTGAGTTAACTCCAACAGCATCCTTTGGGGAACCAGAAATGAGCCCTGAGCACCGAGCAAGGAGTGAGCCTTGAACACAGGTTCGGGGGTGGCTCAAACAACAAAGAAAGAAAAGTGAAGTGGCAGAAAGATAGTACAAGAGGTTCTGGGCACTTGCTTTGCATGCAGCCTCCCTCAGTTCAATCTATGGCACTGCATATGGTCCCCTGAGCACCACAAGGAGTTATTACTGAGCACAGAGCCAGGCGTAAATCCTGAGCACCACCTGGTGTGGCCCAAAAGCTTAAAGTTGGGCAGAAAGTTGGGGGCAACACCAAAGGAGTGTGCCCCAATAAGACTTCTCCATTTTTCAAATTTCAACGCCTGCATCATTTTGCTAAAGAAGTGAAAAACAATGCTTTGGTTTATGTACTTTAAACAAATTTAGGTGTTAAACATTAAACTTAGTTTTATAAAAAGCAAATCCACAAAAACAGTAAAAATAGGAATAATTTCATTCTCAAGATTATCAGTCTAACTGATAAACCATATTTTCTACTTCAGAACCTCCTTAAAATCTGAAGTGTATGGACTGAAACATATTGCTCCCATCTCAACACATTCAACTCCCTCCAGAAACATGCCACATTCCCAATAACTTTATTATTATCTTGAGCTAGGGAGCTTTGTTTCACTTAGAAACCATAAGTTGTTCAGTAGAAGCCAAATTAACAGAATACATCTAGATGATAATAAAGCAACAGCCTTGTTGTTTAAAATGTGGTTGAGACAAATGTTTTTCCGTCTTTATCCAACCATGGACCCTTCCAGTCTTGCTTCCTTCCTGTGGCCCCTTCTAACCAGCTCACTAGTGTCATACTGTTGGCCCCATTTTTGCGTATTTAAACACTGGCCTATACCACCTGAGAAGTGAAACATGGGTAAGGACTGCCAGAAATGCCTCAGATTTATTAAACATTTGATTTTGAATAAATTTTTGGTCATTGAACACTCACAAATCTTTTACCATTTTCCAATTTTTCACAATCTCATCATTGTTATACAGTTCTTTGTGGGGTCTTGGTTCACAGTTAACAAAGCTGAGGTCTGGATACTGAAAGCATGGAATGTTGTTGGAAATATAAAATATCTCCAACCCCATTCTAAAACAAAAGCTTAGAGATCATCCTTTACCAAGAAACTCCAAGCAACTGTACAAAAAGCTTGAGAAGCTGTGCCACAGATTACTGGTTCTCAAAGTGTAGTCTGAGCACCAACCGCATTAACGTTACCTGGAAATCTATTCAAAATGTAATTTTTCTGACTCCATACTTACACAACAGTTCTGGGGATGCATTTTAATAATCAGAATTGTATCAAATCCTCTAGGTTGAGAATTACCATATCTCATTCGCAATAACAAGTTTCTAAGAACTTCAGAACCTATAGTATATGTATTTGCATGGCTTTCTAAACTCATCTGCTCTTCTCTCTCAATTGCTCATAAAACTCTAGTCTTGAAGCTTTTTTCCACATTAGGGTTTATACTTCCTGTTTCCTCTCCCAAAAACCATTCATTGTCTCATTTGGCTAGCTGCTTCTCCTATTTCAGGGATCATTAGAAATATCAGATTTTCAGTGAAGTCTTCCCTGATTAACATTATTTTATATAAATTTATTCTCTTTTTCCTTTTTAAACATTGGTTTTTCTCATGGAGCAAATAACAACTTTTTGTAAGATTTTTGTAAGTTTGCTTATTTAACATCTATTCACCTCACTAGACATGAAATTCCATGATGTAGGGGCTACCGCCACATTTTTCTTAATGACATCTATTATCTCCTATAGAAGGTCTTTCATGAATATTGAATATTAGGACTTAATAGGAGTTAAAATGGAAAAGTTTCCAGACTTAGAATGGTAGATGGGGCCATACCATTATTCACTGTTCTTCCAAAGCAACAAATTCTTCCTAGACCATAGTGTGTCTAAGAAGTGTTATTTTCTATAGCAAATCAAGAAAATAAGTAAGCTTGCTTACTTATTGGGATGATTTTCAATATTAGAAGCTCTCTAAATACCAAAGATTTCTCTAGAGAATTTAGAATTTTGTCATTTTGGAACTCTGATAAGTAAAATAAATTTAACCTAAAAAATAATGAAGCCAAAACAATATAAAAATATTTAATTTCTTTTTGAAGGTGTGCTAAATTCAATACAAATTAGTAAGGCTTTTTTTCTAGGCCAAAGAAACCAATATTGTATTTAGAATGTAACTGAAGAATTTATAATCTATGTATAATTTATTTTTAAACAGAAATTCAAGATTGTAGTGTATGTTTATTGTGGTGCAAGAATGATGTCTTCTTTCCAACTCAAGAAACCAAACAATGGCACAATAAAGGAATTCTGTTGTTTCTTTACTCTTTGTATTATCTTCATATACCAGTAAAAAATAAACTCTTTAATAAATAAATATATATAATAAATATTTGCAAATTGAAGATGTATAAATAGGTCCACCCTTTTCAAATGTTATATCTTGATGTTGCATGTTTTATAGTCCATATTTTACCCAGGTTTTTTATGTGAGATGCCATAACCTGCAAAATACTATAAGGTTCTCAGAATTCTTATAGCAATAGTCTTTGCCCAACTATGTCAATCTATTTCTTCAACGTGAAGTATCTATTTTTTGTGTAATTTGTCAAGTAAACATAATCCAGAAGGTGAGGCACCAGCAGCAAACTAGGTGGGGTTCCCATTATCCATAATTTAACAATTTTTCAGCTTCACTCTGCTGGAAAGAACTGAGCTGGTGTTGCTATGGAACTTAAACCACCTAGAGAGAACTTGGGATACTTGAAGTCAATATTTTTTGGTGTTTTCTCAATGTTCTTTCCAAACGCATTCTTCCAGTAGAAAACAGAAGCTGTAACATTCTGAATGTCTTCCTGGGTTACTTGTTTTATGATGGAAGTTTGAGCTGAAAGAATAATTATGGTGGATTCTTCAGGAAGAACACTATCACATTTCAACTGTACATCAGTATGTCCTTGTATAATTCAGGAACTCTTTCTGGGTCCACTGGTCTAGGCAGGAAATGTGTAAATTTTTGATGTCTTTTAGATCTGGCACCATCTCTTGGAGTTCCATCTTTATTAAGTGCCACAAAATATCTTCGGCCAGTATCTCCATGTTTATATATGTTCGATGAATAAGTATTATACCAGTTCTCTTCAAATTGCTCCCTAAAAATGCATTCAGCTGTAAGCTTCTCCTAAAAAGAGAGAAGATAACTACCATTAAAAAACATATTCAATATACTGACATCTCCTCCCAAATATATGATCACCTAATCTTTGATAAAGGAGCAAGAAATGTGAAGTGGAGTAAGGAAAGCCTTTTTAACAAATGGTGCTGGCAAAACTGGATGGCTACATGCAACAAAATGGGCTCAGATCTCTGCCTAACACCATGTACAAAAGTAAGATCAAAATGGATTAAAGACCTCAACATCAGACCGGAATCCATAAGGTACATTGAAGACAAAGTTGGCAAAACCCTCCATGATATTGAAGCTAATGGTGTCTTCAAAGATGTCACGCCACTGGCTAAGCAAGTGAAAACAGAGATAGACAAATGGGACTATATTAAACTAAGAAGCTTCTGCACCTCAAAAGAAACAGTGACCAAAATACAGAGACAGTCTACAGAATGGGAAAGGATATTCGCCAAATACACATCCGACAAGGGGCTGATATCAAGGATATACAAAGTACTGGTTGAACTCCACAAGAAGAAAAGATACAACCCTATCAGAAAATGGGGCAACGAAATGAACAGAAACTTCATCAAAGATGAAATTCGAATGGATAAAAGACACATGAGAAAATGCTCTGCATCATTAATCATCAGGGAGATGCAGATCAAAACAA
Source organism: Sorex fumeus (assembly GCF_029834395.1). NCBI lineage: Eukaryota > Metazoa > Chordata > Mammalia > Eulipotyphla > Soricidae > Sorex > Sorex fumeus. The sequence continues at coordinate 9,610,378 of NW_026606081.1, read as the reverse complement.
CAATAAGATATCATTTCACACCACAGAGACTGGCCCAAATCCAAAAGAACAAAAGCAACTGGCGCTGGCGCAGATGTGGTGAGAAAGGGACTCTCCTTCACTGCTGGTGCAAATGCCGACTGGTTCAGCCCTTTTGGAAAACAGTATGGACGATTCTCAAAAAACTAGAAATTGAGCTCCCATTTGACCCAACTGAGCAATTCCACTCCTGGGAATATACCCTGGAGAGGCAAAAAAGTATAGCAGAAGTGAAATCTGCAGTTGTCTGTTCATTGCAGCACTGTTTACAATAGCTAGAATCTGGAAAAAACCTGAGTGCCCAAGAACAGATCACTGGTTAAAGAAGCTTTGGTATATCTACACAATGGAATACTATGTAGCTGTCAGAAAGGATGAAGTCATGAAATTTACATACAAGTGGTACTTCATGGAAAGTATCATGCTAAGTGAAATGAGTCAGAAAGAGCGGGATAGACATAGAAAGATTGCATTCATCTGGGGAACATAAAGTAACAAAATAGGAGACTAACACCCAAGAATAGCCGAGATAAGTACCAGGAGGATTACTCCATGGCTTTGAGGATAGCCGCACATGCTAGGGGAAAAGGCAGCTCAGATACAGAAGGGAGCAACAAATAAAGGGGGTTGGGAGGTTCCTCTCAGGATGGGAAATGCGTGATGAGAGTAGACTATAGTCCAAACAAGATTGCCACTCAATATCTCTTTTGCAAACCACAGCACTCAAAAGGAGAGAGATAACAAAAGGGAATGCCCTGCCACAGTGGGAGGGTGGGACGGGGGATGGGGGAAGGGGGGTGGGAGGGATACTGGGACTGGTGGTGGTGGAGAGTGGGCACTGGTGGAGGGATGCGTATTCGATCATTGTATAACTAAAACCAAAGCACAAAAATTTTAAGTCTACAACTGTACCTCATGGTGTTTCACTAATAAAAATTTAAGGAAAAAAACATATTCAAAAGAATTGCCTTAAAAAAGCCTCAATATCTTATTTTCATTTATTTGCTTATGATTATATTCTTGTCCAAAAAAAAAAAGAAAGAAAAATGTTTAACCGTTTTTCCTTTATTTTGACTTAGGTCTTATATTTCTAGAATTCTTTCTCCCAAGTGTTCAATTCATCAGTTTAGTTTAAAATGTTTTCATCTCAATGTTAATTCTCAATTTTAGTTTCAGAGACTTAGTAAGTATCCTGAACTTTCTCATTCTCCATATTTCTCCCTCCAACCACTAGCAACACAAATCAGGTCTAAAGTTTCTTTTGTTCTAATATGAAAGAACATTTTGCATATCAAAATGCTGCTTTCAGCTTGACATTTCTTAAAATCTTTCTACATCCCAATTCTTTCAGGAGCATTCCAAATCATGTATTTTCCCTGCATTATTTTATGATATATTTCCCATGATTGACTTTAGTCTGGATATTACTGTTGGGAAAATATAGTAAAGGCAGTCATTCTTGTTTTATGAAACTGAGTGTATTAAGCAAGGAAGTGACGATAATTTTTTAAATTTAGCACATATAGTATAAAGATTATATGTTTTTCTCTTTCAATCACCTTGTGACTATTATACACTTCTTTTCTCGGAACTAAGAGAAAGTCTGAGAAATACAAGTCTTGTGTATATAAAAGATATTATACTGGGGCTGGAGCAATAGCACAATGGGTAGGGTGTTTGCCTTGCACTCAGCCAACCCTGGTTTGAATCCCAGCATCCCATATGCATATGGTCCCCTGAGCACTACCAGGAGAGATTTCTGAGGCAGAACCAGGAGTAGCTCCTAAGCATCGCCAGGTGTGACCCAAAAAGCAAAAAAAAAAAAAATTACACTTACTGAAATATTAAAACCAACCTTTATCCGTGTCTTAAGACACTGATCTTAACTTAGACTTTATTTTATTTATTTATTTATTTATTTATTTATTTATTTGCTTATTTTATGTAGGAGTACTGCTATTTATTCAGCCACTGATTAGGCTGATTGAATTGGGTATGAGCTCCACTTAACTTAGATTTTAATCTAAGTGTTAATTTAAGAAAATAAGTTTCTAGGTAGTGTTTTCTACTAAATAATAAAAATAAATTCTCTTCAGAAAAGCTTACAGAAACACTGACTTCGAGATATGATTTTATACAAGAAGCACGCATCTCACCTTACCAATTTTCTTCTGTTAATTTTTAATTTTTGTAATTCTGTTTTGGGGATCACATCTGGTAGTAATCAGGGATCAGGTCTTTCTGTAGGCTAAACAAATAGGCCATATGTACTCAGCCATAGAAGATGATTATGGTAAAGAAAGTTTACAATAAGTGAATTATAAAGGTTAATGGAATCAAACCTGGCAATCTGATGTAGCAAGAGAAAAAAATGATCTTGTTTTCTATTTCTAATGGAAAGGAACAAAATATGAAGGAAAGCAGAAAGAGTCAGAATATGTTAGGAAGATCTAGTGAACTAATTCAACCGTTACTATATTATTGTTCAAATACAAGAAAATTTAGCAGTGTATAGACTTTTTCAAAATATACATAGCATTTTTCACATACATTATAGGTAGACAAAATGGACAGTCCTAATTTCAAAATTACAATAATTTTTAAATATACGTACCGATCCATACAATTCTCCTTTGTCGTTCATTCCAAGGTAAAGACCACTGTCCACACCTCTAATACTGACCAGTCCCACTGCCACACTGATAAATTCCAAGATACCTGAATTTAAAATAAATTACACTTATTAATATACATGTGACTAATGAGAATCATCCAAATAGTATGTTACCGATATTGTTCAATATAATGGCGCAGTATGAAGGCATTTAATAAAAACTGAAAAACTGCATTTTTATTGTTAGCCTCCTACTTTATAGATTAGCAAAAACTGAAAAGGAAAATGATACAATTATAAGTGTGTAAAACTTTAAATAAAGTTGATGAGTTTGAATTCCACATCAGTAAGTTCGGCTAGTCCGACTAAGCAAATTATTGTCTTCTCTGAACTTTAACTTCCTCATTTGCAAATTGAAATTTTCACAATAGAGTTGTAAGAGTGAATACATTTTGGCATTCAACAAGTTAAGCTATTATCATAAATTAGTTATATAATAATATTTGTGTTCTGAATTCCCTGTGATTTCATTAGTTAATTATAACTATGTCTATTGTTTTATTTTGCTTATGCATCTATAAATTAATAAGTCTTTCCCTCAAGCCCTCACCGTGTGAGTGTATCAGTATCTTATAGTTTATAATGGCTGTCTACTTATATTATCCATCTGGTCCTGAAAAATAATCCCCTAAGATATGTGTGGAATATATTATTATCCCCAATTTGCATATAAAGTAACTATGACTCAAACAGGTTTACTGACTTGCCAAAGCATATGATGTTTCAACAGAACAAACATTTGAGCACATCTTCTGAGCCTAAACAGAATGTTTATACTTCAAGAAACGGCTTCTTTTTTTAATGAATCACTAAGACATTTAGTTACAAAGTAGTTCATGATTTGGTGTCAGTCATATACAAAGTTTTAACACCAGTACCCTCACTAGTGTATATTTCCCATGACCAATGTCCCCAGTTTCCCTATCTGCCTCTAGGGCAGGCACTTTTCTTCCCTCTTCCTGTCTCCCTCTCTCTCTTTCCTTTTGGGCATTTCCTTTTGTAATTCAGAAGTTGAAAGGTTATCATGTGTATCCTTTTATCTACTTTCAGCACTCAGTTCTTGTCCAAGTGATCATTTCCAACTATCACTGTCATAGTGGCCCTTTCTCTATCCCCACCACTACTTGTGGCAAGTTTCCAACTATGGACCAGTTCTCCTGGCCCTTGTTTCTACTGTTCTTGGGTGTTAGTCTCATACTATGAGGAAGTTCCTTAAGGATAGTAAAGCAGTTTCCAAATTTCATAGATAATGTAATGTTCTATTTCCTGTCACATGATTCTCAAAAATAAATGTTATAGTTAAAAAGATTTTATATATAAACTATATAATAAACTAATAAGATGATCAAATATTAAGAAATTAGCATACAAGTATATTTTTGCTGTGAATAAGCTCTTTAAATCATTTACATTTATCAATGGATAAACTGGTATCAAAATTTCTCTGTCATATTATTATATATTATAATATTGTACATGTTATTATATAATATACTGTAGTATTATGGTATGCTATATATCATGATATATAAATATAATACTAGAGTGAAAAGAAAATGTTTCCCTGTGCACTTTTAAAACTACAGTTAATATATTTAACCTTTATAACTTTTTTTCTTTCCCAGAGACTACTGTAATTTTGGCACCCAAACTACAATTATTAAACCTAAAAATTAATCTATTAAGGATGCAGGCTCTTGAGGGGGAGAGGTGGACACTGGTGGAGGAATACCGACACTGGTAGTGGGATTGGAGTAGGAACATTGCATGCCTGAAATGATGTTCAGATCTGTAAATCATCACTGTCACTGTCACTGTCACTGTCACTGTCACTGTCCCCCCGCTGTTCCATTTGCTCGAGCAGGCCCAGCAACGTCTCCATTTTGAGACTTGTTGTTACTGTGTTTGGCATACTAGATACGTCACGGGTAGCTTGCCAGGCTTTACCATGCGGGTGAGATACTCTTGGTAGCTTACTGGGCTCTCCGAGAGAGGCAGAGAAATCAAACCCAGTTCGGCAGGGCTGGCTGCATGCAAGGCAAACGCCCTACCGCTGTGCTATGGCTCCAGCCCTGTAAATCATAATACCTAAAAATATTGAAAAAAATTAATATAGGTATCATTTGTTTGGAATTGTTTTCCTTAATAGAATTCTACCTTCACCCCTTCACAAACTTCTAAGTTTCATTCACAAATAATGTCAATGTGTACCACTTTGGATCATTTCGTGTATGTATGTATGTGTGTGGGGGGGGGAGGGGGGCAGGTAGAGCTCTTTGCAGTGCTTTTGGGCTGCTGTTGGTTGTGTGCTCACAAATGATCCCCTCTCCCCCAGCCACTGCTCAGGGGATCATATGTGGATCTGGAGACTGGAACCAGGGTCAGTCACAAACAGGCCAAATGCCTTTCCTCCAACACTGTCTTTCCAGCCCCAAGTCTTATTCTTGATTTATTGTACAAGTTCCTGTTTAGATACATGGCGTTCCCTAAGGCTAAGAGAAAACAATATGTAACAATTTGTTTATGTGATGGGCTTAATTCTTTCCAGAGTCTTTGTCCAAAATACATTCTTAAAGGCTCAACATGGATTATTAAGAATCCCAATGAGCTCTCTCAAACTATTAGTTCATGTAGATGACTAGAGTTATCAAGGATCTTCTAGTGTCATGCACTATTCAATAATCTACATGTGACTTGAAAGGAGTCCGTGTCCTTAATTGTAAGCCTAAAGTAGATTTTTTTAAAAAAAAGTAAAACATTTTATTTGGAGGGTTTTTTGAAGGGAAGGAAGGAGAGAAACTGGGAAAGAGTGGAGAGTGAGAGACAGATTAATGTGCTCAAGAGAGAATACAGGCTTCTCCAAGGGCGGAGAGCCCCGACACACCCCAGCATTAAATAAGAGAGCATAAAAGTACACATCTCAAAAGGGGAGATGCGGTGACACATGTGCTCAGGCACTGAATGTGCTTGGCCATGCTGGCACAAGCAGCACCCAGGCTCGGGAAGCATATGTGCCTAACCTAGAGAAGATTTTTTTAAATGACAGGAAGAGTCTAGAAAATCGTCATTATTTTCAAATACTGAAATAGGGGAAAAGCAAATACTAATCTCAACACCAAGCTCTGGAGACAGAGGTAGAGGGGGGGCAGATACTCTGGTGGGGAGTGTGGTGTGGCAACATTGTAGACCTGAAATATTATTATTAACAGTATTGCAAATTGGATTTAGAGTGACAGTACAGAGGGTAAGGCTCTTGCCTTGTCAGCTGCCACCCAGGTTAGATCCTCAGCACCCTGTATGGTTCCCTGTATTCTGCCAGGAGTGATCCCTGAGGGCAAAGCCAGAAGTAAGCCCTGAGCATCAGCAGGCATACCCAAAAATCAAACAAAGGGTACTGCAAATCATGGTTCCTTAATATAAAGAAGAAACCAAACCATAGAGCCCAACATGACTGGTGAAAGATAAGAGAATTTTATCCAGGGTATACTTACATATATGTAACTAGTTGAGCTGTACTGAATGCAATTCTAATTGAAAAGTATACTATTGTTGATGTAATTTAATTCTTTTTAAGTATCTTATATTCATTAAGATGTTATTCTCCATCAAAAAACAGGAACTGATTAAATTATTGGAATTTATAATACAGACAGTTTTTAGATACAATAAATTATGTGTCATTTCCATGTAAGACATCTTACAAAATACATTTTTTAAGTTCTAACAAACAAAATAGTAAAGCACCTATATTTTACTCTTTAAGATAATGCTGCTATCTTGTCAAAATGTAGTTATAGAAAAATAAGAAATGTTATATGTTATTAGCATAATTATATTTAACAATTTCAACTGTTAAGCAACACTCAAAACCTTATACATAACCTTGCATAAGTAACTTTGCAATGGCTCATGGGGGTTGATGGGAACAGAATTAGGTGTTTTTTTTATGTTCCTCTTAAAGATTTTAGCCACACTTTTTATTTCTGATCCTTTTTCTCCTCAAGGAAATAGTATACCACATAGTAATTTGTAATCATTTGATTCTTAAATGAGATTTGACAAGTCTTTCTTATTTATAATATGAGGTGGCAACTAAACTAATTCCTTAACAAAAGGTAGACATAAAAAACTTTCCTTAAGAGGTAATCACAGATTTTAGATAGATTTTCTAATGCCCAGTGTCCCATAAAAAGACTTGCAGGTACTTTGTCTTTCTGGTATCATTTTCAAAGCCAGCTTCTTTCAAAATCATAATAAACAGGTGAGTCAACCCACAATGCAACCACATCAGACAAATCTATGGAGAATAGGGGAGAATAAAGGAAAAGCCTTTAAAGGAATATGTTTGATCTCAGGCTAAAGTTTTTTTTAAGTAATGATTCCATGTTTACGTATTAGGTAAAGTCTTCCTATTGTACACTGTGGAGAAAACTTCTTATAAATATAGAACTACCCAATAGGAAATTATTTTAACCTCTTTGAGACCTTTTTAGTGATATTCTATTGATGTGGTTTTGAAATTTTTTTACAAATTCTGATATTTTAAAAAATGTGATCATGCAAAGGCAATTTAGATCCTCAAAAAATGTCATTTACTTGAATATCTCAAATAGCCCATCTTAATCCTTTTCAAAATTCTTACTTTGATGATACAGAAATGAGTTTAAAAGAAAAATAGCAAAGGCAAAGTAATTTTGTAATTAATCATTACAGCATTAGGAAAGGGTCAATAGAGAAGCATAGAGTGTTCACCACAGGCTGAGCATAAACTTTATTCTTGCCGACACTCCCCCCCCTCCCCAGTTCACTGACTGTGATCCCTACACTATCAGTGACCACTAGGATGCACTGTAACACACCAGACACTGTTTACTCCTTTAAACCACCTGACTAATCTGAGTTATCTTCCCTTTGTAAAATAGTAAATATTTTGTTCTGATATCAGCTTACCACTGTAGGGGGATTTAAATCAACACAAAATTAGACTAGGTTATACTTTTGCAATTACTAAATAATTATACAAACATCTAGTGTAAAAGAAGTGCTAGTGAGATGGTAATTCTGATAGGCAGCATCAATTCTTAAATAATGGATTTAAGTGCCATCTTAATGAATGTTATCAGGCCTCCAATTATTCACTAATCTCTTAGCATAGGGCCATTCTTATAAGGAGACAAATTGAAAGAAGCAAATGTCCTTGGAGAGACTTCAGCTGAATTACAAGGTTACTAAAAGAATTTCAAAGGCTAGTCACTATGTATCTCAAGAAGATTATATTACCTAAGCTTAGCTTCAATCTGCTCCATTTATAGTCATCATCACATTTGTATCCATTTCTAAATCTTCCAGGTAGCTGTAAGACTTTTTTGTAATGAGAGCACAAAGGCAAAAGAACTAAGCCACCTGGTGTCAGTGAGCCAAGTTCTTGAGAACCATGGGAATCTCAGCCTCCTCAATTTAGAAACCATTTTCAAAAGTGACCCCAAGGTAGGCCACTAGGTCATGACACTCCTGACTCATTGTCACTGGGAATTTGGATGAGATCAGTAGGAGCTGTAAACATATGGGTTTTAAAAAGTTAATTTTCTAAGCCTTTAAGTGCTACCAAATGACCACCACATGCTCATTTCTATATCCAGAGTTACAACTGCCCCTAGAACTGAGATTTACACTTCTCAAAAAGTTTTAATGGGCACTACAAGTCCAAAAAGGAATGAGAGTATAAAAACAAGCAGATGAGGACAAGATAAAAGAGGGTCATTTAGAGAAGTCTCAAAGAATTCCTTAGTACTAAGGAAGGAAGGTAAAAACTAATAGTCTTAGACCCTTTCAGACTGCTCCTAATAAATGATTCTTTAAAAAAAAAAAAGAAGAAGAGAAGAAGCATTATTAATCTCTCCAATGAGGCTCCGGGATTTGATCATCAAAATCCTCTAAGGGTGCCAGGTCCCTTAACTCTCATGGAATGAAAACCTTTGCAATAGGGAAAGATTCTGGGATTAGAATCTGGGTTAGAATCAGAACACATCTTTAAAGCAATCACCTAATTTAACCCTGCAAGTGTTCATACAAGAAAAGGAAGACTCAGAGTGATGAGGGCAGTTGCTGCACAGCTAGGGATTAATCAACCTTAGAAAACCTTATCATTTCCCAGTGTAAGGTTTTAACAATCGGCCTTTCATTTAACCCCTTCTGCTCCCAGGCTCTGCTGAAGATATTCTGAAACATATGCCTATGTGTTCCCACCCATATCTTCTTTCGCGTCCCCATTTCCTCTTACCCACTGGCAATGTCATGATCTTTGCTTTCTTGTTTCACTATTTCTAAAGGGGACCTTGGCTTGAAGAACTAACTGGGCGTGCTACTAGGAGCCAGATAGATCACCCTGTTCTGTCGTCCCCCACAACACCCCTCACTCCAAAAGAACTTTAAGGTAAAGCTTCGTGAGCCTGACAGTAGCTACAATGTCCAAGGAAAGTTAATCTGTTACCTCTCAGGTGAACATGTACATTTCGCTGCATAAATGCTCACTCTGTATAAAAACTACGACCCCCCACCCCACCCCACCCCACCCCACCCCACCCCAAGCAGTTCATCAACCGCTGCATCACTGTGGGACAGGTTTGAAAAAGCTGAATGCGTCTTGCTAATGATTTTTGTTAAGTGGACAGTGCAGGGGGTGGGGGGGGGGGGGGTGCGAGGCAGCAGCAGAAACACTGAAACAAGTAGCTGCCCGGGGAACGCGAGACAACTAGGTGAAAGCAGGTCTGGGTAGCCGCGGGCTGCATCCAGGGCAGAGCAGGAAGGTGTGTACGAAGCTCCCGGCCTTTCCCTGCCCGTTTCCCCTCCTCCCCACGCAGCCGCGAGCCAGAGGACGCCCAAGACCTCGGGCAGGCCGGCAAAGTCCAGTTCTGCGGTTGCACTGCCCGGTCCACTCCAGCCCGCACCTCGTCCCCTAAAGGTCCCTGGAGGGGAGGTCCCCGGCTCCCGTGGGAGACCGAGAGGGCGGCGCCGCGCTCGGGCGCCGGGGAAGCGGTACGTACCGAAGAGGCTGTGGTCCTGCCGGGTGCCCTGCACGCTGCCGTCGGGGAGGATCTGCAGGTGGAAGCCCGTGCGGCAGTAGAGCTGCCTGCGGCGCAGGATGCCGTGCAGGTGCGCGAGCTCCGCAGCCCCGGGCCCGCCGCGGGCGCCCCGCTCCGCCGCGCCTCGGCGCTCCCCCAGCAGCGGCGGCCGCTCCCCCGCGGGAGGCAGCAGGAAGTGCGAGCCCACCTGCTGGCCCAGACCCTCCAGGCCGCCCAGGAAGCCCCCGACCTCGGCCAAGGGAGCCATGGGGGGGCCAGCAGGAGAGGCGGCGGGTGCGGAAAACAAAAGACACCCTCCTCCCCCAAGGAGGAGGTAGGTGGGGAGGTGGATGGAGGGCTGGAGGGTTGGGGGGCTGGGGGGTGGGGAGCAAGACAAGTGCAAAAAGTTAAGGCCCGTTTACTCCTGGGAGGTCGCTGGGCGGACTTTGCACCGAGATCGCTGGGAAGCGCTCTCTGCCTCGGAGCGAGGTTCTCTCCTGGGGCCGGTGGGAGTCTGCAGCTGGCTTTGCAGAAACATCTAGAGCTGCCACTGCCAGGGCTGAGGCTGGGGCTGGGGCTGGGGGCTAGGGCTCCCGCCCCGCGAACTGATCAGATCACAGTCCCGTGCAGGTACACACCGACTATATACGCGGGTCCTCTTGACATATGCTAATCGAGTTCTTTCAAGCGCGCCGGGGAGGTTCTGTTTGAAATCTTATACCGGCCTCCTCGCAACACGTTTTCGCTCTCCGCGAGGAACCGAACGAGGCCCTGGATGCTTCTCTAGCCACAGCGCCGCAGAAAGCATTCCCGCACGTGGCCAAAGCTAGCCAGCAACTTCGGGGAGACGGCGTCCAGGCCCCTCTTTGGGGCTGTCCTGGCAACAACCAGCCGCGGTGCTGTTCGGCTGCTGCCTGCAGTGCCACCGCCTTTGATGTGAGCTGCTTCGCAGTGATAGATCGCTGCTAAGAGGAGCCAAGCTTGGCAGGTATATAGAAGAAGGGGGAGGGGGAGGAGGGAATGAGGGGCGGGCGGGGGGAGGAGGGAGGGGATGGGTAGGAGGAAGAAAAGGAGCGAAGAGGAGAATTGGACTCCTGAGAGCTCCTGGGAGCCTGCAGTGGACAGGTGCAAAGAAAGGTAAGAGAGAGAGAGAGAAGGAAAAAGGGCGTTACCTGAGGCTTAGACCTGCCCAGACACACATGAAAGGAAAATCAAAGCTTTGACAGTTTAACTCACTAATTTTAAAACACTAATAAACTGTACACGCATTGCTCTTTTCTTTTATCATTTAGATGGGGGATTTTCTTTACATAATCAAGGTTAGGTTAAGAACACACACACACACACGTACACACACGCGCACACACCCTTTCCAGGTTCTGTTTAATGTTTATCTTTGCTCAGATAGCATATAATATAACCAAGATCTCCTTATATCTATAAAAAAATCTTCATTTGTATGCTATGGTCATGGACTTTTTATCACCATAATTTAATAACAATATAATCCCGAATCTAGGGATTAAGGGTAAATCCAAGTAGGCTGAACTGTGGATGGGAAATACATATCCGTAACAGTGTCATAAATGATGAGTTACTAAATGATGGTAATTGATGACCCAGGAAATTCTTCTAGTCTTTTCTTAGCTATATTTTAAGGCTAGATTTGTGGTTCATATTTCGATTATGAAGACAGATAAATAGAATATAGTGTTGATTTTTGATGTGTTTTGAGAAATAAAATGTTAAAAAAGATAATAGTACATGTACCTACTTGTGAAAGAAAAAGTCTTTCACATGAAAGAGGTATCTATATGTCCAGTTAACCTTAAATCCATTCGCTAGTTAAATTCAAGATCCCTCTGTTAGCGTTCTTCAGTGGCAGAAGAATTGAGAATCATTTGACAGATGCATGCTTTTCCTAAACAAAAACTTTTAGGCATTCACTAAGTGCTAACTTTTCCATAATATTTCATGATTTGTTTTTTGGCAAATGCTTAAACACATCATAAGTTGTGTTTATTTCTTTTAATTTGCTCTGAAAAGTTGTTTGCTAATTAATTGACAGGTGCTTTAAAGTAGGTAAAGTTACATCTTTTCATCACTAAGGCCCTATGCACTGACCCTTGTTCAACTAAGTTTTAAGAGTACTTAACGCAAATGATTTACTGGTGATAGATATGAAATAAAACAAAAACACTAGCTGAAAACAATAAACAGATAAATCACTTTAGAAATGTATATTGCAAAGTCTGGTTTCAATGTTGTATCAGGTAAATGTCATATTATTTTACCTTTCTAATAACAACATTCTGTCTTGTGGCAGGACCCCCAAATCCACCATAATCAAGATTTCAAAGCACATCTGTGTAAACATTATCACATCAGTGTAAAACATCAACCAATGAGCTTTTACTTTGAACCAAATCTTCTTAATTGCAGTGTTAAATCAAAGAAAGTTAGATCAAAGTTGTGTAAATCTCATCGTGGGATAAGTAAAGTAGCCAGTACATACATTGATCACTTTTAAAGAAGCAATACTTAAAGGTTTAAAATTGAGATCAAGCACCTTTTAATGAGGTTTGTTTCAAGGTCTAAGTTCTGTACAACATATAATGCTGTTAATTATTCCACAGTGGATATATGCCTTCATCACCTGTTCCTAGAGGTACTAGTTCAGTCTACCAAATATTCCTCAATATGAACACTTGAGTCCCTCTGTGATTTATAGCTCTGAACTATTTAAATATCATATATATACACACATGCTAAAATATAGAGAAATCCTACATAATTACCAAATCCCAACTTACTGAGTAATTGTATAAAGTTATATAAACTTTTTATTTGTACAGCTTGGCTATTTTCAGGTGTGTTACCTTATTTGATTGCCACAACAACCTAATGAGGTAGACAGATCTCATTTTGTAAAGAGAATATTGTCTTGGATTCTTGTTCAGGGTTAAGTCTAGAGTCCTATACTTCAGGAGAAATTGTTTAAACCCCCTAATGACACTTTTTCCTTTTACGTAAAATAAGTTCAGCAACACCCTTACCTGGTCCTCTTTGCTTAGGGTCGCTTTAATACTTAAATGTGAAAATACATAGGAAAGCATTTTTAGAACTGTAGTTTTCTATGATATAAAATGCTAGAAAATTCAATTGTTAGGGGTTTTTTTGCTTTATAATTTATGTTTTAAATAGAAAATAAATCTTTTTTTACCTCAAACCAAACCTTTAATGTGTAAGTGTGAAACGGTGCTTAATGCTATTTTATAAAAGGCAAGAATAGAAACAAAAAGATAAGGATTTCTTTTGTTTGCACTAGTCATGTGACAGGAAAAGATAACACTAAAGATTTTTTTTGCAAATGCTGTGATGATATCATGGGAAGTTAAATAATTTTGAAGAGTGTTTTACAAGAGTGCATTATTCAGCTTTTAAGTATACACTGCAATCTAATCAACTTTGCCTATACTTCCTAGAGACCACACTTGCCTTGCTGTTATACAAATATGTGGTACAATTTCTACTTCCACAAAATGTAGTTACAGTTTTCCAGACCATATAATCCCTACATCACTTTCCAGCAAGCAAATGCATTGTAATGAAACTTTGTTTTCACAAGTGAAAAATTACTTGGTACCTTTTGATATTTCTATGTGCATTTAACTTGAGAAAAAGAGGGACTATTGAAATGTTATGGATTACACTCCTGATAAAACAAAGTAATTTTTCTCTGCATTATTTATTATTTGTAATTACAAAATTGTTGTCAACAATTTGAATTTCTATACTTATCAAACAGATTCAGTGCATTTTGATATATTCATAAAGTGGAGCATTATACAGCAGGTAAAAGAATGAGAAATGTCTCCATGAATTAATAAGGAGTATTTTGAGAAAATATTATTGAATAAAAAGAGAAAAAAATTAACACAGTTTATATGTAAAGGGCCCCCTTTTCTGTAAGAAGTAGAAAATCAAGAAACTTTAATTGTATATTTTTTAAAAACAAACACAGAATGGCTAAATCAGAAACTAATAAAATTGGTTACCTCTGATTATTTGGAATAGATGTAAATGGAATAGAAGAAATGGGGTATGATACTTCTTTGAGAATAACTTTTTAAATGTTATTAATTCTGGAATAATGTTAATATTTTAGGTGTTTTGTATATATGTAGGTTTTGTACATGTGTATGTGTTATTGGAGATTGAACACAGGGACTCACATATACCAGGCATTCACTCTACCACTGAGCTACAACCCTAATCCTAGATCATTTTAAGTAAAATAAATAAGAATAAGGGATTTGGAGTGGAATTTATTCTTAAGTTCAAGACACACGAACTTAACTGAATTCAGGCAAATAGTATAACCTTATATAAGGGACTTGTACAATATTGTTAAAGCAGACTTTCAAATATACTTTTAACTGTATAAAGTCTAAGAGAAATATATATTAACAAATATTGAATTGTTACAGAGATTTTTTTTCCAAGTTGTAAGGTTTAGATTTGTGTGCTATAATATTGAGCAAATGCGTAAGCATTTTTAACAATAATAAAAGCTAGGGCTTTCTCTGAGACAGCATGGGCTAAATACAAAAGCAGGGGCAACTGGGATGAATCCTGTAGTATTTAATTGGACTTGAAGTTATCAGTGTGTTTGTTGGTGGGTATGTGAATGTGTATGTGTGTGTGTGTGTGTGTGTGTGTGCGTGTGTCCTAGACATGTCCTTTAAAAGAGTCTAGAAGCAAAGATACAGGAAGGAAAACAACACAATTGACCTAATGGCTAGATACTAGTTTTTTAATTTAACCTTCCATTAAAATGATTCAGGCTTCTGAAAAATGTCTGGTTCCAGAAAGAGAGCATCATTTTTCTTCTTTAAGACTACTTTTAGAGTGGTTTTTTTGGTTTTTTTTTGTTTTGTTTTGTTTTTTGCTTTTTGGGTTACACCTGGCGATGCACAGGGGTTACTCCTGGCTCTGCACTCAGGAATTACTCCTGGTGGTGCTCAGGGGACCATATGGGATGCTGGGAATTGAACCCGGGTTGGCCGCGTGCAAGGCAAACGCCTTACCCTCTGTGCTATTGCTCCAGCCCCTAGAGTAGTTTTTAAGTAAACAAGAATAAGGTAGATAGTTCGCACCCAACTCCTGTCCTGATATGTGCGTAACCTCCCTCATCAGCATCCTCAACCAGAATGGTTCATTCATTGTAAATGATGACCTACATACACTGCAATACCATTATCACTCAAAGTCCAGAGTTGACCTTTATGGACTTGACTTTTTTTGTTTTTAGCATGTGTTTAGAAAAATACTTGTGACTTGTAAGCCATCATTAGAGTAAAGTGTAGTTTCCCTGTGCTGAAAGTCTCCTGCGCTCCATCTATCCTTGTTCCCCTCCCTCTCAACTCTAGTCATTACTAAGCAATTTGTTTACCTCTTTCAAAATGCCCTGTGGTTCAAACCACACTGTAACTTTTTATGGTTTACTTTTTTCACTTACTGATACACGTCTAGTATTCCTTAATGGCTTTCCTATGACTTGATCACGCATTCTTTTTTATACTAAAGAATTTGAAATTGTCTGAATGATGCAGTTTATTGATCCATTCACCTAGTGAAAAGTATCTTAGTAGCTTATACTGTTGATGTAACTATCCCTCTGCAGGTTTTGTGGGGACATAAAATGTCAGCTCCTTGGGCAGATACCAAGGACAGTGACTGCTGAATCATATAGCAAGAATATATTTAATTTTGTAAAAATTTGCCAACTTGTCTTCCAAATCATTTGCATGATTCTGCTTTCCCAACAGCAATGAGTGATAATTTTCACTGTTCACATTCTCAGCAACGTAAGGTGGTATCAATGTTTTAAAGTTTGACTATTCTCTTAGGGGTAGGTGTTATATCATTGTTTAAATTTGCAATTCCCAAAGGATATACACAACTAGAACATATTTTCACATTCTTATTTGCCTTCTGATATCTTCTGGGCTAAAATGTCTTCTAAATCGGAGGAGGGTTACGACTTTATGTAGTTGTTTTTCTTCTTGAGTTTTAAGATTTTTTTAAAATATATTCGGAGAACAGCCCTTTCTTGGGTGTAAATATTTTCTCCATTTTCCATTTTTTCATATTTCTTTTATCTTCTCTTTCACTTTATTCTATTCTTCACAGATAAAGAGATTCTTATTTTAATGAATTTCAGTTTACCAATTATATATTTTATATTGCACCTTTGGTGCTGCATAATAAAAGCTATAACCATATATACCTATTTATACCTAGGATTATTTTCTCCTATGTGATATTTTGAGAGTTTTAATTAGGCATATGATAGATTTTGAGTTCATTTCTTTGTGAAGAGAGTAAGGTCTGTCTAGATTCATATTTCTCCTATGTATGCCCTTTTATTCTAGCATTATAGGAAGTTCCATTACTGGAACTTTTCTGGAGGAGTTTAGATAAGATGGTGCTGAAGAAGTAGGGATGAAATCATCTCATTTGGGAGAACAATTGGGAGGAGAGAAATAAAAAAATACTAAAAGGACACTTCTTATGTTTGAGCACACATTCTTAGGAAAATATAAATATCTCTCCATAATTGTCACTTTGCAGTGAAAAGCTTAGCAAATGACAGCCAAGTATGGCAAGGTAACAGCTATGCTGTGCTAGCACCAACTCCTTAAGTCACATGTTGCATGCCACCTCCAAGTCACCCTACTGGCAGGTTAGAGAATATAAGGCAAGCATCAATTATATTACAGTACCTTTACAGTTCATAACAGTACAGTTATTGAAATATATCACATTTATAAGTAGTCTGGAGATCTACATTCCCTGGTGTAATCCTTCTATTAGAATACATGCTTTATGTGACAGGAATCTTTGACTCTTTTGTTCATTAATGGTATCAGACATCTATAGCAGGGCTTTGAATATTCTTTATACTTGATAAATAGCTGTTATTAATTGAGACACTTTAAAAAAAATAAAGTGCTTCCTTTGATTTTTTCAACTTATTCTCATTTTAGATATCCACTTGAAATAGTTCTAATTTGTCTCTTAGAAAAGTCATCCCTCCAAGGTAAAATCATTTTTAATCTTAAATAATAGTAAGCCTGGGCATAAAACCATGCACAGAGTAAGGACAGTGTTGGCCGCAGTAAAAGAATGACCGCAAGTCTCTCATGGGTCAGCCACTAGAGGACAGTGTCGGCACACATGCTTTCATCCTCTTGTTAAGGCCAAGAGGGACCTTGATAGACAGGACTGAAGGCTGACAAGTTTCAGTTCTCCAACTTTTTAGTCTTAGTCACACTGTGGGAAATTCCTCATGGAAGTCTCACTTCAAACCAAAAAATAAGCAGTAGAATTACAATCAATAGGTCATTGACATTTTCACTTGAGAAAATGTCAATAATCCTGCAGGGGAATAAAATCCAACTCAGCAGATATTGTGCAGCTGTCAGGACTCCGTGAAAGTGTTGACGCTGAAAATATTTGACTCTGGCTACTCCTGTGAACAAGGGTACAAGTTTCTAGCTGGCAGTGAAATAGTGGCATGAGTTCAAGGATAAGGAGCTGAGTCAAGTAAATGAAATGGCAGGGAACTGTATTTGGAGTTTTCCGTTGAGAATTGCATCAGCTGTAAAATCGCATGTACCAGAATCTACAATAAAAAGACACAACTGCAAGAACAAATATCCTCTATGTAGGCTTAAAAATATACTAATAAAAGAAATTTTCAGATAGTAGTATATAATGATTGACCTCAAGAAATCACAGACTCCAATTCTTTCCTTGGTCAACAATAAAATAAATCATAAACATTTTTTGTGAGATAGAATAATCGTATTGTATATTTCAGGGTAATCATTTTAACCCACCTAAAAAAGATTTAAATGGTAGATAGTATTTAATCCCTATCAATATTGTCCTGAAGAAAGAACATCTTGTTAAATTTGTGTGTACTCAATAAGTTTTTTAAAGTGTATATTTTTTCATTCAAAAAAATATGTTGCTATGTAACATGTTCACAATCTCTATATTTATGATACAGTCTATTTGGCAAAAATAAAGGAGAACATTATAGTACTAAGCTATGCCTTTAAAGGACGTAAAAAGACTAAACAAGCCTTGAGACAAGGGAAGCATTTTATTATTTTTTCTATTTGTTTTAGGAGAAGTTTAAGCCCAGCTAGTGTTCAGGGATTAGTACTAACACTGTGCTCAGGGACCATGCCTGGTGCCCATAGGCTCAGAAGATCATACGTGATGCTGCAGATCAAACCAGGTTGGCCACATTCCAGGCAAGTGCCTTAACCCCTGTACTATCCAGGCCCAGCATTTTAGACATTATATCTAAAAAGAGTCCTGTTAGGGATTAGAGAAAATAAAGAGGGGAAGGAGTCAAAAGCCAAATCAGAAAACATCCCCTGATAAGAATTTATCCATTCAGTTTCCTCCTATCTAACAGATTGGTCTAGACTAGATTATCTCTTCAGTTCCACTCAGCATAATAGTTTGTAATTACTTATCCAAACTTCAAGGTAAAATTTAATTGGAAGATAAAAATTCAGTAATTTTTCTCTATAGTTTTTAGAGATATCTCTTCAAATCACTTAAAATCTCCTCCCTTTAAAATAAGAAATTTAGGTGTTGGCAAGATAGTATAGAAGTTAAGATACTTGTCTTGCATACAGTTGACCCTGGTTTGATCCTCAGCACCTATTCTCTGAACACCACTAGAAAAGACTCCTGAAAACAAAGTCCTGAGTACAAAGTACAAAGTCAGGAATTAAGTCCTGAGCATGGCCAGGACCCAACCCCTATCCCCAAAATCACACACTTCAAGAAGCCTCTAATTATGAAGCTCAAATACTAATATTTTTTAAAAACAGATAAGCAAATTAAGATATTTCTATTTATCCATGAGCCTTTAAATTCTGTTATCATATATATATATTTCCATAGATATATCTTCAAGTTCTCATCATGATAAAATTCTCTACAATTTATATATACATATGTACATATGAATATATACATATACATAGAGACGAGACAGAGACATATAAACTTTATCCGGGGGCTATACCTGGTCTTTGTTCTGTGCTCAGGAGCTTCTAACAGTACTCAGATCATTTGTAGTCCTGGGTATCTAACCAGAGTATGCTGAACACAAAACAAGCACTTTAACCCCCGTACTTTGTCTCTGGCCATATAACTTATACCATAACTTTGATAATCCATCTATGGGATATGTAAGATATTTTTCAAATGTGATATCTTCTTGCTCTTATTTTTAAGGTTCAAATGATTTTCAGTGTTAAGTTACCTTTATTAGACCTGACTCTCATCATTCTAATTTCACATTTCTAACTATTGGCCTCTTTTCTCTGTGCTACTACAAGTCTAAAATAGTCCTTTATAACTGTCTGAGAAAAAATTAGAAGAAAATCCAGCTTTAATCTATAACCGACTGGAAGGGGAAGCTCATAACTTGTTTTGAAATGCATTTTTTGTCTGCTTCCACTTTTTAGAAGACGTAAAATGATCAATTATGCTATTAGTTCATCTTTAACTCTTCCCTCCTCTTCATTTGATTCATTTTCAGTTTGAGAAAGCACCTGGTTTTGATAATGATCTAGAGTGTCATATATTCATTTGTTTCATCGTTGTTTGATGTGCCTCTTTATTTAAAATACACTTAAGGGACATACTTTTCTCTGGCATATAGGTGCTTATAAGTTAGTCAGCATAATTATTATATTTAGCCATAGCCAAAAGTTTAATGACTAATTCTAGATATTATAGAACACAGGCCTCCATTACATAGATTTTGATCAAAGCACATGCCCTGAAACAACTATTGCACACAATAAAATCCTAATCAAAGATGATTCTTGTAAAACATATGAGAGATGGTTGAACAGAACTTCTTATTCTGGAATAATTTGTTAAGGAGACCATACACCTGCATGATGATGTTAGAAAGTTCATTTAGTGGTTTTCTACAAAATCTTATCATCAAGTTAAAGGTTCACTTCATTTCACTTCACTTCTTTTCCCTTGATGTGGTGGTCTGAGATTTATAGTACCTTGAACAGAATTGAGACCATCCTGAAAAATTTCAATCATTTTCAAAGTGCAAGATTTGTGGCATACTTCAGTTGCCAATACAGTTACAAACACTGACATCTTCAGCTTTTTTGTTTTTACCTCAACCTCTGAAATTTGAGGAAGATTGATTTATTTTAATAAAATATTTGCATAACGACACACATTGCTTTATCATTAATTTGGCTTAAGAATTACTGCTTTTCTGTGCATAAAATATAAAATTTAAGTAAAATAAATTTAAGTGTTGCTTATATTTATTATATACATATGTCACTGTATGATAAATATTAAGTAATAGTTTTATTATTTATTAGTGTATTTGGGGTTTACAACTGGTGGTGCGTAAGGCCACTAGGGCAGCCAGTTCTGGCAATGGTGGGGCCACTGGCAAGGCCTCTTCTTGCTCGAGGGTGTGTTCTGGATAAAATACAGGGCATGAAGTTGTGTTTACTACCACCTTGAGCTTTATTCTGCCTTAAGTTTAATATTTTTATCATGCCTAAACATTTGCATCAATATAAAGCAAATCCTATTTACCTGGTATGATCAAATGAAAGTTTATAGGGTTTCAGCTATTAAATATCTAGTTTCTTAATGGAATTCTACAGACTCAATACAAGAAGACTCTCTACCTGATCTGTGTAGTCAGTTGTACCCCTTGAGGCCTAAGATATATTTTTTAACCCAAGGTTCTTGTAGCAACATATATAATTATAAGGAATAAAAATAAATCCATAGTTATGTTTGTTTGTAAGGAGGTTGACTGAAACCTGCTAATACCAGCAAAGGCAGAAAAATTGATAACCCTCCTCTTTAACTAAAGGATAGGTAAATTCATTTAACAATTTGTGACTAAAGATAAATTACAGCATTTGATGATAAAAATTAATTTATCAAAAAATGTGCAAGACTTAAATTGCTGTTCAATGCAATTATTGGGAATACATTTGTATTTCAAAATGAAAATTTCTATTAATGTTTATAAACTTTTTTCCTTTGTTTTTTGGCACACACCTTGAAGTCATCAGGGGTTACTCCTGGTTCTGCACTCAGAAATTACACCCAGCAGTCCTCAGAGGGCCATATGGGATGCCAGGGATTGAACCCAGTTTGCCTATGTGCAAGGCAAATGCCTTACCTACTCTCTCTCCAGACCCTGTTTTTAAACTTTTTAATATTGTTTTAAACCATTAGGTAAGTTTCAAGTGCAGAGCAATATAATATTTTTTTGTTTCTTTTTATAAACTTTTTCACTGAATCACTGTGAGATAGACACTTACAAAGCTGTTCATGATTAGGCTTCAGTCATACAGTGTTCTACCATCCATCTCTCTACCAGTGTACATTTCCTAGCACCAGTTTCCCCAGTTTCCCTTTCATCACTCCCACTCCTCTGCCTCTCTGTCTCTGACTCTGTCTGTCTGTCTCTCTCTGTCTCTCTCTCTCTTTCTCTCTCTGTCTCTCTCTCTCTCTCTCTCTCTCCTCTCTCTCTCTCTGGCATTGTGGTTTGCAATACAGATACTGAAAGGTTTTTGTGTATATCCCTTTACCTACTTTTAACACTCAGTTGTTGTCCACTAGGATCATACCCAACTATTATGGTTATACTGGTCCCTTCTCTAACTTACCTACCCTCTGCCCTTACCCCCCAACACACACACACACACACACACACACACACACACACACACTTGTGATAGATTCCAAACAGTGACCAGTTCTCCTAGCCCCTGTTAAACTCTATCAGGAAGATCTCAGGGGTTACTCTCAGCTCATCATTCGTGAATCCCTTGTGGCATTTGCCTTGCATGCGGCCAATCCGGCCAACCCGGGTTCGATTCCTCTGCCCCTCTCGGAGAGCCCGGCAAGCCACCGATCTTGCCCATACAGCAAGGCCTGGCAAGCTCCCCGTGACATATTCTATATGCCAAACACAGTAACAAGTCTCACAATGGAGACGTTACTGGGCCCGCTCGAGCTAATCCATGAACAACAGGAGGACAGTGCTATGCTACATTATAATTACAACCAAAAGTTTAGTCTTTAGCCTCAATAATATGATTGATTTCTTATTTCAGATTTACCTATCTTCCTTCTTCTTTCATTTCTACTAGTCATCACTTGGTTTCACAGTGCAGGAATTTGTACTTGTTTTCTTTATCATCTCAATGAATACAATCATAGAGCATCTGTCTTCATCTGAGAATTTTTCTGAGCATCTAATTCCCTCAGTGTTGTTATAAGTGGAAAGATGTAACCGTGTGTATATACCACCTCTTTGAATCTCTTCATTCACTGATAGACACAGTGTTTTTTTCCTAGATCGTGGCTATTGAAAACAGTGCCACAATGAACATAGGAGGGCACATATATTTCCAAAGCAGATAATGTATTTTTAAGATAAATGCCTGGAAGTGGAATAAACAAACCATATGGTACTTCTAGTCTTAATATTTTAAGGAACTTCGACTGTTTTTCTACTGGAATTGCCCCAGTTTACATTCCCCCAAATGTATGAGGGTTCTCTGTTCTTCACATCTTCACCAACACATGTAGTTTCTTGTGTTTTTGATAATTGTCAACCTCACAGGTGTGAAGTGATATCTATGGTTTTGATTTGCATATCCTTAGTAATAAGTGGTGATGAACATCTATTTCATATGCCTGTCAGCAATCTGTATGTCTTCTTTGGAGATGTGTCTATTCATATCCTCTACCTATTTTTTAATTGAGTTGTTTTTGTTGTTGTATTTCTCCATGCATTTTTAATACTAACCCCTTATGACTTGCAAATAACTTCTCCTATTTAGTAATTTTTCCTTTCATTTTAACCAATGATTTTTTTTTTGCTATGTAGACTACTTTTAGTTAGATGCAGCTGCGTTTGTCTACTTTCGCTTTTGTTTCCCTTCCCATTAGAGACACCTTCACGAAGACAATAAGGTCAATACAAGGTCAATTAATTAATTAAGGTCAATACAAAATATTTTACATCTGTGCTTTCTTCTGTTATCTATAATGAATTCATTTTAATGTGTAAGTTAAGTCAGTGATCTAGCATGATTCTTTTTCATATAGCTCCCTGGTATTAAAGCCCTTGCCTTGCATATGGTCAACCCCACTTTGATCTTGGTACTTATTGTGGTTCCCCCAGTACCTACAGGAGTTATTCCTGAGCATAATCAGAACTAAGCACTGAGCAGTGCCTGGTATAACCCAGAACCCCTCTACCCCCCGCCAAAGTATTTTATTTTCTAGTGTCCTTCACCTCCTTGGTTTCTCTGAAGTGTTTTTTCTTTTTTGATGTAATTGGAAATGGAATTGCTTCATAAATATCTTTTTCTATTAGTTCATTGTCAAAAATGCAAAAGGTCAGTGACTTGACTTGAATCCCTGCCCATAATAAAAGAATATTATTTGCTAGTACCCTTCACCTTAAAGTTAATCTGAAATATTTTTTCTTTGTTGATGTAATAGTCAATGAAATGATTTTATTAATTTCTCTTTCTACTAGTTCATTGTATGTTGATTTGTAACATGTGGCTTCTGGATTTTCCTATATTATTCCTAATAATTTTCAGCAGAACCTCCAGAGATTTTGTGAATATTATGATGTCACCTGCAAATAATGAATTTTACTCTTTTCTTTACATAGTTCAAATTCTATATAACATTGTGCTATTGTCCATCTCTCATTGCTCAGAATCAGTAAAGCCATGTTTAGTAGATTGACATCAAGTACTACAAAAGATTTTTGTATCATAAACATATTTATCATAAATAAATATTTTAAATAAGGATTACCGTCTACCATTCCAGAACTACTTGTTAAATATTTACCAGTGTACAACAGGAACCTATCTACCGAGCCTTCTGAGAGAAGCTATTCTTTCTATTTCTCAGAAACTTTCTCCCTGGTCATCCTAGGCACAGCTGATTGGCCTAAGCATGAAAAACTAAAGAGCAAACAGCCACAGCTCAAAGTAAACCAATGTTTCTCTTTTGAATTTGAGCTAAGATTAACAGACAGATGAATTAGTAACTAAGTAATGTCAGAATAAATGTCCTTGAACTCCTACTATGTAGGCCCTTATTGCTAATCTTGGGACTATGCTTTTTAACACTGTTTTTTCCTGGATATCCAATGATTTTATCTGTATAACATGACTTTCATTTGAACTAAAGCAATTTCTGTTCTATTTCTTACAAGTTATGTGTCTAAATAAAAAATTTCAAGTTCTCGCATCTGATTCCAATATAGGATCTTTCTAGACGCAGGGCAGAATATTGACCTGGTTGTATGACTCAGATAAAATTATTTTAACCTCATGGACTTTCCTTTTCTTCAGCAAAAAAAATAAAAGATGTATCCATCTTTGTGGTTTTTAAATCCCTACATTATTCAGTAATGCTTTAGAATTCTAAAAGGGAGGTTTTTTGTAGAATGTCTAAGAACTGTTCTTTCTTGTTTCCAATTAGAGATACTTAGCTATTTATTTTGTATTTGGGGTTCTTATATAAGGTTTCTGCTTATGGTTTTCACAAAGGACTCTACACTTCCATCAGCCCTCCCTCCAAAAACACAACCAACTTTTAAAGATTAATATTTTCTCAGACTGCCTATCGCTAAATTATCTTCAGTCTGATTATCATTAATAGAGTCCAGGCAAAATGTTGACATTCATATAAAAGAAATTCTTAGACATGTATCTATTTTTCTGTCCATACTGCCATTGCTACTATCTTCTCTTATTTGGAGAGTTACAAAGAAACCATGAAGGTCCTATAATGAGACTCAACCCCTTCCTATAACCCTTTCTAATAGACATATGCTTATCCATCAAGGTACTTTTTCTTATAAACTCTGATCAAATTTTTGCTTAAAGCAGTATTCTGGGTAACCAATACATCAACTGGAGTTGGCTGGAAATGAACTTTGTCATTTTACTATGGGTCTGCTTATATGTTCCATAGGCTCAACTTATGCTATGCTTGACTTCTCTAATAATCCCTCTTGGTATTCAGCTTTCTGTCTGGCCTTTTGTGTGGTTGTCTGCCTAAAAGAATGTCCTCACACCTGACAGTCAGGGATAGAGCCAGAGACAAGAGTGCAGACTAATTGCACTGGGTTTTTCTACCAGATACCATGGACATTTCCCGAGAGAGAGAGAGTAATAGAGGTTATTAAAACAATAGAACACATCTTTAAAATACCAAGTTCCTTTTGTTTTTTCCTCAGAGAATTGAAAAAAAACCCAACAGACTTCTTCTTACATGTTTTCTGGTCAGATAAATGCCTTTTCAGCTGACCCAGGTTCAATCCTTGACACTCTATATGGTCCATGGACCATGCTAATGGACTAAATGAATTGATGGAAATTGATATTTTTAAGGCTTTCCATTGAGGATCACACCAAATTATAATAGATGAGAAGATGATTTCAAATCATAAAATAAAAATAAGTTCCTGAATCAGTGATTTTCTTCATAACCGTACTGTGTTTGATCCTGCCGTGCCAATTATTTGCTTTCTCTCAGTGGCTCCAGATAATAGATTAATTACATTTCCAGATGTACCTTTGGTTTATCAGTCTGACAATCAAATTGTCTCCCGATTTGATTTCCCACCTTAGCCTCTCCGTTTAACAAAAATAATCAATTCCCTTCTTTTAATAAATATTTATTGAAGATCAAATCTATAAATGATACTGGCTAAATATACATTTGGGGCTTTGTGATATGTAGAACTTAGTTTTGACTAAGGGAAATTCTGCTGTCTAGATTATTACTCTTATCTAGTGATATACTTTCCTAATAAACTGCAGGCTTAATTTATTGTTGTAAAAATTTTTGAGCACTTCAAAGTATAATGAAGGTAATAGAATGTTAATTTATTTTGAAACTATGAGGTTTTACTATGTAGAACTATTATTTGAATATTATTAACCTAACACCAGTTACTGACACAAAAATAAAGAAAAATGAGCTAAATTTATATTGTTCTAACAACTCATGATTTTAAAAAAATCCCTATATTCTTAATATCATGCTTTCTTGCAATTTTCCTTTTCTAGACAAATCTAACTACTCTCACAGCAGAATTTGTTCTTTACTAAGAGAAATAACTTGCAGAAATTGATTAAACTTATTAAACTAGCAATCTTATATAAATACTTGAAGTCACCACAGATGGATCATTTTTGTCATGTCTCTTATTTTTAATGTATTTCCCTGATTCTCTCTAGAAATATTGTTTTTACTGTACAACTAACACAAATTCATTCCACTATGCATGAATTCTGCCATTAGCCCATATTGTAAGTTTTCGAGAACATCCAGAACTTGAATTTAGTTCAAAGAAAATACCAGAAAAACTGGATATCCAGAGAATAAATGCTTTCTTGAGAGTACAAAAATTTTCCATCAGCCCTATTGATAGATGAGGCTTAGGCATAAGGGAAGGCAGGAATCACAAGAATTTTGCTGATAAAGGTGCAAATGATGACATTGTCGCCTTATGGAATTAGTTGCACAAAACCAACAGACTGATATTGAAGAAATGAATAGATAGCATCTTAAAATAGGTAATTTTTTATATGTCATAATTTTTCTGCTTCAGTCTTTAATAGAAAATTTAAGAAATAAAAACTTGGTGGTGGAGATTTGGGGTGATTTGGCCATACCCTGCTTCTGGGTTTACTCCTGCTTCTGCACTCAGGAATTACTCCTGCTCAGGTGCCCTATGGGATGCTGAGGATTGAACCCAGGTGCGTGGCAAAAAAAGGCAAATGCCCTATTTGCTGTACTATGGCTCAGGCCCCTGGAAAGAAAGACTTTTTAAAAAAAATTTTTTTTATTAGTGAGACATATGAGGTACAGTTGTAGACTTACAAATTTTTGTGCTTGGGTTTCAATTATACAATGATCAAACGCCCATCCCTCCACCAGTGCCCATTTCCCACCACCACGGATCCCAGTATCCCTCCCACCCCCCATCCCCCCTATCCCCCCCCTGCCTCTGTGGCAGGGCATTCCCTTTTGTTCTCTCTCTCTTATTGGGTGTTGTGGTTTGCAAAAGAGGCAATGGGTGACAATAATGTTTGGTCTATAGTCTACTTTCAGCATGCTAGGAAAGAAAGACTTTTAAGAAAGAAAAATTGGGGACAGAGAGGAAGCTCTGTGAGTTGAGCTCGTGCGTTGCAGTTGGGCAAGAGTAGGATTTATTCCCTAATCTCATGGCTCCAAAAGGACCCGAGGACTCCTGAGCACAATCACCCCCACCCAGTTGTGGTCCCCATTAACCAAAGCAAAATGTAACTGAGGATATGCTAGATTGTTAGATTTCTTACAGGCAGGGAGTTAGTGAAAAGTGAGAATAGCACCAAAAAACTCATTTTGTTCATCTCTGACAATTAAATCTTCCTAAGAATGGACTGAATCCTCTTGTGATGACAACACAGGGGACACTTTTGGATTTATTTGTCCTCACTCCCAGACCAGAGTTGTTTTTTTGGTGGGCATTAAAGTGGGGGTAGGGGGGGTCCTGACTACATTCCAGTATAGAAATCAGTTTGAACAACTGAATTGTTCAAACTGGAGTCTGAATCATGGAACCTGTCATCCATAATCTCCCATAGAATACTGACAATACAGCAAACGAGTATAGCAATAACAACAACAAAAGAGACATTACACACTTTTCGATGGATTTTTATTTATAGCAACACTTTGCCCTTAGAATGGTAGACAATACTGACTTGCTGAATTAGATGACAGCAGGTATGATAAATTTCCGCCCCCCCATTTCCTAGCACACATCAGGTTTCAGGGCTTACATATCCAGTTGTGGTGTTTGCAGGATTGGGGTGAAACTCTTGGTACCATGCCTGTGGCACTCTACCACGGAGCTAACAGCGTTCCCATAAACTTTAAAACCAAAAAGACACCGTTAGCAGTGAGTTAAAAATACCTTCCGAAGTCCAGACGCTGTCACTGTGCTGTCAGAAGTGTCAAATTTTTAAGAGCTGGTATTCACAAAACTATTGATAGATGAGTCTTCGGCATACAACATCCCAACACCAATCCCACCACCAATGTTAAACTTCCCTCCACCCGAGTTCCCAGCCCCACCACTTAGAACCGCAACACTCACCGCCCCCCACCCCGCACCTGCCACCTTGACAGGAACATTTCAGAGATCTGTGCCTGCAGTTTTTAGATCTCAGGATCTGTGTGACCGAGTCTGTGCTTCGGCTCCACAGCAATACCCTTCTCCCACAAAACGTCATGTGCTCGGTGGGACACGGGCAGTCAGTCACAGGACTCCGGGTTCTGTAAGGATACTACCATCGGGGTAGCTGCGACTTTCTCAAAGGGGCGACACCCGTGATCTGAGACCCTCCCAATCAAGCAGACACCAGAAGACAAGTGTGTGTGTGTGTGTGTGTGTGTGTGTGTGTGTGTCTGTCGGGGGGGGGGGGGCGAGAGGCGAGCACCCCGGACTCAGAGGCGCTCGCGCAGTCGGGGGACCCCCAAGCAGACACCAGAAGACAAGTGTGTGTGTGTGTGTGTGTGTGTGTGTCTGGGGAGGGACCAGAGGCGAGCACCCCGGCACTCTCTGAGGCGACTGAGGCGCTCGCGCATTCGGGGGACACCCAAGCAGACACCAGAAGGCGTGTGTGTGTGTGTGTGTGTGTTGTGTGTGTGTCTGGGGGATGGGGGGGCGAGAGGCGAGGCGCTCCCGCAGTCGGGGGACCCCCAAGCAGACACCAGAAGTGTGTGTGTGTGTGTGTGTGTGTGTGTCTGGGGGGGGGGGCGAGAGGCGAGCACCCCGGACTCAGAGGCGCTCGCGCGGTCGGGGGACACCCAAGCGGACACCAGAAGACAAGTGTGTGTGTGTGTGTGTGTGTGTGTGTGTGTGTGTGTGTCTGGTGGGGGGGACGAGAGGCGAGCACCCCGGCACTCTCTGAGGCGACTCAGAGGCGCTCGCGCATTCGGGGGACACCCAAGCAGACACCAGAAGGCGTGTGTGTGTGTGTGTGTGTGTTGTGTGTGTGTCTGGGGGATGGGGGGGCGAGAGGCGAGGCGCTCGCGCAGTCAGGGGACCCCCAAGCGGACACCAGAAGACAAGTGTGTGTGTGTGTGTGTGTGTTGTGTGTGTGTGTGTGTCTGGTGGGGGGGGGGGCGAGAGGCGAGCACCCCGGACTCAGAGGCGCTCGCGCAGTCGGGGGACCCCCAAGCGGACACCAGAAGACAAGTGTGTGTGTGTGTGTGTGTTGTGTGTGTGTCTGGGGGATGGGGGGGCGAGAGGCGAGGCGCTCGCGCAGTCGGGGGACACCCGGGGTGCAGCTGTTTCTTCCGGCGCCCGCGGGGCCGAAAAGCAGCGGGGAGCAGCCCCCGGCGGCCACCTCTCCCCGCGCCCCGCGCGCCCCCCACCCGCAGCGCGCCCGGCCCGGGCTGCGGAGAGGCGCCCTCTGGCGCGGCGCGCCTCTGCCGCCACTTCTCGCGAGGTTTCGGCGCCCCCCCCCCCGCTCCCCCCGTCCCCACGGCTCCCCCCTCCCCCCTTCCCGCCCCCCCCCCCCCGCCCCGGGAGCGCGGGCGCCGGCAGCTCCCGCTATGGCTGCGCTGCGGAGGCTCCTGTGGCCGCCGCCTCGGCTCCCCGGCCCCGGGCCGTGGGGGCGGCCCGCGGGGGTAGCCCCGGCGGGCCCGGGCCGGCCCTTCTCCTGCCGGGAGGACGAGGAGGGCGCCGGGGCGGCGGCGGGCTGGAGGCGGCGGCGGCGCTGGGGGGAGCTGAGCATCGCGGCGGCCGCCGGCGGGAGTCTGGTGGGCCTCCTGTGCTACCACCTGTACGGCGACCCCCGGGCGGACCCCGCGAGGGCGCCGGCCCCGGGGCGCGCCGGCGAGCGCGCGGCGGCCGAGCCCGAAGACCCGCCCCGCGGCCGGGGGCTGCTTCCCATCCCGGTGGCGGCTGCCAAGGAAACGGTAGGTCCGAGTGCGCGTGCGCGCGCCGGGGCCTCCCGCAGGTGACGCCCGAGGGGAGGGCCGCCAGGTGCAGCACCTGAGCGCCGGGAGCGCCTCCCCACGGCGGTGCTCGGCGTTCCGGGGCCACGGGGCACCCCGCCGTGCCAGCCGTCTTTGCGGCGGTGGGTGCCGACCCCTGTTAAGTCAGAGCTGAACCTCCTAGGCCTGAGAGTGCCGGGTTCCCTCTGCCCCTGGGTGTGCAGATGACGCCGAAGATGCTGTCAGTGATGCATCCGGGCGTTGGGGGCTGCTACAGCTACCGCCTGTCAACCAGAACCCCAAAGCAAAAAACACAACAGCAACAACAGTTCAGCCGAGTCCAGGGTATGACTCGCCCAAAGTGGAAGGCTGCATGCATGTCTGAGACCAGGGGATCTCCAGCATGGGCTGCAGGAGAGCAAACGAGAGAACCAAGGTTGAGTTTTTGAAGCTGCAGTTCGAGGGCTTAGAATTAAGCACGTTCCGCTGTACGGAAGTCTCAAGAGGGGAAGTGTGGATATTATGTAATTTCTAGCCAGGGCAGAAGGAGTGCAAATGTCACCAAATTGGAAAAGAAATTATATTATATATATATATATATATATATATATAATTCCCCACCGTAATTCCACCCTATAACAGCAAAAATCTCTTAAGGAAACGTATTACAAGTTGTAGCGCTTAGTACAATCTACTAGCCTCTACTAGCTGGGGCATTTGCCTTAGACGTGCCTGACCTGGTTCAAGCCCCAGCACCGATTGTGATCCCTGAGACCTACCAGAAGTGATCCCTGCAGAGCCAGAAGTAAGCCCCGAGCACCGCCAGATGTTGCCCAGAACCCAAAAAGGAAAAAGAAAAACGACCGGGAATGGGAACTAGTAGCACCAAGGGCGTGTGTGCTTCTCTCGGTGCAGGGGCCAAGTCTGATCTCCAGCACTTTGGGGAGAGAGAGGTCCCTGAGCAGAGCCAGGTGTGCCTCCCTACCCCACCCCTATGACAACGAAACTGAAGGAGCGATTGGACAGCTCCTGGTGAAAGCTGTGAATGTAGCCAGCTTCTACAGAGCAACGTCAAATGGAATTGTTCAGGTGTGGTTATGTGGCTGATAAGGCAAGGTCTTGAAAAGTGTGTAAGTCAAGGGTGAGTGAAGGGACACAGGTTTCTGCTTATCAGCATGTTTAAGAGGCATATATATGGCCAGGAAATCACCCAGAGAAATTGTGCAAGAGCAGCAGAATGGGCAGGGTTTAGAGAACAGTTTAAAAAACCGCACTGCAGTTCTGTTTTTAACCACCCCACCTCACTGCCGGTGGGAGGGGATAAGGTTGATCCTGCACCAAGGATCATGCCTGGCAGTGCTCAGAGACCTTGGTGTTGGGGATCCAACTGGGTCTAGCACATACAAAACAAATGCCATGCCCTCTGTACTTCCTCTCTGGCATTAATGAAATTTAATAAACTTTAATGAAATTACATGCCATTTATTCTTTGTCTTCATGTAATGCCTTAGTTATTTTGGTGGAGGTACCGTTTAGTTCCAAGAAGTCAACTTCATGGTCCTTCAGGTTGCCCTTCATGGAGAATTACGGGAGTAAATGAGACGATCATTTCAGCAGATTGGTATCCATGTAGGGAACATTAAGTAAATTTATTTTAAAGAACTTCTTAATTTTAGTCATTTAACTATCAGTTAGTTTACTATTGCTCATGACCATTTCTTTTCCTTATTTTAGGTGTCAGATCATAGTATTATCCATTAAAGTTGTATCTTACGTTCCCCTGGTTACAGTCATTCATTTTGGTTGTCAAAAACTTTTTTTTTTGCTTTTTGGGAGACACCCAGCGAGGCTCAGGTGTTACTCCTGGCTCTGCACTCAGGAATTAACTCCTGGTGGTGCTTGGAGGACCATATGGAATGCCAGGGATCGAAAGGGATCGAACCCAGGTCAACTGGTGCAAGGCAAACACCCTATCCACTATACTATTACTCTGGCCCAAAACGTTTGCTTTAGGCATTTTCCTCACTGAAAATGTTAAGCCTCTTTTATTCACAGTGTTTGAAAATTCATAAACACATATTTTAGTACAGGCATTTTATTATTTTTTGTTCCAGATATTTGTAGACCCTTTCAGGATGAGAATTTTGTCCAAACATTCTGTATCTATTTCATAATTGCTTTGGAGTATTTTTTCACATGTCTATGGTTTTTTCCTTTTTATTCAGTTTTCATTTAGGCACTGTAATTTTCAGTGCTGCTAATAAGAGTTTTCGGGCATACAGTCTTCCTATACCCACCACCAGAAGAATCTCAGTGTCCCTCTGCTAATGTCTCAATATTCCATCTCACGTCTATCCCTTCCCTTTGCAGATTCTTTCTATAATCTGTTATGTTGTTATTTTCTTTCTCTCTCTTTTTTTAATTTGCTTTTTGGGCCACATGAAGCAATGCTGAGGGCTGACTCCTGACTCTGCACTCCGGGCTCAACTCCTGGTGGGCTTGGGGACCATCCAGATTGCCAGGGATTGAACCCCAGTCTGCTAGATGCAAGGCAACCACCCTAATTGCTGTACTATATCTCTCTGGCCCAATTTCTTACCTATGTTTATGAGCCACTCAAAAAGCTTTATTTTTCATGTGGTTTTAAGGGAATTCCATAGAAAGGCACCCAAATTGTATTATTTCCTTATTCTATAGCTCAATCTCAATTGAGCTCCACCAAAGAACGGGAGCAGTGGAAGGAGAAGTCACCTGGATGCAGGCACACATGCGTATGTGTGAGCTGGAGGAGTAGCCAGTGATGGACTTTCCTGCTTTATTTAAGCCTCTAATTTCAGCTCCACAACTTATTGTTTCAGCAGCGTCTTTTTTCCTATTGCTTTAGGCTTCCCAGGGCCTGTATAGTAATCAATTAATTAACAGATTAACTAATTTCTATTAAGTCTTTTCCTCTACTAGAACCAGGTAGTGTCTTTTTCTTGTGTCAGTTTTTCCTTGATCCCTTCAATTTTATAAAACTTTGAGGAATTCTCTAGAATGCTTTGGTTTGGTTACTTCTTTCTCTTTATTATATCTTGAAAGTTATACCTTCAAAATTTTATTGTGATTTTAATTTGGGGGGAGGAGAAATTGAAAGAAACTTATGGACATGATCTTGACTTCACAGTGGACTGAGCACATGCTTTCTCAGAGGCCCAGGATTCAGCAGCCAGCACCACATGGTCCCTGAGGTGTAGACCAAAAGTAAAAAAGAAAAAAGAAAGAACCTTGCGGTGTTTGGTTATAGTTTTTCAGAAATACTTGTTCTTGTTGTTGGCTTAGTGAATTTTGGTTATATCTTTACTTTTATACATTGAAATACTGTGGTTTATTCTGCTTTTTCAGTGGTTTTCTTATTGATTGTTTATTGGTGGGGAGAGGGGGAGACCTATGCATTTGGTTATGTCCATGTCTTAACATTTTTCTCCTTTAATGGGGATTTCTGGGAATTGAACCCAAGTTCCCCTATATGTAGTACATATCCTGGACCTGGACCTCTGGGACACATCCCAACATATTGCATTTTCTTAACTGTTAATATATCGCATCCATTACTTCTAATTTCCCTCCCATCTGTCTATGTTGAAGGATAGAATTGGACTTTAAATTAAATGAAATCAGGGTAGTAGATATGCATGACGCACACCTGGAACATATACAGTTATAATGCACTAGTGCTTTAGTTGAAAAGAGAAAAGAATAGCAATAGAAATATTTAAAATCTCTCTTGCTGCTTCATTTATTGTGCTTATTTGCTTTTCCTGAGATAAGAAAAATATTTTGATGTTTTCAACTACAACAGGAACCCAGATTTTATGAATTATTTAACAACATATTATACTGATCATCATACTAGCCTATAAATTATACTGTCCATGTTCTGAGGATAATTTAATTAATGGGATAAAACATCTATCGTTCTGTGACCATAGCCTTCAAAATTGTAGTTTTAAAGACATTGCTTCTGAACTTGCTCCAGGCCTCCCCTAACTATAGATTTCTTAAAACATTCCTTCTTATCCTGTGTGCCCCCTGTGATGACTTTTGCAATTATTTATTATTGTCTATCTGGTTTATTTTAGCCCTTTAAGGAGATGAATTACATTGGTCTTGATCACTTTTATACTTTCATGGCTGACCCTGTCCTTAGCCCTAGTAGTTGAATAAATATGCCCATGGCAAATATTTGCATGGGATATACACATGGAAAAGGCACAACAGTATTCTGTGGGAACTAATAGTTTAATGGTTGGTTTAGTTAAAGTAGTTATTTATAGCATTTGAATTGGGAAAACTTCAGTCAAGGTCAAAATTCCACGCTTTGGGAGAGCAAAGCACATGACTATATTTACTTTAATTGTGTAAGTTTGGCTTGCCAAAAAAAAGTTTTTGTAAACATGACATTAAACCTTATTAATATTAATATGAAACGTTGGCAAGAGTCTGTTTAAAAGTTTATGGTTTTAGCCTTAAAGCACTTTTATTAGTGTGAAAAAAATTTGTTCCAGAGTTATCTTTTTGTTTCAAGTCCAGAATTTTATAATCCGGATTGCTCAATACACTTTTAACAAAACATTTTACTTTTATACAGATCACATGATCTATTTTATGATGTATTCATGTTAAGCAGCTTCAGGCAACTCAATTAAGTTGTGTACTCAACTGAATGAGAGAACAATGTTTGTATTTAAAAAATATTTCAGTAATGATTGTCAGTGATCATGTGTTCTTAATCTATATGTAGGCTATAATATTTTTATTTCTTTAACTATAGGTTCTTTCACTTTAAATCTTTTCCAGCCTCTTTATAAGCTAGCCTATTTTGACGTGCAGTTATGATATATTTTCTATAAATATTGAAGAATTTATGAAATTGTGTAAATGTAGTAAATTCCTAATAATTTATATAGCAAGTGAAGTCTCTTAAATGGGAAGCTGAAGA
Source organism: Sorex fumeus (assembly GCF_029834395.1). NCBI lineage: Eukaryota > Metazoa > Chordata > Mammalia > Eulipotyphla > Soricidae > Sorex > Sorex fumeus. The sequence continues at coordinate 9,575,502 of NW_026606081.1, read as the reverse complement.
CAGGTTAATTCTGTGTGAAAACTATTGTGTAGGAAGGTAGTTTAGCTTTTCTTTCTTTTAGTTTCCTGAATTACCCTATAACAGATACATCCACCAAATTCAATCTGCATTTATTTAGTTGTCTATTGTTCAGTGTAACAGATTCACACACAGTGTTGAGAATAGACTTTTTTCTTCAGTAAATCACAGAATAACGTTTGGATGAATGGTGTGTGTGTATGGGGGGGGGTTCCTTATGGTGAGTTCTACCAAACTTGAAGTTGTGGAACTGTGTGCATCTCTTGTCTGGGTTGCTACATTTTCTGAAGTTCTAAAAATTCAAACATGCAGATGAAATCAGGATATAAAACTATTATGATTTTGAATTTAAATTAATAAAATAGTCTCATCTGAAACTCTCAAGTTTGGAAATTGTCAAGTTCATTGAGTCTTTTTTTTCCCTCTTGTCCTATGGAATCTCCACTTTAAAGAATATGTATATTTCTTTGTTTAAAATAAAAAATAACATAGCTTCCAAGTTGACTCACATTATCAACTAATTCTGCCTATATAATTTTTGAGTGGAATTGAGTACTAAGTAAAATGTAGCTGCCTATGTATTTGTGCAACAGATAATTTATCTTTAATTATTGAGATACTGATTCCATTTTATACCTAGAAACCAAAGAGGACATTTGGTATCATTAAAAGATTTTATTAACCCCCAAAATTTGAAACTTCTTTGAGTTTTATTTATCCCCCATTTTATAGCACACAAATCTTATAGCTTTTAAACTTTTAATAAGTCCTTATTTAATGACCTAATAAATTTTAAATCTGTAAATAGGCTATAATTTTTTTTATTACACCTCTTGAAATCTTGTATTTAGAAAATCATCTTTTTCAGAAAATTTTTAATTTGGCTTTAACGACTAAGAAATACCTAACCACTTACGCACTTACCTAAAGGTTAAAATAATTATTATTTCATTTTCTTGATTGGACACTGGGTCATAGTATTAGTGATATAAACAATATATGCAAATTTAATTGCTAATTATAATTTTATGACAACAGCAGAGTTCATGTACATTTGTTTTTCTCTTTAAACATATGGAAAAAGCAGATTTATCCTTTTTGGAGTTACTTGACTTTCAATATTAAGTGCTTTGATTTTTTTAAGTTTGAGAGAGTTTTACTTGTAAAACTATATATTTAATTCTTGACAGCTTGGTTCCCATACAATTTTTACAATGAAATAATTACAATGAAATTATTTCTATGATGATATGATCCATTAAGTCTGTCCCTCTCTACTCTGTTATTTAAATGGTAAGCATTATGTTAATGGCCCTTAATATGCTGACAAGTATTAGGTTTTCTGATCTTGGTGCAACAGAAAAACAAGTATTCACCAAAAAAGCATTAAGGTAAATCATGTTAGGGTAAATGATTCTATTTAAATGATATATTTTTTTTAAATTTCTGTGTCAAAAAGTATCTTTCAGTGGCTGGAGAGATGCTATAGGAGGTAAAGGACTTGCCTTGCACATTTCTGACCTGGTTCGAATTCTGAGACTACAGATGTTCCCGTGAGCTCTGCCAGGAGTGAGATTCCTAAGCATAGAAGCGATAGTAAGCCCTGAGCACAATGGGTGTGGCCCCCAAATCAAAATAAAACAAAAACAATTCTTTCAGTTTCCTAGTTAAAATCAAGATTTCTATCTTGCTTCCTATCTGGACAAGATAAACATGTCCATCTGCCCGATCTATATTTTCATTCAAACCCTTTACTAAAGGAAAATATAAGTATAGTGGGCACTAGGAATTTAATAGATAAAAAGAAAATTTATATCCTCTTGCAGTTTACAATCTAGTGTAGCTGGATTGTGTTAGACTGTGGTTAAATACAATATGGCATATAATAGGAAGAATAGAATGTGCCACAGAATCACTCAAGAAGGACATACCATCCAGTTTGGAGACCTGAAATGTGACTTCCTGGAAGAGGTACTGTCTGAACTGAAGTTTGAAAGATGAGTATAAGTTGCTAGATAAAAAGGGACATAGGGAGAGGTCATTTTGTATCTCCTTCTCATTTTGACTGACTTTACTCAGCGTGATATTCTCTAGTTCCAATCATGTTGTTGCAAATTGTATGATTTTATTCTTTCTAGAGATGCATAGTATTTCTTTGTGTATAAATACCACACTGTTGATCCATTCATCTGTAGTCAGACATATTGTACTAAGTGTACCATATGCCTAACTATGAACATAGATGTGCATATATCATTTCAAATTGTGTTTGTGTTTTGGAGATAGATGCAAGAAGTGGTTTTGCTGAATCATATTCCTATTTTTTAAATTTTTTAAAATTAAATCACTATGAGGTAAACAATTATAAAGTTGTCCACGATTTGGTTTTAGTCATACAATGTTCCAACACCCATCTCTTCCCACCACCAATGTCCCCAGTTTCCCTCCTTCCAACCTTCCATCCCCAGTCTGCCTCTATGGCGTACACTTCTTTTCTGTCTTTCTTCCCTTTCTCTCTCTATCCTTTTGGTCGTTACGGTTTGTGGTACAGGTATTGTGAGTTTATTCACGTATATCCCTTTATCTACTTTCAGCACTGAATTCTGGAAATGATCCACTGTCACTGTCACTGTCCTCCCGTTGTTCTTCGATTTGCTCAAGCGGGCCAAGTAACGTCTCCATTGTGACAAGTGTTACTGTGTTTGGCATACCGAATACGCCACAGGTAGCTTGTCAGGCTTTGCCGTATGGGCCAGAAACTCTAGGTAGCATCCCAGGCTCTCTAAGAGTGGCGAAGGAATTGAACTTGGGTCGGCCATATTGGCTGCTTGCAAGGCAAATGCCTTACCCGCTGTGCTATTGCTTCAGCCCGGAAATGATCCAGAGTGATAATTTTCAACTGTCATTATCATAGTGGACCCTTCTCTGTCCTAACTGCCCCCACCCCCTTTCCCCAACTTGTGACATGCTTCCATTTGTGGGTCAGTCCTCCTCGCCCTCATTTCTATTGTCAATGGGTAATAGTCTCATGGTGTATTTTTTTTATATTCCACAGATGAATGCAATCATTCTATGTCTACCCCTCTCCTTCTGACTCATTTAACTCAGTATGATAACTCACTCACTTAACTCCATAACCATCCATATATAAGCAAATTTCATGACTTCATTTTCCTAACAGCTTCATAGTATTCCACTGTGTAGATGTACCATAGTTCTGTTTTTTGGCACTCGGGCTGTTTTCAGATTCTGACTATTATGAATAGTGTTGCGGATGGCATTTCTGCTGGTTTTTGGACCCCCAGAGTTTATTTCCAGAAGTAGTATTGCTGGGTTGTGTGGAAGCTTAATTTGTAGCTTTCTGAGAGATGTCCATATTTATAGCTTTCTGAGGAATGCCCAAAAAGGCTGGAGTAGTCAGCATTTCTACTAACAATGAAGGAGAGTCCCTTGCTTCCTGCATCCGTGCTAGCACTGTTCTTTTTTGATGTGTGTCAGTCCCTGGTGTGAGATGATATTTCATTGTTGTCTTGATTTACATCTCTCTGATGGTTAGTGATGTAGAGCATTGTCTTATGTGCATTTTGTCCATTTGTATTTCTTTTTGAGGAATTTTCTGTTTATTTCTTCTCTACATTTTTTGATTGGGTTGGATGTCTTTTTTTGGTAAAGTTCTACCAGTGCCTTATATATCTTTGATATTAACCCCTCATCAAATGTGCATTGGTCACTAATATTTCTTATTCTGTGGGCTGTCTTTGTATCTTGGTCACTGTTTCTTTTGAGGTGCAGAAGCTTCTTTGTTTACTGGAGTCCCATTTGTTTATCTTTGCTTCCACTTTCTTGGTCAATGCTGATTCATCTTTGAAGATGCTTTAGCGTCACTGTCATGGAAGGTTTTGCCTATGTTTTTCTCCATGAACCTTATGGATTCAGACAAATAAGGATTACAGATGGACGTTAAAGCATAATGTAAGAGTTTAATTGTAAATAACAGAGGGACATCTTTTGCAGTGTGATATAAGGAGGTGATGAGAGAAATTAGAGAATACGTTTGTAGTGTGTGTGGTTAAATGAATTCTTTCCTTATCGCTTCTAGTTTCTCTTTAAAGTAAGAGATATTGCCTTCTTCTGAGAACAGAAATTGGTGAAGTAAACTGATGCAGATATGGGATAGTGGAAGATCAAGAAAAGCCACTTTAAAAAATAACCTAAGAATAACCTTTAAAAATCTAAAAAAATAATCTAAATCTTATACTTGACTCCATATCTCATACATTCAAGGGTTAGTAGGAGTTTTTAAATAATAAAATGTGTTGGGGTGGTTCTGTCACCGTAAAAATCCCTGTCTCTGTGTTCAGGGCTCACCCTTGGGAATGCTTTGTCCCCAAAAGCCTTGTTGGGAATCAAACTGAGGGTGGCCAGTGTAAGGCAAGCACTTGACTAGTTCCTGTCTCTCTCGCGCATAAAATGAATTTTTAAGTTCTTGAAATGTAGTTTTTCAGTTATTTGTATATTGTTACAGTGTTTGTTCATCAATCCTACCTTGTTTATGTTATTCCTTTTTTTTCCTGTTGTATGACTATTATCTTTTATTTTATTTTTTATGTAGGAGAACTGCTATTTATTCAGCCACTGATTAGCTGATTGAATTGTGCGTAAACTCCACCTTACTTTTTTTTTCATTTTTTATAATTTTATTTATTGAATCACCGTGAGAGCAGTTACAAAGCTTTTGGGTCTAAGTCTCGGTCATACAATGAAACCGTACCTTCACCAGTGCCCATTATCCACCACCAAAAACCCCAGTATACCCGCATCCCACACCCTCCCCCTACCTGTGGGGCAGATGATTTCCACATTACTCTCTCTCTACTTTGATCACATTCAATATTTCGACACCAGACCCACCATTATTATTTGAGATTTTACCCCAACACTCTGATCTGCTGAAAATGCAACAATAGACAATTTGTGTTCTAGTGTTGGTTATGAATAACATATGATGTCGTGTGGGTGCAATAGGGCCATGTGATTTTGAAATTCCAAAATTTTAACACTTAAATCTGGAGGAATTTCTGCCAAAAGCCACTGGGTTTTGAGATTTGTTTCTGAGTTTCTGGGATCATGGTCGTTGAGCAGCTTGATCAGGAGCCAGAGAGGCCGTTCATGGGCGATGACTTGGGGTCTCCTTGGGGTGGGGAGGACAGGCCTGGCTCCCCCTCCATCCCATGAGGCCCAACAAGTTTCGTCAGTGCGGGCCCAAGGCTGACTGTCCAATGGCCTCTGGAGGATGATGGCCACTGAGCCGCGAGGCGGAAGCAGCCAGAGGGATAGCACCCTTTCCCCCTTGGGGTGGCCCGGCGACAATAACCTACTGTATGGTCCAGACGCATTTCTGCCAAAAACCACTGGGTTTCGAGATTTGTTTCAGAGTCTCTGGGATCATGGCCGTTAAGCAGCTTGATCAGGAGCCAGAGAGGCTGTTCATGGGCGATGACTTGGGGTCTCGTTGGAGTGGGGAGGACAGGACCAGCTTCACCCCCATCCCGTGAGGCCCTGTGTGTCTCATCACTGAGGGCTCAAACCTGACTGTCCAGTGGCCTCTGAAGGACGGCGGCCACTGGGCCACCGTGGGGAACAGGTCAAGGCACGAAACCTATTCCCACTTGGCTTGGCCCAGCACCAGTAACCTACTGCAGGGACCAGATGCATTTCTGCCAAAAGCCACTGGGTTTCGAGATTTGTTTCTGTGTGTCTGGGATCATGGCCATTAAGCAGTTCAATCAGGGACCAGAGAGTCCATGTCTCCAATTATATAGCTGAGCCAGAGTTGGTTTGTGGGTGTGTTTCTCACATACCTAACTTTTGGCCATTTACTTTCTTGGTAAACTTTGCCCCAAGTTTTTGGGGTCTGGCCAAAGGCACAGTAGCAATTTTGGGGTATCTGGAAGTCTGAAGGCGCCATCAAGCTGCTGATGCACTCACCTTACAGGTACAGATTGAGCTACTGGCAGCACCATACCCCCTATATTATTCCTTTTTTTTTTGATCCATAAACCTTAGTAATATATAATTTGAACTTTCTTTTTTTCACAATTTTTATTGAAGTACTGGAATTTATAATACTGTCAATTATGCTTTTCATACATATGTGATTCCAATGCTATAGTTAACACTAGAGTACCAATGTACCGGGGCTCTTTCTAGTCAGCCCCCTTCCCATGTAAGCTCATTATTTGGGGGTGGGGGGTGAGGGAAGAGACACATCCAGCCTGTGCTCAGGAATCACTCTTGGAAGGCTCAGGTGACCATATTAGGTACTAGGGATTGAACCCTGGTCAGCTGCTTGCAAGGCAAGCCCCTACCTACTGTACCATCTCTGTGGCCCGTTAAACTCAAGCTTTAGAAACTAAAGTCTCCAGTTCCAATGGCTGGCCATTTGCTGTTCCCTTACTATGTTTCTTTATATACCTCATGAGAGTTATCTTTAAAAACATATATATTATGGATGTGGTGACACCTACACACTGTCACTGTCCTCCCATTGTTCATCAGTTTGCTCAAGCAGGCCCAGTACCGCCTCCATTTTGAGTCTTGTTGTTATTTTGTTTGGCATATCAGATACGTCACGGGTAGCTTGCCAGGCTCTGCCGTGCAGGCGAGATACTCTCGTAGCTTGCTGGGCTCTTTGAGAGGGGCAGAGGAATCAAGCCCGGCTCGGCCAGGCTGGCTGCGCTCAAGGCAAAGGCCCTACTGCTGTGCTATCACTCCAGTCATACACACATGTAAATATGCCACACCTACACACATATAAATAAAATTTAAAAAACTGAACTTCAGAAATTCCTCAAAACTGTAAATCAGTAATAAATTGATAATGTTTTTTCAAGAACTATTTTTCTCTGTATGTAATATATTTATATACCTATAAGGACATATAAATTTAAAAAGTGTGAAAAATTCTATTCTACTTAGAGAACTCATAGCCCTCCCTCCCTCCCTCCCTTCCCCTTCCTTCCTTCCTCCCTCCCTCCCTCCCTCCCTCCCTCCCTCCCTTCCTTCCTTCCTTCCTTCCTTCCTTCCTTCCTTCCTTCCTTCCTTCCCTTCTTCCCTCCCTCACTCTCTCTCACCCATCCTCCCTCCCTCCCTCCCTCCCTCCTTCCCTCCCTCCCAATCCTCCTTCCTTCTCTCCCTCCCTCCCTCTCTTTTTCTCTTCCTTCCTTTTTCTGTTTTGGGGCCACACCTGGCTCTGTTCAGGGCTTACTCCTACTTCTGCACTAAGGGATCACTCTTCGTGGGGTTTGGGGAACCCTATGGGGTCCCAGAGATAAAAAAGCACTTGCAGTGGAAGCACCCTACCCTTTGTACTATCTCTCCAACCCCTGGAGGAGTTTTAAATGTGACTTCATCTTTCCTAACAGCTGCGTAGTATTTCATTGTGTAGATGTACCAAAGTTTCCTTACCATCATCTGTTCTCAGGCACTCGGGTTGAAGTCATGAAATTTGCTTATAAGTGGATGGACATGAAAAGTATCATGCTATGTGAAATGAGTCAGAAAGAGAGGGGCAGACATAGAATGGCTGCACTCATTTATGGAATATAAAATAACATAATATGAGACTAACACTCAAGGACAGTAGCGACAAGGGTCAGGTACATTGCTTCAGATTGGAAGCTTGCCTCATGAGATGGGGGAGAAGGCAGCTGAGATAGAGAATGGATCACTAAGTCAATGATGGTTAGAAGGATCACTCAGGATGGAAGATATTTGCTGAAAGTCAAGGGCCAAACATGATGGCCCTTCATTATCTGTATTGCAAACCATAATGCCCATAAATAGAGAGAAAGAGGGAAATTGTCTGCCATAGAGGAAGGGGGAGAGGTGGGATGGGGCAAGAAGGATACTGGGAACATTGGTATGGGGGGGGGATAATGGGGAGATGATTGTGGAAAATATACACTGGTGGAGGGATGGGTGTTCAATCATTGTATGACTGAAACTCAAACATGAAAGCCTTTGTAACTATCTCATGGTGATTCAATAAAGGAAAAGACATGCAAATGATATAAAGTGAGAATGCACTGGCACACAAACACACACAAAAGACAAGGTGAACCTCTCAATGCTTTTCCAACTGTATGTAACATTCACTCATGGCACATACGATTGCCCTCTTCTAGATGAAGAAAGGTCTGTTTATTCCTAAACTGCTAAGGAATTTTATATTTTTAAGTAGTTAATGTTTCATTTATACATGTTTCTATATCCAGGTGATTTGGGTGTATCTATAGAGATTTTATTAATTTTATTAAAATTAATATAAATTAATTTTAAATGAATTAAATAAATAGAAAATTAATTAAATATAAAAGATTATAAAAAGGTTTTATAATATTTTACTTATTGATGTAGATACTTAGAGTTATCTAAAATATTTTCTAACATGAATTTGTTAGAATTTGTCTTTTTAGGACAAAACGCACTTTTATACTTTTATAGCCTTTCATATTATCTCTTAAATTTTTCTTATTTCTTCTCTCATTCAAATTGTGTAAGATTTTTCTATTTCATGTTCATTTTAATTTGAACTTTTTAACCCGTGACATAATTTTTAACACATAGGAAATGGTCCATAGTGATTTTCTTTTAGCTTAATCTTTATTTGGACAAATTCAAGTCCTAGGATATTTGGTCTTCACTTTTGTAATAGTTATGCTAAATAGTAAGAATTTGACTAAGTTAAGTTTTGTTCCAGCACACTTGAGATGGAGAAAAATGTCTTAAAATAGACCAGGTGCCAGTCTTTGAAATAGATCAGAGGGATAGTACAGCAGGTAAGGCACTTGACATGCATACAGCCAACGAGGGTTCTATCCCTGGCACCATATGTTGTTCCCCCCACCCCCCTGAAACACTGTAAGGAGTTATCCCTGAGTCATAGCCAGGAGTAAGCTATGAGCACAGCTTTGCGGGCCCCTAATACCTAAAAATATAGTGTGTGTGGGGGGGAGGAACTCTTCATTTGTCTGACATTGAAGATAAGAAACTAGTCATTTGTATACTAAGATGAATTTTATGTACTTTTTTCCCCTTTATCTTTTAAGTAATCATCCTTATTCTCTGATATATTGAAAGATGATATAAACTAATTAAAATGTAGTCTGAATTCAGTGCTTATTAAATTGTCTAGTATCATAAGTGCTTGCTTATTAGAGATTTTTCCAAGTTGGAAATATGAAATTTATGTTTTCTGCCTTGTTTGTTTACTAAGTTTCCTTGGATGCACCCATTCCTGGCAGGTAAAGATTTCTCCCTCACATGCTTTCTCACTTCCCTTACACTTTCACATTCTGCCTGTAATCTTTCTTCATTTTTTTTCACACCCAGTTCTACTTTAACACAGAATTTCTTCTTTCTCCTTAACAATAACAACAAAAACATTCATTTCTTATGACTTTTCTTACTTTATTTTATTACGTAGTACTAAAATTTCAAGTTGCTAAATCCCAGAGACCAGTTATTGTGTAAAGATTTCTAATATTTGTTTTAATCTTTGCATCTTGAGAAAGTTTGCCTGACCTGTAATCTTTATACTAACATTCCTATGAGTCATTAGTATAAGCAATTGAATTTTACCAACCAAAAAATTTTAGAACTAAGTTAGTTACTTTTCCTCTTTAGATAGAATGTGCTAATATGCACTCATTTGTGCGTATAAAAAACAAACAAACATAGTATGAGACTGTTACCCAAGGATAGTAAAAACAAGGGTCAAGAGAACTGGTCTATAGTTGGAAGTTGCCACAAGTGCAGGGGGAGAGGGCAGTTAGAATAGAGAAGGGACCAGTGTGACATTGATAGTTGGAAATGGTCCCTCTGGACAAGAACTAAGAACTGAGTACTGAAAGTAGGTTAAAAAAAATAATATATATATATATGATAACCTATAAGTACCTATATTGTGAACCATAATGCCCAAAAGGAAAAAGTCAGAGAGAGAGAGAGAGAAAGAGAGAAGAGAAGTAAAAGTAGGCTAGCATCGGGGGAGGGAAACTGGGGACATTGGTGATGGGGAAATGTACATTGGTGAAGGAACAGGTATTGGAACATTGTTTGATGAAACCCAATCATGAACAACTTTGTAACTGTGTATCTCATGGTGATTCAATTAAATAAAAAAGTGCTAGTTTTGATAAGGTGTATATGAAAAAATGACCCAGAGACTATAAAACCCAGCTCCAGGAAGAGAACAACGCAGAGTCTCCTGCCCCCGCGCCTGGCTGTCCTTGCTGGGGCCCCTTGGAGGGAGCGGGTTGAGTTTCCCTCCCCACCCCGACCAGGGCTCTGGCAGCCAAAAACCTCCAGAACCAGCCACCACCATGCTGAGACCACTCTCCACACGCATGAAGGTACCGGCAGAGGAACAAAGACATGTGGGTCCCGGGGCTGAGATCTCCAAGCTTGCTCGGATTGGGGCTGAGCACCCTCCACCCATATCCTCCAAATTCCAGTAGGCAGGGGTCACACCCACCAACTGGCCCCCTGTCACCGTGTAATCCCATCAACGGCCAAGACCCAGAGACTATAAAACCCAGCTCCTGAAAGCACGCGGCCACATTCGCGGCTGCGCAACATCTTATTATGACATCTTATTATCTCATTCCTACTTTGGACAAACTGGCAGGCTACCGAATGTAACCTGCTCACATGGCAGAGTCTGGCAAACTCCCCGTGGCGTACCGAATATGCCAAATACCAGTAACAATGATGGGTCTCATTCTCCTAACTCAGAAAGAGCCTTGAATATGGCACTTTTTAAAAAATCTCAGGGCTAGGATGAAGGAGACGTTACTGGGGCCTGCTCAAGGCAGTTGATGAAAAACAGGATGGTTGTGATCGTGATTGTGAAAAAATGTTATACCAATTTTTAAAACTTTAGAGACACAAATGTTGTTTTGCTTTGTTTTATTTTGGGGCAATACCCACTGATCCTCAGGGCTTACCCCAGCTCTGTCTAGAAATCCTCGTGGCTGTGTTCAGGGATCATATGTGATGGTGGAGATCAAACCCAAGTTGGCCACATACAAAGAAATTGCCCTACCTGCTGTACTACTGTTCTAGCCCTAGAGACATAAATGTTTCAAACCAAACCATAACATTGTTAGCACTTTTGATTTTTCAAAATTACTTCGGATCATTTGTATATTTATTTTATTTTTATTTTTTGTTTTTTGTTACCAATTGATGGTGTTTAAGACCTCCTCCTGGCTCTGTTCAGGGATCACTCCTGGTAGTGATGAGGGAACCAAATGCTGTGCTAAGTCAAGGCCTTACCCACTGTAGTATCTCTCAGGCCCTTGATAAGATATTCTAAAAATTTTATCCAGAGATAAAACCCAAGTTAGGGAGAGACAAAAACACATATTAGACACAAAAAGAAATCTCTTAGTTTGAAAAAAGTTCATACATCTGTACTAGTCTAGAGCAAAATAGGCCAGCTGCAAATATTTGTTAAAACACATGACCTTTTTTTGGATTAAGTTTTGCGATAGTTCCCTGCCTTTACTTTCTTATGTGTCCATTTATAAGGACAAAGACCCTCTAAAAGAACTTGGGTTGTGTTATGTTTCATAAGCCTAGGTGATTAATTAGGAAATCCCAGTTTTTGAGATGTTGACAAGAACAAAAAAAAAATAAAGCCCAGTTTCACATTTTTTTTCTCATGCAGTTATAAAACACAGATACTAGACAGTGGCCTGTACAGAAGAGGTAAAAGGATGGAGATACATTATCTGACTGCAATTCTTAGACACTCATCAGCCTATTCCAATATTTTTTTTAATCTGTGACTTAATACTTAGTATGATTCATTTGACACACAAGAGTTCCTAGTGGCCCCTCCTGAATTTCACAGTATTTTGTCTTTCAGGACCTCTTTCTTATTATAACTGAAGAATCAAGACCTAAATGCTACACATGTAATAAGACAACCATGGGGAAAAAACAAAAACAAACTCCAAATCTTAAGATTCAGACAAACCAAATAATCACAACCCATAGCATAACAAATAGAACATAGGACATGGAAAGATTAAAAAATAAGGTCTCTCAAAGGACTGTGAATGAAAAGAACAAGCATGCAGTTCTTTGCTAAAGGTGTGCAGTCTTCGGGTGGGTAGGAGAACTCATGCAGCTTTCCTAGCTAAGTGACTCTCAGATCCCACTAGTATAGTGTCCGTCCCATTGCTTGTGTCTCTAGCAGTGTTTGCAGCCTGTGCTGTTCCAAAACCAGCCAAACCAGGTCATCTTCAGACTAATGGCTTCAGCCTTCCAAACCTCTCACCGGGTGATGAGGTATTTTTTTTTTTATCTGAGTGCTCCTTTTCAACATTGCAGAAGCAGCCACACACAGAATCAGTTCACAAGTTCTGGGTGAAACTCTACAACTGTTTCTACTCTATAAAAACCCTCACAGGTCGTCCTGTGTCCCACTGGGAAGGAGAGACCAGACAAGGGAAGGTAGTTTTAGGGTCTGTACCCATGGAAGTGGCCACATACGCATGGTTGATTAACTTTCCCACATATTTTTAGGCCTGTCGGGTGTGGTATGAAAGGCAGGTGTCTGACTTTATGCCAAAAGAAAGGGACAGTTCCCAGGATAAGAGTTGCCCTATAAGCCCAGAGTCTTTCCTGGAAATTTTCGAAAAGAAAATCAGCTCACTGCAGCTGAACTGTACTCCTAGCCAGGACACCAAACTAACTGGGAAGGTTATGGTTCCACTGGCGCTCTAGAGATATAGTTAGTCTAGAGATATAGTGACAACGAAAATCCTGGATACATATGTTGATCCAGTAGTTTCTGTTTGTGCATTAAGAGGACAAATACAAAGTGCTGTTATGAATTAAATATAAGAAATATTAAAAATTCATACATAACCAAATGATATTAGAATTTACCTTAAGTTAATTATAGTCATCAAAACTTTTTTCTACAAAACTGTATGTATCAGGATTCTTGCCATTTTCTGGCAGGTTATAGGGGAGTAGCACTGCATGTCTTTGGTCTTCTGCCCGCACCCCTCATCTAACAGTTTGTAACATCACTAAAGATATAAACTGTCCATGTATTGATCTTAAATAGATTGATAAAATTTTGAAGGATGTGGAGGAGTCAGGAGGAATGATCTGAATGTCAGATGTATAAGCTGAAGTTATTCTAATACTAGCCATATAATTTTTCTTTTTATGTAGGAGTACTGCTATTTATTCAGCCACTGATTAGCTGATTGAATTGGGCATAAAATCCACCTTACTTCTTTTTTTCATTTTTTATAATTTTATTTATTGAATCACCCTGAGAGCAGTTACAAAGCTTTTGGGTCTAAGTCTCAGTCATACAATGAAAGACCCATACCTTCACCAGTGCCCATTCTCCACCCCCAACAACCACAGTATATCCCCATTGCACACCCTTACCCTACCTGTGGGGCAGATGATTTCCACATAACTCTCTCTCTACTTTGATCACATTCAATATTTTGACACCAGACCCACCATTATTATTTGAGATTTTACCCCAACACTCAGATCTGCCGAAAAGGCAACAGTAGACAATTTGTTTCCTATTACTGGTTATGAATAACATATGATGCCGCGTGACTGCAGTAGTGGCTGTGCAATTTTGAAATTCCGGAATTTTAACAGTTAAATCTGGAGGGATTTCTGCCAAAACCTGCTGGGTTTCTAGATTTGCTCCTGAGTCTCTGGGATCATGGCCTTTAAGCAGCTTGATCAGGAGCCAGAGACCCCATTCATGGGCGGTGACTTGGGGTCTTGTTGGGACGGGGAGGAAAGGGCTGGCTCCACCCCTATCCCACGAGGTCTCATGTGTCTCGTCACTGAGGGCCCAAACCTGACTGTCCAGTGGCCTCTGGAGGATGGTGGCCACCAAGCCGACTAGGGGGAGCAGGCGGAGGGACAACACCCTTTCCCCCCTGGGGTGGTCTGGCGACAGTAACCTACTGCGGGGTCCAGACGCATTTCTGCCAAAAGCCACTGGGTTTCGAGATTAGTTTCTGAATCTCTTGGATCATGGCCATTTAGCAGCTTGATCAGGAGCCAGAGAGACCATTCGTGGGTGATGACTTGGGGTCTTGTTGGGGTGGGGAGGGAAGGACCGGCTCTACCCCCATCCCATGAGGCCCTGCGTGTCTTGTCACTGCAGGCCCTAACCTGACTTTCCAGTGGCCTCTGGAGGATGGTGACCACCGGGCCGCCAGGGGAAACAGGCCAAGGCACGAAACCTATTCCCACTTGGGTTGGCCCAACACCAGTAACCTACTTCAGGGACCAGATGCATTTCTGCCAAAAACCACTGGGTTTCGAGATTTGTTTCTGAGTGTCTGGGATCATGGCCATTAAGCAGTTCAATCAGGAACCAGAGAGCTATGCCTCCAATTATATAGCTGAGCTGGAGGTGGTTTGTGGGTGTGTTTCCCACATACCTAACTTTTGGCCATTTACTTTCTTGGTAAACTTTGCCCCAAGTTATGGGGGTCTGGCCAAAGGCACAGCAGGCCATATAATTTTTTTTTATTACAGCTAGAAATACTTCTCTCCCATATTGTGGTATCATGTTTTCTTTAAGAAATGTTTTTATAGGATCTTCAGAGGAAGTGGCAGTCAGAAAAAATATTGCCCAATTCAGATATCTACAGCTTGTGCTTTCTTAATTGCGAGAGAGAAGAGTGGATTCCTAGGAGCTTAATTTCTCTGGAAAAACAAAGAATGGAGGGCCTGAGGAACCTAACTTAGACGATTGGTGAAGCTACTATGTTGTACATACTGTTCTACTCCTGGAACAGAACATCCTAGTCCCAAAGTGATTTTCATCTTCGCATAGTTGTTTAGCTTATGTTTGGGGAAATGAGCACCTACCCATCCTCCCGCCCCTTCTGTCACCTTTACCTGAGGGAAACTTTAAGCCCATGATCTTTTTGTCCATTTCTAATAAGTGCTGCCCACACCAACAGCCTTAAGTGCAGAGATTAAAATGCTTCTGAGGGACTGGAGAGATTGTATGGCCAGTAGGGCAGTTGGCTGGCATGCAGCTGACCCAGGTTCAATCCCTAGCACCTCAGAACCCCATAAGCACCATCAGGAGTGATTCCTGAGCACAACAGCAGGAGTAAGAGAACTAGCCAGATGTGACCCCAAAACAAAGAGAAAATAAATTAATCATTTTCTCAAGTTTGTTTAATTCTTGGGAGTATGTTTAAGTCCAAATTCTGCTTCTCAAGGGTGAGGATATTATAAAGGAAAACATTTCATTTTTAGACTCAAACAGAAAGCTTCTCTGTGACTTTGAATATCATGTTAGTAGAATCCTTTTCTCCCTGCAATGTACTTTTCTCCAAAATAAATACCAGATTAAATTATATAATTATAATGCCCTCAATTTTTGCTTATTATAAAAACATATTATCTCTAGGACTCATCAACAAAACACAAAATATGGTTTCAAATACAATATTATTACTTAAGTTAGGCTAGTTTTTACTACCAAACAGACATACCCATTTTAGTGGATTAACCTAAGTTAAAAAAAAAAAATGGAGGGGCACACCCAGCAGTGCTCAGGGCTTACTATTGGCTTTGCACTCTGGGATCACGCTTGGCAGGCTCAGAGGACCATATGGATGGCAAGGTTTGAACCCCACGTCAGCTATGTGCAAGGCAGATGCCCTACCCACTATACTATCGTGGAGTTGATGAATTGAGAACGAATACATGTGGGAAGGTTTGTAGGCCATAGATGGAGGTGCAACAATACTTCCATCTCTTTTTATTTTCTAAGCTGGATCCTATAGATACACCCAAGTGTAAGAAATGCTGGGGAATTTACTCATATGCCTTGGAAAAATAATTATGCTATTTATGTAATTAATAAATTATCACTGTTTCGAACATCATGTCCTTGACTATTTCAGCTCTGGCGCTAAGAACTTACAATTCCTAGTTATAAATTTGAATCAAATATATGTGTATCATATGTATATATGTATATCACATGCAGCTTTATGTATATTTTATATTATATTGGGGTAATTCTCAGCTGTCTGCAAAAATAAATCTCACCATCCTACTGAAACCTGAAGAAGAATCTGCTTCCTTGCCCGGTTTTCTTGTATGCTTACTCTCCACTGCCCTGACCACCTACCTGACCTAGAGCCATTCTTTTAGCATTTTGATTTCCTTTTTTAAAAACTTGTATAATATGCTTCATTTTACTTAGTATTAAACCTTTTAACTTTACTACAGAGTGTCACCCCAAGGTCTACTAAATTCTTTCTTATGGTCACAGACTTATTCATTGATATGCCACAGTTTGCTTATATTTTGGTAGGAAATTTCATCTTTTCCGTTATTTCATAATTAGAAAAAGTGCTTCCATAAATACTCAGGATTCTATGTAGCACTGTAGCACTGTCCTCCTGTTGTTCATCAATTTGCTCGAGTGGGCCCAGTAATGCTAGAGATAGCTGTCATATTTTAATAGAAATTATCAAATTGTTCTTCAAAATGGTTATGCTATGATATACTCTGCCAGCAACTATTAAATGGTGGCCTTTCACTTAATATTATTACAATTAGTCAATTTGAGTTTTTAAAAAGTTATGGGGTTTTATTGTTTGTTTGTCTTGCTTTTTTATGGATTATACCCAGCAATGCTCCTGGCTCTGTACTCAGAAATTACTCCTGGCAGTACTTGGTGACTATATGGGATGCCCAGGATCAAACCCAGGGCAGCCGCATATGAGGCAAGTGCCATACCCACTGTACTCTCTCTCTGGCATCCTAAAAGTTCTGATTATTATAATTTTTCACTTCTCTGGTTACTAGTGAGATATTTTGTTATTGTGTAATGTTATTTATTTACAATATTTTAATTCTTATTTCTTGACTTCTATTACTTGTAAGAGTAGGGTCGGAGTGATATTACAGCCGATAGGATATTTGCTTTGCTTGCAGCTGACTGGGGTTCGATCCTGCACATCCCACATGATCTTCTGAGCACCTCCAGAAGTAATTTCTGAGTGCAGCGCCAGGAGTAACCCCTGAGCATCACCAAATGTGACCCAAAACAGCTAAAAAAGAAAGAAAAAAAGTTTTGTAAGATTATTTAATCCTGTCCCTAAGTTGTAGGTCATAGAAATATCTTTTCTCTCTACAGTCTTTTAGAAGTATATTTGCAGAACTGGAGAGAATAATACAAGGGTTAAGATGGTTGCCTTCCCAGCAACCAACACGGGTTTGATCCCTGGCACCATATATGGTCCCCCAAGCACTCAGGAGTGATTCTTGGTCAAAGAGGCAGGATTAAGCCCTGAGCACCCCAGGTTTTTCCTTCTCCCTCCCCAAAATGTATTTATGAATATAAACACATGTGCTATTTCATTTTTAACATAAATGTGACCATACTATACTCAACTAATCTTGACTTTTAATTTGTACCACATTGGTATATTATTATATGCACATATTTGGGTCTCTCATTCTTGTCTCATATTTGGAGATCCTTCCAAACTTTTTATACCATAATTTATGTTTATGTTGTTTGCTTTATTTGTTATTTTTCTTAGCTGGACTTAGCATTTTACTAAATTAATCTTCACATCATAGTTTTGCTTGACTTTTTTGACTTGACTATTGTTTCCTTCTGTATTCTTCTGATGTTATCCTTTTTTTTTGGTTCCAGACTCAAATTCATACTTAATTAATTTTAATTATTTTATTTATTCATTAATGCACGCATCCAACCCAGGTTCTATTCCTTCGCCCCTTTCGGAGAGCCCAGCAAACTACCGAGAGTATCTCACCCGCGGGACAGAGCCTGGCAAGCTCCCCACAGTGTATTCAATATGCCAAAAACAGTAACAACAAGTCTCACAATTTGTTACTGGTGCCTGCTCGAGCAAATCCATGAACACCTGGAGGACAATGCTACAGTGCTATTTTTGTTTGGGGGGTTATGCCCAGTGCTCTCAGGTCTTATTCCTAGCTCTGCATTCAGTGACCCCCTGGTGCACCACATGTGATATGGGAGCAGAAGACAAACTCTGCCCACTCAGTACTCTCTCTCCAGTTCATTTATTTTATATTCTTACTTTTCAAAAATTAAGTACATTTAAAGTTATGAATTACTGTGTGCTGTTAACTACTTTGACAAAATTGTTCCGTTTATTTGTAGCTCCCTAAGATCATTTATTTCAAGTTCTGGGGTCATATCTGGTATTGTTCAAGGCTTTTTCCTGCCTCTGCGTGCAAGAATCACTCCTAGTAGAGCTTGGGGGCCATATGGGGTGCTGGGAATCGAACCTGATCGGCTGGGAGCAAGTCACCTAACTTTCTCCTTGTACTTTCTTTCCAACCTCTCATTTGTCTTCAATAAGCTTGTAATCTCGATTTTTACTTCTTTAATTCAATATTTGTCTAGCTGTTTAATAGTGTACCTTAAATTTTCAAAAGTAAAATTTTTATGAGTCTTTTACTGTTTTTTTTTAGCCAAACTTAAAATATTGCTAAATTAACCTTTTTTTTCTACAGTTTTATGTGACATTTTTGACTTGACTATTGTTTCCTTCTGTTTTCTTCAGATATTATCCTTTCTTTGGTTCCAGAGTCAAATTTTTCCTATGAGGCAGTAAATAATATAGAATATTCAGCTATCAAAAGATGATAATACTGTAACACATAACTATACAAATGCTTCCAATGTAAAAAATAATATATATCTTCTTTCACCATAATCCCATTTTACAAAGAGATAAACATTATTCTAAATTGACTTTTACCATTTCCATGCATACGGCAGAGCCTGGCAAGCTCCCCGTGATGTATTCGATATGCCAAACACAGTAACAACAAAGTCTCCAATGGAGATGTTACTGGGCCTGCTGGAGCAAATCGAGGAACAACGGGAGGACAGTGACAGTGAATTACAAATGATGATGTACCTATTCAATATGCACTTATTTTAAATTTTTTAAAACTTTACATATATGGAACATATCACTGTCACTGAACTCCCGTTGTTCATCGATTTGCTCGAGTGGGCACCAGTAACGTCTCCATTGTGAGGCTTTGTTGTTACTGTGTTTGGCATATCAAATACGTCACGGGGAGCTTGCCAGGCTTTGCCATGCGGGCGAGATACTCTCGGTAGCTTGCCGGGGTCTCCTAGAGGCGCAGAGGAATCGAACTTGGCTTGACTGGGCTGGCTGCGTGCAAGGCAAACGCTCTACCTGCTGTGCTATTGCTCCAGCCCATGAAACATATATATGTACTTTTATAATTTGTATTTTTAATTTAAACATCTAGGAAATTATATACTGATACATGTATTTACCCATGTTAATTTATTCACTGTTATTTAGGACTGTGAATATTTTATTAAATTCATATAAGTTCCACATTTTGAGGTTCCAAAAAGGTTCCACTTTTTGGGGAGGTGGGACCACACCCTGCAATGTTCAGTGGTTATTCCTGCTTCTGCACTCAGGAATCACTTTTGACAGTGCTCAGGGGACCATACGGGACACCTAGATCGAACCCAGATTGATTATGTGTAAGGCAAATGCCCTACCCACTGTACTATCAGTTCAACCCCAAATTCCGCATTTTAATTTTATTTATATTTTGAAAGCTAATGGTTTGTATGTTCTCAGATTCTCCGTTCTTCAAAAACAAAGTTAATAATCACTTTACTGATTTTTTACTCATTTATCATTGGTTTATATACTTTATACACTTTCCAGTAAACATCTATTGATATTTTAGCATGATTTTGAATTGACCAAATAGTAACCTTTTAAGACCTTTTCCTTATTGTAATTTTAAGTTCTTTTGTTCATACATCTAATGCTTTCTTGGTGGACTTTGCTCTGTCCCACTTAAGCCCGCAAAATTCTATGTATTTTAAATATTCGAGTTATATTCTTTAACTCTGACTCCTGAAAGGAACATTTATATGACTTCTTAAAAAAATTTAAAACAAAACATGATACAAAGATTGGGATGAAGAAAAGGGGCTAGTTCAGGCATGCCGTAGATCCACCTTCAATCCCTGGCACCACATGTCCTTGGAAAACATTCACAGCAGCAGCACCAAAATCACAGGCCCTTGCAAGGAACTGCAAGCCTAGGTGGCTTACTGTAGCTGCCAGTGTCCCCAAATCCCCCTGAGCACTGCTTAGATGCATCCCTGCCAAAGCCAAATATATACAATATGAAAGTTGCACTTTTGCAATGAGAAAGTTTGACTCAGTCGCATACTGTTTCTTTTGTTTGTTTAGGTTGTTTTTGGTTTGGGTTTGGGGTGCACACGCAGCATTCTGGGATCACTCCTGGCAGGCTGGGGGACCATATGTGGTGCTTGGAACCGAACTCACGTTGGCCACGTGCAAAACAAGTGACCTACCCACTGTACTCTTGCTTTGGCCCGCAGTCATAAGAACTCAGTTATGAACATGTTTGCTTTCATGTTTCATGCTTTGTGAATGTGTTTTTCTCCTTACTAGTTAGACGAATCCACTTTCTCCTTATCATTTCTCTCCCCCTAGTGGTCTGAAAGATATATATCCTATTTCCAGTAGCACAGCAGTTAGGGCGTTTGCCGTGCACGTGGCCAATCAGGTCAGCCCAGGTTCAATTCCTCTGCCCTTCTCAGAGAGCCCGGCAAGCTACCGAGAGTATCTCGCCCACACGGCAGAACCTAGCAAGCTACCCGTGACGTATTCGATACGCCAAACATGGTAACAACCAGTCTCACAACGGAGACGTTACTGGGCTCGCTCGAGCAAATCGACGAACAACGGGAGGGCCTTTACCTTTTACCTTATTATTTCAAAATTACATAAAGTTTCAGAATCACATTAATTAATTTATTCATCCATTTATTCAGCAAATGGTTGAGAGACTGCTGCAGGCCAGAAACTCTCCCAGTACTCACAGAACTTAAATGTATCCACTTAACCCAAAATTCTTGTAATCACGGAAATTTTTATTAATGTGGAAGTCATCAGATACAAATTTTCGATTTGTCACAAAATTATGTTATGTAAAGGTTAGATAATATCTTCAAGGATATAATTATAGATTGTTAAAAAGAGGTTTAAAATCTGGCCCTCGAGCACTGTGTCAAACAAAAAGTACTAGCCAAAGAACCAGGTAGGAACTGCCAGAGGAGTAGGAGAAAAATTAAGTCAAGTATGGTCATGGAAACCAAGACAAATTATATCAATGAATAGAGAGATATCTACTGTGTCAGACGCTATAAGAAGAAAACCGAGAATTGACTGGCTGTTGGATTTTGCAATAAGGTCACTGATGTCTTGAAAAGCAGTGGAGCAGTAGAGGAGAGACCCTGCTGAAGTAGAGGAAGGACAGAAAATACAGCTAACTCCAGTAGAGTTGCTGTAAAGAACTGGCCAGAAAGGACAGTTCCATTAAGTGTGCAATGAAACTTTCTAAGATGGGAGAAAAGTCATTGGGTGTGTATGTTGATGAATATTCAGTGGGAAAGTTGAAAAGTCAGGTAATTTGGGCAAGGAAGATATCACTGTAACAAAACCCTTGAAAGTAGGCAAGAGGAGATGAACTATCCCAGACAAACCACTGCATACTGTCTCTGTGGATTAACTTTTATCATTTTATTATCACCTGGTGAGATGGTACATGTGAAAGTACTTTTTAAACTTGTCAAGAACTCTGATGTAAACTACTATAACAATACACGCAGAGACTTTAAATCAGTGTTTCTCAATGTCTTTCTTTTTTAGGGGGGAGGGTGGGAACTGGTGTTGCACAGGAGTTACCTCTGGCTCTTTACTCAGGAATTACCCCTGGTGGTGCTCAGGGGACCATACGGGATGCTAGGAATCGAATCCAGGTCAGCTGCGTGCAAGGCAAACAGCCTAGCCGCCGTGCTGTCACTCTAGCCCCAACTTTTTCAATCATGGCTTCTTTCAAATTTGTTTCCTTCCTGTGCCCCCTGTCCCTGCTGGTTGGCCCCAGTCTTAGGCCATGGTTTCTCACTTACCTGAGTTCCACTTGTGGAATATCCTGAGGTCTAGAAGCGCTGCTTTAAATCATAAGTGATCAGTTGGCTTTTTTTTAATCCCTTTATTGTATAACTTGTTAAAAGTTTGATTTTTCACCAAGGAAATGTTGTTGACTGATCTTCAACTCTGCATATATTTCCA
Source organism: Sorex fumeus (assembly GCF_029834395.1). NCBI lineage: Eukaryota > Metazoa > Chordata > Mammalia > Eulipotyphla > Soricidae > Sorex > Sorex fumeus. The sequence goes on along the minus strand of NW_026606081.1, from coordinate 9,553,216 downwards.
CAGACACATTTTCTAAGGATCAAAACATTTTACCTCGAGTTCTTTGGGATTTTCCCACTCTGGGAATGTGATACTTAACCTTTCGACCACCCAACAAGCAAAGAAAATGTTACCTCTTTTATCTTCTTAGAAGCTTCTAAATAAGCCTGAAGCCATAAGGGAAAGCCAAGTATAATACTTCTATGAACTACTTTTTACCTACTGAATAAAAATATCATGCACATCCTATGAGATTCTTGCCTAGAAAATATAAAATTAAAAAAAGAAATTAAAATTTTATTATTTTGTTCTAAAAAAATATTGCTATAATTGCTAACATTGGGTAGAATCTGGTGTTTAAATTCCTACATGTAATAAAATAAATTTTTTAAAAATTTAATTATTAAAATCAATATTAAGGTTTGTAAAATATTAGTATGAGTTTAATTCAAAACATAAAGAAATTCTTTTTACAAACACCCAATAAGTGGTGGAGGGAGGACCATACTGGTGGGGGAATTCTTGCCTGAAACAATGGTATTATGAACAATTTTGTAAATCACTGTATTTTAATAAAAAGCTTAAAAATCAAAGCATTTAGTAAGGATGAGTAATTGCAATAATTTTGATTAACACACATACACGTGGCTTTTATTTTTTTCCTCCAATCTTCATTCTTCTGACTTTCACAGCTGCTAAAAGGTAATGCATCATATAGTGTTTAGATAATTGATATAATTGTTTCAAGTTACCTCTTTAGGGTATTATCAGCTTGTAGGCATCAGTTTCTCTAATTGTCAAGTAGTGGCTCCTTTATCAGGCATTTAATCTTGCCTCCCTGGGAAAACCAGACCTTACCACAGAGTAAATTTTCGAATTGCTGACCTGAAGTAACTTGAGACTATGCCTTGGCAGTGAACCTTTGCTCTCTGTTATTCATAGGAAGGATAATGATGTACTCTGTTGCCTGAAGGCCCTAGTTTTACTGCCTTAAGAAGTAACATCTAAGTACTAGATGCAAAGGTCTGAATTTGGAAATTCCGGGGAATATAATTGCATCGACACAGTATTTTTTATATCTGTAGAAAAATAAGCTAATTTTTTAAAATCTAAATTTGATCATTTTTGCCACTTCTCAATTCATTCATCTAACTGCTAGTGTGACTGATAGAATCCACAGTTACCTAAAAAGCTACTTACTTTTAGGAATAAGTGATGTACTATTTTATAGATGTTTTGGAATTTTTATTTCTATGTAAATTTGCCATTTTTTGTAAGTAGGAAAACTGAGATAGAAGAGCTAGGATGTAACCCACAATTTCTTAGCAGAACCTAGCTAGAAAGAGCCCTCCACATTTTTAGCTAGTTAAAAAGAAAGAAATGTTAATCAATTCCCATAAAAATAATTTCCTAGAAGGCATAAAATATAATTTCCTAGAAGGAGAAAAGTGAAATGCTATGTTTTAATTTCATTTTATTCTTAAGTTTCTGATTGTGGATTTTTCGCTGTGTGACCTTACTTAACAGGATTACAAATAAGATAATTTTTGTTCCAACTCAGAACAGTGCTTGGGAAGTTTTCAGTAGCAATTTTGTAAGGTATTTTTGATACGAAAAATTCCATGTCAACAAAATTTTCTACATCCAGAAGTTTCTTTGTTATAACTTTTGATATTTATAGTTTCCAATTAAAAATACATTTAAAATATTTACATCAACTTAACTATGCCCGTGTGAAGCCAATAAATCATAATTGTATTAATTTAATAGGTGATTTTTTTAGAATTACAATGTTATTTTATTATTTTGAAGTATGATTAATTAGGATTTATTTGGAAGATTATCTTACATAGAAAGAGTATGATGGCAGTTTTCTAGTAGGTAAACTTTCGGAGTAGAAGCATGTAGACTTAATATGAAACGTTAATTTCTTCAGCAGTAGCTACTCAAGTATCAGGTCTCACCTCCATAAAATCGGAACACTAATCAAGAAACCAAAGTTAATCTAAAATATTACTAGGTCTGGTCATTACTCAGAGACCATTACAGTTTCCAAAGTTTAGCCCAGGGACACAGACTCATTTTTTTTTCAAGTCTGGACTAGACTTTGGTTAAGATTTACTTAATTTCATAAAGTTCTAACAATCCTCCGCCCCTCTCGGAGAGCCCGGCAAGCTACCGAGAGTATTCGATATGCCAGACACAGTAACAACAAAGTCTCCAATGGAGACGTTACTGGGCCCGCTCGAGCAAATCGACGATCAACGGGAGGGCCTTTACCTTTACCTTTACCTCTAACAATCAATCATCAAGTGGGTTGATACTAGGAGCCAGAATTTAAAAACCAACATCAAATAGAGCAAGCATAGAAGCAGCTTGACTCCAAGCACTGGGATATGGAAATGAGCGTACAGGTAGGATCCTGGATAGTGAAATAAAAAAATGGTGATGAGTTTTGATGTTAGGAAGCAAATAAAAAAAGTTCCTGGTCCCAAAGAAGAATGCATAACACAGCTTCTGAATGACTGATCACCTCCAGTTAGAGACAGGATTGGTTCCAGAGTTGTCTGTAAAGGGAACACAGTAGTAAGTAGTATTATGGTACTTTGAACCGCAAATGCTTATAGGAAGAGGGATGTTGAGGATCCTATTTTAATATCAGAATTTCTCATAATAAAGACTGGTTCTTTTACAAGCTAAGGAAAATATGAATTCAAAGTACAGATAAGAGCAATTATGTTCAGTATTTAATTCATTCAGATTTGAAGGAAGGAATGATAATGAGCTTCATGGACAGACAACAGATTCATGGCATTGAAACCAGTTTTGCAAGAAACATTAAAGGAGTTGTTTTAAAAGACAGGACAAGCTTCCCAGCAGGTGGCTTTGGTTATGGCAACTCACTTATGATGCTTGCAATTCCCCTCTACTAGATTAAGAAAGGTATGTTTACTCATAACTTACTAAGAGGTTTTATACATCCTCAATAACATTTTATTTAAAAAAATTAGAGCAAGTTGTCAAAATCATGACTAAATCCTCTATGCCCTCATGTGCTGTTGATTGTCTAATAACAGAGCTGTTGTTTCTGAGCCAGAGAGATAGCACAATGGATAAGGTGCTTGCCTCTCACATGCTCGACCTGGGTTCAATCCCTGAGCACTGCCAGGAGTGATCCCCAAGCACAGAGCAAAGAGAAGGCCCTGAGAAATGCTGGATGTGCCCCAACAACCCCACCACTCCCAGATGGAAAAAAGTAAAGCTGATATTTTCATATTCCTGCATTTAGAAGCCCCCTCACTGCATCTGTTGGTAATGGCAACAAAATCCAAATAAAGGCAGAAATAGATGCAGAGATAGTATTTTACTTAAAATAAGCCATTCTTAAGAGGTATCTCCAGATAAGACAGAGCTTGGAAACTTTATGTTAAGACTGGTACTGTGGTTACAGTGAAGATAGTGTTCTGAGAAACTGTGAAGTCCTCAGTCTCTTGTGTGCTTCCTCTGCTCTAGCGTCTGAGGCTATTTCTGTTTATAGCCATTATAAGCGTTTGCCAGGAGTAACCCCTGAGCATCACCACATGTGGCCTATAAACAAAACAAAAACATTTAAGAAACTTTCTATGATGATGATCATGATTTTTGTAATTCCTCCAGTTTGTTCCCTTGGATTACAAATGACCTAATTAGACTTCACCACTTTAAAATATTTGTACATTAAGTACATGATATAGAATTGTTAATAAACAGTTTAATATAGTAAATAATATTTTAAACTACTAAATGGGTGATCTTTAGTTTCCAGATAAAATTTTTTATTTGTTATATATATATATATATATTATACTTCTTGATGATTCATTGCTGTATTTGCAATTTGTGATGCAAAACGTATCACTGATAGCAGTACATATAATATTCAGGTTAATTTTAGACTTTAGCAGTTTCCTTAAAAGATAAATTGGATTTGGTCATCAAAATAGGTATTAAATGAAGTAGCTGGCCATTGAATGCAGGTTTACTTAGCCTTTTTGTAATATAAGGATTATACCCACAGATTCATGCCAGTGTGCTCGAGGGAAATAGCTGTACTTGTTTTTTAAAAGGCTCAGAACATTACACGATACAAGATCATTGTCATTTGAGGGCATGCAAGACTGCCAAGAGGATTAGTAAACTGGTTTGGATATCACTTTCCACCATTCTATATTGGTTTTGTTTCTCAATGTTATAATAGTGATGTTAATACTTCAAAGGGTATAGATTTTCGGGGGGAAGTGAAAAAAATTGGGGAAATTCAAAAATAAAAACTCTTATTGGTCTGATTCCTTCTAACATTTTTTGGATCTACTGGCTTAAAACTATGGCTTTCTTAGAGATTCTAGTACATTAGGGCAGGCACTTAATTGAATTTCATGGACCACTGCTGTCAACCCCCTACAGGCGTAAAGATGAATTGGTTTGCGGTTTACTACAGTAAAAAATACATCTATTATGTTTTTTATCTATTCCATTGATCATTCATTAATAGCCTGCATCTAAACTACAGAGAAAGAAGCATGCAGGCTATTAATTTTTTAAGTAGTTTGAAGTTTGTAGATAGAACATGGTAAGAAGACTATTCATATTTGTCTTTCAGTTTTAGAATATTTAAATAGACGTTACATGTCATGGAAATTCATTAGAAGTGGTCTCATCTAAACATGAAACTAATGCTGAATATTTTTGATACTATTCAATAGCATTAGATCTCTACAATTAATGAAAATGAAATCTAAGTATTTTAAATGACACACTACAATGTCTCTCACAAATGGCTCTATTTCTAAAGAACTTATGATTTTTCACTTTAAAAAATACAAGAAAAAAGTTGCTAAAATGAATAAGGGTTTTAATGAGCTAGTTGGATACAAATCAATAGAATGAAGTTCATAGCTTTTCCATTCACCAGAAACAACCAATTGAAAAATATGTTAGGGTTAAATATTTCATTACCAAGTCATAATTTCACAGGCACTGTAAGATATGTAGAAGTTAATCTACCAAAACTATTTAAAACTTATGTAGACGAAACTGCAAACATTTACACTGAATCACATAACTGAATATCTGATTAGACTACATCTATGTTCCTAAATTTAAAAAAGTCTTCTTAAATTACACAAAAATTCAATGAGAGAATTGTGGGATTGTTTAAATAGAATTCTATGCTCAATTTCAAAGTTTGCTACTCAGAAAATTGAGCAAAATTGAATAAAATTTAAAATTAGTAAGATTGTTGATGAAAGCAAATATCTTTAAATGGTTGGCAACAACATGGAGTATTTTAGGGTTTTATTTTCCCTAATGTTAAAATATAGTCAAAAGCAGTAACAATTAAAACAATATGATATTTTAGTAGAAACAGATGTCAATACAAAATAATAGAAAATATAAAAATTATCTGAAGTACTCAATTTCCTGTCTTTCTATCACATTACATTCTATCCCATTACATTCTCAAACCCTTTTTCTCAGCCTCTGGCTTATGAAAACCCAGAATTAGGCCCATATGTTGTGACATCAGGAGGAATTTGATTTTCACATTTTACCAATCATATATCTTTTGAGAGATGCCAGTTAATATTGTACCTTGTAATTTTTACACCAACTGCAATGAAAAAAAGCAGTAAGCTGCAGTATGCTTTCTTGACTCTTATCTCTTTTATCGATGTTCATCACTTTTTGGATATAGATTCAGAGACTGAAAAATAAAGCTCCCGGAAGAGAGCGAAGCAGTATTTCCTGGCCTTCTTGGAGAGCGCAGCAAGCTACCAAAAGTATCCCGCCTGCATGGCAGAGCAGAGCAAGCTACCTGTGGCATATTCGATATGCCAAAAACAGTAACAATACTGGGTCTCATCCCCCTGACCCTGAAAGAGGCCCCGATACGTCATTGGGCTACACTATCATGCCACAGGGATGAATGGAGTCATTACTGGTGCCTGCTTAAGCAAATTGATGGGTATAGACACAAAGATGTGTATTGTCTGGGGCATAGATCATTTCCAGACCCCTCCCTGAACCATTTAATATGGTGCTGAATAGACATAAACATCACCTAAGCCATTTTAAAAGGCAACGGGTATATGACTAAGGCTATAAAGAGTAGAATTCATATATCGAAGTTGTAATGAAAATCTTTAATTCTACTTGGTCATAGTTCTTCTGATATTGTAGGAAGAAGGTTAAATAATACAAGTTGATTTACAGTTTTGCATATTATTCTCAGTATAGAATAGATTAAAAACAAAAATCCCAGTTAAGCTATTACTGTAAAATATTAGGGAAGTAGTGAGTCCTTGAACAAAAATGTCAGTGGGTGGATGTGAGAAATTAAAGGAAGAACAACAGGCTTTGTTAATTGATTGTTATAGAAGCTAAAGAGAAGGAGGAATTGTCAGCATTAGCTCATAGAAGTTGTATCAAATTCCAAGCTTTGGTGGTCAAGCAGGTTTGACATTCTGGGACGAATATAGACTACTTAAGGATGTTTGATGAGAAAACAGGTGGAGGTAAATGTCAGATTAAGTCCATAGGTAAGAGTAAATTTAGACATAGGCCAAAAGAGTGGTTCTGAGTATTAGACTAAAATGTGGCTTCAGATGTTGCAAAGTAGTGAATGCTCCACAGAGGAGCTCCAGGAAATTTATTGGAGATGAATCATGAGTGGTTGAGACCATTTAGGCCAAAAAAAAAAAAAAACTTATAGCAAGATAAAAGGCTGAAATATCTTTTGTGATCATCAACTAGATTGGTTTCCCTGAATGTGAAAAAAGAAACCCCTGGGATATGTGTGAAAAAGATTCAAGGTCATCATTGCCCATTACTGATATTGAATTTGGACTGGAACCATAGCACAGTGGGTAGGACGTTTGCCTTGCACGCGGCCAACCCGGGTTCTATTCCTCCACCCCTCTCAGAGAGCCTGGCAAGATTACCAAGAGTATCCCACCCGCACAACAGAGCCTTGCAAGTTCCACATGGCATATTGGATATGGCAAAAATAGTAACAACAAGTCTCACAATGGAGATGTTGCTGGTGCCCGCTCAAGCAAATTGATGAACAACGGGAAGACCGTGCTACAGTGATATTAAATTGCTGAGTATCTCATTTCTACCCCATAGGAAAAAAAAATAATTTTCCTAACATCTGTGCATTGACTGAATAATTGTTATTAATATGCTTGTGAGCTAGCCTGACTCTAATACCAGGTGACTTTATCTTCCTAAGTGTGTCGTTTTCTTTGTGTTACTGTTCCATTGAAGAACCTCCTTAAGGCCACTTATTTTCTGCCAAATTATATTCTAGTCCTTTAGTCTGACATTCGGAAATTATTTTAAATTCATCTATCCTTTCCCACGAATACACATGTTCTGCTCCAGGAAAAGTACTATCTAAAATACACCAAATAAACCTATAATGCTTATATCTCTTTCTAGCAATAAAATTCTGATTTTTTTCCTGAAGGCTTCTTAACCCTAATTCAGACTCTTTTTCTCATGGCACTTGTTGGGGAATTAGGATGGAGAGCAGACAGTTTACATGGGAATTTGGGGGGGAAATTCCAGGCAAGTGTTTGATTTAAAAAAGCTAGATTTCCAGGAGGGTCCTAAGGTTTTTGTTCTGTTTTCGTTTTGGTTTATTTTGTTGTTGTTGTTGTTGTTGTTGTTTATTTGTTTTTTAAAATTTTAATTTTAATTTTATTTTTTAATAATGTAGGAGTACTGCTATTTGTTGTTTATTGTTTTTCCCCCCAAAGGGAGTAATAGGGCAAATGTATTTAGAAAAATTTCATCTAGATTCTACAGGTAACATCAGCTCTAATTACCACCAAATAGTTGTAGAGATAAGAGGTTTTAATTTCTTCTTTATAAAATTAAGAGAACAGCACGGAGTCTCCTGCCCCCGCGCCTGGCTGTCCTTGCTGGGGCCCCTTGGAGGGGAGTGGGCTGAGTTTTCCTCCCCACCCCGACCAGGGCTCCAGCAGCCAAAGACCTCCAGAACCAGCCACCACCATGCTAAGACCACTCTCCGCACACATGAAGGTACTGGCAGAGGAACAAAGGCATGCGGGTCCCGGGACTGAGATCTCCAAGCCTGCTCGGATCGGAGCTGAGCATCCTCCACCCAGATCCTCCAAATTCCAGTAGGCAGGGGTCACACCCATCACAGCCACCAACTGGCCCCCTGGCACCGTGTAATCCCATCAACAGCCAAGACTCAGAGACTACAAAACCCAGCTCCCGGAAGCTGGACATCTTATTATCTCATTCCTACTTTGGACAAAATGGCAGGCTACCGAATGTAACCTGCCCACACGGCAGAGTCTGGCAAACTCCCCGTGGTGCACCCAATATGCCAAATACCAGTAACAATGATGGGTCTCATTCTCCTAAAGAGCCTTGAATATGGTACTTTCTTAAAAATCTCAGGTCTAGGATGAAGGAGATGTTACTGGGGCCTGCTTGAGGCAGTTGACGAATAACATGATGGTCGTGATCGTGATAAAATTAATAGTCTATGGTGAATAGACTTCTGATTATCTAAATACATCTCTAAAAGTACATTGGAAGTATTAGGAAGTGTTGGGATTTCTTTTAAAGAACTACCGGCTCAGAAATGTAGTATTCCCTAAGACTGAAATTTGCAATAAATCTAAATCGCAAGTCTTTTAAGTACCAGCTCAAAATCTTCACACACTAATGATAGTCTCTTGCAATCCTGCAGTAATTTCAAACATTATTTTATCAGGTAGATAATTTTTTTATAAAATAAGTTTTCTGGAGAAGACAACATGTTTTCATTTCTTGTTAATTTACTTTTAATACTATTAAAAGAATTTTGTCTTTAAAAGAAAGTGTATTTTCCATTTCAAATGCATTTGCTCTCATCTTTAGGGTGCTACTGGCAGAACAGACATTGAAGATTTAGACCTCTACGCAACATCTCGGGAAAGACGGTTTCGTTTGTTTGCTTCCATTGAATGTGAAGGACAGTTATTTATGACTCCTTATGATTTTATTTTGGCCGTTACTACAGATGAGCCCAAATGTGAGTATATTTTTTTAAGTTTATCTTAATTCATAAGATGTTTTTCTTGTTTTGGTTTGAAAAAGGGTGGGGAAGAATAATTTCTCAGAACAACTAATCAAGTAATGAGACATTTAAAAGACAATTATGCCATAAAATTTATAGCATAGATTTATAGCATATAGCATGGGACCCGGGGCTGAGATCGCCAAGCCTGCACAGTTTGGGACTGGACCTGCCAGAGTTACTGGCAGTTACACCCACCAACTGCCGTGTAACTCCAACAACGGCCAGGATCCAGAGATCATCACACTCAGCTCCTGGGAGAGAACAAGACAGAGTTTCCTACCCTATGCCTGACTGTCTCCACCAGGGCCCAACAGCTGAAGACCATCGAGGCCCAGCCAAGGCCATGCTGGGAGCACTCTCCACACACTTGGATGAGCCTCACGCATAAAAGAACTGACAGAGGAACCCAGGTGTGTGGGATGATAAGCGCGCGGCTTATCATCTCATTCCTAATTTGGTCAAACTGGCAGGCTACCAAATGTAACATGCCCACACGGCAGAGTCTGGCAAACTCCCCGTGGTATACCCAATATGCCAAATACCAGTAACAATGATGGGTCTCATTCTCCTAACCCTGAAAAAGCCTTGAATATGGCACTTTAAAAAAAAAAAAATCTCAGGGCTAGGACGAAGAAGACGTTACTGGCACCTGCTCGAGGCAATCGACGAACAACAGGGCGGTCGTGATCGTGATTTATAGCATAGATTTATAGCAAATTAATTTTCATTCCAGCTACTTCCAAACTGCTATTTCCCATCAAACTCCTACTGGTGTCTCCTCTCTCTCTCCTTTTGATTTAAGTCCCATGATTTACAATAGTGTCAATAGTAATGTTTTTGGAAAACAAGATCACTGTGACAGACCCACCACCAGAGTGTCACCATCCCTTGGCCACTCTTGCAGGAACCTTCCGTTGTTCCCTCTGTTTCAGTACATTAATTGTAAACATAACAGTGCCCCAGATCCAGGAGAGTAAATAGCCTGAGTAGAAGAGAGCTGACTTTGACATTGGACCTAGAGAGTAATTCTGCCTGTATTTGTCATGGTTTACGCAGTGTAAATATAAACTAATTATTTCTCACCCTCCCATGTGTTCAAGCTGTAGTTTTAAACTTTCTAGCACCAGTCACATCCTTACAAATATCTTTAATGTCTCTTTAATAGAAGACAACTGAATTCTCATAGCTGCTTTGCATTCAATTTGTTGTAAGATTATTTGTTTCTTATGAAGAAAATTGAAAAAAAAAATCTGCCTCAGCAAAGGAGGAAGAGGGAAGAGCAGTTCAATACCCATTGCAGATAATTATAGATGTTCTTTGATACAGTGCAACACTTGGCTGGCTAGTGGTAGTTTTTTAAATTTTTGTTGCTACATGGAATTTGAAACGTTTGGTCTTTTATTACTTAAAAATCCATTGGTCTAAATTGCACTACACATTGATCTCTTTTCCCTTATAAAACGTAAAAATTTAAATGAAAAAAAAAAACAGGTTCCAAAAACTTGGCACAGATCCTCAAAATATAGTCACATTTCATTATACAATCACTATCCTCCCGTTGTTCATCGATTTGCTAGAGCAGACCCGGTAACGTCTCCGTTTTGAGCCTTGTTGTTACTGTGTTTGGCATATCGAATACGCCACAGAGAGCTTGCCAGGCTTTGCTGTGTGAGCGAGATACTCTCAGTAGCTTGCCGGGCTCTCCGAGAGGGGCGGAGGAATCGAACCCGGCTCTGCATTAATTAATAATGTAATAATATTAGGAAATGTGCTTATTGAAACACAGTTCAACTCATGGCTCTAAATAGTTTTTCAGATTTGGGGAGTGAGGGGGCACCACACCCACCTTACGCCTCGCTCTGTGCTCTGGGATCCCTCCTGGTACTGTTCTGATGACCGTATTCGGTGCTGAGGATTGAACTGGAGTAGCTGTGTGCAAGGCAAGAACCTTAGCTCCTGTACTATCTCTCTGGCTCCCCAAATTTTAAATTTTTGCTTGAAAGTTGGCATCTTATTTTTGACCATAAATATAGAAGTTGTTTCCCTTAAGCAATATACTCAATATACTAACTTTACCTATATCTAAGAAGATGTTTACCAAATACCTCAAAATAAGCCATAGTTTGTCTGTCATCTGTCAATTTTTCTTTCAAGTAAAAATTGTGTTCCTGGGAAAAAGGAACTAATTCAGTCCACAAATCAAATGCATTTTCTCAGGACAACAGTAGTACTTTAGAATGCAACAGGAGTGCTTTGTGCATACGTTGCATTTTATTACCACAGGTAACAAGCGTTCTAGGGCATCTGTCTAGTTCACATAATACACTGGACACTAGAAGTACTGTGTTGAGGAGAACAGCAAGTACCCTCCTGTCCTCATGATGCCTATGGTCTGGTCTGGCAAGAGAAAGCACACTGGTCAATAAAATATAAACAACAGCTTATAACTTTGACAAGTGCCATGAATAAAACATACTTAATGTTGTATTTGAGAAGCCAGGGAGCTCAGGAAATCTTCCTTGGGGAAAATAAGTAGCACTGTCCTCCGGTTGTTCATCGATTTGCTCGAGTGGGCACCAGTAATGTCTCCATTGTGAGACTTGTTACTGTTTGTGGCATATCGAATATGCCACGGGGAGCTTGCCAGGCTCTGCCGTGTGGGTGGGATACTCTCAAGTAGTTTGCCGGGCTCTCCGAGAGGGGCAGAGGAATCGAACCCAGGTCGACAGCGTTCAAGGCAAATGCCCTACCTGCTGTGCTATCGCTCCAGCCCGGGGAAAATAAATATCATCATGAAATAAAATTCACGACTAAAAATTAACTAGACAAATAAGAAGCTTAGAATGAACAGTTTCCATGGGAGAAGTAGCGTATGCTGATCCCGATGTGCCGTGACATGAAAGAATGTGGCACATGTGAGGAGTGAAGAGAAGGTCTGGTGGCTGGAATACAAAACACAAACGGGAGTCTGGGATGAGGTGAGACGGGATATGTGGAGTGAGGCTAAATTATTCAGTCTGTAAACATATTAAACATTTTATTTAAAAATAGTGGAAAAATCACAGTAGTGGTTTTAGCTATAGAATGACATAGTGTGTTAAAAAAAAATAACAATTCAACTGAGAAAATTTTAAGTATCTTTTTGAGTTTATTCAACAGTTTATGAATTTGACAACTCAATCCGGCAGATAGAACTTCCCAGAAGCTGTACAAAAGGAAACGCTATTATAAGACAGAAGGAAGTAAACAAGGAAAAAAAAAAGAGAGAAACCAGGTTAGTTATTGGAAGTTTACTTTCCCAAATATGGGTTAGCAGAGGTTAGTCAAGTTGGTTATCTAACTGGTACTGATCATGTGATTATCTGAAGATTCCATCTGGGAAAAAGTTAAAGCTATAATTAGGTTAAATTTCAGCTTGGTGATGGGGGGCTTAGCAAAAGCAACTCCATTTTGAATTGGTTCAAACCATGATAGGATTGCATTTTGGAAACATTGTTCAGGGTGGGGACAGATTGGGGAAAACCAGTATGGTCATAGCAGACTCCTGTTTGGGCTTCGGAAGCTTCTAAAGGAGGCAGAAATAAATGGTCTTGGTTTTGATTGTTCATTTCATTTCTTTGAAAAATCTGTGTGCTTAATAGCAATTTGTTTGTTAATCTGCTTAAAATGTAAATAAATACTGAAGTGAGTTTAGAACAATTGTAAGTATTTTTTTCCTCAGAGACTGGGATATAGCAAAAACAAACCTTAAAATAATAGTATAAAGTGTAAGGCATTTGATTTTCATGCAGTTATCTCAAGTTCAATTCCTGGCACCACATGGCCCTATGCACACTGCCAGGGGTTACTCCTGAGCACAGAACCAGGAATAGATCCTGAGCACCGTCAAGTGTTCACAAAAAAAAAAAATAACAACAACGATAAAACACAAAAACTTAAATCCTCAAGATTTAATATATACTATTGTGATTATATTTGATAAAACCGTATTGTGTATTTGAAATTTGTTCAGAGTGGACTGTTAAACATCCTTGACAGTGATAACAAGTAGTAAATATGTAAAGTAAAAAATTTATAAAAGTTTAAAAATCTTGAGTAAGTTAGAAAATTAGCTGTTGAATGTTTATTTTTATACTTTCAGTGAATCTATTTGTATAGCTGAGAAGAGGGAAGAATAGAGTATATACTTGGGATTTATTTGTGTATGATTGGTAATTAATGAGGTGTGTATGGAGTAAATTTTTAGTCTATTTTTGCTTTTTGGGTCATACCTGGCAATGCACAGGGGTCACTCTTGGCTCATGCACTCAGGAATTACTCCTGGAGTGCTCATGGGACCATATCGGATGCTGGGAATCGAACCCGGGTCTGCTGCTGCAAGACAAATGCCCTACCTGCTGTGCTGTCACTCCAGCCCCTGTATGGAGAAAATTATCTATGGAGGCAGTACTGTATGAGAATATAGGTGACTGAGGGCTAGTTTTTTTTTTTTTAAGGAACGCCAGTACTTTAAAGTATAAAAATGCAAGGCTTGGAATGATAAGTCTCTAAAGGATACATAGGAATATCTGGAGACATCAGAAGAAAATCAGAAAATTACAGAGTAATAAGGGCCAAGTAAAATGTATTGTATATTATTTTCACAGCCTTTGAGAAATCAAATTAGATCTGGATAGAAAAATATGCACTAGATTTAACAATGGTGTGTGTTTTTTTAATGTTTCTGCATATTTATTAGGACAAAACCACATTGTAGGATTTAATGGAACATGAAGAAATTAATATAAAGTGAATATAAAAGATATTTGGCTGTTGGGGCCAGAGCATAGTACAGTGGGTAGCATGCTTGCTTTGCATGCAGCTGACGAGGGTTTGATCCCCAGCACCCCATAAGGTTTCCCAAACCTCGCCAGCAGTTATCCTTGAGCATAGAGCCAGAAGTAAGTCCTAAGCATTGGTAGGTATGCCCGCCTCCCCTCCTCCAAAAAAAAAATAATGTTTGGCTATAAAATAGAAGGAAATGAAAGATAGTAGAATAGACTTAGAAACAGACTCATTTAGCAAGATTCTTGACAATGGACTGTGAGGATAGATCTAAAGGAGAGAAAACTACACAGGAACAAGTACGGGGTTCCAAAGCAAAATTGTGTATTCATTTAGGACTATTGCAGCTTAGTGACAGATAGGTACTAGAAAACTGTCCTCCCGTTTTTCATCGATTTGCTCGAGTGGGCCCAGTAGCGTCTCCATTTTTTGAAGACTTATTGTTACTGTGTTTGGCATATTGAATACGTCCTGGGTAGATTGCCAGGTTCTGCCCTGTGGGCAAGATACTCTCTGTAGCTTGCCGGGCTCTTCGAGAGGGGCGGAGGAATCGAACTCGGGTGGGCCGTGTTGGCTGTGTGCAAGGCAAACGCCTTACCCGCTCTGCTATCACTCCAGCCCCTGCTATCGATAGAAATTAAATGTTTTTATTTTTTGAGAAATTTAAAAGCTGTGGTAGGGATTTTTTTGATCATTTAAGCCTCATTTCCTTCCTCCCTTCTTTCAAGGATTATTTGAGTACTTACCATGTGCTAAAATATGGTATGGTGCTTTGAAATTGGTTGTTTCTATTTTTTTTTCTTCTATTAGGATGAGATAGATGATTTTGTACGAAGAGTAGATTTTTCTCCATCTGGGAACACTGGTAGAGGGAAGTTATTGATGGAACATTTTATGTCTAAAACCCAACTATGAATACTTAGTAAATCACAGTTCTTTCTTTCTTTCTTTCTTTCTTTCTTTCTTTCTTTCTTTCTTTCTCTCTCTCTCTCTCTCTCTCTCTCTTTCTTTCTTTCTTTCTTTTCTGCATCACACTGAGTGATGCATAGGGGTTACTCCTGGCTCATGCACTCAGGAATTACTCCTGGCAGTGCTCAGGGGACCATATGAGATGCTGGGAATTGAACCTGGGTTGGTTGCGTGCAAGGCAAACGCCCTACCGCTGTGCTATCACTCCAGCCCCAATCACAGTACTTTAATAAAATAAAATTTAGAAAAAATGAAAGAAAAGTCTTTCATAGGTAGATATGTTATAAGTATATGTGTATATATGTATATATATAAAATTAAATTTTTGTATAGCTGATTACAAATACTGTGGAATTTTTATCAAGTTAGTATATATGTGATTAAGCTCCTAATATATTTTTCATAATAACAGTGAAAATTTAATATATAAATCTGTCAGATTTATATTTAAGTACTTAATTTTGGACTGTTTAATGATTTAGAAATATGCAGTTTGAAATTTTTTTGATTAATTATTGAATTATTGAATTTTTCATTATAATATATACCCAGAGCTTAATATTGGATCCTTGCTTTTGGGAAATAACATTAGTCAGTGTTCTTTTGGTATGTATTCTTTTGGTAACAGTGCTACTTGTGAAAAATAAATAAAATTTTAAAACCACATGTGAGGAAAAATGTTGTTTATTATAAAAATAGGATTTTAAGATAATAAAGATAATTATGAAATAGTTTTCAAAATATTCACCTCAAAAGAAAAATGCAAGGGCTAGAGCAACAGCACAAAAGGTAGGGCGTTTTCCTTGCACGCGACTGATGCGGGTTCGATTCCCAGCATCCCATATGGTCCCCCGAGCACCGCCAGGGGTTTTTCCTGAGTGCAGAGCCAGGAGTAACCCCTGAGCATCGCTGGGTGTGACAAAAAAAGCCAAAAGAAAATGCGTTATACACTGAATATTCAATCATATACAGATCAAAACAGCATGTTGAAATTAGACAAACATATTAAAACTTTGACATTCATTTATTATCTTTTGTTGCTTCATAAAAATTAAAAGTAACAGTCTCGAGAATTTTTAAAGATTAAAAAACAACTTGTGTTTTTAGTATAGTACCTGAAATGAAAGAACTTCAAAAAAATTAGTATCATTATCATAATCCTTATCACTTGAATTTATAACCATGATTAAAAAAATTACAATTTTATCGTGACTTACAACAGTTAAAAATATGTTAGATAATGTTTAATAATTATAGATCAATGTTTATTGAGATATGCAGCTCATTGTTTATTATAATTTGTGTTTAAAATCTAGAAAATTTATTTTCCCTACATAAATTGATGAATGTATTATATATGTAATGAATGAATTACTATTGCTGTATTAAACAATAGATTATTTTTATGTAGCTTCAAGTATTTAATTTTAGTATTATTGAATATTTCAAACATATATAGAAATATTAACAATATGAACATCCTACTATGTCTTAAGGAATAAGTTATTTCCAATAGAATTGAAGTATCCTTCACCTGTTTATATGTGCAGTAATTTCATCTGATATAAGGAATTTAGAAAGTCAGAAAACCCTTTAAAAAAGAGTCTGAATGGCTCTTTAGTCTTTACATTTTTTTTAAAAGCTAATAATATTGAACATGGTGACATATCCGGCAGGATGAATATGTCTTTTGTGAATAATTTACTTTGGAAATCTCATGAACTCGACAAAACTCAAGAGTATGTCTAACTTCCTCTTTTGATAAATTGCTCCTGAACATTGCATAAGAACTATGTATGTACTCTTTTATACCATTTTTTTTCTTCTTTTCCTATTAGTGTATTTCAAATGTAAGAATAATGAACATCATTTATTTTATTTTGGTCATGAAAGAAGATATTTTAAATATATATAAACTCAACTAATTATGATTATATTCTGAATTTTATTTTATAAACCTGTGTGTTTTAATCAATCAATTGTAAGTTTGCATGAGCAAAGAAAATGAAATACTGACTGTACATTTATTCCAATATTGCAAGATTTATTATGTTTGAGATCTTCAGAGCTCTGAAGAGAAATCACGATAATGTGATCTCAGGTGTTCTATTTGACTTTAATACAGTTTCCAAAATTTTTTTTGAGTAGTTGTAGGAAGAATAGAAACTCAGAAACAAATTTCCTTGTCACATTATCTTCACTTTCCATATCTATTATCTTTGCCCCAGGAAAAAGATTCTAGGAAGACTTGACCTCTGAGTTAGATTGAGATATTAGTATAGAAGATATCATACAATACCTTAATTATAAATATGCTGAGAATATCACTTTCATATTCTAGTAGGAATATTCAGTAAATATTGTTACATATTTTAACTTAAAGGATATTTAGTGAAGTTAACTTTATAAACCCAGAATTTAGATGATTATGAAACATGTGTTTCCTAACCTGTTGATATTTATTAAAGTAGTTTATAGTGTATGCAATAAATGCCAATCATAAAAGTCAAATCTTAGAACCAAATATTAAGATTAAATAAAATTTTGACTTTAAACATAAAAGCTTGGTTTTATGAGTTTTGGCTGTAGATGGTTATTGAATTTGAATATATACTACATATTATCTAATTATTTTGTTTGTTTACTGTAGTTGCTAAAACGTGGAAGTCACTTTCCAAACAGGTAAGTGAAAACTCTAGTATACATATGCATGAATACAATGTATACATATATGTTTAATATGTGACATATACATATGTAACTGTTACTGCAAATTGAGTCACACCCACATGCCATTTTATTTTACCTTTCTGTCTTTCAGAAAGTAAAAAGGTGAACAATGCCCATAGTTGGTGTGGATGAAATCAATGATAACTCTCATATGCAAATTTAAATTGACATATTTATTTGATGAAGCAGTGTGGCATTATCTACTAAAATTAAAGATACACATGCCACATACCCTATACCTAGAATTTCCACTCCTAAGTTTTAAGTTATGTAGTACACCTTATAAAGTTAAACTTCAATATTCCGTGATTAAGTATATTCACACAAACTTCCATAATAAAGAAACTCACTTATGTGTAACAAAGGTTCACAAAAATCTTCAGATTGCCCATAAGGGCTGAAACCCATAATAGGATATCAGTAGTAGGGTTAATAAATAAATGTTGGTATATACAAACAGTGAGTAATATATAACCATGAAACAAATTTAGCAATGCTATAAATTATAGCAGTGCTGTAACTGAATTGCAAAAACATGATGGTTTCCAAAAGCATATCAAGGTACAGGAGGTGAGGGCCTTTCGTTGCTTGTGACGAAGTAGACCGTGGCCCTGATTCAAGTTCCCTGGCATATGGTCCCCTAAACATTGCCAGGGTCACTTCTGAGCTCAGGAGTCAGGAATAACCCCTGTGCATTGTATATGGCCTCAGCCTCAGACCCTCCCCAGTTGTGTGTATATATTTGTGTGTGTGTGTGTGTATATATATATATGATGATTATATATATATGATATATATATATCACCTTCCAAAGTCGCGAATTAAAACCATGTTGTTACAGTGTACATTTATAGGTGGGGAAACTAAGGAACGGCAAATGCAAATTTAGAATAGTATGTAGCAACATGGCCGACCCGAGTTCGATTCCTCCGCCCCTCTCGGAGAGCCCGGCAAGCTACCGAGAGTATTCGATATGCCAGACACAGTAACAACAAAGTCTCCAATGGAGACGTTACTGGGCCCGCTCGAGCAAATCGACGATCAACGGGAGGGCCTTTACCTTTACCTTATGTAACAATGAGCAAGATGGAGGAAAATATAGGCAAAGAGCAGCACAAAGAAACCAGAAGTTTCTAGTTCTTACCACTTTGTAACCTTAAGTAAAGTAAAGTAAAGGCCCTCCCGACGATCATCTATTTGCTCGAGCTGGCCCAGTAACGTCTCCATTGGAGACTTTGTTGTTACTGTGTTTGGCATATCGAATACGTCACGGGGAGCTTGCCGGGCTCTGCCGTGCGGGCAAGATACTCTCGGTAGCTTGCCGGGCTCTCCGAGAGGGGCGGAGGAATCGAACTCGGGTCGGCCATGTTGGCCGCTTGTAAGGCGAACGCCCTACCTCTGTGCTATCGCTCCAGCCCAGTGTGGAATCTAACCTTAGATTCAATATATATCCTTTTTGCAGTTTTTCAAAAATTTGGACAGATCACTTTATTTGGAATTAAATTTCTCATAATAATATTCAAATCATCATCATCATTTCTGTTCTTTCTGTTTCTTTAAAATTTTTAAAAATTTGAAGCAGCATTTAAAGCGATTTTTTCATTTTTTGAAATAGAACAGATTTTATTTGGAGGGCTTTAAAAATGTGGAGGGGAGGGAAAGAGAGTAACGGGCTCAAGGGAGAATTCAGGTTTCTCCAAGAGCGGAGAGAGCCCAGCACTTTTATTTTTGAATTACAGTATAGCCTAACCACCCCCGTATGTGTATAAGCATCCTCAGTGCATGTACAAATATATTTTCATATGTATGATAATCTTTGGTAATAAAAAGTGAAATAGTATTAAAAAGATACAGATTTTTTTCAACTACTTAGAGACTGTTCTGAAAACCCTTGGGAAATGACATGTCTTCTTATGAAGCTTTAAACATCCTTTTGAAAATTGGGTGTATCAAATATATATGCATCACATTTATTCTTTACTATTTTAATACAGATCTGTTAATAATTTTATTAATTTCTAGGACTCCCATAGAGTACTATATCTCTAGTGGCTTAAACAATAGAGAATAATTTTCTCACAATTCTAGAAGATGGAAATCCACGATCAAGTTTCTGGAGGCTTCATTAGTTCTAAGCCTTGTTCTTTAGTTTAGTGATCTTTAGCTAGGCAGTTGTCTTCACATTCTATCTTCCATGTTTTTTTTTTGTTTCATTGGTTTAATAATCCCTCATAATATTATTGGATCAGGACCTCCCATAATGATTCAAATAACTGTAATTACCTCTATAATTACTTCTGCAGATAGTCACATTTTGAGGTATTAAGAGTTAGGTATCCAAAATGGAAATTTAAAAAGGACACAACTCAGCCTGTAAAATTAAGTATGACAAGAAAATGAAGGGGTTCTAAAGATCAGAATGGGCTGGAGAGATAGCAGAGTGAGTAGGGCGTTTGCATTGCAGGCAGCCAACCAGGGTTCGTTTCCCAGCATCCCATATGATCCCCTGAGCACCGCCAGGAGTAATTCCTGAGTGCAGAGCCAGGAGTAACCCTGGCATTGCCAGGTGTGATGCCAAAAAATAAATAAATAAGATAATAAAGATCAAAACAGCAGTTATATGATTATAAGACAATTGTGAAAATGTAGATTTCATTTATTAAAATTTAATGAAAATTCAGCATATTTGCTATTTAGTAAGACAGATGGGCTGGAGCGATAGCACAGTGGGTAGGACGTTTGCCTTGCAAGCAGTCAACATGGCCAACCCGAGTTCGATTCCTCCACCCCTCTCAGAAAGCCTGGAAAGCTACTTAGAGTATCTCGCCTCACGGCAAAGCCTGGCAAGCTACCCTTGACACATTCGATATGCCAAACACAGTAACAATTGTCACAATGGAGATGTTACTGGGCCCACTCGAGCAAATCAATGAACAACGGAAGGACAGTGACAGTGACAGTGACAGTAAGACAGATGAACCAAAACTGGTATCAAATAAAAGACTTTTTAAAATAAAAACAAAGAACAGTAGAGGGTAGGGAATTTGATTCAGCAGTGAAACACATGCCTTCCATGCATGAGATCTGAGTTTAAGCTCCAGAACTATACTTGTATGTATATATATATATATATATGTATATATATACAAATTTAAAAATAACAATATGTAATACTTAATGTAACTAAGAATGGGCTGGAACAATAGCACAGTGGGTAGCGTGTTTGCCTTGCATGTGGCCGACCTGGATTCAATTCCTCCATCCCTCTCGAGAGCCTGGCAAAGCTATGGAGGGTATCCCGCCTGCCCAGCAGAACCTGGCAAGCTCCCCGTGGCATATTTGATATGCCAGAAACAGTAACAAGTCTCACAATGGAGACGTTACTGGTGCCCACTTGAACAAATCGATGAACAAAGGGAGGACAGTGCTACCTAAGAAAATTATAAATTATTGTTATAATTTTTTATAAAACCTAAGTAGAGAGTCTGGGGTCATGACTTGAATGATAACAACATATGCATTACAATGTGATTTAATCCCTGACAATGAATGACCACTCTTCTCCCCAGTGCTCCATTGTCACCCTGTGGCTCTCAAGCAGTGCTGTATGTGCCCCCCACCTCATCATTAGTAACCCCAAAAAGGAAGACCAAAGAGATAGTATAGCAAGTAAGGTGCTTTTCTTGCACGTGAATTCAACCACTGGCACCCAGCATAGGCCCCAAGCCTGCTAGGAAGAAAACCTTGAGCACTACCAACTATGGCTCAAATGTGGCACTCTAAAAACTAGTGACCAAAAAACCCCAGAGGGGCTGGAGCGATAGGACAGCGGGTAGGGCATTTGTCTTGCAAGCAGCTGACCCACGTTCGATTCCCAGCATCCCATATGGTTCCCTGAGCACCACCAGGAGTAATTACTGAGTACAGAGCCAGGAGTAACCTCTGAGCATTGCCAGATGTGACCCAAAAAGAAAAAAAAACAGATACATGCTAATGAATGATTTATTTGGAAAAGTAACCACTCCAAATCTTGAGGTGATCATCCAAAAGAAGTAAGGTAGGTATGTATTCAAATACATACAGTTGGATGTCTGTATATAAAAATTAATGAAAAATCTATAATGATTAAAATAGTATAATGACATTGCAAAAAATCTTTTAAATAGATGAAAATAGTAGAATTTCGAGTTTGAAACACAGACCTATCACTAAAGATAGGACTGATCTTTTTCAATCACAGGTATTGAAATAATAGGCTTTGTTTTGGGGCTACACCTAGCAGTGCACAGGATTTATTCTTCCCTCTGCACTCAGGGATCACTCCCGGTGAGAGTATATTTAGTATATGTAATGTAGTATATGTCGTATATGTAATACGAGGATTAGAACCCCAATCACGCACATGCAGCACAAGTGCCGTACCTGCTGTGCTCTCTCTCCAACCGAAGATAAGGCATTTTTACAGGAGCATATAGATTAGATTTCTGTCATATGGATTACAAAATACAATAAGCAGTTTTCATAGATTAATACTTATTTTAACAAGCAAAAATTCTGAAATATTAGAAGCAAAATAAAGAATAAGAGGGTTTGGGGGTTGCTTTCCTTTTTTAGATAGTGAAGCTGGAATGAAATTACTGCACCAGAGTGTCAAACTATGGAAATATGCATAGCAGATGAGAGATATGCCCCGCAACTTATTATTAACAGTAAAGGTTAATATTTTTGTAATCATATAAAACTATGGGAATGAAAGTAGGAAAGAAATGTTACTCAGTAGAGAAGTGAATTTTTAAAATGTGGAATAGGTGTTTCAAGGGCAAATAGTTATAGAAAGATAAGATGAATAAACAGTAGAATTCAACATAAGCCATTGTGTTTATCAAAATGAATAAACATACATAAAGTAGAGGGGTCTAGAGATAATACAGTAGTTAGGATGATCGCTTCTTGGCCTTTTGGTTATGATCATTGTAGTGGTTAGGATGAGTGTACCTGACCTAGGGGCAATTCCTGTCACCACATGACTCCTCAGGACTCAAGGTGCAGCTCTGGACCGCAAGCTCCAGTGGGTGCCCAGGGTATGCCTAGCAATGCACGACCTGAGCAGCACTGCATCCTCCGGCCCTTACATTGAACACTAGTCAAGAATCTCAGGTGGGGCCTCCTGGACATCATGAGCGTCACTGGGGATGCTCCAGTCATGAGAGTCACTGGGGATGCTCCAACACCATCCCACCCCCCCCCCCAAAAAAAAACAGAACATAAGGCTGAGTAAACAGTAAGTTACAGAAAATACAGTGGCAGTTCTTAAAGTGGAAAGATCTTTTGGGGAATCCATGAAATACATAATTATTTTTCAAATTAAAGAACTGTCATTACAAGGTTATTGATAGTTGGGTTTTAGGCATACAATAGTTTATTTAACACCAATCCCACCACAGTGTCAACTTCCCTCCACCAGTGCCCCCATGCTCCTTTCTGCCACCCTTGTTACCTTTTCAGGCACATTTCAAAGTTCTGTGGTTGTAGTTGAGATCTCATGTTTTCAGTATTGTTTAGTCTGTGCATGGGACATATAGCCGTACTACTTTCCAACATCACCGTTTTACCTGAGGCCTTTGACCCTTGATCCCCATCACTTCCCTTTCTCATCATCTTCCTTCTCCCCTTGAAATCAGAACATTTCATAATAATGTGAAGACACTTGTTTTTATTATTCTCTTCTCTCTGGAGTGTGCAGTGGGAATTTTTCAGAGGATACATAAGAATGAGTAATGATGACATCTCTCTAACAACTCACAGAACATGAACATGTGGTAGAGTATTTTAGTGTTTTAAGATTTCTACAGACATTTCTGTTTCTTCATGTATTATGCTATTTACAATGAAAATCAACCACTACGCAATAAATCAACCAAGTATTTGTAGCTAACATTCTAAATGCCTCTAAAATAATAATCCAGCGAGATTTTGTCTTGAGGCATTTTGCTTTTTAATTTGTGGAGAAACTCTAAGAGGAACTACAGTAAATTATTGAAATATTTAATAATTATGGCTCTTGGTATTCATTATGTGGTATTCTTGATTGACATATAATTGTTATATTTTATGGACCTACCAGAATTGAAATCTTGTATCTAACTTTCTCTTTTAATCCTTCCCCCGGTCCTTACCCACATCTCTGCTCACCCATTCCTTGACCTGGTAACTCAATTACATTGACAGTCTTAGAGTTTGTTTCATTGGCTATCATTATACGCTCACTTTGTTGTGGAGTGAGATTATCTAGTATTTATCTCTCCTTTTGGCTTAATTCACTTAACATGACGCCCTCTAGTTCCATCAAATTGTAGAAAAAGGCAAGAGTTAATCTTTTCTTACAACTAATATATCCTTATGTATATAGGTCACAATTTCTTTAAACTTATGTTATTCTTAGATCTTGGCTACTTTTTTAAATTGTGAGCAATAAACATAGGTGTGCATGCGTTATTTCAAATCAGTGACTTGGGGTTCATGGGATTAGTGCATTGTGAAGTATTTTGAGAAATCTCCATACCGTTACTCGTTAAGGCTAGACCCGGCTTATGTTGCTACCAGCATTATACTAGGCTTGCTTATTCTCCATACCCCTCCAGCAGTTGCCTCTGACTTATTTAGTATGGATCACATTAACCAGATGGGTTTGGTGGCCAATTTTACATGTCAGTGTACCTAGATTAAGGTTCCCAGTTATTGTGACAAACCTGCCTGGATTTTACTCTGAAGGTGATTTTTAAGATATGGTTAACATTTTATTCTTTTTATGGTCATCATTTTAAGCACTAGATTATAAGCAAAACAGTTTTCCTTCTGAGGGGAAAAGGCCTTCATCCAGTCAATGAGAAAACCTTAAGGGAAAAGGATAAGATGCTTTAGAAGGAATTCTCCGGACTGCCTACTGACCCAAGGCAGCAGCATCTGTTGAATTACAGATTATCACCTACCCTTTGCAAATTTTGAAGTTTCCCCCATAATCACATAAACTACTTCCATAAAATATATCTGTTTGACTCAGTGACTTTACGAATTATTATTTGAAAAGAGGAGAAAATGGGGGAATCAATGAATTAAAGAAATACAGTATGATTCTGTACCACTGTTATGAAGGTATCCAAAGGTAGTGACATAGTTTGAAAGGGAGACTGGTTAGCATGTGTTCTAGCCACATTCAGCTAGAGAACAGCAAACAGTTTGGGGGAATCAAATGAACCAAGACTGTGGCTTAACCAAAAAAGAATGACAGAAATAGGTGCGATCCAAGGATTTTCTGTCCTGTTTTGCCACGTGTGACGAGAGAACCAAGGAACAGTGTATAATGTCATTATTAATAGGATAAGAGCTTGCTAGGGTTGAAGAATGGCTGATAGGCATTTAGTAAAGAGGAGTCACTGTCAGTGTCACTGTCCTCCCGTTGTTCATCGATTTGCTCGAGCAGACCCAGTAACGTCTTCATTGTGACACTTGTTACTGTGTTTGACATATCGAATATGCCACAGGGAGCTGTGCTATTGCTGTGCTATCACTTCAGCCCAGTAAAGAGGAGTAAGGGGGCCAAATCATGGTGCAGCAGGGAGGGAACTTGCCTTGCATAGGCTGATGCAAATACAACCCCAGACACCATATGTGGTACCAGGAGCGATTTCTGAGCACAGAGCCATGAGTAAGCCCTGCCAGGTGTGGCCCTGTGAACAAAAATAAAATGAAAAGGAAGAAAACAAAATGATAGTTTTCAAAGAGGGAGTGTCTAAATGATTTCTTAAAGGAGGGATTTTAGCAGTTGGCACCTGTATGGCCTGAAATGTGAAGGTCAAAGTGATAACGGATTTGCACAGGGTCATTGGATGAGATATGATTTATCAGAATTTGCTCGGTGGTGACAGTGAGTAGAACACCAACAAAGAAAATGCAGGGTTGTTTTCAAAAAGTGCTTCTAAACACTGGGGGGTGGGGGGACGTGCAGGAGGAGGTGCCATGGGCTGCTACCCCTGCTGCGGGACTTGAACACTTTGAGCCTCAGGAGATCAAGCTTAAAGGTCACAAGGCAGATGAGTGGGTCGGTGCTGGATATTGAAGCCAGCTGGCTCTGGCCCCCTTTCATCACACACAACAAACCCCTGATGGGGATTGCACCCAAGTTTATTCCACGGATACCATTTGGGTTCGACAGAACTGGTACATGTTCTCGCCTTTGTTTGTTGCCTGGTCAGGTCCTAGCTGTGGCTGAGACAGCCAGGTGACCTTGCATCATGGAGGGGAACAGGACTGTGCCCTCTATGTAGGTGGGGACCATTCTGTAGATACTCTACAGAGTTGCCAGGTGTTGGAGATAGGAAACCAGATCTTAATCTCCATTGTTTTTCATGGGAGCTGGTGGTATTTGTGGCTCTCATTGGCTTCCTTGTATTCTTCTCTCCTGAGATTGAAGATGGTTGTGTTCTCTGAGGGAACAGAAAGAAAGAAATATCTCTTGGAATTTTTTCACCATGATAAAAAAGTGTGAAGTACAAGAGAGACTGAGCAATCCTGAAAAAGAGCATTAAGATGTAGACGCTTCTAACTTTGAATTCTTGAAGACAGCCTTTGAAAAAGCTAAAGTAAGCTCCAAGTCTAAATTTGACGATGAACTTTCCTTGGGAGAGAAAGTGTTAAAGAAAGTGAAATGCTTATCTTCTAAATGAGGTGGACAGGGGTGAAAATAATCTAAAAACCTAAGATCTGTAGAAGATAAAAATGAAAACTCCTCCAATATCTGGTAACTGAAACCAGAATATCCCTGAAAATTTTCCGGGTGAAGGAAGAACAACATCAGATGCTCTCAAAGATGTGATGAAGGATGATTATCAGCTTCAGGAATGCCAGAAACTAATTTACAGGAAGCTTAAGAATGGAAAAAAATTGGGGGCTGGAACAATAGCATAGCAGGTAGGGCATTTGCCTTGCATGCAGCCAACCCGGGTTCGATTCCCAGCATCCCATATGATCCCTGAACATCACCAGGAGTAATTCCTGAGTGTAGAGCCAGGAGTAACCCCTGTGCATCGCCAGGTGTGACCCAAAAAGCAAAAAAAAAAAAAAAAAAAAAAGAATGGAAAAAGAAAATGAATGCGCTTAAGAAACAGAAAATCAGATCATGAAAACTTAAAAGAAATTGTAAAACAAGTTCTCCCTGCTAAAGAAAATCAGATCAAGTCTGAATGGTCACTTGCTGAAGATACAGGTTTGGAGATGACCTAAGAAACCACTGGAAGTGGAAATGGAGCGTGTCAGGATGTGATAACAAACCTAAAGAAACTTCAAGGAAACTGATTCATACCGCTATGTTAAATACTATTTTAGAAATCCTAGACAAAAAAACCAAATGTATGATCAGTTATCTAAAATAGAGAGGGGAATATTAAAAAAAAACTTACAGAATCTATTGAGAAATCTTCAAGAGGAACAAACATCTTTGTAGCACAAAACATAAAGCTTAAAGATGGATAACAAAACCTATGGTACAAACTCCAAGAAATGCCAAAACTCTATCAAGAAAGTGTAGACATTGCAGGAAGGTAATAGTAGAGCAAAATAAAAGGCTAGGGAATGAGAAACAACTTTTTAAAGGGGAAACATTAACAAAAAGATGCACGCTGAGCACACAGAATTGGAACCTGTCGAAAGTGGGTCAAAGATCTGGGAGGAGAATTGGGAGAGAACTAATCATTTTTACAAGAGGAAATTATTTTCCAAAAGACAAAAGCATGTGATAATTATTGTTCAGTTCAAACTGCTGAAGATATCACCAAGGGAAGAAAATGCTCACAGCTGGCAAAAGATAGCACTAAAATTTTAACATTAACAAAAAGATCCTTATGCACCGGATGTTCAAAGTATGTGTTTTGTTAGAGAGCACCCCTTTTGCTGTTCCTTAGCTTAGGATCTCCCTGCACCTGAAATGAAAGCTTTTCCTCCTCTGGCTAGTGAGGAAAGGAACAAGAGGCTCAGGGCCCCAGGGCATCCTTTGGGTAATCAGATACGCAATGAAAGAGGAAAATCAAGCTAGGATTGGTAACCTGAGCCTGTCAGAGGTCTTCTGGTGTGGGCCCCTTTCAACTCCACAGACAGATCATGGGATGATGATTCTGCCTCCAGGCCAACCACATCCTGCTTCAGCTTTTCCATAAAGGCTGTACAAGCTTCATTCCAATCATGGTAGACTCTCCGGACCAGCAGAATTCAAAAGTTTAAATGTGCCATCCTTGGAAATAAGTGGGCCCACATTTTCAGAAATGCAATCTGGTAGAAATGATGGTGGAGAGAACCTTCATATTACAAGGGTTTCTGATTCAACTCTTTCTGCTCAAAAAGGGTATGAGGAAGCTACTGGTGCTGACTCTGTTTTACCACTTCTTTCTCTAATTTGTGATCCACTCTTGTCCCTGGATAGAGAGGGCCTGTTCATAAGAGGCCCCCCCTTTTCTTCCACCTCCTCTGGGAAACTTGCATAGATTCTTTTTCCAGATTATTTTTAATCCAGGACATTCCCTGTCCACCACGTCCTGCATTGACAGTGAGCAGTGTCTATTCCCTGGGAGCTTTTTTTCATTTCCCATCCCACGCCATCACCACATCCTGCAGATGAAGTCAGGCTCCCTTTCAGGAGTGATTCTGTCTTCAAATAACATCCAAAAACCCAAAAAGACACTTGACAATATTTTGGTGTCTTTTTAAAAGTAATTTTGGCCTAATTGTTTCATTTAAGGAACTGTTGGCATATAGCTTTACTCAAATTGAAGCTTAATGGAATTAGAATTCTCCGAACAGTGTTTTATAGGTAAAGAACATCTAAGTATGAAAAGGGGGTACTTCTGACTGAAAGCTTTCCAAAATTCGGAATTCCTTGACATTTTTAATATTTTTATGCTGTGGCTAGAACTCAGGGACTCATATATACAAAATATATGCTCTACTGATGAGCTGCATATTGTCTCAGATATTCTAATAACATAAATAATAGAATTATAGAACTATACATCCTATAATAATTCAAATATATAATACATGTGTATGTATATTTATGTCAATATAAATCTAAATGAATATCCTAATGTTGTCCTTATCTGAAGAATCCTAATACACTTGCCCTATCTTTTCTCAGAAAACCCAAGTATTCAGTTATAACTCAAATCAGCAAAGCCCAGAGATACCACCAACTTGCCAGGTTAGCAAACCCAACATTGGAGTTCACCTTAGACTTATAATTAACTTTTTCCTCTCTATATCTATATTCAACAATTATTACCAAAAATTTAAGAAAATATATAAACAATACCTGCAATTTTAAAGCATTTTACCATACCTTGTGTCACATCACCTAAAAGCAGTACAACCTGAAAACACATTAATGTAGTCAAACGTTTTCTGTTAATTGGAGTTCACTTTTCTTTTCTTTTTCTCCTTATTTTTTCCTTTATTCAAGCAGATGAATCATCTTTTATCTGCTTTTAAAGAGCGAAATATAAATTAGAAACAACAACAACAAAAAAAAACCTTATGAAATACCCAAATAGACACTGCTCTGTAGAAGACATCTAGATTACTCATGGGCATATAATGACTAATAGGAAAATGCAAGTCCAAACCGCAGTGGGTATGATCTCACACTTATGAGAATGTCTTGTATAATAAAGACCAGAAAGAAGTGTTGGTGAGGGTGTGGGGAAATCTTCTATATTGTTGGTGGGATGTAAATTGGTACAGCTCCAATGTAAATGCTGTGTAAACCTTTGAAAAATTAAAATTCCACAAGTTTCAGCATTGTCACTCCTAGGCATTTATACAAAGAATACAAAAACATCACTTTGAAAGAAAATTGCCACCCTAGGTTCATAGTACACTATTCACAGTAGTCAAAACATGGATTCAATCAAATATCCATCAGAGGATGACTGGATCTAGAGATTAGAATACAGCACAACTACCGAGAGTATTAGATATGCCAGACACAGTAACAACAAAGTCTCCAATGGAGACGTTACTGGGCCCGCTCGAGCAAATCGATGATCCACGGGAGGGCCTTTACCTTTTACCTTACTTTTAAACATGGATAGGACTTGAAGTGATTATGCAGTGTAAAATATGTAAGAAAGTGAAAGGTAATGATCAGATAGTTTTACTTCTGTGTGGAATAGAAACAACCAAAACAAGCAAGGTAACAAAAACCACAAAAATTACTCTTCGACTGAGAATATCGTGGTAGTTGCCAGAGGAAAAGAAGATAGGAAAGTGGAAGAGAAGGGTAGTAGGGACATTTTGATAGTGTAACGATACTATAATTTTGGTGGTGAGAGTGATGAGTGATAAGGAAACCAAAAAAAAATAGTCTCATAAAATGCAATAAATGCATACCTAAAATAATTACTTAAATGTAACAAGCAGATTCTTTAATCAAATGTCATAGAGAATAGATGAATCATTGATGAAATAAAACTCATATAGGTTACTTGCAGAAATTCACAGTAGATATAAGGATACATAAAATGAAAATGAAGAGCTGGAGTAAGATGTTTCATGCAAGTATAAACCTATATAAAGCTTGAATAAATAATCAGACAAAATTGACTTTAAAACAAAGAGACCTTACCAAAATATAAAAATGCTGTTATATAATGTTACAAGTGTCAGTCCAACAGTGGACTCTACATTTAAAAGTATTTGGGCTGAAGAAATGGTACATGTATAAAGTGCTTGTCTTGCATGTAGCCCACCAGGATTTGACATTAGTTACCACATATGGACCCCCAAGCCCTTTTAGGAGTGAGCCAGAAGTAAAGTCTGAGCACAGCTGGGTGTCAACTTAACCCAGTCCCCCTTCTAAAAAAAAAAGAAAGAAAAACAACAAAGTCTGTATTTATAAAAACTGAACATAGATACACTTAGTATATAAGCAATTATTAAGAGGTTCAGAGGGAGAAGTAGTGATACAACATTAGTAAGGCACTATATTGCTCCCACCTACAGTAACAAATAATCATCCATACAAAAAAGAATAAAACATTGACAAAATGAAACATTAGTTCAGATGAATTCGATATACACCAAGCATTCCATCAAAATCACGCCGTGCATCGTTTCTTGCCACTGTTGTTTAAAACTAGTAGTCAGATGAAGATGACTGGAAAATTTACAAAATTGTGGGGATTAAATAATATGCTACTGGGCCACAGCAGTAGTACTCTGGGGCGGGCATTCATTTGCCTTGCATACAGCAACCTGGGTTCAAGCCCCATCATCCCCAATGGGCCCCGAGCACTGCTGGGAGTGATCTTTGAGTGCAGAGCCAGGAGTAATCTGGGTGTCGCCAGGTGTGACCCAAAAAAGTCAAATAAATAAAAAAAAAGACTTTAAAACTACCTAAATAAGTAAATAACATGCTACTGAATAACCAAATAGGTAAATCCAAGAAAATTGATAGAAAAAAATTGAAAACACCTTGAGACAAAAACTGAAAAGCATAACATGCCAAAATGTATGGAATGTACAAGAATCATTACTAAGAGGGAAGTTCTTAGTGATAAATGTCTGTCTCTATACAAGAAAAAGAGCTTCTACTCTAAGGCTATAGATAACCAAAGCAACAAAGTAATTAGCATAAAAACAGACACATAGATCTGTGGAATGACTAGAGAACGCAGAAACAAACCCTGTTGATTTATAAACAAGGGTCCAAGAATATATAATGGGGGAAAGACAGTCTTTTTAATAACCAGTATTGGAGTAACCAGATTCCCACATGCCAAAGAATGATACTAGACCACTAATACCATGCACAAAAATTTATTCAAGATGGAATAAAAGTCTGGAGAGATAGTGTAGTGGGTATGCTGCTAGCTTTGCATGTAGCTGGCACAGTTTTGATCCCCAGCAACCCACGTGGTCCTCTGAAACTCCTCCACCCCCACCCCACCCCCACCAGGAGTGATCCAAAGCATAAAGCCAGGAGTAAGCCCTGAATACTTCCTTGTGTGCCCACCTACAAAAAAAATGGATTTAAAACTTAAATGCAAAACTTGAAATCATGAAGCAGAAAACATAAGTGATATATTCCTTGGAGACTTTTAACCTGACACCAAAAGCAAAAAAAATGTGCTTTACATAAAATCTCCTTTCTCCTTGGCTTCAGTTCACATGTTTCAAGTATGTAGTCTCCTAGGAACCAGTTACAAAGGTCAAATTCTTTTATTGTACAGCACCACAATGTAAGACCATGGTGAGCACTGGGGGTAGGAAGAGAGATTCCCAGCTAAGTAGGAATAGCAAGCCTATTGTAAATAAAAATGTTTAAGTCCTAAAAGTTATCAGAAGATTAAGTCTGTCAAATTATATGGACAAGAAGAAGGAAAATTATGCTTAAAGGTTACTCCTGGCTTTGTACGCTCCAGGAATCATTCCTGGTGAGTACAAGGGTCCATATGTGATTCTGGGGATTAAATTTGGGCTGGCTGTATGCTAGGCAAACACCTACCCACTATACTATCACTCCTGCCACCAGTGAATTATTATTTTAACTGACATTTTAGAGTCTGTGTGAATCTGGCCAATAATTTACCAACTGTGTGGCACAGTAGGTTACTCAATTTTTTTAAGTCTTAATAAAACAGGCATAATTATATTTCTAATTAAATGAGATAGTATAATGCCCCAATTGCGAAATGCATATAGGACACTTGATAAAAGATACCTATAACTTTTAGAGCTATAATCTCTAATGAGTTTAAGCTAGAAAAGGTGGAACTGAACGCATAGAAACAGTTAAAAAAATATTGTTAGTATTTAATACAGCATAAATAATATGAAATGTTTCAAAAATTTTTAATCTGAAGTGCTAGCAAAAGTATTTTTGAGTTACTGTTGTTTATGTAATAATCAGTTCCTACCCAAGTTGGTACCTCATGCCTTTGCATCTTGCTAGAATGTAATCTGCAGTATAGAAATCTACTGTCACTGTCCTCCCGTTGTTCGTCGATTTGCTCGAGCGGGCCCAGTAACGTATTCATTGGAGACTTTGT
Source organism: Sorex fumeus (assembly GCF_029834395.1). Taxonomy (NCBI): domain Eukaryota; kingdom Metazoa; phylum Chordata; class Mammalia; order Eulipotyphla; family Soricidae; genus Sorex; species Sorex fumeus. Next base: position 9,520,480 of record NW_026606081.1, on the reverse strand, counting down.
TGTTACTGTGATTGGCATATCGAATACGTCACGGGGAGCTTGCCAGGCTCTGCCGTGCAGGCGAGATACTCTCGGTAGCTTGTCGGGCTCTCGGAGAGGGGCGGAGGAATCGAACTCGGGTTGGCCACGTGCAAGGCAATGCCCTACCTCTGTGCTATCGCTCCAGCCCTGCTATCTCTCCAGCCCAGAAATTTACTAAGAAAATAAAAGCCAGATTTCATCAATGGGAGTCGGAGACTCAAAAATCCCTTTAGAATGCATTCCTTGTCTTTATTATCCCAGAGATTCACTATTTACCTGCAAACTCAGCTGATTATTGAATATGAGGGTTTATAAATGTTACAGAGATATAACTGATTCATGAAGGGTTTACTTTATCTAAAGTGTCTTTAAAACTTGAGCAAGCATAAAAATCACCTGTAGGTCTTGTCAAAATATAGATTATGACTTAGTAGATCTGAGATGTTAACAGGATTCTCCATATCTTAAAATTCTCAGATGATGTAATGGAAACAAAACACTATTTGGCATATGGAATACGTCACGGGTAGCTTGTCAGGCTTTGTCACGCGGGTGGGATACTCTCCGTAGCTTGCCAGGCTCTCTGAGAGGGGTGGAGGAATCGAACCCAGGTCGGCCGAGTGCAAGGCAAATGCCCTATCGGCTGTGCTATCCCTTCTAGAGAAACAAAACAAACATGAAAAACGAATCACGAATCACGACCATCCTGTTATTCGTCGATTGCCTAGAGCAGGCCCCAGTAACGTCTCCTTCATCCTAGCCCTGAGATTATATTCAGGGCTCTTTAGGAGAATGAGACCCATCATTGTTACTGGTATTTGGCATATTGGGTACGCTACGGGGAGTTTGCCAGACTCTGCTGTGTGGGCAGGCTACATTTGGTAGCCTGCCAGTTTGTCCAAAAAAACGAAAAACAGAAAAACAAAACATAAAAACCCTGAGTTCTCATGTGATGTATGTATTCTTGGAAAACCAAAGTTTAAGTACAAAGAATTAGATCTGGAAATAGAAATCATATTTAGTGTCCTTATAAACTAATACTTTGTTTCAAATTACTTCCACTCATCTCAGCAACCCCTTCAGTAATTTTTCTCTACTACCAAATTTTTCAGTAGCTTGCCAGGCTCTCCGAGAGGGACGGAGGCAAGCTGCCGAGAGTATCTTGCCCGCACGGCAGAGCCTGGCAAGCTACCCGTGGTGTATTCGATATGCCAAACACAGTAACAAGTCTCACGATGGAGACGTTACTGGGCCCGCTCGAGCAAATCGATGAACAATGGGAGGACCGTATAATAAATTAAAAATCATTATAAGCATTTAAGCAATGATTCAAATCTTTACATTTTCCAAAAGTGCCCTCCCCCATCCAAACTGTGATCATTTATATTTTCTAAAAAATTTTATTTATCAACAACTGATGTCTGTCTTTTTTGATAAATAAGTAAAAATTGGGGAGGGGGTGTAATAATCCCAGTAAGCCATACCCCTGTGTCCTCTTAATATAATATCAGAATTCTTTATTATTAACATAGGTCTTATATCTTTCTAATATAGTTCTTTATCGACTAATTTCAGTATCACAAAGCCTCCTAAGACCAAAATGAAAAATTAAATTCAAAAAGAGAAAGGTCATGTGAAGCCAAGTCAACCTCTGACCGTGAACAAGGAAATAGATCTGTTTTCCTGCTCATCAAACTATCCCATTCTTTCTGACTCCAGAACTTAAACTTACTCATGTTGTTTTTGTTTTCCCCAGTTTTATTGATGTACCCTGGTTCGCAATACCGGAAAGATAATTTCATGCATCACACCCACCACTAGAGTGCCCACTTCCCTCCATCTATGAACTAAAGACCCCCTCATTCTCTCTCCCCACCCCTCAAGGGAAGTTCTCTAGCCCAAGCTTAGATCTATAGATCACATCTCCAAATCTGTTCCTTTGGGTCATTTGTTGCTTCCTCGCTGTGTTTCATTATATCCCACATCTGAGAGAGAGAACATGGTCTATGTATCCCTCTCCTGATTGACTTCACTCAGCGTTACACTGTTTACTCCTGTCCATTTGGCAGCAGATCGCATGCATTAATCTTTTCTTACTGAATAGATTCTGTTTCATCTTAATTTGATTATCGTATAGGTGTACTTCAGGCATTAAACTTATCTGATGCCTAGTAGTTCTATTTGAGTTACTGTAAATTCATTATTATGTTTTTGTTTATTCCGTGCCTAAACATTTTTGAACCTTAGCTGTGGTGTAGGATAAATACAGCCATGTCCATTTCTTTTCACTGGAAATGGTTTTTGTTTGTGTGTAGCGCTTTAAATATTTTTATTTATTTTATAAACATTACCTATTAGTATTATGTATTATGATATTGAACGTTAAGATCAGTGTTATGACATTTTTATGCCATAGGAATTAAACCACATGCTCTCAGAAACACCTCCAGTTTGGAAAGGATCATCAAAGTTGTTTCGAAACCTTAAAGAAAAAGGTAAATTAACTTTAATACTTAAGTGTTTTAATATTAATATTTTGTTCTTTATACTACATGTTTTCTTGATTGAAAAAGAATTTTACGGAGCCAGAGCCGTAGTACGGTGGGTGGGACACTTGCCTTGCACAGAGCCACCCAAGTTTGATCTCTGCCACTATATATGGACCCCTGAGCCCCACCAAGAGTGATCCCTGTGTAAGCCAGTGATCCCTGAGTAAGTGACCAGGAGTAAACCTTGACCACTGCCACATGTGGCTCCCCCATAAAAAATCGTTTCACTGATAGTGTGTGCATGTGTAATGACAAAAAAATTGAAAAGTATATATCAAAATGTTAGTAGTAACTATTTATAAATAACGTGATTAAGAGTGAAAACTTTAATTTTACTTTTTCAAATTGTCTTTCAATTTTTAGTATGACATAAAATTTTATAGTTATGAAATATTTTATTCTTACCTGTGTGTTATACCCTCAAAAACCTTTTAGTCCTATAGAAAGCACCTACCATGATAATCATGATTTGTATTCTGTCAAATAATTCTTTATTGGGAGAAATGCTGAATTATTACATAAAGTATTAATAGCAGTCATTCATATTCCTTGTACTGGCATCCAATATCTCTTGTGTAGCTCACCAAGTAAATTAGAACAGTCAGTAACATTAGGCTGTGGAGACAGAGAGCTCATTTCCTGATCCCATTTTTTTTTCCCTTTCTTCTTTTTCATTTGTGTGGGATCCCTATACCTAGGAATCTAGGTATTCTACCTTTATATACATTGACCATTTCAGAATCTTTCTCCCATAACATTCATGCAATCAACCAGAACTATCTGTGTATAGGTTACAATATTCTAGTATAAACAGAAGAAGGGAATGCTTTCAGGACCTCCTGGCCAGCTCCCTTCATGTCTCCTGACAAACTGACAGTGGCTCTCCTTTGTTCTGTAACAAGGTGGGTCGCCTCAAATGAGCAGCTGTAAAATGGAGTTTTAAAGGTCACTATCTGATTTTTATGAAGATTTTTAGAAAATATATGTCCTGTTACCAAACATCATATCTATCTGATGTCTGGATATGCTTTTCTGTCTTACTCCTGATTTTAATTTTTTCAGGATCCACTTGTAAACACAGTTAAGCCATTTATCATGATTTGGGGCATTATAATCCAAATGTAAGAATTTGAGTAACAATGTATATTTTTATTTATTCCAAACTTCTTTTTTAAGTTTATCTTTTATGATTTCAGAGAAATCCGGATATAATGTTCAGGAAATGTCATTTAACTAAAGTTTCTTAAAATACATTTGCTATCATTAAAGGTATCAGAAACAGAAAACTTAAAGTGATTAACTATGGAACCTTTTTTAATACAATATAAAATCTAATTTCTAAACCTGAATGCCTAGACATCCTATTCAAATGTTACTAAGAAGCATTTAAGCACTTTCACATCACAGTATTAGGTATTTGCAACCTTTTTGTTTGTTCTAGTTTATATATTGAAAATAAGCAACAAGTTTGAAAGAATAGAGCTTTAGGGAGTTGTTTTTGTTTCATTTTGTTTTGTTGGGGGGTACACCCGGCTATACTTAGGGATTAGTCCTAGATTGGCACTCAGGAGTTACTCCTGGCAGTGCTTGGTAGAACACATGGGATGCCAAGGATCAAACCTGGATTAGCCAAGTGCAGGGCCAATGACCTACCCTTTGTACCATGACTCCAGTTCCTGAGAGTACAGTTTTAGGGACAGTCACAGTTTTAGGGACAGTCACAGTCACATTGTGACTGTGTTGTAGAGCACATGTTTTGCTAGTGTGAGGCCCTGGATATTATACATGGCATGGCCTCCAAGGGCCTCAATAGTATATTTACAAGAGCTACAAAAAGTTAAAGATGTAACAATCATTATCATAATTTCACTTGATATTCTCAGTACATCTTAAAGCATTAATGGGAATTTTGGAAAAAAGCATGTGAAAAAATTAAGGTTAATTTTATGTTTATTTTGCTATGATTTTATAATAGTTTGGTTTTATTAAAATGATATCTTTCGATTATAAATTCTTTATGAATAATGGTTATTGATGTGTAAGAATGATTTAGTGAATATAAAAAAGAAATTAATGTTTTCTCTATATTGTGGCTTTTTATTTTTCAGGTGTTATTTCTTACACAGAATATCTTTTTCTTTTATGTATTTTAACAAGTAAGTATATTAAATCAATTCTGGGTACATTTTAATTTTTTCATTAGAAACTTTGGAAAACATCTGTTACAGTGTCTCATTATTAAATCAATTTACAATCTGTACATGTTGTTTTGCAAAGTTTATGTCTAAACACCAATGGAAAATGCATGGCACTCTAGTAAAAATTATTGATATTAGTATAACTTGTGATATAGGTATGAAATGTTCAAAAATTGTAATTCAATAGATATGACAGTAAAACTTATGTAAATAAAAAAGTCCATTTTTTTGTCACAAAGAAGAAATAAGACTGGAACGCCATAATGATGAATGCTGCCATGAAAAGGAGAGAACTTAGGTGCCAAGGAATGTCTCAGACTTGCTAAAAACTTTTATTGTTAGCTAAAACAACATTGGGTGCAAATTAGATATAATAGGTACTTAAACCTACAGAGTGAAGTTGTAAATTAAGTAGAAATGGCTAGGAAAGCTGTTTGAAAAGGGATGAGATATGGTGTAAAAGAATAGGAAAACGCACATTAGATGTTCTCTTAGGCTAGAATCTTAGAAGAGGCTAGAAGAGGTTAGAATCTTTTCATACTGTGCATCTTTGGACTATAGGATCCATTGTAGAAACCTCTAGGAATTTGGAGTCTGTATGTTTAGATTAGAACTTAAAAATGTGAAAACAAAGCTTACAGAAGGAGATCAAATCACCTGTGTTGCCTGTCTATAATTTTCTTCATTTTATCTTTATTTTAACTTTATTCTCCTCCCAAGCAATATTTGAAAAGATTTTTTTTTGCTTTTTGGGTCACACCTGGCGATGCTCAGGGGCTACTCCTGCCTCATACACTCAGGAATTGCTCCTGGGGGAGCTCGGGGGACCATATGGGGTGCTGGAAATCGAACCTGTGTCGGCCATGTTGGCTGCGTGCAAGGCAAATGCCCTACTTGCTGTGCTATCACTCCAGCCCCTTGAAAGGATTTTTTTCTATTTATATTCAAATATTTTTTAAAGCTTAATACTTTTTTAGCAGAGATGTAATGATTTACTTCTTTTCTAGTGAATGATAATAAAGGTAAAAAAAAAGGTAAAGGCCCTCCCGTTGATCGTCGATTTGCTCGAGCGGGCCCAGTAACGTCTCCATTGGAGACTTTGTTGTTACTGTGTCTGGCATATCGAATACTCTCGGTAGCTTGCCGGGCTCTCCGAGAGGGGCCGAGGAATCGAACTCGGGTCGGCCATGTTGGCCGCATGTAAGGCGAATGCCCTACCCGCTGTGCTATCGCTCCAGAAATTGTTTAGATTTCTGAAGTTTTATGCCAGAAAAGAAGTTGCATTTGAAAAATAAAAAGACTGGCTCCCATTTGGATTATTTTCACTAGTGAGTAAGAAAGTGAAATAGTGTTCTCCTTCTTCGATAGATTCACAATTTCATAAGCAACAAGGTTGTGTCAGGTATGTCTGTGGGTGGTCCCTTTTAAAACTTCTCGCCAATTCATCTCAGAAATGTCAGATGATTTTGGAAAAAGGAATGTACACCAGACTCCTCTTTGAAGGACACATAGCAATTTCCTTCTGTCCAAGATTTCTTCTGTAATCTTTAAAAGTTAAAAGAGAAAAGGGACTGAACTTCATTATAAGGTTCAAAAATTAAAGATCATAGTATGTGAATGTTTGTTCTCCCCACCCCCCAAAGGCTATTTTTTTGTATTTTGGAAGAATTGGGGATTATTGAAACCTTGCTTTTGAAACCTCTAGAAATTTAAATGCAAACATGTAATCTTTCATCCTTAGTGTTTATGTTAATAGATCATTTCTATCATAATTTCCCCAGAACAATAGAAATGTTGTGTAATACATTTATTTTTCTTTCAGTCCTAAGAAGCTGAGCATATTGGAAGGAGTTGAGCATTTTATTATTTGTTCTACTCTAAGTAGTGGAGCATTATTAAAAATATTTCAAACGTGGGACTGGAGCAACAGCACAGTGGGTAGGGCATTTGCCTTGCACGCGGCTGACCTGGGTTCGATTCCCAGCATCCCATATGGTCCCCTGAGCACCGCCAGGGGTAATTCCTGAGCGCAGAGCCAGGAGTGACCCCTGTGCATTGCCGGGTGTGACACACACACACAAAAATTTCAAATGTTACAAACTAGTAGTTTCTTTTTAAACAGCATGACAGACTTTGGATAATAAAGAGTTCTATTTATTTTTAAAAGGAAGATAGTCAAACACTTGAGTCTCATATATCGCACAGTCCTTTATGAAGTGTCTTATCATTTGCTACTAAGTATACTGTACTGAAATATGTATACTTCTATGTAAATTTTGTTACAGCAGTGTTTCTTTTAATTTATTGGTTAATGAAATTGTTTCTGTGCAAAATATAAGTAACTGAACTAATACAAGATTTAACATTTTAAAGTTGTATTTTTATTTCTCACAAATACTTTTCACATTTTTTTTCTGGCAGAGCCGCATGCAGGCTTTAGAATAGCTTTCAACATGTTTGACACTGATGGCAATGAGATGGTAGATAAAAAGGAGTTTTTGGTGGTATGTATATTACGTGCTGCATTTTATCAGTAACTAAATATTGATTATATTTTATGCATTTGTGCTATTTGAAATACTGTTGTTTGAGAAGTGCAAATTTTATTTTTTTAATTAATGTAATAAATATTTATCTATGTACTTCATTTTTTATATTATAATAATATGCACTCTTCAGTATATAAAGATGATTACAATATTTTACACATTGCCTAAAGTTTAAAATGTGTCAGAAACTTTTTATGGGATAGATAAAAGTAGATCCTGAGATTGTTATTTCTAGTGAATACTTACTCCCCCTCGTATCAGCCATCCAATAAAAACTACCACAAACACCTTCCCTCCCTTCTCATTGTAGGATTTGACATTTTTGCTTTTCTATTCTGCCCACGACTGCCTTATATTTTAATCTTATTCCCATTTTCCTAATCCATCCCATTACTCATCATGGACTGAAATGGGAGGAATAAGATTGTTCATAGGTATTTTTCCTTGAATCCTTTCTCATGTCAAGCATAAGTGTTACTCTGGTAATATGTCCGGCTGCTCATTCATCTTACTATCACCACCTCAACCCTTTTAGATTTTTTCTTCCTTTTCACTCATGTGGCCTGCATTTACTTGTTTAACAAATGCCTATTTCTGTTTTGCTCCCAGATTTTAACATTTATTCCCTGAGTAACAAAGTCTTTGCATTTATGTAAACTCATCATTTACTATACTTTTCTAAAACATCATCTTCCATTTTTCCTTAGTTAACTGGTTACTAAAAAATTCTGAGGAAAAAAAACCCTTAAAAAGTTTAGTGTTTTCTTCAAAGTTTAAATCACTCAAGACTATGAAAATATTCTTTTCCTGATGGGAAAGAAAAGGGTTCAACATTCTCATGAGTAAACTTGCAGCCATTCAAAGGGAAGCAAGTAGACTAATTACTGAACCTACCAAAAGGCTTAAACCAACAGCCACATAGCCATTGCCTTGATTCAGTTCCTTAGCCACATCATTGGTTCTGGAACCATAAATGAGCCCATTTATTCCACTGTTTTCTGGAATGTTGAGGAGGTGAAAGTTTTAAGTTTCATAGAGATATATTCTTAATATCTTAAAATGGATTAATTCTGTTCTATATAGTTGTCATGATATTATGCATTATATTCTAAAGCTTTTAAGAATAAGCCTGGTAATCAAATTATCAAGACAAATCCTATGGCCACGTTGCTAAATTCCATCTCCTTGACTTACAGATTAACTGTAGGATCTCACTCTGTTGAAAGTTCACTATGCGCACGTCTTTTGGAATGTGGTCTGTCTGTGAAATGGAAAGTAAAAACATTTATGAAGAACTTCTATTGTTTGTACTTTGTACTCTTACAAAAGCCGTCCTTACTAAAAGCTGTATTCTGCTTCTACTTCAGATGCAATGGCTTTGGTTATTTTTTTTTTCATAAACAACAAAACCAGGAGGCAGAGCTGGACTGTTACTCCTAGAGATCTAAAATCTAGAAAACTTTTGCCTATATAAAAATAATACCATAGCATTGTCCTCCCATTGTTCATCGATTTGCTCAAGCGGGCACCAGTAACATCTCCATTGTGAGACTTGTTACTGTTTTTGGCATATCAAATATGCCACGGGGAGCTTGCCACGCTCTGCCGTGCGGGCGGGATATTCTCGGTAGCCTGCTGGGCTCTCTGAGAGGAATGGAGGAATTGAACCTGGGTCAGCTGCATATAAGGCAAACACCCTACCCGCTGTGCTACTGCTCCAGCCCATATAAAAATAACTTATTAGTAATCTTTGCTGAAAACCCTTTCCATTAAAATTATAGAAATAAGTTTGTATTAATAAAATCCTATTATGCTGTATTTTATTACTTCACATATTCTCAGAAGTAATATGCCTTGAGTTCTGATTGTTGCTATATAAAATAAAACATAGAGAATACTACTCAAGCTGCCATAACTGACAGAGGCAATATTAGGAATCCATTTATAAAATAGAAATTTTAAAGGAAATTGTACCATTTACAATAATAGAGAGCATTTATTGTAAAGTTACTTTGTGACCAGAAATGTACTATTTATGCCTAATATTTAATATGCACAACATTATAGCACAGAGTGGTAGGCAAAGTGTCTAGAAGCTAATTTTGGATGTGTGGGTCTTGATTGGTTTCCTGTCCAGCTTCAAGAAATATTCAGGAAAAAAAACGAAAAGAGAGAAACTAAAGGAGATGAAGAAAAGCGTGCATTGCTGGTAAGAATGAATTATCATCTCTTATGATGAGTTTTTTAGGTAAGAATTATTTCATTGATCTTGAGAAACAAACAGCTGAAGTCTGTAACTATAGAGCTGTCGCTTTCTCAAAGCCTTTCTAAATTCTTATGCAGAAAAATTGCTGTAGTGGTTATATGCATTGATATCAATATTTAAACAAAATATTGATATTAAACATCTGTATCCATTCTTGCATTCATTAGATCACTTTCATCCATATCATTGTGATCCATGAAATTTGAAGGGTTTAATCATATAGTAGATTAACACGGATCATTATGCATGTAAAAATTTAAAGGTGAATTGCAAAGATTTAATTACACATGTGAATAAGTGTACTATAAATAAATGTTGAAGCAAAAATAAGGAAATTCTTTTTCATTTTTAGAAATATATATTCTAAGTTCTATTTGGGGGATGAGAAATGCTTTGGTCTTACTCTGTTGGTAGAGTTAAGCAACATTTCTCCCTATTTTCTTACCAGTTTTTTCTTTTCCCCAAATATCAATCGGACAGTATCCAATATTTACATAATAACAATAAGAGATACTGACACCTTACTATCAGGCATCATACTAAGTACTGTGCATTCATTTTCTAGTTAACATACCCAAAAGTCCTCTTTTTATGATTGATGAGGAAACTGGTAGTTGGAAAGTTTGTATACTTTTTTTTTTTATCAAATGGCAAAGTCAGTATTTGAACATATACCTAGCCACCTCCAAAACCTTTATGCTTACCCATTATAAATATTTTTTCTGAAATATAAATGTTATATTTATCATATTTAGTGAGTTTTGTTGACATATGAATGGTAATAGTTTTATGCACAACAATTTAATTATTTTATGTATAATTTAAATGGCAAACCAGAGAGATACAACATTTTTAATTTATTATTCTCATAGTTATAAAAATTTGTGGGACTGGGAAGATAGTACAGTGGTAGGGCTCTTGCCTTGCATGTGATTAACCTGGGCTCAATCTCTGGCAACCCATATTGTCCCTGAAGTCCCTCCAGGATTGATCCCTGAGCACTGTCAGTGTGACAGCCACCCAAAATAATAATAATAATTTGAATTAGGCTATGAAAAAAATGTTATTAGTAACAGATAGGCACTATATTCAGTTCAACCTATTAAGTGAATATTGATAAAAAGCAGATAATCAGAATTTTGAAATTTACATTTTTTCATAGATGTTTTGACTATAAATTATCAGTATTTGTTTAACCTTCATTGATATGCTACTAAAACTTATGAAAGTTTCCCTAAGAAATCAAAGAGATGATTATGTTAATTAAGTATTAAAAAGAGTATTAGGAATTCTCTAATTGAGGTCTCATCATTTTTTAATTATAAACAATGAATTGTTTCACAGTATTAATGAAACAATTGTAAAACTGCCTTTGTAAATTTTATTTTCTATAGCTATGTTGAAAGAATAAAAGTTGCTTTAATTTTTATAGATTAAATTACAATTGACTCAATAGACAAGTTGCTTATAAAAATCATTGAGGAGTTACATTAATGAATCTTTCATTATACCTAAGTGGAAAAAAATAATATTTCAGTGGATAGAAATTTAACTGTTCTATTTCTTTATACTCCTTCCAGAAAGGACTTATGGATCTTCCAGTAAAAATATAATACTATTCTAGTCATTAACATTTACTAGAATTATAAATTGAGTAACAAAGAGAGAGAGGAAAGGGAAAAATAGTAGTAGACAACCCACAATGAGAAAAGCGACAACATCAACACAAAATTTGGTTCTGAATTTCACTGCAGCCAAGGTAAAGTAAATTTAATATAGATTCAGTACAAATAGATTATGATAGTGATACAAATAAAAATCTCAATTTGGATTAACTAGAGAATCTTTAATTAAAAAAGCTCTGTTTGAAGTATGAAATTCCAATTACATCAACATATGCAAATAAGTAAGTAAGTAAAGTAAAGGCCCTCCCGTTGATCTTGCTCGAGCGGGCCCAGTAACATCTCCATTGGAGACTTTGTTGTTACTGTGTCTGGCATATCGAATACGTCACGGGGAGCTTGCCAGGCTCTGCCGCGCGGGCGAGATACTCTCGGTAGCTTGCCGGGCATAATACAGTGCATGATGCAACTGTGCTTCTCTGGCACAAATACGGGAAGGAAGCTTGCTTTAAAGATTAGATTTCAAGTTACCATAAATAATATGAGTATAATTTATGTAAGGGAATGCTTACTAAAGTCTTTGTTCTCCACATGTACCTCAGGAGTATTTATCTTACCTAGATATGAAGAACATGCCTAAAATCTCCTTGAGGGCTGGGGCAATAGTACAGCAGTACTTGAACACAGCCAACCCAGTTTCAATCACTAGCACCGCATATTGTCCCCTGAGCACTGCTAGGGGTGACCCCTGGCTGCAGAGCCAGGAGTATGCCCTGAGCACTATTGGGTGTGCCCTCCCCTGCAAAAAATTCTGAAATCTTCTTTAAACCATTTAACTTCATACTTGCTCCTTAAAACAATTCCAAATCCATCTAAATATGGCCTCTGAATTACATAGCACTCCACAACAATGCAGGACTCCGCAGACACTCAGAGCTGTGTTTATTTAAGATAACAACAGTAAGCTGCTTTTTCGTAATTACCACATTTTAAGAAAACATTTAACCTGTAAAGGTAAAGGTAAAGGCCCTCCCGTTGATCGTCGATTTGCTCGAGCGGGCCCAGTAACGTCTCCATTGGAGACTTTGTTGTTACTGTGTTTGGCATATCGAATACTCTCGGTAGCTTGCCGGGCTTGATTTGAAATTTAATTTATACTAAAATATTTAGAATGTAGTAGCAAAATTGTGGAGATCAGGCTCAGTAACTAGGTTTCCAGAGTTTGAATTTTAGCACTAGAAGTTATTACTCTGGTGACCTTGAACACGTTTGTTGGCCTTGTTCCTCAGTTTCTTCATTTGCACGGTGGAGTTGAATAAGAGGCATGACCACATGTGATTGTTGTGGGAGTTAAATATTTCAGCTAAAATGTGTACCTGTTTAACAGCATAAAACTCATAACACTCAAAATTATTAGCCAGGAGTCAAGAAAGATAGTTCAAAGGGCTGAAGTGCATGCTCTACACCTTCCTGGTCCCCTGAATACCTGGAAATGACCCCCAGCAAAAGAGGTGGGAGTAGCCATGAACTTCTGGATGTGGCCACCCACCCCAAAGTCAGTTGATTTTTAATTTCTCTTTCAAACATAGAACCACACAACTATTTTGAATTGAATATTCACATACCCTCTAAAAAAAAAGCAAAACTAAATTTTAAAACTTGATACCCCAAAAACTATTCCTCAGAATGAAAGAATGAAGTGACTTTATAAATGTTAGTCCCACTTAGCAACATTTATTATATTTCTCTCAGGTAAGTATCATAGCTGCTTTACAGATGATAAAACTCTCTTGGAGAGGTTAATTAACTTGCCAAAGTTTATAGCACTAATAAGAGGAGAACAGGATTCTTCAGTAGCGTCTTCATACCATTTCCACTGCCATGCTACTCCATCAAGACTTTCCCCCTCTCCCATGTAGAATGGCTGAAGCGTGTCTAAATAAAACTACATTCTACGGAACTTGTTTTACGAAAGCAGTCGTTCAGTAAAAACTTCATAAAAATGGTTGAAAGGAGCACATGTTAATTACATGAGATTTTTTAAACTTTGCTACTCATCTTTAATATTTATCCTATTTGTACTGTGTGTGCTCTGTATAGAATATAGCATAATGATTTGCCCTTCCTAATTGATTATTTTGTCGCCTTTTTCTTTTTTCTTTTGCTATACTTGGGTTCATTCTGAAATGTGACACTTCATTTGGCCCTTTGTGCTCTATGTCAGCGTCTTCAACTTTATGGATACCATTCTCCTACTAATAGTGTATGTACAACACTTTAAATGTTCTTTATGTAAATAGCCCTCACCTGTTATACTTGATAATGTTATTACTTATATGAATCTGTATCTGCTATTAGGAATGTTTAGTAATTAATCAAATATACTAGGTATGACTAAGCTAAAATTTTATACTTCCTTCTTAGATTTCTAAGAACCAAAGCATGCAGAGCAATTGTATATCTTTAACTTTAGGTTAAAGGAAAGGTGAGTGACAGCCATAACCAAAATCACTGACAGAATAATTGAACTTCTGTATTTTCCAACAGTATTTGAAGAATCAAATACAAGTTATGGAACAGATTCTAAGGTATACTCCTACATGGCATGGCATGGGTATTTTAAGAGCTAGATCTATCCATTGAAGAGAAATAGAACATTCACAAATAAATAAAGTATGTTCATGAAGAGACTTTGCTTAGCTTTCAGTATTGCTTGAATTTTTATTCTAAAATCTTTTGTGTCTGCCAATGACCTTTACAAAAGTCTGGTATAAGATAGCTCTTATTACATATTTTAATTAAACTGTTAATTGTGGTTGTATAGTTTGCAATAGCATTACTGTCGTTATTTTATAGTGCAGAGTACTACAGCACTCCCTTCACTATTTGTAGAGTATTTGCAATTCCCTCCGTTTCACCACAGTCCTTTCCTCCTCCACTGGCGCTTCAGTTCCCAGTTCTATTGATTATATCACAGCCTTTGTTTTTACTGAGGATTATCTAACCCCTTTCTTCATGTATTTTAAATATCATTTTTAAAATGTTTTCTTCCTCAAGGAAGATTATGATTCTTAGATTTTCTTTGCCCTGAAAAAATTAGAAGTTCCTGCAAATGATCTTCTAAATATATTCTTGTTTTTGTTGTTGCTGTTTTACAGTACTGGGATTTGAACCCAAGGGATATGGTTTACCATTTAATCACATCCCTGGGTATTCTTGTGCTAACAGTTTATTTTCCTTTCCTTTTTTCTGGTAAGTCAGAGTTTGTTGATGAGCACAGTCACTAAACAACTAGGAACAGATTATTGCTCCATTGAATATAATGCTATGTCCTTGATTTAATTTCCCCAATGTTCCCAAATCCCTTAGAAAAATTGCTCAAAATAATATTTTTTTACCAGTTTGACCTGTTCAGTAGTTTTTGCTGAAAGTGTTTCAATTAAAATGTACAACTCTAAAAGTATATGAGCTACCTCCCTTACAGAATAATCAAAATTTCATGCTATGGAAACTTTGTTCAAAATTTGAACATACACTACAGCAAGGGTGGGGAATGCATAGTTAATGCCAGTTAAGGCCTGTGAAATGGTAAGTTATGAAGCAGTACATTCTGTAGCAGGAAATAGCTTTACAGAATACGGGAAGAATCTATAGGCATGATCAATTGTTTAAGGAAGCCTAAACTCATACAGTAGTCAAAAGATGTTTAGATGATTTCAGGAAGTCTTTGTAAGTTGCCAAGCTATTTACATGGTAAAGCATTGAGTAAAGCATTTATCTGTTTTATAACCATTAACTATTTAGTTATATTTGGACATTTTCTTCTGATTATCTTTTCTTAGCCTATATTCATTAATTCTGGTTTTGTATCTGATTTTCCTGCTTTTTTTGTATCTGCATTTTTTGCTATAAGATGTGTTCTGTTTAGATTTATTTTAAATTATTATTGTCTGATACTGAACTTCTCCACTAGTTTTTCATGTTCTGAAATTTTATTCTTAATTTCATCTCCCAAGTCACTAATCTAAAATTAAATATTGATTCCCAGTGCAACACGTGTACCATTGAGTTACTTGCTAGGAAAGTCAGTACTATATTAGCTATGTTTTTCCTGTTGATTATATATCACACATATACTTAAAACAAGATGTGAATATAGTTATGATATTCACGTAAAACTGTATGTACCTCGTGGTGTTTCACTAATAAAAAAAATTTTAAAAAAAACTGTATAATTTAAATAACTATAAAACATAAAAATTAAAACAGATGTAGCTATTTATAGTAACTAAGTCATATAATCTAGCATAATTTAATGTTTGAAAGTAAATGATGGTGAGTAAGAAAACTTTCTCTTGAAAAGGATCATTAATCTCATGTTCTAATTAGGATTTTTTAATTGAAAGCCTGTTTTTTATCCTGACAGCTAATACTCATTCTAAAAACATTTTAAAATATAAAACAGAAAAATTACGCTTCATATTTTTCATTCTACCATTTAGAGATAAGTTGATTCCAGTGCGGGCAATATTTATTTCTTTTCTATGCTCATTTAATATTTTGTAGCACTCCATGCCAGTGTAGTTTATTAAGCAAACTCTATTTCTTCCTAAATTGTAACTGTTTTTTATGTCATCTGTGTGTGTGTGTGAGAGAGAGAGAGAGAGAGAGAGAGAGACAGACAGACAGACAGACAGGCAGGCAGACAGGCAGGCAGAGAAATGATAGCAACTGATGCTTGGTGTAAGGAAGTCACATTACTTCATGAAACTAAAGATTCTTGTTATCTTCGTAATGGTGTAACCTTATTTTTTCACTCATAGGTTGAATAGCCCCTTTCTTTAGTATGCACTAAATTTTTTTTATTTTTTTATGTAGGAGTACTGCTCTTTATTCAGCCACTGATTAGCTGATTGAATTGTGATTATGCACTAACCTTTAAATTACAATTTAATTAGAGGCAGAGCGGTTGGAGGTAGAATTAGTTAATTGGCATTAACTGTGCATTCCCCACCCTTGCTGTAGTGTATGTTCAAATTTTGAACAAAGTTTCCATAACATGAAATTTTGATTATTCTGTAAGGGAGGTAGCTCATATATTTTTAGAGTTGTACATTTTCCAATTGAAACACTTTCAGCATTGCTGCTTGTACATTTATAAAATATGTCTGTTTATATGGGATTCCCACTATAAAATATTTTATTATTAACATTTTAATATGTTATTAAATATATGCATTAGACATTATTTTCTACTTGATAAATTTCAATTTAAACTGAGATTTTTTTAATAATCCGCAAGTGCATAATAATTTTAATAGTAGCACAAGACTTTTAAAACTTAAGGCCAAGAAAAAAATGAACATTCTCTTATTAATTACCACTCATATCTATATATCATCATGCAGCATTATCTTCTCACAATAACCCAAAGAACAGCAAGCCTGAGAAATGTGAAATTTTTCTTGATAAATTTTGACAGAAACTACATTTAATTATTTTTATTTCTACATAACTAAGTAAAACTTGTAGTTCTGTTTTCATGATGATCTCCACTTCTAATCCTTGTTATTGCCCTCATCAGTAAGATAGAAACTGATATCGATTCTTTTTATAGACCAAAGGTACTTTACCACTTTACAATATAACAGGTTCCTGAGTAGCTGTGAGTGATCTAAGTGGCATATTCTTTTTAATAAGTTTTGAATGAACTTAAACTTTATTTTAAAATATGATCCGTTAGATTCTTTGCTGCACTATGCCATCCAACAGTAAATCATTTGTAAATTATGCATGATTTTATAGATTACTAAAAAATTACCAAAACCTTTCCAAATATATTTACTTAAAAATAAAGTGTGAGTAAAATTTTTCTTGTAACATATATTTGGGGGGAGAGTCTAAAAATTACAATCTTTTTTGACAAACCACAGTTTACTTAGAAATCATGATTATATACTATTATACCTTTGCAAAACCCAGAATATTTTCTGGGTTTACCAGCAGTGTAATTTAATACTGTGTGCAGCAGAAAACAGTAAAGGTAAGATAATGTGTTTTCCTTTCTTTTTAAGATTGACTAGTGGTTATTTAAAATGTATAAATTATCATTCTTTGTGTCTATTTAGATTTCAGTTGTGCTTCTTAAAACTTCTACAGGTGCTTAAAACAGATGCTGAAGAACTTGTCTCCAGAAGCTATTGGGATACACTGAGACGTAATACAAGTCAAGCACTCTTTTCAGACCTCGCAGAGGTATAATTAAACCTCAACCGGTGCCTTGTACTTATTTACCATTTTGTCCATCTATTCCTTATTCCATTTTAAAGTCAAAATGATTAAACCGCAAATAATTTTGTTTTCTCTTTCTCCACAAAAGCAATAATTCCTGTGTATAAATGGTATGTTTGGAAATGTCAGCTCTGTTAGCAGGGGTTGGTTACAAGCATTCTGCAAGGTCTGTGTGAAAACAACTAGGTTGTAGAAAATATGACTTTCCAAATTAATTAAATGGAATTTTTTTAACCGAAGAAACATTTTCCAGAAATTCGAAGATACTATTTTCTAGTTTCACTGCATCTTTTACCATTTAGTTAGCATTGTTTTTTGAAATGCTAAAAATTTTTAATTGCTTAAAAAATAGTACAGCTGATGCTTTTAGAATTGTTATAAACTTGAACAATTTTCCAATGTGAATTGTAAGCTTACCAAGTGGCTTACCTCATTCCAAGTGGGGCAGTGAGGGAAGTGTGGCAGGACTTGTCAGATTATGAAAGGGGGAAATATCTTACCTTGTCATTGTTTAAGATTACCAGTGCATGAGAAGTAAGAGTAGACTGAGTACTCCTTCATTTCTGTCCAAGTGCTCTGGATCTGTTCCCAATACCCACACATTGTTAATAGTGTTTTGTCATTCTAAGATATGTCTGTAAGGGCCAGGGAATGATAACAGAAGTTTCAGTGCTTATTAGTTGAGTTCCACCAGCACCACAAGGTATCCTGAGCAGAGCCAGATGTAGTCTGGAGGACTTTGGATACCACTTTGGAGCTCTACTCCCATAACCCCCCACCAAAATACAGGCTGTGTTTTACAGATTATTGTTTTATGTTTCTAATGTGGCTTTCCACAAAGAACTCAGTAAATGCTCAGATACATTTTTCACTATTTATTACTCCTAAAAGTTGACCTCTAATTCCTTTTAAAGATTTTAAAACATTTTATGTAAAATATCTACAGAAGTAAACGGTATTTCTATCATTTCTACTGTCCATATACACAGTGCTACTCAATTAACACCTCTGGACTAGGGCAGATACTTGGTAATGTAAATTTCATTATTTGATCTCAGTTTTAAAAGCCCAAAACATACAAATCAAGCAGTTTGCCCTGTTCCTATTCTGTCATAATATATAAATATGATTAAAATTACTAGAAACTTATGAAATTTGCTTTCTAAATATGAAGTATTTACATAATACCATAGTTGCCGTATAAAGGGACAACAGGTGTTCTATCGAGGATATTTCAAAAGTACTTCATCCTGTAATCATTTACGCAGACACATAGTTGTCAGTATCTAAAGTAAAAGCAACTGAGAGAACTAGCCTTTTGCTTCCCACAGATCAACTATGATCCATATTGAGATTAATAGTCATGCCACTATGCCTTTCTGCATACTAGACTTTCCTCTTCTCCCTCAAGACTGTCTCTATCCTAATTTAATTCCACTAGAAATTCTGGTCGTTAGACAAAACCAGTTAATGCAAGGTGAGATTTATAATCTTAGGAGGTTTGCTATCAGCAAAACAGTCACCATTTATTTCTGTCCATCTGTTTTCACCTCAACATTCTTTTAACATGTCATTGGTACTTTGTTTTGGTTTTAGTGTTGGGCCACACCCGGTGGTCTTCAGGACTTAGTCCTGGATCTGTTCTCAGGGATCAGGCCTGGGGCTCAGGAGACCATATGGAATGTCAGGGATCAAAGCTGTGTCAGCCCCATGGAGTCAAGCACCCCCTACCTGTTGGACTAGTTCTCTGACCACAAAATAAGCCTTTCAGTTCTCCCCAAAACCCAATTTATTAGAACACCAGCGGGTAGGGCATTTGCCTTGCACGCAGCCCACCCGGTGGACCCGAGTTCTATTCCTCCACCCCTCTCGGAGAGCCCGGCAAGCTACCGAGAGTATCTCGCCAGCGCGGCAAAGCCTGGCAAGCTACCCGTGACGTATTCGATATGCCAAACACAGTAACAAGTCTCACAACGTTACTGAGCCCGCTAAAGCAAATCGATGAACAAGAGGATAGTGACACTGACAGTGACTATAATCATAATAAGTTAATGAATTAACTTAAAAATTGCAAAAGTAAATCTGATGGTGAGAATAAAAAGGAAAAAAGTTACATTGTGTTCCAAAGTAAAGTAATTATTTGGGGATTACCAAGGATAAATTGAGAATTAACTATATTTAAGCTACAACTCATTGTAATTTATAATAGACTATTTTCAGTATTTTTTCAGTATATTTGCAGTAACACTGATTTGCACATAGCATCAGAATTTCAAGATTCAAATTAATTCAAGAATGAAGCTTAGAAATACATTTATATATGTTTCTTTGTTTCTTATCTATTTAAAATATTATTTAGGTAAAATAATTATTTTAAATATTGTAAATCAATTTTAACTTTGCATTCTTATTTCATTTCTAGTCATTAGTTTCTTAAAATTACAGTAAAGCTGTGATTTAATTAAAATTTAATTATGCTATAGCTGATACCACTTTCTATCCAAATAATAGATGATAAATTCATAGTACAATATAAGTCTATTTATACAAATGTTGAGTGAAAATCCATCAGTATCAGTATCAGTATCAGAAATATAAAACCTTTTTATTTTTTTTCTTTTTTTTTTCCCTTTATTTTATTTTATTGTTTTTTACAGTTGTAGATTTACAATTTTTTGTGCTTTGGTTTCAATTATACAATGATCAGATACCCATCCCTCCACCAGTGCCCATTTTCCACCACCATGGATAATATCCCTCCCACCCCCATCCCCCCATCCCCCCTGTCTCTGTGGCAGGGCAATCCCCTGTGTTCTCTCTCTCCTTTTGGGTGTTGTGGTCTGCAAAAGAGGCATTGAGTGGCAAACATGTTCAGTCCATAGTCTACTTTCGACATGAATCTCCCCTCCTGGGAGGATCCTCCAAACATCCTTTATTTAGTGCTCCCTTCTCTATCTGAACTGCCCTTTCCTCTAGGATACCCGCTGGCCTCTAAGTTATGGAGTAATAGTCCTGGTGCTGATCTCAGCTATTCTTGGGTATTAATCTCATACTTTGTTACTTTATATCCCCCAGATGAATGCAATCTTTCTATGTCTATCCCTCTCTTTCTGACTCATTTCGCTTAGCATGATACTTTCCATGTTGTACCACTTAAACCTTTTTATTTTTACAGAGAAAATACATTTTATTATTTTAATGACTTGTTAGATTATTCAAATCTTCATTACAAATAAAATTTGAATATTTTCTCTAGTCTTTGGTAAGATTATAATACTGTAATCAACAAAAATATGTTGGAAACTATCTTAAAATTACTTATTTTAATATTTTCACATTTCTGGTACAAATTTATTAATATGTTCATTTCATTTAATTATTTATCAAGTACCTTAGATAATGGCCTTTCATGTAATTAGCCCTTTATTCTTTTGTGGGCTTTTATCTCGTTATAAAAACACCTGAATTCATTTTATTTTAACAATGAGAACTAGAATCAAAGGGATAAAGTCTATTTTTGTCTCATTCTCCTGTGATTTAAGTTATATAACACTGTTAGGATACCAAGGACACTGGTATAATTTTCAGTGATTCTCAACAATACTCCGTTTCACTGAATGGGGCACTGGGGGAAAGGGGGTTTTTCACCATTTCCATTTTCTTTTCTCTTTTTTTTTCCTTCAATGTCAAACTGTTACTTATGCTTCTGTGCATTCTGGATTATCTGGATAAGTGCAACCTAAGTCTAATAAGATTTTGATGATGAAAGACTGTAAATGAAGATCTGCTGTGTTCAATGGGCATGAGAAAAACTGGCTGAATGAGGTCATTACTTAAACCTGTGTAAAACAAAGCCATCTCATTTCAGTGTATTATGTTTTAAGGTTAAGGACATCATAGTTCTAAAAGAAGATATCCCATAAATATGTTGCCTGGAGTTCAGTAACTTTTGATGTCCCTGTAACCTCTTATTTTCCTTCCAGATCTTAATAATATTTATGGGTAGTTTTGATAGCAAAATAGAATTGAGTGTACAATATAAAATTATTTGCATAAAACTTGCAACATTATTATTGCATCTATCCTATCTAGTTTTTCCCCAACTTTAAAAAATATATTTAGTTAGAAAAATGTATATAAGCCAACATATAGTGGGCATGTATAATATGATGGTCATAATGCTAAAGGTTTCTTTATCTCCCACCAAAAAAACAATCTAGAGTTGGTTTCACTAGACATTGTCTGTTTTCTTACCTTGTTTATTTATGTAGCATATTATGAGTGTGATCATCTCATATTTGTCTTTTTTCTAACATATTTTCCTTAACATTATATACCTTTATATACCCTCTAGTTGCACCCCTGTCCATGATGTAGCAAAAAAAAGCAAGATTTCGTCTTTGTTTTAAACTTTACCGAACTCTCTTTATCATTCATTTGCTATTGGGTACTTGAGTGGTTTCCAGACCTAGGAAATTGTAAGTAGATTTCTTTTTGAAAAGCACTAATTTGAAGATACTTGAACAAGTGCGTGTCTTTTTGTTTTTCTTTTTGGGTCACACCGGTGATGCTCAGGGGTTACTCCTGGCTCTACACGCAGGAATTACTCCTGGTGGTGTAAAACTCAGGTGACCACATGGAGTCCATTGGGGATCAAACCCAGATCGGCTGCATGCAAGGCAAATGCCCTACCCATTGTACTGTAGCTCCGGCCCCTGCACGCGTCTTTTAAAATTAGTGTTTTTGTATTCTTAAGATTGATGCTTAGGAATGGAATTACTCAATCACATGGAACTTCTATTTTAAAATTTTTTTTGAAAAATCTCCATCCTGTTTCTACAGTAGCTGACACAGTTCCCACCAACAGTTCATGAGGATTCCTTTTATTTCCATACCCACCACAAGCACTAGTTGTTGCCAGGCTTTTTGATATAGACCATTATCACTGTTGTAGAGTGATATCTCAGTGGCATTTTGATGCATTCCCTGATGATCAGTGATGATCACCACATTTTCATGTACCTGGCAACCAACTGCATTCCTTCTTTGGAGAAGTATTAATTCATCTCTTTCATTAATGGGGTTATTCATGTTTATGTCATTGAATTTTGGGAGTACTTCATATACCTTAAGTACTAACAATCTCTTTGCTTCATAGATAGACAGATAGATAGATGGTATATAAATATTTTCTCTTATTTGATAGGTTGTCTTTTTATTTTGGTAGTATTTTTCTTTTTCAGTATAGAAATTTTTAGTTTTATGCAGTCCTGTTTATTTTTGCTTTTGTGTCTTTTAGTTGTTGGAATCAGGTACTTGAAGAAATGTCTGAAATCTTTATCATGCAGTGTTTTGCCTCATACCATTTATTTATTTCATGGCTTCAGGTCTAACATGAAGGGCTTCAGTTCATTTGAGTTATCTTTAATGCAGGGTTGAGGTAGAGGTTTAATTTTCTTCTTTTGCTTGTGGCTAAGCAGTTTTCCTAATACAATTTACTGGAAAGACATTAATTCCTTCATTTATGCCCTTGGCACCTTTGACATAGGTTATTAATATATCTAAGGTTAAGTAAATACTTTGATTCAATATCACTATGTTTTTATTGCTATATCTTTATAAGATAGTTTAAAGTTAGTGCATCTTCTCTTCTTTACCCCTAATATTGAATTGCCTCTTCAGGGAAAAGAGGCTTGGAGTGGTTTCATATAGATTTTGATAGTATTTGTGCAATGTCCTTGGGCTGGAGCGATAGCACAGTGGTAGGGCGTTTGCTGGCCCAACCGAGCCAGGTTCGATTCCTTTGCCCCTTTCGGAGAGCCTGGTAAGCTACCGAGAGTATCTCGCCTGCACCGCAAAGCCTGGCAAGCTACCCATGATGTAGTCAATATGCCAAACACAGTAACAACAAGTCTCACAATGGAGACGTTACTGGACCCGCTTGAGCAAATCGAACAACAGAAGGACAGTGCTACAGGACAGTGCTACAGTCCTCGAATAATGCTGTTGTAATCTTGCTAAAGATTACACTGAATCTATAGATTTCTTTGAGTAAGAAAGTCATTTTAAAAATGTTTATTCTTGGGGCTGGAGAGATAGCACAGCGGGTAGGGCATTTGCCTTGCTCGTGGCCGACCCGGATTCGATTCCCAGCATCCCATATGGTCCCCTGAGCACCGCCAGGAGTAACTCCTGAGTGCATGAACCAGGATTAACCCCTGTGCATCGCCAGGTGTGACCCAAAAAGCAAAAAAAAAAAAATGTTTATTCTTCCAATCGATGGACATGTAAAATATTTTCCCATTTTATTTTGTGTTCTATTTCTTTTTATTTATTTATTTTTTATTTCTTTTTTTTCTTTTTTTTATTAGTGAAAAACCATGAGGTACAGTTATAGGCTTACAAATTTTGTGCTTGGGTTTCAGTTATACAATGATCAAGTGCCTATCCCTCCACCAGTGCCCGTCATCCATCACCACGGGTCCCAGCATCCCCCCCACCCCCCATCCCCCCGTCCCATTTAGTGACTTAATATTTTTAATGTAACACCTTTCACTTCTTTTGTTAAATTTATTTTTAAATACTTGGTCTTTTGAGAAACAGTACAAATGGGATTTTTTTTTCTATTTTGGTCTCTTCTACGCTCATTTTTTGAGAGTTTTATTATTAAGTGAATGTTGACTCTTGTTAAAAGCTTTCTATTGATATAATAATATGGTCTTATCTTCCTTTTTTAGTTTTTATATTAATTTATTTTCATATATTGAACCATTCTGTGTTTCTGGTTAATAGTTATAACCACCTATGTCATTCCTTTGAACGCATTCTTTTGAATTTAATATTTGTTTGCCTGTATTATTATAACAGACTGGTTCAAGAGATATTCTATAATTTTTCTTTTCAGTGATAATCTCTGTCATCTTTGGGTATCATGGCAAAACTGGCCTCATAGAAACTGTCTGAAAGAATTCCTTTTTTTTTTTTTTTTTTGAAAGAGCTTGAGAGTAGGTAATTAGTCCTCTTTGAAGGTTTGGCTTGATTCACTAATCAGCCCATCTGGACCTGGGCTTTCTTTTTTATGTTGTCCCACTATTATACCCCCTTCCTCTAGTGTATTGATCCATGTTTACCAAAGTGGGTGATACACAGGACTGTGCTGGAATAATCTAGGAATTCAGTAGTCCCTGATTCAAGGGATAAGGGAGGGGGTGCTGTCTGTTTATTTGCTTAAAAGGTATATATTTCTAGGGGGAACAATGACTTTTTTTTCCAAAAATGGGGTGGTAGATCAAATATGTTAGGACACCTCTATTCTAGATAAATATCAATTCTTCATTCCAAGTTCTGATTAACTAGATCCTCCACTGTTATGGCTTCATTTAGACATAATATTCCCTTTTCCTATTCATTTTACCACACCCTGAATAGTCAACTCTTTAGACACAATCAACACAATCACAAAGAATGTTGTAATTAAAATGACATATGTTCCCAAAAAAAAGAATTATGCTTTTCCTGCAAACTGAGTGTAGTCTGCAGATGTAGAGGTTGAAAACCACTGATATACAAACTTGGTTATAACTGCCAGTCCCTGCAGGACAGTTGCCAATTTACTGGCATAAAATGATTGAAGAACAGTTCCTTAGATGATTACTAAATAATTTCAACAATTTTAGTGAATTTTAGATTCCCTATATGGTGGAGTTTCTAAGAAAAAGATGACGAATCAAAGTAGCAGAAGATCACTTCAGAAACACTGGGATTCAGAGGGCATATTGCCAAGGGAAGATCATCAGAAAAATATAGTTCCTGTAACTCATAGCTACTAGTTACTAGAAGAGATGAATAGTGTTTGCCCGTGGGAGAAGTGTATCAGGATCATATAAGTAAGAAAGATAAAGTAGCTATTTTCATGGAAGATTGAAATAGTACTATAAGGACTCAAAAAATTATTTAGTGTGTGGACAACAAATGACGTGAAACTTTTTGTCAGAATATATAAGACGAATATTGTAAATATTTGTAAATATTTCTTGATTTTTCTGCTTATGCTATTTCTTATATTTTCTAGAGTTCTATTGTGATTGTGGCCAAATTAAAACATGCCAATATGTAATTTTACGTGAGAATTTACAACTATTTTTAATAAAGAAAATTATCATTAAAACCTATCATTTTTCTTAAATTCCTCACAACAAAATGTTAAAAAGTTAGAAATATTTGAATTTTTTCATTTTTTTTGTACCTTAGCTTATAGGATAGGTCTGAGTTAATGACCAGTTAAAGAAGGAAGAAAAGAAAAAATGAAGAAGGAGAGGAAAAGGAAAGCCTGTAAAGCAATGTTAAAAACCAAAAAGACACATTTTTTCATAAGCAATTAAACTTGATAAGTACTACATACTGACCTTTCAGAATATATCTTTTGAGCATGGTTCATCAAGTAGAGGAAAATTCCCTGTAACTTTTTACTTACATAAAAAATGATATAACTTTTAATAATGTATAGATGCTTCAACTTAAAGGAAATATTACTATATTTTCCCTTTCAAGTGTCTTTTAAAATGCTGTCAATATGTAATACAATCAAAGTGTATCACATGGGCAAAGAAGATATTTCCTAGAGCTGAGACTCTGTCAATATCAAATATTTAATACATCTGAATTTTATGTCCTTTGAACATTCCAAAAACTTTCTTCAGGTTGTTTAGGAAAATTCAATCTAAATTACTTAAACATTACATATAATAAAACATTTTTAAGATTACTATGTAAATGTGCTTGTTTTATGTAATTTAACATATATATGTATATATATATATATCTCACATGGGCTGGAGCGATAGCACAGCGGTAGGTCGTTTGCCTTGCATACAGCCAACGTGGCTGACCCGAGTTCGATTCCTCCGCCCCTCTCGGCAAGCCCGGCAAGCTACCGAGAGTATCTCGCCCGCATGGCAGAGCCTGGCAAGCTCCCCGTGATGTATTCGATATGCCAAACACAGTAACAACCAAAGTCTCCAATGGAGACATTACTGGGCCCGCTCGAGCAAATCGATGAACAATGGGAGGACAGTAACAGATATCTCACATGAATAATTTGAGGTTGAATGCCGCTTATAATATATTTTTAAATATCCTTTAAATTTTGATAGAATAAAGAAGGTTGCTTTCAATTTTTATTTTCAGATTGAACTTCATTTTAGCTATAATATTTTTATTATAGTCTTATGTGGGCTGGAGCGATAGCACAGCGGGTAGGCGTTTGCTTTGCACGCAGCCAATATGGTCAACCTGAGTTCGATTCTTCCGCCCCTCTCGGAGAGCCCAGTAAGCTGCCGAGAGTATCTCTCCTGCACGGCAAAGCCTGGCAAGCTACCCGTGAAGTATTCTATATACCAAACACAGTAACAAGTCTCATAATGTTACTGGGCCCACTTGAGCAAAATCTATGAACGAGAGGACAGTGACAGTGACAGCCTTATGTATTTATTTCTAATGTTAGTATATTTGGGATCTTGATATTTTTGTTGAAGAAATTCTTGGAGGGATACTGGCAATCCCTATTCTGTTTCTCTTGTTGCAACTAACCTTTACATTGTCAATTTTTTTAAAGCGTGCTGATGATATTACAAGCTTAGTAACAGATACTACACTTCTAATACACTTTTTTGGAAAGAAAGGAAAAGCTGAGCTCAACTTTGAAGATTTTTATAGGTGAGCTTAATTTTTTATGCTTGTATTGAAAAATATTTTTAAGTCAGAAAGATTTTTAGGAATCCTCTAAGACAACCTAAAACAATCACCTTGCCACTTTGCTGTGAACTGAGGACACCCTGTGTTTCCACTTCCATTAGTACCTAGATGCCAATGATAATATTGCTGACAATAGCAGGAAGTCACTGGATGATTAAAAATGGCTGTGTATCTGAATTTATTGTTATTTCCTACATATTCCGAAGAAAGTATGCTCCCAAAGTTCTTAGTCTCTATAAGACACCTTAATAATAAGCATATGTCTAGAATGTTTACAAAGCATTACCTCCTTTAAGTTTCACCTTGACCCTGCAAAGTCTTTTTGTTATTCACTTTTTACAGATGGGGAAGCCCTGAAACTTGAAGTGCCATCTTTTAACTTCACCCTCCTTTTACCTATTCATTCTTCATGTATTTTTGTCATAGATTCATGGATAACCTCCAAACAGAAGTTCTAGAAATTGAATTTCTTTCCTATTCTAATGGGATGAATACCATCAGCGAAGAAGATTTTGCTCATATTCTTTTACGATATACAAATGTGGAAAATACATCAGTATTTTTGGAAAACGTCCGTTACAGTATACCTGAAGAAAAGGTATCTAATCCTCTATATTAGTTGTTTCATGTGTTATTTATTAGTAATTATATAGGGTTACATTATCCTTTTGTTAGTTCTTTGATTCCTCTCTGGTTTAATAGGTACCTTGGATATATTTTATTCTCCTGTTTTTCTTTGTCCTAAGTGCTTTTTGTCCTGAGGGCTAAATTTTTTTTGAGTTGATTAATTTAAAATCCTGGGGAGATACTCATATGTTTGTTAGCTATACTGAGAATCTTTAAGGTTATTAGCATTTGTTTTATTCAGATTATGGATATCATTTTTCAAGAGGATTTTGCTGTATACTTTGCTTACCATACAAATCTCATTTTATATACAAGTTCATATTGTAGTCATTTCAGTCACTTTATTCATTTCTGTAATAGCCTTAGTAAAAGGTCATTTGAAGATAACCACTGAGTGAGTGATCTTATCAGTGGGTTGAAGTGAGATTTTCAAAGAGTTGGAAGGCACGAATGGTTGAGAATCTGACACAACTCAGTGTCTGTTTGTTTCGTAGCAAATGTGTTGTCAGCAGTTCTGAGCATTTGCGTTATCTAGTGGTATTTGAATGCATCACTGCCGCCAAATAGAACTGGTGTTAGAAGTGCCCCTTCAAGCATGAGATGTTTTGGAAATATTGCCAT
Organism: Sorex fumeus; assembly: GCF_029834395.1. Taxonomy (NCBI): domain Eukaryota; kingdom Metazoa; phylum Chordata; class Mammalia; order Eulipotyphla; family Soricidae; genus Sorex; species Sorex fumeus. The sequence continues at coordinate 9,491,983 of NW_026606081.1, read as the reverse complement.
CTATTTGTGTTTGTAGAGTATCAAGTTAATCTACCCAAGGAAAACTTGCAAATAGTTTAACTTTGTTTAAAATGGATACGGTGTGACTGTGCTAACAGGACCCCAAATGGTTTTTTAAAAAGGGATTTGATGCATTTGGCCATTAAGTTACATAGTCTTTAAATGAGGGAAACTTTTATATACTTTACACTAAGCTTTAGAGACACTTCCCTTAAAATAAATATAGATTGGGGGGCGGGGAATTGTTTTTTATTAAATGGAAACATATCGATAACTTACAAAGTTTGATTCCAGGGTGAGGAATATATAGAAACTTGTTGTATTGGTTTGTACACCTAAAATTATTTCAAAATATTTTTTTCTTATAAGTTAAACTCAGCTTTTGAAACTACCGTTACAAGTACTTTAAGTACTGCAAATGCTTATAGGTCTTTATTTGAAAAAAAAAAGAGAAAAAGGAAAAGAAAAAAGGATATTGGCATGTGAATCACCCATGATTCTCACCGTTTTCCTTTTTTTTGCATTCCCTTATCAATCTGTAATGCAACCCTCTCTTTGACATCTTTTTTCTAGGAAAAAAAAAAGAGCTGATATCCTCAGAAACATAGACCCTTCCCAGCCTCAAACCAAAAACTCTTTGCCTGTGTTATTGCTGTCACGCCCTACTCTGTCCTTCTGGTCTCCTCATCATTTACTGCTCATCGACTCCTCACAGGGCACTCCCACACGGCAGAGTCTGGCAAACTCCCCATGGCGTACCAAATATGCCAAATACCAGTAACAATGATGGGTCTCATTCTCCTAAAGAGCCTTGAATATAATCTCAGGGCTAGGATGAAAGAGACGTTACTGGGGCCTGCTCGAGGCAATCGACGAATAACAGGATGATGAAATGAAATGAAATGAAATGACTACTCCCCAGGAGTGATGGCTACTTCTATTTGAATAGTACCTTTGCCTTGCACGCAGCCAACATGGCATTTCTAAAATTGTTTATTTTTTCCACATATACAACAGATATTTATTAAGAATATCTACTATTTACGATCCCTGATTCTAATACTGTGCATAAAGTGAGAAGATAAGCCAAATTCTCTCATAGAAGTAGACCTTACTAGAGACATGCACAAAACATGCCAACAAGATATAAGTAAGTGAGATATATTCACATAATGATAAATGTTAAAAAAATAATGAAGAATCTTGGAAACTGGAAAAGAATGTTGAACTGTGAAAGAAAGCTTTTTTTTAAAGAGGTTGCTTTTGAGGAAAGGCTCTAAGAAATGAACTTACAGCAAAAATGACCAGTAAAAATCTGACTGAAGAGAGAGCACTTAAGGCTAAGGAGACAGAAAACATGAGCCTGGGAAGCTAGAAATAAGTAAAGCTTTGTTTATTTGAAAAAGTATTAAAGGCAAAAGTTGTGAACAGGAAGGATAGCAGTAGGAGATGAGAGAGAGCTATAGATTAGCTCTTAGAAAATCCTGTAGACCAAGAAGACCAAGCATAAGGAGGTTACTTTTTATTCTTGTTGTTGACTTCAAATCATAATGATGGAAAGCTATCACTATGGCATATTTAATTCTTAAAGCAGGAATTATCAAACTATCCTTTTTGTAAATGAAATTTGAAGATCATGCCCATTCTTAGCTATTTTTTTGCATCATAATGGTAAAGTGAAGTCATTGCAACACAAACTGTACAGATCACAGAAATAGAAACATTTACTCTCTGGCCCTTTATGAGAAAAGTTGTCCAATCTTGTTTTAGAGAACATGTTTTCTATTTGTTCATTCATTAAGTGCTTATTTAGAAAATGCTTGCTGTCTTCTATGACAGTGTGTATGCCAGATTTGGTGAGATTTATATTTCAAAAGATTATCTTGGTTGCTATACACAGAATAGACTTTTAACTGCCCCCATATTGAAAGATCAGTTAGGGAATTCTTAGTGGAGTGATTGTAAGAGATGAGTAAGACATGGGCCAGGGTCAAAATAGGGTAAAATGGTCAGATAATGTATCATTTTAAATGTATAGCTGAAAGAACTTGTTTCTGGGCTTTAATTTTAGTGCAAATGAAGAAAAATAATGAAAAACTCCTGTGGTTTCAGTCCAAACCTAAGGTGAACCAGTGGTGCAATTTTCTGAGCTAAGCATGACTCTTAAGTTTGGAGTTAGGAGGGAATCTCTTGTTGGTTCGTATTGTGGGATGCTTCCTGGTGGAGGAAGGTGTTGATTGTTTTTTGGTTTAGGGACCAAACCAAGGAGGTGCTCAGGTTGGTGATAGGCTCAGGGGACCCTGTAGGGTGCCGGGTCAGCCACATACAAGACAAGCTCCTCACCTACTATCACCCTGGCCCTGAGAGAATCTAGTTTTATTTTGGACACGCGTGATATATTTAAGTGAAAAAATTCTGTAGACAGAGGAGTAAATCTAGCAGTCCACACTTCTTTGAATAGTCACTAATGTATAGGGATACCGGTTGTGTCTCCAGATTAAATTTCCCTCTGTAATTTTAGACTTGCCTATACAGCTTCTCCAAATGGTATCCAATATACATCTCAGGCTTAATAACTGTGAAACTAAACTGATCTTAAAACACTTGTTTTACCTATAGCTTTCCTCTGTTTTAGTTAATAAGCTCCATTTTTCTTAGCTCTTAATCCAATTGTAGGATTTGCTTCTTTCAGATTCTGTGTGAAATGTCATCAGAATCTGACCCTTTCTTACCATATGCATGGCTACCTTTACTTGGATTATTTCAGTTGCCTCCTACCCTGTCTGCCTGTAGTCTACTCTTCTTCGTTTGTCCTTTAAGCAAATGCTTTACTGTCATGATCCATAACTCCATTTTTCTCAAAGTAAAAGCCAAATAACCTTACATTGACCTTGAAGGATAGACACACACCCTCATCACTAACTCTGAACTTATTTCCTACAGTTCTATCTGTCCCATTTTTAACCTCCGGCCATGCTGACTTCTTCACTGTATCTCAGATAAAAGACAATCGTTTGTCTCATTGTTTTAACATATACTTTCTTTTCATTGGCCATGATGTTCTCAGATATTTTCATGGCTCGCTATTATTTCTCAGTGATGCCGACATTTCTTACCTTATATAAAATCTATTATAATAGATAATATATAGCCTATTATATAATTGTAATCTTATATTACATAATAGGTAAAACATCTAATACTTATCTTTTTCCTTTTGATTTATTTTGCTTTGAATGATCCTTTGATTTCTTTCTGTTTAAATGCATGTGACTAAAGATCTCATTGTGTATGTCTGAAAAGTACTTATTTGTGCATTTATATTACATCTTCTTTATTCAATTATCTGACATATACTTTGGTTGTTTCTTTGTCTTTGCAAAAAACACTGGAGCATATGTGACTTTTAGTAAGAATGTTTTTATCTTCTTCATGAAGATAGATATCTAGAAGTGAAATTGCCAAATATTATGGATGCTCTAAAGTATAGACATAGAGATGGGTAAACATAGCTACTTAAGAAATTCCCATTCTGTTTTTGAAAACGGTTTTGCTAATTTATACTTTCACCAATAGTACATGGGATTTCCACTTTCTTCACATTTTTAAGAACACTTTTTTTTTTCTTTTTGGGTCACACCCAGCAGTGCTCAGGGGTTACTCCTGGCTCTGCATTCAGGAATTATTCCTGGCAGTGTGTAGGGGTCGCCGGGGATGAACCCAGACAAACACCCTACCCCCTGTACTATCGCTCCAGCCCCATCACTTGTTTATTTTGATGCAAACTCTTTTCACTCATATGAGGTAGTATTTCATTATGGTTTTGATAAATGCTTCTCTACTAATAAATGACATTGAATACCTTTTCATATACCTGTTGGCAATCTATATGTTGTCTCTGAAGAAGTATCTATTCAAATATCCTTTACATTTTTAAAAATAATTTGATTTTACTTTTATATTGTATAAGGTTTTTATGTGCTTTTGATATTAACCCCTTTTAGATCCATACTGTACAGATATCTTTTTTGTCCTATTCATTCTATTTATTTTCTTTTACTGTTTAAAGATTTTTCAATTTAATGTAGTTCTTATTGTTTATCTTTGCTTTCATTCACTTGTCATTGCAGTCAAGTCCTCAAAGACATCTCTAATGCAGGTGTCATGGAATGTTTCACTTAAGTTATTTTCTATATACTTTAAGGTTTGGTATCTTGCGTCTAGGATTTTGATTCTTGTTGAAGAGATTTCCTTTCTCCATTATAGCCCATAGTTTCTTTGCCATAAATTAAATGCCAATACATGGGTTTGTTTTTTCTCAACTTTTAATTTTCTTTTGTTAACTGTGTATTTATTTTTATTCTAATACCATTTAATTTTTTATTATCACTTTGTTTATATTTTTTGAATTCAGATAATATGATGCCACCTTTTTTCTTTTTTTATTCCTCTTCAAGACTCTTTACTCTTTGAGTTGTTTTATGAGTCTCTATAAACCTTAGTAGTTCGTTTGATTTTCTTTTAAAAATCAATGTAGCTTTAGTTGAGTTGATTAAAATATAGATATTTATCTTTTGGTAAAATTGATATTTTGAGTATATCATTGTTCCCTAAATTTTCCATCTCCTAATATCTAATTTTAACAATATCATGTAGTTTTTGTTGTATAGCTCTTTCATCTCCTTAGCTAAATTCATCCTTTGTAGTGCATTCTTTTGGTCACATATATAAGTGGTAATTTTTCTTAATTATTTTATCTTTTTGTATCATTTTTATCTGTTATTTATATGTACAGATATAACAGAGTTTCACAAATTTGTGTAATAGCCAGACACTTTTCTGTACTTAGTTAAGCCTTTAGGGCTTCCTATGTGTGTGTGTGTATATACATATATACACTTATGTATATATTACAAAAAGTGATAGTTTCACTCATTTCCAATTTAGATTCCTCTACTTATTCTTAATGTCTTTAATTTTTCTGGCTAAGAACTTTGATACTGTTAATTAGAAGAGGTTTCTGATTTTTTTAAAGCTTTGTTTTTTACTACTGAGTGATAGCAACTATGGGTTTATAGTATCTGACCTTTATTATATTGAAATATATTCCATCTACCCCATTTTATTCAGAATTTTAGCATAAATGTGTACTAAATCATATCAAATGCTGTCTCAGCAGCTAGTGATATTCTCGGAACATTTTAGGTTATTTAATTTTTTACATTGATTAATTTGCATATTTCAAACCATCCTTGCATATTTGGATAAAATTCCACTTTGTCTTGACATATGATTCTTTTAATCTAATTTAGTGTTTTGATGAATTTTTAACCCTTAGCAGAGATACTGATCTGTCATTTTTTATGTATGTGAATATCCTTGTCAGGTTTTGGTTTCAGATTAAAGTTGGTCTCATATAATAATTTTAAAAGGATTCCTTTCCACTATTCTAAAAGAATTTAGAAGAATGGGTATTTGGTCATCCTTGAAGGTTCAGTCAAATTCATGGTTATGATATCTGGCCCTTGTGTTTGAGGGTTCTTGTGTTTGAGAATTTTTATGACTGCTTGAGTTTCCATACTTGTGATCAGTCCATTCAGTTTGTCCCTTTCTTCTTCGGTCAGTCTTAGTGGAGTTAATTTTTATAAGAGGATGCCAGAAAAGTCTAGCTTCTTTTTTTCATGTGAATATTCCTGCATCATTTAATAAAGGACTTACTCATTCTCAAATAAGTGGGCTTGGAACTCTTACCGATCATAGATATTTGGAGTGATTTTGGGATCTCAGTACCTTAAATTTTATGCTTTAATTTTTTAAGTTATTGTCCTCTTTTTATGTTTGTTGAAATACAAGTTACTTCCTCTTATAATATTTATGCCACATTTCATTCAATTCTCAAAATGCGGAGGAAAGAAACAGCCACTTCCTTCTCTTTGTCACTCCCTCACAATTTCTGTCCTCATTGCTGTTAAGAATGATTTCTTTTATCGCCATCAAAATGAATGCCTAGTTTTTTAATTTATAGTCCCTTATTTCCAAACTCAAAGGATTTTATCTAGAATAAAATAATTATAATTTTGAATTTGACCTATATCTCCAAACATAATAACCCCATTTTGAAAAATCTAAAAAGTCATATGTTGAATATTATATTCTTTTGTTCTCTTATTTGGTTATTAATTTTAAGCTCCCTATAAATACTGACATTTTTGTACACTCTTGGCCTAAAAATGTGCCATCCTCCTATTTTTCATTTTTACCAGCACAAACCTGTCACCTGAGATAGAATGTTGCTGTAGCAGCTGGTCACAGCAGAAACTGGTACAAAGCCAGAGCAGTGACCAGTTTCCTTGGCAACAAGTTCTCCAGATCAAGATAAAACCTTGTAGTATCAGTCTCCATAATTGATTCAAACTATCATTTCCGGGAAGCATGGCAGGTGGGAACATGTCACGCAGTAGAATCCAGGATTATAAATGCATCTAGAGAAAAAGAAAGAAGAAAAAGTGTGTGTGTGTGTGTGTGTGTGTGTGTGTGTGTGTGTGTGTGTGTGTTGTGGATGGTGGGGGGAGGGGGAAGCGCAGTTTTCAGTTTCAAGTAGCATTGGTTGTAATTGAAGTGTAAATACTATCTAAAATAATTGATACCGGTTTGATAAATTGATGCTGTCTTCTTAATGTTAATCAGATATTGGCTTAGATGAAAATAGACTCTGGATCTCCCCCAGCTTTTCAGTGGTGCCTGCTTTCCTTCCCTATATACCACCATTGTAAAGTCAGAACTAAACTTAGCTACTGCCCCTTTATGTGGTTTACTTCCCGAATTACATTAATTTTTCTGGAAAACACATTAAATAAATCTTTGTCTAAATTCATATTATCTAAGATACATTGTGCTCATGTCAAATAATTCTCCATTTGATGGAATAACTTAGCAGGTATTGCGATTGATGTAAATGATGTTCCAGTCCTTTCTGTGACCTGTATCCATAGGAGATTCTGTACTGGTACTCCCCAGTCTCTAAGTATGCAGTTCCTACTATTCTGGCAACCTTTGTCTGGATCCAGTAAAAATGCACCACTGTCAAACTTCCTCAGTATCTTGATTTTTACATTGTCATTATTAAGAAATTAATCATCTAATGCCAAATAACATCAATGAGTACATGTACAGTGAAAACATTTTTGGGATTTTTTTTTAAATATTTCTCTTTTTTTCCCTAATAGTTACATTTTCTATTAGGGATTAAGAAACTTAGGTCTGAAATACAGAGATTTAAAATTGGAATTTTTAAATTCTTTTTTATTATACCTTCTGGAGAAACTTTATGCAATTATGATATGACTGTTTTTAAAATGTTTTCATTTATTATTGCTGTTGTAGTAATATGGTGGAAATAAATCTGATTTAAGGTTTTTATTCTATTTGGAAAAAGATTATTTCAAAACTAATGTACCCTCAGAATGTTTATTTATAGGATGTATTACAGATTTTTTATATCTAGTACATGAGGATACTTATGCTTTTAAAAATAAATTTGTCAATTCTAAATATATTTACAAATATTTTTCTAATATAGGGTATCACATTTGATGAATTCAGGTCATTTTTCCAGTTTTTGAACAACTTAGAAGACTTTGCAATAGCCTTGAATATGTATAACTTTGCAAGTCGTTCTATAGGGCAAGGTAAGTAATCTTTCCAAAATTTAAAGTAAAAAATAATCTTCCGTTATGTCTGGGGCGTTTGGCAAAATAATTAGACCTATCATATTAGCTCTCAGGTTATCTGAAAGTTTGATAAATACTAACAATAGAAAATCTGTTTGGGCTCGAGCAATAGCACAGTGGGTAGGGTGTTTGCCTTGCACGCGGCCGACCCGGGTTCGATTTCCAGCATCCCATATGGTCCCCCCGAGCACCGCCAGGAGTGATTCCTGAGTGCAAAGCCAGGAGTAACCGCTGAACACCGCCGGGTGTGACCCAAAAAGCAAAAAAAAAAAAAAAAAAAAAAAAACTGTTTTCTTTAAGCAACATTGGAGAGCGAATGCTAATTGTTGGTGTTAAATTGGTGGTTACCCTTTATTTCATACTTTTGGGGAAAGCTGATATGTGTAAAGGTTCAAAGAGGAATAACTGTCTGGCTGCTTAATAACACAAAAGGGTACGCCCGCCATTAGTGAGCCAACTGCCTCGCCCTAGACATTATGATGGGATGACGCAATACTAACTTTACTCACTGTCCTCACTGACTCAGAATCCTAAATATTGTCAGCAGAGCCACCTCTAAGCTATGCCTAAATAGAATTTTAAGAACAGTCAATAAAACTGAATTAATTTTTCCTAGTTAAAAAGAAATGCAATTTTCAGTATGCTGTTGTCCTCAGGACCAACTCATCTGTTCCCCATCGGTAGACTAACAAGTCCTTTATCTGGAGTTCTATGGCTCTGAGCACTTTCCCTTTTTTAACATGCCAAATCCCTTTTTAATAAGCTTGCCTGCGAGGACTTTCTGTTTATATCTTTAAGATTTTACCTGTGCCTAATATAATCTAGTAAGAGCTAATTCACAAACTTAAGTCTTAGTGGACAAGCTCATTCCTGTATATACCAAGGTCTATGGAGAATTCAAAGTTAGCTCTTATTTTCAATGTTAATTCTTTCTCCAAAACATACGAATGCCTCATACAGCTTCATTTATTCGTTATAAAATAACATGACTTCTTTTTTATGGTGGGAGGTTGACCAAGGGGCCAGGGGAGGCCAGGTGCCCTCAACCGTCAGTGGTCAACATTCGGAAATCACTCCTAACAGGCTCCGTAACCATTTGGAACGCCAGAGATCAAACTGAGTCAGGCCTATACAAGACCTTACCTTCTGTACTATCACTGCAGCCCTGAAACTTTTTTTTATTTAACCCTGTGTCCAGTTTAGATATTTAAATAAGTCACCCCAATTAAAACCAACCCAGTGCTACCAAAACTTTCAGTAGCCCTCCATTACTGCCCGGGTAAACCTACTAAGTAACTTGAAAAAGACAAAAAAAAGTATCTTGTTTAAGATGATACCTTGTTTAGAATAAAAGTTTCTCTTCTGGTTTAAAGAACTGGACATGGGGGAAAAAAAGAATTGTGTAATCTTGTATGAGCCAGGAATATAGCTATATAATTTCTGTTGCTACTATTACCTCCTTAATCAGATTATTACTGTTCTAAAAGATTCAGTGTAGTAGTATTCCTGCCATTTGTTTACATCGCTGTTGTTTCCTAGATAATTCAAAAATTCTCTTTCTAAAACAAAAACGACCTGTCTCACACCTGTAAGGAAAGCTCGTCAGTCTCCTAATTCTTGTTGAAGACTGTGCAGCTTGCTTGCCTCCAAGTCCTTTCGCAGAACTTCTCCATTTCCTGTATATCCCATGAAATCCCCAGTTGCTTTCTGAGCATACATTATGCTTTCCCACCTGCCTCCCCATTTCCTTTTTCTTCTCTCATATCACCACATATGCCATTTCTCTCTGCTCTCCCAGCTGAAACCGTCTATCCTTTAGGGCTCAGCTCTACATCCAAGTTGCAACCTTTCCTAACCATTGCCTGTGTCTCTCCTTTCCCTCTCTATATCACAGGCAGAAGTAATCGCTCCTTTCCACTTCCTCATGGCACTTTATGGGACATTCTGTGTAATATTTTTTTGGTGACTGCATTATTAACCTAAGATATATCTACTTCATGACCCTTTTAGTTAAAACCACAGGGGGATTTTGTTAACTGAAAGATAGAATGATTAATTGAAAGTTATGTATTATATAAGATCACGACCTATGTACAGGACTAAATTTTTATAACCTTTCTAGTAATTAACACACTATAAAAATAACATTAACAGCCTACTCCTTTTCTGTAACATTTATCTAGATGAATTTAAACGTGCCGTCTATGTAGCTACTGGCCTCAAACTTTCACCACATTTAGTGAACACAGTCTTCAAGATTTTTGACGTTGACAAAGATGATCAATTAAGTTATAAAGAATTTATTGGAATTATGAAAGACAGACTCCATAGAGGATTCCGGGTAAATCTATAAATTTCAAGTGTATTGATATCCTTTTTAAAGTCTGAAAGAAAAAAACTGTATCTAAGCTTCAGAAACTATTAACTTTTTAAAAGGTTATAGCACTGTAGCACTGTCCTGTTGTTCATCGATTTGCTCGAGCGGGCACCAATAACATTGCACAGTAAATTGTGAGACTTGTTGTACTGTTTTTGGCATATTGAATATGTCATGGGGAGCTTCACTGGGAGCTTGCCAGGCTCTGCCATGCGGGCGAGACACTCTCGATAGCTTGCCGGGCTCTCCGAGAGGGGTGCAGGAATCGAACTCCGGTCGGCCATGTTGGCTGCATGCAAGGCAAATGCTCTACCCGTTGTGCTATCGCTCCAGCCCTTTAAAAGGCTACAAATGTAAAATGCTGTATGTGTAAAGCAAAAGGCCTTTCTTGCTTTCAAGAAACAGTTGAGATGATAAGATAATGCTTTCTTTAAAATATAGTATCAGGGGCTAAAGAAATAGCACAAGGGTTAAGGCTCTTGCCTCAGATGTGACCAATCCCAGTTTAATCCCTGGCACGACATGCTTCCAGAAGCATCAGCAGGTATATCCCTGGAGCCCCCCAACATCCAGCACCACTGGGATGGTCTGGGTAATCTGCGAAAATTATGTGAGCAGCATCATGTTCTCAGGACCACATTTGGAAAAAAATCTATATAACATATATTTCGATATATGCATATTGAAATATAATATAATGTATATCAAAATATACATTATATTTAGTTCCAGTCCCTAAAACAACATGCTGTGCACCAGATCTCCATCTGATATGTCCCTGGTGCCCCCAAGCACTGCCAGGGGTGTGTCATACTCATGGGACTCATTACACTGGTCGTAAAATCGCTGCATGGCCAGACCCCACCGAGCACTGAAGAGTGATTTAAACAACCAGGCTGAATATCACCTGGGACGGCCTCCCAGAACCTCTTGCACAGTGCTCGGAAGGAACTCCCCAAATTAAGTAAGTTAAAATCTGTACATTTTAATCACTTACTTGGATATTCAGTTACTTGAATTTGTTCATCCCAATTTGTTGAAAATATTCCCAAATATATTTACGCAGTCTACACACTAGTGTTACTATTTCTCACTTTCTAGAACACATATTTTAACTAGGTGATTTGAAGCTTTTTAGCCACTGCATATTCACTGCTTTTTCTGTGGAAAATTAAGTAAACTGAAAAAGACCTTTTTTTGGCCCGTTGAACTATTTTTCCCATTAACATGTTATACAGAAAGGTAATTACTATAATTTATGTGTTTCTTTCCCCAGAAATTCTTTTTTAATGTAACATTAGGGGCTGGAGCAATAGCACAGCAGGTAGGGCATTTGCCTTGCACACGGCCGACCCAGGTTCAATTCCCAGCATCCCGTGTGGTCCCCCGAGCACCACCAGGAGTGATTCCCGAGTGCGTGAACCAGGAGTAACTCCTGTGCATCACCGGGTGTGACCCCAAAAAAGCAATAAATAAATAAGTAAATAAATAAAGTAACGTTAATCTATAAATGTTTATTCACCTCACATATTTGTGAATGTACCACAAATGGAAGGTAAAAAATAAAAGTGATTTTAGTCTTCCTTTATAAAGAATACTCGCATCAAGCTGTAGTGATCAAGACAGTGTGGTACTACAATAAAGGTAGGCTCAGATCAGTGGAATAGAAGTGAAAGCTCAGTGACAGATCTTTGTATATATGGACAGCTCATCTTGGACAAAGGAGCTGGAGGTATGAAGTGGGGAAGGAAAGTCTCTTTAACAAACAGAATTGGGAAAAATGGTTAGCCACATGCCAAAAAAATAAATCTGAATCCCTGTTCAGCGGTACACAAAAGTTATCTCAAAATGGATTAAAGACTTGATATTAGGTCCAAATCAATAAGATACATCAAGGAAAGCATAAGCAAAACTCTACATGATGCTAGCGGTATCTTCAGGGACTCAATGTCATTGGTAAAGAGCAAAAAAAAAGCAAATGGGAAATTATCAAATCAAACTTCTGCACTCTGAAAAAAATAATGGCTAAAATAAAAACACACCCTCCTGATTGGGAGGAAATATTTGCTCACCACTCTTCTGAAAAGAGATAATAGCCACAGTTTATAAAGTACTCACAAAACTTAATTTAAAATAATTTAATAGGAGAGGAACTTAACAGACACTGACATAAAGGAGACACAGAGATGGCCAATGGGTTTATTTTAAAATGACGCTTCATCACTAAGTACAGGAAAATACAAATCAAAACAACACAGAGTACATCACACCATTAAGATTGGGATACACCAAAAAGAGTAGAAACATCTAGTACTGTCAGAAACGTGGGGAAAAGAAACCCTCCTTCACTGTTGCAAGGGAAGTCACTTTATCAGACTCTCTGGACAACAGCATGAAGACTTACTACAAAATTCAGAATTCAGAACCAGAGAGAGATAGTACAGGGATTAAGACACTAGTAATGCATGCACCCAAATCCAATTTGATCCCCAACATCACACATGATCCCCTGAGCACTGCCAGATGTAATCCCTTAGCACAAAGTCAGAAATCAGCTTCAAAATCTTCTAGGTGTACCCAAACCTCAAAAGTAATTAAAATTATTAAGAATTTAGCTTCTGTATGACTAAACAATATCTTTTCGTGGCATTTGCCTCAAGATCCCCCCCCCCAAAAAAAACAGTATTTCAAAATAGCATTTGCATTCCTATGGTTATTGCAACATTATTCACAGCAGCCAAGATCTGGAAACAACCCAAGTGTCCATGAACAATTGAGAGGATAAAAAAACTCAAAACTATGGCATATCACACAATGGAGTACCGGTTAGCAATAAGAAAAAATAAAATGATGCAGTATTCTGCTGCACACATGAACCTAAAGGGTATCATGCTGAGTGAAGTCACTCAGAAGGAAAGGGACAAATATGGAAAGATCTCCCTCTGCAGAACATAAAAAGCATAGTAAGGGGATTAAAACAGTCAGTGGATTAAAGCATCCCCTGTGAGAGTTTGCAGGACTGAGTTTGCCAACAGGGAGTGGGTGGAGCAAATGGGAGAGAGGCAAGGCTCATTGGTGGAGGCATGCCGGCACTCCCGAAGTTGGTGTGGGGCTGGAATATTGTACACCCCACCCACCAGATTAGAGCACTGAAAGACACAGTGCCTAAATTTAGAAGAAAGATTTACATGGTTCAAGACTCAGATTAGACAATGTGTTTAAGATTTTATTTGTTTATTTTTTTTTAGTTCATGTAAACAAAATGACACTCATTTTGCAGAGTCCATTTTGCTCCACATTCTCATAATTACGTCCTTGGGCTGGAGCGATAGCACAGTGGTAGGGCGTTTGCCTTGCAAGCTGCCGGCCCAGCCGAACCGGGTTCTATTCCTCCGCCCCTCTCAGAGAGCCTGGCAAACCACCTAGAGTATTTCGCCCCCATGGCAAAGCCTGGCAAGTTACCCGTGAGGTATTCAATATGCCAAACACAGTAACTACAAGTCTCACAATGGAGACATTACTGGGCCCGCTCGAACAAATCGGTGAACAACGGGAGGACAGTGCTACAGTGTCAGCAAATATTGGGAGCAGAGAGGGGATGGGATGAGGGAGCATCACCCAATAGTGCTCAGGGCTTAGTGCCGAGTCTGTGCTGGGATTGTTGAATGTTCCAGAGAATAACTATGTTGGTCCAGGAACTGAACCAGCCCTCCGGGATTCAAGCATGTGCTCAGCCCATTTTGTCCATCCCTCTGGTTTTTTAAGGATTTTTAAATCTAGGTTATTTGAATGAAGATACTGTGTATTTAACTGCCACCTAGTGGTTAGTTGTTAACTAACCTTTGAGATAGCACAGAAATCCTTAGCGATATAACTGGCAGTAATTTTTTTTTCTCAAAAATGTTCGAGTAGAAAGACAAAGTTAAAGGGAATATAAGGTAAGCCTCTAACATGGTGTCATTACCAGGTGTTTTTATTTTTGCTTTAATTATGTATCTGTTGCATACCTATGTCCCCACAACATTCTATTCACATCTCTCATACTTTCAATCTGTGTTTCACAGGGTTATAAAACAGTTCAGAAGTATCCCACTTTCAAATCCTGCCTGAAGAAGGAACTCCATAGCAGATAAGTATGTTAACTTCTGTGTCTAAATTTCTTTATGAATTATTGATTGATATTTCTGTTGTGATAGTAAATAGTTGAAAGAAATAGAATTTATATTTAATCTATATTTAATGGCTTAATCCAATGTAAGATTTAGCCATAATTATTTCATTTTATATCAATAATTCAATATAAGAATTAAACATTTTGACTGGAGCTAATAGAACAGAATTTAAGGCTCTTGCCTTACATGCAACCAACCCTGAGTTAATCCCCAGCATGGCATATAGTCCTTTAAGCAACCACCAGGAGTGATCCCTGAGAGACAATGCCAAGAGTAAGCCCTCGAGCAGTTCTGGGTGAGCCCCAAGTCTCCTCCAAAAATAGACATTAAAAAATAATTTAGAGTCGCCGCCCACAAATGGCCTCTCTGGCTCCTTATCAAGCTACTTAACGGCCATGATCCCAGAAACTCAGAAACAAATCTCAAAACCCAACGGCTTTTGGCAGAAATGCATCCGGTCCCTGCAGTAGATTACCGGCACTGTTCCACCCTAGGTGGGAATAGGTTTTGTGCCTTGGCCTGTTCCCCTGGTGGCCCAGTGGCCGCCATCCTTCAGAGGCCACTGGACAGTCAGGTTTGGGCCCTCAGTGGCGAGACACACGGGGCCTCACGGGATGTTGGTGGAGCCAGCCCTTTCTTCCTCATCCCAACAAGACCCTGAGTCGCCACCCACGAATGGCCTCTCTGGCTCCTGATCAAGCTGCTTAACGGCCATGGTCCCAGAGACTCAGAAAGAAATCTTGAAACCCAGCAGCTTTTGGCAGAAATGCGTCCGGACCGCCAGTAGGTTACTGTTGTTGGGCCACCCCAGGGTGGAAAGGGTGCTGTCCCTCCACCTACTCCCCCTTGGCGGCTCGGTGGCTGCTATCCGCCAGAGGCCATTGGACAGTCAGGTTTGGGCCCGCAGTGATGGGGACCTCATGGGATGGGGGTGGAGCTGGCCCTTTCCTTCCCACCCAATGAGATAGTGAGTCACCACCCACGAACGGCCTCTCTGGCTCCTGATCAACCTGCGTAATGATCATGATCTCAGAGACTCAGGAACAAATCTTGGAACCCAGCAGGTTTTGGCAAGAAATCTCTCCAGATGTAATTGTTGAAATTTCGGAATTTCAAAATCACACGGCCACTACTGCAGCCATGAGACATCATATGTTATATCATAAGCAGTAATAGAAAACAAATTGTCTACTGTTGTCTTTTCAGCAGATCTGAGTGTTGGGGTAAAATCCCAAATAATAATGGTGGGTGTGGTGTCAAAATGTTGAATGTACTCAAAGTATAGAGAGAGTAATTTGGAAATCATCTGCCCCATAGGGAGGGGGAAGGTGTGGAATGGGGTATACTGGGGTTTTTGGTGGTCCATAGTGGGCACTGGTGAAGGTACGGGTGTTTCACTGTTTGAGCTAGACTTAAGCTCAAAAGCTTTGTAACTGCTCTAACGGTGATTCATTAAATAAAATTATTAAAAAATGGAAAAAAAATGTAAGGTTGAGTTCATGCCCAGTTCAATCAGCCTAATCAGTGGCTGAAGAAATAGCAGTACTCCTATATAAAAAAATAATTAGAGGCCAGAGAGTGATAGTACAGTCACTAGGGCAACAAGGGGTACAGCAGGTGAGCACCACAGGGTGTCATCCCAACCCCCTGCCCCCCCAAATTAAACCTTATACTGAAACATTTGTATTCCACTACTAATTTGTCATCTAAAAATGAACCATAATAAATATTCATCTAGTAAATTCTTTTGGAGTATATTGTTTATCCTCAAACTTGCAGTTATTTCTCAGAAAATAAAATATCATGATTCCAGAATGGGATTTTTTGAGCTCAGCAAACTACCGAAAGTATTCTATCTGCATGGCAAAGCCTCGCAAGCTATCCATGACGTATTCAATATGCCAAAAACAGTAACAACAGGTTTCACAGTGGAGATGTTACTGGTGCCCGCTCGAGCAAATCAATGAACAACGGGAGGATAGTGCTACCGTGCAGTATTATCACAAGAACATTTGTTACTTGGGTCATGGTGGCAAACATCTGCTGTAATAGCAGCAGCTCGTTGTTTTAGAACTATTTTAGGTGCCTGCCACTATACTGGGTGTTTTCCACATATGTGTCTCTTTTAATCCTTATAGATCAATATATAATTTAATAACAGAAAAATTATGTAGGCTGAGTTAGTTTTCCAAGACAATTTCCTAATACGTAGGAAGCTACTATTTGTCCTTCATTCTGTCTAATGGCAAAAGGTTAAGGTTTTGCCATAGAATGCAGTTTTTTTTTAAATTTTTATTAGTGGGACATCATGAGGTACAGTTATAGACTTACAAATTTTTGTGCTTGGGCTTCAGTTATACAATGATCAAATACCCATCCCTCCACCAGTGCCCATTTCCCACCACCACGGATCCCAGTATCCCTCCCAACCCCCATCACCACTGGTGGAGGGATGGGTACTCGATCATTGTATAATTGAAACCCAAGCACGGAAGTTTGTAAGTCTACAACTGTACCTCATGGTGTTTCACTAATAAAAATAAAATAAAACTGGGGGAAAGAAAGAGTAGCTTTTTTATTAGTTTAAAAGTTAGCTGAGAAGCAATAGAAAACAAATTGTCTAATGTTGCCTTTTTGGCAGATGTGAGTGTTGGGGTAAAATCCCACATAATAATGGTGGGTCTGCTGTCGAAATATTGAATGTAATCAAAGTAGAGAGACAATAATGTGGAAATCATCTGCCATACAGGTAGGGGGAGGGTGTGGGATGGGAGGTATACTGGGGTTTTGGGTGGTGGAAAATGTGCACTGGTGAAGGGATGGGTGTTTGACCATTGTATGGCCGAGACTTAAACCTGAAAGCTTTGTAACTGCTCTCACGGTGACTCAATAAATAAAGTTATTTAAAAAAAGGAAGATTAAAAAAAACGTTAGCTGAGGAGCTGATGCGATAGCACAGCAGGTAGGGTGTTTGCCTTGCATGTGGCTGACCCAGGTTCAATTCACAGCATCCCATATGGTCCTCTGAGCACTACCAGGAGTAATTCCTGAGTGCATGAGCCAGGAGTAACCCCTGTGCATCACCAGGTGTGACCCAAAAAGCAAAAACATAAATAAATAAATAAATAATAAAAATAAATAAAAGTTAGCTGAAGCTATAAAAGTTTGATGAGTCTGGGTTTTATCAATCCTAAAACATATTTGTCTACCGCAGCATTTCCTTAGAGGTTCCATAGGCCACCAGTTTATACTCTGAGAGAAAAGTTGCTTGGCTAAATAAATTTCAGAAATATCATGATAAACAAGGTTATATAGTTCCTTTCTCTCTAATATGAGGAGATATATGTATATATAATATATGGTAATATTATATATTACTATGCCAGTCCTGCATGGCAAAACCTGGCAAGCTCCCCGTGGCATATTCGATATACCAAAAACAGTAACAAGTCTCACAATGGAGATGTTACTGGTGCCCGCCCCAGCAAATCGATGAACGACGGGACGACAGTGACAGTGACTATAATGCCAGTAAGATATGATGCCAGTATTATATCTTAATAGGTAAATATATTAATATGCCAATATTCACAGGTCTCTAAAGAAAAAGAATGGAGAGAAAGAAAAGGAGGAAAGATGGAAGAAATGTGTATTGTTTCAAAGTTGCTTTGAAGCGTAATGTTTAACCGATTTTGGGAAATGCTCTAAAATTTTTAGGGGCAAGTAAGTTTATTATTTATCTAAGGTAGCAACTTGTGATTGAGGTAACAAAGGAAGTGAAACCTTCCTAATCTGTTTTTAAGGGACTTTATACAGTCCTGTAAGAACTTAAAGTAGGGGGTTGAAGAGATAGTAGCAGGTAAGGCACTTGCCTGGCAAGTGGCCAAACCCAGGTTCATTCTCACACCACAGATTGTCCTCCGAGGAGCACCATCAGAAGTGTGCCCTGAGCACAGAACCAGGAGTAAGATCTGAGCACTATGGGATGTAGCCCAACTCCCTTCCCTCCACATAAATAAAAGAATTTAAACATAGAGTATCTCCAATCAACTTGTAACACTGTCACTGTCACTGTCCTCCCATTGTTCATCGATTTGCTCAAGCAGGCCCTGTAATACCTCCATTGTGAGACTTGTTGTTACTGTGTTTGGCATATTGAACACGTCACAGGTAGCTTGCCAGGCTTGCGAGATACTCTCGGTAGCTTGCCGGGCTCTCCGAGAGGGGCGGAGGAATCGAACTCAGGTCAGCCTGGTTGGCCGTGTGCAAGGCAGACACCCTACCCGCTGTGCTATCGCCCCAGCCCCAACTTGTGACAGACATCATTAATTCTGTGCGACTTTTATGAGTTCAAGGATTAGACAAGCTACAAAACAAAATATTGAACTTTTAAATTAAAGGAAAGTGTGTTGTGATTAGGCTTTGATATTTTTCATTTCTGGTTTTTATGTGCCTTTTTTATATTTACATAGTATATGATTAATAAATACGTGTTGCTTTTATATTTTGGATTAGGTACTCCTACTGCAAAGTTTAAATGATTATCTACGTGGCAAAAACAAGAAGCAAAAATTTAAGAAAGCAGCAGCAGTTCTGAGATCAGAACATGTAGAAATGAAGGAAAAGGTGAAATACTATGGAAACTATAGCTTTCTTGAATAGAGAATATATACATATACGTCTTCTTACAGACTACAAATCTTTTATGTTACCAAGCTGAGCTTTTCCCTTCATTTATTGGACTCTGCACTTCTTCATTCCCTTCAGAAGTATATAGATACTTCCTATGAACTATACAAAAATGTTTTGTTTTTTAATTTATTAGCAATTTGCTTCCTTTCAAAATAATGTATGACCTCTAGAATGTAGATCATGTAAAAATGAACAGGACATTTTCTTTGGTTTTGAACTGTGAATTTATTTGCAGAAAATGAATTTTCCTTGAGATTTAACTTAGGATCCTTAGAATTGTTAGTAAATCTCCATTACTTGCTAGATTTTTAATTTACATTGAAATAATTTTTAAAAGACAAATAGAAACATAACTATTCTAATATATGGTTTACGTTGTACTTTTAACTTGCAAAAGTACTTAATATGCACTGTTTGAATTATAGAAAGTTTTTTTTAACTTTTTGTTCATTTACCAAAGTCAGAAGAATGTCTGATAATTGTTTTATTTATACAGTAAAAAAATTAAAACAGATTTTTTTTCTCAAAAATGTAAAATATTGATGTAGCAACTGGTGGTTGTAGCAGTAGTTACTGTTATAGTGGTCTTAAACATGATGCTGCTCCTGATTGCAGACGGTACATGTAGTAACACTAGTTGCAGTCCTATAACTTATTGCATATTGTTAGTACATTATGTTTTTAGCATTAAATGAAGTACTACATAAGACTAATGTAAAGTGGCTTAGATAGAAGACTGATACATAGAAATATTTAGATAAAAGCAATTTATTTCTTCTAAAAGGACCACATCATACAAAAGTGACGTGCCAGTAATACTGAATAAATTTGAATATAATTGTTTCAAAATGTCTTAAAAGAGGAAAGAACGTTTTTCTGTTGACAAACAACAAAATTAAATATTCACTTGGAGAAAATAACTTGATAGTACTTATTGGAAACCTCTTCAATTTTAAAAGTAAAATTTATAGAAGATACTAAACAAAATATAATAAGAAAATTTTTAAAATAATATATTTCTACACTGTATATGGAATATAGTCCTTTATTTTCTTTTTCTGGGATGTATTTCATGTATTGCAAACACTCCAACTATTTTTTTGCTTTGCATATGAAACTAGGAAGTACAAATTTTTTGTAAGTTATTAAATGTGAAATTGTTAGTTCAACATCAGTCTATTTATAAAAGTAACAGTCTTTCTAAGAAAATGAAAATGTTATCATTTACTGTATTAGCCAACTTTTTACATTCTTTATCTACTATTATTTATTACACTGATATATAAATAAATGAGTTATTAATTTGAGAACTCAATATAGGATAAGGTAAAGGTAAAGGCCCTCCCGTTGATCGTCGATTTGCTCGAGCGGGCCCAGTAACGTCTCCATTGGAGACTTTGTTGTTACTGTGTCTGGCATATCGAATACTCTCGGTAGCTTGCCGGGCTCTCCGAGAGGGGCGGAGGAATCGAACTCGGGTCGGCCATGTTGGCCGCTTGGAGCTCCAGGGCTGGAGCGATAGCACAGCGGGTAGGGCGTTCACCTTACAAGCGGCCAACATGGCCGACCCGAGTTCGATTCCTCCGCCCCTCTCGGAGAGCCCGGCAAGCTACCGAGAGTATCTCGCCCGCACAGCAGAGCCTGGCAAGCTCCCCGTGACGTATTCGATATGCCAGACACAGTAACAACAAAGTCTCCAATGGAGACGTTACTGGGCCCGCTTGAGCAAATCAATATAGGATAATAATTTTATTTTGCCTGCTTTGAAGATTGATTTAATTGACTAAAAGAAAATTCTTAATGTTCATATGAGCTGCCTCAGGTATATTTTAACTCTAATTGTTGTCAGTATTTATCATTTGCTATCTAAAATAATTGAAAATTGTAAGTTACTATTATCTTTGACTGTATATTATCTCGCACACATGAAAAATTCTTTGTGCTACAATAGTGTATTCATATCATCTAATATAATTTGGATATAGATTACAAAATAATTTAGATGATTAAAACTTTACCTCTGACAGTCTCTTAAGGAAGGCTCCATATATAATCTCCTTTAATTTTTGCTTATTCAAGGAAATAATGATGATCCTTTGCTTATACAAAAGAACTGCAGTATACATAATATGAATATGGGAATAAATAAAGTATCCTGATCAACTAAGTAAAAAGTAATAAATAAATATATATTTTCACTCTTTAATGTTATCATCTATAAAATGAGAGACAAATGTGTTCCACTGGATTGTTGTTTACATCAAATGAAAATTTAAGTCATTTGAAAATAGCAATATACATGTGTGCTTTTCTCAATATTTCCTTCTACAAACTAGTCTTTGAAAAGATGAATTAGACAAAGTTGTGATATCCTCTTCACAGAATCTGCATGAATGAAAGGTCTGTGGTACTTTCCAGTTATTTTATATTAATTTGTTTAGCTTCACTTCATTTATTGTTCTTCTTATAAATTGTAATTGTAATGCAGCCTGTCTTACATTCTTGTTATCTTAAAATAAATGTACTTGAATCAGGAAACTTTGTACATTGTTTTTATACATTTATGCATATTGATATCTTTGAAAAAGTAATAACCTCCAGACTTAGGAAATTTTCAGGGGGCACACCTGGCAATGCTCAGGGGTTAATCCTGGCTCTGCACTCAGGAACTACTCCTGATGATACTTGCAGGACCATGTAAGCTGGCTGCCAGGGATCGAACCCAGAATGACACATGCAAGGCAGATGCCCTACCCACTGTACTACTGCGCTGGCCTGGAAATTTTTGGTGTTTACCTAGTTGATTTTATACCATATGTTATGTCAGTACATGGCAATTAAATTAAATTCATTGCTGTGTTTGTAAATAAATAGATCACAGAATTAGTTTAAATCCTCTCAAAATGTGTAGTAGTAATTGATGCATTTTAGAACTAGGGTTATTGGAACTGGACATTTTTTAAGAAATTGTACATGCAGCTTAATGGCATATATTATTTTACATTATAGAACTGTTTCAGTAACTTCAAATAATAGTAAGCCAACACTTGAGCAGAGCAGTCCTCTTTTACTAATGTTAGTATTTTGTAAGCAACATCTTACCAAGACAACTCCTAGAAATTGACCATTCTTCAGAGTACACTAATTATCCCACTTTTTGTAACCACACAGATAATACAGGGATCGAGGCTCTTGCTTTGCATGCGCCCGGCCCAGGTTCAATCCCTGGCCCCATGAAGAGCCATCCTTGAGTGCAGCCAGGTGTGACCTAACCTTCCCCATAAAAGTATAAAATGAATGTTCTAAGTTTAAGGATCACATTGCTGCCGATGGCAAGCATTTGAGCCACATCTCCTTCAAGCTGTTTGACACAAAGTTCCAAAGACAGCAAAAAAAAATTTGATGCTCTGAGTGCTGGGGAGAAAGGATTTGGTTATAAAGGTTTCTGCTTTCACAGAATTATCTCGAGATTTATATGTCAGGATGAGGACTTGACTCACCATAACAGCACTGGAAGAAAGTTCATGCATGGGGAAAAGTTTATGAGAGTTTCACCCAAAAGCATAGGGGTACACCAGCTTCTTGTCCATGGCGAATGCTGGACCCAACACAAACAGTTTCTAGTTTTTCATCTGAACTGTCAGGACTGATTGGTTGGATAGCAAACAGGTGATTTTTGGCAGGATGAAAGAGGGCACGGGTATTTCGGAAGCTGTAGAGCTCTTTGGATTCCAGGATGTCAAGACCAGCAAGGAGATAACTATTTCTGTGGGAAGTCTATTAACAACCAGACCATATCTTCTGTAGCTCACAATAACACCCCTTTACTATTCTGTGGTCAGAGTTGTTTATGAATATGGAATAAAAAATTAAAAATATAAATACCTCAACGTCTTGATCTAGAATTTTACTTCCGGGGGTGTTATATTCTAATATATATTAAAATTTTTAATGTCATCATATATATATATGCCAAACACAGTAACAACAAAATCTCCAATGGAGACGTTACTGGGCCCGCTCGAGCAAATATATATATGAATACACAAAATTATAAAATACAAAGATCAACCCCGCAAAGTCCAAAACCCCATCACGAATAGGGAGAGGAAATAAATAGACACTTCTATGCAGATAATGGATGGTCAATAGTTATATGAAAAAGTTCTCATCACTTATCAGGGAAATCTAAACAAAGACAATGAGACACGATCTCATACCAGTGAGAATGACACTTTTTCTTTAACTGGGAATAATCTGTTGATAGGAATGTGGTGAAAAAAAAAAAAAGAATGATTATTCCCAGCTGGTGGAAATGTTGTCTGGTACTACCTTTATGTGAAAAAAGCATGGATATTTCTCAGAAAAGTAAGAATTTTTTTTTAATTTTATTAAATCATCATGAGATAGTTACAAGATTTCATGTTTGGGTTACAATCACACAATGACCAAACACCCATCCCTCCACCAGTGCACATTCCCCACCACCTATATCCCCGGTATAACCCCCCTTTCCCACCCTCCCCCTACCTCCATGGAAGACATGATTCCCCATACTCTCTCTCTACTTTGGGGCATTATAGTTTGTAATACAGACGCTGGAAGGTTCTCATGTTTGGTCCTTTATCTACTTTCTGCACACATCTCCCATCCCGACCGATTCCTCCAGCCATCTTTTTCTTAGTGATCCCTTCTCTATTCCAGCTGCCTTCTCCCCTTTGCTCATGAGGCAGGCTTCCAGCTATGGAGCAATCTATCTGTCTCATGTATCTACTATCCTTAGGTATCAGCCTCATGTTATGTTGTTTCATACTCCACAAATGAGTGCAGTCCTTCTATGTCTGTCCCTCTCATTCTGACTCATTTCACTTAGCATGATACTCTCCATATCTATCCATTTATAAGCAAAGTTCATGACTTCATCTCTCCTGACAGCTGCATAGTATTCCACTGTGTAGATGTACCAAATTTTCTTTAACCAGTCCTCTGTTCTAGGGCACTTGGATTGTTTCCAGATTTGGGCAATTGTGAACAGTACTGCAATGAACATATAGGTACAGATGTCATTTCTACTGTGCTTTTTTTGCATCCTCGGGATATATTCCCAGAAGTGGTATTGCAGGGGTCATATGAAAGCTCAATTTCTAGTTTTTGTAGGACTGTCCATATTGTTCTCCAGAAAGGCTGGACTAGTGGGCATTCCCACCAACAGTGAAAGAGTGTCCAGAAAAATATGAATTGAACTGCCACATGACACAGCAATCTCACTTTGGAACATCCACCTTCAGAAAACATTCATTCAAAAGGAAATATGCACACCATTATGCATTTTAGCACTTAGCACAATAACTAAGCTGTGGAATCAACCTACCTGTTCAAAGACAGGTAAGTGTATGGTGAAAAGTGTGTTGTAAATACACAAAGGAATACTATGCAGCTTCAGGGAAGGACAATCATACAGTTGGCTGTAAATTGGGTGGAACTAGAAGACATCATGTTAAGTCACCAGGGCAAACATGAATGATCTTACTTATCTACATAGGTGGTGCCATAGAACTAGTGTCAGGGATAGAACTGGTGTCAGTGACGTGCAAGACATAGGCCTTAACTTTTGTACTACCTCTCAGGACCAAGAGAAGCACATTTTTTGAAAGTTAGCATCTCAGTCTGGGAAGAATTGAGAATAAATCATGAAAGTCCTTTTTTTTTTTTTCTTTCTTTTTTTTTTGTGTGTGTGTGTGTCTGTGTGTGTATCCATTTAAAAAATCCAGACTAGGATACTTCTTAAAGCAAATAGAGATTTTTTTAAGAAAAAAAATTGTAATGGTGATGGTTATGAACTCATAATAATTATGGTAGGGATTTTATAATTTATAATTTAGGGTAAAGATGTAAAAACAACTGAACCTCAGAAATTTGTTACTAAATCATTAAATATATCAGCCATACTCTTACAAAACATTTTGTTGGTGTTTATGTAAGCAACTTTATTATTAGTCAAATTAATTATGGCATTTTGCTATTATAAATTACTTAGAATGAAGCAAGGAACTTGAAGACAAGCAGATTACTATACTAGCAGATTTTAAAGTGAAGATAAATGAGTTTAGGATAAAATTAAAAATTAATAAAGTTATTTACAGTCTATGATATATAATACCTTACTCTTTGGAAGCTTAAGGTGCTATAAGAGTTAAAAGTTCAAGCTGGAAAATCTACCAAAAAAAAAAAAACCACTCTGAAAATCTATACTTTTTTATGTACTCATAGTTTGGTGCTAAGAGGTTCTCAAGAAAGTGAGTATCTTATGTACCATTTGTGCTGTAATATTTAATTACAGTGAGTGTACAGAAGATTAGCTGTCTCAAAGATTCTTTTGAAATCAGATTGAACATCAAAACTGCATTGTGCTCTGCTAAGTAAGCAAATTTCAGAAAGAGGAGAAGGTGATGTCAAGACTTATTGCAAAATGCACAAATAAAGGAATAGGATTTGCTTGGTGTTCAACCTACTGTCACCCTTCATTTGTCAACTTAGATATGTTTTCCTAAAATTTACAGATTCAGCCTATGGAAAGTATCCTTTAGTTTTTGAGTTTGAGAGATAATTAAGCAGCAAGAAAATGATAAATAGATAATACTAATAACTTAAGTGATTATAAATATGTTTATGTTATTTCAGGTGCAAGTACCTGTTACCTTTTTGTTAGCTTTCTGATTACAAAATTAAGCCATATGCCTTTATTCCCTGATAATTGGAGTGTTAGAGAGTCACTTGTTACTGGTCCACAGTAACTATAACCCCAAATGCAACATATGCTGAAGTAGTCTTATTCTCCAGATATTTGTTGCCTCCTAATTAAAACTTAAAGTAAAAAAATGTTTTTTACCTAGTAGTTGAACCCCAAGAAAGCAAAGACACAGAGCAGGGAGTTTAGGGGCTGAATTTCACTTGCTGTAAATAACCAGAAACAGATGCAGCAGCTCTGGGTCAGAGCTACAGATGCAAGTGCTGGAAAGTAGAGTGGCAGGGAGACTGAAGCTTCTGGAAGCAGGTAGAATTGTGCGGAGGCTAGTGTTCAATGCTTACTACTGACAGTACTTGAGTCTACAAAACTTTCAGAGTGCAAGGTGGTGAGCCTGAACTTGAAACTCTCGTTGAGCAGTCCTGAGATCACACAAACACACACACACACACACACACACACACACACACACACACACGGGGGGGGGGGGGGGGGAGCAGCAGAATAAAACTTTCCCAAAACTCTCCTAGAGGACAATGTCTTAAAGACGTAGAGGCATACATTTTAACGGAACCTCTTAAGATTACCAAATCCAGATAGGTACCACTACTGTGACAGCAATAGACAATAAGTACAGACTCCAAAGGACGCAGCTGTTAGAACTGAGTACAAATGCATGTGAGCTATGTAGGAAATGAACTATGAAATTGCAAAAATTCTTTTCTAGAAAGGTCTTAGAGGGATGAAACATTCAGCAGACAGAACTTCTAGAAATTCAAATTTCAATTAGTGAATTCAAAGTTTCAATAGAGTTTTGGACTCAGTCATAAATAAGTTACTAGAATTAGACATGCTTTCATCACAAGCAACTATAACTCTACAAGACTTTGACCCTTGAATAACGAAATGTTATGTGGTGACCTCTCTTGCCTGATTTGCATCTCTTGCCTGGTTTTCTGCCTGGGAACATTTTTAAACAGCAAGGAGTAGTGGAACACACACAGAAATCTCTGGGGATGGAAGAAATGAAACCAAGTTAAGGATGGCTCAGAGAGCAGACATTTGAGGGGCAGAGTCCTGGAGAAGTGGGACTGTGCAAGGGAGCACCAGAAGTCTACCTGGGGGTATTCTTGTCTTTCACTGAATAAAACTAAGATGCAATGACCTATGTGCAGGTAGGGAGAAATAGCTCCTGGAGACCACACAGTGCTTGGAGACATTTTGTTCAAATCAGCCAGACTGAAAAATGTATTGACCAACCCAAGGATTAAATGAAGGCCACGTCTAGGAGTAAAGCTGCTCCAGAGCTGGACTTCTGAAACTTCTTCCACTCCCAAATACTTTCTTGACTCGAAGGTGGCAATATAGGCAAGTACTGTCAGAAACACCTTGGATGCAATGCACATCTGATTTTGAATTAATTTTTGACCACCAGGATTTGGAAACCCTTTACTGTAGCCAACCCTTTCACAACCCACCAACCTTACAGTTACCCAACCCAGATTTAGAACTGAAGCTTTAGAGTAAGGGTCACTCTAGATTCAACCTCATAAAGTCTTAAATAAATTCTCAGTAAATCAAAGGTAAGCTGAAACTACCTGCCAAGACAAAAGTTAGTGCTCTTTAAAGGAAATTTTGAAAGTCCATATTTTCAATAATATAATTCCCACATTATCCACTATAATGTAGACAAGTAGTATATTATTACGTAGCACAGGTGCACTGTCCTCCCATTGTTCATCAATTTGCTCCAGTGGGCACCAGTAATGTCTCCATTGTGAGACTTGTTGTTACTGTGTTTGGCATATCGAATACATCATGAGTAGCTTGCCAGGCTTGGCCATGTGGGCGAGATACTCTCAGTAGCTTGCTGGGCTCTCCAAGAGGAGCGGAGGAATCGAACCCGGGTCAGCCAGATTGGCCATCTGCAAGGCAAATGCCCTACCCACTGAGCTATCACTTCAGCCCATATTTTTATATAATGTTCAAATTCACATATTATTATATACATGTGAATTTGAACTCTTGTTATTTTAATATAGTTTTGGTAGTATAATTATGAATATTTTATTCACCTTTATGTATTTGATGTATAAAGCTACTGCACCTTCTCCAACACCAAGTTACCAATGACTCCCCTCCACTAATGAGATATATTTCAGAGTCTTAAAGAGTTCAAACAACTAAAATAAATTTGTACCTGGTCTCATCCTAAGTAAATTGCTGCAAAGGCAAAAAATATTTTTTTAAATAACACAGTCAAAAGCTCATTTGATTCCCAGCAGACCTATTGAATGTGACGCTGAGAAGCAGCAGAGAATAGTGAGATATAGTACAAGAATTCAATAAAATGAAAACCTCACTAAGAATATTCTATTCAGTTAGATTATCATTCAGATTTGAAGAAACATTATAGAGCTTCAGAGATAGGCAACAGCTTCAGGAATTCATAGCCTTGAAATCAGTTTTTTCAAGGAGCTTCTTTAAGACAAGACAAACTTCCCAGCACTTAGCATTGAGTATGGCATTCACACGTGGTGTTTATGGTTGCGTTATATGAGATTCAAGAAAGATTTGTTTACTCCTAGCTTGCTGAGATATTTTCTATGTTTTCAATATTGAATTAATGTTTAGTTCATATTAAATATCCTTGTCTAATCAGGTTCTTGATATTTTTTACATTTATTGAGATTATTACAATCTTTTACTTATTAATGAAGATATTTAAGCAAAATCTCTATCTTTTAACATAAAGCCAATATTTTCTTTCATAAAATAAAATATACTTTTATAAGCCTATTTCAATTTTCCCCCTGAAATTTTATTGTCTTCTCTATTACTAATATGTGGGCTTTATCTATTTCATGTATATTTAAAATGTATTATCACATATGTATTATTCATATCAAGGAAATTGAAGTGATAATCAAAAGTGTTCCCAAAAACTAAAGCCCAGGCCGAGACAGATTCACTAGTGAATTCTTCCAAACATTTAAAGAAGACCTTTGGTCAATTCTCCTCAAGCTTTTCCAGGAAATTGAAAAAATAGGAACACTCCCAAACAGCTTCTATGAGGCACGTATCTCCCTAATACCAAAAGCAAACAAAGACACCACCAACAAAGAAAGCTATAGGTCAATATTCCTGATGAACACGGATGTAAATAGCACTGCTAATAAAATATTAGCAAATAGAACCCAACAACTCATCAAAAAGATCATACACCACGACCAAGTGGGATTCATCCCGGGGATGCAAGGATGGTTTAACATTTGGAAATCAATTAACATAATCCATCATATCAACAAAAGTAAAGATAAAAACCATATGATCATATCAGTAGACGCAGAGAAAGCTTTTGACAAGATCCAGCACCCGTTTATGATGAAAACTCTCACCAAAACGGGTTTTGAAAGAACTTTCCTCAAGATAGTCAAAGCTATCTACAACAAACTCATGGCAAGCATTATCCTCAATGGGGAAAAAACTAAGGGCCTTTCCTCTAATATCAGGGACAAAACAAGTATGCCCACTATCCACTGCTGTTTAACATAGTACTGGAAGTACTTGCAATAGCGATTAGGAAAGAAAAAGACATTAAAGGCATCCAGATAGGAAGGAAGAAATCAAGCTCTCACTATTCGCAGATGATATATACTATATCTGGAGAATCCTAAGTCCTCTACCAAGAAACAATAGACTTGTAGAGTAAAGTCACAGGCTATAAAATCAGTGCCCAAAAATCCATGGCCTTCCTATATGCAAATAATGAGAGAGAGGAAAATGACATGAAAAAAATAATCCCTTTCACTATTGTGCCCCAGAAAATCAAATACCTCAAAATCAACCTAACTAAAAAGATAAAGGACCTCTACAATGAAAACTACAAAACGCTACTCCATGAAATAAAAGAGGACACGAGGAAATGGAAACATATCCTGTGCTCATGGATAGGAAGAATAAACATCATCAAAATGGCAATACTTCTGAAAGTATTATACAGATTCAATGCGATCCCTATAAGGATAACCATGAAATTCTTCAAAGAAATAGATCAAGAACTCCTGAAATTCATATGGAATAACAAACATCCATGCATAGCTAAAGCAATTCTTGGGAAGAAGACTTGGGGAGGCATTACCCTCCCCAACCTCAAACTCTACTACAAAGCAGTAATAATTAAAACAGCCTGGCACTGGAACAAAGCCAGGGCTGCAGACCAATGGAACAGGGTGGAATATACGTACACACAACCCCAAATGTATGAACATCTAATCTTTGATAAGGGAGCAATAAATGTGAAGTGGAACAAGGAAAGCCTCTTCAACAAATGGTGCTGGCAGAACTGGATAACCACATGCAAGAAAAATGGGCTTAGACCTTGACCTAACACCATGCACAAAGGTCAGAACAAAATGAATTAAAGATCTCAACATCTGGCCCAAATCCATAATGTACATTGAAGACAAGGTCGGCAAAACCCTCCACTGTATTGAAACTAACGATATCTTCAAAGACGACACTCCACTGA
Organism: Sorex fumeus; assembly: GCF_029834395.1. Taxonomy (NCBI): domain Eukaryota; kingdom Metazoa; phylum Chordata; class Mammalia; order Eulipotyphla; family Soricidae; genus Sorex; species Sorex fumeus. Next base: position 9,461,736 of record NW_026606081.1, on the reverse strand, counting down.
CCAACCAAGTGGAAACGGAGATAAACAAATGGGACTATTTTAAATTAAGAAGCTTCTGCACCTCAAAAGATACAATAACCAGAATACAAATACAATCTACGGAATGGGAAAGCAGATTTACCCAATACCCATATGTTATAGGGTTGATATCAAGCATATACAAAGCACTGGTTGAACTCTACAAGAAGAAAACATCTAACCCCATCAAAAAATGGGGTGATGAAATGAACAGAAACTTTCCCAAAGAAGAAATCTGAATGGCTAAAAAGCACATGAGAAAATGCTCTACATCACTAATCATCAGGGAGATACATATCAAAACAACAATGAGATATCATCTCACACCACAGAAACTGGCCCACATCCAAAAGAACAAAAGCAACCGGTATTGGCATGGATATGGCGAGAAAGGGACTCTCCTTCACTGCTAGTGGGAATGCCGACTGGTTCAACCCTTTTGGAAAACAGTATGGATGATTCTCAAAAAATTATAAATTGAGCTCCCATTTGACCCAGCAATACCTCTCCTGGGAATATATCCCGGAGAGGCAAAAAAGTACAGTCGAAATGACATCTGCACTTCTATGTTCATTGCTGCACTATTCACAACAGCTAAAATCTGGAAAAAAATGAGTACCTGAGAACAGATGACTGGTAAAAGAAACTTTGGGGGGCTGGAGCAATAGCACAGCGGGTAGAGCATTTGCCTTGCACACAGTCAACCCGGGTTCGATTCCCAGCATCCCATATGGTCCCCTGGGCACTGCCATGGGTAATTCCTGAGCGCATAGCCAGGAGTAACCCCTGTGTATTGCCGGGTGTGACCCAAAAAAGCAAAAAAAAAAAAAAACCTTTGATACATCTACACAATGGAGTACTATGCAGCTGTTAGAAAAGATAAAGTCATGAAATTTACATACAAGTGGTACTACATGGAAAGTATCATGCTAAGTGAAATGAGTCAGAGAGAGAGAGACAGACATAGGAAGATTGCATTCATCTAGGGAATATAAAGTAACAAAATAGGAGACTAACACCCAAGAATAGCCAAGATAAGTACCAGGAGGTTCACTCCATGACTTGGAGGCCAGCCACACATGCTAGGGGAAAAGGAAGCTCAGATAGAGAAGGGAGCACCAATTAAAAGGTATTGGGAGGATCCTCCCAGGATGAGAGATGGATGCTGAAAGCAGACTATAGACGGACATGATTGCCAATCAATGTCTGCTTTGCAAACCACAGCACCCAAAAGGAGAGAGAACAAAAGGGAATGCCTTGCCACAGGGGTGGGGTGGGATGGGAAATGGGGGGGGGAGGGATACTGGGAGCATTGGAGGTGGATAATGGGCACTGGTGGAGGGATGGGTATTCAATCATTGTATAACTGAAACTCAAGCACAAAAATTTGTAAGTCTACAACTGTACCCCATGGTGTTTCACTAATAAAAATTTTTTAAAAAATGTATTATCAGGGGGTGTGGTGCCACCAGCAGCTCAATCTGTACCTGTGAGATGAATGCATCAGCAGCCTGATGGCAACATCAAACTTTCAGATACCCCAAAGTTGCTGCTGTGCCTTTGGCCAGACCCCAAAAACTTGGGGCAAAGTTTACCAAGAAAATAATCGGCCAAAAGTTAGGTATGTGGGAGACACACCCACAAACCACCTCCGGCTCAGCTATATAATTGGAGGCATGGCCTCTCTGGTTCCTGATCGAACTGCTTAATGGCCATGATCCCAGAGTTTCAGAAACAAATCTCGGAACCCAAAGGCTTTTGGCAGAAATGCATCCTGTGCCTGCAGTAGGTTACTGGCGCTGGGCCAATCCAGGTAGGAATAGGTTTCGTGCCTTGTCCTGTTCCCCCTGTTGGCCTGGTGAACACCATCCTCCAGAGGCCACTGGACAGTCAGGTTTGGGCCAGCAGTGACGAGACACACGGGGCCTCACCACATGGGGGTGGAGCCGACTCTTTCTCCCCATCCCATCGAGACCCCGAGTCGCCGCCTACAAATGGCCTTTCTGGCTCCTGATCAAGCTGATTAATAACCATGATACCAGAGACTCAGAAACAAATCTTGAAACCCAGTGGCTTTTGGCAGAAATGCATCTGGACTGCATACACGGTGGCCGACAGCTCAGAGCTTATTGGAAAGCCAGGTATGAGCCAGCGGTGACAGGGCAACTGCAGTCTCATGGGAAGGGGGGCGGTACTGGCTTGTCTTTCACGTCCTATCGAGGTCACGAGTTGCCCCCCACAAGCGGCTTTCTGGCATGGCCATGGCTCCAGAGGCAAAAGGACTTAATCCAGAGCCCGGAAGCTTGTGGCAGAAAAGTGAATGGACCATGCGTTAAAATACTGCGCCATGACAAAAACCTCATGGGAAGGGGGGCGTTCCGGTCCGTCCTTCATGCCCTACCGAGGTCACCAGTTGCCCCCCACGAGCGGCTCTCCAGCACGGCCACGGCCCCAGAAGCACAAGGACTTAATGCAGAACCCAGCAGCTTGGAGCAAAAAAGTGAACGGACTATGCATTAATCCAGGCCATCATGTCTGCCCGGAGGGGAAAGGGTATTGCCCCATTCGCCCTCTCCTCTCTGGAAAGAAGATGGCGACCACATGGGTGCCTTGTGGAGAGCAGGTGTGAGCCGGGGGTGTGGGGGTGACTAAAACCTCATGGGAAGGGGGGCATTCCAGTCCGTCCTTCACGCCCTACTGAGGCCGCCAGTTGCCCCCCACGAGCGGCTCACCAGCACGGCCACAACTCCAGAGCACAGAAACCAATCTCTTAATTATCTGACTCTCATTAGAAATACTTCCAGGGTTAATTAGCAAAATAGCGGAAATCCAAAACCAACATTTAATTCTTGAACCCAGCTGTAGAAAGCAAATCACTTCACAATGCTTTCTCAGCATGTCTGATCTGGGGGGAGAGGGTAAACTCTAAATAATAGTGGTGCATCTTTTATTGAAACAATGAATCTAACCAAAGCAGATAGAGTGTCAACTAGAATTCATCTGCCTCGCAGGCATTGGGAGGGGTGGGGGGTGGGGTTTTATTGGGGTTCTTCGTGGTAAAAAATAAGTATTGGTAAAGGGAAAGGTGTTTGATATTTGCATGACTGAGACCTAAACCTGAAAGCTTTGTAACTTTTCCCACAGTGATTCAATAAATAAATAAACTATAAAAAAAAAATACTGCGCCATGCCTCCCCAGGAGGGAAAGGGTGTTGCTCCCTTCCGCCTTATCCCCCCCACCCTCGGGAGCAAGGTGGCTGCCACCTCAGAGCGTATTGGAAAGCCAGGTATGAGCCGGCAGTGATGGAGCAACTGCAGTCTCATGGGAAGGAGGGCAGTACCGGCTTATCCTTCACGCCCTACTGAGGTCACGAGTTGCCCCCCACAAGCGGCTTTCTGGCATGGCCATGGCTCCAGAGGCAAAAGGACTTAATCCAGAACCCGGCAACTTGCAGCAGAAAAGTGAATGGACCATTCATTAAACTACGGCACCATGCCTCCTCGGGAGGGAAAGGGTGTTGCTCCCTTCCGCCTTTTTCCCCCTGGCAACAAGGTGGCCACTGCCTCAGAGTTTATTGAAAAGCCAGGTATGAGCCAGCAGTGAAGGGGCAACTGCAATCTCATGGGAAGGGGGACGGTACCGGCTCATCCTTCACACCCCACTGAGGTCATGAGTTGCCCCCCACAAGTGGCTCTCTGGCACGGCCATGGCTCCAGAGGCAAAAGGACTTAGACTAGAACCCAGCAGCTTGCAGAAGAAAAGTGAATGGACCATGCGTTAAACTACGGCGCCATGCCTCCCCGGGAGGAAAAGGGTGTTGCTCCCTTCTGCCTCTTCTCCCCTGGCAGCAAGGTGGCCGCCACCTCAGAGCTTATAGGAAAGCCAGGTATGAGCCGGGGGTGACGGGGCAACTGCAGTCTCATGGAAAGGGGGGCAGTACCGGCACATCCTTTACGCCCTACCGAGGTCACAAGTTATCCCCCATGAGCGGCTCTCTGGCACGGCCATAACACCAGACACACAAAAACCAATCTCGTAATTATCTCACTCTTTGTAGAAATCCAAAATCATGACCACGTGACATTATATGATTCTCATAACCAGCAATAGAAAACAAAATATTTCACAATGCCTTTTCAGCAATTCTGATTGTTTGGGGGGGGTGGAATTCTAAACAATAATGGTGCATCTTTTGTCGAAATAATGAATGTGATCAATGTAGAGAAGAGTTAAGTAGAAATCATCTGCCTCACAGGTATTTGGAGGGGTGGGGGGGTATACTGGGGTTCTTGGTGGTGAAAAATGAGTACTGGTGAAGGGAAAGGTGTTTGATCATTGTATGATCATAGACTTAAACCTGAAGGCTTAGTAACTTTTCCCACAGTGATTCAATAAATAAATATAAAAAGGAAAAAATAAATTTAAAAAATTAATAATAAATAATAATAATAATTAATAATAAAAATTCATGCCCAATTCAATAAGCTAATCAGTGGCTGAATAAATAGCAGTACTCCTACAAAAAATGTATTATCATGGAATTGTAATATTAATTGGAGCGATAGCACAGCGGGTAGGGCGTTCGCCTTACAAGCGGCCAACATGGCCGACCCGAGTTCGATTCCTCCGCCCCTCTCGGAGAGCCCGGCAAGCTACCGAGAGTATTCGATATGCCAGACACAGTAACAACAAAGTCTCCAATGGAGACGTTACTGGGCCCGCTCGAGCAAATCGACGATCAACGGGAGGGCCTTTACCTTTACCTTACCCAAAAAAGGAAATGTATACATTCCTGAAAGAGAATTTATTTTAGCAATTTATTATTGACTATAATGTTGTGTAACTTCAATTTATTATTGACTATAATGCTGTGTATTCATTTATATATATATATGATAAAAAAGAATCATAGTAAGACAACAACAAATGGTCATGTTATCAGAACTAGAAATTTTGTCTCTAGAACTGAGCTTATATGGGATGAGGCCTAGTAGAGCCTTTGGGATACTGGTAGAGGGATGGAAGCTATGCTACCTTGAAAACTCCAAACTGGTAGTGCTCAAAGATGACAGGTGAGAATCATTTGTGAGTGGTTTTATGTGTAATTGTGAGAGAAGTCATTCTCACACCCACCCATTGTTTCCCGAACCTATGTTACTCACATTCTGGCTAAGAAAGGGAGAGAATATTAGACAATTGTTTTTTGTTAGAAAATGTAGTCCATGCCTGCTGCTACCCCATTACCAAATGCTCTCAGGAGCTCTCGTGTGATTAGATGGATGGTTTGGAATGGGAGATGTGTGCTGAAAGTAGACCAAAGACCAAACGAGACAGCCTCTCAGTATCTGTATTGCAAACTATAATGCCTAAAAGAGAGAGAGAGAGGATGTGGGATATTGTCTGCCATTGAGGAAGGGAACAGGTGGGGTTGCGGGGGGGGGGGGGGGCGGATACTGGGGACATTGGTGATGGATATATGCACTGATGGAAAGATAGGTGTTCGATCATTGTATGACGGAAACTTAAACATGAAAGCTTTGTAACATATCTCATAGTGATTCAATAAAATAAATAAAAATAAATTGCAAATATTCTCAAGTTTCTTTTTTATCATATATAAATAAATATATATGACCTCCGGGCCCCAGCCAAGGCCATGCTGGGACCACTCTCCACACACTTGGATGAGCCTCACACATAAAAGAACTGGCAGAGGAACCCAGGTGTGTGGGACCCGGGGCTGAGATCTCCAAGCCTGCATGGTTTGGGACTGGACCTGCCAGTAACTAGACAGTTACACCCACCAACTGCCGTGTAACCCCAACAACGGCCAGGATCCAGAGATTATCACACTCAGCAGCCGCGCAACATCTTATCATCTCATTCCTACTTTGGACAAACTGGCAGGCTACCGAATGTAACCTGCCCACATGGCAGAGTCTGGTAAACTCCCCGTGGTGTACCCAATATGCCAAATACCAGTAACAATGATGGGTCTCATTCTCCTAACCCTGAAAGAGCCTTGAATATGGCACTTTTTAAAAAAATCTCAGGGCTAGGATGAAGGAGACATTACTGGGGCCTGCTTGAGGCAATCGACGAACAACAGGATGGTCGTGATTGTGATAAATGAATACACAGCATTATAGTCAATAATAAATTGAAATTATACAACATTATAGTCAATAATATATTGCTAAAATAAATTCTCTTTCAGTAATGTATACATTTCCTTTTTTGGGTATATAAATAAAAATTAAGAAATTAAGTTGTTTGCTTTGCACACAGCTGACCTGGGTTTGGTCCCTGGCACCATTTATAATCCCCTGAACCCAGCCAGGAGTAATCTCTGAGCACAGAGCCAGCAATAAGCACTACCAGGTGTGGCCCAGACAACCACCCCAACATTCTTCTAGTGAATTGTTGGAGATTTTAATTTGTATGTATTTTAATCTAATCTTTTTATTTATCATTTCCTCCACTGCTTTTAAACTTAAAAAATTTTCTCTCTGATATTGTTTCTGCCACCATGATCCCAGCTGGAATCCACTGCTCAGAACATCCAGAAATTAATCTGTTGAAATACTCAGGTATATGGGTTTTGTGACTGAAATCTCCAGGCTTCCATGGAGTCAGGGATGAACTATCTCCACTCCCACCTCTGTTTCCCTGTACTCAGAAGCCCTGGTAGTCATGCACAAGCTCCTAAACCACCAACCAGTTAAAAATTAACTACAACTGTATCTATCACCCGTTAAAAATGTTTGACTTTTCTGGAGCAGGAGGCTGCATTCACAGCCACACAACACCCCAAATTCTACAACTCTGATAAACCAGGAGTAGCACACCAGATTAGATGGGATGTAATGTAGAAGGTAATCAATCTTGATTAACAAAATATAAACACTGAAGGCTTAACTTGTAGTAACATCTTAGTAAATCTCTTATACAAGGGCTTAATGTCTCAGAAGATACAACAATCCTCACTAACTTTCTTCTAAGGAAACGTTTTTTGATCATTCTTTTAGCAAATTATTTATAATAAGCAATATAAAAAATTATTAGGGGCGTGCTATGGAGGCAGGCTTAAGGGGTGGTTGAGAAAACTGGAGACAATGGTAGTGGGAAGGTGCAAAGATGGTGGGGTTGATGTTCGTATACTAAATGTCTGTAACAAATCATCATAATCAACTTTGTAATAAATATTCTTTTTTCCCATGGAAAATTGTGCCAGCTGTCAGAAAAGATGAAATCTTGCAGTTTGCTGCAACTTGGATGAAACTGCAGGGCGTGCTGTTAAATGGAGTAAGTCAGAAGGGTAAAAAGTAAGTACCAGATTATCTCATCTGTGTAATAAGGAGAGAAAAAGTAAGGAAACAGTATTAAATGACTAACCCTTGACTTAGAATTATAAAACTGATTACCAAACAGAGCTGGGGTTGGGAGTGGGTGGGAGTGGGAGAATGAAGATTGGATCAGAAATACATAAAGACAGTAGTGGAAGGTCATGGGCCATTTTGGTGTGGTCAGGTGTAGTGACTCTACATCAATACCATAAGTTTTAACATTATCAGATCCATATTATGAAAATTATAACAAAATATTTTAAGGTAAAATTTAAAATAAAAAATATAATTGTAAAAATATTGTGCTGCATATATATGTCACTGTGGAAGTGGAGAGGAGGGAGAGACATCAAGTACTTCACAGAGACAGTCATTTAAAATCGCACCCAGTCAGATAGTAATGGAAACAGCTTGGGGGCAGGAAGAACAAACACACAATAGGGGGCCCTGGAGAAGAAGGAGGCAGAGCAGAGAGAGCAGCACGGACAGCAAAGGACAATCCAGCAGAGCACATGACCTGCTGGACTTCAAGAAGTAGAACCAGCGGGAGACCAGACTGGACCAAGAGGACTTGGAAAGACAGAACCACCCTGCATTAGGATGGATGGACCCAAGATCCAGTGAATGATTCAGCTGATCCAAGGCTTGATTTTTCTTCGTTCATTATCCATCCTCATTTGATGTAATTTCTTGTAAAACTGTGATCAACTTTGTGTAAAACCATCTTACTTTTTCTAAAATGCTATGTGCCTATGTAACGAAATCTACCTATTGGCTATAACTCTTTAGAGTTAAGGTTTTGTATGATTGTTCTACTGTTGTTTTAAATCCTCTTTTTTGAGCTATGAAAATGAGCTGTCAATAAAATAATGTAAACAGAAAAAAAAGAGAGAGAAACCAGTTTGAGGCCTAGACAACAGGAAATCAAAAGATCCGAAACCATCGTTTTAAAGCTTTTATGTAAATGACTGTAAAGGCATCGACATCTGGACTTCTATGTGCTAATTTTACATGCAGTAACTCAGGGACTCTTATAGGACCTCAGACAGTTTCACTGTAAACTAGGTAACACCACATCTGGCCATGCTCAGGCTCCACTCCTAGCATTACTCAGGGCTTATTGCAGTGGTGCTAGGGGACCACTAGATAGCCAGATTTGAAACCCGTGCCTCCTGAGTGATGTCTTTGTACTAGACTTTATCACTATCTTTCTCACCATTGTTAAGTATTTTTTATGGTTTTTACTTTTTTTTCCATTTAACCTTAAAAAAATCTTTTAGGATAATTTTGTTACTTAAAAATGATGACCTGACTCTAGATTTCCACATAAATATCTAAGCAATTTATCCAGCACTACTTTTACAATAACTCTATCCTTTGCCACCAAGTATAATTTATATTACACGTGGCAGACCCAGGTTTGATTCCTCCATCCCTCTCAGAGATCCCGGCGAGCTACCGAGAATATCACACCCGCATGGCAGAGCCTGGCAAGCTACCCATGGCGTATTCCATATGCCAAAAACAGTAACAAGTCTCACAATGGAGAAGTTACTGGTGCCCACTCGAGCATATGACAGTGCTACAGTGCAAATCTTTTAATGATTCTGTTCTCTTCCGTTAGACTGTGGAAATCCTTGTAACTATGTTGTTTTATATTTTGTAACTTTGGGTATTGTTTTTTCAGTTTTGTTTGTTTGATTTTGTTTTTAGACCTTACCGGGCAATGCTCAAGGGTTACTCCTGGCTTTGCACTCAGGAATTAATCCTGGTGGTGTTTGGGGGAACTATATGGGATTCCAGAAATTGAACCAGGTCAGCCACATACAAGGTAAGGGCCCTACCCATTGTACTATCACACTCTGGCCCCTAACTTTATGTTTATATATTTTGTAAGAATATCCTTGAGTCACCCCAGAGAAGGGAAGGTGAGACTCCTTCTTGCCCCAAGGGACCCAGCCCAGGCAGACCCAGCCTGGGCAGCCAAAAACCTCCAGAACTCAACCACCGCCACGCTCATGGCCACTGTCCACAGGCTTGGGCTGAGCCTGATCCACGAGAGAACGCTTCATACCACAGACCCTACCCATACTCAAAGAGTACCGCATCACATTTGATGGGGTTCAAAGGGGTTCAAAGTAGGAAGCAACCAATCTTAGAGGGAAATATTTTTTTACAGATATATATATATAAATATATATATACATACATATATATATTAGGGCTGGAGCGATAGCACAGCTGTTGGTCGTTTGCCTTGTGTGCAGCCATCCCGGCCAAACCAGGTTCAATTCCTCCGCCCCTCTCGGAGAGCCCCGCAAGCTACTGAGAGTATAGCGCCTGCACCTGAAAGCCTGGCAAGCTACCCGTAAAGTATTCAATATGCCAAACACAGTAACAAGTTTCAAAAATTAAGCCCGTTACTGGGCCCACTGGAGCAAATGGATGAATACAGGGAGGATGGTGTTTGTTTGTTTTTGTTTGATGCATATATGTAACACTGTAGCACTGTCCTCCCATTGTTCATGATTTGCTCCAGCAGGCACCAGTAACGTCTCCATTGTGAGACTTGTTGTTACTATTTTTGGCATATTAAATATGCCACAGGGAGCTTTCCAGGTTCTGCCATGCAGGTGGGATACTCTCGGTAGCTTGCCAGGCTCTTCGAGAGGGACAGAGAAATTGAACTCGGGTTGCCCACGTGCAAGGAAACGCCCTACCCACTGTGCTATCACTCCAGCCCATATATGTGTGTGTGTGTGTGTGTGTGTGTGTGTGTGTTTAAGCACACAAGACCCAACCTTTAAAATGTTGGTGATCTCTTATAGAAGGGCTTAATGACCCCTCTGTGAAATACAACAATCATCACACTCTTTCCTCTAAAGAAACTTTTTTGTAACATTTTCAGTGGTTTTACATGACAAACAATACAGAATATATTACTTCAGTTCTGCTTTGGGGCAGGGGTTAGAGTTCAGGATATAAACATCCAAAATATGGTGGTGGGATTGGTGTTCGAATATTAAATGTAATCAAATATTGTGAACTACTTTATAAAATAGAAAAAATTTAAAAGAAAAAAAAAAAGAATATCCTATTCCCTCCCTCAATAACTACGTTTAGATTTTTTTCTTTCTTTCTTTTTATGGGTGTGTGTGTGATTTTTTAGACCACACTTGGTGGCATTGAGGATTTACTCCTGGCTCTATCCTCAGGTATCATTTCTGGTGGTACTGGGATTATATGTGGTACCAAGGATCAAACACAGATCAGTTGCGTGTAAGAAAAGTGTCTTACCTCCAGTTCTATATCACTCTAACCCTTAACTATTCTTTTTGTGCTTTAAGATAAACTTGAGAATTATTTTGTATTTCCCACATATATGGTTATTACTGGAATCATTTTAAAATTGTAATTTGAAAAGAAGTTATATTTGTATTAGTCAGAATTCACCAAAGAAATTATAAGGATAGAAACACACACACATTATGGTTCAACATAATGACCGTTGTCTTAAAGATGGAAACCTTACCCATCAGATTTTACTATTTTATTTTTGTTGGAATGTAGAAGTAGTTATTATTCAGCCACTTAACTGAACCCCTTAGCAGGACTGCTAATTTTTTTTCAATCGACTCTTTTGAGCTCTTGGAAGACGGCCACACTATACAGAAATAATGATAAAAGTGTCTTTGCCATTCCTGTAATATGCCTTTCTGTTTCCTGTATTACTGCATTCATCACATCTTCCAGAACAATGTAAAATGCTAAAAGGAGAAGCAGAAATCTCTTTATTTCCTGTTTCAATAACATTATCTCTAATGTTTCTAATTAGTCATATATTTTCTCTTGATTTGAGACAAATACTTTATCTTCTTAAGAACATATCCTTTACTTCCTGAGCCTGGAAGAGGTTGAAAAAAGGAATACTCTTTTTGCTTCCACTGACATAGTTATATGAATTTGACTTTCAGCTAAGGACCATATGTAAGTGAATGTAACACTACAGGAACTCTGGTTGGGATAAATTAGGAAAGGAGACGATGAACTTGCTGCAAAGAATAAAATGCAAGAGCTAGCAAATAATGGTGTCAATTTTTGCCTTTAATGTATTTATTGCTAGAAAGATTACTGGTCACCTGACTTTGGAGTAAAAAGTACTTTATCATCTTCAAACACAAAAGAACAATTTTTTAAATCCTCTAAATGGTTTTCATCTCCTGTATTTCAATGCTCATGTTGTGTTAGAGAAGCATTTCTATGCAGCATGAATGCGTAGTTGATTCGCACTTTCCAGATCCTCGTCCCAACATCTCATTAAGGTGATTTAATTATGCTCCTGTGTTTCTGTTCAGTTTGTTTTTATATTTCAACTAAATGAATGAGCTACTAAGTATATCATTCGGACTGGCGTAGACTTGCATAATTATAAATGTAAGTGATCTTGATTTTCAGGCACCTACCTCTTGAATATTTTATGACATGCCTGTGAAATATATATCCCGCGTACCTAGGTCTATTTCTGTCTACTAGTTTTCCTTGTTCCTAAAAACAGAAAAGAGAAATGCCTACAGCTAAAAAGAAAAAAGTCTATCTTCCTGTCAGTACCTTCTGCTGATATCTCAAGGATTCCTAATTATATATTCACCTAATTTGCATTTTTCTATTTATAGTTTTTTAAAAACAACGAGTCAAGTAAAAAGCTAAATTATAATTCTTTTGATAGCATTTTTTCCTACTTCTCAAAGCTAATTTAAAAGACAATCTGGTTCTTCTGAAAAATATGCACACACATCGATATATGTGTATTTAGATATATTTAAATTTAAATATTCATAATCCCACACAATTTTATAATGCACATTTTTCTTCAAGAAGTAGAAATAAAAACTTTGCTCGATTTTTTGTTTAGCATAGTTTCTGTGTTTTGCAAGATAACAAATACATATTTGCTGAAAGAATGAGTAGAAGGCTGTAAGAATAAATGAATAAACAAAAGAAGGCATGGCGAGCCTGAAGAGCAGTCTTTGCTTGATTTTTTACTTCTTTACAAATTTCCTTCCTGCCTTCTAATATTAAAACTAACAAACACAATTACTTAGCACAGCGGGTAGGGCATTTGCCTTACATGCGGCCAACCCGGGTTTGATTCCTCCATCCTTTTCAGAGAGCCCAGCAAGCTACTGAGAGAATCCTGCCTGCACGGCAGAGCCTGGCAAGCTCCCCGTGGTGTACTCGATATGCCAAAAACAGTAACAACAATTCTCACAGTGGAGATGTTATTGGTGCCCACTCGAGCAAATTGATGAACAATGGGAGGACAGTGCTACAGTGCTACTTGAAATACATGTACCAGCAAACATATGTGCTACAGCCCTAATTTACCTCTGTGGGAGTTAATGCCTTAAGTAGCTATCATTTATTTGTAGCATATATATAAACTGCATGTAAAATGCTTAGTGTAATTGCTGGTATACACACCCATTATCATCTTTATATGATGTCCATTATGGTGTTTTATATACATAACCTCATTAAATCCTCACTAGTCCTAAGAGGTAGTAGCACTGTATCACTGTAGCACTGTCCTTCTGTTGTTCATCGATTTGCTCGAGCAGGCCCAGTAACGTCTTCATTGTAAGACTCTGTTGTTACTGTGTTTGGCATATTGAATACGTCATGGGTAGCCTGCCAGGCTTTGCTGTGCAGACGAGATACTCTCAGTAACTTGCCAGGCTCTCAGAGAGGAGCGAAGGAATTGAATTTTGGTCAGCCAGGTCGGTCAGGCTGGTCAGGTGACTGCATGCGAGGCAGATGCCCTACGAGCTGTGCTATCGCTCCCCTTAGAGGCCAAAAGATCTATTGTTCCTAGAGTCAAAACAGAAGTAAGTACAAAACCAAGTGTCAGACCCAGTTTGCCTAATACCTGAGTCAGTCAGCTAACTACAGTGATAAATCATTCATTGTTATGCAAGAACTCAAGGAAGTAAACAAGAGATAGCTTCTAACTCCAGGAGGAGATGCTCCTGACAGACTATGGTTTGGTGGGCAATTTTTGTTTCGAGTCAGTAGTTCTGAGCAGATGGGAGAGAAGTGATTAACTAGGCATGGGAGAAGAGACTAGGCAGAAAATCAGATGAAGGGAAAACTGCAATTGTGTCATGTCTAGGGTCAATATTTATCATACAAATTTATGATACCACCGAATAAACTAGACCATATGGTCAACTTTCCCATGTCCCTCTTTTTCTGTCTTTGGACCACACCCAGCAGTGTTCAGGGTTTAGTTCTGAATCTGCATTCAAAGATCACTCCTGGCGGGGTTTGGGGACCAGGATCACACTTGGGCCTGCTGCATGCAAGGCTAGCATTGAGCTTGCTCTGCTATTACTCCAGCCCCCTTATTCATTCATCTGCTTCTTTATCTTCTTTATTTATCTTCTTTCTTCATCCTTTTGTTCTCTTATACTTCTCACTGGTCCCTTTTATGTTCTATTATGTGGCAATAATTTGTCATAAATATCTAGAGTTAGAATGTTCACTAAAGTAAAAGTAAGTAAAGGTCCTCCTGTTGATCATCGATTTGCTCAAGCAGGCCCAGTAACGTCTCCATTGGAGACTTTGTTGTTACTGTGTCTGGCATAGCGAATACGTCACAGGGAGCTTGCCGGGCTCTCCGAGAGGGGCGGAGGAATCGATCTCAGGTCGGCCATGTTGGCTGCGTGCAAGGCAAACGCCCTACTGCTGTGCTATCGGATTCCTCCGTAGAATGTTCACTAAATGCCTAATATTTGAATACATGCTGCAAAACAATAATTCTGGTGCTGCAGTATTAGTTACCAATTGCTATATAATAAATCTTCCCCAAATGCAATTACCTACGCAAACATTTATTAACTCACTCAGTCTTTGAGTCAAGAACCCAGGAGCAGCATTGCTACATGATCTTGCATCAGGACCTCCCATGAGGCTGCAATCAAGTTTTCAGCTAAGACCAGGTCACCTGACAGCCTGATTGGAACAGTACATTTGCCTTCCAGAAGACTCCCCGATGTGGATGATCACTGGAGGTTCAGTTCCCAGTCACAGAGACCACATCTAGGGTTGCACTTGTGTCCGCTTTCTCAGAGTGGCCTGAGAGATGATATAGACATGCGTAGGATCACATTGCTTTGTCCTTTCTCCCTTGCCACAAGGAGCTTAGGTTTATCGGGTCACACCCACCAAAGTGCTCCTGAGTCAGTCCCGTTCTTTTGTTTATCTGTAACCACTTGTCTATGCTCTCTTCTCCAACCAGTTAACCAGCTTTTTCCCCTAATCAGATTCTGTTCATTTGTAAGGTCAGATCTTTCTAGGACACTAAACTTGTAAGTTAATATTGCCTTTCTCCTCTCCTTATGTCTTTTGAATAGTTTAATTTAAAGCAATGTCCTTTTGTATAGACACAAGAAGACAATTAATATTATGCTTTTGTAACTTTGGATTTAATTGGCTTTGAATATTATTCACTCCCGGACATCTGTTTTCTCAATTTAAGCCTCAGTTGGCCTTGGTTCCTAGCACCCCAAAAGCAGGGTCCCGATGAGGGACTGAATGGATCCAGGGCAAGTTATATGCTACCCTGGCATCAAGATGGGCCTGGCCAAAGTGCCAGAATTCTTAACTATAAGTTAAGAGCTTGATCATAGACAAATACTGTCATGATCCAAAAGTAATGATGAGACTAGGACCCTGCTAGGGATAGAAAAGACTAATCTGGCCTGAGCACTATAGTCTGAGATTGGGATGACCCCAGGAGAGCAATTCTATAAGCGTAGCGTATCTCTACTGTGTCCATACAAAATAATTAATATTATGAATGCTTATATGCTTGTTGAACAAGGAAAGGAGAAACACTCTCCTGGGATTCCGACCTTGGGTTGGTCGGTCATCCTGCTGAAAGAGAATCTGTCCTAGAAGCAGCGTACCCTGAGGGAAAGAATTTTACCCCATTGATTGTGACCACATCTATGTGTAAGCCCAGCCCGTCATGGTTTTGGGATTTAACTTGACTGTAAGAGTGGGCTGGGGATCAGATCCAGAGTCAGAGCCAGAATGAGAAATGGGTTCCATATTGGGGGCCGGGAGAGAAGGAGAGAGACAGGAGTGAACAGGGATGAGAATGGAATAAACAGCATCTGATCAATCAACTAGCTTGACCCTTGTCTCCTCTGCCGTCTGCCCCTTGCCCCAGGCCGCCCCAGCTGGGGGGGGGGGGGTGGCCCAGGGCCCCCAGAACCTGGGCAGCCAAGGGAAGAGCTGTTGGGGCCATCCCCCCCTCAGAGTTTTATACAGGCATGGTGCATTTTTTTATTAACCTGGTTTCTAAGGTACCCTTCTTTCTCGTTTCTCTCTAATTCTAATCATTATAAATGAATCCTTCAGTCCAACCACACTCACATTTCTTTCTGCTGGGAGGAATAACAAAATATTTGTGGACACATTTAAAACCACCACAATCAATCTTTTCTACCCCGAGAGAACCTGTTCTCTCTTGAGCATGTCTCCCTCTCTTTCTCTCCCCTCACATTTCTCTAAATTCCTCTAAATAAACTTATTTTTACCTATTTGTCTCTTCTAGAAATTATTTTGTGTGAGGGAAAGCAATGTTCCTGTAACATCTGGATTGTAGTTAAGACTGACTTTGCTTTTCCTGCAAAGAGCAATTCCTCCCTCTAGCCTGGGTCCGGTTCCCAAAGAAGGCAGGAGGCAGGAACCAGTTCCCCAGCTGGGCACCTCCATGCCCAGAGCCAATCTTATCACTCCTAACCCTCACCAGGCATTTCCGAGGGTGGCTGAGCACTATTTATTCCGAGACTACCTCCCTTGCTTCCTACTGTACCCATGTCAGCACAATTCTTCGAGACCACCAGAGTCAGATGACCTAGAGCAGAATTGGTGAGGAATCTAAAGAACCCTATTTCTTCTGGTGGGAGTCACTTCTCCCACCTGCAACATTGCCTGGACCCCATTAATACGAAGTGAGCATGAGATTGCTCTCACAAGGCTCCTGATACCTCTCTGTTCCTGGGTGTCTCCTCAGGACACCACAGCTAACTTGTCCCAGGAAAAAAAAATCTGAGACAAAGAGGAAGTCACAGTGTCTATTTAGCCTAGTGTTTGACGTTAACCACCATCAATTCTACTTTATTCTGTTTATTTAAAAATGACTCACTAAGTCCAGTCCATGCTCAAGGGAAGGGAATTTCACCTCCATTTCTTGACAAAAGTAGTATTAAGACAATTTGTGGACATATTTTAAATCACTACAGCTGCATAATTTTTCAACCTTTGGCTCTTTTATGTAACTTCACCTTTGAGGCTCGATCCAAAAAAAAAAACCCAATAAAATAAAATGGAAATACTATATGAGCTAAGTTATATTAGAGGGCAAAAACTTAGAAAACACACTTAAAAATTTCTAACTACAAAGGCATGGTTTAATGAAATATCGTACTTCTACAGAGTATAATATTGTAGAACTAGTTAAACTCTTTTGAAATCTGTGTAGTAACGTAAAAAGTTGTGATAAAATATTTATAAAAGAGAACTCAAAATTGTATGTTAAAAAATGTACACCAAAAAAGAGAGCAGATGGGGCCATACTAAAATAACAATGGTTGCGCTAATTAGTGCAATCATTGCAGGCTTTTGTCTTCTTGTAATTCTGAATTTCTGGTATCTAGCTGTTTTCAAAGGTGCTGTTATGTATTATTCTACAAAAACATTATTTTAAAATAAAATAAAAGATAATACAAGTTTCAAAATATGGATTTGGTAGGGGCTTTTTGGAGAGATTTTGTTTGTTTTGGAGGGGGAGTTGCACAAAATACTATCAACATTTGAGCCCCTCGGTGATTCTTCTTGATTTTTTTTCTAGGTTAGAGTTCTTATCAGAGTATATCTACTATACACATACATTTACTATTCTTTTAATAAATCTAAAAAGTCCTCTTACTTGAGTCCCCTGTGAACTTTAAACTTCTGGGCTTAACTTCTTAAACTAGCTGTGCTTGGAGTCTTAAAGAAAAAATAACTTGAGAAAAGACTCTGAAAATGCAAAGTCTGTGGTTAGGATGGGCTGGAGCGATAGCACAGAGGGTAGGGCGTTTGCCTTGCATGCAGCCAACATGGCCAACCTGAGTTTGACTCCTCCGCCCCTCTCGGAGAGCCCGGCAAGCTACCAAGAGTATCTCGCCCACGCAGCAAAGCCTGGCAAGCTACCCATGGCATATTCGATATGCCAAACATAGTAACAACAAAGTCTCACAATGGAGACGTTACTGGGCCCGCTCGAGAAAATCCATGAACAACGGGAGGACAGTGACAGTGACAGTGACCTATTGAGTGAACATTTTTGGGCTGGAGGGATAGCACAGCAGTAGGGTGTTTGCCTTGCAAACCGCCAGTCTGGCTGAGCCAGGTTCAATTCCTCTGCCCCTCTCAGAGAGTCCAGCAAGCTACCGAGAGTATTTCGCCTGCACGGCAAAGCTTGGCAAGCTACCCATGATGTATTCAATATGCCAAACACAGTAACAAGAAGTCTCACAATGGAGACGTTACTGGGCCTGCTAGAGCAAATTGATGAACAATGGGAGGACAGTGGTTACGACATCCACATTGGTCCCCTTTGGCTCAGAGTTGAGGGTGATGTGTTGCAGGCTAGGAGTCAGGAGACCTGGGATCTTACTGGTTGACCAGACAGTGACTGAGCAAGTTTTCTACTTAACTGAGTGAGTTTCTGTTTTTTCCCCAACATGAAGGGTTGTCCAACAAAAAGACCTTTCAAAGGTTCAGTCCTAACACACTGAGTGAGAAGCAGACAAACTAAATGAAAGAGTGAAAGGTACTTGCCTAGGAAAGAATAACTGAAGGCTCAAGCCCCCACAAAGCACTAAGCATATTTTTGCAGGTGATTTATGTAAGTGGGAAAAGGAGAAGTAGCTTCAAAGGGGAGGAAGGCTGGGGCATATACCATTTTTTTCTCTCTACCCACGTCTGTCCTCTCGGAGAGCCCGGCAAGCTACCAAGAGCATCTCGCCCACACGCCAAAGCCTGGCAAGCTACCCGTGACGTATTCGATATGCCAAAAACAGTAACAAGAAGTCTCACAATGGAGACATTAGTGGGCCCGCTCGAGCAAATCTATGAACAATGGGAGGACAGTGACAGTGACAATGACCCACCTCAGTCACCTGTGAAGTGTTTGGGGGGGGGGGCATCAGGACTGATGGAATCTGTCACAAGCATCTACACAGTTTGGACCTGACATCTCACCACTTCCTCTCAGCAGTGGGCACACTGTCCTAAACCCTACTTGATCTCACAGCAGGAGAATTAATCCACTTGGATTTGTTTGAGGAGCTGTGAGCTCATGCTGGAGCATTGATTTGCTCTTTGTAGGAACAAAAGTTCAGTCCTACCTTTGTGCAGGCTTTTCTTCTTCAGTCTACCACCACAGTGAAGAATTTCAGGAAGGAAAATTGTACAATAAGTTATGCTTATTTGGGAAGTAAGAAGGGAAAGAAAGCAACTTACATGCTCAAGAGAGAATGGGGACTTGTGCAGAGGAAGGAGAGCCAAACACACACCTCAAGTAGAGCTTGATCAAATCCCCAAGAGTGTAGGAATGCACAGAACAAACATTTCAGGCAGAGACGCAGGCAACCCCAGTTTGGCAAGCTATTGCCAACCTATATTTTTGTGCAGTTTTCCCAACTTGCATCCCCGTATCTGCCTATAACAATTATGACCTACTCAGAATATGATTTACATTATAGTTTAAATGGAATGAGTACTGTAATGTCCTCTGAAGCAGAAATAACTTTTTACTGCACATATGTACGTGTGTGTATGGGGGGGGGGGTCTGTTATTATTGCAGTATCAGACATTGAGCACCCAGGATTCAGGCATGTGCTGTGCTGCTGAGCTATATCTCTGACTACTTTCTTTCTTCTCTAACTCTGTGACTCCTTTATGCACCATACTTTCATTTTCAAGAAAGTTATGCTTAATGGTAGCTATGATACTCGGAGATTCATTCTTTCCAAGCCAAGTATGGACAACTGGAAACTGAAAGTAACAAAGGACATGCAATGAGGGGTTCTAAAAATTAAGATTTCCATGTTAGAGACAGCAACAGTTGTTGCAATTATTACTATTTTATTTCATTTTATTTATTTTTTGCTTTTTGGGTCAAAAAAGTGACCCCGGCATTGCACAGGGGTCACTCCTGGCTCAAGCACTCAAGAATTACACCTGGTGGTGCTCGGAGGACCATATGGGATGCTGGGAATCGAACCCAGGTTGGCCGCGTGGAAGGCAAATGCCCTACACGCTTTGCTATCGCTCCAACCTCCATTATTATTATTATTTTTAACAGAAAGTTTAAATAGTTGTGTTTTTAAAGTTAGCTTCAGTCACTGAAATTTGCATTCAAGTATGTGGTTTTCATATTGTAAGATACTGTTAATGATTACTCATTAATTAATCAATTACTTGTGAATGCTTATATGCAACTATGTCACTAAAAAACTATGTTTTTTGTCCATTCACTAAATTTTAAAAACTGTACATGCACTTCTGCATTAATTTCAAATTGACATATAAAATAAACATAAGCAACTAGAGACCATGTCAAGCTACACATTTTTCCTGCTTCTTAGAAATTAAAAAATGCTACATTTAATATTTTATTGATGTAATGCTTAAAGGAACAAAAGTGCATTAACCAAACCTATTATTTGATTAATAATAAGCCTAAAATCCCAAGCCTCTAATCATTTGGATTCTGAACCCTTAAACCACCATATTGAGTGTTTGAAAAATAAAAGTCCGTGTTGTCTCATATTCCAGATATAAAGGTTATTGATATTCTACTGCCACCCTTGCATTTCATACCTTGGCCCATTATCAAAGAGACTGAAATATGAGCAAATGGAGAAAGTTTCTTGCCAGTGAAATAATTCAAAGAAATTCAGAAATCTGGAGTGTCTAGGTGCACTTGAAAATAATTGTAGACTTGCAGACCCTAAGGCATAAGACATAATTTTCACTGGATAGATTTTAGCTGATGGAAGAATTTTCTACTACGAATCTGAAGCCAACATGCCATTTTGTTAAATGTCATCATTAAATATTTATTCCTCATTTTCCCTGCTTTTTCTGAAGGCCTGAGAAAACCAACATTAGTTGTTTTTTCTTTTCTACAATTTAATATTGCAATGTGAGCTTGAGTTTTAAATTTACATTTAAAGTCTTTAACAACACTCGAAAATATATATATTTAAATTTTGCAAGAGAATGTTTTGAGTGAAAGCCAGGAGAGTTGTACAGACTGGTCAAGACACATTAATCCACCTCCTTCAAATGTGCCATACAGAAAATCCAGCATGACTAATCTACTCTTCAGCTTGACAGAGACACAGGTGAATATAACCAATCATTCTTTGGGTGCCCCAATGATTATCTGCTCAAGTAATGGAACATAAAGGGCCCTAATGGTTGCTGGCTGATTCTGTGCTTTAAGGTTAGAGTTCTGGAGAAATAGAACTGCATCTTTGAACACTGTTAGATTTCTCTTATGTATAGAAATTTGAGCCTAGTATCCTTATCAGTTTCTCCAATACATATCCTTTGAAAGCAATTATTTGCAGTTACTCAGTTGAAGATTTTATGGTATTACCCATTCCTCAATTATATCTAACTGGCTCCTTACTTACTGGACTCACATCTTTAAAGGAAGATACCCCTAATATTATAAACCTTAAAATGGCTTCAGTTTCCTGTTACCACTCATTTTTTGTTTCTGCAAAATAGCTGAGCTATAACTAGAAAGGGGACCATTAGTTTTTCTTTCTTGCACTTATAAGTATAAATCTGCCTCATGTTTAGACAACATGAAATGACTCATCAGTCTTCTCCAACAAATCTTCCTGAGATAATGGAAATATTCCATATCTTCACCGTCCAATACAGTAGTTTCTTGTCATATGTAACTAGAGCTCTTAAAATGTGGATATTGCAACTAAGGAAACTAAATATTTAATAATTTAATATAATTTTGAGTAGCTGTGTCTACCAGAAGCTATATATTAGACAGTGAAGTCTGGAGAATGTAATTAGAAGGCCACTGAGTTGGCTCTTCCATCCAGAAATTCTTTTATGACCCTTTAATAAGTGGGATCCTCAGCTGGAGAAATAGTATGTGACATAGGGCACTTACCTTGCATGTGACTGGTAACCAAGCCCTTGATTGGAACTCTTGCCACCACATATAGTGCCTGCACACCACTGGTTGTGCCTCCAAAAATATCTTGTCAGTACATAGGGAAAACTATTTTCCCATGATTCGTATTTATAAACAGTGTCTTCTTCTCATATGTGAAAAATCAGCATAGGTTAAAAACATGCATCTACAAGTTTCCATTTTACTTCTAAAACAATTAACCTTAGTGAAAACTGTAAAGAACTGGGGCAACGGGATTGGAGAGATCATACGGAGGCAAAGGCAATGGTAAAGGTCTCTTGCATGCGACCAACTCCAACTTGTTTCTTGGCACCACCTAGGGATTCCTAAAAAACACCAGGACTAAGCCCTGAGCACAGAGCCACCAGAAAGGCTTGAATACTACTGTATGTGACCCTCATAAATTAATCAGTACATATGAAAATGATTTCTTCATTCCTGTAATTGGTAACAAAGCTATAATTCATAATTTATCGTTAACTAAGTCAAAGGTTAATGCTATGGAAGTCTATGACAAGGTGAGGATTGCTGCACTTTCTGGTGTGCACCTGCCATCTAGTGACAGTATATATAATTACACCAGGATAGAGCTCCCTGAATGTTAGAAATACTAAGTCTACTGGCGCTTTACCAAGTAGACTTCCTAATATTTTGACCCAATCAACCACACATGCCTTAGGATTTTGAACTCATCTTCCATTCTAACCCATTTCACTTAAGGTTCATTACAGACTATAAGTCTCTGAGAGCTAATAATATCGTAGCATCATTTCTATCTTAAAATCCTTCTATCTATGCATTTACTTATTTTATTAATCTTTAATTAGAGAATTAATTTTCAGCACCATCAACCATATCCACACGATAACCAAGCTCATTGAGGTTTCTCGGGAGTTCAAGATGCCGCTCTGTCTAACGTTCATTGATTTAAAGAAGGCCTTTGATTCTGTTGAGACGGAAGCGGTCATTGAAGCCCTAGCCAATCAGGGCATTCAAGCCCAATACATCAAGATCCTCCATGAGCTGTATTGCGGATTCACTACCAGGATCTCACCATTCTACAAAGAAGTGATCGTTGATGTCAAGAGAGGGGTTCGGCAGGGTGATACCATTTCACCGAAACTCCTCAGTGCCACCCTCAAGAACATCAAGCGACGACTGGAATGGGAAGGAATAGGAGTGAAGATAGATGGTCGGCAACTACACCACCTCCACTTTGCTGATGACATTGTTTTAATAACACCAAACATTAGCCAAGCGGCACAAATGCTGGCCAACTTCGACCATGAGTGTGGAAAGGTAGGACTACAGCTGAATCTTACGAAGACAATGTTCATGAGAAACAGCCTCATTCCTGACACCCCATTCGCTCTCAACAGAAAGACCATCTCCAAATGCAACAGCTCTGTGTACCTAGGTCGAGAAGTCAACATGACAAATGACCTGGCACCCGAGCTGCGCAGGAGGAAGAGAGCGGCTTGGAACGCCTTCAAGAGCATCGAAGAAATAGCTAAGAGGATGAAGAACCTCCGGCTCCGGGCACATCTCTTTGATTCCACTGTTCTTCCTGCATTAACATACGCCTCAGAGACCTGGGCCCTATGCAAACAGGATGAGAACGGTCACGTAATGAGATTTAAAGACGACCGCTGGACTAGAGCTGTTACCGACTGGATTCCACAGGATGTCAAAAGACCTCGTGGCCGCCCACCTACCAGATGGTCAGACTTCTTCATCAAGATCATGAACAATCGGTTTGAGGCTCTTCGTGTTCCTAGAGTGAACAGACGCCATTGGGCTACACTAGCACGTGACAGGGACAAATGGAGACATTACTGGTGCCTGCTCAAGCAAATTGACGATTAACGGGAAGTTAATGGTGAGTAGGATAGTTGATCAAGTGATCAAGTGTGATTAATCTTTAGGTAACATGGTTAAAGTTTATGGTATTTATGTACAAAGTTACTGCACCCACCATCCCTGAAGTGCCAGAAACCTCCACTAACTATCCCTCTGACCAACCTCACAACTCCCATTTCTTGCTTTACTGCTTGGTAATTGACCCAGTTTTTTTTTCTAAAACTATTTTTAATTTACATAGGTACAGAAACAATATGTGAATTGGACATGCATTTATTCTCCTACAGAAACTATCCTACTCACCATTACAAATGTGCAAAATTGGTGTTACTGATATCATGGATAGCTTATTTTTAAATAGATTCCCAGCCCATCCCCACCCCAAGAATGAGTGGCATACTCATTGCCTCTTTTGCAAACCACAACACCCAAAAGGAGAGAGAAAACAAAAGGAAATTCCCTGTCACAGAGTCAGGGTGGGATGAGGGGGGATGGGGATGAGAGGGATACTGGGATCCCTGGTGGTGGAAAATGGGCACTGGTGGAGGGATGGGTATTTGATCATTGTATAATTGAAGCCCAAGCACAACTGTACCTCATGGTGTTTCACTAATAAAAAATTTAAAAAAAAAAAAGAATGAGTGGCTTAGTTAAGGAAACAATGGAAGCCGTTCTATCCATATTTTTTATATCACTCTAATGAGGCTAGAATAGGAGAGCCATAAGTTTAAAAATAAAAAAAGGTAGAACCAGATATCAGCCTCATTCCTTCCAGTCCCTTAAACGTGGAATGCAAAATTTGTTAAGGACAATAACCCCAAAGCAAAATCAACACAATTTCTCATGTAAATGAGAGTAATGAAATTGGCCTTACCTATCAAAAATATAGCATTTCCTTCAAAAAATGATTTCAAAAAGAAAGAATAAATAGCAATCAAATAACCTAATAATGTTTTCTCAGGTAGTTTGGCAGAAAAGATGTGACAGGCTTAAGTGAGGACACACACACACACACACACACACACAGAGGCCCAAGCTACCTGGAGCGGCTCTCTGGGTTTGGTTGGCACACTGTGCTTGATTCATACTATAAAAAGAAATCAGCGTCTTCATTGGGATCTGGAAAAAGCAAGATGATTTGGAGTCTATAATCCAGGGAAGATATACTTAACGATTTCGGGGTGAAAAATCTGGGGGACTGATTTAAAATAGGTTTTGGCAGTAAGAAGAAGAGGAAGATCAACTTCCTTTATGAGAGAAGAGATAATTATATGGCTTTAAATTTTTGAGAGAAGTAGAACTTTGATAAATAACTGAGCATGCAGATAATGGCTCAGTATGATGCTATACCCCTGTGAGGATGAAAATAAGGATTCAATGGGATGGGAGACAAGAGCAGGTAAGGAAGCTTTTTCATCTTCTCTGAGACTACCTTCAATCTCTAACTTGTCTTCCCCTTCTTTCCGCCTGTGCTTCCGTCTCTCTCTTTTGTTATACTGATTCTCATTTTCATTAGGCCATAACATGTTTAAAATTATTACAAGAAATTTGCTGCTTATTATAATTATTGAAGATCTAACATTGGCAAGTTGAACCTCTGTATGTCCTTTTACACAATAAGTCTCTAGTGAAGTTTCCTCTTAATTGTCTCTGACATTCAAATTGTTTACTTGTTCCAAGGTTGGAGAGAAAATACTATGGGTTAAGGAGCTAGCCTACACAAGGTCAGCCTGGGTTTGATTCCTGAATTCACATATGTCTCTCTTGACAACACCAGGAGTGATCTCTGAGCTGAGGGCCAGGAGTAAACTCTGAACACTGCTGTGGCCCCCAAACCAAAGGAAATAAAAAAAAATTGTTTTGTTGTTTACACACAGCTCTAAATGGGTGGGGGAAATGGGGAGTTTACAAATTGCAGTTATCCATCAATTCAAAGCCTAACAATCTAGAGACTCACTACTCACCAAAGCACTTTTATAATTTGTGTTCATTTATGACTGTCTAAGTAGGGACTGAGCAGAGATAAACCCTGTCGTAATGTGGCTTTAGAAATGATTCCTCTTGGGTTAGACTTTTTTTTAAAGTTAAAAAGTGACTCAACGTTAGTAATCATCTTAAAATAGCCTAAAACGGGTTTTAATTATTTCATAAATATTTATTTAAACATGTACAATTAAGTAACATTTGGAAAAGCAGCAAAACTTTGGGTAAAACTTTGGATAAACTCTTTCAAAGACTGACATATGTTTGAAGACTGAAAGATGTTGAAGTTATACTAGATCACTATTCTATTTGTGACCTTAGAAGCCCGTTAGTCCCTAAGAGGCAAAGCATTGGGTACTGTAGCATCAATTATCAGTAGAGGGACAAGCTACACTGTCTTCCACCAAACCCTGGATGTTCATTCCTTAGTGGACTCCAGGGACCTTCGATCTGTCCTCACTGTGGGAAGCATTTTGGTCTGAATAGGGACTTCATTTCGTTTTCAGCTTCTTCAGAGTGGGAGCATAGGTTAATATCCATATAGAAAATTCTGATGATTTCAGGAGAGCTACACTCTTTTCATGCTTTACATGTGCAAAATAGTAGTTCTTTTGGGAGAGAGTAGCTTGCTGTTTAATGCAACCCCAGAAAGAAAATTGCAAGGACATGAGCTTTCTTCAGTGATTTCTTTGACTGATTTATGCAAATCAGGACATTTTTTTATTCTTCACTAATAAGAAGGAATTCCATTCAATATACTTGCTCTGTGGGGTAAATATAAGTACATGTGTGTATGTGCGTGTTTACTAAAAGTGTCCTTGAACATAGTAACTGAGCATTTAACACCCGCATTTACAGATTGGGGGGGGGGGGGGAACCTCAGCATCATTCGTTAAGTCTTTGTTCCGTCTCTCATAAATCAACCAGGACTTTAAAGGTCCGTTTCAGGATTCTTGGCACTCTAGAAGCAGCTCTAGACCTCAGTCAGAACTGCCCGAAGAATTGATGTCGACCAAAGAAAACATCGCAGTGAAGACAGAACCCCGCAAACACACCTGAGGGGCGGGTGGGGGTGGCGGGTGGAGACGGTCAGGCAAAGTCCCCCTTCTTTGTCGCCCCGAAATAAGGCAAGTGCCGAGCGTCAGCTCAGCACGTGCGCCCCTCAGCCCTGCGCCCTCCGCGGCCCCGGACCCCGCCGCCCTCGAACCCCTCCTCGCCCGGCCCGGCGCTTCTCCCGTTCAACTCCGCGTCCGCCCTCGCCCGCCGCTCGCGTACCCTCCCCCCCGCCCCCGGCCCCCACTCCGCCCCGCCAGCACCCCGGGGGGCTCCGGAGTCGGGCCACGTCCCCAGCGTGCCGGGAGAGGCCGCCTGGGGGCGCAGCGGGCCGGATCGAGGGACGGGGCGGAGGCTCCCGCCGCCGCCTCCTCACGGTCCCCTCAGCCGCCGCCTCCTCAGGGTCCTCTCAGTCGCCGCCTCCTCACGGTCCCCTCAGCCGCCGCCTCCTCAGGGTCCCCTCAGCCGCCTCCTCCTCACGGTCCCCTCAGCCGCCGCCTCCTCGGGGTCCCCTCAGTCGCCGCCTCCTCAGGGTCCCCTCAGCCGCCGCCTCCTCAGGGTCCCGTCAGTCGCCGCCTCCTCAGGGTCCCCTCAGCCGCCGCCTCCTCAGGGTCCCGTCAGTCGCCGCCTCCTCAGGGTCCCCTCAGCCGCCGCCTCCTCAGGGTCCCCTCAGCCGCCGCCTCCTCAGCGCCGCGTCGCCGCCTGCCTCGCGCCCTCCGCGGGCCCGGGAGCCCCTCAGCGCGGCGGCGGGGCCGTGGGGGGCCGCCACATGGGGACTTAGCGCCACGGCGGCCGCAGTGGCCGCGGCGGAGCCGCCCGCCGGGCCCGTCCCCCCGGGGGCGCGGGGCGCGGCCAGCCCGGCCCCGAGCCAGGCGGGCGGGCGGCGGCGGCGCGGCTGGAAGATGGCGCCCTCGGGCCCGGGCAGCGTCCGGCGGCGCTGCCGGCGGCTGCTCTACTGGATCCCGGTGGCGTTCATCGGCCTCCTGCTCGGCTGGTCCTACTACGCCTACGCGCTGCAGCTGTGCCTCGGTGAGTGGCCGCCCCGGGACGCGGACGCCGCCCCCCGCTCTCGGAGCGCGCGACCCCCGGACCGTCCCGGGACGCGCCCCCGCCCCGGTCCCCTGAGCGCGCGCCCCCCCCCCCGACCGTCGGGAGACTCGGACCCTCCCGAGCGCTCGCCCCACTCATCCCGTCGCCACGCCCCCAGGACCGTCCTGGGACGCGGACCCTCAGCCCCCGGGGTGCGAGTCTCCCGGACTCTCCCGGGACGCCGACCCATCCCCCCGGCCGTCCCGGGACGCCCACCCCCACCCCCCGCCACCTCCCGTGCGGCAGCTCCGAGCACCGCGCCGACCCCGGGCGCCCCCTGCAGTGCCCACTGAGCACCTCTGTGCTGCCTGCCGGGGGGACCCCTGCACCTGCAGCGCAACTCGGGCGACCGAGTCACCTCCACGCACCCAGCCCCCTCGCGCGCACTGCCTGGACAACCTCTCCCCCCACCCCCCGCTCCCAGCCGAACCCCCTCCCCGACACACCCCCCTCCAAGCCCCGACCGGACCGTCCGAGGAAGGGGAGGCCCCGAGGCTGAAGGGCCCCGCACGAGCAGAGCTGGCTGTGGCCTCGGTGCTGATGCGAGCCCTCCCCGAGTTGTCCCCTGAATCTACTTTGCAGGACGTTTGGGGCAGCACTCGAGGCGGTTGGCTTGATCTGGGTGGGTTGAAGGTGCTGCCTGGATGATTGGAGGGTTTCCAGTTGGACCCTTTCTAGTTAACGGAAGATGGGGCGGTGGGAGCGTGATGAGCTTCTAGAAAGGATTTTCTTAGCCCTGTGCAATAGGCAGGACCAGAAATGACATGCAAGGACAATGGGAGCATCAGTAAAGAGGGCCCCTTCTGAGGTTCGTTGGCCTGAGAGCCCAGGGCCCAGGTCCGAGTTGTAGGTCCTCAAATCATGGGTTGAAGATGCTGTCAGTGGTGATGACTTTTTTTTTTTTATTAGTGAAACACCATGAGGTACAGTTGTTGATTTACAAATTTTTGTGCTTGGGTTTTGTCTATACAATGATCAAATACCCATCCCTCCACCAGTGCCCATTTTCCACCACCATGGATAATATCCCTCCCCCTACCATCCCCCCCATCCCACCCTGCCACTGGTAATGACTTTTTAAGCACTTGATTTTGCTCCATTCTGGACTGTAATTGTGTTCCCGGGTGAGAACAGACTTCTACCACCATTAGGGTTTTTATGAAAACTGATCAATGTTGTCAAAAAAAGATGTTAAAAGAGCTTTCTGCTGAGGGTGTGTGTGTGTGTGTGTGTGTGTGTGTGTGTGTGTGTGTGTGTGTGTGTGTGTTTCAACCTCTGGATTCTTGGAGGGGTGTGTGTGGGCCAGGGAGATGTGGTGTTCAACCTAAGAAAGTAACTTCTGCCCTGCACAATTTGAGTCTTGGGACAGAGACAGAATGAAAAGTGGTCTGTTTAGGAGAACCTTCTCAATCCTTCTCAAAACTTCAGGATTCAGACTCCAATGTGGGAAGTCATCATACCTAAAAATGTTACTCCTTGTGAGAAATCGAAGGTGTCAGTTTAATGCACCTATTATGCTAATACAGTATAATCATCACTTATATAACCTTTAAGAGAATTACACTAACTTCCCATTTGATTTGCTTTTAAGACTTTCTGTTTTGAAGGGAGAGAGAGAGAGAGAGAGAGAAAGAGATTCAAGGTCAAGGACTGGTGGGAATGCTTAGAATGCAGGAGGCCCTGGTAGATCCTGGTACCAAAAGTCATTGGAACATGTGATATTCAAATAATGCACTAATATGTATAGGAAGAAAGTTTTTAGAAACATTGATACCTGGATAATTAATAATTACTAAAATAGCATGCCTTAAGTAGACTGCATGTTACATAACTATTAAAAACCTAGGTTGTATATCCTTTCATCGCCGTCTTAAAAGCAGTAACCAGTTCGTTTGTTTTTTCTTTAATTTTTTTTGAGTCATCATGAAATGCAGAGTTATAAGCTGATTATGGTCTGTTTTCAGTCAGGGAGTGTTCCAACACCCATCCCTCCACCCTGTTTTAATTAGTGTAACTGGTGCAAAAGAGGAAGGTCCTCAGAGGCCTTCAATTTCCAAACAGGCAATTGATTCTCTTTTGTTATCACATTAGACTGAGGGGCTGGAGCAATAGCACAGCAGTAGGGCGTTTGCCTTGCACGCAGCCAACATGGCCCACCCGAGTTCGATTCCTCCACCCCTCTCAGAGAGACTGGCAAGCTACCCGTGGCGAATTCGATATGCCAAACACAGTAACAACAAAGTCTCACGATGGAGACGTTAATGGGCCCGCTCGAGCCAAATCAATGAACAATGGGAGGACAGTGACAGTGACGGTGATTAGGCTGAGATGCTTAGCCTGATGCAATGTCTTCTGTCCATAAGGAGGAGCATGTGAGGGCAGGGAAAGCTTTACTTACTTCACTTCTTTTGCAAACACCCTCACATAGGTGCATGGGAAATCTTATTATACTGGGTAGACAGGTGATGGGGGAGGAATATACTGAAAAAATTATTATTTTATATGGACCTTATATATTTAAGATAAGTATAATCCACATGTATCCATGAAATACATATCACTTTTATATTGACTAAGAGAGAATTTTTTTTCAAATTTCCCAAGGAATATATATTATCAGTTACTCGTTACTATACCTGATTATAGCACAGTGGGTAGGGTGTTTGTCTTGCATGCTGCCGAGACGGCCGACCCGAGTTCGATTTCTCCCCCCCCCCCCCCTTGGAGAGCCTGGCAAGCTACTGAGAGTATCTCGCCCGCACAGCAAAGCCTGGCAAGCTACCCGTGACATAGTAGATATGCCAAACACAGTAACAACAAGTCTCACAATGGAGACGTTACTGGGCCTGCTTGAGCAAATTGATGAATCTTGGGAGGACAGTGACAGTGTGAGTGATACCTGATGATCATAGTGGCATTTCCTATCATTTCTTGTTACTTTAACCTGACGCAATGCATGTTATGTTAAATGCAATGAGTGGTCTTGAATGAACAAATAAATTATTTAGAGGCATTATCTCTGAGATTGTCAGAAAATTTTATCATTTTTTCTACGAAAAATGTTTTATCATTTTTTTCTATGAAAATAAATAGTAATTGTATGGAGGATCTCAACCTAGAGTATAGAGAAGAAGTTGAAGCTGAAATTTGGGTTTAGAGACTGACTATGGCATTTGGAAGCTTGTGTTGCTTTGGAAAGGTGGGAAGTTGAAATTAACTGAACAATTCTTTTATAGTCACTAGGAAAGATGGCAGTGTGTCAGACACACAAAACCCGTATTCTTCCTTCCCATGACACAAACAAAGCAAAAGAATGCCAACTTTCCCTTTCCCTTCCCACCAGCCTTCCTCCCAGCATTAATTACTTCTCAGACTGCCCTGTCCTTTGTGGAGTCTTTCCTCTTGTAAGTTGCAATTTATCATCCAGTTTTCCAAATTTCATCTCTCAAACATTAGCCAGGCTTGAAACCAGGTGGTGGGGGCCTGGGCAAGAACTGCAGTAGTTAACAAACAGAATAGAGCTAACAGGGTGATTTATCCTGGTCCTCCTGCATCTGCTGTCAGCTGGGGATGACCCTGAATATAAATTATTCTCTGCCCTTTGCTGAATGAACTGTAATTTAGGAGTAGTGCTTATCCTGGTATCCATGGAAACTGGAGATAATGATTCTCATTACAGTTTGTTTCTATATTTAACAACATGTATGTGTGGCTCTGTAGGCACTTTTTCAGTTAGCATAATGTTTGCTTAGTATTTGTAGTTTATAAAAATAAGTCCATACTTCATTTTGGCATGTGTGTATTTAAAATACATAGAATATGTATTTTGTATAAGTGAAATGTTTGGGGTAAGTTTCCTTTCTGAACCACCAAAGAAAGGATAGGACTGATAATTCTTATAATCATTCAAAATGTGTTTATTTATTCTGTTAACTAGGCTCTTTTGTTCAGCTTTTTCTTCCAACATCCTTCTCTCTCCTTACTGCTCTTTTCATGCTTGTTTTTTGTATGTCTTATCTGTCTTGGATCCCTTTATTAGTTAAGATTAGATCATTTTCTATAAATAAAGATAAATTCAAAAGATAACATTTTAAGATGGTATCTGTGGATGTGAAATTAGAGTAAAAGTAGTGTTCAGCCTCATCCATGCTTAAGTGATGTGCATACTAGATATGCATGTATGTTGCACAGATCCATATAGCTGTTGGACTGTTACTGGGTAGCCTTGCTAGTTAAAGAAGACAACTGAAGTTTTCCTTTGTAAGTACAAACATTTAGAATTTTTGAGCTACTTTATATTTTTTAATTTTTCAAGGAGTCAGTTATAAAATCATTTATAAAGTTTGTGTGAAATCATAAAAGACCCCGTATAGACGAAACCATAAAAAAATAAAATAAAATGAAAAAAATAAAAAACTGAGAGAAATCTTACTACCTAACTGTTGAGTCTCTACTATAGAGCCATAGCAATCAAAACAGTATGGTATAGAATAAAAATATTATTTCTAACCAATGAGTCAGTATAGAATATCTAAGGATAAACCCCCATATGTATGGTCAGATAATTTTTGACAAAGGAGTTGAGAGCATGAAGTGGAGTAAAGAGAGCCTTTTCAACAAATGGTGTTGCAAGAAACTAAAGCTGGGTCCGTATCTCAGACCTTACACAGAAGTCAGTAGCTTAGACCTGAATCTATAAAGTACACTGAGAAAAATATAAGCAGAATGCTCCCAGACCTAGACCTCTAAGAAGGCTTTAATGATATGATGCCATTGGCAAAGTCTACAGAGTCAAAACTAAACAAATGGGACTACATCAAACTTAAAAGTTTCTGTATGGAAAAAGAGACATGGGCTAAAACTAATGACAGCTGAGTGGGAGAAAATATTTGCACTCAACACATCAGATAAAAGGTTGATATTCAAGATTTTAAAGTACTTAAAAGATCAACAACAAGAACAAACCTAAAATCCCCATCAAAAAACAGGGAGAGGAAATGAACAGACACCTGTCTGAGGAAAACACATGGATGGTCAACAGGCACATAAAAAAATGATCATCATTACTTATTACTAGAGAAATCCAAATCATGACGACAATGAGATATCATCTTACACCAGTGAGACTGTCACATACCAAAAATACTAAGAACAATTTCTGTTGGTGGGGTGTGGTTAAAATAAACACTCATCCACTGCTGGTGAGATTGTTGTCTTGTTCAACTCCTATGGAAAACAATATGGAGGGTATTCAGTAAACTCAGAATTAAGCTCCTATATGACCCAACAATCCCACTTTTGGATATCTTTCCCCAGAACAGAAAAATATTCATTCAAAAGAACTTATGCACAGCATTATTCATAGCTGCACAGTACAATAACTAAGATTTGGAATCAAGCTAGATAATCAACAACAGGTAAGCAGATCATGAAGATGTACTGTACTATATATATATACAACAGAATACTGCACAGTATAAAGATGTTGAATATAAGGGATGATGAAATCATGCAGTTCGCTGCAAGACTTGGATGGAACTGGAAGACATCATGTGAAACAAAGTAAACCAGAGAAAGGATAAACACAGGATTATATGTGGCATTTAGAGTAACTGGTTGAGGGAATGCAGTGTTCTAAAGGGTAGGATACCGAGATCAACCTTGGTTCCATAGAACAGGAAGGAGAAGGAATGAAAGAGTAGAGTGGAGGAAGAGAAGCAACAAATGAGAAGCACCAGGGGCCAGGTCAGGAGATTAAGGTGCAAAGGTAGTATTAAGGAATGACAGCCAAATATGAAAATCACAGAACAACACTGAAATTAAGAGACCCAAATATTAACAACTGAACCTAGAAAGGTGCATGTCAAGAGGGCAGGCTGGGTGACTAGAGGTTATATGGGAGGGAACCTGGGAACACTGGTGGAGGGAAGTTGACACTGATGGTGGGATATGTGCTGAAATATAGTATGTCTAAAACCCAGTGATAAGAAAACTCTCTAAATCATAGTACTTTAATAAAAAATAAAATTTTAAAATTTTATTAAGAAGAGAAAAAATATTAACTACTTGCTAAAGTCTTTTCCAGTAATTAAGCAGAAGATGAGAGAATGCTGTTCATGAGAAATCATTACCTAGGGAAGGTTGAAATCCATTTCAGGTAGAAGGTAGAAGGCTTGAGTAGGGTTTATTCAAAACCATTTATTGAAAAATGCCAAGTACTTTCCCCCACAGAAATTATTTGGAGGATTAAGTCAAGATTTTTTCCTATTAGCTAAGGAAGAAACGAAATTGCCTCTGGGTGGGGAAAAACAGGAAGTTCCTGTCTTAAAGTTTGACTTGGAGACCATACCAGTGGTGCTCAGGTCTTACCCCTGACTCTGCACTTAGTGATTATTCCTGGTGGGGCTGGTGGACTTTATGGTATGCTGGAGATTTAACCCTGATCAACTGTGTGCAAGGTAAGTGTCCTGCCTGCTATCCTGTCTCTCCAGTCCTGGACCCTTCTCTCTTGGGCATGAGGAGAAAGACTGCACTCAGCAGAGTACCAAAATAAACAGAAATAGAAAATGAAATCCCACCCCTAAAAGTCTGTGAATTAATTGCTAGGTTAATAATCAGGGGAGCACGCGGTGCTCGCCGACTCGGTGCACCTCGCCTGGAACCTGACTGCCACCCTGGACGCGGTGGTCTTCTCCAGAGTCACCAACAACGTGGTTTTGGAAGAGCCTTTACTAGTGGGCATTGATGGCTTGCTCAAAGGCAGCACGTACAACCTTTTACTCTGTTGTTCCTGTGAAGTTCCTGTTGGTTTTCATCTATATTCAACCCATGCTGCCATGGCTGCCTTAAAAGGCCACTTTTGCCTTTCCAGTGACAAAATGGTGTGCTATCTCTTGTCAACAAAAGCCATAGTGCCTGCGTCCAAGATGGAGATTTACAACATCCCTCTCGAAGAGAAGGTGTTGGAGCTGAAAGAGAAGATAATGTTAACACATGTCCGCTTAAATTCACTGATGAAGATTCCGAAGGACGTGGCTCCTGTGAAGTCCAAGACAGAAAACTGACCCAGGATCAAGAGTCAAGGATACCCTTGTACGCCGAGTACAAGGGTCAGAACATTGCTGTCTGTCCTTTCAGCTGGAATTGCCATCTTCCAGTAAATTGTAAAAATGACCAACACAAAGGGAATGAGGAGGGATACCCGCTACATGTTCTCTAGACCTTTTAGAAAGCATGGAGTTGTTCATTTGGTGACATTCATGAAGATATGCAAGGAAGGTGATATTGTAGACATAAAGGGAATGGGCACTGTCCAAAAAGGAATGCCCCGCAGATGTTGCCAGGGCAAAACTGGAAGGGTCTGCAGTGTTACCCAGAATGCTGTTGGCATTGTTGTTAACAAACAAGTCAAGGACAAGATACTGACAAGAGAATTTATGTTCATAATGAGCATTATTATGCACTCTTAAGAGTTGTGATGACTTCCTGAAGTGGGTGAAGGAAAATGGTCAGAAAAAGAAGGAAGCCAAAGAGAAAGGGACTTGGGTTCAACTGAAGCACCTGCCTGCTCCACCCAGAGAAGCACACTTTGTAAGAACCAGTGGAAAGGAGCCTGAGCTGCTGGAGCCCATTCCCTAGGAATTCATGGCATGAAGGTGTTTGTTAAAAATAAGGAGACTCCTGGACTATTTTGTTAAAAAGAAAAAGGAGCATTGCTGTCAGTGAACTGGTGCTGTTGGATTCTTCTAGAGGCTCCCCTTCAAAATAAGAAATGTGGTTTATTATCTCTAGCTTCTTGTCAGTTTCATAATTTTTCTGAAAAAGTTGGTTGCAGATTTGGGGATTGAAAGGAATGGCCCTTGAGTACTTTGACCTAAAGATCCATAATGAATCTAAAAGTGAGCTGGATTGAATACTGACTTTTTGTGGGGAGCAATTGTTATGTAAATATTGAGAATCTTTTAAATGTAAAATATTGGACACACATAGTCTGTAGGCAGTGGTCAGTAAGTTAGTCAACTGGGTAATATAGTTTCTCATGTAATGTACAGACAATATACAGTTTTCACATGTAAATTGAATTTTATGATGATAAAACATTAAAACATTGAATAACTGCCAAAAAAATAATCAGGGGAGCAGATAGAAGGAGGTGACAGAAGTACCTCTGAAATTCTAACCAGATTAGACAATTTACACATATAAATATCTTAGAGTAGACAGGACCAGCAGCTTTTTCTCCTGCTAAAAACCAGGAGGGTGTTTCAGCAAACCCATTTCTTCCTGGGTGTTTGGGAGATATTTGCCCTACTCTTAGCTCAGAATAGGTGGGGTGGGAGGGATACTGGGATCATTAGTGGTGGAGAATGGGCACTGGTAGAGGGATGGGTACTCGAGCAATGTATGACTGAAACACAAGCATAAAAGTTTGTAAGTCTGTAACTGTACCTCACAGTGATTCACTAATAAAATATTTTTTAAAAAAAGGAGTAGGGCAAACAGAAGTGGGAAGAAGTGTTCCTTCATACAACCCAGTGAGTCTAAGGAAGTAAAGAAAGACTTGCGAACATAGCTCTGAGAATGAGTAGACATCAAGAAAAGTGGACAAATGGAACTGACTGCACCAGAGCCATGGCATTTGAAGGAATCACTGCCTTGGGGACCAGCCATCCCACAGCCTGGGAACTTCCACCATTCTTGTGATTTTGTAGAAATGGCTCTGGTGTCAAAGGGCCAAGTAGGAGCATCCAGCCGGCTGAGTGGAGGTGACTGCATCCATATTCCAGTTGCCAGCATTCAGACGAAACAGGTGTTTGAGTTTTTTGGCTTTCATGGTAGGAAGGATTGCCAAGGAAAAAACAACAACAAAAATATGTCCCAGGGATTGCTGTGGATGTAAACTTCTCAGTGAGACCATAATTGGTTATTTTTAAAATCTAGGTGGAAACATATGGCTTTTATTTTCCTCAAGAAAATGAAATCATGACTTAAATTTTATAGCCATGCAGCAGATTTCATGTTTTTTATGACAGATATTATCTCTATCAGCTTTTTCTCTGGGAAATGGTGAGCTCAAGGATTTCCAAGACCCAAGCTCTTTGAGTGATGGTGGTATTCCCACCATCTCATCTCACTTGCTCAAATATAGATCGAGAACATGGCATAGATCCTTAATGTTTTTTGTTGGGAAGATAGTTTATCAGTGATCATTTTTATAACATCTTAATATTATGTTTAATCCTATGGCTTTAAATTCTGACATATATATAGTAGTAATTTATGAAGTATGATATGGTTGAATATTTTCCTCAGTAGCATATTAGAAAATTGTTGTGGGGCTGGAGAGATGATAGTACAGTACATTACATGCTTACCTCGCACACACCTGATCCAGGTTTGATCGCAGGCATCTACATATGGTTCTTTAATCCTTTTCCTGAGCACAGAGAGAGGGGTCAACTCAAAATACCACTGGGTGTGGCCCAAAAACCAAATCAGGAAATCCCCCAACCCAGAAAATTGTTAAAATATCTTTCTAATGCTCATAAAGTAAGCACAGCGGGTAGGGCGTTCGCCTTACACGCGGCCAACATGGCCGACCCGAGTTCGATTCCTCCGCCCCTCTCGGAGAGCCTGGCAAGCTACCGAGAGTATTCGATATGCCAGACACAGTAACAACAAAGTCTCCAATGGAGACGTTACTGGGCCCGCTCGAGCAAATCGACGATCAACGGGAGGGCCTTTACCTTACCTTACCTTTAGATGATTGTCTCAGTCAGCTACTGAGAGAGGAAAGAGTTTGCTAGACAGGAGATGGCAGGGGGTGAGATAGGGGCAAACAGCTGGAAGCAGAGAGTGCCCTGATATGTTTTATTATTATATTTCTCCCCTTCCCTTCCCTTGTTGGTATTATTTTGGTCTCTAGAGGTCACATACCTAATGTCAGTGTACTCACCAGGGTCACATACTTTGTTGTGGTGACATAAATCACAAATAGCACAGTCACCAGGATCACTCTGGACCATGTGGGAAGAAGTGAGAGATCAAACTTGCAGCCTCATGCCTACAATGCAGGTGATCTAGCACTGAACCACATCCCTGGGTGCTGGTTTCTTAAGAAACATATGGTAGCAATAAAGTAATAATCCATGATCATTTAAAAAAATTTTCTTTCAAAATTACACCCCAGTTTCAAATAGTTGTGTAGCATTTGTCCTAATTTGACTTTTCTTCAATGACTTGGACTCATTTATAAATATCAGTGCTGGAAATGTTTTAAGATTCATGTTCACTTGAAAGGCACTCTTAAAATTATGTGCTGCACTTGTTATCTTAGCACTTCTCTCCACTTCAAAAGGCCTACTTAATAGCAGTTCCTTTTTGATGTGTTGTTGATTACATTTCAAAATCCAAGTGTAAAAGTGCTTTTATTGATAATTGCATTTTATTTGCTAGAATTTCTCCATGGTATCCTGGAATTGCTTCTTCCATTAAGTATTCCTAGTATACTTAATTTGACCTCTTTTGATTTACATTCTAGCCTTTCTATCCAAGAGGAGCAGACAGGATTGATACAGAGGGGTGGATTAACAAAAGAAATGATATTCCACACAAAACCTTTTTCTCTCAGTGCTTTTCAAACAAGTATCCAAAGACTACAGTATTTTCAAGGTAGTTCGCTTATCTTATAGTAGGCATAATTCTTATAAAAAATAGTTTATGTTTTTCCAGAAAAATATAATGTGCTTTTGCAGATTTATTTGATTATAATTCAGTGAGATTTGGGAAACCAAAATGCTTTGTCAAGGTTATTTTTTTAAATAGAGATGTAATTTGATTTCTGCCTCTGCTGATGGCATCATATAAAAATAGGTTTCATCATATCTATCGGGTAGGCTAACAATAAAATGACTTAAAATAAAGACTGGCACTGTTCCTTTTTAATCCTGAGGCTTATTTCAAAAAAGTATGTGATTGAGTCTGAAGTGTTGCTTTTTGCCAAATTTGTAAGGATTTGAGTCTGACTTTGTAGAGTCTTTGTAGAGTCTTTGCACATGCTTTTCACATTGGTAGTACTTAAGTGGACAAAAAAAAAGAAGGCCCGTAAGCCTATAACTGTACCTCATGGTTTTTCACTAATAAAAAACAAAAGCCCGCTCTA
This sequence comes from Sorex fumeus, assembly GCF_029834395.1. Lineage (NCBI taxonomy): Eukaryota > Metazoa > Chordata > Mammalia > Eulipotyphla > Soricidae > Sorex > Sorex fumeus. The sequence continues at coordinate 9,422,937 of NW_026606081.1, read as the reverse complement.
AAACTCTGATTTTGAGCTCTAATGAGAGGTACCCAAAACCACTTACAGAAAAAGAAAAATGTTTTAATTATAAGTTTCAAATTGGAAGTCATAAATTGTAGAGACTAATTTGTGATTGACCTTTGTAACAAGGTGAAAACTCTATGTTATATATTTTGGGAAGAAAGGCAATAATGGATTCATGTACTTACCTATACATAAATATATATTTACATACATAGCTGTACATAAAGATCAGTGATAATCCAGGACATCTTGAGAGGACTCACTTCATGGGGAAGGATGAAGGACAGAGACCAGTTTGAGTTAATGTTTTAATTCTTGAATAGGTACATTTAAATGTGTATATTTATTTACTTTTAATTCTTTTTAGTTGTTTTTGGTTTTTAATTTTTGGTCTTTCCAAATGGAGCTATGGAGGCCAGAGGGCCTTCTTGGGTGATTCTCAATATGAGAAAAATATGAGCAGGAATGTGCAAACATTTTAGAAGATAAGCTGGAAGATCATTTGGGCTAAATCAAAAGGGAGCTAGGAACCTGGGAGGCTCTAGGTTTCAAGGTTAGAGTGCTACAAGAAAAGGTCACAGGTTCTAAGGGTCATTACATAGGGCTCTGTGAGTGCTCAGTAGCTTTGTGACATGCTTTGGCTTATGTTTTAAAATGATTCTTTGATCTTTGTGTAATCTAAGCTATTTACTCCATAAAGGTGAGAAACTACCATCAGTTCCTTCTAGTGCAGGCATGGTATAAAAGTTGAGAGATGGTCAGTTTCTGGATTTTGAGTTTTTTATATGATGTTTGAATTTTTTTGTTGTTACTCTGTTTGGCATATCGAATACTCTCGGTAGCTTGCCGGGCTCTCCAAGAGGGGCGGAGGAATCGAACTCGGGTCGGCCATGTTGGCCGCTTGTAAGGCGAATGCCCTACCGCTGTGCTATCGCTCCAGCCCTGATCGTCGATTTGCTCGAGCGGGCCCAGTAACGTCTCCATTGGAGACTTTGTTGTTACTGTGTCTGGCATATCGAATACTCTCGGTAGCTTGCCGGGCTCTCCGAGAGGGGCGGAGGAATCGAACTCGGGTCGGCCATGTTGGCCGCGTGTAAGGCGAACGCCCAACCCGCTGTGCTATCGCTCCATCTATCTTCCACTTTAGTTAAAGCGCCTGCACAGACTGGGCTTCAATGTGCTGGAGACAGCACCCTTTACTGTAGCTTCAGTGGTTATTAATTGCAGTGCCACTGGGATCACACTTGCTATATGGGGTAGTAGCAGGGATCCAGCTCTCATCCTAATGTCTGCTGCAGACACTACTACTGGCCATCCCTAGACCCTCTGGATAATTTTTTAAAGTAAAAACAACAGGATTCTCAATATGTTGTGAAAGAAAGGAACAAAAATAACCTCAGTGTTTTGACCTGAACAACAGATGGGATAAAGATCTGCTGATAGGCAGAAAACTGTAAGTATAGCAAAACTGGGTAGCACTGGAACATAGAGTGTGTGTGATCTTCCATGCTGATCTTGAAACAAAGAGGACTAACGAATCCTTTATGACTTTGCCTCTATGACTTTGGCCTGAGGAATAAATGTGGGGAATTTTCATCATATAAATGGATTTAAATACTTAGCACTGGAATGCATTTCTTCCAGCAAAGAAGTAGCAATCAAATTGGCAGAGGCAAGGAATAAAGATGTCCAACATTGGGAGCTCAGGAGACAAGTAGGATCCAGCAAAAAAAGAACAAGGAAATGAAAGAAAATTGCAGGGTTTTCCTGGTGTCTGGGGAGTATAGGTATCAAGGAGAAGAAAGGAATTTACTTTTACAGAATACTCATAACTAGTTAAATAAGGACAAAATTGAATAATGTGAATTTTGAGAGCACTTCAGGGGGCTAAAGAAAGGGAAACTTGTTTGTTTGTGGGAGGCCACATGCAGTGGTACTCAGGCCTTACTCCTGGCTCTACACTTAGATATCATTTCTGGCAGGGCAAGAGGACTATACGGGGTATCAGAAATCGAACCCAGGTCAGCTACATGCAAGGCAAATACCCTTCACACAGTACTCCCTCCAGTCCAAGAAAAGGCAGCTTCTAAGGGTAATTTTAGGAAGTCATACTCCCGCACGGCCCATCCTACATTCCTCTCAAAAGAAAAGGCGTTTCAGGTTTAGGTAATGTACCTACCCCTGAAGACTTGTGTGATCTAACATCAGTGGCATTGTTTCCCAGGAATAGAGTTTTAATTAGTCAGTGTGAAATTTTCTGAACAACGCCAAATAATTTCTATTCCCCATGAAAGATGACACACCATCACATAGATTCCTTACATTCTCCATGGTTAGCATGGTTACAAAAATGTTAACATTTATAGTTTTGATGTCCAAAGTTACTGCCCATTATCATCACTGAAGTGCCCAAAACTCTCCATCACTGCCTTTTCTCTTACTTTTGTCCCTCCTGTCTTCCTTCTACCACCCCCTCTACCCACAGCTGGGTGATTTCAGTTGTGTGGTCCAGTGGTCACGGTCACGGTCCTCCCGTTGTTCATCGATTTGCTCGAGCGGGCCCAGTAACGTCTCCATCATGAGACTTGTTGTTACTGTATTTGGCATATTGAATACGTCACAGGGAGCTTGCCAGGCTTTCATATCTGGGCAAGATACTCTCGGTAGCTTGCTGGGCTCTCCGAAAGGGGTGGAGGATTCGAACTCGTGTGGGCCATGTTGGCTGCGTGCAAGGCAAACGCCCTACCCGCTGTGCTATCGCTCCAGCCCAAAGCCATGAATTTCTTCATCACTTGCTACTGTTGATGCAGATAAGGCAGAAGCAGCAGTAGCTAGTCTCTGTGTTCGTTCTCGATTTCTAGGTTTTTCAATATTTTCACGGATGAAAATATTGCATAATAAAGATGCTTAGACTCAATAGTTTGAAAGTAGAAAAGTTTATTGGAAAGTAGAAGAGAAAAGAAAAGGAGGTCCCCAAGTGGGGAGGAACTTAGTGAAGGACTAAGTTACAAGTAAAAGTTTTGTTCAGGCCTTTTAAAAGACCTTTTGTATTTCTTATCAGTTGACAGGTATGACAGAGAATTCAGGGAATCTACAGAATGCAGGGAGTGCAGGATGGTTAGGCTGCTTTGAATCTTTTTGACTATGTGCCTCAGGTATTGTCTATTAACTTAGTCTCCCAGTGAGCCTAATCTCTGGGGAAGAATTTTATGACGAATAATTGAAAATTAAATGAAAAGCCCAGGAATTTGCAGGGATCCAAAAATGTAGGATGGGCTAGCCAAAAACAGGACTGCTCTCAACAGCTAGCCGGGGTACACCGGGGCTTCCTCTTTCATTTTATGTTCCCTTGTTCTGTTTCTCTATCTACAATAGAGATGATTGAGACCATCCATTTGTCCATTTCCCTCTTACTTATTTCACTAAACATGCATTATGCATATATACTAAACTTTCTTTATTCATTCATCTGTAGTTGGACATTTGGACTGTTTCCATATCGTGCTATTGTACTTAGCACTGTTATAAACCGAATGTCTTGGTATGGTTTTCAGCCATATGTCTTTTCAAATTAGTGTTTCTGCATTCTGCGGGTGGTTGTGAAGAAGTAGAATCACTGGATTGTATAAAAGTTCTATTCTTATTTTTTTAAGAAATTGGGATAGTTTGTAGGGAAATATGATTTCATAGGCTTTACTATATACCTTTTTAAAATTGTTCAAATTTGAGAGTCTCTGTACATTTTCATGAAACCTATGATAATGCCACTGTTACAGTGTTTAATTACCTCCTTTTTATTTAATCAGCAGAGAAGTTGGTGGACAAAGAATTTTGAACAATTCTTTTTCACCTACATAGACCTTATGAGAATGCTGACCATCTGTCATGACCAGCGCAAAAAAAGTTGAGAAAAGCCTCCTGTACAGATCTAACAATAGTTTCTGAGCAACCAGAGCACTGATGCTAACTGCCACAAAATTTGTATTGTTGGGAGCAACATGTTATAGACTATAAATGGTGCACTTGTAACATTACTCCACTGACTTGAAAAATGGTTGTAAGAACAGAAAGTAGAATGCAATAATATATAATCAGGAAACATAAAAGTAGTTCACATTGAGCAGACCAAGATATTCAGTCCACAGATTGATGTCTATTTTTTTCAGTTCCTCACACAATATTTTAGAACTTCCATTTACATCAACATATATCTATAATTTTGTTCTTTTTAATATATTTTATTTTATTATTATAATACACTGTCTCACAGCAAGTAGTTGTGTAAACTTTTTGTCTGTAGGCTCTTGGTTTTTTTTTTATTTATTTTTTTATTATTAGTGAAACACCATGAGGTACAGTTGTAGATTTACAAATTTTTGTGCTTGGATCTCGGTCATACCACGATCAAATACCCATCCCTCCACCAGTGCCCATTTTCCACCACCAGGATAATATCCCTCCCCCCCCATCCTCCCATCCCCCCATCCCCCCCTGCCACTGTGGCAGGGCATTCCCCCCTGTTCTCTCTCTCCTCCTGGGCGCTGTGATCAGCCAGAGAGGCATTGAGTGGCGAACATGTTCAGTCCAGTCTACTTTCAACCTGCATCTCCCCTCCTGGGAGGATCCTCCAAACACCCTCCACTTGGTGTTCCCCTTTCTATCTGAATTGTCCTTTCCCCTAGAATACCCAGCTGGCCTCTAAGTTATGGAGTAATTCTCCTGGTGTTGCTCTCAGCTATTCTTGGGTATTAATCTCATATTTTATTATTTTATATCCCCCAGATGAATGCTATCTTTCTATGTCTATCCCTCTCTTTCTGACTCATTTCGCTTAGCATGATACTTTCCATATTGTACCACTTGTATGTAAAGTTCATGACTTCATCTTTTCTAAGAGCTACATAGTACTCCATTGTGTAGATGTACCAAAGTTTCTTTAGCCAGTCATCTGTTCTTGGGCACTCAGGTCTCTTCCAGTTTCTGGCTACCATAAAGAGTGCTGCAATGAACAAACAAGTGCAGATGTCACTTCGGCTACACATTTTTGTGTAGGCTCTTGGTTTATAATTATGTTACATTTGCTTTTGCTGAATCTGATATATATACATATATGTTTATAATTTGAATTGCTGTAAAGTAGAATGTATGCTATAGGTAAATGAAGAATAAGGTAAGGTTATACTTTATTGCAAATAAGAAGGAAAAGAATATTGTAATTCAAACAGTGATCAAAAATTGTGTAATAACTTTACCTTATGAAAATATGCTAATGTTTCAGTACTAAAGGGTGAACGAGTTAAAAGTTTAATAGTATTGCCCATTTTAATAGATATTGTCATCCAGTGCTGCACTGCAGTAATTATTGCTGATGCTGATAATGTGTTAAACCTTTAAATTCATCCTTCTCGACTGCACTCATTTGTGGAGTATAAAACAACATAACATGACACTGACACCTAGGGATAGTAGATACATGAGACAGATAGATTGCTCCATAGCTGTAAGCCTGCCTCATGAGCAAAGGGAAGAAGGCAGCTGGAATAGAGAAGAGATCACTAAGAAAAAGATGGCTGGAGGAATCAGTTGGGATGGGGAATGTGTGCAGAAAGTAGATAAAGGACCAACATGAAAACCTCTCGAGGTCTGTATTACAAACCATAATGCCCCAAAGTAGAGAGAGATTATGGGGAATCATGTCTGTCATAGAGGAAAGGGGAGGGTGGAAAAGGGGAGGTATACTGGGGATATTGGTGGTGGGGAATGTGCACTGGTGGAGGGATGGGTGTTTGATCATTGTGTGATTGTAACCCAAACACAGAAGCTTGTAACTATCTCATGGTGATTCAATAAAATTAAAATAAATAAATAAATAATAAATCCATCCTTCTCTTGGATTAAAAATGCTAAACATAATGGTTTGAATTACAATTTTTTTATAGTTCCATTCTTTGAAGATGGTGGCTGGAGCGATAGCATAGTGGTAGGGCATTTGCCTTGCACGCAGCCAACATGGCTGACCCGAGTTCGATTCCTCCGCCCCTCTCGGAGAGTCTGGCAAGCTACCGAGAGTATCTTGCCCGCACAGCAGAGCCTGGCAAGCTCCCCGTGACGTATTCGATATGCCAGACACAGTAACAACAAAGTCTCCAATGGAGACGTTACTGGGCCAGCTCGAGCAAATCGATGATCAACGGGAGGGCATTTACTTTACTTTACTTTACTTTGAAGATCATAGACTGCTGCATAAGTGTAAAATAATTTATATGAAACTGGAAAATTAGTTTACTTTTATAATGTGTTGTATGTGCTTTATTATCTGTAGTCTGCACTCAACATGTAGTCTATCTTCAGCATATAGGTCATTTAGCACTGAACATTAATCTGATAAATCTAGTAAATGAGACACCTGGGGCCTGGAGCAATAGTACAGTGTGCAGGATGCTTCTTTTGCATGTGATTAACCCAGTTTGATCCCCAGAGTTCCATATGGTCCCTTGAGTAATTCCTGAGTGCTGAGCAAGGAGTCACCCTAGAGCACTTCAGGGTGTGGCCCAAAACCAAAAATATAAAAATAAATGAGATAGCTAATCTTTGGTAGTTAAAAATATACATCCTTTCAGGTTTGGAGAGAAAGTATAGGAGGTAAGGTGTTTGCCTTGCATGTGGCTAACCCCAGTTTGATCTCCAGCATCCCACAAGCACCATCAGAATTCACTCATGAACACAGACCCAGGAAAATCCCTGACTACCACCAGGTATTGCTCCAAACCAAATATTATATATAAATGTATATGCAATGCATATTATATATGCAGGCTTAATATTGTCTTCTGTAATATTGCTAAAAAATCCAGATAAAAGATGAAATAACAAAGTGTAAGTGGAAATTTTTTTGCTTTCAATGAGTAAATGAACATAGTCTTGTATAAGAAAGATGAAGCTATTACATTGGGCAAGATAATCTAAGGTCTTTCTAATTATAAATTGTTGTATCTGATTAATCAGAGGGATTCTTTAAGGATCTATAACCTCCTACTTGACCTTCCCCTGGCTATAGACAGCTATTTATATGGGAACTAGATGGAATTTTGCTAACTCTATGGTGTCCTTCATACACTTACATGGTTCAGAAGAGTCACATAGGACCTCACAAGCCCAACCCAAAGAAAGGCACCTGGAACTGAAAGGAAGTTGAGAAGATCCAGAACTGTGAGGATTTGAGTTGAATTGTAACCATGTACATCCACATGGGTGGATGCTACAGCATTGAACAGGAGAAGTCAACACACCTGCACTTAAATGTACATAAGCTGCTGGTACTGGTATTTTCATCTAGGCAGAGGGATTATAGGATTCCATTAAGTACACTTTGAAATGAGGACACTAAGAGCCAAGGATCAGCCCTGAGATCAAATTTCTTTATTTAAATACACCGCTTACTTTATTCAGTGGTTCAGAAATTGTCTTCCTTTTACAAAGTAGAAAGTGGCTGTGAGTTTTCTCAGGATGATCATCATGAAGCAAAGTCTTTATTCCCCTTCAAAACAAAAACATTTTTTAAAAATTTTTAATGAATCACCATGAGATACAGTTACAGACTTACAAACTTTCGTGCTTATGTTTCAGTCATACAATAATAGAGTACCCATCCCTCCACCAGTGCCCGTTCTCCACCACCTGTGTTCCCAGTATCCCTCCCACCCCACCTCCCATTTCCTCCCCTCGCCCCCCGCCTCTGTGGCAGGCAGATTCCCTTTTACTCTCTCTCTCCTTTAGGGTGTTGTGGTCTGCAATGCAGGTACTAAGTGGCCATCATGTTCAACTTATGATCTACTTTCAGCACACAGCTCCCATCCCGAGCAGATCCTTCAAGCATCCTTTACTTGGTGCTTTCTGTTCTCTCTGAGCTGCCTTTCCCCCCAGCATGTGAGGCCAGCTTCCAAGCCGTGGAGCAATCATCCTGGTCCTTATCTCTACTATCCTTGGCTGTTAGTCTCCCATTTTGTTACTTTGTATTCCACAAATGAGTGCAGTCCTTCTATGTCTGTCCCTCTCTTTCTGACTCATTTCACTTAGCATGATACTCTCCATGTTAATCCACTTATATGCAAATTTCATGACTTTATATTTTCTAACATCTGCATAATATTCCATTGTGTAGATGTACCAAAGTTTCTTTAGCTAGTCATCTCTTCTCGGGCACTCAGGTTTTTTCCAGATTCTGGCTATTGTAAACAGTGCTGCAATGAACATATGACTGCAGATGTCATTTCTACTATACTTTTTTGCATCTCAGTGATATATTCTCAGAAGTGGTGTTGCTGGGTCAAATGGGAGCTCAGTTTCTAATTTTTTGAGAAACGTCTATACTGTTTTCCAAAAGGGCTAAACCAGTTGACATTCCCACCAGCAGTGCAGGAGAGTCCCTTTCTCCCCAGATCTGCACCAACACTGGTTACTTTTGTTCTTTTGGATGTGGGCCAGTCTCTGTGGTGTGAGATGATAGCTCGTTTCTGTTTGACCCGCATCTCCCTGATGATTAGTGATATAGAGCATTTTCTCATATGCCTTTTGGCCATTCAGATTTCTTCTTTGACAAAGTTTCTGTACATTTCATCTCCCCATTTTCTGATGGGGTTGGATGTTTTCTTCTTGTAGATTTCAACCAGTGCCTTGTATATCCTTGATATCAACCCTTTATCAGATGGGTATTGGGTGAGTATCCTTTCCCATTCCGTAGATTGTCTTTGTATTCTGGTCATTGTTTCTTTTGAGGTACAGAAGCTTCTTAGTTTAAGATAGTCGCATTTGTTTATCTCTGTTTCCACTTGTTTGGTCAGTGGTGAGTCATCTTTGAAGATACCTTTAGCTTCAATGTGGTGGAGGGTTTTGCCGACCTTGTCTTCAATGTACCTTATGGATTCCGGTGTGATATTGTGGTGCTGCCAGTTTGTTTACCAGGTGTGTGGTCTCCCGGCCTGTGGCCCAAGAATGTGCACACTCACAAATACATAAATACATTTTAAAAACCTAATGATATACATAAAGATTCACTGAGTGTACTCCTGGCTCTCGGTTGAGAGCATTACATTTTATACTCTCTCTGCACAACAGAGTTTTTTAAATATTCAGAGCAATGATTTGGGCAAATTGAGAAAGAAATGTTGAGAGGGAGGGATTAAAAAAAACCCAATAACTCCTAACCTGGAAATTTACCATTATGGTATTTAAGTTCTGTCTCATTTATGGTTTGGTTCAAGGAAGGGATATTCCCATGTACTTGAAAATAGTACAGATCTCGAGAATTATCCTCCTTTCCCTCTATACTTGAAAAAGGAAGCCAGAAGCCCTTTCCTCATCTCATTCCTTCCATTATCATCTCATACTTGTTCTAGGACACCAACTCTTTCTTCCTTCACCAGTGCTTGAATGGAGACCTCTGCAAAGTTCAACTCTCTAGCACTGTCCTGGAAAATGAATAAACATTTAAGTTGTGCCCAGAGTTTGCAAAAAGTATCTGTGACTGAGCTGGTTTGTGGGGAAAGAGTGACTAAAAGAGACAAGTGAAAAACCCTTCTCTGCAGAAGGTCCTCAGTGAGCAGTGTCAGGAAGTGATACGAGAGCAACCAACAGGCAGCTAACTCTCGCTGCGCAGATGGGAAGAGCTGCCCAGGACAAAGCAGCTAGGCAGTGTTTACTGTGAGTGGCGCCAGGCACTCCATACCTGGGCAACCAAGGGAACCCTGCAAAGATATAGATTTATATCTTTTTTTAAATTTATATCTTACTTCCATATGTGGACTCTGGTAACAATATGAAAGTTATTTTGCCTCTGTGAGACTCTTTTAAAACAATAAAAATAATACTATGCCTTTCAGATTAATTTTGGGATTAAATGAATTTCACATATATAAATTGTACAACTAAATGATGCATAAATAATTTGGCACACTCCTTGGCATATAGTAAACACTTAAAAAGTTCCCTTTAGTATATTCTTGACCCTTGTTGACTGATTTTCCACTTTGCTCCCCATGATTCCCTCCTTACTCCCCCACTGCCTTTGCCCAGCTCGGCTCACGCGCGACTCACGCTGCAGAGTGTAATAGACTAAATTGTGTGTTCTCTTGCAATACTCCACATTCACAAATTGCCATCCTAATCTGATAAACTTCAGAATGTGACTTATTTGTAGATAAGGCCTTTAAAGAAGTATTTATGTTTAGAAGAAATGATTGTAACTGGTGACTTCATTTGAAGAAGACATTTTTATATAGAGACTTACCGAGATCAAATGTTAAGACACAGGAGAATATAGTTATCTCCACACCCAGGAGAGAGGTCTCAGAAGAAAGCGATTCTTCAGACAACTTAATCTTGAACTTCTAGCATCCATAACTGGGAGGAAATACCTTTGAGTCATTTAGTTTATAGTGTCTTCCTGAGTAAGTCAATTTACTTAATCTAGGGGTCATCTCTAAAGACTTGGCATGGGGTAGATTGCCCGCTCTGACAGCTCAGTAAGTAAAGAGCATAGGGACAGCACCTGGCCACTATGGGAGAAGGGGAATGAGTTTTGAAACTGCAGCTTCAAAAGCTTCCCTTCTGGGAAAATAACAATTTATTTTTGTAATATTCTAAATTCTGTGTTTCAGATGAGTAAAGCTTTTTATGGCTAATCTGGATAACATTATTTGCATAATTTTTCCCATCATGTATTCTTATGAAACTTCCTATGCCTTAGTTCATATTGTCTGATATATTCTCTCATTCATTTCTGATTTTGGCATTTCATTTGGCATTTTGAAAGACCTTTCCTTCAGAAAAAGATCTTCAGCCTTAATCATTTTCCATTGTGATTGAATAATTTCCACATAGATTTAATCAGTGTAGTTTTTCGATATAAGTTCTGGATTAGGGGCTGGAGTGATAGCACAGCGGGTAGGGCATTTGCCTTGCACGCGGCCGACCCGGGTTTGATTCCCAGCATACCATATGGTCCCCTGAGCACCACCAGGAGTAATTCCTGAGTGCAGAGCCAGGAGTAACTCCTGTGTATCGCTGGTGTGACCCAAAAAGCAAAATAAAATTAAAAATAATAAATTCTGGATTAGAGGTGAAAGAATTCATCCTGTTACCCCAGAAGTCCTACTCACCCCCTTTAATTCTATAGTTTCTACTGATCATGTTGAGATCCTGGTGCAAGCCAGGCTTTATCAGAATCTTTGTTAAGTCTAATATCCAAGATACACAGAAGTTATCGGTAAGGCTTAGAAATACCAAGATAAAATATTAAACAGGTGGCAGATCAGGGATTCAAACCTCAATGAACATGTGAAGAAACTGTCACTGTCACTGTCACTGTCCTCCCCTTGTTCATCGATTTGCTCGAGCGGGCCCAGTAATGTCTCCGTTGGAGACTTTGTTGTTACTGTGTTTGGCATGTCGAATACATCACGGGAAATAAAGAAACAAAACAAAATAATTATAAATGTGGTTAGTGTTAAGAGAGAATACTAAGTAATATTACTTGTAATATTTATTAATACTATTCCTCATTTTTCTTTCTCTGGTATTAGTTACCCAAAGTTTGTAATGTTCCAAAATTATTATTAAAATGAGATGTTTTGGAGAGAGATGGTACATTTATACAAATTATATTTCAGCATACTTATTACTATTCTATTATTAGTTATGTATTACTGTGCCTAATTTATAAATTAAGCCCTCAATCAAGTATATATGTTAGGGGAAAAAATCATGACATATGTGCTTTGGTACTAGGAAGCATCCATTAGGGGTCCTGGAACATATTTCCTGTAGAAAGTGTTGAGAGGCTACCATACTGTGTTAATGACTGCAGGGATGAACTGGTCAAGAGTCTCTGAGAAACTGACATTTAAATTTCAATTTGAAGGATGTTATGGAATGAACCAATTATAGAGTTAGTAAGGATATTTTCAAACTAAGCAAAGACACTTCAGTTTGGTGTATTCCAGAAACATCAGAAGGTCATCCTGTCTACAACTTAGCAAGAGGGCAAGTGACAGGAATTATCTTAGAGAGGTAGATAGAAGTCAGATGATGCTATTGAGGCATAAGAAGAAAAATTGGACTTTAATATATATTCAGTAAATGCAAGGCCATAGAAAGCTTTTCAGTGAGATGACATTGTGAGTTTTTATTTTTTAAAAGACCATGTTTTTCTTATTGCAAGATGAGTATTTTAGGGATTGTGTGGGAATCCAGTGAGGAACATATACATTTCTTGTCACAGTATTGTGATTCAGACTACTAATAATGGTAAGTTCGGCTTTTTTTTAAATGGAAACTGAGTGAACCACAATTGGAAACTATGTGTTCACAGTGTAAATTCTGTGCAATGAAGTCTTATCTTTATTCTTTATTTTCGTTTTGAAACTACTATTCTGTCCTTGACAAAAACAGTGCCTATGGATCCTCTTTCTTTGTGGAATGAGTTCTTCCCTCGGTTTTTAAAAGTTAATAATTGGGTTGGGGGTGGAATGATTTCTTTGTGGAATGTGTTTTTCCCTAGGTTTTTAAGAGGCAATAATTTGAGAAGTGGGGCACTGAAAGTAATTTTACAATCAGAGGAAAATTCAGAAGAAATTGCAAATTTAAAAAAAGTTTTTTTAAAAAAATTGAACCACAAGTAAGCTGAATATCATGATCAAGGTCACACATATTGGGAGGACAAGACTAGGGTCTAGATTTAGCAAAATGCAGGTGTTGAGGTTGTAGGAAAGAGCCATCACCAGCTTGTTTAACCTTTTGATGTACCACTAGTGGCACACATGGCTGTGACTTAATTAACACAAATTGCAACACCAGTATCAAAGTGCTAAGAATCAAGAAAATGCAAGGTAGCTGAAGCATTATGCCCCCGGGGGTAGTGACATAATATGAGGTTAGCCAATTGACTGTGATGGTCAATAAACTAGAAATGACCTGTATGGAATACAAAAGAGCAAAACATTGCTAAAACTTAAAAGGCAAGTAGAGCTGTGATAAAGGAAAGAACGTTCAGAATCTTTTGTTGGAAAAGAATATAATTGAAATTCAACTGGAAATAACAATGTTAATAATATATTTTCCTTAAGTCTGTCACTAAGATGATTTAGCAATAACATCACCAGTGTTCCGGGAATGATTTGGCTCATGTCTTGCTGTTGAAATTGTTGTCTCTAATACAGTAAAAATGGACTAGAACTTCTTGGAAAATGGTTGAAATGACAAAGGATCCTACTTCAAGAGGTCACAACAGGCCAATTTTTTTTACAGGATTCACTGTCAATTTGACATTATTATTACGAAAGGAGGTGTAAATAATTTTGTTAAAGCAATTTGAGTACCAAGATTTAGCAGTGGAGTGTTGGTGACCTTGACAGGAGTGATAGCAGTGAAATGCAGAGATAAATGAAGGACCAGTGGAGTGGGTTGAGGGAGTGACATGAAGTCAGTGGACATACTGCGTTTGAGATTTCCCCCATATAAAGGTTAGAAAAGTGAATCGCAGCTAGCTAGGTCAAAGAAGGGATTTTGTCAAGCAGGAGCAATTAAAGCTTGAATTTTCTGGCACTATTCTATCTGTATTGATCTTCTGACTCTGAGCTGCTTCTGTTACTTAACTGAAAATATTTATATTAACTGTTTCTGTTTTCTCAGTTTTACTCTCTAAAATGATTTTAAAAGGTTTATGTTTTTAGCACAAAGATAAAATCTCATTTACCATTTATCCTCAATATTTTATGAATTAAATATAAGAAAAATAATAACAGCCTAGCTTAAAAGTTACCTTTTAAGATTCATTCATTAGAATCAAATTTGCATTTTTATATCCTTTATTATGAACTTACACATATTACATCAATTTACATATCTGTATTACACTGAATTTCAAAGTACCTTTATTTTTTAATAGAAATTTTACTGCATGTATGCAATAAAATCAATCAATTATTATCCCCAAAAAAGAGTTTAAAGCAAGGAAAATAAAATTGAGAAAAAGAAATAAAGATATTGCAGTAGTACATTTGCAATGAATACATCCCAAAACCAAGCTGTTTTAGAAACAATTATGTAACTGTTCCTTGCTAATTTGGGGGGGAAGTGCATATTGAGGGAAAAGTACATTTTTTATCTACTATGAAGGCATATTTTAGTATCTAAAGTTTTGGATTTGGGATGTACTTGAACTAGATTTAATCACCAACAGTTCACTGGGCTGCTACTGAGAAGTAAGTACAATATTTTATAGAAAACTCAGTCACAGTCAGTCACAGTCATGGACCTCCTGTTGTTCATCAATTTGCTCAAGCGGGCCCAGTAACGTCTCCATCGTGAGACGTTGTTACTGTGTTTGGCATATTGAATTCATCACGAGGAGCTTGCCAGGCTTTGCCGTGTGGGCGAGATACTCTTGGTAGCTTGCCAGGCTCTCTAAGAGGGCGGAGGAGTCGAACTTGGGTTGGCCACGTTGGCTGCGTGCAAGGCAAACATCCTACCCTCTATGCTATCGCTCCAGCCCATTTAGAAAACTCAGTGTATAATAATCAAAGTCATAATGTCAAAACTCAGTTGGTAAATAGATAACTAAAGTAATATTTGAGATGGCCCTTATTTTATGTATTTTTTAATTTAGGGAGTTAGGGGAACCACACCCAGGAGTGCTCAGCAGCTGTACTCTGGCTATGCTCATTGGTACCAGGATTTAGAACTGAGGTTGGCCACATGCAAAGCAAATGCCCTGCCCCTGTTCTACCTTCCAGTTCTGATCCCCTGCTTTTTAATCCAGAACTAGCTTTAATATTTTTAGAGCTCTTTTACATCACATGGATATATACATAAATTTAATTTGTATAGCATTATTTTTGTTTAAAAATTTTTTTAATTATAATAGAGGAATTTTTTCTCTAGTAAATACATAAATATGTACTATAGCAAGTTGGATAGATATGTTTTAATTTATTAATTAATAATAATAAACTGGACTTGATAACTGATACAAAATATCAACACATTTCTTCTTAATATAATATGTAAATTATGCATTTAGGGTATGATTTCATTTTGGCTCAGTTATGTCAACCAGGAGTTTGGTCAAATAGTGTAAATATTGTTGTGGAGATATTTTTTAATGGTGATTAACATTTAAGTCAATAAAATTCAAGTAAAGTAGGTCACCTTCCTGAAAATGAGTGGAGCCAGGAGAAAAGACTAAGGCTTCCTTAAGAAGGAAATTGGCGGGGGTGTGGTGCTGCCAGCAGGTCAATCTGTACCTATGACGTAAGTGCATCAGCAGCCTGATGGTGCCTTCAGACATCCAGGTACCCCAAAATTGCTGCTGTGCTTTTGAGCAGACCCTAAAAACTTGGGGCAAAGTTTACCAAGAAAGTAAATGGACAAAACCACCTTCGGCTCAGCTATATAATTGGAGGCAAGACCTCTCTGGTTGCTGATCAAAATGCTTAACGGCCATGATCCCAGAGACTCAGAAACAAATCTCGGAACCCAACGGCTTTTGGCAGAAATGAATCCAGACCCCGTAGTAGGTTACTGCTGCCAGGCCACCCAGGGGGGAAAGGGTGCTGTCCCTCCACCTGCTCCCCCTAGGTGGCTCAGTGGCCGCTATCCTCCAGGTAAGGTAAGGTAAAGGTAAAGGCCCTCCCGTTGATCGTCGATTTGCTCGAGCGGGCCCAGTAACGTCTCCATTGGAGACTTTGTTGTTACTGTGTCTGGCATATCGAATACTCTCGGTAGCTTGCCGAGCTCTCCGAGAGGGGCGGAGGAATCGAACTCGGATCGGCCATGTTGGCCGCTTGTAAGGCAAACGCCCTACCCGCTGTGCTATCCTCCAGAGGCCATTGAACAGTCAGGTATGGGCCCACAGTGATAAGACACATGGGGCCTCACGGGATGTGGGTAGAGCTGGCCCTTTCCTCCTCGTCCCAACAAAACCCCAAGTTGCCACCAACAAACAGCTTCTCTGGCTCCTGATCAAGTTGCTTAATGGCCATTATCCCAGATAGTCAGAAACAAATCTTGGAACCCAGCAGGTTTGGGCAGAAATCTCTCCAGATATAATTGTTAAAATTTCAGAATTTCTAAATCACGCAGCCACTACTGCAGCCACGTGACATCATATGTTATTCATAACTAGCAACAGAAAACAAATTGTCTACAGTTGCCTTTTCAGCAGATCTTAGTGTTGGGGTAAAATCCCAAATAATAATGGTGGGTCTGGTGTCAAAATATTGAATAATCAAAGTAGAGAGAGAGTAATGTGGAAATCATCTGTCCCACGGGTAGGGGGAGGGTGTGGGATGGGGGTATACTGGGGCTTTTGGTGGTGGAGAATGGGTACAGATGTTTCATTGTATGACCGAGACTTAAACCCGAAAGATTTGTAACTGCTCTCATGGTGATTCAATAAATAAAATTATAAAAAATGAAAAAAAAGTAAGGTGGCGTTCATACCCAATTCAATCAACCTAATCAGTGGCTGAATAAATAGCAGTACTCCTACATTAAAAAATATAATAATAATGTGGAGTTCATGCCCAATTCAATCAGCTTAATTAATGACTGAATAAATAACAATACTCCCACCTTCAATATATAAAAAAAAGAATGAAATTGGTCTCTGAGCTGTCTCAGCCCCAAGACTGAAGCATAACCTCTTCCCCAAGCTTGCCAACCTACTCTGCAAATGTCACACTTCCCAGCTGCCACAGCTATGAGAACCAATTTCTTAACTATTCTCTCTCTCCCAGTTCATGCATATTTATTATAAATATAATGTTACCTCCCTATGCACACACAAACACATATATACATACACACACAGACACACACACACACACACTCCTATTGGTTCTGTTTCTCTGGAGAGTCCTAGTACATAGGTGTTGGGAAACTTCTTCTACAGAGGGTCATATAGGAAATCTTTTAGGTTCTGCAGGCCAAAGTGTCCCCTCTACAAATTCCCAGCTCTGCCACTTCAACACTGAAATAGCCATATGAAGGACTGGATGTCTGTGTTCCAATGACATTTTGTTTTTGACTTGACAGCTGCAGTTTAGGGATCCTTGAATTAAATGATTGTTAATTGTTCTTGCAAAAAAGGATAAAGAAGGATATGTTTTTAAGAATGTTCAAGTCTGAGTCACAGTACAGTGGATCAGACACTTGCCTTACAGATGGCCCACTTGGGTTTGATCTCCAGCACCTCATCTGGTCCCAAAAACCCTCCAGGAGTGATACCTGAACACAGAGCCAGGAGTAAGCCTCAAGCACCACTGGATGTTGCCCCAAAACAAAAACAAACAAGCCAGAATATTTATTCAAGTCAGACTTGAGTAAACCTTGAGAAGTATCCTTAAATATATTAGGAATTATTACCTTGAAAGTATTACTCCAACTTTGATTTGCATGTTTTGTTTATACACAATTTTAAAATTGATACTAAAAAGTTTGGTGATTCACTGTCACTGTCACTGTCTTCCCATTGTTCATCAATTTGCTTGAGCAGGCCCAGTAACATTGTGAGAGTCGTTACTGTGTTTGGCATAGCCAATATGTCATGGGTGGCTTTGCCATGCAGGCGAGACACTCTCGGTAGCTTGCCGGGCTCTCCGAGAGGGGTGGGGGAATCGAACTTGGGTCGCCATGTTGGCTGCATGCAAGGCAAATGCCCTACCCACTGTGCTATCACTTCAGCCCACACTAAACATTACTCATAGCCATTAACATAAAAATACTTTTTAGAGATAGTCCATTTTATAAGATTACATATACAAGTTAGGCTGGAGCGATAGCACAGGGGGTAGGGCGTTTGCCTTGCACGCAACCAACATGGCCAACCTGAGTTCGATTCCTCCTCCCCACTCGGAGAGCCTGGCAAGCTACCGAGAATATCTCGCCTGCACAGCAAAGCCTGGCAAGCTCCCCGTGACATATTCAATATGCCAAACACAGTAACAACAATGTCTCACAATGGAGATCACTACTGGGCCCGCTCGAGCAAATCCATGAACATTGGGAGGATAGTGAGAGTGACTAAAAAATTATCATTCCAGAATGTATAGTTCAAAGAGCTAGATCATGTTGTGCATACATTTGATTTGATGCCTGGCATGATATGGTCTCCTGAGTACCATCTGGGGTGACCTCTGCGCTCTGCCAGATGTTGTCCCAAACCTCTGCCACATTCAAAGTTATCACGATCACGATCACGACCACCCTGTTGTTCGTCGATTGCCTCGAGCAGGTGCCAGTAACGTCTTCTTCGTCCTAGCCCTGAGATTTTTTTTTTTTTAAAGTGCCATATTCAAGGCTTTTTCAGGGTTAGGAGAATGAGACCCATCATTGTTACTGGTATTTGGCATATTGGGTATACCACGGGGAGTTTGCCAGACTCTGCCGTGTGGGCATGTTACATTTGGTAGCCTGCCAGTTTGACCGAATTAGGAATGAGATGATAAGATGTCGCGCGGCCGCGAATGCGGCCGCGCGCTTCCAGGAGCTGAGTGTGATGATTTCTGGATCCTGGCCGTTGTTGGAGTTACACGGCAGTTGGTGGGTGTAACTGTCTAGTTACTGGCAGGTCCAGTCCCAAACTGTACAGGCTTGGAGATCTCTGCCCCGGGTCCCACACACCTGGGTTCCTCTTTCAGTTCTTTTATGCGTGAGGCTCATCCAAGTGTGTGGAGAGTGCTCTCAGCAAGGCCTTGGCTGGGCCTCGGTGGTCTTCAGCTGTTGGGCCCTGGTGGAGACAGTCAGGCATAGGGTAGGAGACTCTGTCTTGTTCTCTCCCAGGAGCTGAGTGTGATGATCTCTGGATCCTGGCCGTTGTTGGAGTTACACGGCAGTTGGTGGGTGTAACTGTCTAGTTACTGGCAGGTCCAGTCCCAAACTGTACAGGCTTGGAGATCTCAGCCCCGGGTCCCACACACCTGGGTTCCTCTGTCAGTTCTTTTATGCGTGAGGCTCATCCAAGTGTGTGGAGAGTGCTCTCAGCAAGGCCTTGGCTGGGCCTCGGTGGTCTTCAGCTGTTGGGCCCTGGTGGAGACAGTCAGGCATAGGGTAGGAGACTCTGTCTTGTTCTCTCCCAGGAGCTGAGTGTGATGATCTCTGGATCCTGGCCGTTGTTGGAGTTACACGGCAGTTGGTGGGTGTAACTGTCTAGTTACTGGCAGGTCCAGTCCCAAACTGTACAGGCTTGGAGATCTCAGCCCCGGGTCCCACACACCTGGGTTCCTCTGTCAGTTCTTTTATGCGTGAGGCTCATCCAAGTGTGTGGAGAGTGCTCTCAGCAAGGCCTTGGCTGGGCCTCGGTGGTCTTCAGCTGTTGGGCCCTGGTGGAGACAGTCAGGCATAGGGTAGGAGACTCTGTCTTGTTCTCTCCCAGGAGCTGAGTGTGATGATCTCTGGATCCAAAGTTATAAGTTTTATAATTTCTAAACTGATAATTGACCTGTTATCAATATCCTACTCTGTTTCTTAGACCAGTAGTCTTCAACTATCAGTCCATAAACCAGAGTCAGTACACAGGTGAAGAAAGTTTGGAAGTCATTGATCTGCTGCCTTGGTTATGACTGCTGTTCCAGGGACCAGTATGAAGGACAAGTGCTGGCCTGAAGATATTAGCACTATAGCACTGTTCTCCCATTGTTCATCGATTTGTTCGAGCGGGCCCAGTGATGTCTCCATCGTGAGACTTGTTGTTACTGTGTTTGGCATATCCAATACGTCACAGGTAGCTTGCCAGGCTCTCCGAGAGGGACAGAGGAATCGAACCCAGCTTAGCCGGGCTGGCTGCACACAATGCAAACGCCCTACCGCTGTGCTATCGCTCATAATCTGAAGGTATTAAAAAAATTATTTAGGAGGAAACAATTTAGTAGGCAGAAAGACCCACCAGAAAACAGAACTGACAATCCAGACTACCAGTCTTGCAGATTCCATGATGGTTCCAGATTCCAAGCTGTGGTTCTTAAAAGCCTTCATTTTGGCCTTGGCAAAAGAAACATCAATGTTGGGTCTCATCATTTACTGTTGCTACTGTCTCTTGTTCTATAGGCAATAGGTGCCAAGAGGATGATGTAATTACTTAGCACCTTTCAACAAGTCAAAGTCTTTGTTGCCAGGCTCTCTACTGCAGTTCACTGTGAAAAATTCTCAAGTTTGGGAGACAATTTGGAAAGTTCAAAATCTCTGAAAGAAAATATTTTTATTTAGACCATGAAACAGAATAAATCAGACTAATCCAAGAGAAAATTAGGCAAATAAATTTTTGAAATGAAAATTGTTACCCATTTTTATTGTTTGCATTTAGATGGACACCAGATATACAAATGAAAACTATTTTAGTGTTATAATAGCACCGTTGTCATTCCCAAGAGTATATTATATCTAACTTTTATGAGGCAAACATAAAATTTAGGACTTTGTTAAAAGTAATTATTTTTATTTGTTAAGTAAATTAAAGAGGCAGTGACCCAGAAATGTAATTCATTTTGTAAAACATTTTTACAAGGACCAACTGCCACATCAGGATAGAAGCAGTCTGCGGTGGCTGTGGGGGGCAGAGAGCAGATGGAGCCAGAGAAAAGGAACTGGGGACATTGGTAGGGGAGATGTGCACTGATTGGTGAAGGGATGGATATTTGAACATTGTATGACTGAGACTTGATTATGAATAACTTTATATATCTCACAGTGACTCAATTAAAAGAATAAAGTATTTAATTAGAGGAGATACATACCTCCATGATTATTACAGCATTATTTACAGTAGCCAAGATCCGGAAACGAACTTAGAGCCTGTAACAGATGAGCTGATAAAGAAGCAGTAGTATGTCTATACAATGGAATAATCTCCAGCTCTATAAAAGGATAAAATTCTGCCATTTGGAGAATGTTGGACTTGAAAAGTATTACAATTAGTAAAAAAAAAGTTGGATCATAAAGGATAATCACTGAATTATTTCACTCACATGGGACATGCACAAAACATGAATAAACTAAGTGGAAAACAAGTGTGCTTTTATTTGATTAATAAAGAATAAATTATTAAATTTTTAGTATTAAATCATTTGACAAATATTTACACCAGCCTCACTTGTAATTTTTATAATAGATATGGGATTGTGTCCAGAATATATAGAAGGCTCTCAATATAAGAGAGAAGTAAACCAGTAAAATTTACTGGATACAACCATATAATGTGCTTATACTTGGATGGAACTGAAGTCTATTATGTTAATTGAAATAAGTCTTGGAGCTGGAGAGATAGTACAATGGGTAGGGTGCTTGCCTCGCATGCAGCTGAATTCAGTTCCATCTCCAACACCCATATGGTCCCCTGAGCACCACCAGGAATAGTTGCTGAGCACAGAGCCAGGAGTAGTTCCTGAGCACAGAACCAACAGCACCCCCTAAGCACTTCTGAGTATGTGGTGTGGTCCCCAAACTACCTCCCACCCCCCAAAAAAATAATAATGCTAAACTTCTTAACTTATAATCAGAGAAACAGTGAAATTCTTTTTTGGACTAAGAGTAACAGAAAATTCTGTTGACAAGATGTAAAGATTTGTATATAGGAATTTTGGTAGGATCATATCTTTGTAGAAGTGTAAATAGACTTTTTGATTTTTCACAAATTTATAAATGTTACTGGAATTACCAAACACATATAACATATCTATGTTTAACTTGCTGTGTTGAGAAAAATAGACAGTCTTTGGATTTTGAAGTACAGTTATGGAAAAACAGCTTAAAATAAAAAGCTTTTGTTGGATACATATCTAACCAAATAGTAGCGATCTGAGTTTTAAAAAAAGATTATTCGCCCATGCTAACTTTACTTTCTATTATTTCTTTTATTTTGAAAGGTGTGCTTGTGTGAAACTGGTTTGCAAGACAACACGGTTCAGGTGTACAGTTTCATACCTCTTCTAAATGTATGTTCCCATAGTAGAGTCGCAATATCCCCCCACCACAGTCCATACTTCTCATCCTACTCCCCACCCTAGTCAGGTCTGTGCTTAGTGCTCTAGGGTGAGTGTACATTTTACTTTCTCTGCTTCCTTGTTTCTTATTTTATTTATATACTACATATGAGTGAGGTTATCTGTTATTTTTTCTTCTAACACTTCCTCTTTCACTTACCATTATCCTCTCCAGTACCAGTCATATTATAGTAAAAGGCAAAACTTCATCTTCTCTTATAGCTGAGTAGTTTTCCATTTGTAGATAGAACACATCTTTATTTATTGTTGGCTCCTGGGTTATTTGCAGCAAATACAATCTTTGCTCTTGTACATAGTGCTACAAGGAACATAGATGTGTGTATGTTTTTTTCAAATTAGTTTTTGAGTTCGTCAGATAGATACATAGGAATAGAATTGCTAGCTCACATAGCAAGTGTATTTTTAATTTATTGGTAAATTTTCGTACTGTTTACGTTTAGAGCTGAACCAATTTACATTAACAGTGAATGGAAAGCCCTTCCCCCTCACAGCTCCCCCCAGGATTTTTTCCTTCCAGGTGTTTTTTAATATAGGGTAGCCTCCCAGATCTTTTTTCTAGTGTGATTCACAGTTCCTGATACTTAGTGATTATGAGTATTTTTACCATGTGTCCATTAACGATTGGCATGTCTTCTTTGGTGAAGTGTAACAATACCTTAAAATTCATTTTGTTTTATTTTCCTTTTCAGTGCAGACAGCTAAAGTCATGGGTCAGCAAATACATTTCCTTAAAACTACCAGCACCTCCGAAATTAAAAGGTCATTCTTATATACATGCACAACTAGAATCAAATTTCCTTTCAGTTCTCTTAGATTAACTCCATCTATCTTCAGTAGAAATTTTGATTAAAGTATAAGTTATATCTAATTTTAAAACACTTTGAAAACAGAGAAGTCAGTGACCAGAGAGAAATACATTAAAAGGAGTGGTTGGGTCACTGTAAAATACAGGCTTTCCTAGGGTCTCACCCCCACTTTTAGATTCACTTCAGGGATTCCGTGAGAACGTAATCTCTGACTCTAGCATTTACAAACATACTTGTAGACTAATTATTTCTAAGTCAAAGATCATCTGCATCGGCCTCCTTGGAAAGTTAAAGGAAATATTTAAAGGAGCCACATCAAATTTGGTGAGAAATCTAAAAATAAATCATTATTGGCCTCAAAGAGAACATTTAAAAAGGACACCAAACTTAAGATATGTATAGCTCCAGCATTTAGGTTCTGTTTACTGCTGCATGTTGAAAGCTGAATTATGTGGGTAGAAGCCAGAAGGGGGCCAATTTCAGCACACATCTTATCATTCATAGAGCATTCAGTAACAGAATGGGCTCCTCTCCAAAACCGTGGACCCTGCCATTTTGGGAAATACGTAAACTTATGTTCAAGTAGTTCTTTTGGAAAAGCAGATCAGAGAATCTCAAAAAGATCTCACATTACTCTCTGATTCCACTAATTCTTAGGGCTATGCGAATTACATTCTAGAGCATAGGATATTGTTCTCTCAAAATAAAGGAATGGCATCTTTATTTGACATAAACAAACAAGGTCAAATATTGCTGCAGTTGACATAAGACCAAAGCTTCCACAAGACTTGAGTACAAACAGAGGAAGACTAAATGAGAAACAAAACAAGAAAACAGTGAGAAGTGAGGAAACTACCTCAGCTTTTGTATTATGCCAATCTGGAATTTCTCTGTCTGCTTCCTTGGAATGTTTACAAACAACCTCTCAGGGCTGGCAATTTCTCAGGTGCATTGACTGGGTCCCTCATTGTACAAGGGAGCAATTAGTCTTTGGTCAAAAATCTGCACCTATAGAAATTTATAGAAATTTAACAAAAAAGAGTGTGTGCTGAGGATCCAACACTGGGATTCCTGGAGAGCTAGTTAGCTGTTGGCCAACTTACAAAGAGCAGTACCTGCCTCTGAAAATGTCATGACCTGGAGAACGTTGTTTACTGAACTTGGTAGTTGGAAGGAAAAACTGTTCCAGAGCTAATGTGCCAACAGAGGCAAGGTTGAATCTCCCCCTCTCTAGGCAGAGCTCGCCCTTTTTCTAAAGAAATTTTAAAACATTTCAAGGAATGTAGGTTTGAAGAGGAGCCAAATTATGAACCGCTTGGGAGCCCGATATATGTTGGTCCTATTGCCATAAGCTTCCTACAAGTATTACCTGTTTCTCTTTTCTATTTTTTTATAGTGTCCATGGAAAATATTGGAGAACAAGGTAATGTATTATTGTTTCAGATATAAAATCTTTTTGAAAATGGATTGAGAAAAATGTTACTCATTTCAGCTTTGTTGCAGTAAATAAGTTATGAGAAGGTGGAGATAAGATGGGGTTAATGAACATCATTTTCTTAATTGTACCAGACTAAATCCTCTCAGAAACTTGGCAGAATACTCTGCACTGAATGGCAGTAATTGTTCCAAAGATTCTTGTGGCTTTGAGATACCTGACTCACCAGTATAATTCATGAAAAATGTCACTGACTCTTCATTTCACTGATTTAAATTTCTTATTGAATTACTTAATTTTTAATGATTTTATAAATATGACTACTATCATCCTCTTAAAAATTCTAAATTATCTGTTAAAGTTTCAAAATGCCAAAACAATGGTTAAAATTTGAATATTTCATTCAACATCTCATATAATTAAATTCTAAGTGTATTATTAAAATCAATTCCTGTCATTGTTTTTAACATTTATATTTTATATCTATATAATCCTTTGACATTAAAACACCACACAAAGTCTGCTTAGACACATTACCTGAATAAAGTATTCAGAATGTTTTTCTTACCTGTTGTCCAATGACATAATTTAGAAACTTGAGCTCCTACTGGAGGAAATCTCTCTTTGCCAGCTGGTCCCTGTTTAAATATGTTTTCATTAAACAGTTAGGGCCACCAGATTTGAGTAGAGGAAGGCAGAGAAGCAAACAGCTCGCCAAATAAAAACAGATTTTGTGATTCTGTCAGTAAAACAGAATTTGTGAAACGTGAATATTTCAATTTTGTTTATCTAGAGTTTCAGGAATAGCTGCCTACTTTTTAGTATTTAGGAAAAATTCTTATTAGTCTTTTTAAAAATAGTTGGTTTGTCCACAGATGGGAGAATTTTAATCAGGGACATAGATCTAATTAAGATTATTAGGAATTATTTATAAACCCTTATCTTTAGGTACAAAAAATATTTATTTAAGTGTACTAATTCCAGCATGATATAAAAATATATTTACAATAATAAGATCTCAAAGTAAAATGTATTTAATACAAATGATATTTTTATTTTGAAACAAGCAGCTATTTCATGATTTTAACATCTGTTTGCTTAGTATTTGTGTTTCTCTCATTTTAGTTGTGTGCCTGATTGCTTATCATCTACTATTTGCAATGTTTATCTGGTCATATTGGAAAACTATCTTTACATTACCAATGAATCCTTCAAAAGAAGTAAGTTAAAATGTTAGTAAAGTTATCTTACATCAAATATCCTATTTGAAGAATGAATTTTTGTCTTTTAATTAACATTGCAAACGTATTGAGTATAATGATTTCTTATAGTAATGTGTCTGTTGGTAAATAATACACTGCTCGAATTTATTATTTTTGCCCTAGATGGATATTTCCAATATTAAGTTCATTATGTTTCATTTCTACCTTCAAGTTTGACACCAGAGTAGAATGCTGACTCTTGACTTGACTTGTTTGTGTTATAGTTATCAAAGTAAAGGTGTAATTGTTGACTTTCAGCTACCAGAAACAACCAAACAAAATTACTGGTTAAGTATATTCACAGTCTGTGACTAGTTCATCACTGCGGTCTTGTTGCTTTCCAGTGTAGCCTCCATTCCCAGCATTGCCTGAGATGTAAGCAGATGCTTTCATTGTAGTCATTATGTTTAATGTTCAGCCAACAATCCAGAGAAAGTGGGGAAGAGGAAAAGAAATAAATATCCTTTCTTTAAGGAACATTTTTCTGGCAGTTCTTGGAATTCCATTTTCACTTACACCTAGAGCACAGTTACCTGTGGACCCATCTAATTGCAAAGACTGGGAATGTAGCTGTTTTATTCTTCACAGTCATGTTAACCTTGTAAGAAGCAGGGAAAAACTAGAGTGAGGAGCAGTCTCAGCTGAAGGTTTTTAGTAGAGTGATATGATCAAATTGACGTTTTAAAAAGATCATCCAGATCATATTTTTTAAATTTTTCCATACTGGCTAGAGGTTCTTGGAACAAGGTGTAACTTATTTATTCCTGTATTCATTGTACTTAGTTTACTACATGTTTGTTAAATAGAAATGGTCTTTGCTCCAGGAATAACAATGTAGTTTTTATTAGACCAACTTTTTGAAAAAGGAAGTGAGAGGTCAAGGCACTTTTCTTGCATGCCACCAACTCTGACTTCATCATAGCACCACATATAGTCCCATGAGCATCAGTAAGAGTGATCCCTAAGCACTGAATCAGAAGCAAGCCCTGACCACCTCTGGATGTGGCCTTCACCCTGACTCCAGAAGGGAGGTGGGCAGTATTTAGGTGCCATTATAAATCGTTTCCTATAGTCAAATGTTTAAAGTGCAACTGTGGGCAAAAAGCCAATCAGTATGCTATATGACCTGGAAAGGAATATTTAAAAAGAAACCACAGATATTCACAAAAAATAAGGGCGAACTTAGCATAGAATGCTTTAGCTATGGCTATTATTTGTTCTCTACTTATTTTTCTTTTAGAGCCCTTTAGTCTCTCTTCTACTTTATTTGCTTCTTTGCTATTATCTCTCTCTGTCTCTCTCAGTCTCTGTCTGTCTGTCTGTCTGTCTCTCTCTCTCTCTCTCTCTCTCTCTCTCTCTCACACACACACACACACACACACACACACACACACACATTCTATCCTGGCCTTAGCTCTGGGTTGGAAGGAAAATGCCAACTTCTTTAACATATGATTTCATTCTTTGGTGGTTCCTGTGCCCTCAGTGCTGACATTTCCCAAATCTCTTTTGACCTTTGACCTCTTCCTTGAATTTGGCACTTAATAAAGTTCTCTGCCCAAAAATGGCTCCTTGATCAGAATATCCTACTGATTACTCCGGGGCACTGCACCAGAAGTGGAAGTTACCGTTTTCTCCTTCCTCACCTGTGACTCATTTGTTTCTAGAGGACAGACCTATTGTCAGAGTGTTGACTCCTCCCTCTTCCTCACCATCCTTAACACCAGAGCCTGCAGATATGTTCCCTTCCTAATTTTTTTATTTTCAGCTCCATCCCCTTTTCTTCATTTCTTTCCAATCAGTGCTCTAACCCAGAGTGTCAGTCGTTTTCTTTGTCAGAAACTGCAGTGTTTTCAGTCTTGCCTACATTCCTTTCCCAGATCCTATTAAAACGGGTCCAGTTGGTGAAGGGTCATGGATACTTTTGGAATGGGTGCCTTGCTATAACTATGTACACCGACATCATATTCAACAAGATTGCCAGACCATGATTTAATTTTTTTTAATTCAGGAGAATTACATCTAAGTTCAAATTTAAATTATATTAAATACATGATTGTATCTGTTTACTGATTCCACATAGCCCATGTCTGAGTCTAGTCTCCCTAGTCTAAAAGTTGTGATTCTTGTATAAGTTTCTGACTTTTCACTTTTTATACTCTAATAGTTCTTCATTACATATATCCTGTATACACCTTTTCATTGTTTTCTTTTTAGAAATATTCTTACTTGATAATCAGAACAACTTTATTTTTATCCATAATGGCAAATCCTTCAAATCACTGGATTATCTCAAGGCTCACACTCTGAATTGCTTTTCTTATTTACTTATGCTATAACTTTGTGCCATCTCATTTTAAAACTATAAAATTAATATCATTAATCTGGTCCATCTTATTATCTACTTCTCACTCTGGAGAACCTGGCAGGCTACCCAAAGTATCCTGCCCACACAGCAGAGTCTGGCAAACTCCCCGCGGAGTATTCAATATGCCAAAAACCAGTAACAATGATGGGTCTCATTCTCCTGACCCTGAAAGAGCCTCGAATGTGGCACTTTTTAAAATCTCAGGGCTAGGATGAAGGAGACATTACTGGGGCCTGCTCGAGGCAATTGATGAACAACAGGATGACAGTGATACAGTGAGTCTGGTCCTCTCTTCCATAGTCTAAACATATTTACAGATACTTTTATGTCATATTATAGGTAGTTCAAGTACGGCATATCTTAAGAACAAACTTCTGATTCCTACCCACTGCCCTGTCCTAACTTCCTGCCTCCCTTGCATACATACACAACACACACACATACACACACACACACACACACACACACACACACACACACACACCACTACCACCACCATCACCCTTGCCAGCACCACTGGATACAGACCTGGAACTGTATTAAAACTTACCCTCACTCAGATATTGAAAAAGTCTTAGAGTTAATTTTGGTTTGTTTTTATTTTCTTAGACCTCACATTCAATATGCCAATTCCATAAGCCATGTTATTAAGTCAGAAGTATGTCTACAAGTGTAATCACGTATGCTCTTCTCTACTTTCACCCTGGGCCAAACCACTATCTTGTTTTACTTGAATATTTGAACTTTACTCCTTAAAGACTCCTTGCTTCTCATCCAATTCTCTTTGTGTATCCAACACAGTAGCCAAGGTGATCTTTTTAAAACACAGGACAGATTATATCATTCTCCTGCACAGAACTTTCCTGTGTGTGTTCTTACAGCTTGATTAAGAGTAAAAGTAACTTTTTTGTAGTCTAAAGGCTGACCCTGGCCTCGCCCACACTCTCTCTCTCTCCCACTTTAGTGCTGCTCTGGTCAGAGTGGCAGCTGTGGGTGTGAGTGCAGCTGTGGGGGCTTCAGCAGGATGGGGCTTTGGCCTGCCCCTCTCCCAAGGCCACCCAGAGTTTTCAGCTAGGACACTGGTATGTCCATGAATTATAGTGGTTCGGCTTGCATCTCCTCATATATTCGAGTCTGTAGAGCAGGGCCAGGGGTGAGTTGGCAAGGCAGTGGCAGCTAATATACGATTATAGAAAAGAGTATATTTTCAGTACATTGTTTTTCTTATATTTTTATTTATCAAGAAATAGCATATATTTCTTATTTTTATATTGATCATTCTTTGTTTTCTTTATTTAGATCACATGCATATATCTAAATAGTATTCGTTGTTCGGCTTCATGGTTTAAATTATTTGTATTAGTGGAATCATTCCATGTTATCTATTCAGTGTCATCTATTCTATTCCATGTCTGTGATTTTTCTATCAATCAATATTGTTGTTTTTTTGTTGTGCACAGCTAACAGTAAATACCATATAATATCCTACTGCTTGGATAGGCTTATCCCAATTTATTGATGATGATGTTGCATTTACTTTTTTTAGTTAAAAAAAATGCTTTGAGTATTTCTGTGTGTTTCCTGGACATGTTTGTTGATGATAGGACAAATAGAAAATTTTGCACATTTACTGTGTAAATGCACAGCAGAGCCTGGCAAGCTCCTAGTGGCATATTCAATATGCCAAAAACAGTAACAACAAGTCTCACAATGGAGACGTTACTAGTGCCCGCTCGAGCAAATCGATGAACAACGGGAGGACAGTGCTACAGTGCAGTGCTACTGTGTAAATAGGCATATCTTTATTTTTGCTTTTTTGTTTGAGCCACTTCTGGGGGTCACCTGGTAGGAACAGGGAGGCCATATAGTCCTGGGGATCAAACCTGGTGCCCTGGATATCCAGTATTATCCTTTAGCTCTTTGACCTATCTTCCCAACCCAAAACATTTTAAACTAACCTTTTGTGGGGTTTTTCTTTTGTGGGGTTTTTTTCAAATGTCATACCCATTTGTGCTCAGAATTCACTTCTGGCTCTCAGTGATCACTACTGGCAGGGCTTAGGGGACCACTTGGAGTGCTGAGGACTGAACCAAGGTGAGCTGTGTGTAAGACAAGTGTACCATCCACTGTACTGTTTCTCTAGCTTCAAGCTGACTTTTTGAGGTTATCAAAGTGGACCCTGAATAAATTTTGACTCTTCTCAAGGAAAAACTAATTAATTCATTAAATCAAATTAGCAATATATCCTCTCAGTATCTGCATTGCAAACCATAATGTCCCAAAGTAGAGAGAGAGTATGGGGAATATTGTCTGCCATGGCGGCAGGAGGAGGGTGGGAAAGGGGGAGTATACCAGGGATATTGGTGGTGGGGAATGTGCACTGGTGAAGGGATGGGAGTTTGATCATTGTGTGATTGTAACCCAAACATGAAAGCTTATAACTATATCACGGTGATTCAATAAAATTTATTTTAAAAAATTAATATAAGAAATAAAAGTAGGGCTGGCAAGATAGTACTTGCATTAAATTACTTGCCTTGAGTGCCGCTAACTCCAGGTTGGTCACCCAAGAACACCAGGGATGACCCCTGAACAGAGCCAGGAGTAGCCGCTGAGCACTGCCAGGTGTGACCCTGGGCAATCAGGGTCAAAGAAGTAGAATTAATGGCTAGTTCTTTCCAATTATAGAGGAAAATTAAAGTAATGACTATCCTTAAGTTAAAACTTAGATGAGAAAATATGCTTCATGAATATGTTATTTTTTGTTTCTAATATTATCTAATTGAAAGTCATTCATTAGTTCAAATTTATTTATACTTTATCTACAGATA
This sequence comes from Sorex fumeus, assembly GCF_029834395.1. Taxonomy (NCBI): domain Eukaryota; kingdom Metazoa; phylum Chordata; class Mammalia; order Eulipotyphla; family Soricidae; genus Sorex; species Sorex fumeus. The sequence goes on along the minus strand of NW_026606081.1, from coordinate 9,392,177 downwards.
AAGCTAATATTTTGATAGAATTCTATGTAGTTCATAAAGTGATTTTATACACTTTACTCCTTTTCAGTTACACAAACATCTGAAAAGCAGGTATAATAATGATTTCTTTTTTCTGTTGTTTAATGGTCTATGGGGTTAACAGACTTGCCCAAATTTAAAACATTATTAACCTTTAGGTATGTGTGTGTGTGTAATATACAAACATATTTATATGTTTATATATATTATATGCCATTTATATTTTATAAATATTCTTTTGTAATTCTAATAGGTCAGGATGCTATCATTTCCTGGAAAATACTGATTCAAATTTAAATTTATTCCACAGTTTCATCTCTCTTATGCAGAGAAAGAATTGTTGGAGAGAGAGCCAAGAGGAGAGGCTCATCAGGAAGTTCTTAGGCGAGCAGCCAAAGATCTTCCCATCTATACCAGGACTATGTCTGGAGGTAAATATCAATAGTGAGCACTCTAGCATCACAGCCTGTGATGGGAAGTATATCATATACTTGAAACTGTCAGACACTCATTGAAGACTATCGTGTCTTATCATGGTTTCCTACTAAAAGTTGCCTCCACCGTTCTATAGAACAGAATAGAAGCATGGACAAGAGAGATCTCAACCAAATCAGAACTAAACGACTTTAATTTTATTCTGCTATTTGTGGTGACTTGATATTAGAACTGTTGAAATTTTGATAGGTTGTAGTACTTATTTTTTAAATTTTAATTATAGACCTTTTTATTCTTACATAATTTAAGGAAGCTATGTATATAAGAGTTTAACAATGATAACTTTATATATACTTAAGCAGTAATTAATATACATTTAAGCAGAAAAATTAGCACAGTTTCTTCATCCATCCTTAAATTTTATAGTACTTATTTTTTAAACAAATGCAATTAAATGAATAAACCTCTTTTAGCTGGTTAATTTTTTTAAGGTAATTTAACAGCTAAGTTTGATCGTGGAGCATAAGTAGCATGGATATAACTAGATTTATTGGGCCTGGAGAGATAGCACAGCGGGTAGGGCGTTTGCCTTGCACGCAGCTGACCCGGGTTTGATTCCCAGCATCCCATATGGTCCCCTGAGCACCGCCAGGATTAACTCCTGAGTACAGAGCCAGGAGTAACCCCTGTGCATCACCAGGTGTGACCCAAAAAGAAAAAAAAACTAGATTTATTTACCTAGCCTTCTTAGATTCAATTTCCCATCTCTGATAATAAAGATGTCAAAAATTATTAAATAAATAATTATATATGAATAAATTATCAACAAGTCAAGAAAAATTATAAAAATTAAATTCTTACTTGACTGTTAGAATTTTTCAATAATCTTCTGGTTCATCATAATTATGATTATTATGGTTTTATATAGAATTATTATTATAAGTATAAATGTTAATGGTTTTGACATTCAAAATACTTCACCTTCACTATCATCAGTGTTTTCAAGATCTTTCACCACCATCCTTATTTCTAGTCCACCTTCTTCTTCCCCCCACCCACTACCCCATATTTGATCATTTCAGTTTTGTAATCCAAAGGATTTGTCATCATTCAGTGTGGTCTATTCCTTTTTTTTTTCTTATATTCCATAGGTTAGTGAAATCACCCAGCATCTGTCCTTCTCCCTCAGATCACTTAACATAATACCCTTCAAATCCATCCAAGTTGCTGCTGATAGCCAAGATAAAATCTTTTCTTATAGCTACGTACTTTTCTCCTGTGTAATGGATCACAACTTTTTTATATACTCATCTGTTGTTGGCCATTTGAGTTGTTTCCATATCCTGACCATTGTACTTAGTTGTGCCGTGAACATAGATATGTATATGTCTTTTTGAATTAATGGTTTTGTGTTGGGGATGGAGAGATAGATTCCAAAAAGTGAAAACACTGGGTCATTGGAATCTCTATTCTTAATTTTTTGAGACATCTCCATACTTTTTTTCTATAAGGGCTGAAGATGGTTCATTGTAAATTATAGTTAATGATTTTAATTGAGCACAATTTTATAAAGGTAAAAGGTAAAGGCCCTCCCGTTGTTCGTCGATTTGCTCGAGCAGGCCCAGTAACGTCTCCATTGGAGACTTTGTTGTTACTGTGTCTGGCATATCGAATACGTCACGGGGAGCTTGCCAGGCTCTGCCGTGCGGGCGAGATACTCTTGGTAGCTTGCCGGGCTCTCCGAGAGGGGCGGAGGAATCGAACTCGGGTCGGCCATGTTGGCTGCGTGCAAGGCAAACGCCCTACCGCTGTGTATTTAAAAAAACAAACAAACTTAACTTCTACATTGTTTTGATGTCCTGAGTTCTTGTCCATAGTTATTGCCATATATGCTTTGATGGTTGGTTTTCCTTAGTGCATTTTATTCTTTTTTGTATTTTGGGCCACAGCTGGCAGTGTTCAATAGTAACTCCTGACTTTGTACTTGGAAGTCACTCTTTGCCATGCCTGAGGGACTGTCTGGTACCAGGGATCAAACTCAGGCTTCCAGCATGCAAAGTGTGCAATCAGCCCATTGAGCTATCCTTCATCAGAAAATTTTATCATTTTAAACCCATGCTGCCCTCTATGATAGCCACTTGACCTTTTGACAGTCGGGTACTAAAATGTGTAAAATATATAATTAGTTACAAAAACTTATCTTAAAAATGTAGAATATATCATTCACATTTTATATTGATCTTATGTTAAAACAATATACTACATAAAAGAAAGTATGTTCTTAAAATTAATCTTATTTTTAAAATTTTCTTTAATATGAGTCCTTAAAAATTTGAAAGTACACGTGACTCAAATATTTCTGCTGGAGAGTGCAACCTTACTTTATAATACTTTGCATTAGCAGTGAAACCTTAGAGATTCACATGGAATGTTCCCATGAGACTTCATTCAGATCATGAGTTCTTCATCTCTGTAGTACTCAAAGAGTACTGTGAGGGAATGTTTAAGCACTTATTTCAATGTTAAAAACAACCATATTTAGGCCTTCTTGTTTAAAAATGCTCATGTTATTTTTAGATTTTTACAACTGTTTTTTTTCAGAAAGCATAATATTCATTAATATGGCTATAATTATATTACAAAAAATTAAACTTCGAATAAATTACTTTAGTTGTTCTAGGAACTATTCACTTAATAACTGTTTTTTTATAATTTTGGTAGAGTGCTTGTGTTCTGGGCTGGAGCCACAGCACAGCGGGTAAGGCGTTTGCCTTGCACGTGGCTGACATGGCCGATCCGTGTTCAATTCCTCTGCCCCTCTTGGAGAGCTACTGAGAGTATCTCGCCCGCACGGCAAAGCCTGGCAAGCTACCCGTGACATATTCAATATGCAAAAAACAGTAACAAAAAGTCTCACGATTTGTTGTGAAACATTACTGGTGCCCGCTCGAGCAAATCAATGAACAATGGGAGGACAGTGCTACGGTGCTGCAATGCTTGTGTTCTGAAAGTTGCTGTACACCCCAAATCAGTAATCAATACTCAGCTTTAGTATCTTTGTTAAATAATGGATCTTCAATTGTAAGAATTTAATTCCCTATTGGAGATTACAGTTCTCCAATTCTCAGCCCTAATCTCTTACCTTGGGCAACAGATGTGAGATATTTGCAAGTAATAGAGATTTTTCTTATGTATTTCTCATAAAGTTTTTAAAATGTATTTATGTCCTTGCCTGGTCGTATTGGCATTCTTTGTAAACTGTGCATTAACTACCAACAATTTAGAATGTCTGTAAAATTTTTTCCCCAACTTCTGTATTCCTTGGAAATCTCTGTAAGAACTGAAGCTGTAGACAATTCACCCATTTTTATATTTACAGAGTTAATGGTCTCGTTTTTGCAAAAAATTAAATTATGCTTCTTAGAATTTTAATTTGGGTAGAGAAAAATAACAATTCATTACATAATCAGTTTGCTGTTAAATCTAAAACTAAGTGGAGCTTTTTGTTCCTAGCAATCCGATATTGTGACAGATGCCAACTCATAAAACCAGACCGCTGCCACCACTGTTCCGTCTGTGATAAGTAAGGCGTCCTTCTTTATGAAATGTTTCTTTTCTTGGTACTTCTCATGTTATTTTCCTGTCTTCCTGTTCATGCTGTTTAGACCTTTTTAAGGAAATATCATTGACATGATCACTTATACTGATGTAATGGTGACTGAAGATTTCAGTCAGTTGCTTCTTTTCTCTCACATTTATGCTGACATGAAGTACATGAGTTTTAGCATCCTAGTCATGGCTAGTTCTAACAAATACTTCCTCTGTGAGTCTTCTTCATCTTTATAAAGATATTTCAGTTGACTTTGTGAAGTCAAACATTAAACCTTTCTTATAGACAAGAATAATAAGCATTGACTTAGATATTATTCGGAGAAACTTTTCAGCCAGACTTTCTTTAAGTCTCTGGCATTTTGCATCCTCTTTAGCATAAGTAAGAACACTGAACATTGGGGGTGGAGAGATTGTACAGCAGGTAAAGTGCTTGCCTTTCACATGACCAACGAAGGTTCAGTCGGGGGCACCACATACGGTCTCCAAGCATCAGAAGAGTGGCCCCTGGCAGAGTCAAGAGTGAGCATATTCAGGAGTGGCCCAGCCACCACTTACCCCCCAAAAGAGAGTTACACATTAATGTATCACATTGTTTTTAGAAAATAAATGGATTTTTATCTTGGAGCACGTGTGTTTTGAATTTCAAGTTCTGCTATTATATCATGACTAGAGTATAGGGCATGGTGTCTATTTTAGATAAGAAATTTGCTGTTATTCAGGTAATAGCAATAGTTTTCAGATAAGTGAATAATTTTTGCAATATTTTGCTTGCCACGACTATTTTGAAATGACTTATATTTAACTTACAAGTCAGTATTATTGAAATTTTAGGGTTATTAAGTTTTATATGTGCTATTTTTACTTTTAGATGCATTTTGAAGATGGACCATCATTGCCCATGGTGAGTAGAGGTCTACTGCTTATGTTTCTGTTCCTTTCCAATTATAATACGATAGCGCAGCGGTAGCGCGTTGGCCTTACAAGCGGCCAACATGGCCAACCCGAGTTCGATTCCTCCGCCCCTCTCGGAGAGCCCGGCAAGCTACCGAGAGTATTCGATATGCCAAACACAGTAACAACAAAGTCTCCGATGGAGACGTTACTGGGCCCGCTCGAGCAAATCGACAATCAACGGGAGGGCCTTTACTTACTTCGCTTTACTGAAGTAACTTATTTAAATCTTTTATTAAATAAATAGTGCCTTAGCTGACCCAGAATATTTTATTTTGATTTGGTTTTGGTATTACACCTGACTGTGCTCAGGGATTACTCTTGACTCTGCACTCAGGGATCACTCCTGGTGGGCTCAGGTAACTATATGTGCCCCGGATCAGTTCCCTATTTGACCAAATGCAAGGTAACTGCCCTGTTGTACTATAGCTCTGCCTGAGGATTTATAATTTGAACAATTTATCTTAAATAAAAATTGACATTAAGGAGCAAAATGGAAAATTTACAAATATGTATACTTAAGCAAGGGTATTCATTATATTTCATTAATATTTTATAATATTTATAAGTCATAAAATTAAATGATTTAACATTTTATTGAAAGATCTAACTATGTAGTAAATGGTGATTTTTCTACCATTTCTACCATTCTATCTTTTTTTTCTTGCTTTTTGGATCACACCCGGCAATGCACAGGGGTTACTCCTGGCTCTGCACTCAGGAATTACTCCTGACAGTGCTCAGGGGACCATATGGGATGCTGGGAATCGAACACAGGTCGGCCGCGTGCAAGGCAAATGCCCTACCTGCTGTGTTATTGCTCCAGCCCCTCTATCTTTTTTTTAAATCCCAGTTTTCTGACAGCCACACCAAGGGTACAAAAAATGTTAGATTTAGACATTAAGTATGATTTTCCTACAATTCTCACCTCAATTTATTGAGTGTATACTATGCAGTTTAATATATACACACATACACACATATATATACATATATATGTATGTGTGTATGTGTGTTATGTGAAAGACGTCTATAATTCTTTTTTTTTTCTTTGTTTTTTGAGTCACACCCAGCAATGCACAGTGGTTACTCCTGGCTTATACACTCAGGAATTACTCCTGGTGGTGCTTGAGGGACCATATGTGATGCTGGGAATCAAACCTGGGTCGGCCGGGTGCAAGGCAAATGACCTACCCACTATATTATTGTTCCAGCCCCAAGAAGTCTATAATTCTAATAATGACAGGGAGAAGTAGAAATTAATATTTTCCTAATTTCAGAGAAAGGGGATGTTAAGGAATGATAGAGCCAAATATTCAAACAACTGAAATTAACATTGACATCAAGACACCCAACCAAAAGCTAATGAACTCTAACAACCAAGCTTTGAAAGGTTCCTGAAAAGAGGGCAGGCTGGGAGTTGTGTGTGCTGGATATGGGAGGGAACCTGGGAACATTGGTGAAGGGAAGTTAATAATAATTGTGGGAATGATGCTGCAATATTGTATGTCTAAAACTCAACTATGAGTAACTTTGTAAATCACAGTACTTTAATAAAAAAATAAAAGTTTCAAAAAGGAAAAAAATATACAAATCCCCTGTGACCTACCATATATTTATCATATTTCCCCCAAGAAGTTGAGTTTGGGGCACCTTGAAAAAAATACATCATCATGATATGGCCTCAAAGAAAAGTAAGAGTGAGGGACTATAGTTCTTATGTTAATCCATCCCCTCCCCAGCCCCTGCCAAAAATGAAAATAAAATAAAGAAAAGTAAAGAGATTCAGAAAAGTTAAAGAGACGTCTTAAAGTTGTATAGAGAGCTTGGGAGTATCCAAGACTAAATTCTTTTCATTATATTATACTGTTTTCCAGTTTAAACTCAGAAAGCAATTGCTCTGAAAATAGCCAACAACTGTTTATATCAAATAAGTGTTGTATACTGAACAACAAAAGAGGGATATTGATCTAGTGTTTTTTTCTCCCTCTATATAAAATTATTCAAGTGCAAAGTACATACTCTATTTTCTCAAACTGAGTCTGTGAAGCTATAAGCATTCAAAACCTTGTGAAGAGAGTAAAGTATTATTAAAAATAAATACTATGCTATAATTTCTCTTTTTTTTTTTCTTTTTGGGTCACACCTGGCGACGCACAGGGGTTACTCCTGGTTCTGCACTCAGGAATCAGCCCTGGCAGTGCTCAGGGGACCATATGGGATGCTGGGAATCGAACCTGGGTTGGCCGCGTGCAAGGCAAACGCCCTACCCGCTGTGCTATTGCTCCAGCCCCAGTATGCTACAATTTCTAAGGTATAGAATATACTTGGGCTGGAGCACAGCAGTAGGGTGTTTGCCTTGAGCGCAGCCAGCCCGGCAGAGCCAGGTTGGATTCTTCCACCCCTCTCGTAGAGCCTGGCTACCTCGCCCCCCCCCCCCCCCCGGCAAAGCCTGGCAAGCTCCCCATGAAGTATTCGATATGCCAAACACAGTAACAACAAGTCTCACAATGGAGACGTTACTGGGCCCGCTCAAACAAATCGATGAACAATGGGAGGACAGTGCTACAGTTAAGAATATACCTCAGACTATTAAAATTTTTTATCTTTAATTATTTGCTTTCTTGTTTTCTTCTGCAGTGCAGAAGCTTTTTAATTTGATGTAGTTCCGCTTATTTCTATTTCTGTTTTCTTTGTTCTTTCTTTTACTTTTCTTTATGTTTTTTCTTTTTTTCACGAATCAGGAATCACGACCATCCTGTTATTCGTCAATTGCCTCGAGCAGGCCCCAGTAATGTCTCCTTCATCCTAGCCCTGAGAGAGATCCATCATTGTTACTGGTTTTTGGCATATTGGGTATGCCACGGGGAGTTTGCCAGACTCTGCCGTGTGGCAGGTTACATTCGGTAGCCTGCCAGTTTGTCCAGTTTTTTCTTTTTTTAAATTTATTTATTTATTTATTTTTGCTAATGGGCTTGTATCATTGAAAATTTCTCTGAAATCAAGAACTTGGAGAGTTCTGCCTAGGTTGTAGCTCTGCCTAGGTTGGCCTCAATGTATTTTATAGAATTAAATTTGAAATCAGACCATTAATACATTTTTGAATTAATCTTTGTGTTTAGCGTGAGACTGACGTCTAATGTTTCCCAGAACCATTTGTTGAAGAAGGTTTCCTGGTTTCATTTCATGTACCTAGTTCATTTGTAGTAAATTAACTGCCTATACATCTGAGGGTTTTTCTCTGGAATCTCAATTCTAGTTCATTGAACGGAGACTTTATTCCAGTACTGTGCAGTTTTGATTACTATGGCCCTGTAGTAATGATTAAGGTCTGAAAATGCAAAGCTCTAATCCTTTTCCTCAGAATTTTTTGACTTTTCTGGGGAGTTTTATGGTTTATGACTTTTAGAAGTATTTGTTCTTGAAAAATAATATGTAAATTTTGTTAAGAATGTGTAGCATCTGTAAATGATCTGGGTAAGATCATCATTTTAATGTTTATTCTTCCAATCCATGGTAAAGGTAAAGGCCCTCCCGTTGATCGTCGATTTGCTCGAGCGGGCCCAGTAACGTCTCCATTGGAGACTTTGTTGTTACTGTGTCTGGCATATCGAATACTCTCGGTAGCTTGCCGGGCTCTCCGAGAGGGGCGGAGGAATCGAACTCGGGTCGGCCATGTTGGCCGCGTGTAAGGCGAACGCCCTACCTGCTGTGCTATCGCTCCAGCCAATCCATGAGCAAGGACATATTTCCAAGTTCTTGTGTCTTCTCTTATTTCTTTCAGAAATGTTTTATAATTTTCAGTAAGTAGGCCTTTCACTTCTTAATTTCATTAATTTAGATTAATTTAAATTAATATAGATATTTGAGGCTTTCCATGACCATCAATGGGACAGTTATTTTCCTATGCATTAATTTTGTAGACTGTTACTTTCCTATATAAGTTTATTGTTTCTAGGAGTTTTTCAATGGAGGCTTTGGGATTTTTTTTGCATCATATAATTTCATTTACAAATGGTGTTAATTTGACTTCTTTACTAATGTAAATCCATTTGATTTTTTTTGTTACCATTTGTTACCAATCAAATCCATTTGATTTTTTTTTAATTTTTTTTCTGTTTGTGATGAGGAATTTCAGTGCTATGTTAAATAGTAGCATCAAAATAGAAATTCTTGTCTTGTGCCTGACCTTAATGTAAAAGCTTCTGTTTTTCCCCATTAAGGATATGTTAGTTATGTGTTTGTTGTATATGACTCTTATAATCTTTAGACATATGATTTTATCCTTCCTTTTATTAATGTGCTATATCACATTAATTTATTCTCATATGTTGACCCATCCTGTGTTCCTAGGATAAATCCACTTGATCATGGTGTATGATCTATTTAATATTGTTTTATTAAGTATGCTTAATTTAATGAGAATCTTGGCATCCATAACCTTCAGGGATATTTGTCTGAAATATTCTTTTTCTGTGATGTCTGTATCCGCTTAAGGGACTCTGCTTCATTGTTGGTGGGAATGCTAACTGGTTCAGTCTTTTTGGAAATCAATATGGACTTTCCTCAAAAAATTAGAAATTGAGCTCCCATTTGACCCAGTATTACCACTTCTGGGAGTATACTATAGAGGCCCTCACAACAGAAACACCATCTGCATGCCTATGTTCATTGCAGCACTATTCACAGTATCCAGAATTTTAAAACAACCTAAGTGCCCAAGAAGAAATGAATAAATAAACTATGGCACATCTACACAATGAAATACTATGCAACTGTTAGGAAATGAGGTCATGAAATTTGCTTAGAAGTAGATGGAGATTTAGCCGAAGAGAAGGACAACATGGAGGGCGGGATCCACAGATCCTGAAGAAAAAAAAAAAAAACAGGTTCCAAAAAGAGCCGAGATCATCGGGAAGTCCCAGATGGGGTAGGTACCGCATCCCGCCTCCCCCAGATGGAACCCCGGTGACCAGAAACCTCTACAAGCACAGCTCGAGTATGCGGGAACTAGGACTTTTCCTCAAAAATGCCGGGACTACACCTCCCAGGTAACCTCAGATTCCGGAAGTCACGCCCACAGCCTGCCCCCCAGCGCCATCTTGACAGCATTTAGCCGAAGAGAAGGACAACATGGAGGGCGGGATCCACAGATCCCGAAGAAAAAAAAAAAAAAACAGGTTCCAAAAAGAGCCGAGATCATCGGGAAGTCCCAGATGGGGTAGGTACCGCATCCCGCCTCCCCCAGATGGAACCCCGGTGACCAGAAACCTCTACAAGCACAGCTCGAGTATGCGGGAACTAGGACTTTTCCTCAAAACCGCGCGGCCGCTTATGCGGCCGCGCGACATCTCTCTATATACAAAGTGATCCATGGGAAGTAAACCACCTAACGTTTCTCTCTGAAAATCATAGTTAAGCTTTGAGCACGGCCACAGCCCCAGAAACACAAGTACTTAATGCATAACCCAGCAGCTTGGAGCAGAAAAGTGAACGGGTTATGTGTTAACCCAGGCCATCAAGTCTACCAGAGGGGAAAGGGTGTTGGTCCCTTCCGCCCTCCCCCCTCTGGAAAGAAAGGTGGCGGCCACATGGGAGCCTTGTGGACAGCAGGTATGAGCCGGGGGTGTGGGGGCGACTAAAACCTCATGGGAAGGGGGGCGTTCTGGTCCGTCCTTCACGCCCTACCGAGGCCACCAGTTGCCCCCCACGAGCGGCTCTCCAGCACGGCCACAGCCCCAGAAGCACAAGGACTTAATGCAGAACCCAACAGCTTGGAGCAGAAAAGTGAACGGACTATGCGTTAATCCAGGCCATCAAATCTGCTGGAGGGGAAAGGGTGTTGCCCCATTCGCCCTCTCCTCTCTGGAAAGAAAGATGGCGGCCACATGGGAGCCTTGTGGACAGCAGGCATGAGCCAGGGGAGCGGGGGCGACTAAAACCTCATGGGAAGGGGGGCGTTCCGGTCCGTCCTTCACGCCCTACCGAGGCCACCAGTTGCCCCCCACGAGCGGCTCTCCAGCACGGCCACAGCCCCAGAAGCACAAGGACTTAATGCAGAACCCAGCAGCTTGGAGCAGAAAAGTGAAAGGACTATGCGTTAATCCAGGCCATCATGTCTGCCCGGAGGGGAAAGGGTGTTGGTCCCTTCCGTCCTCCTCCCTCTGGAAAGAAAGGTGGCGGCCACATGGGAGCCTTGTGGACAGCAGGTATGAGCCAGGGGTGTGGGGGCGACTAAAACCTCATGGGAAGGGGGGCGTTCCAGTCCGTCCTTCACGCCCTACCGAGGCCACCAGTTGCCCCCCACGAGTGGCTCTCCAGCACGGCCACAGCCCCAGAAACACAAGGATTTAATGCAGAACCCAACAGCTTGGAGCAGAAAAGTGAACGGACTATGCGTTAATCCAGGCCATCAAATCTGCTGGAGGGGAAAGGGTGTTGCCCCATTCGCCCTCTCCTCTCTGGAAAGAAAGATGGCGGCCACATGGGAGCCTTGTGGACAGCAGGCATGAGCCGGGGGAGTGGGGGCGACTAAAACCTCATGGGAAGGGGGGCGTTCCGGTCCGTCCTTCACACCCTACTGAGGCCACCAGTTGCCCCCCACGAGCGGCTCTCCAGCACGGCCACAGCCCCAGAAGCACAAGGACTTAATGCAGAACCCAGCAGCTTGGAGCAGAAAAGTGAAAGGACTATGCGTAAATCCAGGCCATCAAGTCTGCCAGAGGGGAAAGGGTGTTGCCCCATTCGCCCTCTCTTCTCTGGAAAGAAGGATGGCAGCCACATGGGAGCCTTGTGGACAGCAAGTATGAGCCGGGGGTGTGGGGGCGACTAAAACCTCATGGGAAGGGGGGCGTTCCGGTCCGTCCTTCACGCCCTACCGAGGTCACCAGTTGCCCCCCGCGAGCGGCTCTCCAGCACGGCCACAGCCCCAGAAGCACAGGGACTTAATGCAGAACCCGGCAGCTTGGAGCAGAAAAGTGAAAGGACTATGCGTTAATCCAGGCCATCATGTCTGTCCGGAGGGGAAAGGGTGTTGCCCCAGTCGCCTTCTCTTCTCTGGAAAGAAAGATGGCGGCCGCATGGGAGCCTTGTGGACAGCAGGTATGAGCCGGGGGAGTGGGGGGGGCGACTAAAACCTCATGGGAAGGGGGCATTTCGGTCCGCCCTTCACGCCCTACCGAGGCCACCAGTTGCCCCCCACTAGCGGCTCTCCAGCACGGCCACGACTCCAGAGCACAGAAACCAATTTCTTAACTATCTGACTTTCAGTATAAATACTTCCAGGGTCAATAAGTAAAATAGCAGAAATCCAAAACCAACATTTAATTCTTGAACCCAGCTGTAGAAAGCAAATCACGTCACAATGCTTTTTCAGCATGTCTGATTTGGGGGGGGGGGGTAAACTCTAAATTATAGTGGTGAATCTTTTATTGAAACAATGAATCTAATCAAAGCAGATAGAGTGTTAACTAGAATTCATCTGCCCCACAGGGACTGGGAGGGGTGGGGGGTGGGGTTTTATTGGGGTTCTTCATGGTAAAAAAAAAAAAAGTATTGGTAAAGGGAAATGTGTTTGATATTTGCATGACTGAGACCTAAACCTGAAAGCTTTGTAACCTTTCCCAAGGTGATTCAATAAATAAATAAATAAAAAAAAAAGAAGTAGATGGACATGGAGAGTATCTTGCTGGGTGAAATGAGTCAGAGAAGAGGGGCAGATATAGAATGACTTCACTTATTTGTGTTATATAAAAACATATATAGTAGGAGACTAATATCCAAGGCCAGGGAAAACAGGTGTAGGAGGACTGGTCAATGGTTGAAGTCTACCACAAGTGTGTGTGGGGCAGAGGGTAGGTAAGATAGAGAAGGGACCAGCATGACAATAATAGTTGGAAATTATCATACAGGATAGTAACTGAGTGTTAAAAGTAGGTAAAGGGATATACATGATAACCTTTCAGTATCTGTATTATAAACCACAATGCCCAGAAGGAGAGAAAGAGAGACAGAAACATAAAAAGAGAGACACAGCAGCACAGAGAGAGAGGGGGGAGAGAGAGAGAGGGAGAGAGAGAGAAAGAGAGAGAGAGAGAGAGAGAAGGAAAAACGCCTGCCATAGAAGCAAGCTGAGGGGGTTGGGGTTGGTAGGAGAGAAACTGGGGACCCTGGTGCTGGGAAAAGTACACTGGAAGGATGGGTGTTGAGGCACTGTATGACTGAAACCTAATCATATAAACTTTTATTAAAAAATCTTTTATATTATGTTTTATCGCTGGAGTGATAGCACAGCAGTAGGGCGTTTGCCTTGCATGCAGCCAGCCCAGCCGAGCTGGGTTCGATTCCTCCACCCCTCTTAGAGAGCCCGGCAAGCTACCGAGAGTATCTCGCCCGCATGGCAAAGCCTGGCAAGTGACGTATTGGATATGCCAAACACAGTACCAACAAGTCTCACAATGGAGACGTTACTGGGCCTGCTCGAGCAAATCGATGAACAAAGGGAGAACAGTGCTACAGTGCTATTGTGTTTTAAATTTCCATATCATTGATTTACCCTCAGAATTTTACTCTTTTCCTCTTTCTATTTACTTTGGTCCCCCTTTGTTCTGATTTTCTAGTTTTTGTTGTTGTTGTTTTTCTTTTGTTTTGTTTTTTGCTTTTTGGGTCACACCTGGAGATGCACAGGGGTTACTCCTGGCAGTGCTAAGGGGACCATACGGGCTGCTGGGAATCGAACCCAGGTTGGTCACCTGCAAGGCAAATGTCCTACCCATTGTGTTACCACTCCAGCCCTAGATTTTCTAGTTTTTTGAGCTGTGATGTCAGTTCATTTATTTGAACCTGTTCTAGTTTCCCGATAGAACACCTGTAGTGCTACAAAATTCCCTCTTGGTATGACTTTTGCTGTGTCTGTCACATAAGTTCTGGTAGCTTGTGTCTTCATTCTCATTTGTATCCAGGAATCTTTTAAATTCTTTTTTTGATTTTCTATTTGCCCCTGTAGTGTGTTGTTCAACTTCCAAATGTTTGGGTGTCCCGTTTTCTGTTTCATTTGCTTCAAACTTCAAAGTATTATGTTCTGAGGGAATGCTTGACATGTCTTCTGATTTCTTGACTTAATGAATACTTGTTTGTGTCCCAATATATGGCCAAATTAGATACTTGAACAGTGAAGGATAATGTGTACCCAGCTTTGTGGGATTGGGGAGTCCTTTGGATGTCTGTTTATTTTTGGGGGGGGTCACACCTGGAAATGCACAGGGGTTTCTCCTGGCTCATGCACTCAGGAATTACCCCTGGCGGTTCCCCGGGGGACCATATGGGATGCTGGGAATTGAACCCGGGTCGGCCGCGTGCAAGGCAAACGCCCTACCTGCTGTGCTATCACTCCAGCCCCCTGGATGTCTGTTTAGCTCATCTCTTCTATTTCTTAGAGTCAGCTGTTTCCTTACTGGTTGTCTATCTGGTTAAATTATCCAGTTTATGAGAGTGTAGTATTAAAATCTTGTAGTACTCTTGTGTTTCTGTTGATAATATCCTTTACACCTGCTAATAATTGTTTTACATATTTTGATGATACTTCATTTGTTATGAATGAGTTTTCATTTCATTTTTTTTTCATCATCCTGTTATTCGTCGATTGCCTCGAGCAGGCCCCAGTAACGTCTCTTTCATCCTAACCCTGAGATTATATTCAAGGCTCTTTAGGAGAATGAGACCCATGATTGTTACTGGTATTTGGCATATTTGGTACACCACGGGGAGTTTGCCAGACTCTGCCCTGTGGGCAGGCTACATTCGATAGCCTGCAAGTTTGTCCAAAGTAGGAATGAGATCATAAGATGTCATAAAAGATGTCCTGATAAGATGTCACGCGGCCGCGAATGTGGCCGTGTGGTTCCGGGAGCTGGATTTTATAGTCTCTGAGTCTTGGCTGTTGATGGGATTACACGGCGCCGGGGGGCCAGGTGGTGGGTGTGACCCCCGCCTACTGGAATTTGGAGGATCTGGGTGGAGGATGCTCGACTCCAATCCGAGTAGGCTGGGAGATCTCGGCCCCGGAATCCGCGTGGATTTGTCCCTCTGCCAGTACCTTCAGGTGTGCGGAGAGTGGTCTCAGCATGGTGGTGGCTGGTCCTGGAGGTCTTCGGCTGCCGGAGCCCTGGTTGGGGCGGGGAGGAAAGCTCAACCCGCTCCCCTCCAATGGGCCCTGGTGAGGAACAGCCAGGCGCGGGGGCAGACTGCACTGTTCTCGTCCGGGAGCTGGATTTTATAGTTTCTGAGTCTTGGCCGCTGATGGGATTACACGGCGCCGGGGGGCCAGGTGGTGGGTGTGACCCCCGCCTACTGGAATTTGGAGGATCTGGGTGGAGGATGCTCGACTCCAATCCGAGTAGGCTGGGAGATCTCGGCCCCGGAACCCGCGTGGATTTGTCCCTCTGCCAGTACCTTCAGTACCCCGCCCCAACCAGGGCTCCGGCAGCCGAAGACCTCCAGGACCAGCCACCACCATGCTGAGACCACTCTCCGCACACCATGAATGAGTTAAGTTTAACAAATGTATTGATCCGTCAACCATTATATAATGTCCATCTCTGTCTTTTATTACCTTTTTATATTAAAGTCTATTTTATCTGATATATGGATGGTCATCCCTGCTTCTTTTAGCATAAACTTTTACTGCATGATTGTCTTTAATCCTTTACTTTGAGCCTGTGTTTCTCATGAGTTTTCAGATTAATCTCTAATAAACAGAATAAACAGTAGAAGATTGAATCCAATGTTCTGATTCCTTCAGTCACTCTTTTTCTTTTGATGACAGTCAGGCCACTGATACTAAATGATATCCTTGATATAGAGAAACTCAAAGCCATATTTTTTGTGAGGGTTCTGGATATTTCTGTACTTACTCCTTGTTTCTTTAGCCTTTTATAACATTGAGTCATCTTGCCATGCTAGTTGGTGAAGTTTTGTATTGCTTCTTCTAGTCTGAATGGTTTACTAACTGGATAGATAAAGTTTCCATGGATACCTATTTCATCAGTGTGTTGGATATATCACAATATCCCCTTATAGCCTGTAGAGTTTCATTTGGAAGAAATGCTGCAATTTTGCTTATTATTTTTGTTTCTTTCTGAGCAACACGTGGATGCACTCAGGACTTATTCCTGGCTCTATGCTCAGGTATTATTCCTGGTGGTGCTTGAAGAATTATATCCAGAGCCAGGGACTGAACCCAGGTCACAGTGTAAGGAAGGTGCCTTACCTGTTTGTTGTATTATCTCTCCAGGCTTCTTTTTTAAAATCTCAAATGCACAATATAGTATTGTTTTCTACAGCATAGTTTTTATATTCAGTAGATTTCTAGAATTTATTTATATTGTATTATTAAGTAAACATTTTATAATAGCATTGACTTCATTTTTAAAAATATATTTTACAAAAATTATGTATTAGTAAAGTCAATAGAGTGAAATTGCTTTATCAACATTCGGTTAGAAACAGACATTTGAGGGGAGGACACAATGTGTGTGCAAAGGTTACATATACCCACAAAGAAAGTTGACTCTTCCAGTGACATATTAGCCAGCTCCGCTCAGATGTTGTATCACATTTACAGGGACCACTGGTTGTAATTCTCTTGTGTTAACAAAAGAAAAGACAGCTTTGATAGGAAATGGGACTATAATATAAATGTAAATAAGTTATATTTATGTTTATTGAAAAATAGCTTGAATTATTACCTCAACTTTAAATATAATGGTTATAGAGTAAAGCCTTAAAATGATATATTTCCATATTTAAATCATATACTTTTGACATGGGTCTCTAAAAGTCTCAGAATACTTACTTACAGATAAGGAAAATGAAATTCTCATAGACTACTACTTCCCTCAGGGCCACATAATCATTCAGCATCCCATGTGCATTATGATCCTGTGTATTTGGCACCAAATTTATTTCTGTTGAAAAACTCCCTTTCAAAAGGATTTCACAATACAATTGCCTCAGTGGAATGCTGACTGCATGAAAGTGGTCATTTGTGAAGATATTTCTCATAATTTGGGAAAACTTTAAAATTTTAAATTACTTCATTGTTGCTGGGAAATCAAACCCGGCCCTAATGTAAACAATTTAGTAAGTTCTTTTTATCTGCTTAACTTTATTAAATTTCTCATAAGTCTGTGTTTTTAGACATGTGCTTTATTTTTATCATTTGGACATGAAATATACTTACTTTGTTCATAATTAATACAGTGTTACATAGAAAAATTTAAAAATCTAGATATAGAAATTTTTAATGAAATGTATTTTAATGTGTGTCAAGAAGATGAAGGTACAAATTATGACTAAAGATATGCCAATAAAATTTCAAATGTAGGAAGCAAAACCTGTGTTAAGGTTGAGTATATGTATGAGTATATGTATAAGTATCTTGAGTATGTATGTTGAGTATAAGGTTGAGGATAAAAATGTAAAAACTCATTGAACTTTTTGTATTTTGTTTACAGGGTGAACAATTGTGTTGGATATTCAAATTATAAATTTTTCCTCCTCTTCTTGGCTTATTCTTTGTTATATTGCCTTTTCATTGCTGCAACAGATTTACAGTATTTTATCAAATTTTGGACAGTAAGTAATTTGCTTGGTTGTTTTATTCTGATGTACAAAATACATTATGGTTTTTTGTAGTGAATTATTTCAGACAAACATTTTACATAAAAGAACTTTATGATATACTCAGCCTTATTATTTGCATATTCTTTTTTGTTTTGTTGGTTTTTGTTTGCGGGCCACATCCAGTGATGCTCAGGGGATACTCCTGGCTCTGTACTCAGGAATCACTCCTGAGTAATGTTCAGGGGACTGATGGGATGCCAATGCAAGCCTAGGTTGGCCACATGCAAGACAAGAGCCTCACCCCTTACACTGTCTCTCCGGCCCCTGTTTACATATTCTATGCAAATTAATTTACATAGTAGAACGTATTTATAACCCAAATTCAATATTCACAAAGCTTATGTGGTCTGTTAACAGACCTTGAGAGTGGTCAAAACTTTGAGTTACCCTGCATGCACATTTCCAGTTCCTATTAACAAGGAGATGGTCTTTTGTTTCAAATCTCATTCTTTAAACAAGCATGCTTTGCAGTCTATTTAATGCCACTTTTTTTTCCATTTGTGTACTTTTCTTAGTGATTTTGCTCTTTTAAAATGTCTTCAAGCACACTGCTGAAGTACTGTATAATATGTCAAAGCAAAAGCAGAGATTGTGAGGAAAATGTATGTGTTAAGTAAGCTCCCCTCAGCATGAATTGCAGTCTTGTTATTAGAGAGTTTAAAATTAAAAATGTATATTAAAGTAAGTGTCTTCAAACCAAAATACACACAAACAATTTTATGAACTGCTCAGTTTTCCCTGTGATAGCTCTGTCGTCTAAAGCTCACTCACAATATGTCTTCTGACTTGTGTCACGCTAGCAGTCATGATAGAACATTACTACATGACCTTCATTTAGAAGGGGCAGCCCTGGTTAGTCGCTCCGTAACCAGAGCCATAAGTCTGCCATTTTAGAGTGAAATGGGAACTTCTTGAACAATACCTTCCAAGAGAATCTACCTGGTTTTGATTTGCTCAGGATAACTTTTTTCATCCACAGATATTGTAAGGCTGTAAAGCTTATTGTGACTGGTGTGATGTACTAGTATTGATCTTTCTTGTGATGCTGTTATTTATGGTAAATTAAAACATGGTTGTTGTTGTGTTATTTATGTTTTTGTGATTGATACTGTTGTTTGTGCTAATGCAAAACATCAAGGAGAATGGCAACTAATTTGTGACACCTTGATTTTCTGACATTATAAAAAACTAAACATTTGTAAAGACGTCTATAGTATGCTAGCAAAACATATTCAGTAGTAAATTAAGCCATATGTCCTTTTATCTTATTTTCCTGTGTGAACATATGATAGCATAAATTTTCTATGATTTTTATTATTTAAAACAAAATATTCTAAATTTTAATATATTTCCATATATCTTTATTTTCATAGACGTTTATTTTAATCTATTGATGTCTCTTTTCCTTTCTTCTTAACACAAAGCAATGCATTTTTCTCCATATCTAATTTTCTTTAAGTGAAATTTAAGAAAAACTATCTTATTTAAGTACTACTGTTAAAAAGTTAAAAAAACAAAAGTAGGGCAATGTTTAGCCCTTTGACAAAACATTTTGTTTTCTTCCTTTCTTTATAGAATGGTCTACCTGATACCCAAGCCAAGTTCCACATTATGTTTTTATTCTTTGCTGCAGCTATGTTTTCTGTCAGCTTGTCTTCTCTGTTTGGCTATCATTGTTGGCTAGTCAGCAAAAATAAGTCTACACTAGGTGAGTACACAATTACTATAGTTAACAGAACCTTAAATTCTTAAGTAGATATTCACTCAAAATTGATCTATGATTAAATACCAGTCTGTTTACAAGTGGTAAAAATCTGACTTCCCATGTTCATGAGATGTGACCTCTCATTTGGTTTGATTCTACTACGCTGTATCACCGCTTCCTTAGTACTGCTGGATATGGTTCTGGTGACCTCTGAGCACCATTGGACTGTGGCCCCACTCCCCTCCCCCCATTAAAATAAATTCAATTATTTAAAATTTCTCAACAAATAAACACTTGAATCATTTGACTTTTGTGGTGAGTTCTACCAAACATGAAAGGATTAACATCCCTTCTTTTAAAAGTCTCAAAAATTAGGGCAGAAGGGGCCAGAGCAATACAGCAGGGAGGAAGTTTGCCTTACACATGACCAATATAGGTTTGATCCCCAACATCTAGTCCCATCTCATCTAGTCCCCCAAGTTCTGCCAGGAGTGATCCCAGTGCACAGAGCCAGGAGTAAGCTGTAAACACTGCCAAGTATATCCCAAAACAAAAACAGAAAAATTAGGAGAGAAGAGAAATACTTTCTAATTCAACATTAAAGTTAGACAAAGTTATCACAAGGAAAGGAAACTACAGCCCAACCTCCCGTATGAATATAAATGCAAAAATTCTTCAGTAAAATATTGGCAAACCAAATCAAGAATCATGTTAAGGGACTATATTGGGAATATGGAATACCGGGGTCTAGACAAACCAGATATAAACTAAAATTTTTGATTACTCGAAAAAATATGATTATGATAAAGCTTAATGATATTGGAAAGTGGAATTTCTTGACTGAAATAAAGCGTGCTAGAGAATGAAGGTTGATTAATGTTGAATGTTGAATGTTCATCTTGATTAAACTATATAGATTCGTATATATCTTTTTGTCCATCAACTTAAAAAGCTCTAGCTGACATAATTTATGTTGTATCAAATTATGTCAGGGAGTCCCTGCAAATTAAAAAGATATAATCATGGGACCAGAGTGATAGTACAGCAGGTAGGGTGTTTGCCTTGCACATGGCTGACCTGGATTTGATCCTCGGCACCCCATAAGGTACCCCAAGCACCCAAGAGTGATCCCTGAAGGCAGAGCAAGGAGTAAGCTCTGAGCACTACCAGGTATGACCCCCAAACAAACAAAAGTTATGAATTATGATTATTTGAAAAAATAGACTGTATTACAGGACTGCTTATAGGCAAGTAAGTACAAACATAATGTTAGTTATTGGTTTTCAGAATTTTTTCATTTAATTAAATCACTTCTAGAAATAGAGGTTAATAATTGGCATGGTTTTTACTTATGTGGTTGCTTTGCTACCTTTTTGTAGAAGCATTTAGAAGTCCAGTGTTTCGACATGGAACAGATAAAAATGGATTCAGCTTGGGCTTTAGTAAAAATATGCGGCAAGTTTTTGGTGATGAGAAGAAGTACTGGTTGCTGCCCATTTTTTCAAGGTACTTTGGAAATTTTCAGGTTTAAGTTTTCAAAAATCTAATGAAAGAACTCTATGATTCTGTATTGAACTCCTATTTTAAATTTTTTATTTTTTTTCACTGTCGTATCATTGTAGAACTCAGTTTACTACTCATCAGCTCCTTAAACATATAACATTGAAGCAAATGTCTAATATTCATGTTTGTCCACAAGATAACTAGTTCTACTTATATATATTAGTATTTTAACGGTTTCACTCTATTATCTTTATGTTTCTTAACTCATTCATTGTTTTTCTTGTAATTATAGTCTAGGTGATGGCTGTTCCTTTCCAACTTGCCTTGTTAATCAGGATCCTGAACAACCACCTACTCCTGCAGGATTGAATGCTGCAGCTAAAAAGTAATTCCATATTTTTCCGATTTTATATATTTGTAAATTGTGTTACTGATCTGGGGAATTAAGAAAACGTTTTTGTGCAGTTTATTTTACAAAATCATGTTATTTTTCAAATGTAGAACTCTTAAAAGAAAAAAAATGTAAGTCCAGGTTAGCTCTCCTTGTGCTTGAATGAGCCGACAGGGGACTCAGAAACAAATCTCAGAACCCAGCGGCTTTTGGCAGAAATGTGTCCGGACTCCGCAGAAGGTTACTGTCGCTGGGCCACCCAAGGGGGGAAGGAGTGCTGTTCCTCCACCCACCTGCTCGCCCTAGGCAACACAGTGGCCACTATCCTCCAGAGGCCATTGGACAGTCAGGTTTGGGACCTCAGTGATGAGACATGCGGGGCCTCACGGGATGAGGGTGGAGCTGGCCCTTTCCTCCTCATCCCAACGAGACCCCGAGTTGCCACCAATGAACGGCCTCTCTGGCTTCTAATCAAGCTGCATAAAGGCCATGATCCCAGAGACTCAGGAACAAATCTCAGAACCCAGCAGGTTTTGGTAGAAATCCCTCCAGATTTAATTGTTAAAATTTCAGAATTTCTAAATCGCGCAGCCACTACTGCAGCCACGTGACATCATATGTTATTCATAACTAGCAATAGAAAACAAATTGTCTACAGTTGCCTTTTTAGCAGATCTTAGTGTTGGGATAAAATCCCAAAGAATAATGGTGGGTCTGGTGTCAAAATATTTAATGTAATAAAAGTAGAGAGAGAGTAATGTGGAAATCATCTGTCCCCCAGGTAGGGGGAGGGTGTGGGATGTGGGTATACTGGGGGTTTTGGTGGTGGAGTATGGGCACTGGTGAAGGTATAGGGTGTTTTATTGTATGACCGAGACTTAAACCCAAAAGCTTTGTAACTGCTCTCATGGTGATTCAATAAATAAAATTATAAAAAAAAATGAAAAAATTTAAGGTGGAGTTCATGCCCAATTTAATCAACATAATCAGTGGCTGAATAAATAGCAGTACTCTTACATAAAAAAAATCTAATTTCAACATTTAAGGGAAATGGAAGAGAAGTCTAAAGAAGTTACTTGAGTTCTTTTAAGATTAGCTATTTGATAGCAGCCTACTGTATATTTAATAGGAGAGAGACTACCTATAAAACAAAATTATTTTTGGTTTTGTTTTTGGGCCACACCCAGTGATGCACAAGGATTATTCTTGGCTTTGCACTCAGGAATTACTCCTGGGAGGCTCAGGGATGCAGTGCATCAAACCTAATGTTTTACCTGCTGTACTATATCTCTGGATTGGAAAAATCCAAATAGGCTTAACTGCAAAATTTTTTTAACGAGGACAAAAAATTTGATTTTATAAAATTTTTGGAAATATATTCTAAGAAACTTCTAAAATAAGATTTTCTTGCACTGAAGTGCAAGAAAAGTCACTTGTTTTTAGTTATGAGAAATTTTCAAGTCAAAACTCATAATGTAGGGGGCATGGTGCCACCAGCAGATCAACCTGTACCTGTGGGGTGAGTGCCTCAGCTTCCTGATACCCCCAGACCGTTGGTGTGCATTTGACTGGACCCCAACAACTTAGAACCAAGTTTACGAAGAAATTAAATGGCCCAAAGTTAGGGATGTGGGAGCCACTCCCACAAACCTCCTCCAGCTCGGCTATAAAAGCTCATTTATTGGCCTTATTTCAAAGACCCATAGATAAATCTCAAAAGAGATCAAAAGACGCAGTTAAGCTCAGACCTGCACATGACCTAACAGACCGGGGTAAACTAGAGGGGGGCAGGTTGGACTGTGCCTGCCCAAGCAGAGCCTCGGCAGCTGCTTGCTTCTATAATCCCAAATCACTGCCATACCCCCAGCCTGACTCCACTCTCAGGACAGACCTCACTAAAATATAATCTGTTGAAAATTCTGGTGTGGTGTTTTGTGACTGAAATCTCCCAGCTTTCTCAGTGTTGGGATGGGCTACCTCCCCCCACTTCCTAATACTCATGGAAGCACTGGCAGGCACCTCCATGAACCAACTCCAGTGCTTCAGAGACCCATACATAAATCTTGAAAGAGATCAAAAGCTGCTATTAATCTCAGACCTTCACATGGCTGAAAAGATTGGGATAAATCGGAGGGGGTGTGTTGGCCTATGCTTGCCCAAGCAGAGCCTCTGGTAGCCGCTTGCTTCCAGAATCCAAAATCGCTGCCATGCCCCCTGACTCCACTGTCTCAGGATGGGCCTCACCAAGATACAATCTGTTGAAAATTCTGGTATGCAGGTTTTGTGACTGAAATCTCCAGGCTTTCTTGGGGTCGGAGTGGGCTACCTTCCCCCACCTCCCTATACTTCCCGAAGCCTCAGCAGTCACACACACACCTCAAAGCTGTCACCTAATTGAAAAGCTACTCCAGTCTTACCGTCCCAATAAAAATACCAAATGCCCTGAACAAACACCATGACTTCTTAGCACCTGTATTGCCAACCATCATGCACAAAAGGAAAAGAAGAGAGAGAGCAAGAAAGAAAGTGCCTACCATAATGGGAGTCTGGGGGTAGGGGGTTGGGGGATGGTGGTGGGGAAACAGAGGACAATGGTGGTGGGAAATGTACACTGGTAGAGGGATGGGTGCTGGATCATTGTATGACTGAAACCCAACTATGAACAGCTTTGTAATGGTCTATCTCATGCATGCCCAATTAAAAAAAAAAAGTAATGTGGAGTTCATGCCCAATTCAATCAGTTTAATCAATGGCTGAATAAAGAGCAGTAATCCTACATGAAAAAAACCTCATAAAGCAAGACTCAGTATGGTTCTAATACTTTTGAATGTCCCCTCAAAACACATCAGAATGGCCTCCTCATCAATGCCTAAACACATTTTGCTCCAGGAATTGGATGCCAATACTTTTCATCCTTTTTGGCAACTTAAAACTGTTTTGGAATGACTGCCAGGATCACCGTAATCCTTTGGGTCATGACAAACTTCACTGGAGAAAGTATTATGACTCATAAGAAATATGGGTGGGAGGAACGTGGGTTAAGATCCCATATACATGACATCTGATAATTAGGAAAATTCATAACATTAAAGAAAGATATTATGGCTATGTTTTTGCTATTGGTGTTCATTAAAAACACTTAAGAAATGTATTAAGAAATGCATTCATCTGGGGGATATAAAGTAGCAAAGTATGAGATTAATACCCAAGAATAGCTGAGATCAGCACCAGGAGGATTACTCCATAACTTAGAGGCCAGCCGGGTATCCTAGAGGAAAGGGCTGTTCAGATAGAGAAGGGAGCACCAAATAAAGGATGTTTGGAGGATCCTCCCAGGAGGGGAGATGCATGTCGAAAGTAGACTATGGACTGAACATGTTTGCCACTCAATGCCTCTTTTGCAGACCACAACACCCAAAAGGAGAGAGAGAACACAGGGGATTGCCCTGCCACAGAGACGGGGGGATGGGGGGATGGGGGTGGGAGGGATATTATCCATGGTGGTGGAAAATGGGCACTGGTGGAGGGATGGGTATCTGATCATTGTATAATTGAAACCAAAGCACAAAAAATTGTAAATCTACAACTTTAAAAAAAATAAAATAAAATAAAGGGGAAAAAAAAACACTTAAGAAATGTAAAATTTTACGTAGTCTATGTTTTTTGTCTCTTACTAAAAATATCAGAATTAATTTTCAGTGCATCCTA
This sequence comes from Sorex fumeus, assembly GCF_029834395.1. Lineage (NCBI taxonomy): Eukaryota > Metazoa > Chordata > Mammalia > Eulipotyphla > Soricidae > Sorex > Sorex fumeus. The sequence goes on along the minus strand of NW_026606081.1, from coordinate 9,367,173 downwards.
TTGCCATCCCCATACTTTGATAGACTGACTGAAAGCCAAATTGGCGTAACACAGAGAGAAGAGACTCCAGAAACTCAATTTCCTAGTTTCCTTTCCTTCTTTCTCCATGGAAATGGCTCAGATAATGCTTATATAATGCATTATTCAGCGCTCTTGAAAGAGTGCCAAGAATAGAGTGGACATTTCTAATGAGATTGTAGAGCATGCGTCTGTGGTTCCACTTAATCACCAGTCTGATCCAGAGTTCTGATCTCTGTAACAGTTACCATACAGAGACGTTTGGGTCAGGAGCCATTAAGCGCTTGATCAGGAGCCAGAAAGGCCCTTCGTGGGCAGCAACTTGGGGTCTCGTTAGGACGGGGAAGAAAGGGCCAGATCCACCCCTATCCCATGAGGCTGCACGTGTCTTGCCAGTGCAGGCCCAAACCAGACTGTCCAGTGGCCTTTGGAGGATGGCAGCCACTGAGCCGCCAAGGGGGAGCAGGCGGAGGGACAGAACCCTTTCCCCCCTGGGGTTGCCCAGTGACATTAACCTACTGTAGGGTCCAGATGCATTTCTGCCAAAAGCCGCTGGGTTTTGAGATTTGTTTTTGAGTCTCTGGGATCATGGCCATTAAGCAGTTTGATCAGAAACCAGAGAGGCCATGCCTCCAATTATATAGCTGAGCTGGAGGTGGTTTGTAGGTGAGTATCTCAAATATCTAACTTTTCACCATTTACTTTCTTGGTAAACTTTTCCCCAAGTTTTTGGGGTCTGGCCAAAGGCACAGCAGCAATTTGGGGGTATCTGGAAGTCTGAAGGCGCCATCAGGCTGCTGATGCACTTGCCTCACAGGTACAGATTGACCTGCTGGCGGCGCCATACCCCTGAAATTAGATTTTTAGAACTAAAGTTTCTTCTACAGAATTCTCTAACTTTCTCCAGTTAACCCATTATAAAACCTCTATGGATAATGTTGGTCTCTATTCATATTCTCTAGTTGTATATCTGTCTGTTGAACTGTCCACTCAACATACCTAATTATTAACTACATCTGAACAGCAGAATTCATGATTCATAGCCATCTACAACTCACCCAACTCTACTCCAGTTTTTTTTTTCATTCTTCCATAGAAGAATATTAATGACATCCATTTTCCCACGTGTGCAAATCATCAGCTTTGGATCACCTTTGATTTCTCTTTTTCAATTATTTTTTAATGTACTCCATTTACAAATCCTGCCAAAGATTCCCTTAGAGTTTATGTATAATCTAAATACTTTGTTACTATCTCTATGGCTGCATTTTTGGGCAATCTATATTTCTCATATGAATTATTCCAAAACCTTCCTAATTGACCTTCCTGATTTCTTTGATATTTTCCCCTTCTATTTTCCATTAGGAAAATATTGATTCTTACTTAAACGTAATTCATAATGTGCCACTTTTCTACTCAAAGCCCTTCATTGGACTTCCATCTTACTCAGAATGAATATCCTGACTTTATACTGTCTAGTCTAGATCCCAGGATCTCTCTGATGTCATCTTTTACTGGTTTCCCATTACTCAAATTCCTCAGACATACAATTTTTATGGTACCCTAATACGCCAGCACGGCAGAGCCTGGCAAGCTACCCGTGATGTATACGATATGCCAAACACAGTAACAACAAGTCTCACGATGGAGACGTTACTGGGCCCGCTTGAAAAAATCGATGAACAACGGGAGGACCGTGACCGTGAATATACCAACTGTATGATTTACTTATTGTCATTGTACTTGTGAATTCTTCTTCCTTGGTCTAGGCCTTCTTTTCATTCACTGTCTGCCCAGATGTAATTTCATAGTGGAAACTGCCTTTGAAATCTCTGTAAAATAGTAACCTGCTCTTTCTCCACTTCCCCTCACACTGTCTTTGTACTGTCATAGCTATTTTTTATTGTCACCAGACTTCTTATATGTTTTTTACTTTATTTTTCTTTCTCAAATGCTATAACATTTCCAGAAATTCAAAGGTTTTATTCATTGATAAAATGTGTACTCAACAAATGTTAGGATGAATAAATACTTGTTAGCATTCTAATAGCAGTGATAAATCTGTAAAAATCTCTAAATTAGGTCTTAGAGAGCATACTGTACTAGTGTATGCCCCCTTGTCTAAGGAATAATAAAAGTAGAGTAGAAGAGACTAACGAATGTGAGGCATGGGGGAGGTAAGGTAAAAGGTAAAGGCCCTCCCGTTGATCGTCGATTTGCTCGAGCGGGCCCAGTAACGTCTCCATTGGAGACTTTGTTGTTACTGTGTCTGGCATATCGAATACTCTCAGTAGCTTGCCGGGCTCTCCGAGAGGGGCGGAGGAATCGAACTCGGGTCGGCCATGTTGGCCGCGTGTAAGGCGAACGCCCTACCCGCTGTGCTATCGCTCCAGCCCTTTAAAAATAAACCTAGGTACATCAAATATGTATACTTCTTTGTTTGGGGGACACATCCATAAATGCTCAGGGGTTATTCCTGACCATTATTTCAAATTATTGCCCTCAGGAATTACTCTTGGTGATACTTAGAGAACCAGATGGGGTGCTGTGGTTTGAACCCAGTTTGGCTGCGTACAAGTGCTCTACATGCTGTATACTATCTCTCTGGCCCCAGTATGTAAACATTTTCTTATAGTGTTGTTTATTTCTTGTGCTATACTCAGTAGCCTGTGAGAAACATTCATTCAGTGATCAGGGAACCATGAGATAGTGGTGATTGGACCACTCCAGCCCTTTGAGGTGTCCCTATAGTTCCATAGAGATGGATTTTTTAAAAAATGTATTAATGGAGGGCTGGAGAGATAATATGGCAAGTCAGGCACTTGCCTTGTATGAGATTGACATGGGTTAGATGTCTAACACTCATTTGATCCTCTGAGTCTCACCAGGAGTGATCCCTGAGCACAGAGCCAAGAATAAGCCCCTAAGCACTACCAGGTGTGGCCCCCAAACAAAACATAATCCCCAAAAATGTATTAATGACTTAATTTAATATTCACCTCCAAAATTTTAGTAAAAGGATATTATTAAAAGAAGCAAAAATCTCTAACTCTTGAATTTTTAGGAGTTGGATAATTATTAAGGAACAGAAGTATATTCTTTTAAAAATGATAGTTATATTCAACTAAAATAGTACTGTAGCATGTAGCACTGCCCTCCTGTTGTTCATCAATTTGCTTGAGCAGAGAGCCCGGCAAGCTACCGAGAGTATCTCGCCTGCACGGCAAAGCCTGGCAAGCTACCTGTAATGTATTCGATATGCCAAACACAGTAACTAGTGTCACAGTGAAGACATCACTGGGCCCACTTGAGCAAAATCGATGAACAATGGGAGGACAGTGACAGTGATTCTTGAATATTTTCCTTTTTTTTTTCTTTTATTGTATTGTTTTGTGTCCACATCAGGCTTTGCTCAATGCCTTTTCTTGGCTTTGTGCTCAAGGTCTAGATGTGATGCTGGAGATCAAATCCAGCTTCCACAATGCATGTAAGACAAGTCCCTTATCCTCTGGACTCTCTGGCCCCATACTTTTTTTTCCTTTAAGACATTATTCTAATTACTATTTAAGGTTTTCTAAAAATTAGTTTATAGACTAAATTTCTCTAATAACATTCCAAAACTTGCTTTATGTATTTTATACTATTCCATATGATAATATATGGCATGTCTACTTAAATTTTAAAGCATAAATTATTGGGGGCCAAAGCGATAATACAGCAGGTAGGTGTTCGCCTTGCACGCAGCTGACCTGGGTTCAATCCTTAGCATCCCATATGGTCCCGCGAGCACTTCCAGGAGTAATTCCTGTGTGCAAAGACAGAGTAACCCCTGAGCATCGCCAGGTATGACCCAAAAAAGCAAAAAAAAAAAAAAAAAAAGAAAACCCAATAAATTATTGGATATTGCCTCACAAGCAGTGTTCAAAAGACTCTGTGTAAGTTCAATGATATAGGCCTGATGGTTAAATTATAGTTTGGTTAAATTATGCTCACCCAGCAGTGCTCAGTGGGCCCTCCAGTGCCAGGGATTGGACCTGGGCCCAGTATATGCTGTCTCCCCAAGCTCTGCAACCAAAATTATTTTAAACTAATTATTTTCCCAGTTGAACATCAGATTTGTAAGACCTGATAACATCCTTTGTTTTGGAATTTTCTTTTAATGCTCAAATTTATTTTTACAGCTTTTTTGGAGGAGGGTAGAGAATTCTTTATTCAGGAGCCATCAAGCGATTTTAGAAGCACTTAGAACAGTTCTCGAACTTGTTTTTCATACCATCACCTTTATATCTTTTTCAGTAGCTAATTGGCACTAAAATTATTTTTAACCAAACTTTACGTCACTCTCACAGATGAAAACTGTTTCTAATTTGCTATTAGTATCATATAATCTTAAAAATCAAATTGTAATATGTATAAGTTCTAACGAGATGCTCTAATTTGAAGAAGACTGAATATTGTTGGTTTCTATTCCTGGAAATGCCCATTTCCCCTCCCTCCTGCCCCCCCAAAAAGAGAGAAATTAAAAATGGATATTTATCAGAGTTAGGGCGTTTGCCTTGCACGCAGCCATGGCCGACCGAGTTTGATTCCTCCACCCCTCTCAGAGAGCCCGGCAAGCTACCGAGAGTATCTCGCCGCACGGCAGAGCCTGGCAAGCTCCCCGTGATGTATTCGAGATGCCAAACACAGTAACAACAAAGTCTCCAATGGAGATGTTACTGGGCCCGCTCGAGCAAATCGATGAACAACGGGAGGACAGTGACTGTGACAGTGATTTATCAGAGTTAATAATTATCATGTTATTATAATCAGACTGAGAAAAATACTTAAGAAAAAATACTTTTCTTATTGTGAGTCATTGTGATTTCGTGTCTTATTCCCATAATCCCCAGATTTTCTTGGGTAATTATTATAATTTTCTTGCATCACATGTAGTTTCAGTTTCTTATTCTGAAAAACATTTCATACTACCAAGAGATAACATGGTAATTATGATGATGATGATTGTCATTCAGCCCTGAGAACCATCAATTTCCTGCAAAGCCATTGAGGGATTCCCAGAGTCACCTTCTTACGGATTCTCACTCTTGGATGGAGAGCAGCACAAACCTAGGAAAAGGCAAAGCTGGTAACGGTGTGCTTTCTCAAACTGTTCTGCTATATATTGTTTTTCAAAGTTGAAAGTGATGAAAATATTTTTATTATGTAACTTATAGGCTTTTCCTTACTTTGGAATTGTATTCTCCTTGTAAATTTAAATTTTCACAGCACTTGTTTTTGAAATACATTGCTGTCTGCCTGCTGTAAGTAGTCAGTTTTTGAAAGATAGGTTTCCTTTTTTCTAGTTTACATATTTACATAAAGAAAAATGTTAAAAATAAACTCAACACTTAGTATATCCAAAAATTGGAAATTATGAGATAATCTCCTTGGGATTTTAATGATAGCGATAGATCAGTAGTTCTGAGTAAACATTCTGATGTTAATATATGATATCTTATTCTCTTAAGTATATATACTTCCTTAAAACAATCTTTTTTTTAAGGAATATGTGTGTATAGACATATACCTTCCCCAAATTTGCATCATTTGAATGTAACAGTCTTTTGGAGGGACAACACCTAGTGATGCTCAAGGCTTACTCCTGACTCTGTGCTCAGGCATGACTCCTGGTGGGACTCTGGGGACCAGATGAGGGTCAGCAGCAAGAAAGGCAAGCACATCTTACCTTGGACTATCTTTTAAATTCAAACCTGCCGTTCAATGAAATTTTTTTTGTCGGCATTAACTATAAAAAATATTTAATGACATCTATTCACCTTTTAAGATCTATCAGAGATATAGTTGGAATTCAACATTGCTGGGGTGGAACAGGAAAATAGTCCCAATTCATTGATTTTGCAATTCATCATATATTTCTACATTAATATAGAAATCATTTCTTGATTTTTAGGTGCTGTTGAATTATTTGGCATGTTACATGAGTTTTTCTATTATTTTGATAGAATTGAAAAACTAAAGCTTAAAGAATGGCAAACCACAAGGAAGAGAAATATGAGATAGATAAGATGAGAATGATTTCTTTAATCTTGGATCCCTAAAATAAATAGGTAGATTAATCATAGGAAATAATGACTTAAGGTCATGTTAATAGTGCCAGGTTCAATCTCTTTCTCATTGTTTCACTTCTATTTTCTGAGGTGTAGTTCTGTTATTATTTACAGAGCTTTATTGTGACACTGGCCGTGGTCGACACTGTATTTCCATCTAAACTTACAACCATGTTACAAACACCTGTACTATGTAAGAGGCACTTTTGTAAGTAGGATGAAGAGAGATGTCATAGATAAACATACATGTCTCTGCGTATTTGTTCAAAGGTAACAACAAAATGCTAATTTATATACTGTTTTGAAGGTATGAGCAATCCTGCATTAATCATGGAAAACGAGACTTAACTCTTCAAACAAAATTCCTACTTTATGAAAGTAAGTTTATCCTTTACTGTTGTTTTATACCTCAACAATTTCTAATTCTCTTAAGAGCCAATAACTTCTTAAAGCATTTTCAGTGATTTAAATTAGAAGTGTAGTAATTGACCCTTCGGATTGCATTAATTATGTTAAGCAGAGGTGAACACATACCTAACCCTTTTGTATTTGTATTTTGTATTTGTTTATTTATATTAACTTCATATTATACATAAATAAGTTGATAAAAAATTCATATTTATATAACATTAAATGGCAAGGGTTGGTATTAAAATATTAAATATTACATAAGTTATGTTTTCTTCTCTAAGATCATGAAATTTTTTTTCTTTCTTTTCTATCCTTCAAGATATGCCATAGCCAGTTTCTAGTCACCGTTAACAAAATCTCACTGGGTTTAATTACAAAATAATTATATCTTGTTTGAGGGTCACTTCTGGCAGCATTCAGAATGCTGATGGTTAGTGGGAACTGAAGCTATACCTTCTCCATCAAAAGCATATACTCTGGCCCATGAACTATCTGTATGGCCCATAAACTCTCTTTATGACCCATAAACCACTATTTTTTTTCTTTTTGGGTCACACCTGGCAATGCACAGGGATTACTCCTGGTTCATGCACTCAGGAATTACTCTTGGCGGTGCTCAGGGGACCATATGGGATGCTGAGAATTGAACCCAGGTCAGCTGTGGGCAAGGTGAACGCCCTACCCGCTGTGCTATCGCTCCAGCCCCCAAGATTTTTTTTAAACATGTACCGCCAACGCAGTTTCTTTAAAACAATTAATTTATATGTAGGCTTGGAGTCAATAAAAATTACAATAAATAGAGCCTTGGAACAAAGCTTTTATAAAACAATACAAAGAGTTGTAGCACTGTAGCACTGCCCTCCCATTGTTCAGCAGTTTGCTCGGTGGGCACCAGTAATGTCTCACAATTTGTTATTTTATTTTTGACATATTGAATACGTCACAGGGAGCATGCCAGGCTTTGCCGTGCAGGCAAGATACTCTCGGTAGCTTGCCGGGATCTCTGAGAGGGACAGAAAAATTGAACCCAGGTCTGCCTGGTCTGCCGCATGCAAGGCAAACGCCTTACGAGCTATGCTATCTCTTCAGCCCTATAGGGGCGTTTGCCTTGCACGCGGCCAACTGGGGTTCGATTCCCAGCATCCCATATGTTCCCCCAAGCACCACCAGGAGTAATTCCTGAATGCATGAGCCAGGAGTAACCTCTGTGCATGGCTGGGTGTGACCAAAATAATACAAAGAGTTAAACATTAATATTATCAAGACAACTCTCTATGTACAAAACTGAAATCTTGAATCCTAAATTCTAAAACAGATTAACATTTAAAGTAAATTCATTTGTGTGAAAGTGCATCATTGTTACATTAATTTATTTGAAGTTATGATTAGCTATGTAATGACAGTAAGTTGATGACCTGTCACTTCCCCAGATGACAAAAACTGTGATTTTGGGTAGCTATTTAGGATGCATATGGTAGATTAAAACTAATAAAATCTATGATTAAGATAACGGACCACTGACTTACTTAATTTCAGTAAATACCCAATTGACTTACTTAATTTAAGTTAGTACCCAAGAAATACTATTAAGCGTATACAAATGATTTTTAAACTGTAACTATGCGTACACAGATGTGTCATGTGCCAATAACACAAATTAAATATTTTAGAAACATTCATTATTTTATGAAGTCTATAATGTTTCACAGGATTTAGTTATTTTGAATAACTAATTCTGCTTATTATTATTCCTGAGGTCATGTCCCTACTAGGCCTTTACCAGCTCTCTTCATGATGCTTGCTTTACGTAGACTGCAGTACTCTGTATTCAGTGCAGGAATCAAGCCTCATAAGGGGGAGGAGGCCTGTGTTTCACACTGACCCACATTCTTACCCCCCTAGATTTTGAGAAAAGATCAGCTACCTTTGTTCTTCATTATTTTCAACACTTTGCCCAGTACTACACAGCAGGTCATAATAAAAATTTGGTAAAAAGTGAAAAAAATAGCACCATTAACATTAAAAAGTCTCATTAAAAAGTTGTTATTAGTACATTTGAGTATATAGCATTACTGGTAATAATAATGAAATAACAAAATCAGGTGCACTGATGTAAAATATTTTTCTGATATATTTCATTTTATTGCTATAACCAGTACAATTATATTAGTACATATTATAATAGTATATATTATTAGTATGTATATTAGTGCATATTATATTAGTACATATTATATTAGTATATATAGTATGTACTAATTAGTACATATTAAATATTACATTATGAATTAGTACATATTATATTATTGCATATTATATTAGTACAATAATTCTTTTAAAAATTGAATGTTTGGAGCTGGAGTGATGGTACAGAAGTAGGGCATTTGCTATGCCTGTGGCCAGCCTGAATCACACTTACTATTTATTCAGTGCATGTTTATATTGAACAAAATTATTTGATATTTATATGCTGTTTCTATTTTTATACTTTAATCACCTTTGAACTACAATAGTAAATTGTCTATTGCTTTTCTAATAAAATACTTTAGTTTTATATAGTTTCCATATAATTAAGTTTAAGCTTACCTTTAGTGTGCTAATATATAAATTTAGCCTGCCAAACATTTCCTCTCACATAAATCAAAAATTCTGTACTCTTAAGAATTGGAATTTCAAATTTACCTCTATCTCTCACCTAATTCAGTGCTACCACTCCCAAACTCCTCTGACCTAGGATAAATGCAAAAATATAGCAAAACATGCCATACAAATTTGGGCCCTAAACATGATGCATAATCATTATGTTGGAGCTGAATCGAAATTCTACTCTCACCACTTAGAAGTAGAATTTTGGACTTACCTGATATATCAGAATTTGCATTTTATTTTAGCATGATTCTCTGAACTTACATAGACACATTATAGTGTGAGAAACATTATATGGAAGTACATTCCTGGGCTTCTGGCATAGGAAACAATTTTGTCCTTTTATATTTATTTTTGTTGAGAGAATATTTGTTTATACAATTGTTTAAGGGCACAGTTTCTCTCTTCTTCAGAATTTCTTGCCACAATCACCACCAAAATACCAATATCCCTCCCCCATCATCCACTGTAAATAATCCCATAAAAATATCCAATCTTGAACCAGGATGTTATTGAAACAGTGACTGGATTGTTTAGTGACTATTTTTAAAACTTGTAACTAATGTAAGTTTTGTGTTCTTCTTCATTTCAAGGTATTCATGCTCTGGACAGATGGAAGAGGCTTCCCATGGGAAGGCATGGTGGCTCTCTCTTCCTATTTCCCTTTGGCTGGATGGATGTGCAGAACATGTTTGGTTCTATTCAAGCCATTTAAAATACATCAACACATTGTTATCTAACACTCTAATAATTTTAATTAACCCCAATTTCCTGTAAAATGTTGTAATTATCACATAAGAATCAAGTGTGATTCCATAAAAAAAAAAGAAAAAAAAGAAATACATCCATAGGATCCATAGGCCAGCTTTCACCAAATATTTTAGTAACTTCAATTTATCAGATACAGAGTCCATTATTACTACTACTACTACTACTACTACTACTACTACTACTATTAAATTTGGGAATTGAAACTGTTAAGGCATTACTATGTGAAAGACAAAGTCACATAATAATAATTAGCTTTTTTCTTTTTCGTTTTGTTTCTGGGCCATACCTGGCAGTGCTCAGAGATCACTCCTGGCTCTGCACTCAGAAATCATTCCTAGAGGTGCTCAGGGGATCATATGGGGTACCAGGGATCAAACCCAGCTCGGCCACAAGCAAGGCATGAACCCTACTCACTGTACTATCCCTTCAGCCCCAGTAATGATAAACTTTGTCTGTAAAATCTATTACTACCTATGAAAATGTGGAGGTAAAAAATGAAACTTCTTTACTTTTGATATGAATCTAACCTCAGGAGTGAGTGAACTGTAATAACTATGATTTCATTGCAAAGTCCATGTGACCTACAGTTGAAAATCACTATTCAGTTTGTGCCAACCACTTTAATACAATTTCGGCTTTTGTTTCCTACTCAAAAAAGAAGTGATCACTGAAGCTTGATCTCATTAAGAAATTTTTTGTCAGTAGTACTACATTTCTATTACATCAGAAATATCTCTTCTAATCATCTTAAATTAGGGTAAAATCTGTATTAGCAAATATAAAGATTGGTTTGTTACATTTTGTACTACCTTTGCTTTAAATTCTAGGCAATTTCTCTTCTCGAAAAAGTAGAAACTGAAGAATTCCTGATAGTACATTATATGAATCTTATTAATGACTCATGTCCTCTCTCATCAGAAGTATGACAAACTGTATAGATTCTCAAATACTAAAGAGAAAAATTATGAAAACTCTCAGACAAAAACCATATACTTTCAGAACTAAATGTGAACTAAATGGCAACTGAGCTGTTTGGAAATTGAGCTTCAGAGAACTAAAGTGGTGTGTTTGTTGATGCCAAAATGCCAAAATGTTTGGCTTCAGTAAATATACTAAGAAGCTCTTGTGCCTTGTATGCACTAACATAAATAATGTTTTGTTTTATTCTTTTAACGTCGGAATTGTTTCATAAACGTTAGTAGTTAGAATAAACTGATACACACTATAAAAGATATTGGGAAATTTAAGCAAATTACCTCTTAAAACTATACACCTAAGAAACAGGTATTTAATTACAGGGAAAGAAATGGTATTACTCGTTTCCTTACCTGAGTTAGACAATACAACACGATATAGAACAGAAGACTAGAGGATAATGGAGTAAAAGATGCATACAATTACCCACCTTTGCTAAAACATACAGAGATTAAATGAGTTTGCAGAAGACCAATATCAACCCAATCCATTTTATAGATCATTTGAGTGCAATTTTTTGAAACAGTAGGATAACAGTCTTTTTTCATATTTTTTAAAGATAAAGATTTTGATCTGACAATATGTTTCAAGAAGTCTCAGATGATACATTTTAAATTTAATCTTCACTTAAAGTATTTTGTGGTCATTTTTCACTACCTGAAGTGCCAGGTCAGAGCCTATTGCTAGAAGTCTTAAGGGCAACAGCATCATTTGATGTATTAAGAATTATATGCAGCCCAATTTTTTCCAAAGCACAGCATTATAGCTGTTTTTACAAGACATAATTCTATTAGGTGTTCCCTCTTAACCTAGGAGCTATGAAACAGAAGGAGGGATTTTTATTCTCTACCTTGCTAGAGTACACTTAATCTCCACCCACGCTGTTCAATCACCATATTGAAATACATAGTGAGTACACATTATCCAACTTTAAAAACATTGTCAAAACTAAATTTTTCCATTAAATTGTATTTGCTCCTTTTTTGTTTTTATAGAATTATATAGTTTCTTGTTTAGTTTTTAGTTCTAGGGAGTTAATTTTTAGACATTATATAGTATAAACTACCTGAGTGAAAAAAAGCATTAGATTTTGTACATGTTTATAAAATGTACCTTTAAAAATCTTATTTTTTTATTTTTCCTGTTTTTGAAGATTCTACCACAGGTATTAATATTTAAGAAGATTTTTATTTAACATTTTTACAAATGTTTCATCTGTATTAGTTAACTATTATTGATACAGTGAAAGAGGGTGTTTTTTTTCAGAGCTAAATAAAAGAGAAATTGCATCTAAATACAATGATACTTTCAAGCAAGTGTTTATCAGTTAATTCTGTTATACCATAAAACTTGGTTACTCATCTTCATTAGCTGTCTATGAAATTGCCTTTGCACTGACAATCTAAACTGCTTTAAAGATATGCTTTTTTCTAGTATTCTACACAGTTAAATTCATGTTTATAACCTAGTCATATAATAAATCTCTTGGTAAGTGGGGAATGAAAGGATGAGGTAATTACCAGTGAAAAATTCAGAGTTCAATTAGAAAAAGGCAGAGTAAAAAAAGTACTCTGTAATTAACAACTATTGGAAATATGACGTTTGACAAAAACTATTTTCCCTAGGGAAATTAAATTCATTAACCACATATGCTAATAAAAATAAGCTTGTAATCATGTGATTTATCTTCAAGAAAACAAGCTGTGAAGACAACCTGTTATTTATATATATAAATACATATTTATATATATGTTTTGGGTGGGGGGCTTTTAGATCACATGTGGCGATGCACAGGGGTTACTCCTGGCTCTGCACTCAGGAATAACTCCTGGCAGTGCTCGGGGGACCATATGGGACCCCAGGGATTGAATCCTGGTTAGCTGCATGCAACACAAACGCCCTACCTGCTGTACTATCACTCCAGCCCCTCCAATATATGATAAACTAGCAATTTCCCTATGCTGAAGTACATGTAAACTTGCAGATTGATTCTGATTATGCTGTATACCTGCTATATGCTTCCAATATCAAATACTTACCTGTAAAATGATAGTTCAAGTGCTATTTGAATAGCATTATTATATGATATGAATTATTTCAAGTAAACCAGTGTTTATACAAATCCTCTTACATTGTAAACTGTGATAAAGGTATCCTCCAGCCCACCATCAGTCAATAAATTCTTATCTCCCACTAATGTAAATAATCTCAGCTCTCTGAGCGCTCATCAGCCCCAAAGTGCCACATTTCAGCAGTGAAATGTCACAAGTAACAGCATCATTAGGAAAGATCCTTCTGAAAAACACTGAAGAACAAACTGCTTAAATTCCAAGTGTCTCAGAAGTTTTATCTCCTTTTCCTGTATTCACCCAGCTTGTACTTACTTTCCTCTTTAGGGAAGTGGAACTAGACAGTGTGATAACGTTAAGTATTTATTATTTTATAGTTACTTAGAATTTTTTAACCTTGTTGGTAAAAATGCAGATTCTAATTTTTATCAATTTTGGCTACTTCTCACTTAGTGAAATCATTAAATACATGCCAAGAGTAGAGACAACTTTACACTTCAGCTTTTGGTTTTCCCATTAGACTTCCTCTAAGAGTTTATTGGTAAGAATCTTATTTTGTTACAGAAAACGGGAAATTTTTCATGCCCCTAACCATACACTCTTTTGTCCCTGCCATGATGTTTGTTATAATAGTGACCTGATGTGCATCAAGTGAACATCATTGATGTAATGCACCCAAATAGGCTGTCTCAAAGGAATTCCCACTGATCAAAACCTATGACTGAAATACTTTCAGCAGTGTTCAGTGTAAAGGTAAAGGTAAAGGCCCTCCCGTTGATCGTCGATTTGCTCGAGCGGGCCCAGTAACGTCTCCATTGGAGACTTTGTTGTTACTGTGTCTGGCATATCGAATACTCTCAGTAGCTTGCCGGGCTCTCCAAGAGGGGCGGAGGAATCGAACTCGGGTCGGCCATGTTGGCTGCGTGCAAGGCAGACGCCCTACCCGCTGTGCTATGCTTAAGTAGAATGCTTTTATCATCCTTGTAAGAGATTGTGAATGATGCTCTACTAGAACACAATCTAGGTAACTAGAAGCCCCTTCTCTAATACACTTATTTGCTCTGACAACAATAAAAGGTAAAAGGTAAAGGCCCTCCCGTTGATCGTCGATTTGCTCGAGCGGGCCCAGTAACGTCTCCATTGGAGACTTTGTTGTTACTGTGTCTGGCATATCGAATACTCTCGGTAGCTTGCCGGGCTCTCCGAGAGGGGCGGAGGAATCAAACTCGGGTCGACCATGTTGGCCGCTTGTAAGGCGAACGCCCTACCCGCTGTGCTATCGTTCCAGCCCTGTTGCTCTGACAACAATAAAATGTTCAAATTTGACTGCCTGGGGATTGTCAGTAGACTACTTGAAATGACTTGCAGCCCTATCTCACTGCCGAAGTGTTAAAATAAAACCTGTGGCAGTGTCCAAAGCGCTTTGATGTTGTTGTCAGAGCAAATATTTATTGATTTCTGTATTATTTGGAGTTTGGGGATGTTAAGATTACCTTTTAAGTTGGCTTCTTCCTGAGTACCAATTAAACCAAAGGGAGCCTTTTTGGTATGTGATTTGAAGCTATGCTTTATATAGGAGTTTCTCACTGCTCAGAAAGCACTCTTAGGATTTATGGAAACAAAGTACAATTTATGTTGCATCTCTTAGGGAAAGCTTAACAGTGTTAAGAGCTCAATGCTGATCTGATTTCATTAGTACTTAATAGTTCTTGTTTGAAGAATAAAGGTGCTTAATCACATTTGAGGGGGAAAAACAATACTCTGCTTAAGAAAACTATAAAATTGAATTATTGTGATACTGAATTAAATGACTTATCACAGAAAACTGCAGTTTTTTTTAATTGTATTAAAGCTAATGACATTTTAAATTTCCTGTCTTTTTTCTGCCTGAATAGTCCCCCACCAAACATGGCTGCTTAGTGCCTAATTGCAAACCATAACACCCAAAAGGAGAGAAAGAGGAAATGTGTCTGCCACAGAGGCGGGGGAGGGAAAGGGTGGGATGGTGGGACACTGGGAACATTGGTGGTGGAGAAAGGGCACTGGTAGAGGTATGAGTACTCAAAAGTAATCACGAAATTTTTAAGTCCGTACCTGTATCTCACGGTGATTCATTAAAATAAAATACCAAAGTATCAAAAAAATATATATAGCCCCTAACGCCACTATTCAAAGCATCTTGCTCTATTCAAGTATTTGTGTTAGTTTTAAAAAAATTATCTTACAGGCATACATGTTCTGAAATTCCTTCTAGGATATGTTTAGGGAAGTAGAGACTGGATAATCCTCAAGTGGCTACAGGGAATCAAGAGAAAAGTGTGTAGAAAATACTTTTTTCTCCTTCTACTTGGTTTTTGTAGTGGCAGTAAGAGTCAACAGTGAAAAGGTTGAGGGAGAAGTGTATATCATCCAGGTGAAATGGGTGCCTGCACACTACATCTTCACAAGTTTTTAAACCTGATCTACCTGATATTTTCAGTACCATTGATTGGTATTTATCACATCCTCACGAACTCCATTAGAGGTTGGACTGTACTTTCTCAACTTAAAAAAATCACACCTGTTGTTTAACAAACTATTAACAGAAATTCTTCAGTTACTCCATGATTAACAGCTGGGCACACTGCTACTGCAGTAAGACACACACACACACACACCCCAATATTTTTCTTTGCTTAGCAAACAATCTACTCTGCAGGCTCATTTTCATCTTTCAAGATTGTGACTATGTTTGGTATGATTATGTTACCAAGGACAGACAGTATATGTATTTTTATGTTATAGTGTCATTGCACAAAAACTTTCATTTACATAAACTTTGAGAATATGACCTACATTCCACTGTGCCTTAACAACACAATCGTGCATGTTTCTTGTGTGGGCATAATGGATATGTACTGGTAACTAAAAAACACTGAGAAAAACCTGGCACTTCAAATGCTACGAGGTCATGTCCACAGCACTACTTACGTAGTATACCAAGTAGAAAAGTAAAACGAGATTAACTCAGGCAGGTTCTGTAACAGCTACTCAATTTTCCCACTGTAGTACACAAGTAGTCACAGACAGTACATAAATGATGAGTGTGGCTGCATTCCAATCAAACTTTATTTATGGACACTGAAATGTGAATTTCATATAATGGTCACACCAGGAAATAATTATTTTTCGTCTTCCCCCACCTACACCCCCAATCATTTTAAAACTGTAAATACCAACCAACCTCATCTCACTAACCATAAAAAGAGGCAGCAAACAGGTTTGAACCTAAAGGCCATAGTTTACTGACCTCTGCTATAGAAGATTTAACAGAACATAGTTTGAGTTCAAATTGGCTCAGGAACATGAAAAATTAGCCTAGTATCTTACACCCCAAAGCTGGATTTAGTTAAGGTAATAATGTTCATCTTACAGACATCATAAAATATTTCTACTTTTTAAAGTCAGAAACCAAAATTGATACAAGTTATAAAATTTAGTAACTGAAGTTATTCAAAAGGCAATACTCATAATTCCTTTAAGGACATGAAGGTCAAAATGAAACCAGTTATGTGTTAGTTTTAAAGAGAAGTCACAGTATGTAAATACATTTACTTTGTAAATCTCTCAGAATAAATGCATTCCTGAAAAGTAGAAGTAGAAATTCTTAAAATCTAGTTGAGGTATTAGAAAATAATAAGCCAACACTGTTGAAATACAGAGGGCTCTGATTTTTCAATGAAAAGGTTAAACAGAAGTTACGGTGTTCTATTCGGTGACCCAAATTAAAATCAAGTAAAACAAAAATACCCCAAATAAATATTTCTAAAAAAAAAAATTACCAGTCATCAACATATATATGAAAACATTTCTGAAGCCTTTATTTACAAAAGCTTTAAAAACAAATAATACCCTCTGTTTTGCAAATAATGTTTTGTTTAAAAAGGACCACCAGTTACAGCATTGTACTATCATGAATAATGTACAAGAGAAACAAACCATGTGGCTAACATTTAGAGATTTGCTAATATTACTGATTGAAGTGTAGATAAAACACATCTTAAGTTGCAGTCCATCATTTCAGGGTAGAGTTAACGATTACCAGGAAGTCTTCCTACACATGCTCTGGTCTGGTCACATATTCTGCATGGCTAAATATTTCACAGTCTCTTTTGTCAATATATATAAAATAGATTGCAAAGATATACACAAAATATAAACAAGCATTACACTCCTCAGGCCATTTTATATAGCTATGTATTTTTTTGTATTTTGTTGTTTTGCACCAAATCTCTCCATTACTTTATAATCTTCTGCTACTGTGAAAGCACAACTTTTTGTCTTCTAATTTGGTACAAAATATGCCTAGATACTTATTCTCTTTGGACTTTAATGAAATTGATTTGTGGAATCAACAAATCAAGAGCATCATAAGTATGGCTATAAAATTAAAAATAATTTTAAAATAAGGGTAAACAGTGATGGAACCAAAAGTTGATCAAGGGAAGTGTGCTATTATGACTGCAGCTTCGACATCTGACTACCAGTTTCCTGGCAAATATTCAACATCCAATCACAAGGGATTTTTCCTGAAGGGTGTAAAGCTGGTTTAAAAAACTGTTCAGTCACAGAGCAGCCTGCACATGCCATTTAGAAACTGACAGACACTAGATGTGTTTGGAAGATTAAACACTACACACAGAAAACAGCAGTTACTAAGTTCCTCAGTAGTTTTTTGTCCATTTTTTGTAGTCTTGCTGAATTAACCGTCTGCACAATGCATGTGTTATATATCCCATGGGTCAAAAACAATACTGTATTCAGTTGGCAGATGGTCATTTTTCCAGGTAGGAGCAAGAGAGCCCAAAATTTCTAATAAAACAGAGGATTTGAGTAAGAATCACTCTCTAAAGTGCAAAATTGATGGTCCACAATCTCAAATAGCTAAAACTCCTGTAGAATGGAAGGGAGACATGAAATAGGGGAATAAATTACAATCAGTGCTAGTTAATTTAGGAAAGGGGGAAATAACCAAGTTCAGGTAGATAAAGTTTATCAAAATATTCAGTATGACGTATTTTCCCATTCAAACACCTGCTAATAAGTATATTAAGGCCAAATTTAACCTGAATACTTTTCTATTTATTAAGATCTGAGATAGGAATGGTCATACTCTGAGAGGCGGAAAATAAAATGGGCTATGAGAGGGAAAAAAAGTATTATCTATTGTTCAAGGGATTCAACCAGAGATAAAACCTATATACAAGCATGTGTGTAGCTCAAATAAAATAAAAATAAAAGGACTATTTCATGTCATGACTGCTTGTTGGCTTCCTCTTCATATGCATTCCCTGTGCCATTCTGTACATAGGATGAACCAGAACCAAGGCCATACAAATGACCACAATATTTGGCATCATCAATATGATCTTCAAAGAACATCTAAAAAGGAATTTGGGGGAAAAAGATAATTTTAACCAAAAGATACCACTTGTAATTTATATTTCAATTACATTTACCTCCTATGCAAGTACTTCCTTCATTAACAACAATGAAAACTCTTTCTCTGGTGCTTTTTTGAGGCCACACGTTCAAATTCAATGACGGTATTTCTCAAGAATTAAGCCAAAAGAAACCAAAGAAACACATTCCCAACAACGTATAAACATGTCTTTCCTTGCTAAAACTTACATTACTTGTATGAAAATTTGTAATCCTAGAAAAATAGCAGACATTTTTACTCCACTAACAATATTCAGTAGTAAAAACAAATGGAAACAGTTGATGACCAGGGAGGAGGTCCTTGGGGTGAAGGGAAAAGCCTGAAACCTTGCATCTACGTGCAAGCTGAACTGGCAAAAGCAGTAAAATCCTATCATGTTCTAGAACATTTTGCATGTTCTAGACTAAAATCTGATTATTCATACTAGGCTATCTTTGGAAAAGCCAAGAAAAAATGAGTCAGCAGCAGAAGAGAATCCACTATCACTAGTAATCAAAACACTAAGTCATATTTTAAAATGTAGAACAGGGCTAGAGCAAAATGGGCAGGGCATTTGCCTTGCACACAGCTGACCCGGACTTAATCCCCTGCACCCCATATAGTCCTCTGAGCCCTTTCAGGAGTGATCAATGAGCGAAGAGCCAGGAGTAGGCCTTGAGCACCACTGGGTGTGGCCAAAAAAATTAATACATTAAAAAATATTTTTTGAACGTAGACCTGACAATCCAAAATATAATTTTAAAGTACAAAATATTTACTTATGAACAATCCAAATCACTTCTGAATCTGTGCCACATGGCAAAACATTATTCTATCTATTCTCAATACATTTCTATAAAGTTTGAAATTTCCAAGAGCTATCAATTCTTTAGTGTACAAAGAAGACATACTCAAAAGAATGCCGTAGTACAGATTTTACAGAAGTAAAATTTTTATGTCTGTTTTGGTCTGTTTCTGTGTAACGGACTTTAGTGAAGCATATCTGAACACATCAGTTAATGACATGAGAACAGGAGTAGACTTGGGGCTACTAAATTTCACTGCTTAGTAACTAACGTTTTTACACTTGAGGATTTGAGCTCTACGCTATGCCTCAACAGGGGTCAGCCCAATTTGATCTGACTTGACTTCAACAGGGGTCAGCCCAATTTGATCTGACTTGACTACCACTCCACTAGTGAAAACAGAGATAGACAAATGGGACTATCTTAAACTAAGAAGCTTCTGCACCTCAAAAGAAACATTGACCAAAATACAAAGACAGCCTACAGAATGGGAAAGGATATTCACCAAGTACACATCCGACAAGGGGTTGATATCAAGGATATACAAGGTACTGGTTAAACTCCACAAGAAGAAATCACCCAACCCCATCAAAAAATGGGGTGAGGAAATGAACAGAAACTTTCGCAAAGAAGAAATTCGAATGGCAAAAAGGCACATGAGAAAATGCTCTACATCACTAATCATCAGAGAGATGCAGATCAAAACCACAATGAGATATCATTTCACACCACAGAGACTGGCCCACATCCACAAGAACAAAAGCAACCGGTGCTGGCGCGGATGTGGCGAGAAAGGGACCCTCCTTCACTGCTGGTGGGAATGCCGGCTGGTCCAACCCTTTTGGAAAACAGTATGGACGACTCTAAAAAATTAGAATTTGATCTGCCATTTGACCCAGCTATAGCACTCCTGGGAATATATCCCAGAGAGGCAAAAAGGTATAGTCGAAGTGACATCTGCAATTGTTTGTTCATTGCAGCACTCTTTACAATAGCCAGAATCTGGAAAAAACCTGAGTGCCCAAGAACAGATGACTGGTTAAAGAAACTTTGGTACATTTACACAATGGAGTACTATGTAGCTGTTAGAAAAGATGAAGTTATGAAATTTACATACAAGTGGTACTACATGGAAAGTATCATGTTAAGCGAAATGAGTCAGAAAGAGCGGGATAGACACAGAAAGATTGCATTCATCTGGGGAACATAAAGCAACAAAAAGGGAGAATAACACCCAGGAATGGCTGAGATTAGTACCAGGAATTTTGCTCCATGAATGGAAGGCCAGCCACAGGCTCTAGGTGAAAAGGAAGCTCAGATAGAGAAGAGAGTACCAAATGAAGGGTGTTGTGAGGGTCCTCCCAGGGTGGGAGAAGCATGCTAAAAGTAGTCGATAGACCAAACATGATTGACACTCAAAGCCTCTCTTGCAAAACACAGTACCCAAAAGAAGAGAGAGAGAACAAGGGGGAATACCCTGCCACAGAGGCAGGATGGGACGGGGGGGCGGATGAGGGTGGAGGGGGGGGATGCTGGGACCCATGGGGATGGATGACGGGCACTGGTGGAGGGATGGGCACTTGATCATTGTATAACTGAAACCCAAGCACAAAATTTGTAAGCCTATAACTGTACCTCATGGTTTTTCACTAATAAAAAAAAAATTAAAAAAAAATCTTTTTGTGAGACTCAATATATCAGAAAAAAAAAGAAAGAAAGAAATTCCTACTCTATAAGTTAGGATGAGAAATATCTAGCTGACAGGTCTAAAATGCTCTGGCCCTAGTAGATGACAGGATAGACATGGATGCTTCTTGTTGGTCTGCACTATATGGCCCAAAAATGATGCTATAAGTCTGAAAATGATCACTGGAGGAAGTAGATTTCTCAGCCCCAGTACAATCCTCAAAGTACTAAAGAAAGTATGAACAAAAGTATTGTTTTATCCCAAGAGTTTAATGACTAATTATGCCAAAGACCCCTTGACTTGGCAGAGTAGCACTGATTGTAACTACAGGAAGAAAACCTGGGAGTGCTAAGTAGCAATGTATTTGAGCTGAGGTAAACGTCTCACCTCACTTTTATCATTCTCACCTTACTTCTATCATGTAAATAATGTGACTGGACTGTATCACTTCAAAGGTAACGTCATACATCTTAGTCTATAAAAAAAACTATTTTAAAATTCTTTCTGAACTAAATTCCAGTATGACTGATTTTTAAAAATAATTTATCCAAATGTGACAAATGTGACTTCTATAGTAGCTCGAATCATACCTTCCCTTTAAAAGTACTTATTGTCCAAAACCTTTTTCATAAGACTTTTTTAATGTTCTCAACCTAACCACCAAGTGTAAAAAAGGCACTGATGTCTTCATACTTCTCTCATTTTGAAAAAGGCCATTCCTGTGAGTAATGAGTCAGATCCTGCTTGGTGCTGTGGTCCTATTCGTTCCAACTCTAACTGTTCGGCAACTTCCTGTAAACCACCCTGCAAGAAATAAAAAAATTGCCTGTCACAAGTAAAACACTGGAACAATAAAAGTTATGCTTGAAGTTACAAATAAATATAACCTAGTGACCCAAATACAAATAAACTTTAATATACAGATGGCTATTATAAAGATGGAAAGAATATGAACTTCTATCAATGCAATTGTTGAATGTAAGAAACTAAAACTTCTGCTAAATTTTCACAAAAAATGAGCACCTAACTGGGAAAATATGTCTCTATCAAACATTTTAATGCACATGACAAGTGAAACAATTTATTAAAGATATGATGAAGCAAATCATACACAAGGTACCAAGTTTAAAGGGTAACATTCATCAACTATATTCAAAATGAGTCCATTTATTATAAAATTAGACACTTGAGAATTTCCAAGCTACTGCTGTAATTTATACGAAACAAAGCTATTGTAACAAATCAAATGCATAAGAATCCTACTAACTTATGAGTCTGCACTGCATCATCATTTAATTTATTCTAAAAATGAAGGAGCAACTTTCCTTATAAAAAATTTACTTTTCATGAGGTTGTAGAGATAATACACATAGTAAGGAGCTTGCCTTGTGTGCAGCTGATGCTGGTTAGATCCTCAGCATTGCCAGGGGTTACACATAAGGGCCATGAACAATCCCTGAGCACTGCAGGTTGTGACCCCAAATAATTTAAAAAAGCTTTCAAAGAATTAATGTTTAGAAATAACAAATTATTACAAACAAATGAAACAGCATCAGAATAAAAGTTATTGCCTAGGCAGAATTTACACATTTACTATTAATAATTGGAATTCGGGGGAAAGTGTGCTAATGACAAGAGATTTACCGTTCAGCTATAATTAATGATTCAATGACTAGACCCAAATAAACTAATCGCTTTTCAAGAGAAGCTGAAGGGGAAACTAAGTTTGCCAAGTAAATCTGCACATTATTGATACCTCCTCAAATTTTATCATGCATGCAGAGTATGTGTATGTTGCAAGAGACAACTTCCCAGTGTGCACGTTTCTCTGCTGGTTTACGGTTTTCAATCTGGTAAGCAATGACAGAGCCCTGAAACTTGGTTTGAATTTTGCTGAAAACTGACTCTGCCAGCATACACAGAAGTTTCAAAAGACAATTTTCTATAAATATTTATGAATGAAAAAAAATCAAGTGACCCAATAATATACCTATATTTAGTATAGAACTAATGAAATAGCACTTAAATCAGTACCCCAAGCTAGAATCTTATGTCAGTCATTTGTCTGAGCAGCGGACTGATTACAAAAGTCACTTGAGATCTTACTTTTAGATTTTTGCAGCTCTTCATGAGGTACTTCACATCGTAAATGACAGGAAAAAACAATCGAAGGATCTCAAAGAAGTCAAGTTCTTCTTCAGGCAAGTTAGAGTTGGTCAGGATTTTGATTAAATAGCCAAAGTCATAACCACTATAAAAGTGTTAAAAAAGAGATACATAAATACTATAGATACAAAAATATTTTGATACAGCAATTGAGATACACTATAAGCAAAAAATTAATGTTTCACCTCCTTGAGCCCACCAAAGTCATGAGAACAGAACATTTTCTTTATGATGATAATGGAAAATAGTATCTTTTACAGGGTGTTAAGAACCAGTCACTTGATCATCCAGAGATCTCAATATAAAGATCTGTATTATTAAGTCTGTAGTCAGTAAACTGATTTTTGAATAGAGAATCCCTGTGGCAAACTACTCACAGATATATGAAAATAGAAGTATTTATGAAAATGGAAATAGATGTAACCTTAACCAGAACTGTCAGAAGAATGCTAGCAAAAATATGCAAAAATAATGCAGATCTTCCTCATCTTTTATGTAAAGGACTCATCCAGCTCAAAATCCAAAGAGCAATTTCTTTAGAAATTATTTTTATTTCCCTTCACACTTTGGTACCAGTGCATTCCACCAGTGGTTCACACTTGAATATGGTTTTCCTGTTCCATTATGACTTCCCCACAGCCAACAGGTAACAAGAACAACACAAAAAAAATGAAGGTAGAGGCTGGAGCATCCAGCAGGTAGGTGCTTGCCTTCCATGTGGCGACTCAGGTTTGATTCCTGGCATCCCAAATGGTCTCCCAACCACCATCAGGAGTGATCTGAGTGTAGAGCCAAGAGAAAGCCCCAGAAAACAAGTGAAAAAAGAAAAGGCGGTAGGAGCTGGGAACTACTTGCTAGAGCGTAAGTTCCCAGTCTTGGTCTAACCAGCCCTTTTCAGTAAATCACTCAGTGTCCTCATCTATGGTCTTTAAGCAACCAACAGAAAATGCCTGCAATTGCACCAAGACCTACTACTGTCCTCTGAACTGTTCCAGCATCCCCAGGGTGGGGGCGAAACAGGACAATACTGCCCACTTTGGAAACAAGGCTGAAACAACTCCTACTCCCTCAAATCAACACGTCTATTTCCTCTGACTCGCTCCTCAGCTCTCTGTACTACACTCCGGTGCTACAATTACATACCTTCTTTTACCTGTCAACTCCAAGATTTCTCACAAAACGACTCCCCCATAAAAGACCAGTTCCCTGAGATTTCTTGTACTCTGTTTAAAGTGTATGTATTGTTTCGGGGACCAGAGATGCACTTGGTCTGCATGCAGTCAACCCAGATTCAAACATATATACCACATATGGAAACCCAAGCACAGGGGTGATTCCTAAGCAGAGCCCTGAGCAATGCCAGGTAGGGGCCCAAACACATCTCCCCCAACACCAAAAAAAAAGAAAAAAAAAAAAAGGAAAAGAAAAAGCATATATATTATTCATGTAGGTGAAAGGGCAAGAATATCATTTTTAAAATATCTTTACAGCTCAGTGGGCTGAGAGCATACTTTGCAGGCCCAGGTTCAATTCCCAGTACCACGTGAAGCTCGGAACACCACTGAGCGGGACTAAGCAGTGACTCTAGAGTAGCCCTTGAGTGCAGCTTGGAGTGGCCCAAATACATACGAAAAGCAAAAACCTTTAAAATTTCTTTATTGAACACAGTGGAACTAAACATACATTCATTGGCATGTTATTATATATCTTTCTAGGAAAGATACCAATAAAAATTTTAAGGTTCAAAATTTTACTTCTAGTTTTAAAAAAAGGAAAAGAAAAAAAAACTTTGCCATTGGAGCGCATTAAAGAAATTCAAAGTAGAAACAATAAACAGAAAGTGACCTTTAAATTGGTGGTAGCTGGCCAATTTTGCTAGCTGAGTATAGTAAAAGTAAAGTAAAGTAAAGGCCCTCCCGTTGATCGTCGATTTGCTCGAGCGGGCCCAGTAACGTCTCCATTGGAGACTTTGTTGTTACTGTGTCTGGCATATCGAATACTCTCGGTAGCTTGCCGGGCTCTCCGAGAGGGGCGGAGGAATCGAACTCGGGTCGGCCATGTTGGCCGCTTGTAAGGCGAACGCCCTACCCGCTGTGCTATCGCTCCAGCGTATATATAGTATATATACGCTGAGTATATATAGTACATATCTACCTAATAGTAGATTATACTATTAATAATAATATATATACGCAGAGTATATATAGTACATATCTACCTAATAGGAATAAGGATTTGCAAACTTCAGTCTTCACTAGAAATAGATTTAAACATCAAGAAAACATTTTATGACAGTAAAAAATATGTAATTTGACAAACATCCAAAAAAAACAGTCAAATACAGTCTAAAATCTAAGCCATGAATCATTAGTTTCATTCATTTAATAACCCAGTGCAAAGAAAACAGTATTTACTGGATATTTCTTAAATGAAAGAATACAGTAAGTATAAAACAAGGACAAGATGCTACTACTTCTTTTACAAGAAAACATTTCTCAAAAAAGTTTCAAAAGATATTTAAATTGATAAAATCTAGGGACTAGAGAGAGCACACAGCAGGTAAGGAGCTTGTGTCTTGCATATACTTGACCAAGTTTGATCCCTGGTACCCCACATGGTCCTGTTATGGTTCATGAGTAGTCCGGGGCAGAGTAAAAAGCAAGCCTTACTAAGCATAGCAGGGTGTGGTTCAAACCAAACAGCAAATCAAACCCAAGCCAAGTGTGAAGCAGCACTGAGTCTAGACTAGATTCTATACTGGACTGGCTTATTCAGATATTTGTCAAGTTACATGCTTTTTTACTGCCATAAAATGTTTTATGTTTAAATCTATTTCTACTGAAAACTGAAATTTGCAAATCCTTACTCCTATTAGGTAGATATGTACTATACTCAAATTAGGTAGGCAGTAAACTTGTATTAAATAGCATTTCCTATGTCAAGTACTGCTCAGTACTGAATCAATAGTTGCAATACACAGTCCTTCACTATAATCATGTCACAGGCCAGAGTTGGAAATCCTAAAGCATGAAGAAACTCAAAAACTTTTATTAATTTAGAACCTGGTCATGTGACTCATGTGGTAGAGCACCAGCTTGGCTTGTGTCCTACTCTGAGTCTCAGCACCATATTACTCCCTTTCAAAGAGTAGTACCCGTAATAATAAATCTCATGCACTTAAACCAAAGTCTATTTCTCAGTTGGTAGAGTACACAATCCTGTCTTTCACATAAGCTAACAAAATTCCCTTATTTTTAAATTAACCACCAAGAGTCTCTTGAGAGCTAGGAGAAATGCAATATGTTATCCAATTCTTTGCAGAACTAAGCCTGATATTGCTAAAACAGCAACTGAAGCCAAGTGTGAAGGAGCACTGTGTCATTTTCAATTTCATCCTTTTACCTATGAAATGATAACCACTTGACCCCTTCACAGAGGACCACTCCAGAAGTCATAAGAAGTTCTGCAAAATACTGTGTTTCAATTCCTTCCTCTTCATGTTTCTTAAACTGGATACCAGATGTTGTCAGTAGCTCTATAGAGTCCTGGGCATACATGTCCTCCCTGGCAAGAAAAAAAGACAACAATCAACAGCGTCACATCTCAAACAAACTTGTTTCTCCCACTTACATCTGTAACTCCAGTGCCAGCAACAAGATTAGAAGACTGGCTTAGCTTAAACTGTTCCGATGTCTCATGTAGGTGGCAAGAAAAATACTACTTACGCATGAAATCATGCAGAAAATAATTCACAAAGTCCAATGGTGACATTTAATCTTTACCACTAACTCAATTTCATCAACCCTTTACAAGTCAAATTTATGAGGATATGAAGAGGGGGCAACATTACTCCAGTGGTTCTAGGACAAAGAAACAATGTTCTTATCAGGGGCTCTCAGTGTCATTTGAATGCTGCCAAACCCAGCAGTAATCACAGAGGTATTGGAAGAGTCTGTTTAGCTCAACTCTCAAGGAAGAATCACATAGAAAAGGTGAGATACCAAAAAAAAAAAAAAAAAAAAAGGTGTGATACAGCACAGTAAACTATGTTCCATCCAAAAGAGGGCAGCCATCTTTTCACTAATAGAGGCTTTTAGATGACTCCAATCAGCAGTCAAGTATCTAAAATCAAGTGTCTACTTCTAAGAATCTTAATCTAGTAAGACTGCCATATAAAAATCAAGAAAGGAAAGCTAACTAATAAACCAATACTTGAAGATTTTATTTAAGCCAAGAAGATAGCCACTTCTAATTTTTCAGCACAAGCATATGCTCTCCAAAATATTCAATTAAAAAAGTGATTACAAGAAATGTTTCTGAAAATAAAAGAGTACAAAGACAATCCTATTAAAATCTTTAACCAAAATAGTGAAATCAGAGGAACATTTCATTTGGATCCACAAGCATTCTTAAGGTCTATTGTCTAAAAACTAATTTGTTTCTAAATATCTTCAAAAATAATAAAATCCGGTGATTATAGAAAGGGAGGTTGGGCAGACAGTGCAGTGGGCAGGGCATAAGCCTTACACATGGGCAACCCAGGTTTGATCCCTGGCATCCCGAGTCAAACCATAAGTGATCCCTCAGTATAGAGCCATGAATAAGCACTGAGCACCACTGGGTGCGACCCTCAAACAAACAATTCAACAACAATAATCACTATCAAAATTCATCCTGGAAAAGCCTGAGGAAGGTATTTAAATAATTTTTTTTTTCATTCAAAAGGTACTTTTGGCCTTATCATGCAATTTATGTACCTTAAGCAATTAGAATCGTATTAAGTCCTGATGCTCACATTGAGAGATGGCCTTAACCAATTATAGCCAAAGATACAAGAAATTATTTTTCCAGTCTCACGTTATCTGGTCTCTGTTAAGTTTACTGTTTATCATTTTGATTAGAACCTATGCTTCAGGAAGTCAATGACTTATGTTAGTATGTTAGCACAGATGAAATGGGGTGTAATAGTGAGTGATGTAATGTTTAAGTCAGTCTTTACCAAACTACCCACAGAGCTTTCAAAAAATATAAATCCCCAAGTCCCATCTGTAGGCCTATTAAACTGCAATCCCCAGGAGAGATCAGGATGAGTAACAAAAGTATTTCATAATCAAGTTCAAGTTTGGTAAACAAAAATAAAGTTATTTTGCTTTTTTCTACATAATTTGACATATAGTTCAGATGAGTTCATGTACTGTCCACTAAATTTCATTGAAAAAGTTATTTTGTAAAATAACTGGAACCAATTCCATACCTTAGCTATGTAAATCTCCAAATAGGATAAAGAAACTTGCTGACAAAAGCACTTTCAAACTGTGAAAACAAGTTTTGATTCTCCAAATCAATTAACTGCCTTTCCCATGAGTCTCCATTGCAAGTTTTGAAACCTTTCTCCAACCTCAAAAATTCTATCAAATGTAGGAAAACAAAAAAAAAATGCTAATCTCACAAAAGTAATTAAAATAGTTTAGCTAAAAATCTAAGAACAGGCAGTTGCCGAGCTGGCTTCCTGCTTAGCTCAATCAACTCAGAATGATAATGAACAATAATGTGTCGCTGTCACTGTCCTCCAGTTGTTCATCAGTTTGCTCGAGCGGGCCCAGTAACGTCTCCATCATGAAACTTGTTGTTACTGTGTTTAGCATACTGAATACGTCACGGGTAGCTTGCCAGGCTCTGCCGTGTGGGGGAGATACTCTCAGTAGCTTGCCAGGCTCTCCGAGAGGGGCGGAGGAATCGAACCTGGCTTGGCCCGGCCAGCTGCGCACAAAGCAAATGCTCTACCACTGTGCTATCACTCCAGCCCCACAATAATGTGATCATTCCTAATATTAAAGATCAACCAGTATAAAATTTAGGTTAACACTGTCAAATGAAAAAAAAAGGCGTGAAAGCTATGTAAAAACGGTCTAAAAGAACAAAGAGACAACATTACAATTTCAAGTTATATTTTAAAAATGAAAACTTTTAATTAGATATGTTAAATTCAGTAAATGCACTGTAATTTTCTTTTTCTTTTGTTTTTGGGCTACACCAGGTGCTCGGGGCTTACTCCTGGCTCTGCACTCAAGAATTCCTCCTGGTACTGCTTAGAGATCATACGCCATCAGGGGTGCCGGGGTTTTGAATTTGAATCGGCCGAATGCAAGGCAAACAGGACGTGCTGTACTATCTCTCCAACCTCCCACTGAAACTTTTCTGTCAGCAAATATAAACAAAACCAATGACACAAATTTGTATTTTTAAACTTGTTATTAGTTTTAAAATTTGGAAATGCATCAACCTCAAGGCAGTTCTGCCTCACATTTTATGTTTTAAAAATGTAAACCTCTTTAATTTTATATAAATAATCCTGAGTAAGAAAAAGTGCAAAGTAGAATACAAATTGTAATACCTAATATTTAACAAACTTAGATCAGTAAGAAAATAAGTTTATCTAAAAGCTGCACAGTTAATGAGAAGACATAAAAAAACAAAAATAATTTTGAATTTGATAAAAATTAGTACCTCCACTAGTTACCAAAAAAACAAAACATTATCGCAAGTCAAAGTAGCAAAGTATTATTATTTTTAGTAATACTTAACTTTTTTAATATTTTCACAATACAGATGTACCTTTATTTTATTGGAGTGAGAGTAGCAAACCTTAAAACCTTATGACTTAATATTTAGATAGGTTTTAAAAAGTAATTTCATCACCCTTAAAATAACACTTTTGCAGAAAACAAACTCAATCTCATCTTCCTCTTTACTCCCAACAAGTGTATATGCAAACAGATAACCACATCTTTTGTATAAAGCTTAAAATACTCGCATTTTTGGATACCTACTAACAAAATAAATGGTGGAGATGTATCTTAAAAATGGCCTTCTATTTAAAGACAAAGGTTAAAGTTTTAAAAG
Organism: Sorex fumeus; assembly: GCF_029834395.1. Taxonomy (NCBI): domain Eukaryota; kingdom Metazoa; phylum Chordata; class Mammalia; order Eulipotyphla; family Soricidae; genus Sorex; species Sorex fumeus. The sequence goes on along the minus strand of NW_026606081.1, from coordinate 9,337,150 downwards.
TGGACAGCTGGGCTGAGACCCGATAGCACAGTGAGCAGAGCACATGGCTTGAATATGGCACCCTATACGGTCACCTGAGCCTGTCAGGAGTGATCCCTACACACAGAGCTTGGATTAGCCCTGAGCAATTGTGGGTTTGGCCCCCTCACCACCACCCCTCCAAAAATGTGGAAAGCTGGGCTGGGAAAAGAGCCCAATGGGTGGTGACATGCTCAGCATGCTGGGAGGCCCAGGTTTAATCCCTGGAACTGCACATGAAGAAGCACCTCCCCACCCTAACCTAGCACTGAACAGAACTTCCAGGTATGGCTCAGAAATTAAAAAGCAGACAATTTACAGGCCCAACCATAGTGAATGGCTTAGATACATTAAGATTTATTTAGAAAGAAATTATGATTTGGGGGGTAGAGAGAGGTTTTTGAGCCACACCCAGCAGGGCTCGGGATCTATTCCTAGTTCAATACTAAGGAATGACTTCTGGTGATGCTCAGGCACAATATATGGTACCAGGGACTTGAACCAGGGTCATGGCAACACAACTTCATGACAGGCAATACTACCTCTCTGGTCCAAAGTACAATGTTTTAAACTTCTGCAAATCACGTTATATATACCTAGACTATACATACCAGATGAAATACCGTTATTTCCCATTTACAAGAATTTTAATATGTGTCTTACTCCATATGCAAAGGTATGTACTCATCACTGGTATTCATTCACCCAGTTTCTCTTCTATTTAAGCATCGAATCACTTTCAACTTGTTTTCTAAGTCCTCCAAATAGAATGAGCACTTCCTACAACAATTAGATGTAAGGGAACCAAATATCCAAAATTAGGACTTAAAAAGTCTAAATTCTCTAACAACACAAATCTCCCTTTGTTTTCCCACAAACTGAAATTTCAAACCATATAAATCGTTCTTCAAGCTTCAACTTCCTCCATAATTTTAAAACTTAAAACTACTTCTTTTCTCTCTCTGGATGGGATCTTTAATACAACTGCTTCCACTCGATAGCCAACAAAGTAACTCGCAATCATTACCTCATCCTGCAAAGTCAGGACTGATCCGATCACTTTTAGAACTGTCAACACAACAAATGAGCGAGCATTCTGACAAATCGAAGATTTCTCCTACCTTTTCATCTAACACTGCGAATTCCTTATTCCCGGCGGTGCTCAGGGAAAGTGCTACTGGAAATCAGACCAAGGTTGGCTGCAGCAAGGCAAGCGCCTTAACCTCTGTACCATCTGGCCCTATTCATCATACTTTCTTTCTAGTCTCTTCCTACCCTTTATCGTTTTCTCACCTTAGATTTTCTTTTTTTTACACTAAAAAAAAAATTCTGGAATTATCTCTCCCTTAACTTATTAACGGTGAAAGTACTATTCAGTTCTAATAGCCTTTTCCTGCAAGTATTGCTCTCACTTTTAGGTACAGCTGGTGGGAGGGGGGAATCAGAATAGCAATCATCTACTTATTAAATATTCAGATATTCTATTGCAATCGGCTCTAATGGGAACATTATTTTCCACACATATCTGACCCCTGAGCACTGGATATTAATAGTTCAGATCTCTTGTAAGTTTCAAAAACCTTTGCTGGTACAACTTTAATAGCCTCCATAAAGAAATATTTGACAAAGATCAAGCAAGTCTTCAACTATTTTACATCTACCCATCTTAAGAGCTTTTTACTTTTAAAATTTTAAATTTATTTATTTTTGGATGTTTGGGCCGCAGCTGATAGTGCTCAGGGCTTACTTTTGGCTCTATGCTCACCGATCACTTCTTGATGGGCTAGGGAACCTTATCGGGTGCCAGGGATCAAACCCTGGTTGGTCGCATGCAAGGCAAGCTCACTACTTGCTGGACTATTATTCTGTTCCTTAAAATCATTTTTAGATTCAAAGATAAGGTCTCCTTATCATTATTATTACCAATGCCTTAAGACTGTATTTCAGCTACTTCTCTAAAGTCTTGTCTAGTCACATACTCTAATCCCGAACAGTCTGCAACTTCCGTAACTGACAAATATCCATTAACATCAAATGCCTGTGTAGTATCTATAAAACAATATAAACCACCATTTGATTTTGTTTGCCTTTTTCTTACGGTATTCTCTCAAGTTCCTTTCCACTGAGATTTTCCTTGAAGAAAGTTATCAGCTTCCTTTCTGTAAACCAGAATCCATGGTCCCCTGTAATCCTAGTCTGATTAAACGGATTCTGTGTGGGGGCTGGGAAGATACTACAGGGGTTGGGGCACACACATGGTTCCTCAGGCACTGCAAATGCAGTCCTGAAGACCAGCCAGCAGCTGTCTGGGTGGAGTGGATAATCCCAGCACCACAGGATCCTCAGAGCATCCTAACCTCAGGTCACCACACTGAACTGCGCACCAATCAGCCCAACACTGCAGGAGGGACACTCACACCTCCACCTCCCACCAAAATAACTCTGTGAAGTATCAATCATTACTGTGATAAACACAACTGATGACTTCAAAAATTTTTCTGTACAAATTAATTCTAAATTCAATTTGGAAAGAATCTCTTAATAGTCATTAGTCTGCAATAATGCAAATTCTTGGACTATGGCACTAGAGAGCACTGGGAACAGCTATGGAGAAACACCAAGTTATAATGCCAAAACCTTTCCTCAACATCTCCCTGGCATGAAGCGCAGCTGTGGCTGACACACTCAATGTAGTCACTTAGAGCAAAGTCAATTTCTGTATTTCTTAAAAATATCTAGCATTCTGTTATGCCTCAGCATCAGTCAGAACACCTTTTTACCTTTCAACTAACCTTTCCTACTTAATCTTTTCATTATTCTTCTCCGTAAACAAGTACTAGTATTAAATGTAGCAAAGCCTGGTTGCAAAATTACAGTGGCCTTCTCTGAATAAGAAAAAAGGTCTCTGTCATTCTACCAAAGCAGTTGTTACAAAAACAAAGATGCTTCTAGAAAAGCAAACTGCTGATCATAACAAAAGAGAGATACTGATGGGACATCCCCTACTCACGTACCAAGATCACAACAGTATCTCAGTAATACAAAATGTTTTGATGATTGGTCTAAGAAAAATTAACACGAAACAAATGAGGTAGTATTCATTTCACAAAATGTTATCTTTGGGAAAAGTGTAAAGGCAGTTTTCAGAGTTTCTGAGATGTACGAAGGTTAGTATCAGTTTGAATAGTAATGTACATTTTAATCCATTATCATATTTTAAAGAGTACATTAAAAGAGTTTAAATAAACAGTGCATTAAAACGCCTTTAAATCTCACGTTAAACTGTATTACACAAGTAGCACTGTCCTCCGGTTGCTCATCGATTTGCTCGAGCGGGCCCAGTAACGTCTCCATTTTGAGACTTGTTGTTACTGTGTTTGGCATACTGAATACAACACGGGTAGCTTGCCAGGCTTTGCCATGCGGGTGAGATACTCTCGGTAGCTTGCTGGGCTCTCTGAGAGGGGTGGAGGAATCGAACCCGGCTTGGCCGGGCTGGCTGCGTGCAAGGCAAACGCCCTACCGCTGTGCTATCGCTCTAGCCCAAGATTACACAAGTAAACCCTACTAAATAGGACAACGCAATATGATAATATAATTATAACGTATTAGACATTTTATATAGATTTACAACCTATTTCAAAAGGTTACATTTCTCTTTTCATTGTGGAATAAAACATTTGGAAAAGACTTAAAATTTAAAAACCTGAAATTTAAGATGCTAACTGAAAAGTATGATTTTATAAAACAACATTTTTTGATTTTATGTATTTACAAGAGGATAACAAATTCAGTTAGAATTTCATACAATTCAAGATGAAATCCTAAAATTAAACAGATTATTTAAAAGTCTGGGTTATATTTATTTCCTACTTACGTCAAATTAAATTTAAAATTAAACTGCCAAGTTGAAGTTCCTGGTGGGTATTCTCCTTGCTCATTCATAAAAGTCAGTCCTAGCTGAATTATCTTTAACAAGTCTACATTACATCGCAATAGTTGGTATTGATAGTCAGCATTGCTTCTGAATTCTCCAATGGGTCTTGCAACCACACCTGGAAACTCGGTGTCCTGTAAAACAAGTTTTATGACCCAGTAATTACTAAGTGGTCACAACCACAATCCACAGATACCCCAAATAAACACTGACAAAAATCGAAGAATTCTATTGCAATGAGATGCTCAACATTCATATTCAATCACGCATTTCTCCTAACTAGAAACAGAATTACCATTTAGAACCATTCAATGACTGCCCCCTACATTAAAATCACAGATAACCCAGAGCAGAGCTGGGAGTAGTCCCTCCAGACAAGTATCACCAACCACATTATCTTCCCGACCCTATCTTACTCATAACAAAATATTGCTTCTTTAATTCCTTCCTAAGATCACAAATCTTTCACGTGCTCTTCAGTATCTTTTTGGATGAATGATAGAGGGCTTCCCAGTGGTGCTGGGACCACCATAGCAATACCCAGTGGTACTTGGGAGGCCATCTGACCTTGGGTGCCAGGGATCAAAACTGGGGTCTGATGCATGCCAGGAATACGCTCCAGCCCTCTAAGCTACCCCTGCAACTCATTAATACTCTCTTACTCAAAAGCTCCATGGCTCTGTCAGTACAATGAACAATAAACCCAATTTGTAAAGTTACAGATGAATTTGTAATGGCTTTTTTGCTAGAATATATTGGCAATGTCTCCCTTTCTGTTTTCTTTGCTTTTTGGGTCACAACCAGTAATAGTAATGCTCAGGGGTTACTCCTGGCTCTGCTCTCAGGAGTTTCTCCTGGCGGTGCTTGGGGGACCATATAGGACGCCGAGGATTGAACGTGGGTTGGCCGCATGCAATGCATTGGCCTACCTGCCATGCTAGCGCTCCGGCCCCAAGGCCTCCCTTTCTTTTGAAAACACCTTTTAAAATATTAACTAGAAGGTTGAATTCAAGACTACAAACCCTTCCAAAATAAAAAAAAAACCTAAACCCAAAAAACATCAGTTCAAAGATTCAGTGAAACATACCATTGCAACGTAATTGTATTTTCGAATAACCTGACGAATTTTCTTCATCTCTTCATCCAGGTTGCAAGCCCATACTTCACAAATTCTTTGGCTATGATCTACAGTTGCTGCTGGCATAGTGAGGACACAAGAGAGTCTAGATGCCAAGCATCAAAATGTTTAACGTGATCGAAGATTTGTTTCACAAAATACGTTATCCTTTATTCGTGTACCTGTCAAAATAAAAATCAGCCACATCAGAAATCTCAATCATAAAGTAAATGAGTTGATTAAAAAACTTAAAAGTTTTTTCTTTCTTTCAAGAGTTTTTTTTCAAAGTCCTTGATTATAAGAAAACCCAAAGTTTTATAAGTAACTTTAAGGTGACACACAGCTAGTTAGTAGGGAGGACGGAGGTTTTCTAGTTCTAGTATCAAGTAAAACTCATGCTTTTCATATATATCTAAAACACCGGCAGTTGTTGGGGCAAGGAGACATGAGGTGCTAGGGGTTCAACTCTGGGTCTCCGACAAGCTAAACACATGCTCTACCATCTCCCAAGTCTCCCGGGCCCCCCACACAAAGCATCTGAAAATACTCCCAGTAAATTATAGATCGTTCTAAGTTCAACTCACTGATACTAAGAAATACAATCAGAGATGAAAGCAAAAAAAGTATGAAAATATCAGATGTGTACTAGGGCAAAGGTTGTGTCTGCCTCTATCTATTACTCATTATCCTAACATTCAAAATACGATTTCAATACAAGATCTACACTGAATGGGACCAAAACAAACCAGCAATTTTAAAGAAAAGCCACCTGAGACAAAAGTAGCACACAGCCGCAGAAATTACTGGAATCTACAGGAGTGCAAGGTCGAGGATGTGGCTTAACGGTAAAGTCCATGACTTGCAGGCATGAGACCTGAGTTCCCCTCCAGGCCCCCTGATGCGGGGCGGGGGGGAGGGGGGGGAGTAGAATCTGATCCATAATAGCAAAACCTAAATCACTTCTAGTTTTCTATAAATCATAGCATTTTCTTCCTACCAAGCACATCTCACATTTATTTCTGGGCCAAAGACAGACACACGTTCCACGGCACATGATGGTGACAAAAGACAGACCAATTATTTCGATTCTCGGACACGGAAATCCCACGTGTTCCGCGCCTGCCGTTTCTTCGTACAAGTCTTTGGGTTTTTTTGTTTTGTTTTGTTTTTTTTAATAAAGCGCCTTGGTGAAAAGAAAAGGAGGTATCCGGGACCCCCTCCCCCTCCCCCGCGCGCCTCCCAATCACCACGGCCGCAGTGTTACAAATGTAACCTCCGGTGCTCTCCGAGCAGCAGCCGAAGGGGAACCCGGGGACCCCTCCGCCGAGACCCCCCGCCACCCACCCCGCGACCCGGCGCACTCCCACCCCGCGCGCGCGCGCGCTGCACCAGTCCCCGGCAGCCCCACACCGCCTCGCTCCACCTCCGTCGCTACGGCAGGGCCAGCATCAGCGGCCTTCTCCGGGCGGGAGCGGCATCTCGGCACGGCGGGCTCCCGGGGAGCCGAGAAGACCCGAGTCATGGGGCAGCGTCTCCGCGGGCCCCGCGCCGGCGCGAGGGGCCGAGCACCAGCCCCCGGAGCCGGACGCGCCCGCCCGGCCCCGCTGCGCGAAGGAAGCCGCGGAGCCGCGGACCTGGGCCGCCGCCCTCCGCTCCCGAGTTCCGTCCCGCGGCGAAGCCCCAGGTACAAAGCCCCACGTCATCACCCCGCGCCGCCCGGGACGAACCCCCAGCCCCAGATACCCTCCCGCCTCCCGCCCCGCCGCCCCAGCCGCCGGGCGCCATGGCGCGCCCGCCGCGGGCCGCCGTCCCCGCCCCTTCGCCGGCCCTCGGAGCCCCGCGGCGGGCGCCGGATTACTTGGGTCTCTGCGCTGGCGCTCCTCCTCCTCCTCCTCGCCATAGAGCTCGCACCCGGCGGCGGCGGCGGCGGCGGCGGCGGCGGCGGGTGCCCCATAGACACCTCTCCTCGCCCGGGCCGGGGAGAAAGGGGAGCCGGAGCCGCGCCGCGCCGCGCTCTGCCGTCGCCTCTCGCACGGCCTGACGGGGGCGCTCGCTGATGACGCGGCGCGGCGCCGGCGGGGGCGGGGCGCGCGCTGATGACGCGGCGCCGGCGGGGGCGGGGCGCGCGCTGCGGGAGGCCGGCCCGGCGGCCACTGCTCGCAGCAGCCCCGCGCGCCGCCGGCTGGGCCGTGAGCCAGGCGCGGCTCTCGGCGCCCCCCGCCCCCCGGGCGCCCCCGACGAGCAGCCCGGGAGCGGCCGGCCGGAGCCCGGCGCGGCCCCGGGCCCCGAGGAGGATGAGCTGGCTCTTCCCGCTGAGCAAGAGCGCCTCGTCGTCCGCGGCCGGCGCCCCCGGCGGCCTCACCAGCCTCCAGCAGCAGAAGCAGCGGCTGATCGAGTCCCTGCGGAACTCGCACTCCAGGTGACCCTCGGCCGGCCGGGCGGGCTGGGGACGCGGCTCCCGGGCCCACCCGCCGGCCCTTCCGGCCCCGCGGGCCGCGCTGCGGGCTTCCCTCCGGCCCCGGCCCGCTCCGGCCCGGGCGCCGCCTCGCGCCGGACCTCGGACCCGGCCTTGCCCCCGCGCCCGCGCCCGCTCCCGCGCCGCCGGCCCCGGCCCTGTGCTTGATTCATTGGCCGGACCGGGGACCGGACGGGCCCGGGAAGCGGGTGCAGCGCGATCGCCGGGTTTCAGAAAGTGGAACCTGGTTTGGAAAGCGCCGTTGCGACATCGCAGGGCCGGGAAGCGAAGTTTTGCTCCGCGCGTCTCCCGGCAGTGACGAGTCCAATCCTCTTAATTACGCCTCGCTCCCGGGACTCGGCCGGGCTTAGCGCTGCCCGGATCCTCCTCTCCCATCTGGCCGCCCGGTGCCTCTTGCTTTGCGCACGCCTCGCTCTGACGAGCCCGATCTTGCACTTGCTCTCCCACTCCGCAATTCCTTCAGAGCAGATTCTTGATACGCTTTGATTCCTTCTTGCAACGCTTTATAGCAGGTGTCTGCGTTCGTCGTTTTGTTTTTTTTTTTTTTTGGTGTGCGTGGTCAGGTCATCTGGGAGCCCTCCTCCTCCCCCCCCCCCCCCAAGTAATAAAAACCCACTTAGTAAGTTTAAAAATTCGACAAAAGGAAATGCCCTGCCACCGTGGCAGGGGGGGATATTATCCTTGGTGGTGGAAAATGGGCACTGGTGGAGGGATGGGTGTTTGATCCTGGTATGACCGAAATCCAAGCACAAAAATTTGTGACTCTACAACTGTACCTCATGGTGTTTCACTAATAAAATTTTTAAAAAAAAATTCGTCCTGAGATAATAATTGATATATTCTTATGACTGTTGCGGACCATTTTACCTAGTAAATTATTAATTCCCACCCCCCCCCCCACGAAAACTATTGTAGGATAGCGTTGAATGCAATATGTTTTAAAAATTCAGTGCGAAGTCATTTTGACTAACATGACCCTGTTAATGACTTAATTTTTTCTGCTTGTTGGTTCTTTATCTCTGTTTGTCTTGTTTGGAGCCTCCGAAGATGATGAAAATACTGGGATATTTAGGAATGCCGGTGTGTTACTTTAATGATGGCTTTCCTTTTGGAAAGCTAAGTTCTCCAACTTCTTATAAGTCTTTCTAAATTGTGTTCACGGTCCTCCCGTTGTTCATCGATTTGCTCCAGCAGGCCCAGTAACGTCTCCATCGTGACTTTGTTGTTACTGTGTTTGGCATATCAAATACATCACGGGGAGCTTGCCAGGCTTTGCCGTTTTCTGTACTTTAAAATCTAATAAAGTGACTCCCTTATAACAAACTTAAAAGTTGTCTCTTTAGAAGATGTCCCCAGGTGCCGCGGAGAGGACGGTTGCCTTGGTACTTGGTAGACCTGACTTCCATCCCAGGCATCCCAAATACCGCAGTGGCTAGGAGAAATTCCTGAGTGCAGTCAGGAGTAATCCCTGAGCACCTTCCTTTTCCCCCCAACTTCCACCCTCCACCCCCAGCAAAAAAAAAAAAAAAAAGGCCACAACCTGCACTAGTACTTTTGCCAAAGTACCTTTGGGATTAATTGCTTATAAACCTTTACTCTCAGTGCTATTAAGTTTGTCTTTTTAGGTTGGAATTGAAGTTTAGAGCTATGTGAAGAACACATGTTGCTATAACTGTGGCAAATAAGGAAAATAATTGTGAAGTATTTTCACACCGCCTGAATAAGGTTATGGCTAATCTAAAGAATTTTGGAGTTAAGAGAATAAAGACTTCATCTTATTATTTTTTTAACAGAAAGTACATATAATTGAGCATGTGATGTTTAAATATTTTGTCATATTACACTTACAGCTTAAAGTTATTGATGTGATAATGCATAGTTACATTACCCAAATTTCAGGTGTACATCATTAAAAATCATCACATATGTACTATATTAAATTCCACCACTAATCAGTTCAGTTTTGTCCATCGTATCATTGATTTCTTTTTATCTGGTATGCCTTCCTCCACCTTTCCTTCTGGTAACCACTAATTGGTTCTGTAGTATGAAAGTTTATTTTTTTATTCATGTATTTGATTTGATGTTTTGCTTTACAGAGATATATCACACATATGAACTATATTTGAACAGTTCTAGAGATGATTAAGTTGTGTAGTTTTTAAAAAACACTTTTCAGAAAAAATATTACCATATTGTTTTAACTCATGACATACATTTTTAAGTAGTTGCTTCAAATTACACATTTTTGCAGCATTAGACAATACATTGCTTGAGGAGCCAAACTTAGGTGTACAACTTATGTTTAAAGGCTTTTTTGTAGATAGACCATTGTATTCAGGAGGTGTACTCAGAATGTAAAAATTGAATATTTCAAATGGTATTTTAATGAATAATACAAGACTTTTTCTAAATTAAGAATATCGATATTCTGCTGTGTGCTGATCGATGTGTGCTGCCTTCCCCACTCATGTTCCATAGGTACTCATTTTCCAAATAAAAGATCAACAGTTCTGGCAGTGAAAGTATCTGCTGCCTTTTCTCTGTCCACATTAATGTTCCCTAACTCCTTATAATTAAATTTTATTTTTTTTTGAGAAAGGAATGCTTAATTACCTTCCTGCAATGAATGGAAGCTCTATTTAAAAATTGTTTAACCACAGTATCTTCCTCAGGCCTTTTGGAATGTTGAATGCCTATAACATCATCATCATGAAAAACTTTGTAAACCAAGGTGATTAAATAAACTGGGGGGAAAAGATTAGTTGAATATATGTATTTTCCATCTAAGTCTTACTTGTTACTTGAAGCAAATGGGAAACTGTCATAGAGAAACCCACCCCAAACCCACCCAAAGTGTTTAATGAAAGTTTATAAGCAGGTATCTCTATTTTGAAAATAAAAATCAAAATGTATATATAAGCTACGTTCAGGTGTTCCACTTCCTGACTGATATTTACCAATCCAATCTCTGACTTTATGAGCATAAATAGAATTAATTCTCTTCATTCTACTTCCTAAAGAAACTCAGTGACCACTGTTGGTGTCCTCGCCTAAAACTACTTCTCCTGTCTTCTTGGGGAAAAAACTTTTTTTTATTGGATTCCCACCCTACAGGTTATGTCCTTAACAAAGGCTGCGCACTCTTTCAGCTTCCACAAGGTAGTAATGACTGTTTATACTCATAATGGTAGTCTCGTTCTTTCTGCTCATTAGAGTGGAAGTTGGACTTTTGACCTAGTCTTGATTGTGAGGATTGAAGAATAATTCTGGAGGACGGCTTATCACACTTAGGGGAAGTTTTTGTGTTTTGGATATTGTGTTATATGGACACATTGAATATTTTGGATCGTGAAGGAAGACAGATTGACTATTGATTGCAGTAGAAAAGCATTTGCCAGCCACAAGCAAGGCAAGCGCACTACCTACTCTGATCTCTCTCCAGCTTCTCAAAGGGATAGTGCAGTGAGTAGTGGACTTGGCTTGCGTGCAGCTTACCCCAGTTCAATCCCTAGCACCCCAGATGGTTTCCTGAACCTTGCCAGGAGTGATCCCTGAATGCAGAGCCAAGAGGAAGCCTTCAGCACCTCTGAATGTGCCCCCGCCGCCAGAAAAAAATAAAAAGATGTACGGGGCCAGAGCCGTAGTACAGCAGGTGACGCATTTGCTTTAAGCGCACCCAGCCCACCCAGGTCTTCAGTCCTGGGCACTCCATATGGTCTACAGAGCCTGATAGGAGTGATCCTTGAACACAGAACCAGGTGTAAGCTAAAGAACAGCCTGGTGTGTGTGTGTGTGTGTTGGGGGGGGGAAGAAGTTGAAAGTCTGTGATAATGATGTGTTCAATTAAGTCGTGCTGCAAATTGCCTGCCTTTGAATTTGTAGAAGATAAATAACCTTTTTAAGCCATTTCAGCCTGATTGTTCAGTTAAAGTTTAAAATATGACAAGTCGATAGCACAGCGGGTAGGGCGTTCGCCTTACAAGCGGCCAACATGGCCGACCCGAGTTCGATTCCTCCGCCCCTCTCGGAGAGCCCGGCAAGCTACCGAGAGTATTGGATATGCCAGACACAGTGACAACAAAGTCTCCAATGGAGACGTTACTGGGCCCGCTCGAGCAAAATAAATATTTAATGTTCCAATATTTGGAGCTTCCCCAGAAGTGATTTAAGTATTCCCTGCCTTTCACCTGTAGTCAGAAAATACCTTCTCTCCCTTTCTTTGTGCTTTCCTCCTTTCTCCTCTCTTTTCTTCACTGAACTAACTTTCCCTCCACAACCATTTTTTTGTACCAAATCAGGGGTCTAATGCTAGGGAGGCATGTGCTCAACCAGTGAGCTATATCCCTGACCCCAAATGATGATCTTAACTATTCACCATTCTGATTCTCCTGGTTTCTCCTGTCTCAAAATATCTAAGGTCACTCAGGTCCAAAATACTAACCAAGCTATGTTGTGACTATAAGTTATCAGAAATCAACTGCAAAATCTAAGTTACACAAATAGCGTTTGTTTTGTACTTTGAAAAAGACTTCCTATTATTCTAATTTTGATTTTATATATTACTGATGCTGTTTTTTTTATTTTATATTCAATAAGAACATTTGATTTGAAACTTACTGTGTTTATCAGAATTGCTCTTTTATGTTTTTAACGTTAGTATTACCAATGAAAGAGTTCCTGAACCCGAAGTCAGGAAGTAGCTGAGAGTGCAACCTTAACCTAATAAGCCATAGGCTCAGTGGAGTGGAGGAACTGACCACCTCATCTATTGCCCTGCCCATCTGCGGAATGCTACTGATTCCTGTTACCTGGGTGCAAGTCTCCTCGAGATAAAAGCTAAAATGAGCTTGAGCAACATAAAAGGAAGCAAGCCAGAAATTACTAACATTGGGAAAAGCAGAATGACTTAGATGAATGGAAGCTTTGTAGTAAAGCTATCCTGAATTCCAGTGCTGGCTCTAATGCCATTTGTAGCAAGTCTTGGCAAGTTACTCAGCTTCTCAGAGTCATTTACCAATTGAGAAAATCAGCAACTATTATTCCTTTATGCAGGACATTGATAACTTAAATAATACATATGAACATTTAAAAGAGTAAATGACACATAGTAATTATATGCCACATTATGTTTCCTTCTTTCTACTGCATGAAATTTAAGTCCCTAGAATCACTGCCCCTTGGCCTTTGTGCTCTAAATAACCTTAGTGTTACTTCCTACATTTTTTTCTTCTTTGCTGGACTACTACTGATTTTCCGTTCAGAAAGCAAGTCCATTCCAATAACTTGATCCTTCACAAATAAACTGTCAGGGGCCTGAGTGATAGTACAGTACAGGCTTTTTCCTTGCATTCGGCCAGCCCAGGTTTGATCTCCTGCATCCCCTTTGGTCCCCAAATACTGCCAGGAGTAATTCCTGAGTGCAGAGCCAGAAGTAACCCCTGAGCAGTGCCAGATTTGACCAAACCCCCATCCCCCCAAAAATGAGCTCTGTCAGTTATGAGGGATTTTTTAGACATAAATATACAGGTAAACAAGTATTATCTGATAGGAACTCTGACTGGCAGTTACTTAAGTTTTGTATCTTTAAATATTCCATAGTCTTTAAGTTTTGTTTTGGAATGTTCCTTGGCTGCAAGTCCCTGGATACATTGTTCTTTCTGATCACCCAGATCTTAGGCTTGTAACTTCCTTAGAGAATCTGCTATTGTGTAATTCTTTATCCTGTAACTTTGTTTGGAGGCCAGTAGTGCTTAGAGAGTGACTCCTTAATGGCTTCTGGGGTGCCATTAGATCTGTGTCCAGGATCTAATCCTGAACTCTTGGCATGCAAAATCATCTCCCCCGACTATAACAGTTTTTTATTATTATTTTAATGTAGTAGTATTGCTATTTATTCAGCCATTGATTAGGCTGATTGAATTGGGCATGAACTCCACTTTTTTTTTCATTTTTGTAAATTTATTTATTGAATCACCATAAGAGCAGTTACAAAGCTTTCGGGTTTAAGTCTCGGTCATACAATGACGAAAAACCTGTCCCTTCACCAGTGCCCATTCTCCACCACCAAAAATGCCAGTATACTCCCCCATCCCACATCCTCCCTCTACCTATGGGGTAGATGATTTCCACATTACTCTCTCTGTACTTTGATTACATTTAATATTTCGACACCAGACCCACCATTATTATTTGGAATTTTACCCCAACACTCAGGCCTGCTGAAAAGGCAGCTGTAGACAATTTGTTTTTTATTGTTGATTGTGAGTAACATACGATCTGTGGCCACATAATTTTGGAATTCAAAAATTTTAACAATTAAATATGGAGATATTTCTGCCCAAACCTGCTGGTTTCCGAGATTTGTTCCAGAGTCTCTTTGATCATGGCTGTTAAGCAGCTTGATCAGGAGCCAGAGTGGCTGTTCGTGGGCGGTGACGAGGGGTCTTGTTGGGGCAGGGAGGAAAGGCCACCCCCATCCCGTGAGGCCCTGCATGTCTCGTCACTGCGGGCCCAAAACTGACTGTCCAATGTCCTCTGGAGGATGGTGGCCACCAAGCCACCAAGGGGGAGCAGGCGGAGGGACAGCACCCTTTCCCACATGGGGTGGCCTGGCACCAGTAACCTACAGCGGGGACCAGGCTCATTTCTATTAAAAGCTGCTGGGTTCCGAGACTTGTTTTTGAGTCTCTGGGATCATGGCCATTAAGTAGTTTGATCAGGAACCAGAGAGGCCTTGCCTCCAATCATATAGCTGAGCCGGAGGTGGTTTTTGGGTGTATCTCCCACATATCTAACTTTTGGCCGTTTATTTTCTTAGTAAACTTGGCCCCAAGCTTTGAGGTCTGGCCAAAGGCACAGCAGCAATTTTGTGGTATCTCGAAGTCTGAAGGCACCATCAGGCTGCTGATGCATTTGCCTCACAGGTACAGATTGACCTGCTAGCAGCAGCATACCCCACTGACTATAACAATTTCATTTAACTTAATATAATTCCTCAAATCTTAAGACTTTCTCCTCTCGTGTATTTTTTGAATGGGCCTAAATTTCATGCATCTGTTTCTGTATATTTCTGTCAACTTCTAAACATTCACAAAAACTTTTTATGACGATATGTGTGCATAGTGTCACTGTCACTGTCCTCCCGTTGTTCATTGATTTGCTTGAGTGGGCCCAGTAACGTCTCCATTGGAGACTTTGTTGTTACTGTGTCTGGCATATCGAATACTCTCGGTAGCTTGCCGGGCTCTCTGAGAGGGGCGGAGGAATCGAACTCGGGTCGGCCATGTTGGCTGCATGCAAGGCAAACGCCCTACCGTTGTGCTATATTAAATAAATTAACAGGAATTTTGGTTTTCGGGGGTGTGGCACACCTAGCTGAGCTAAGGCTTTACTCCTTGCTCTGTGCTTATGGATTCCTCCTCACTGTGCTTGGGGGACCATACTGAGAATCAAATCTGGGTTGATAGCATGCAAGGCGAGCATCTTGCCCATTGTGCTATCTCTCTGGTCCCAATTATTGGAAATGTCCTAATATTTAACAAATAATCTAATTTAAAAAGGAATATTTGTAATTATTAATTACAGCATTATTTTAAAGAAAATAATGTTTGAAATAAAAACAAAGAATAATAAATGTTTCATTTAATTAAATGAAATGCAGCTGATTATAATTTAATTATTGAAATTTATTATTATAATCATTGGACAATAAGTAAAGTAAGTAAAGTAAAGGCCCTCCTGTTGATTATCGATTTTCTCGAGCGGGCCCAGTAACATCTCCATTGGAGACTTTGTTGTTACTGTGTCTGGCATATCAAATACGTCATGGGGAGCTTGCCAGGCTCTGCCGTGTGGGCAAGATACTCTCGGTAGCTTGCCGGGCTCTCCGAGAGGGGCCGAGGAATCGAACTCGGGTCGGCCATGTTGGCCGCGTGCAAGGCAAAAACGCCTTACCCGCTGTGCTGTCGCTCCAACACATATTAAATCTATGCAAAATTAAATATTTTTAAATTTATTCAATACCGGCTTTTGTAATTGGAGATATTTTTATTCAAGTATATTTGTTGATTATTTTTCATTGTTTTAAGAACTGCTTCCCGGTTCTTGAACGCAAGTAGCAGGGAATCAAATCCCTTCGAGCCACATCCCTGGCTCCAAAATTTCAAGCTTTTAAAAAATAAACATTTTAGATAAGTTTTAAGGTCACAGCAGAATTGAGCAGCAGATAACAAAGGTTTCCTCTTTTGCCCATGCCTTTTCCAACTTAGAAGAGATAAGTGCTCACATTCCCCACATAACAATTTTTGCTTTGAGCTGAAAAAAAAAATAGCTTACTGGACTGCCCCCTTGTAGATTTCACCATTTTGCCACCACTTCCCATAGTTTTACAGCCGTGCTCTTAGTTGTGTATTAACCTTCAGGTTATTTGGTATTACAATTTTCTTGTGAAAAAAATCACCTTAACTTTCTAGAAAAAGTCCGCCATTCTTTACCCTGTGGAAACTTCATAACTTCCCAAAATGTTCTTATTTTCGATATGCCAGACACAGTAACAACAAAGTCTCCAATGGAGACATTACTGGGCCCGCTCGAGCAAATCGACGATCAACGGGAGGGCCTTTACCTTTACCTTTAATTGTACATCAGAGATTCTCAGACTCATTGGCCTACTCTCCCCTTTTTCAGGACAAAAAAAAATTATTTTCCACTTTCTGACAGTCTATTTATAATGGAAAAATTTGAAAGCACTTATCTCACCCACCTTCACTACACCAAAGGCTGTTACCATCACCCCTGACCATCCTTCATTGGGTTGGAAGTTGGGGCAATTATTTCTCACTTAGGAAACTGCTATAAATGACTGTTGAGCTTGTAAGGTGAACTTCAAAATTATTTGTATCAAACAAACCTATAAGTAGTTGTTGTAACTTGATACATTGAGTCATATGGTTCCTTTATAATGAGTAGATGAAAGTTACAGTTGCATAGTGTATGATACAATATAACTTGTTACCTTTGAACACAAAATTTCCAGGCGATCATGTGCCTCCCTTGGCTTAGGTGCTGGTTTTACTTTCCAGCATCACTCAAAAAGTTGAGGGTGGTGTGGGGAGAGGAAGGGTACTGGGGCACAGCAATAGAACAGTGGGTAGGTCTCTTGCCTTGCACACAGCCAACCCAAGTTCAATCCCTGTCACCCCGAATGGTCCCCAATTCCCACCATGAGTGATCCCTGTGAGCGCAGAGCCAGAGTAACCCTGAGCACTGCCAAGTGTGGCCCCAAATCAGAAACAGTTTGTTCCTACATTGTAACAGCTGAGTGCTATCTCGAATTAATTTGCCCCTTGGAATCACCTCCTTTGAAATTCTTTTTTCAAACAGTAACAACATCTCACAATGGAGACAAAAAAAAAACCCCCGAAATCACAAGGCAGCTGTTTCTCCATTGCTAGTGGAATCCAGCTCCAGCCACGCTGGCATCTGCTCTGTGCGAACTGTGAACTCCTTCCATGTCTTCTCTGCAATCTGCTCACCTAACTGAAGGATCTTGCTCAGCTTCCACTGAGTTTTAGTTCCTACTGCCAGCATGCCCTAACTCTGCCTGCAGTCTTGTTCCCCAATGCTTTCTTCCATTAGGATACCTGAGTAATAACTTTGAAAATTCAAATTTGTGTCATTCCTTTCAGTACTTTCACAACTCTTGCCAAAAAGTCCAGCCTCCCTAGCTGAATCCATGACTGTAGCCAGAAATAATGATGTTACTGGAGCGATAGCACATGGCTGGAACGATAATACAGCAGGTAGTGTGTTTGCCTTGCACGCGGCCAACCCAGGTTCAGTTCCTTCGCCCCTCTCAGAGAGCTCTGCAAGCTACCGAGAGTATCCCGCCCTCACAGCAGAGCCTGCCAAGCTCCCTGTGGCATATTCGTTATGCAAAAACAGTAACAACAACGTCTCACAATGGAGATGTTAGTAGTGGTACCCGCTCGAGCAAATTGATGAACAACGGGAGGACGGTGCTACAGTGCTACTGATGGAAAGATCCCAACAGAGATGATGTAGAAAAATGTTTACTGGGAAAAGATATGCAGACTTTTAAGTATCTTTGGCTGTTTTGTGTGTAAAACTTTTCTAGTGTTGTATTCTATGCCTCGAGCGGGCCCAGTAACGTCTCCATTGGAGACTTTGTTGTTACTGTGTTTAGCATATCGAATGCCAGGCTCTGCCGTGCGGGCGAGATACTCTCGGTAGCTTGCCAGGCTCTATGCCTAAGACTCTGTTTCCAAAAATGGACTCTAGGTGTTTTGTACAACCCACACCACCCCCACCCCCACCCCCGCTTGCCTTGGCAGGGTTGAACTAAGGGGACATAGGAGTCTCAGATGTAGGAGAGTCTTCCATTTTTTCACTTCAAAGGTAGATTTCCTTCTATCAGGGAAGGGTGGGGGGGAGCACTGAGTAATATTTTCTCTTTCAAGGTTGAGATTGCACTTTAAGCACTGTCCTCCTGTTGTTCACCGATTAGTTCGAGCGGGCACCAGTAACGTGTCCATTGCGAGACTTGTTGTTACTGTTTTTGGCATATCAAATACTCCATGGGGAGCTTGCCAGGCTTTGCCATGTGGGCAGAATACTCTCGGTAGCTTGCCGGGCTCTCCTAGAGGGGTGGAGAAATCAAACCCGGGTCAGCCGTGTGCAAGACAAATGCCCTACTTGCTGTGCTATCACTCCAGTCCGAGGGGGAGAAGGCCAAATAAATTTGGGGACCTTTAGGATATCCACTTCATTGCTCTTACTATGTTTTCTAGTCATGAGTTCTCTTTCTTAAAAGGACCCCTCCTCCCCTGTTCATATACATATGTATATTAGGTATAGATGTGTATAAAAATGGGCATAGGATTACTTATCAGTACTTTGTTTTTCCTGGAAAATATCACTATCCTTATTTTGATACCGAAATTTGTAGGAAATACATGTATTTCCTTGGTTGTTTTGATGGGGGTGGAGGATCAGATCAGAAGGAGTTTAAGGACTGCTCTTGGCTTTGTGCTCAGGGATCACATATGATGCTTCACAGACCATGTGGGGTTCAGCTGCATGCAAGGCAAGCTCTTAATCCTTATACTGTATCCAGCCTGGAAATACATGTATTTGGTCTTCATCCACAGTTCCTGGCTCACACTCTTTCAAATCCTTGAAATCTCTAAGTGTTGAGAGCTTCTTGAACCTGTGGAGATGAGCACTGGTGCACTTAGGACTGGGAGTCCCATGCCTTTTTCCCGTTTTTCGTTCTGTGCATCTTTTCCATCCAACCATTCCTGTTTTACAGTAGTTGGTAACAAATATGTAGAAAACTGGCGATCTAGTACAGTGCTGGCTATATGACCCTCTAATGGTTCCCAGATGATTCCAGGATGGACAGCCATAGATGAAAATTGGGTAAATGGGGCACCGCACCAGGAAACCAGAGAGCCAATCTTCAGGGTCCTTGAATAATGCAGAAGAATAAAAATTTTAGATCATTTCATTGTTTATTTAATCTAAATTTGATCTCCGTTGACAACTTTTCATTAAAGACATTCTTTTTTCAATAATTACAATTAATATTTATTTCAAGTAGTAACATTTGCAGCTTCAATAAGTTAAAAATTGTACATTTCACATTAACCAGCTTCATAAAAATACTTTGAAGGCAGTTTCATCCAGACTGCAACTATGTGATTATTTTTTTCTTCTTCCCATTCTTCTCTCTCTTTCCTTTCCCAAATAAGTTCTTGCATGTATGGTTTGAGGTAGAATTTGTCCTCATATTTAGTATATTGCTTCTTGGGCAAGATCTGCACCCTCATGGTTAGGTCCAGAGCTCTCTTAAATGCAAAATATCCGGTCTTTATAAATGCTCTCAGGGAGCCTTTTGGTGGCTTATATCAGGTCCTCATCCTCATAAATTGTACATCATGCATTAACCCCAGTTTATAAACCCTGCAGCATTGTAATACCATTTCCGAAGGTCCTGCAGCCACCATCCCAGACTGCAGCTGTCTGCCAGCCCACTGTGTTGACCCCAGACCCACAAGTTTTAATGTCTCCTAACCTTTTCCTTTGTTAATTTAAAGAACCAGGACTTACAAAGTTAATGATAGTTGGGTTTTAGGCATGTAATGTTCTAGCACCAATCGGCCTTTTCTTCTCCTCAGTGGTAACACTCTTCTGTGGGATAAAGAGGAGAAAGCCAGTCAGTTCCCAGTTTTTTCAACACTTAGGAGTCTCCTAGATTTAAAAAATAATCCCATATGTTAGAGGCTAGCTAACTTTTTATCAGAAGGTGAATAAAAGTAACAGTCAAAAAGGAAACCAAGAGGCTTTAAAAAAAACTTATGAGTTGTAAATTTTTTGTAATTGTTGACACCCAAGCTGGTTCTGCCTTGCTGTCTCTCCCGGTTGTCGCTTCCATTCTTAGGACCATTTGTAGTCCAGCATGGCTCTTCAGATTCTACCTGTCAGTCCCAAGCAAGAGGAAGATGGCAAGGTAGACAATTAGACTCATACTATTCTTTGGTTTCCTTTAATCCTTTGGAAATTATACCCCCTAGTTTCTTTATTGGCTGGAACTTAAGTCTATAGCAATAGTTACCTATAAGAAAGGCTAAAACCATTGCTATCCAGAGTAAAATTAGGTTTCTTTTACCTAGGGAAAAGGTGAGTGTCTATTTTGAGAAAGAGTTGCCTCTTATGGACTCTAAGATGGGCCTGAGAGATAGTATGATGAGTAGGACACTTGCCTTGCGTGTGGCCAACCCAGGTACTCTCCCTAGCACCTTATATAATCTCCCAAGCACCGCCAGTGTTCCCTGAGCACAGAGCCAGGAGTAAACCTTGAACACTGCTGCATGTGGCACCCAGACAGAAACAACTGTAGAAGAGTTCGCATCCACATTTCATGAGCCGTCTCTGGAACTGGGTGGTAGCAGAGTTAACGATTAAAACCCACATGTCTTTATTACATACATTTATCAGAGGTTCATGATTGTTTCTACTATTACTGATTTAGCTACAGTTATGAAAAATGGATTTATCAGTAAAATGAGAACGTTTCTTTGCCACTTTTTACCTTAGCATTTACCACTATCATCCCTCACACTTGGATACTTCAGAATATTGTTATCTGCTTATTTGATAAACCTTTCTGTAATTATGATTGTTTTTCCTTCAAGAGTCTGAGATTAAAATTTAAAAGTAGTTTCAGTAGACTCTAAAAGCATTTAAGTTGATATAATAATTCCAGATAAATTATAAATTATTTCCTCTTAAATTTTCTCTTCCAGTATAGCTGAAATCCAGAAAGATGTGGAATACAGGTTGCCATTCACTGTAAACAACCTCACAATTAACATTAATATGTGAGTAGAATCTTATTTTTTTTTCATATAGTAGTGCTTTTAAACTTATTTGGTTCATTATTAAAAAGTTAAACTGTTTAAAATAAACTTATTTTAAACATCACATGCTAGTGACTATAGTTTTCAATTAAAACTCAGCAAATAAAGATATAAACTAATGTATATTGCAATTAAAAAAGAATTTTGAGAGGAAATGTAGTAAATAATTTTTAGTACTAACACTACTTTTTTTTTTGCACTAGTCATTGGCTGAAAATATGTTTGAAAAGTAAGAACAGTAGTGATGATCAAAGGGATTATGTATAGAAAGCCATTGGAGCTGTTTGTAATGCCAGAAATGCTAGAGCATTCTAGTTTACAGCAAAAGTAAAAAATATAGCCCTGAAGTTATTGTTATTGAATGGGAAGATTATACAAAATGATTGTTGAAGTACCTGTTTATCCTCAAATCCAAATATTATTTACCATAAAGAAATGGTACTGAGTAGACTTGCATTAGATGGCTGGCTGGATAGGAATGCTCAAATGTACTGAACTGGAAGACTGGACCAATGTGTAGTCCGTGCCCTCAATGTCGAGCAGAGTGCCTGCACAGAGGAAACTGTACTGAGATTGCTAAACATTGTTGTATTTTAACTTGTAATGTAGAAGATTTTTAAGTCCTCAGAGCAGGGCCGGAGAGATGGGACAGCGGGTAAGGTAATTGCTCATGGCCAACCTAGGTTCAACACCCTGCACCGCATATGGTACTCTGAGCCTCACCAGGAGTGATTCCTGAGCACAGAGCACAGCCTGGTGCTCCTCCCCTCACCCCATTCTCCCTCAGATTTCTCAGAACAGCTCTGCATATTGGGACAAATTTGTGACACGTAGTGGGAAACTAGTTTAGATACAAACTCAGTGTGATTGAGTTCCCAAGATTATTCATTAGCTTTTTATCAAACCAGTTTGATAATGCCAGATGTATGAATGAAGTAGATTTATCTTTCACTTCATTAAAAGGGCCTAGTTTTATTTTATTTTATTTTTTGTTTTGGAGCCACACCCAGCAGTGCTCAGGGCTTACTCCTGGCTCTCTGCCCAGGGATCGCTCCTGGCAGGCTTGGGGGACCATCCGGGGTGTCAGGAATTGAATATGGGTTAGCCTCGTGCAAGGCAAACGCTCTACCCTCTGGACTATCACTACCGCCTCTCTCGGTTTTATTCTTGACAGTGCTACCAACAACATGTTTTGAGACAACAGGGGATAAATGGAATTTAAACAGAATTATTTTTTATTTTAGAGGATATCATTCCTTATCTAGTGAATCCCCCAAAATACCTTTTTTAAGACAACTAATTCATGTTTGGTGGTAATCAAAAAAATGTTCAGATTTTTCCCTTTGTGGGGGCTGGAGCAATAGTACAGCAGGTAAGGCACTTTTCTTGCACAGAGCTGACCCAGGTTTGATCCACAGTACCCAGTGTGGTTCCCTGAGTCCACCAGGAATGACCCCTGAATGCAGAGCCAGGAGTAAGCCCTGAGCACAACCAGATATGGCTTCCCCAACCAAAAAAAAAAATAAAATCCCCTTTTAAATTGAGAATTTAGTGTTTAACTTCATGGTTGGAGAGATTAAGGTAATATGAATATGACAGCAACATTCTAAACCTAATACTTTGTTTTATGCACTTGGCAAAATTTCAAAAGCATAAAAGCTATAAGAAGATTACATATTTAGCACTTGGGGCTTTTTAACTAGCCAGCCTGGATTAATATGATTTACCTGACATCAGTGTCTGATCTCATTATCATCTCGAATTATATAGAATTTGGTGTGCTGTATTTAAAAGCAACTAATTTGTTGAACTAATTTGTAATTCAATTCCCCAAGTATAATTTCTACATATTTTTAATCCAATACACTTAATTGCTGAATCAGTGAAAATGTGAAATTGTAATTTGTTTTGAACTAATTTTGTTTTAGAATTTTATCATTTATTGTCTTTTCTTTCCCACCTTTTAACAGATTGCTTCCTCCACAGTTTCCTCAGGAAAAACCAGTGATCAGTATTTATCCACCAATAAGACATCACTTAATGGATAAACAAGGAGTATATGTCACCTCTCCATTAGTAAATAATGTATGTACCTGTCACGGTTTATTTCAGGGTAATGTAAAAGGTGTATTGCTTTTCTACTTAATACTCCTTAGAAATCTGAAATACTTAAAATCTCATTTTAGAATTAGTAATTGAAAAATAACATGTAGTAGGTAATATAAGATGATTATCTTTTACTGATAACATCCTGGATTATAGTAAATTATTCCATAATTATTAGGAAGGGATAACAGGCCTCAAAGTTTGTGAGTTCTGTGTAGTGGTCCTGAGACAATTTCCGTGTATGTACAGCGGCTTCCTCCCACTGACAGGCAATTCTGACTCCTGTAGCGTCTGAGAATTCATCTCAGGTTTGACACTGCTCCCAAACATAACATCATTTTCCACTGATTGAGGACTCAGTCTTCGAGACTATCCTCTTCTTAAGATGCAAGTTACCTGTGCAAATAGCTACAAGTCAGTTGTTTTGATGGGCCCTCCACTCAGGTTTAATTCGCTAGACCGGCTACACAATTCAAGAAGCCAGCTTACTATCTAGATCATCAATTTTTTTATTACAAAGGAGAGAACTCGAACAGTCAGATGGAAGAGATGCATAGGGCAAGGGGGAAAGGCAGGGAACTTCAGCCTCTCCGAGCACACTTCTCCACGGACCCCGATGTGCCCTCCTTTTGTGCTTTTGTGAGGATTTATTACATAAACATAGTTGATTAAATTGGCAGTTGAACTCTGCCTCTAGAGAGTGGGTGATACTAATGCCCCTTCTGGGGGGCTGGAAAGATGGTGGGGGGGGTGGTATATTAATATCCTCTTGTGCAATTGGGAATCCTTCCTGTTTGTTTGCTTAAAGAATATAGATTTTTGAGGTCCATGGAAGGATTCTTTTTCGGTAAAGAAGGCAGTTAGCTAAGTAAGTCTGGGAATGTCTGCTCTAACTCCTCTGGAAACTGAGGGCCTTTTTTTATGGGTGTCTAATACTCTTTCAGAAAATAACGTAGGTGGTTCAGTGACATTAACATTGTTTTTTAGCTTTTCGTTTAATTCTTCACTTGTGAAAATATGTTGTTTTAAAGTGATTCTACTACGACTTTATAATTCTGAAAGTGATTTTGATTATGTTATTAATGTTGGTTTTCAGTTTACAATGCACTCAGATCTTGGAAAAATTATTCAGAGCTTATTAGATGAATTTTGGAAGAACCCACCAGTTTTAGCTCCGTCTTCAACAGCATTTCCATAGTAAGTCAGCTTATAATAATATAAAATGTTTGTGTTTATACATTTATTGCATTTATTTTATCAAAGTGATCAAAATGTAGTTTAAGTATGTCTATATTTAACTAAAATATAGTTTAAGCTATGTCAAAATTTTGCTTTCTATAGTCTTACCTTCACACAGATACACACTATTTAGAGTCAGCTGTCTTCTCTAGATATTTCTCAAATACTTATCCCAGTCTCTTTTTAATATGTATTGCTCTTGATTCTTTAATTTTAGGTAATACTATTCATGTATTATAATTGAGGAAGACTTTAGCTATCTTTCACAAACCTATCTTTTCAATAAAATTATAAATTTATTTTATCATGTTGAATCTAAATATTGACTTTCAATTAGATTTTGAAGAATTTTTTGAACATACTAAAACTCTTATGTGAAAGCAACAATTCTCCTTTTTAGGCATATATATTTCATCAATTTATATAATTAAAAATAACTCGCCAGAAAAAAAAAGATCTCATGTATAATTTATTATCATTGTTACATAGACTCATTTAAGACAAGTAAATTTACGCCTGAAGTCTAATTTAATGTTTCTGTTTTTCTTTAGCCTATACAGTAACCCAGGTGGGATACCTCCCTATGCTTCTCAGGGTTTTCCATTTCTTCCCTCATACCCACCACAAGAAGCTAACAGGACTATCACTTCTTTGTCTGTTGCTGACACGGTTTCTTCTTCGACGACAAGTTACACAGCAGCTAAACCAGCTGCCCCTTCATTTGGTGTCCTTTCAAATCTGCCATTACCTGTTCCTACAACAGACTCTTCAGCACCGGTTGGTCCATTCAGTTATATTTTGTACCCTTGAAATATCTTTTCAGTTAACAAATATTCATGATCATACTCTTTGTACCAGCCACTAAGTAAGGCACAGAAGATTAATAGATTAAATCAGAGATGAAGAGGTAGCTCGGCGGATTCAGAGGCACAGACCTTGTGCACAGGAGTCAGGGGTGCTTTCACTCAGCCCAAGGGGCTCAAATTTCATTTATTTATTTTAGTATTTGGGCTCCACCTGGCTTTGTTCAGTGCTTACTCCTGGCTCTGTACTCAGGGATCACTCCTGGTGGGGCTTTGGGGTGCCAGGGATCAAACCCAGGATGGCTACCTCAAAGCAAGTACTATACACTCTCACCTATCTCTCCAGCCCAGATATCAAACTTCATTTACTTTTTTATTTTTTTTTTGCATCGCACCCAGCAATGCACAGGGGTTACTCCTGGCTCATGCACTCAGGAATTACTCCTGGCAGTGCTTGGGGGGGACCATATGGGATGCTGGGAATTGAACCTGGGTCGGCCGCATACAAGGCAAACGCCCTACCCGCTGTGTTATCGATCCAGCCCCTAGATCTCAAACTTTAAAAGCCATGTATCTTAATCTATCCTTCATCTACCTGCTATCTTCTCTTAAGAGTTATATGACTGTTACACTTCATAAAAATTTCAAAACTACTGCTTCTCGTAAATAACACTTGAAAGAGATTTATTTTCTAACCATTTATTTGCCTCAGAAAGAGTGCTAATGCAGATACCAATGTGGTACCCAACAAAAATATATTAAATGCAGGCTAGACATAATTAGTTCAGAAGGTTTTTGTGAAATGTGTGCCTGCTTGTGGAAACCCCATCACATGCTGTCGTTTTTCCCCACAGAATGTCCAGGTGTAGCCCTGCTGACCAGAGCCAGCCTTCATGAATTGTATGGCTTGGGAGTGGCTATTGAGTTCCACTGGAAAAATCCTAATTGTAAAAGATAGTAAAATAGAGGCTGGAGTGATAATACACTGGGTAGGGTATTTGTCTTGTTTACAACCAACCCGGGTTTGATCCAATCCCCAGCACCCCATATGGTCTCCTCAGCCCACCAGAACTGATCCCTGAGCACAAAGCCAGGAGTTAGCCCTGAGGACTGTCAGGTGTGACCCAAAAACCAAAAAAATTAAGAATAAAAGTATATAGTCAAAAAGATGAGAGTAAGACTGTAAAATATAAAAGTAGAGATAAAAATTTATGAGATATATTACACTAAAAATTTATAATAGGAACAATTAAAAAGATGGCTGAAATTTAATATCATTTGAAATTCTTTTTAGGTAAGTCAAAATGGTTTTGGTTACAAGATGCCAGATGTCCCTGATGCATTTCCAGAACTCTCAGAACTAAGGTAAAACATTTAGAGTATACAATTTTTTGTATTTCATTTATAAATTACAAACTAGATCGTTTTCATATTTGTTTTTGAATGAGACTTTAAAAATTCTTACTGTGCATACATTACAACTGTTTAAGTAGGAAAGTTTCATATGTCAGTTTGAGGTCTGTAGAACATATTTATTCAATAAATAATAAGCACATAGGGACTTTTCTAAATGCAGGGAATAATATAATATTTATAAGATTAAAAGGTCATGTCTCTAACATGGAAATCATTCTTGTGAAAATTATTTCTCACTATGTCGTCTCTAAATATTTTTGAATATGTTTGTATGTGGAGAAATAAATTAGAATTCTCTTAAAGTATTAGCATATTGAGTTTTTCTAATTTTTCTGGTTTTACTGAGGTATAATTGACATATAACTCTGTATAGTTGTTTAGCATAATGATTTGCCTTACATATATATTGGCAAAATCATTAGTACAGTAAATTTTGTTAAATATGTTATACAGATAGCAAAATAATCCTTTTCCTTTTTCTTATGATGAAAACGCTCAGCATCATTCAAATAGACCACACAGCACTGTTTACTGTCATCATACTAGTTTTCTCCCTGGAACCACATACAGTCCTGAGCACAAAGCTAGGAGTAAGCCAGGTGTACCATTGGATGTGGCCACATCCCATTTGTTCTGGTCACTTTTTTATCTTCTTAGTATATCCCACTGGAGGTGCACAAATGCCCATGAAAAATCCTACAAGCTAAAAAATATTTAGGCTCAGCATGTGGCCAAATGATACAGCATTTACCTTACCTTGTATATGTGAAGCCTGGCCGTAATGTGTTTTCCAATAAGTTAATAAGTAAAGTTATTAATGTAATAAGTAAATAAATATCAGGAGGTAAATCATGAAGATTTACCACACCTTTAAGGTTTATTAGTTTATTAGTATAATTACAACAACCCCAAGGAGATAGGTATATAAAAGGTTCTTTTTTGTTTTTTAAAAAAAAATATGGAAATGTAAAAATACAAAAAGGCAAATCTATCTGCTTAACTTAATTATAAAGTGTTTCTTCTACTTTTGATGGGGGAGAGACATATTAATTTCATGGGTTAAGATTTTTTTTTTACAAGTTCAGTTTGAAGAAATAGTCCAGGATTTAGGAGCCTGTCTTGCAGGTGGCCAACTCCAGTTCAGTCCCTGGAACTATGTATGTTCACCTACACACCATTAGGACTTATATCTGAGTACAGACCAGGAGTAATCACCGAGCACTGTCAGTGGATGTTATTTTTTGCTTTTAAAGTTAACCTTTTTTTGTACTTATATAAAAACAGATACCTCAAAAGTTATTTGGAACTTTCATTCAGTTGAAAAATTATGAATATCATCTTGGAGGAGAAACTAATTCATTAACCTTTTTTTGTTGTATTTTTAGTGTGTCACAACTTACAGATATGAATGAACAAGAGGAAGTATTATTAGAACAGTTTCTGACTTTGCCTCAACTAAAACAAATTATTACTGACAAGGATGACTTAGTAAAAAGTATTGAGGAACTAGCAAGTACGTCTTCTCTGATTTCTTTAATTTTCTGAGAAAAATGTGATCTTTAATTAGAAATAAACCAGGAATTTATCTTACAGGGAAAAATCTCCTTTTGGAACCGACTTTGGAAGCCAAAAGACAAACTGTTTTAGAAAAAGTGAGTAGTTATCATTTTGAAGAAATCCATTCAATTTAAAAATAGAACAGGGCTGGAGCAATAGCACAGCGAGTAGGGCGTTTGCCTTGCACGCCGCCAACCCAGGTTCGATTCCAGGCATCCCATGTGGTCCCCTGAGCACCTCCAGGAGTAATTCCTGAGTGCAAAGCCAGGAGTAACCCCTGCGCATTGCCAGTTGTGACCCAAAAAGCAAAAAAAAAATAGCATAAAACAGTATTTTTATTCTTTCTTTTAGTATGAATTACTTACACAAATGAAATCTACTTTTGAAAAGAAGATGCAAAGACAGCATGAACTTAGTGAGGTAAGATTGTTTAGTTCTCTTTTTTTAACATAAGAGCTTAAAGTGTAAATGTCTGTGAGACATTATTATAATTATATTGATTACAGATAATGTAACTATAGCTATGTAAACAATTAGAGTTATTAGTTTCTATTGTGTCTGGTTAGTAAGTTCTGACTTTATATGCTAAGATACTAGTTCTCATGCATGAACAAGATGTTTCACTTATCTGTGTTCACTTGTTTATTTTGTAGTTCTTCAATTATGTAAGCATATTGTCTGGTCAAATTTATCCCATCACTTTCCCATATTCTGCTGTGAAGTGAAGCACTTCACAGTGAAGCATTCAGTTCAGCTCACAATCAAACGATGAGAATGGCAGGATATAGAAGTCACTGAGAATTATTTTGAAATAAAAGTTCACTACTGTGTTTGACTACTGTCCCCTTTTCAAAAAAGTACACCAATCCACACCCCCATAGAAGTATTTTGGGGGCGTGGCAATTGGTTCATTCTCACGAGCTCTTCCTGGCTCTGTGCTTCGGGGTCATCACTGGCAGTGCTCAGAGGGCCATATGTGATGACTTACCACATGCAAATCATCTGTACTATTTCTCTGGCCCTGGAAATCTTGAAATTAATGGAAAGTACACCCATTACACCCAAGGTTTACTTTCTGTCCCTCATGCTGGATTATCACCCACTTTGGGAAACATTGTTTTAGTGGCTGTATAATACCAGTTCCTGAATCCCCAGTAGATAATGATGATTTTCCTAGTTTTATAATAGTTTGTTATCCATAAAGTGATTTCTAATGAGCTCAGTGTTTTCTCCTAACTTCAAAAACTAAAGACATGGGTGGTAGCAAAATTTTTTAGAACAGGATTTTGTAAGGCGAATAATGGATTGTTTCTGCTTACCCCTACCTTGTCCTCTTTCCTACCCTTATTTTTTCTGAATTTAAACTAATACATGACTTTCTTTCTCAGAGTTGTAGTGCAAGTGCCCTACAGGCAAGACTAAAAGTTGCTGCACATGAAGCTGAAGAAGAATCTGATAATATTGCTGAAGATTTCTTGGAGGGAAAAACTGAAATTGATGATTTTCTCAGTAGCTTTATGGAAAAGAGAACAGTATGTAATCTTCACTTGAGAACAAGTGATAGCCTAATACCACATCACTTACTTACACATAGGAGGAAAAGAAACTTAAGCACATTTGCTGAGGTGTGGAGTTTTGAGTGCCATGAGAGAAAGCAGAAGAGCCGCTGTTGAGAATGAGAGCACCCTCCTCCTGTCACTTTAATATCGTTGCTCTGGGTACAGAAGCAGATAATGTCAGATAATGGCTCAGTTTCAGAAATAGTCTCTGAATCATTTTGTATTAAAGCTAAAAAGTCAACTTGATCGTCTGAATAGTTACACTCCTGAATAAACCGTTTCACAGATTGTTTTTTTTAGGAAATAATCTAAGAATCGGGGTAGTAATGCAACAGGTAGGATCTTGCCTTGCACACTGCCGACCCTGGTTCAATCCCCAGCACTCTGTATGGTTCCCTGAGTACTGCCAGGAGTGATCCCTGAGTGCTGAACTAGGAATAAGCCTTGAGTACCAGCAGGTGTGGCCCCAGACCCCAAACCACACACACACACACACACACACACACACACACACAAAGAATAATCTAGGGTCCTGAGCAATAGTACAGCAGGTAGGATAGTTGCCTTACGCACAACCAACCTGGATTTTTTTGATCACTGACATTGCATATGGTCACCTGAGTACTGCCAGGTGTGCCCCCCCTCCCCAAAAATAAGCTACAGAATTTTTAAAAATCTATATTGTTGAGAATGTTTTGATAATACCCGTTCTATTCAAAGAAAATGTTGAAAGTATGCTTAAGGGCTGAAGAGATACTGCAGCAGGTAGAGAGCTTTCCTTCCACTTGGCTGACCTGGGACTTAATTCCGGGTACTACATGTGGTCTCCTGAGCGTCCCCTGGAGTGATCCCTGATGGCAAAGCCAGAAGTAGCCTTTCAGCACCACTAGGTGTGACCCAAAAACACTGTAGCACTGTAACACTATTATGTTGTTCATTGATTTGCTCAAGCGGGCACCTGTAACATCTCCATTGTGAGACTGTTACTGTTTTTGGCATATCGAATATGCCACGGGGAGCTTGCAGGCGCTGCTGTGCGGGCAGGATACTCTCAGTAGCTTGCTGGGCTCTCCGAGAGGGATGGGGGAATTGAACCCAGGTCAGCAGCATACAAGGCAAATGCCCTACTTGCTGTGCAATCGCTCCAGCCCCAACCCAAAAGCAACAAAATAAAATTATGTTTCATAGTTTCTTGCCCTTTGATCGTCCCAATATTTATCTGATTTTTCTGAAATAACACTCCCTCTGCCACTTTATTCTTGCCAGGGACTCAAACCCAGGGCCTCAAAACATGCAAGGTGCATCTTCTACTGCTAAACCACATCCATGGCCTATATTACATTGTAATGAGAACATTTTATTAGTAAACTTCAGGAAACATGTATTGTTTATATGCTACCACATAGCATATCTTAGTATTTTCATTTTTCTATAAGAAATCAAAGCTTAGGATATTCATATCATGCCTATCGTTAGGGATTAGTAAGACAATGGATTTTTTTTTCCCTTTTCTGTCTTTCCCCAAAACACTGATTGCTGGTCCACTGTTCTTTGGGTATGCTATCACTACTTGAACTTTTTAGTTTTGTTTTTGGGCCACAGCCGGTGGTGCTCAGGGTTTACTCCTGGCTCTGTACTCAGAAATCACTCCTGGAGGGCTTAGGAAACCATACAGGATGCCTGGGATCGAACACAGGTTGGCTGAATGCAAGGCAAATCTTATCCACTATACTGTTGCTCAGGCCTTTGTACGTCACAGTTTTACTTATTAATAACAGGAGTGTGTTTTTTTTCATATTTTGAACAAAGTTTCTTAATAACAGGAAATCGATAAGAAGGGTCATTTTGATAAACACCCTGGAAATTTGCATATAAAAATTAAATGGTCATTGATTTGATTGATTCGGGGTTTTTTTTTTTTAATTTTAAGCTGCCTCAATGCGTTAATTACCAAGGGTTTAAATAGATTTTTAGAATTTTCTCATAATACAAGAAGTGGTAGGCATATCATAGAGAAAACTTTATCTTAAGTAATCTTTTTAATCTTCTAGATTTGCCACTGTAGAAGAGCCAAGGAAGAGAAACTTCAACAAGTGATCGCGATGCACAGCCAATTTCATGCTCCCCTCTAGGTAAATAGTGCAACAGAGTGTTCACATTGCATGATATTCTTTCATTGACGTGTTCTCTCATGTCATCTTATAGGCATATCTCATGTAAAATGTAAGAGATGAAAATTTATTTTACCTGTGTTTTTAAATTTTTTCTTTTACTTCCAGATTTTTTTGAAATTGCAATGAACTGCCAAGGAAGTAATTGGACACAAAACTGAGCACACTGATAGTTATGATTTGCAAATTGGCCTCTCATCACAGTGACTGTAATAATAGATCCACTGTCCAGACTATATGCGGGACTGAGGCTGACTTTGTACAGATTTGAGTGATTTCTTTGATCTCTGCTCTGTGCTTGGAGAAATTCTTCTGCACTATTTGCACTAAAATGTATATTGTTGATAAATTCTATCATATTTAAGTTCTTCTCCTGTATTATTGATTAAATACCTATGCATGTAGTTTTAATTGGTTCTAATATTTTATAAAGATTATTTCATTTAAATTTGTATTAATTTGAAATTGCCTTATTTCTTTATCAAGATTAATTTGTTATTTAGAATTTCTCTAAGCTTTTTTTAGAACTTTCTATTTAATTGTAAAAATACTTTTTCTTTCTTTCGGGATAAAACCTTCAAGAACAGTTTGTTTTTAAATATTTGTAGTGTCAGGAAATATCAAGACTGCCAATGTGCCATCTCAAGAAAGTTACTTTTAATACATAAATCAGAAGAATAAACTAGTTGCTCTTGCATAGTTCTTTTTTTTAATTAAACTGACACTTAGGAAAATATACACATAATAGTTTTTAGATGGAAATGCCTTTCACTTAAACTTTCATGCAAAATTTTTTTGTATCTGAAGTGTTTATTTGCTCGAGCGGGCCCAGTAACGTCTCCATTGGAGACTTTGTTGTTACTGTGTCTGGCATATCCAATACTCTCGGTAGCTTGCCGGGCTCTCCGAGAGGGGCAGAGGAATCGAACTCGGGTCGGCCATGTTGGCCGCTTGTAAGGCGAACGCCCTAGCCGCTGTGCTATCGCTCCAGCCCTTAAATAATGATAAACTCAGACATAAAAAGTTCGTAAACTTTTCTGATCTTTGCTGTTCAGTGAGGAAAAACTATAACAAAGTTAATACTAAATTTAGGTACTTGAATTTAATTGGATTTTCTTTTCACACTGTGTTGTGACTAATAATTCTCTTCTGTGCCACGTCACAGAATGAACATGTTTTAAGAGAAACCAAGAAAGGTAATAAAGAAACAAGCTTTAAACCCTATAACCATGAAATTTAGGAATAAAGCACCAAACATCCTGTGGACAAGTGAGTTAGGATAGGGGTTAAGGCACTTGACTTGCATGTGGTGGACCCTGGTTTGATCCTCAGCATTAAATCTAGGAGTGACCTCTGAATACATAGCTGGGAGTCAGCCCTAGCACCACCAAAAACAAAAAACAAACAGGTTGGCACGCCCCCTCCCACCCTACCCCCCACCCGCCAAAAAAAAAAAAAACACCAAAAAAAACGCATAAGAGAAAAGTATAAAACAACCTAGTTTATATTTTTTAAATTTCTTCCCAGTAAGATTGTCATTCCAAACACCAGCAGAAATGAAAACAATTTCATCTTTCTCTTTCTCTTACTTTTTGTCCTATGTGTGTTTTTAGCAGTAGAATTTTAGGAAATTTTAAAGTTATTTTCTTAGACTTCAATACTTAAGTTTACATTTGTGGCACAGAAAGTATATAAAATGGACTGTAAAGATGAACTTCATGTAAAGAAAATAGATTTTTAGTAACTGTGTTCCCGGCACTGTGTTTTAAAATATGCTATTTAATCTTCAAAATGCTCAGATAATAAAAACATAATGATGGTTTCGTATTTAGTCATGAGATAACTGAGGTGAATGTATTTCAAGTATGTGGTGGGGTCTTCTGGGCATTCAGGAAGCTTTCCTTCCAGCCCTGGCCAGCAGAGCTTCACTTTTTCTAGGAATCACTGCAGAAAAGAAATATAATAGTCCTCAGTCTTTTGTAAACAATCAGGTAGCTTTCTTAGGAACCAGGAAGAGTGCAGAATGAGAGAGCTGCAGACCATAGCTGTTTTTTTATGGACTTTCTTATTTTACTAATTTTATTGAGTACCTTGACCATTGTGACATAAACATTGTTTAAGTGTTTATTTTTTGTGTATAATTGTGAAAGATTTCCTCTTAACACACACAAAATCATTTCACTATGCAGTTAAGTCATTTTCACAGAATTACATAAATAGTACATCTCGGTGCTTTCATCCTTAAACTTGAACTGTCCGAGTTGTATTCTAAACTAGTTAATGGAGCTTGGTTTCTTCTTTCAAAATTACTGTTTTGGATAACCACCTTACAATCCAGTTAGTAAAAAGAGTTTGATTTTCATTATCAACATTTATCAAACAAATTCATGTAGAAATAACAGGTTATGTAAGTCGTCCAGTGGGGGGTGGAGAAAGTCTGTATTTGATTGTATGAACTGTGGTTCTGCTATTGCAGTAGAAATTAACTGACCTTTCTGTGATTTCATGGCAATTTTTTTTTTCTTCTTAAAATGGGCTCTTTTAGAGAAGCAGTGCCAGAAAGGAAAGAAATAAAATAACCTGTCAAAGCAGAGTTTCTAAACTAGATGGAAATCAGAATGATTTTTTAAAAAAAGTTAATAGTTTAGGAGTCTTGTCATAGATATAGGCTATAACCTCAGAATAGAAAGTTCTTTAAATGAAGGAGCCAGAGATAGCACAGAGGGTATGGTGGTTGCTACTAATCCTGGCTCCCATCATCACATAAGGTCCCGCTAGCAACCACCAGGAGTGCAGAGCCAGGAGTAGCCCCAGAGCATCACCGATGGGCCCTCCTCCCCACAAAAAGAAAGTTCTCTAAATCAGTGAGATTCATGCTATAGGTTTTTACTTCAAAGTTGGAAGATTTTCTCGGACAAAACTAGACTAGGATATTTGCAGGGAAATGAAGATTGTTTAACAGGTAAGCTTGATAATTTATATATATATACTAAATAGAAGCACCGCTAAGATTTTCTTTAGTGGATGAAAATTAATCATGTGCCCTTAAAAGAACAGAAAAATCTGCAGGTATTTCCCATCTCTTAATTTTTATTCTAAAAAATAATTATTTGTTGACTGATACATTTTAATTTTTTTGCCTTCATATTTCAGTAATTTCAATAAGTAATAAAACAGATGAACCTTAGATATTATTTGTAATTTTCCTTCGGTCAGTTTTACATTGTTTTAGTCCCTGTGTGCTAAATAAATGACAGTACTTCCCAATTTATATTTGATTTAAAATAAAAATGTAGTGCTAGAGCTTTTGGTTTCTTTGGATTGGTCATACTTTTTTCTTTTTTCTTTTTTTTTTAGGAGAGGAATTTTTATTGGCCATTAAAATACTATAAACCAAATATATGTAAATTTTACGGATTTCCACAGTTCTAACATTCGTACAAATAAGAGGATCATTACAAAATTGTCATTTGACTCTATTACCATTTTTTTTATAATTTATTTATTTCGAATACCCATCCCTCCACCAGTGACCATTTCCCACCACTGCGTATCCCAGTATCCCTCCAACGCCCCCCCCCCCCAACCCACCCTGTCTCTGTGGCAGGGCATTCCCTTTTGTTCTCTCTCTCCTATTGGGTGTTGTGTTTTGTATAAGAGTTAAGCCTGATTTTCAGGGAGAAACGTTGGATGATTTACTTCCATTGATCACTTTGTATACACGGTTTGGAGGAAAAGTCCTTGTTCCGCATCCTCGAGCTATGCTTGTAGAGGCTTCTGGTCATCGGGGTTCCATCTGGAGGAGGTGGGTTGCGGCACCTACCCCATCTGGGACTTCCTGGTGATCTCGGCTCTTTTTAGAACCTGGTGCCTTCTCCGGGAGCTGTGGAGTTCGCGTGTTCCCCCCCCCGCCCCCCCCCCGCCCCCGGCCTTTCTTCTCTGCGGCTGTGTGCTGTAAAGATGGCACTGGGGGGCAGGTTGTGGGCATGACTTCCGGAATCAGAGGTTACCTGGGAGTGGTCATACTTTTTTCAAGGCCCTGTGAAAGCATAGTAAAATTTTAAAATGCAATAAATGTAACTTTTTATTTAGATTTCAGTGTTAGCATAATTTGCAGTAAGCAATCAAAATGAACATGTGTAAATTATGTCCTGTAAAATGGGTCTGACTAAAGAGTTTATCACTTTAATGTGATATTAATTCATTGAATTTTGGAATATTAAATATAATATTTGCTTTTCATGATAATTGCAAAGTTTTATTTAATATGGTGTTATTTTTAATTTATTTAAATGTGTATAAGATACACACTACCAAATGGAAGTAATGAAAGTTTTGTCCTCAGGATCAGACAGCATAGTTCCTAAGAGTTGACCATAAATTAAGTTCAACAGCAGCTTTTGTGAACATACCCCACATATCTGTTATTAATAAGCATACAGGTTATATGCATACAGGTTATTTCAGAAAATGAATAAAAGTCCCTTATGCATATAATTTGGAACTGCTTAGTACAGCGTGCTCATAATTTATGTTCTGAAACAATTATTTTACAGTAACAAAAGCTTTACTTTCAAGTATGATAAACATTTGTTATGCAAACACATTTATATTTTATACTTTATTACATTCATGTCTATTGCCACACTCCCTCCAAATTTTTCCTACTAAAGATTTTGGCATTGTAGCTTTCATGCCCATTCTTATTTATTTTCATTTTAGCACAATTATGCTAACAGTCAATATGTAACACATTATGCTAATATTTAAATGCCAGACAAAATATATATTATTATATTTAAACAGTCTACTTTCAGATCAGTCTCTTCCTTCTCTTAAAATCTGTCTTCTCACTCTTCAAACAATAATAAATGTGACTCACTGATTCACTGAAATCAGTTATCCTGGTTATCATTTATATTTATCTTAATTACTCTTCAGTTGTTTCATAGCTGACCTGGAAGTACTTGACACTGCCCAAGTCTCTTTCCCTTTTTTCCAGAAACTCTTAATTGGCTTTTATTAATGATTCAGCCAGACTTTCAAAGCAATTGACAAGGAGCTTTTGCAAGTTCTTCCTCTGTTTATCCCATTTTCCTCCTCTGAAGACAACTTCAGACATGAATTTAGCATTGTGAATGTACCAATTACTTCCAGTTTCTGTCTCTTTTCTAAGTCTACACCTATGTATCTTAAGTACCTAAGTTGGCATATTTACTTGGACATATAGGTTGTCCACCTCAACTTTTGTAAGACTGAACTTCTGCCCCATTTCTACTCTTCGTGACGAATCCCAGTCTCTGGTACTTTCCTACCGGACCCTGTTGTCACACCTCACTGTAATTCCCTTTTACTGCTGCCACTTGGTCTGGCACAGCACGTCACACAATTAAGCCTGATGTTTAGATAACTACCTCACTGGTGTCAGTGCATTCTTTTACATCCAACAGTCATGTTCACCTTTTTCAGGTTATACAACATAAAAACAGTATTTGTGGACATCACAAAATGGTCACTACAGTAAGTCTGTTGCCAACATCCATCCTTACACATTTTTCTCTTGAGATGAATTTTTTTTTTTACTTTTGCAGAAGACTTTGTTTATTGAGTGTGAATGCTTATGCTTCAAATTTATAAGAAAAATTTCAGAACATAAAGGTGGAAAATGTTAAGATTTAATTAAACTTGGAGCCAAGTTAGTGGTCTGTTTACAGTTTTTAAAGACTACATGTTATTTAGCAACATATGCATGTATTTAGACTATATACATTTAGCAATATATTTTGAAAATAACATGTTCTATGAAACTTCAGTATAAAATATTATTATTGTAGAAACTGATAATATATTCTGTTCTTTTAATGACAGAGCATGCATTTTGCATAGTGAACACCATATCTGAACATTAGTCAGATCACCTCACACTTGTTTTCTAATTAATTACTTAATAAAGCACTAATTTTTTTTTTAATTTTTGTTAGTGAGACACCATGAGGTACAGTTGTAGATTTACAAATTTTTGTGCTTGGGATTCCAATTATACAATGATCAAATACGCATCCCTCCACCAGTGCCCATTTCCCACCACCATGGATCTCAGTATCCCTCCCACCCCCCATTCCCCCATCCCACCCTGACTCTGTGACAGGGCATTCCCCTCTGTTCTCTCTCTCCTTTTGGGTGTTGTGGTTTGCAAAAGAAGCATTGAGTAGCAAGCATGTTTGGTCTATAGTCTACTTTCAGCATGCTTGTCCCATCTTGGGTATTGGATCCTCCCAACACCCTTTATTTGGTGCTCCCTTCTCTTGAGATGAATTTTCAGACGTGTTCTCTTTCAGGTACACAAACTTAGAAGTTTGTACATTTTAACCTCCTTCATCCACTGCTCATTGCTGCCAGTTGTCTTTCGATATTGGTGAGCTTGGTTTTGTTTTCAAATACAATGCATGAGTGAAAGCATATTTTTTTTTCCTTCTCTAGTTTCTTTCACTTACCTGCCGGCACAATACCCTCAAGGTCCTCCATGTTTTTGCAGATGGGACAAGATTAACTTTTTGTTAGAGACAACTGAATTATATGAATGGTTAGCTAGTCTCTTTATGCAGTGTTAGCAACCTGTTTACATATCTGGGTAATTGTAAACAATGCTGCATTGAACACGAGGGTGCATCTACCTCAGACAATTGTCTTTCAGTTTTTTAAAGATAAATACCATAAATAGAATTGCTGAATCATGAGTAAGTTATGTTTTTAATTTTTGTGCAAGCTTCATACTTCTGTCCATAGGGACTACCCAACTTACATTTTCAACATTTCAAAAGCATTTATTCATATTCAGGTTTTCTCCTCTTTTATTTTTGGTTTTGTTTTCGGGCACATCCACTGTGCTCAAGTCTTACTCCCAGCTCTGCACTCAGGGATCACTCCTGCTAGTCCCAAGGATCATATACATGGCAGGGATTGAATCTGGGTGTGCAAGTCAAAGTGCCCTACCCACTGTACTATCTCTACAGGCTGTCCTCTTTTTTTTTTTTAGTAAAGCAATCATTTTTGTTGAATGAAATTTGCTTAGAAAGGTGTGAGGGGAGAGAAGTAAAGGAAATACATGTTCAAAAAAGAACACGGCCTCAGAGTGGGAAAAGCAAGCAAAGATTCACAGAGATTAGCAAGCAGGAGGTATTTTTAAGGGAAAATGTGGGTTTGAAGAGCAAGCCGCCTCCGTTCTTTTTTTTAATTAATCACCATGAGATACACAGTTACAGAGTTAACGATTTGGTTTCAGTCATAGAATATTTGAACACACCCCTTCATCCGTGTACATTTCCCGCCACCAATATCCCTTGTTCTGTTTTCATTTTTCAGTCACCATGAGTAGAGGCATTGAGGCAAGTTCTCTTTATACCCACTTAGTAGAGGGCTTTTGTTATAATGAACTTTGTTACGTGCTTTGTTTTTGCATCTATTGATTGAGATGACCCTGTGAAGTTTTACTCCTTCATTCTGTTAATGTATATTATATTGATTAACTTGTAGAGGTAGAGTGAATTCCACTTGATCAAGTTATATGATCCTTTTAATATTGTTGAATTGCTTTATTAATATTTTGCTTAAGATTTTGCATATATGTCCACCAGGAATCATGGCCTATAATTTTCTTTTCTTTTTTTGGGGGTGGGGGGTGAACATCTGGCAATGCTCAGAGGTTACTCCTGGTTCTGCATTCAGGGATCACTCCTGGTAGTGTTCCGGGGACTGTCCGGGGTGCCTGGGATCGAAGGTGGGTCACCCATGTGCAAGGGAAATTCCCTATCTGCTGCACCATTGCTCCCACCCCAATATGATTTTCTTTTGTTAAAGTGTCCTTGCGTGGTTGTAGTATGGTAATGCTAAAACATAGCGTTAAGATAAAGTGATTTTGGGACTGGAGCAACATCACAGTGGGTAGGCGTTTGCCTTGCACGCGGCCAACCCGAGTTCGATTCCCAGCATCCTATATGGTCCCCTGAGCACCACTAGGGGTAATTCCTGAGTGCAGAGCCAGGAGTAACACCTGTGCATCACTGAGTGTGACCCCCTGCCCCCCCCCAAAAAAAAAAAGTGATTTTGAAAGTGTTTCCTACTCTCCCATCTAGGGAAGAGTTTAAGGATTTTGGTATTAATTTTTCTTTGAATGTTTGGAAGAATTCACGGTGTCCATCAAGTTCTGTACTTCTGATTATTAGGTTTTTGATTACCTATTTAATCTCTTTATCCATAATGTCTATTCACTTTTCTGTTTCTTCGTGATTCAGTCTTAGGTTAGGCTCTGTATAAGAATTCATCCAGTTCTTTTTGTTCAATTTGTTGAAATGATCAACATATAGTAATCACATAATCATGTATGATTTTACTGGTATCAGTTGTACTTGTTTCTGATTTTATTTGAGCTCCCTTTTTTCTTTAGGGCATCCAGTTAAAGTTCATTAATTTTGCTTATCAAAGAACCAGCTGTATATTTCATTGATCTTTTCTATTGTCTATTTAGTCTCATTTATTTCCACTCTGACCTTTGTTATATCTTATTTTCTCCTAACTATATGATTTGCTTCCTCGTCCCTAGTTTCTAGAGATATAAACAGGTTACTTGAAATTCTTCTTGTTTCTGAGATAGGTTTTTTAATGGCATGGGCATCTTATATTAAAACTACTTAATGTAGCCCAAAATTCAGGTATGTTGCATTTCCATTTTCATTTGTTTAAGGAATCTTTTTTTTCTTTTTGATACTTTTTCATTGACCTGTTGTTCAGTAGCAGGCTATTTAATCTCCACAAATTTGTGGATTTAAGTTTTCCTGGGCTGGAGACATAATACAGCAGACAGGGCACTTGCCTTGCATGCAGCCAACCCGGGTTTGATTTCTGGTACCCTGTATAGTCCTTTAAGCCCCATCAGAAATGATCACTGAGCACAGAGCAGGAATGATCCCTAAATATAACCAGATGTGGCTTCCCCACTCAAAAAAATTCTATGTATTGTTTCAGTTAAGATTTGTTTTGTTCTCAGAGAGGCAAAAAAATATAGTCGAAGTGACATCTGCAGTAGTCTGTTTATTGCAGCACTCTACAATAGCCAAAATCTGGAAAAAACCTGAGTGCCCATAACAGATGACTGGTTAAAGAAACTTTGGTACATTTACACAATGGAGTACTATGTTGCTGTTAGAAAAGATGAAGTCACGAAATTTACATACAAGTGGTACTACATGGAAAGTATCATGTTAAGAGAAATGACTCAGAAAGAAAGGGATAGACATAGAAAGATTGCATTCATCTGGGGAACATAAAGTAACAAAATAGGAAACTAACACCCAAGAATGGCTGAGATTAGTACCAGGAATTTTACTCCATGACTTGGAGGCCAATCACACATACTAGGGGAAAAGGGAGCTCAGATAAAGAAGGGAACACCAAATAAAGGTGTTGGGAGGATCCTCCCAGGATGGGAGGAGCATGCTGAAAGTAGACTATAGACCAAACATGATTGCCACTCAATGTTTCTTTTGCAAACCACAACGCCCAAAAGGAGAGAGAACAGAGGGGAATGCCCTGCCACAGAGTCAGGGTGGGATGGGGGGGATGGTGGGTGGGAGGGATACTGAGATCCGTGGTGGTGGGAAATGGGCACTGGTGGAGGGATGGGCATTTGATCATTGTATAATTGAAACCCAAGCACAAAAATGTGTAAGTCTGCAACTGTACCTCATGATGTCTCACTATTAAAAATTTTTTTAATTAAAAAAAATGTGTTTTGTGATATAAAGCATGATCTAGTCTGGAAAATGTTTCATATGTACTAAATATATCATTCTGCTTTCTAGATGGAAAGTTGTAAACATTCTGATTATATTTTATTATATTTGAACATGTCATATATTATATATGACACATTCTGTTAATGTGTCAGTTAAGGCTTATGTTTCCTTATTGATTTTCTCAGTGACCTATACAATGGATTTACTTGTTGATTGGGTGCATAATATCTAAAGTGTTATAACCATTAGTCAGATTAACTCCTTTCTCATGGTGTAAGTTTATTATTGTTTGAAAACATTCTAATGCCCCACATTTTTATTTTCCACTACCCCTAAATTTTTTTTTTTTTGTGATGTTGCACTTTTCATCTCTTATTTTGTTTCCCTGGAATAAATACTATAAAAGCTACTGTGAAAATTAGTTTTTTAAGTGATTAACTCACTATATTTTTTATAATTTATTTTTTTTTATTAGTGAAACCTTGAAGTACAGTTGTAGACTTACAAATTTTTGTGCTTGGGTTTCAATTATACAAAGATCGAGTACCCATCCCTCCACCACTGCCCATCTTCCACCACCACTGATCCCAGTACCCCTCCCACCCCCATCCCACCCTGCCTTTGTGGCAGGGCATTCCCCTTTGTATTCTCTCTACTTTTGGGTGCTGTGGTTTGCAAAAGAGGCACCGAGAGGCAATCATGCTCGGTCTGCAGTCTACTTTCAGCATGCATCTCCCATCCTCGGAGGATCCCAACACCCTTTATTTGGTGCTTCCTTTTCCATCTGAGCTTCCTTTTCGCCTAGTATGTGCAGCTGGCCTCCAAGCCATGGAGTGAACCGTGAACCTCCTGGTACTTATCTTGGCTATTCTTGGGTGTTAGTCTCCTATTTTGTTACTTTAGGTTCCCCAGATAAATGCAATCTTTCTGTGTCTGTCCCTCTCTTTCTGACTCATTTTGCTTAGCATGAAACTTTCCATACTTTTAACTCACTATTTTAATAATTATTTTTTTATCATTTTTTTATTAGTGAAACATCATGAGGTACAGTTATAGACTTATAAATTTTTGTGCTTGGGTTTCAGTTATACAATGATCAAGTACCCATCCCTCCACCAGTGCCCATCTTCCCCCACCACGGGTCCCAGCATCCCTCCCCCCCATCCCCCCTGTTCTCTCTCTCTTCTTTTGGGTACTGTGCTCTGCAAGAGAGGCATTGAGTGGCAATCATGTTTGGTCCACAGACCACTTTCAGCATGTCTCTCCCACCCTGGGAGGGGTCTTCACAGCACCCTTTATTTGGTGCTCTCTTCTCTATCTGAGCTTCCTTTTCAGCACATGTGGCTGGCCTTCAAGTCATGGAGCAAAATTCCTGGTACTAATCTCAGCCATTCCTGTTGCTTTATGTTCCCCAGATGAATGCAATCTTTCTGTGTCTATCCTGCTCTTTCTGACTCATTTCGCTTAACATGATACTTTCCATGTAGTACCACTTGTATGTAAATTTCATAACTTCATCTTTTCTAACGGCTACATAGTACTCCATTGTGTAAATGTACCAAAGTTTCTTGAACCAGTCATCTGTTCTCGGGCACTCAGGTTTTTTCCAGATTCTGGCTTTTAATAATTATTTTTTTGGTAATATTTATACATTCAGGGTCAGCAAGGAAGTACAAGAGATAAGGTGTTCACCTTTCATGCAGCTGCCCGTGGTTCTACCCTGACACGGTATATGGTCCTCCAAGCACTCCTGATCACTGAAATAGGAATGGAGACTCTGAGCACTGCCATGTACGGCTCAGTCTGACCCCACAGTTGATTCTTTTATATGTTTTATGACTGACTAGGGCTCTTTTCAGATTAAAAAAATTCTCTGTAGGTCAAAGTCACCAGAACTAAGATTTTGTCTATAGAACTGGATTTATGTGGGGTTGGGGGTAGGGGATACCAATGGAGGGAATGGGCTCTCTAGTGGTGGGCGTAGTGTTGGGATGACGTATGTGTCAAACGTGTGACCAACAATATAGTAAATCCCAGTACCTCAATCAAAAGAATTTTTGTTTATTTATTTATATTTGCTCTCTGGGTTACACCTGGCGATGCACAGGGGTTACTCCTAGCTCTGCACTCAGGAATTACACCTGGC
Source organism: Sorex fumeus (assembly GCF_029834395.1). Classification (NCBI taxonomy): domain Eukaryota; kingdom Metazoa; phylum Chordata; class Mammalia; order Eulipotyphla; family Soricidae; genus Sorex; species Sorex fumeus. The sequence goes on along the minus strand of NW_026606081.1, from coordinate 9,293,372 downwards.
GGTGCTCAGGGGACCATATGGGATGCTGGGAATCAAACCCATGTCAGCCGCATGCAAAGTAAACGCCCTGTCTGCTGTGCTATTGCTCCAGCCCCAATCAAAAAAGTTTTAAAAAAATTAAGAGCAATACATTTTTGGTACCAGGAATATGGCTCAGTGATGGAGATATGCTTTGTATGTGGAGGATGTAAGTTCACTCCCCACAAAGGATTGAAAAAAGGGACGGTAAGGGAGACTCTAGAGCCAGGGCGACATCTCAGGGGCCTGAAGCACATACTATGCATGTGCAAGCCCCCGGTTTGAGGTTCCCTAAGCACTACTGGGGGGACCCAAGAAAACAAAACCAAGAAAAAGCTCTTCATTCTTGTATGGTCTTTTCAGTGGTGATGAACGCCACTGTCACCGCCACCCCCCATCCCCCACCAAACTGTGTTTTTCAGTTGCCGCTTTTGTGGGTTCTACACATGGCTGTAGTGCTTAAACGGCTGCACATTTTCACTGTGGCACTCACAGGGTCCTTGTGGAGGGCCCCAAACAGCAGAGCCAGCAGGATCATGCTCGCTCAGCACGTGTCGTGGCAACTTAGTATGATCAAGGTGTCAAGCGTGCAAGGCTCCTGCTTTGAGCCCTCCTGTCAGAACTCCTTAACTGATGCTTGGTTAGTGTCTCCTTCTGTTAGCCCTTTGAATTTGTTGTGCCAGTTCCTCTGGCCTGCTGAAAAATGAACTGAGAGTCATATGCCCCTTCTCGTATGGAAATGTCTTCTTTTTCTGTCTTTTTATTAGTGACAAACCAAGAGGTACAGTAGTAGACTTACAGATTTTTGTGCTTGGGTTTCAATTATACAATGATTAAGTACCCATCCCTCCACCAGTGCCCATTTTCCACCACCATGGATCCCAGTATCCCTCCCACCCCCCATCCTCCCCATCCCACCCTGCCTCTGTGGCAGGGCATTCCCTTTTGTTCTCTCTCTCTTTTGGGGTGCTGTGGTTTGCAAAAGAGGCATTGAGTGGCAATCATGTTTGGTCTATAGTCTACTTTCAGCATGCTTCTCCCATCCTGGGAGGATCCTCCCAATACCCTTTATTTGATGCTCCCGTCTCTATCTGAGCTGCCTTTTCCCCTAGCATGTGTGGCTGCCTCCAAGCCATGGAGTAAAATTCCTGGTACTAATCTCAGCCATTCTTGGGTGTTAGTCTCCTATTTTGTTACTTTATGTTCCCCAGATGAATGCAATCTTTCTATGTCTATCCCTTTCTTTCTAAGTCATTTCTCTTAACATGATACTTTCCATGTAGTACCTGGTTATCTTGCTGCTGACTGGGTGAGTTGCACTACCCTGTCTTCATTTTATCTGCTGTTAGATCCCTTCCGGGCTGGAGCGATAGCACAGTGGTAGGGCGTTTGCCTTGCACGCAGCCAACATGACCGACCTGAGTTCAATTCCTCTGTCCCTCTTGGAGAACCCGGCAAGCTACTGAGAGTATCTCGCCCGCATGGCAGAGCCTGGCAAGCTACCCATGATGTATTCGATATGCCAAGCACAGTAACAACAAAGTCTCCAATGGAGAAGTTACTGGTCCTGCTCGAGCAAATCCATGAATACCGGGAGGACAGTGACAGTGACAGATCCCTTCCAGTACTTTTCTGTTCAGTTCTTATATTTAGCTGTGACTTATGTTTATTTTCTTATATTTGAGTTAAATTGCTCACTGTGTTAATCCAATTTTCTTGATTCTCTGAGCATATCTGTGACTTTCAGTAGCTTGTCTCTGTTATTATTAATTTTTTTTCTCTGGTCTTAGTTCATTTGGAAACTATTACTGCTTCCTCATATAGATAAATCCATTTCCACCACCTCTCCCAGTCTTGAAGGAGTGGCCTCATGTATAATAACCTTATCATCCAGCCACGTAGCTATTTTCTTTTGAACTTTTCTGATTGTCCGAGCAACTCATTTTATTTGTGTTTAAATTGAATCACTGAGAGATAGACCATTGCAAAGCTTTTCATGATTGGGTTTCAGTCATATAATGTTCTAACACTCGTCCCTCCACCAGTGTACATTTATCAGCACCAATGTCCCCAGTTTACCTCCTAACACCTCCTGTCCCTGCTTGCCTCTATGGCACGGACCTTCTCTCTCTCTCTCTCTCTCTCTCTCTCTCTCTCTCTCTCTCTCTCTCTCTCTCTCTCTCTCTCTCCCTTTCGCTGTCTTCTCCCTCTCCTTTTATGCATTATGGTTTGCAATACAGGTAACTAAGAGGTCATTTTGTTTGTTCAGGGTGTTCATTATTTTTATCAGGAAGGTACAGCTGGAGTAACTTTTTGTTTTAACTAGGTAGTAGTGTGTTCCGCCTTGCATGAGTCCAAAATGAACTACAGCTTTTCATCTCTTTCTGGATTTATTTATGGGTCTCTAAAGCAAGGCCAGTAGAAGAGCTTACACGGTGACACTGGAGTTGGTTCACGGGGGGTGACGGGGAGGCTTTCAGGAGTATAGGGAAGTGGGGGGACGTAGCCCGTCCTGAGCCCAAGAAAGCCTGGAGATTTCAGTCACAAAACCTGCACACCTGAATTTTCAGCAGGTTAATATCTTGGTGCCACAGGGGCCCCATGGTAGGAACCCAGAGCCCGCACTCTGCTGTGGCACCAAGTTGGACCCAAAGAGTCCAAGTTTCGGTCACTTTAAAACTCTGCTGCTGCCCATAGCGCCAAGAGGCCAAGTGCTACAGTAGATCCGCCAACTGGTGGCCACGCCATTACATCCTCATGAATTCCCCTGAGGCGACACTCCAAGGGCGGGCGATCAGCCTGTTTCATTTAATGGTGCTCTCCCTGAAACAGAATATCTCAGGAGCGCCCAGACTCATGCCGAAATCGGATGACACTGTCGGCTGTTCAGAGCACTGAGAGCTACCATCCCTCTGCCAGTTTTGCCACGTGCCCCTGCACCGCCACCCTCTGGACCAGAACCGCGACTTATTTTAACAGCTCCAGTTGCTGAGGGTGTGCCAAGAATTGTCAATATCCCCTATTTGGGGGGACCTTATCCACCTAAATTCAGTCTGATTGGAATCCACACACTTCATAGGCAACATATTTGAAAGTGTTCAGAAATGATATCCAATAGGCCACAGGCATAAGCCCTGATGAGGTCGCCAGACCCAAGGTATCTAGGTATCCCTAGAGCTCCTAAGTAGATAAGGGGGTGTCCCCCTGCCCTATGGAACCTAAGAGCAGCTCCATCGCCCTGAAACATGCCCAGTCAGGCTATACCTTCAAGGCAAATAATTCTTTTCAAGAACTGGAGCGGGGGGGGGGGGGGGGGGGGAGGCGTCAGGATGGTGCAGGCATACTTTTGCTGTCTGGACTGTGCTTGGGGGAAGAGTATCCTGCCCCAAACTGGCTCTGATTATTAGCCCCACAGGAAGCAAGAACTCAAGCCCTCTAGCCATCAGAGCCAGGTGATCTGGCTATAGGGACTGAAGCCACCACAGAAACTGGGGCACCAGACACCTGTAAGACCGCCCCTCTTTGATGCTAAAGTGTGGCAGAGAGAGTACATCATTCCGACTCCCGGAGCTCCCTGGGGAGACTTCCTAGCAGTTCTTACCAGTCTGTTTAGTAAGAGGACTCTCCTCAGGTTGCAGGTAATGTGAAGTCTGACAGAAAACAGATCTTGTGTCCATTGCTTCTTGCTTTGCCTGAAGCCAATCCCCACTGGCCTCCAAATCCAAGCTACATGGTGGTGTCCCTTAGCAGCCGCTACAAAAATCAGAGCAGACCAAAGATATAAGCTCTTTTTAGAGAGCACAGAGATTGTGCTGGACAGCCTCTCTCCCCAGAAAAAGACTTCCACAGGTCAAAAGTACGCTCAAGCCTCAGGCCACTCTGTCAGAAACGGCAAATAGGCCTCTCTGCACAGAAACTGGTGTTGGGTTTTAGTCTCCCGTCTGTGAGGTACCATGTGAGTATAGCAGCCTACCAAGAACTCTCTCTAGCCCTAGAAACTCAAGCCTCTCCCAGAGCCAGGCAATCAAGTTTTCCCTGAGGTGCAGACTCAAAAGTGAGACACCTGACATATAAAAACTAGGGTGTGTGTGTGTGTTTACACACACAAGATACTGGTGCTTGTGAAGTGTGGCTGAGAAGCACAACGCACAACTAGAAAATAAAGATAGCACCCAACCAGTGACACTCTCAAAGACCACTGGCTTTACCTGGGCTGAGAGAAAGAAAATGGTGCTGGTCAGGGCCCCTTTCTCTAGAGGCTATCCCCACCAATCCCTGCTGCTATTTCCAGAACAGCAGATAATTTTACAGGAAATATGGGTTCTTTGCAGATGGCCCTGGGTTTTTACCCTATATCTTAGAATTAAATTCTTTTGGGAGCCATTTGAATAATTTCTCAGTTTGCTACAGCTTTTGGATCTCATGGATGTGAATCTTGTGGACTTTCAAAGATGGGAGCTTGTCTCTTCAGTACAGATCTTAAAAGCTGGGCGCCCTGATGAGTGTAGCAGGCACCTTTTCCTTCTCAGGGACAAGCGTGCAGTGTGTAAATTTCCTAGCTGGTGTGAGTCACCATGCTAGGGAGTATATTCATGGTGAGGCTGCTATCTCAGTCTCTTCCATCCACAATCATGTAGCCCTGCTTTGCACTGACAGACGTGAACATGTTTAGTTTTCAGAAAATGTTTAGTTTTCATCTGCTTCAGAGGAAACTCCCTTATATAGCAGTGGATTCAGTGTGTGTTAGAGTTAAGACTCTTCATTTGTGGCCATTTTTGATCCTAAACCCCATTTCTTTCATCATAAGACAATGATTTTGTATCCAATGTGTATTTTATCTGATTAAACTCTACAGAACTTAATTGCAATAGTGTTTATCGAATGTAACTAATGAATTAAATTATATTAACCAGATAGATAGTTTATAAAATGATAGAAGACCAAATTTATCCACTTTTTAAGAAGACATGACAAGGGCTGAAGAGACAGTACAGCGGGTAGAGCGTTTGCCTTGCACACGGCTGACCCGAGTTTGATTCCCAGCATCCCATATGGTCCCCTGAGCACTGCTGGGAGTAATTTCTGAGTGCAGAGCCAGGAGTAACCCCTGTGCATCGCCGGGTGTGACCCAAAAAGAAGAAAAAAATGACAACCAAATTTCTAGTTCTTAATTGGATTTCCCCTTTAAAAAATTTTACCTTACTAACTATATGTTGTTATATTTCAGAGAGTTGGCTGGTGATTGACCCATTCTGTCTTGCTAGTACAGTCTTTGGACTAGCAAGGAAAATTTGTTACTTGAAAAGCTAATAGAAGCTTCATTCATATTTAAGACTCAGAGAAAACGTTGACTCAACTTTATTAGGTATTAGACCCATGAGGGAGAAAAAGTGGGTTTAGCGGTTTTAAAATGAGAAGAAATCAGATATTCTAGCAAAAAGCAACAAAATTATTAACAATTCAAACTACTAAGAAGTCAAATCTTAAATATAAGCTTAAACAGTTAACAAAGCTCCTCATTTACAGAAATATATCTATTAATCATAAGAGGATAGTACGCTGTTATTAGAAATAATGAAATAGAGTTAGGAAAGGAGATATGTTAGATGTTTTAGGAGGGTGGAAAATGCATCTGAACGTGAAATGACAGGAAAGATGCAAAGTGATATGATAGGTGAGGGGAAGGTGTCAGGGCTTTTTTTTTTTTTTTGAGCAGATGCATGCTATGACAAGGACGAAACTGGATTAATGATGATGGGTGATGTAGAAATCATCACGGTTGAATAAAACTTTGATAACTAGAGTGAGTTTCAAAATGGGAAATAATTTTCCTTCTATTTGATAAAAGTAAAGGCTCTGTCCTCTGCTTCAACAGCTAAAGAAACTAGGGTTTGGACCTGTTTTTCCCTTTTCATGGCTGTATTTTATAACTCCACGACATGTACCATTTCTTAAGCCGTTTCCGTTTTGGATTGCACTGTTCCCTTATTTTTGGAAAGTGTTTCTGTGTGTCCCTATGAAACTTCAGGCATTGAGGAAGACGGCTTCATCAGAATCCCGGTCCTTGCCGCTGTCTTCACTGGGCGGGCACTCGCCCCCGCTGGGGGACCGGCAGCTCAGATCCTCCACCCCAGACTCTTGATCGCTGTTGCCTGACAAATCAGGATCGGAGCTTTTCAGATTGTCTTGGGTAAGAATCAGAGCGGAATCCTCATCACCTTGGGAAGGGCTCCTGGCCGGAAAAGCTTTCAGATTCCCACTGTAATCCTGGGGAGTGTTGGCCGTGCTGTTGTCTGAGGTAGGAAACCCTGAGTGTTTGCTGGCTTCACTTGGCTTGCTCTTCACTGTAGTGCAGTTTAACTGGACTTTTTGGATTTTTTCCATCCTCTAAAAAATAAATGAAGAGTTTTCAGGGGGAAAATCATAAATAATTCACATTTTTGTATATGCCTTTAGTGGTCATTCCCTTCCAGCCAGATTTATAATGATGAGCACAAGGGATGAGGTGGTCCTGGTTTCAAAGCTAGATCTTATTGCTTTAGAGAAAACAAATTCTGTGAGGTTGATGTTAATATCCACCTTCTTAATGATTATACAGACTTCCTATAAATGCAATAATTGTCACATAGATAAAGCAATCAATAGTCATCCATCTTTCTATACACAGATGGTTTCTCTGAGTTCAAAATACGTAATTTTTTACAGAAGTAAATGACTTATTATTTATTTATTTATTCATTTATGCTTTTTGGGTCATACCTGGTGATGCACAGGGAATTACTCCTGGCGGTTCTCAGGGGATCATATGGGATGCTGGGAGTCAAACCCTGGTTGACTGCATGCAAGACAAATGCCCTACCCACAGTGCTATCACTCCAGCCCTCAGAAGTACTTATTATTTAATAATTAAAGAGAAGTGCCACCTAACATAAAACTCATTCTTTTAAAGTGTACAATTCAGTAGCTTTAGTCCACTTACAACGTTAGGCAACCATCTACTAATTCTGAAGTATTTCCATGATTCCTAAAGAAAGCTCCTACTGTCAGCAGTCACTTCCCATTCAAGCTTCACAGCTCCTAGCAGTCCCAACTCTATAGCGACATTGGGACATTCTGTGTAAATGGAATTTATATATTTTTTATACTCTGTGGTCTTTCATGTCTGATTGCTTTCACTTCGCTTCTACTCTCAGGCCTCATCTGCCATGCGGTTTGTATGCACATCATTCTCTTTTATGGCCGAATAATATTTCATTTTATGACTGTCCCACATTTTGTTTCTTTATCAGGTGAGATATCTGAATTATTCAAAATGCACTTTACAGTTTCCTTGGTGTCATCAAGGAAGGTATAATAAATTCAACTATTACATATTCAAAACAAACTCATGTACAAAAGTGCAGTGTTGCGTTGTGAGAAAAAAAGAATAAATACATGTGCAACTATAAAAATACAACTTGGAATATAAGACTAAGAATGAGTGTAATGCAGTGGTGGTGGGACTGGTGTTGGAATATTGAAAGCCTATAACAAATGCATCATGAACAATTTTGTAAACTACTGTGTTTAAATAAAGTAGTCACGGTCACAGTCCTCCCGTTGTTCATCGATTTGCTCGAGCGGGCCCAGTAACGTCTCCATCGTGAGACTTGTTGTTACTGTGTTTGGCATATCGAGTACGTCACGGGGAGCTTGCCAGGCTCTGCCGTGCGGGCGAGAGACTCTCTCGGTAGCTTGCCGGGCTCTCCGAGAGGGGCGGAGGAATCGAACTCGGGTCGGCCATGTTGGCTGCGTGCAAGGCAAACACCCTACCGCTGTGCTATTGCTCCAGCCCTAAATAAAGTAGAAAAAATAATTTTTAAAAGAATGAGTGTAGGCATTAGAAAGAGGCATGCATTATTTAAGAAGATGGGTGATATTGTTAGAGAAAAGAAATTAATGAGTTTAGGGAGGAAAGGGCAATTTCATAAAACTGAAGAAACCAAACCTGGACGTGCTGGTGAGGGGTAGAGTAATTCTGGTAGGAGAGACAGTAACAGAAGTACAGAGTAAGAAGGTGACAGAGTACACAGAAGCAGAGGACAGGGACGGAAGGTGGCTCGTAGGGCTGGCTACTCGTGTCATATGCTGGAGCCTCATGGTTTCCCAAGAACTGCCAGACATGGCCCCAAAAAACAACGGGAGCAGAAAATAGTTCGATTTGAGCAAAGGGGACAGTGAAGAACAAAGTTGAAAGGTAGACTACAATGTCAGGATAAGAAATCTTAACTGTTATAAAGAAAAAGAAGTAACTTTCATTGTATAGTACATTCTCTATCTTGGAGGATTCTCACACTAAACATGAGTTATGCACTTCCAACTTTTCTTCTGGAAAAATAAATCCCTTGCTTTTGATTCACACCCAACAGTATTTGGGGGCTACTCTTGGCTTGGTGCTCAGAGGTTACTTTCAGCTGTTTTGGGTTTGGGTGGGGAAGTATGTGATGCCAAGAACTGAATCCAGGTTTCCTGCATGCAAATCATGCACTCAGCTCATAGAGCTCTCTCTCCAGCTCTATAAGTAAAAATTTATTAACAATATTGTAAGCAAAAAAAAAATTAAATCTGAAATAGCTTTATGGAAAACTGGCTGTCTTTAGAAGGAACTTGCTTAAAAATCACGAGTCATCTTTGAATGGCAAAAGGCCTATTCTTTTCTACCATGAGTCCAGGACTATAAAAACCTAACTCCTGCCTCCTTTTAGTTCTCTATGTTCATTTATTCAACTAAGGTATGGTACTGGTACTCCATCAGAATTCTCCATCAGAATCTCAAGGTTTGTATCCAGACATCAAGATTTTTTTTTTTGTCTGTATGAGGTGGTGATTTGAGGTAGTGTTAAGAACTATTTCTCTGATAATTCAAAATTAAGGCAGAGCTTTCCATATATTCCAGAGGTATTTTGTAACACCCTGCAGCTTTATAATAAGAACAAGATTTATGCCTGGTTTCGAAGATTCTCAAAGTTAACAGTTTAAAAGTTCTACTTTTGTTAACATCCATTTGACTCCCAAATGAACTTTGCAATCTGAGAGCCAAGATTTCACAAAAATTTATAACTGAGAGGCAATGTGTCCCAATAATGTAACAAAAGGAATTAACCAAACCAAAAGAATTAACCTCACTAGTTGTCTATAAATAAACATCTCTGCTGCTGGAGTCCCAAAAGTGTTAGGCACCATTCTCCCATCCCAACTCACCCTACGGTGATTTCATTTTAATTTCCAGTGATTTTTCTGCCCGGAGCAAGGAGCTAAGCAGACTTTGTTTTAAACTCAACATGTGATATTTTACTATCCTTCACTTTAAACACTCACCATTCTGAAAGCAACAAATTGGAAGCTCACTTCCAGTCACATGTATTTAAAAACTATAACGAAGAAGTTTATTGGCAATTTTTCAGCCTTTATCTTAAAACTTCTTTTCCCCTACAATATATGATTTTGGTTGAGGAGTGAAGGGATGTGGTTTGAGGAAGCAGTTTTCATCTTATTGCAAATAACACCTCAGTTCAGAATTCAGGTCTGGTAAACAGGAATAGGCTGCGAACTATTGAGCAACTGAGTTACAAGAGATATTATGGGGTTTTAAATAAATGACGCAGAATAAACCGGAAACACAAGTGAAAAGGCACTACAGTGAGGGGCAAGAAAGACTTGAGAGTCAACAGTCACATGTGTGCATGAACTAGACTACTCTTTAACCCGGTATAAAGAAATAAACTCAAATGGGTTAAAGACTATATAAGAAATGATGAAGTAGTTAAAAGAACATGGGAGAAATGCTCCATAGTGTTAGCATTAGAAATAGGATTTTTGACCCCAAGAGCAACGAAATAAAACAAAAGACAAACAATGGGGATTAAACAATGGGGATTGCAAAGCTGTTGTTTAAGGAAAATATGGGCTGAGGAAATGGCTTAACAGGCTGGAGCACATGCTTTGCATACAGAAGGATTCGAACCCGGGCACCTTGTCGTCCCTGAGCACCACTGGTACGCCCTCTCCCCAAAATATATTAAATATAAATGATGCAAAGACAAACTATAGAATACTTGTACATCATACATCTGATAAAGAATATCCAAATTATATAAAGAACTCATTTTTCCTAACAATAAATCCCAGTGCCAAAAAAAAGAACAGAATGTTCTAATTAATGCTTCTTTAAAAATGATACACAGATGTTCAAAGGGCATATTAAAAGATGCTTACTATCACTGTTTATCAGGAATATGCAAATTAAAACTGCATTGACCTTGCATACATGAGACCTGGGTCCACTCCTCACCACCACCAACCGCCAAGAAACAAAAAACAGTGAAATGTCGCCTCAGCCCAGTGAGAATGTCTTATATCAAATGGAACAAGAGTGGCTGGAGAGATAGTACAGCAGTTAAGGCTTTGGTGGCCAACTGAGGTTCCATCCCAGAGGCCACATATGGCCTCCTGAGCACTGTTGGGTGGACTGGCCCAAAACACACCCACTCAAAAAAAAAAAATACAGACGTTGAACAGGGTGTGGAGAAAGAACCCTTGTATACTGCTGGGGGAATAAAATTTGCGTAACTATTTTCAGAAGTGCTATGGAGTTTTCTCAAGAGGCTATCAACATAGTTATCAAATACCTCTTCTGGGTATTTGAAGAATACAAAAACAACGTAAGTTCTATCTATCACAGTGAAGTGCCTGTGAGGTGACTGAACATGTACCTTTATACCACAGAGTGTATTTCTTTTTTAAAAACAGGATTTTGCCATTGGCTGCAAAATGGAAGAATTGAGAAAGGGTTGTCCGAAATGATGTAAGTCAGAAATAAAAAGACAAGTGATAGATTTCACACATGTGCAATATGGAAATGTGAAAATGGACAAAATAAAATTACAGAAATATGACAATATGACAGTGTAATGAAGGTTGCCTGAGGGAAAGAAAAGGACTAATAGTTGAATGTTTGGAGAAAGGGAGGTATGAAAAAAAATGCTGGGGTGTGTGTGTGTGTGTGTGTGTGTGTGTGTGTGTGTGTGAAATAATATTTTTTTAAAAATCTGAGTTTGTTATTGATCAATTAGAGTGGTAATTGTCAAAGTTATGTAATTAAAAAAAGTGATTCTAGCCTTCCTGGCCAAGAGGTAGGGAATCATAAAAGTATCTTTACAGTATCAAATGATAAAAGTCTGGTTAGTAGTCCCTTGGCCTGTGCTTGGGTAGGAGCTCACCTAGCGTGGCTGTGCTAAGGCTGTCCCCTGGCTGTCCCCTGGCTAGTCTGCACAGCAGCCATACTGCCTCACTGCCCAGAGCCAGAGCCATGAGAGACTTTCATGGAGCAGTGCCCATCAAGAAACAATAACTAATAACTAAGGAAGTCAATGAAGAGTAGGGCGCCTTACATCTTCCAGGGCCTCGAGCTCTTCCTCTAGTTGCTGGGTCTCTTCTTTCACCGCCATCAGGTAATCTGTGACTGACTGCCGAGGCTGCAGCCCCTTTTCAAAGCGGTTATACATTCCACTCCAAAATCTGGAAAAGAGACCAGAGCTTTGTGATACCATCCTATCATGATCGGTAAATGGAAAGTCTCAGATCTCCTGGGGTATGGTTAATTCCACAATCGCACAGTTCTACTGATGTCCGAGTGCAAGTCACAGACTTGAAAAACCTCTTACTTAAGGTAATAATTTCATATTCATGTTTCCCTTTTCATGGGTCACTAAACTAGTTCCACAGAGAGTGAGTTCATGGAGCATCAACTTGTAGGTACATATGGCACTGGATTGGATTACAAGAGATATGTTATTCTATAATAGACTGAGGTGTTTTCATTTGGGGTACTTAGAAAATAGCATTTTGATTTGAAATAAACTTAGAAATCTCAGTGGTTATATTAAATGTTTGGCAAGTGAAGCTTTTTAAATTCAAGATTTTATTTTTACCAAAAAGGAAAATTGAAAACTGGGGCCAGAGCTATCGTATGAGTAGGGTGTTTGCCCTGTACCTGGCAGATCCCTATACAGGTTTGATCCCTGGTACCTCATATGGTCCCCTGAACACCTACAGAAGTGATCCCTGGGTGCAGAGTAAGGAGTAAGCCCTGAGCACTGTGAGGTCAGTAATAAATTAGTTGCAACACAAGTTATTGTGCTACGTCTCATTACCTTTCAGAATTACTACTTAGAAACCAGTAAGTTTTTTATTTTTATTTTAGTAAGGTAAAAGGTAAAGGCCCTCCCGTTGATCGTCGATTTGCTCGAGCGGGGCCAGTAACGTCTCCATTGGAGACTTTGTTGTTACTGTGTCTGGCATATCGAATACTCTCGGTAGCTTGCCGGGCTCTCCGAGAGGGGCGGAGGAATCAAACTCATTTTAGTATGATAGAACTAATTAACATTCTGCTCTGAAATTCAGAGGAAAGGGGCCAGAATGAGTAAGGAGCTTGCGTTCCATGCAGCCAACCAGGTTTGATTCCCTGCACCCTATATGGTCCCCTGAGCAGCTCACCTCTAAAACCGATTCCTGAGTGCAGAGCAGGATTAAGCCCTGAGCACTGCCGGGTGTGGTCCCAAAACAAAAAAACAAAGATAACCAAACAAACAAAATAACCCGCAGAACATCAGAAGGAAATAATTAGGTTGGAATTATTCAGAACAGAAATTGAGGAAGAAAAGTTAAAAAGAAGAAGGCATGATGTCTGTGCTGGAGATGGGCAGAGACAGAATGTGTTTTCTCAATTTATACTGTTTTGTCCATCTTTTTTGTTGCCCTCCAAGTCATGCATGCGACACCAGCCCTGAGAAAGTGCCCAAGGATAAAATGTAATATACAAGGATCGAAGAGATAGGGCCAACGCAGGTTGAATCCCTGCCATTTCATATGGTTGCCTGGGTTCCATCAGGAGTGATCCCTGAGCACAGAGTCAGGAGTAAGCCCTGAACACTGCCAAGTATGACCAAACCACAAAAATTAATTAAATAAAAAACATAATAAATTAAGTAAATAAATGTTGAGGGCTGGAGCGATAGCACAGTGGTAGGGCGTTTGCCTTGCGCGCAGCCAGCCCGACCGAGCTGGGTTCGATTCCTCCGCCCCCCTCGGAGAGCCCGGCAAGCTACCGAGACGTATTCAATATGCCAAAACACAGTAACAACAAGTCTCAAAAATGGAGACGTTACTGGGCCCACTCGAGCAAATCGATGAACAACGGGAAAACAACAACAGAACAAGTAAATAAAAATTAAGTAAAAACTAAAATTTTACATGCTTACCTAGTAGAATATATAGGCTGTCACTCTTTTCACCCCACCCCAATCTACAGTCCTAAAATAATTTTATTTTACTGGGAAATAGTTCCAGCAGGATTGAGTAGAAAAAGGGAAGCTGTATCATAATAATTACCTAAGTGATTGTGAAATGTGATTCCACATTTAATATATAAGGTTCTTGCTTATTCAATTCCCCACCATTATAATTTAAAATATATAATTTTTACAAAACATCAACATGCAAAGATAATACCATTTATGGGGTCAAAGAAAGGGGGGAGAAAACACATTAAAAATACCAGATTGTGGGGCTGGAGCAATAGCACAGTGGGTAGGGCATTTGCCTTGCACGCAGCCAACACGGCCGACCCTGGTTTGATTCCCAGCATCCCATATGGTCCCCCGAGCACCACCAGGAGTAATTCCTGAGTGCATGAGCCAGGACTAACCCCTGAGCATCACCAGGTATGACCCAAAAAAAGCAAAAAAAAAAAAAAAAAAAAACCAGATTGTATATTTAACTATCTTTCTCTGGTGGGTTTTGGATCCAAACAAGCCTTATTTGTGTTATTTGGGAAGAGAGGTGTCAAGGGATATGAGATTTAGGACATCATCTGTCTGTGCTCAGGGATCATAACCAGTGAGACTTGCAGAACTCTATGGGGTGTTGGGGATCGAACCAAGGCCAGATGAGTACAAGGTAAGCACGTGACCTGCTGCTACCACTCTGCCCCCACCCGCCAAAAGCTTAAAGCTCAATGTTTCATAGCAGTCAAGCCCCAAATCAAGTTTCACCACCGTATTCCTACTTAGGTCCTGAAGGAGTTATACATACTTGTACATAAAGTTGCAGGGAGTTGTGGGAAGACGAAGGGTTCCTTGAGTCTGGCTGTGATCAGCTCTGAAGAGAGGATTCATGTAGTCGGCCCGATTCTTCCACAGGTGAGCCCATAAAGAATATGTTCGTTCTTGAATTCTATCAAAAAAAAAAAAAAAGAAAGCCTGAAAAGGACCAATCTAGTTCATGCAGAGTTGGTAAGTCATACTAAAAGATGGAAAGAGAACAACAGTGTTATCTGAACATTGGGTGTCCTGATCTACAGTCAGGAAATTTGCCATCTTTGTGGCTTCATATTATTGTATGATTATCTCAACTTCTCTGTAGTGTGTACCCACTTTAACAAGAATTTTAAATCATCTGATTATAAAATTAAAATTCTCTCTAGAGGCCAGCCACACATGCTAGGGGGAAAGGGAGCTCAGATAGAGAAGGGAGCACCAAATAAAGGATGTTGGAAGGTCCTCCCAGGATGGGAGAAGCATGCTGAAAGTAGACTATAGACCGAACATGATTGCCACCCATTGCCTCCTTTGCAAACCACAACACCCAAAAGGAGAGAGAGAACACAGAGGCAAGGGGGGATGGGGGGGTGGGAGGGATACTGGGATCCGTGGTGGTGGGAAATGGGCACTGGTGGAGGGATGGGTATTTGATCACTGTATGATTGAAACCCAAGCACAAAAATTTGTAAGTCTAAAACTGTACCTCATGGTGTCTCACTAATAAAAATAAAAAAATAAATTCTCTCTAAATTTTGTGGGTTCTCTCCTACACCGTCCTACAATAGCGATTAAACATTTGTTTGCTGTGAACAGAAAGCTTCACATGTTTTCTCTCACTCAATCCCCACTGAATTCCTATGAGATGTGTCCTCATAGATTATGAACTGGGGTTCAGTGAAATTAAATCATTTACCAAAGTCTAATAACTAGCAAGTGGAATGGCCAGCAGACTGACTGGGTTAGGGCAATGACTCACAAAACTCGGAAAACATGCACTAGTAAGGGATGTGTTTTGCTGCCTTAATTCAGTACTATTTCCCAGGACTCACACTTTAAGTTCCTTGGAGAAAGCAGGCTTATAGTCACTTAAAAAAATTGTTTTCTTTCTGTTCAGGTTAAAACTACCGGAGTCTACTTGTACTAATCATTTCCAAAATTAAAGCCGGTACTGAAAATCATTTTCATTGGGATAGCAGGAGAAATAGTACGTACAGTAGTAGTTAGGGCATCTGCTTGCAGGCAGCTGTCCAGGTTTGATCCCCAGCATCCCATATGGTTCCCTGATTAGCACAGCGGGTAGGGCGTTTGCCTTGCACGCAGCCAACATGGCCAACCCGAGTTCGATTCCTCCGCCCCTCTCGGAGAGCCCGGCAAGCTACCGAGAGTATTCGATATGCCAGACACAGTAACAACAAAGTCTCCAATGGAGACGTTACTGGGCCTGCTCGAGCAAATCGATGATCAACGGGAGGGCCCCTGATTACCATCAGGAGCAATTCCTGAGTGCCGAACCAGGAGTAAACCCTGAACATTGCTGGGCATGCCCCCAAAACAAACACAAATTTGTATTTTTACTAATTTCCAATTCATAAGTCAATGCTACTAGGGGCTTTATTATCATCATTTTTATTATTATTATTATTATTGTTTTGGTTTTCTGTGCCATATCTGGCAGTGCTCAGAACTGATTTCTGGTTCTGTGCTCAGAGATCACTCCTGGTGGGGCACATGATTTTCCTGGCATTAAATTGGGGTCAGCCCACAACACCCAAAAAAAGAGAGAGAACACAAGGGATTGCCCTGCCACAGAGGCAGGGTGGGATGGTGGGGATGGGGGTGTGGAGGATATTATCCATGGTGGTGGAAAATGGGCACTGGTGGAGGGATGGGTATTTGATCATTGTATATTCGAAACCCAAGCACAAAAAACTGTAAATCTACAACTGTACCTCATGGTGTTTCACTAATAATAAAAAAAAAAAAAAATTCAGGTCAGCCATGTGCCAAAGGCCCTAACCACTGTAATACCACTCTGGGCTCTTAAGTGCTTTATTTTAAAATCCACATTTCATGTACTTTTTCCTTCTGGATAAAAACAGAGTTTGGGGATGGAGCAATAGCACAGTGGGTAGGGTGTTTGCCTTGCATGAGGTCGACCCGGGTTTGATTCCCAGCCATCCCATATGGTCCCCCAAGCACCGCCAGGAGTAATTCCTGAGTGCATGAGCCAGAAGTAACCCCTGTGCATTGCCAGGTATGACCCAAAAAGCAAAAGCGAAAAAAAAAAAAGAGTAGAGTTTAGATCTATTAAGAGTGCTTTGGTTTTCAAACTCGATTTCCCAGTTACATCTGTAAATCTTAGGATAGATACCAAAAGTATATATTTCTTTTAAATGTAAAAACTCACTTTATCTAACTCAAGAAAATTTCCTTTCAATATTAGTGTCATATCTACCAACCTATCTCTGGATATTAGGCAGAAACTGGGGCAAATGAGCTTATTTCTTCAGTCAGTTGACAATATTAAATCATTTTGAAATGATGCCAGGAAAAAGAAAAGAACTTTGATTTATCTGTATAGATTTGGGGCTGAAACATTCTTGCAAATTATGAAAGGCATCTGAAATTCTCAGTCGCCAAAATCATTTGAGAAAATGAAATAGAAAACTTACTTGAGTTCTTGTCTCTCCTTTTGGCTGTTACACAGGAAATTTCCAAACTGGCAGGAATAAATGTGATGCTGAATGTGAATTAGAAATCTCTCGTTGAATTCAAAGGCACAGGGAAACTGTTCCATTAGCTGCCACACACACTCAATGAACTGGTCGATAACTGGAGAGATCTCCTTTGGATCACCGTCTAGATTTCCATATCTATAAAATGAAGTATTTGAGACTTTGAATTTTAAGTTAGAAATGCATCAATGCAAAAGCCATCATAAAAGCAACCTAATTCATCAATAAATCTTGTCTTATGAACTCAGAATGCACAGTGGAAAAATAACTTCTTAAATTCTAATTTCAAGAAAAAATAGAGGAGGGTTAGAAGAGAAAGGACCTGTTGACATAGTTACACAAGAACATATTAGTGGCTACAAATAAAATCCAAAATACTCCATGGGCAAAGAGCATTATTTCAGATTCTAAAATATAGCAAAATTTCTGAAATATTACCATTGTTTTAATCAGTGGCTAGTTAGTGGGAAAGCAGGAAATTATGTTTAAGAAACTAGTTTCATTTGAAAACTATTATAGTTTCTCTTTTCCTATGTTTTACTCGAGAAGGGAAGAAGAATAAAACCTGAAAAAATAATGGTTTTATTTATCCCAAGTTTCTAGGGATGTTTATTTCTAGAGCAAAATTAATACTTGTCTTAATGTTTAGATCCACATAACCACATATTTCCATATGGTATCTCCCTTATTTGTTTTTTTTCCATGACTGTATCAGAAAGTTTTTCCTCATATTTATATTTATTTTTAAATAAAAACTGGCTGGTTCTAGATGTTAAACAGATTTATTCATCCTGCAACTTAGGTTAATAAAATTATATTGTGTAAGAAACTAGTATGTCAGGGGCTGGAGTGATAGCACAGCGGGTAGGGCGTTTGCCTTGCACGCAGCCAACATGGCCGACACAGGTTCGATTTCCAGCATCCCATATGGTCCCCTGAGCACTGCCAGGAGCAATTCCTGAGTGCATGAGCCAGGAGTAACCCCTGAGCATCGCCGGGTGTGACCCAAAAAGAAAAAAAAAAAGAAAGTAGTAAGTCAATGTATCTTAATTAGGGGCTGGAGCAATAGCACAGCGGGTAGGGCTTTTGCTTGCACGCGGCCGACCCAGGTTCGGTTTCCAGCATCCCATATGGTCCCCTGAGCACCGCCAGGGGTAATTCCTGAGTATAGAGCAAGGAGTAACCCCTGTGCATTGCCGTGTGTGACCCAAAAAGCAAAAAAAAAAAAAGTCTGTACGATTACAATTATCCAGCTAAGTCATTATATCCAAATTCCTTCAAGAAATTTACAAGAAATTTCCTTAGACATTCAACATTGACAGCTTAAAGTCATGCTTTAGCTTTAAGATGGGAAGTAACATGGGAATATCGGTGAAGATTCTGGAGCACATGGGTAGTGACACCAAACCCAAACTGTCATCAGGATGTAGTAGGGAGGGGCCAGAGCAATAGTACAGTAGGGAGGGCGTCTGCCTTGCAGAAAGCTGACCTGGGTTCAATCCTGGGTATTCCATATGGTCCTTCTAGCCCCACCGGGAGTGATCCCTGAGTGCAGAGCTAGGAGTGGACCCTGAGCACCACTGGGTGTAGCTCCCAAACCAAAATTAATAAATCAACGGGAGAAGGAGGTGTGGGGGATACATGAGGATGAAGGTCAGACCAGAAGTGGCAGAGGGAAAGGAGTAGATCGTGGCCATTTCAGTGGTGGTGTGCAACCACTTTGAACATCAATACTACACATTCAAAAACCATTGTAAGCGCATTATATAAACTACAAGAGTACAGTTTTGTAAATCAAAAATGTATAGCAGGAGGAAGAGAAAGCTGATATTCTCTAGGTTAATTAAGAAAAAGCATTCTCTCTCTCTTCTGGAAAATTGACCAATTCATTCTGTTCCCAAAATACCAAGAATAATCAGATTGGAAATTCTGGAATATAATGTATACAGCAACGTTTCTGAAATTTGAATATTTTTGAAATCACACACAACACACACACACACACACACACATTCACACACTCTTTTTTTTTCTTTTTGGGTCACACCTGGCAATGCACAGGGGTTACTCCTGGCTCTGCATTCAGGAATTACTCCTGGCAGTGCTCGGGGGACCATATGGGATGCTGGGAATAGAACCCGTGTTGGCCGCTTGCAAGGCAGACGCCCTACTGCTGTGCTATCGCTCCAGCCCCCACACACACTTTTTTAAAAACAAAGTTATTTTCTCTCCATTCCTTCAAGTGGGGAAAAGTGTTTTAAATCTTAAACATTCAACACAATAGGTTTTTAATTCTTTCTTACCTATGATTAAATTTATGACCAAAGGAAATCCAGTCCTTTTCAATAAGTACCTGCAGAAGAAAGAATATAAGTATCATAGAAGCAAATGAAGAAAACATAGAGACCATGATCAATAAAATGTAGGATTTCAAATTCTTGGCACAGGAGCACTCTCTCCTCAGACTGCCTGCCCACATCGCGCACTCATCCAGTGCAGCACACCTCAAGGGTTGGAGGTCATTCATAGGAATAAAGGAGATGATAGATGAAAATGTAAGCACTCCCACAGAGCTTTCTACGAGCTGCTCATTTTTCTTCATACATGATCACATACATTTCTTACATTTTTTTATGCACAGTCTCATTTCATTATGGGATAGGTATCTCCTTCATTCTCGTCTTACAGCAGATTAAATACCTAAAATCTTGCAACTCGGTAGTGGTGGAAATTACCTCTTAGTTCCTACTGCTCCAAAGCTCATGTCTCCCCTCCCTTTTTTTTTTTTTTTCATAATTTCTGTTTGTGTTCGTTTGGGGTGAGAGGTCACACCCAGTGGTGCTCGGGGCCTACTCCTGACACTGTATTCAGGAACTGCTCCCTGTAAGTACTTAAGGGGGTCTCTGTGGTGTTAGGGATCAACCCCAGGCCCCCCACATGCAGAGCATGCTTTCAGCTCACTGAGCTCTCTCGCAGTCACAGAGTCCACTTCTTAAATAATATGTTCATTGTTGCCTTTCACTAGAACAATTAAGACTAATCTTTTTATAAGAAACGGTCACGGTCCTCCCGTTGTTCATCGATTTGCTCCCGTTGTTCATCGATTTGCTCGAGCGGGCCCAGTAACGTCTCCATCATGAGACTTGTTGTTACTGTGTTTGGCATATCGAATACATCACGGGGAGCTTGCCAGGCTAGGAATTTTTCCCTGTGATCTTTATTACACACTGAAAGAATTGTAAGAATAATGGATGTTTGGGACCTGAAGTATCTACCCTGCCTTAGAATTTGAGCTAAACTTGGCTTATGATTTCAAATTCTCTGAAGTTTGAAAGTTTTTAGTTAAAATAATAGGATGGAAGTGACAGGGTTAAGGCACATGCTTTGCCTGTCACCAATCCCAGTTCAATAACTGGCATGACATGGTTCCCTGAGCATTGTAGGGTACAGCCCTGGAATCCCTCAAGCACATCTGGATTAGCCGTGAAGGCCCCCCAAACCTACAGAAGTGACCGAATAATCCCCAGCATCACAGGACCTGTGAAGCAGCCCATCCTTAGACCCTCACATTGAACCATTGACCCAGCTGGCCAAGATTTGCTGTAAGAGGCCCCTGGGTCTCCTGAGAACTAACCGGGGTGCCATCCATTCCAAATAAATAAAATAACGAGGAATAAAGTCATCAGCATTACCAGCACATTAAAATTTCCAGAATTTTCTCCTAAAAATATCAATATGGCATGGTAACATTTGCCCTTTACTACTCTGACGTCTCAGGGGGCTGAATCATAGAGCCAAAGGTGGAAAAGGATGGTGGAAATACAGAGGCCCAAGGAAGTGGCAAAAATATCACAGTAACGACGAATTTTCTTGCACTTTCAGAAAAAGGCCCAGGGAAAACAGCTGCATCTTCTCTCTCATCCCAGAAGCTGGCGTTACCTGATCGAGGAGATCTGGCCAGAGCGAGAGTTTATTTGGGCTCCTGTGTCGCTAGTGGTAACAAGGGAGCAGCATGAGCTCAGGATCCACTAAAGCATTTTTACCAAATCGTGGTTCAAGGGGCAGATGCCTAATCATGTTCCTGGTCACTTGGAAGTCCCTTTAAGAAAATGGTAGTAGCTTCATGGGTGTGGTGTTAGAACTATGCGCATGAGAAGCCATCGCGAAAAGTATTTTAGATCAGAGACCCTCAATTAATAAAAAATAAAAATTAAAAAGCAATGTTTTACTCATCAACAGAAAGAGAGAGAAAGAAAGAAAGAAAGAAAAAGAAAGAGAGAGAGAGAAGGAGGGAGGGAGGGAGGGAGGACGGGGGGAGGGAGGGAGGGAGGGAGGGAGGGAGGAAGGAAGGAAGGAAGGAAGGAAGGAAGGAAGGAAGGAAGGAGAAGAAGAAAAAGAAAGAAGGAAGGAAAAAAGAAAGAAGAGAAAGAAAGAAGAGAAAGAAAGAAAGAAAGAAAGAAAGAAAGAGAAGGAAAAATGCTTACTCCAGATGGAATCCCGGTGACCAAGAGCTTCCACAAGCAAGGCCCAGTTATGCGGGTTCCATGCGGGCTGCATGGTGGCAGAGGACCTGGGCTGTTCCTCCCCAGGTCCCTGCCTACCCGGCAGGCTGTAAACACCCACAATTTGCCTCTGGGCACCATCTTAGCACACCAATAGCCCTGGCCCAGAGATTCCCAATTGAATCCCAAAATGGATTGGTGCCATACAGAGATGTGTCTGGAACCCAGTCATTTACAAGAAATTTACATTTACAATTGCGGCCGTGTGAGCTCTCTTGATACTCAAAATGAGCAAAGGAAAATACCTAACATCTGCCCATGATAAGTAGGCTTGAATGGTAGTGGGAAATTTCAAGCAAGACATATGCCCAAAATTAGAGTATTGGGGAAATTGTCTGCCGTAGAGGCAGGGTGAGGACTGAGATGTGGGTGGTGGAAAAATGTGCACTGGTGGAGGGATGGGTGTTCCAACATTGTATGCCTGAATCTTAAACATGAAAGCCCTGTAACTCTATCTCATTGGTGATGCACTATTCACTGACCTCCTCCCATTGTTCATCGATTTGCTTGAGTGGGCACCAGTAATGTCTCCATTGTGAGACTTGTTGTTACTGTTTTTGGCATATCAAATATGCCACAGGGAGCTTGCCAGGCTCTGCTGTGCGGACAAGATACTCTCAGTAGCTTGCCAGGCTCTCAGAGAGGGGCGGAGGAACTGAACCCAGGTCGGCCATGTGCAAGGCAAACGCCCTACCCACTGTGTGATAGCTCCAGCCCAAAATCATTGGTGATACCATTTAAAAAAAAAAAAAAGTAATGTGGAGTTCATGCCCAATTCAATCATCTTAATCAATGGTTCAACAAATAGCAGTACCCCTAAAGTATTAAAATTTAAAAAAGGAAAGGAAGGAAAGAAAGAAAGAAGGAAGGAAGGGAGGGAGGGAGGGAGGGAGGGAGGAAGGGAGGGAAGAAAGAAAGAAAGAAAGAAAGAAAGAAAGAAAGAAGGAAGGAAGAAAGAAAATGGTACCAGCTTAACCAAAGGTTTAAAAGAAGGAAGGAAGGAAGGAAGGAAGAAAGAAAGAAAGAAAGAAAGAAAGAAAGAAAGAAAGAAAGAAAGAAAGAAAGAAAATGGTACCAGCTTAACCAAAGGTTTGCCTTCCCAGGTAACAACATAAATACAGTGCAATTGAAAGAAGTATTTCCCAGGTTGTCATGTTCTTAAACAGATGCAAACTCCAGAAGAGAAGGTATTCATGATTTCTATGGGGGGAGGGGGGAGCAGAAAACACAAAAACAATCAATATTTACTTCCAAGAGATCAGAGGGAGTACAAAAGGTAGGGTGTTTGCCTTGCATGCGGTCAACCTGGGTCCGATCCCTAGCTCCCCATCTGGTCCCCATATATTGTCAGGAGTGATCCCCGGGCACAGGGTCAGGAGTCAGCCCAAGCACCACCACAGGCTGTGGCCCAGAAACAAACAAAGTTCTGTTACACCATTATAAAGAATCGCTTTAAAATTTTAAGCATTGGAACAGAGACATGGCCCAGAGGGCTAGGTGCTTGTCCTGCGACAGCTGAAAACAAACACAATTTTAAAGAGCACAGAATATAAGTTTTACGCATTAAGTGAAAACACTTTTCCCTCTTAAGAACATTCTTCTTTGTGTGCGCAAAAAGTTTCTAGTCAAACTTTTTTCTGAACACTGGTTCTGTTACCGGGCTGGAGCAATAGCACAGCGGTAGGGCGTTTGCCTTGCACACAGCCAGCCTGGCTGAGCCGGGTTCATTCCTCCGCCCCTCTCGGAGAGCCCAGCAAGCTACCAAGAGTATCTCGCACGCATGGCAAAGCCTGGCAAGCTCCCCGTGATGTATTCGATATGCCAAACACAGTAACAAGAAGTCTCAAAATGGAGACATTACTGGGCCCGCTCGAGCAAATCGACGAACAACAGGAGGACAGTGTTTCCGTTCCAAACTCACATGCTACCTCAAACTTGAAAATACACAGAAATAGACAATAAAACCCAATGCATAAACTGCCGGATCAATTTTCTGTTTTTTCCCCAAAATTCACATTTAAATAGTGTTGAGCTGAATTGGTTCCAAAAGCTCAGAAAGTTACCTCATCACTCATCACCTATTTCTCCTTTGCCCGAACTAAGCATGCTGATCTATGAAGAACAGTCAAGTGGATGGAGTGTGTGTGCTGGAGCGTGTGTGCTCGGGGGGGAGGGGGGAGAATGCCCATCACTGCCCGAGGAGGGGAGCGATGGGCAATTCACTCTCCATCCCCACATCGGCTACTCACCATGAAGCCCTTCAGAGTCCGGTAGTGTGGGTCCAGCAGGAGGCTGGCCACAGAGCACACCTGAGCGGTCCTGTCCCAGCCGTCAGAACAGTGAACAAGCACACTCGCGCCTTCATCTGCAATTGCCTAAAATACACAAGATCAGCAGGGCCTCCGAGAAGGGCCACGAAAGGCAAGTGCGCTCATTAGAAGATCTAGGTTTGGCTTGGGCCACTGAGACAGCACAGCTGGTGGGGCATTTGTCCTGCACATGCCTGACCCAGGTTCGAACCCAAGTACCGCATATGGTCCCCAGAGCCCCCACCACTACACCCCCATCCCCCATAAAACAACCATAAACAAAAACAGAACTAGGTTTGGACTTATTTTGACAGAAACGGACCAAAACCCAATACCCAACACCATTAATGCATTTGGTATTCACACCTACCCTAGTATTCACACACAGACACGGCAGTGCTGGTAACAAAAGCTTTTTCTTTCTTTTCCTCTATCCAGATGCCCAGGCCACTTTGGTGAATCCGAAACGGGTTTCCTGCATCTCCCACTACACCTACAACTGTCTCACTTCCCTCCTAAGTTTCCACTCGAAGCCCTCTAAGGCATTGAACTCTGATGCTACGACTGGCCCTCACCATTTCTAAATATGTAAAAGACACAAAACCTGATAAAATTATGAACTTAGGAAAAAAAGGTAACAACTAAGTAATGGACCTGGGGGGGATGAGGAGAGCAGGAAAAACAAAGACAAAATTTATTGCCAAAGGGAGGTGGGGGGGTGAGGGAGAGGGGGTGAGTATGTCCAAAGAGTATAGTAGATAAGGCACTTGCTTTGCATGCAGCTAACCAAAGTTCAACCCTGGGTACCCCGTATGATCCCAGAGCCCCACCAGAGTGATTCCTGAGTACAGTGCCAGGACTGAGTCCTGAGTGCCCAAAAACCAAGAAAAAAAAATCACACAGGGCCACAGAGAGAGCTAAACGTGCTGAGGGCCACAGAGAGAGCTAAACGTGCTGCGTGCATGTTTTGTACGCAGGAAGCCTGGGTTTCACAGCGCAGCAGTACAAATCCCCTAAGTGACACCAACATGACCCCAAGTGCAGAGCCAGGAATTGCCCCTGAGCATTGGGAGGTGCGGACCCAAAACCTAAATTAATGATTTTGTTTTTAAAATAAAAATCATAGCAGTGAGTCTCTGAGGAAAGAATTTTTTTTTTTTTTTGGCTATTGAAAATGCATGTACAGGGGCTGGGGCAATAGCACAGCAGGTAGGGTGTTTGCCTTGCACGTGGCCAACCCGGGTTCAATCCCCAGCATCCCATATGGTCCCCCAACCACCGCCAGGAGTAATTCCTGAGTACAGAGCCAGGAGTAACCCCTAAGCACCACTGGGTGTGACCCAAAAAGAAAGGGGAAAAAAAGTATGTACAATGTTTAGCTGAGTATCCTGATAGTAAACACACGGAGAAACAATATATCCTTCTGAAAACATAGGGATATTATGGCAGTCTGTGTTACTACCTGAATTCTATGTTGTTCTTTAATCTCTCACAGCACCACGGAAGCGCTGCTGGAAAAGACTGATCCCACTTCTGTGGCTCTGACTCTGCGACTCCGTGGCACCCAGCAGAGCGTTAGCACTACAGAAATATTTGTTGGATACACGAGGGACCCGGGGGATAAAGAAGTCATCAAAAAAGGCATAGTTGTCTTCGAGCTATAAACCGGAAAGATTGTTCACAAAAAATACCAAGCAAGGAACTACAAAATATACACTGCATTCCAAAGCAGCCACACGCAGGTGGTAGCAAGCTGTGGCCACAGGAATCCACACCCATGACTGACCAACTGATTGACTGGTTGACTGGGAATGTGGTTTTACAAAGGAAGACGTCTCAGGCAAAGTGACTCAACACCCAGCACACTTGAGTGTTGGCTCCTATAGAAAATTCTTTTCTTACCCAAGACCAAGCTAACTGAGAGAATATTCTGAAAATAGGTGACTCTTGAGCACTGTGCCTCTGACTACTATTAACAGAGCACTGGCTTCTCAAGGGCAAATCCTGTCACCTGAAGGCAAACCTCAGGGCAGTGCAAAGCCGCAGAGCTCCCTGCGGCCAAAGAGGAGGGCAAGGCACAAGGGACAGCTCTGCCCCTTCCTTTATCTTCTCTCCATCACGTACCTTTGCGATGAAGCTTCCAGCGTCCATGATGGCCTTAATGTGCCTCAGCCAGCCGGAGTTCTCCAGACCCCACAGAAAATCACTCATGGAGGGAGATTTAAGTTCACACACTGCAAGATCAAACAAATGCAACCTCTCATTGTACACATTTACTCCAAGTTATACAATGAAACATCTGGAAGACTGAAGATCAATATCCCAGTTTGCTAAAGGGGTTCTAGTGGGCCCTGTGAAGCAATGTTTCTGTATATTATTTTTCCTGGAGGCCACTGTGTCTACTTAGAAATATTATGACTACCAAGTTTAAATCCAAAAATTAAGTTTTTAAAAACTCACTGTCACCATGATAAAGCAGAGATCTATTTCTTCCTCCCACATAATTATTCAGATAACACACATATGCAGATATAAATCTAATATCCCCGATAATCTGTGGTATTATTAACAAACAAAAATTTGCTTGTTTGTTTTGGGGCTACACCTGGCAATAGTACAGCAGGCAGGGTGTTTGCCTTGCACATGGTGGACCCGGGTTTGACCTCTGGCATCCCATATGGTCCCCGAGCACCACCAGGAGTAATTCTTGAGTGCAGAATCAGAATTAAGCAGAGACTCCTGAGCATCGCTGGGTGTGGATCCCAAAAGAAAAATAAAACAAGACAAAAAAAGCTTAATTTATGTGGAAAGGAAGGGAAGAGGTTAACAAAAAGGGGGTAACCGATGGAGAGAGGGAGAAAGAAAGGGAGGTTTTTTTTAAAAAAAAAAAGAAGGAGGAAGAGGGGAGAAAATCACACATAATCCCATTTGCCCAAGCTATCCTGCTTCTTCCTTCTAAAATCCATTAACAATCTAAGATGGATTTTGTTCCTTTACTACATACTTATTTGCTGTGTGATCTTGGACAAGTTGTGCAACATCTCTGTGCTTCAGTTTAATCAGCAGTAATATCTCTTCAACTATTATATATTTGTACTCAAATACTTTACATTCTCATTTATTTTGGTTTTTAGGGCAACGCCAGAGGTGCTCAAGCTACCTGCACAGGTTGCTTGGGGACCAGGCACTGCTGAAAACCAAATCTGGGTCTTTTACATGCAAAACACAGATTTCAACTCACCAAACTCTCTTTCGTGTTTGTTTGCTTGTTTCAGGAAAGCAAGGTCACTTTTACTGAATGAAGATGTGACAGGAGACAAAGAGAGAAAATGTTCAAGGAAGAACATGGGGTTCCCCAAAATAAAGAGAAATAAACAGGCAAAGGAACATGGAGACCAGAAACCCAGAACACGGGCATGGAGAGCGAGCCTCTGCCAGGGGATCTTGCAGGTATCAAACCTAGACTCCTAATGGACACACATGCCCCCTTCTGAGCTATCTCCCTGGCCCCGCATGATGGTCGGGAGGAAGCAGATTACCGAATGCCTCCATATTTACATCTAACTGGAAAAGAAGTAAGACACGAGCCTCAGTGCCTGTGCAAGGAAGGCGGGAGCCAGAACTGTGATTCCCTGTAGGAAAGTGCGCTGTTACCCACAAATCCCCTTGTGAACTTTGGGATGATGCAGGAAGCCTGTCTCTGCAGGCACCCACATGAAGAAACACAGACTTGTATGGAGATCCTGCTACCCTGGGCCTAGTCCCAAACGTGGTTGCCGTCGAACTCATACTTTCCTCACGTGCAAGAAACCTCAGCCGTGACGTGCTCCCATTGGGGCTGGGTGGAACCCTGCAGGGGCAAACGTCCAACGGCGTGGGAGCAACCTCTGTGCTTTGATGGAATCCTACAGAAAAACGCTGTGCTAAGTTCAGTTCTCAGAAGTCCAGTTTCACAGTAAAACCAGAACCAACAAGGAACACCGTTCTCCCCAAAAAGCAAAGAAAATGAGCAGACAGATATACAGATACAGGGGAGCAGGCCAGGAACATGGCTTCGTGGAATGGCAAGTTGGAACTGTCGGAAAACAGCACGGGAGTATGAAACATACTCAAAACCCATACAAAAAACACCACAACCTGAAACGAACCCCTTTCCCGATGGGTTTGGAGCCACCCAGCTGACAGCGTGGGGCTGATCAGCCTTAGGGTCGGCGGAGCTGGGTCCTGTCATCTAGGCTATCTCAGGTCAGGCTTCCCCAGGGCCCCGCTTGGCGCTACCACAGAAGGGACATGGAAGAGGGGCGTGGGAAGCAGAGTGTAGCTAGAACGCCATGTCTTGTCCCTGCATGGATGAAGCCTGTCTGCCACACCCACCAGCCCTCACTATCCCACCTGCCTCAGTTTATCTTCCCGACTGGCAGCCCCGCTATTCAGACCAGGCTACAGAAGAAACACCCTTTCACACACCTCTCCACCAGCACCCCAGGGCCCTCTCAGCCTCAGCCATTCTCCACTACACCCCTTTTCCCTCTGCGTCGCCTACAACAACGCCCCTTTTCCAAATCACTGTCAGTCTTCCGGCTGCCCTAGTCTAACACCAACAGTGGCTCAAAGAAGACCGAGAAGCACAAAATTCTAAGCCGATGCTGCCTAAAGGGGAAACCCAATTTTCTAGGAAGGAAAGAGAAGCAGGGAATGAAAGTAGCCTACTCCAGGTGATGAGGTGCACCAGCAACAAAGCTAAGAGCAAGCATGACCTGACCTGGGAGGGCGGGGAACGGGGAGAGCCGCTGTGGGGAGACTGGGATGGAGTTGTTTCATCAACTCCACTGAAACCATCTCAAGGCAAAAGGCAAGGACACCTTGTTACTGATGCCCAGACAGACAGCAGCGAGGCCCAGAGCATAGTATAGAAGGCCTGACAGACGAAGATTTTTGGCAACATATCCCACTTGTGGGACAAAGAATAGAAATGCCGAAGAATGGAATTTTTCAATTGATTATCGGGCTGGAGCGATAGCACAGTGGTAGGGCGTTTGCCTTGCACGCAGCCAACAAGGCCGACCCGAGTTCGATTCCTCCGCCCCTCTCGGAGAGCCCGGCAAGCTACTGAGAGGATCTCGCCCGCACGGCAGGGCCTGGCAAGCTCCCCGTGATGTATTCGATATGCCAGACATAGTAACAACAAAGTCTCCAATGGAGACGTTACTGGGCCCGCTCGAGCAAATCGATGAACAACGGGGAGGGCCTTTACCTTTATCTGGCCACAAGAGACAGATTCCTTATAGCTAGGGATCACTGTGTTTAGTTCAACTGTTTTAGGTCCCACAGAGACATTTACTAATTTACGGATTGTTTTGGTGACTCTATTCACCTTCCCACCTCCGTAACATGTCTGGGTCTTTCTGTCCTGTTCTAAATCACAACTTAGGATTTATGGCCCATTCATCTTTGCCCAGCGCCCAGAAGGAGCTACTCAGAGGTCTTCCTCTTAGTTACCTGATAAACAACCTGGTTTTGCTCCTAGCTTTTCCACTGCATTCACCCTGGGTGCTAATTCAGAGCAGCAGTACATCAGGCTAAAACATTCCCTGGGCAAAAAATTACAATAATAAAAGAGTTCAGGAAGGCGGGTGGGAGCCATAGTACAGTGGGGAGGGTAGGTAGGTGCCTTGCACTCGACTGACCTAGGTTCAATCCCTGCACCCCATAGAGTTCCCTGAGCCTACCAGGAGTGGTCCCTGAGCACAGAGCCAGGAATAAGCCCTGATTACAGCCAGGTGTGTCCCCCAAACAAACAAATAAATGAAGATCAAAACCTGTCATTTTGACTTTTCCCATATCAGCGAGAGCAGACCATAGCCATCACACTCTCCTGTATGGTGCTGACAGTGAACCCGACACCAGGCAGAAATTTCAGCCACATAAGTGAAGAGGGTCCCCGGGGGGGAGGAATGTGAGGCCTGTTAGACAGATGGAGGCCAAGGTCCCAGGCAATGGAAAGCAGATCCCCTGCAAAGGGGCGGGCAGAGAGGTGGTTACAGAAAAGGAATATCAGATTGTTTCTGTTTTACACATGGAACTCTTGGGGCTGAATCCATGAGGAGAGAAGGCACTTGTCTTGCATGCTAAGCCTGGTTCGACGACACACGGTCTGCGAGCCAGGTCCACACCCTGAACACAGCCAGGTATGGCCCAAACTGTCCTGTTCCAATAAGGAAAATAATTTTAATGGAACTACTTGATTTTTTTAAACATTCTCAGAGAGCACTAATGATTGAAAAAAATAAAGTCTAAACTGAAGACCTTAAGCTATCAGCCTTCAGGGGGGTGACGTTTCTCCTCTCTTCTCCCTTTCCCCACAGAAAAACCTCAAGCTACAGCCTTCACTTCCATCACCTAGAAATGTCCTTTCCTTTCTTTTTTCCCATTTTTTTTTAAAAAAAATTCAGCTTTACTCTGATATGATTCGTAATAAATATTATTCACTTATTTAAAGAGAACAATGTTTTTTAGAATATTCACAGAGTTGTGCATCTGTCATTCAAATCACTTCCAGAACATTTTCTTTACCTCCCAAAGACACCCCCTACCTATTATCACTCATCCCCCCATTTCTCTTCTCGTTCCACCCCGCGGCAGTTGCTAATCTACTTAGTCTCCAGAGATTTGCTTATTCCGAACATTTCATTGCAACTTCACATTTCATAAAGTACATGATCCTCTGTCACTGGTTAGCGTCACACAGCATGCTCACAATAGACAATACACTGATACACATATTGTATCAAGAATTTACTCCTTTTGAAGGACAAGCAATATTTCATCATTCAGATACATACACCTAATTTTTCCAGTCCATGTATTGATTAATGACCATTTGTATTTTTCCTTTTTGGCCCTTAGAAATAATGCTGCTTATGAAAGCTCATGTCTCTCAAGTAGACACTGAGGAGTAGAAAAACTGACCCGACGACGGTAACTCTTAAGTTTAACCACTTGGGGAGCTGCTGAAGTAATTGTTTTGTTTTCCATAGCAGCTGGGCTATATCATATTCCACCACTCCCCCCCGCCAACAGTATATGGGAGGGGTATAGGGGTAGGCTACACCCCATGGTCCTCCTGTGCAGAGAGAGACTTCTGGCAGTGCTGTGGGACCACAGACTGCTGGGGGTAGAACCAGGGTCAGCTGTGTTCAAGGCCCTTACCCCTGACCCCTATCTCTCGGGCCCCCACCAGCAGTATTTCACTGTGATTTTCATAAGGCTGATGCCCCTTCTTACAAGTTCAACTGAAGTAAATTATTTCCTTAAAAACAAAAAGGGAATCAATCTCGTAAATCCTCAGAACAAGGACTTAAGGACCCCCTGGTGAAGTATAACAATTTTCACGAATTTTCTTTTGCTGAATATTTTTGGTAATTCCAGTAGTCATTTAGTTGCAATAAGCAATATAAAATAGTTTTGTGCCTGCTAAGGGGGGCAGGCTTGAGGGGTGGTTGGGAAAATAGGGACAACGATAGACGGAAGGTAATGGTAACTCTGGTGGTGGGATTGGTGTTGGAACACTGAATGCCTACAACTGTGTTATGAACAACTTTGCAAATCACAATGTTTAAATAAAGTAATATATATATATATATTTTTTTTTAATTATGTGGGGCTGAAGATACCTGCTTCAGGTGGTCACTGTAAAAATAAAATGAGATACATCACATATATTGTGCCGGCATACAGGAGATTCAAAAATAATAGCTATGGCATGCATTTTATCGTCTGTTCATCCAACATGGTGTTTGGAGATGCGGGAGGCATCTGATTCATTAAAACCTGTGGAAGCTGAGATTCAGAAGTAATCAGTGTTCAGAGAACAAAGTCTTGTAACAAACAAGTCTAGAGCACTTGCCTTATACCATGCCTACCTCATGGGCTTTACTAGAAAGTATACTAAGAAAAGCAGTAAATGTACATAGCGCCTACCAGAAGCCAGGTACTCTTTTAAGTGCCTTCTATATAATATCTTTTTTTATCCTCATACCAATACCGAGAGGTAAGTACGATTATTGACCTCATCTTATGAGAGTGGAGAACAAACAGTAGAACAGCAAATAGGGCGAGTAGGGACTGCGCCTTGCAAACAGCTGAAACTGCGTTGGATTCACCGCACAAAACAGAATCCTGAGTCTGCAAGTAGTGATCCCTGGGTGCAGAGCCAAGAGTAACCTCTGAGCTGAGCTGGGTGTGGCCCGAAAACAAAGTCAAAATCAATAAAAGTGAGGTTAAATAAGGTGTCCTAGGTCATCCCGTTGACAAGGTGGGGATTCTGCCTGGTTCCAGAGTTCGCCTCTTAAGCAAATGCCTCTCCAGCTCAGCTTGTTAGTTTCAGAATTCAAACGGGAACCCATCTAAGTGCTTCTCGGTTCTATCTACTCTCAGCTTAGAGCCTATCCATTTTGACCACTTAGAGCTATGCCAGAGAGCATAGTTCACTGGCCACAGTTCACTGGTGACACGTGGCACCGGACTACCTAATACATGCGCCTGAATTGACATATGTCACCCACAGATAGTGCTCCCACATTTCGAAACTTTAGGATGGAGGAAAAAAGAACGTAAAATAAGTCATTAGTACTCTTTGACATATCAAACCCACATGGGGAAACTTATTTGGCTACACTGAGTTAAATAAAATATATTCTCAAAATGACTCAGCTCATCTCTTTCCCAAGTTTTTAAGGTAGGCATTCGGGAAAGGAAATGAAAGCTCCAAGCTTGGGTCCTGCTGGTGGAAGGCAGAGGAGTGTCCAGCAGTCAAAGGAGGAGTCCCAGCATTCTTGCACGGGGACACGGCCTCCAGTTCGAAAAACGCTGAACCCTCTCACGCACCCTGAGATCACGCATCACCCCTAGCGGGAGGGTGTGGGTGAGGTGAGGGAAGGCTGGCTGGGGATGGAGAAGGGAGCTTGGCACAGCCTGGCACAGGGACACTGGGGAGCGGGCCACTCAGTCTCGGGAAGCAGTTCTGGAGATCTGCTGATTCCATCAACCAGGAGGCAGGATTCCACCGAGCTGGGTGGACCTGGCCGGCGGGAGCCAAACCCCTGCACTGGTTCCACTGACCAGGCCTTGCCCCAGGGCGTCAGCGGCGCAGCTGCAGTACTGCCCGGGCCCTGCGCGCGGCGGGCTTGGCCCTGCTTGGGGCGCTCCGTTCCTGCCGCCCTGGCCAGCTTCCCGGCCCAGGGCCCCCGCAGCTCGGGCTGCTCGTCTAAGCCAGGCAGTGACCCAACGTGTTCAACTTAATCCTTAAAAACACACATTCCAACACGCAGAGCCTTGGCGCTCGGCGGATTTCTCCAAACCTACAGATAAGCGCTGGCGAACGGCTGTTTTGGTTTCCCGCGCATCGGGTCAAAAGACTGTGCTTGCTATTGCTGGGCTGCGGGGCAGTTGGCATCTCCTTTATTTCCCCAAGTCCCCGGGGCGCCCGAGCAAGATCTTGGCGTCCACGTGCTGCAGCTCAGCCCCAGAACCAATGATCCTTTTCACCTCCTCTTCCTAGGAGGCCTGGAAACGACAGCGCGTTTAAAAATAAAAGACGGCAGGTTTTCCTGCTAACCTGAAGCGGCTGGGTGCCAGACGCCCCAAGACCCTACTTGTCCTGCAAGAGAGATTGTTTCCGTTCCCTCCGTATCTTCCTCGGGTACACGCCTCAGGGGGCGAGGCTCCTGGCCTGGCCAAGTCAGCGCCTTTGTCTTTATGCTGCAAACGGCTGTTGATGTCTTCAACATCCTTTAGACAGCCCCTGTTAAAATCAGCTCTTCGGTATGCAAGCAGGTGACAGCTGAGAGGTGACCGCCCACCCCCAAATGCCATACACAGAACTGGTATAGCCTATATACCACTCGATGCTACAAATGCTATAGGCATAAAGAGGTCTATTTAAAAGCAAACATCTTCAGGCTGGAGACTTGGTACCACATCTAAAGCTTTTGGCTTGCACCTAGATTCGATCCTCGGCCCTCTTTGGGAATGGAATGACCCCTGAGCACTGAGCCAGAAGTAACCCAGAGTATGACCCCCCTCCCCAACAAAAAAAGAAAACTAAACCATCTTTGCAGAGGAATAATCCTCATGGACAGATGGAAGGCTACTTAAGACTAAGACAATTAAGTGCCTCAAGTTTTAAATATAAAACTGGCTGGTTTGTTTAATAAATTGAGGAAAAGGCAGAAATACCGATTTTGGTCACTGTTGCCAAACCCAAACCAATATTTACAAATCATCTTACTGAATAAAATTCATTTCAGCTGTCCTCAGAGACATGCCACGGATCAGAGAGAACTGAACTTACTAACCAGCAGTTAATAACCAGACTGCGCCTAATATTTATTTTACATAACAGGGCGTATAAACTTCTATAAGCAGGGATCAACAACATTTTTGTTTTTGTTTTGCTGATTTTATTTAAGTACCATGATTGGCAAAGCTGTTAATAACAGTTTCAGTGATTCGACATTCCAACTCCAAAACCCTCCACCAACGACCCAAGGTTTTCTCCCTTTCCCTACCCAGCCTTCTTTGCAAATAATAATCTATATTTTTTTTGCGGGGGGGGGATAAAGACAAAATTGTAGATCCAGCGAATTTGTTATTTTCTTTGGAGAAAATAGGTCGCAGATGATTTCCCTTATCTGCTACTCTCATTGCATCTCTTTCTACACAATTGCTGCGGGGGGCGGAGGGGGGGGGACGTAGAGAAGGCCTTCATTTGATTCCTACAGAAAGGGTCTTTCTGAAGCTGAAACGTCCATAGCCCACTTTTTTTTTCTTTTTTTTTTTAGTGAAACACCATGAGGTACAGTTGTAGATTTACAATTTTTTGTGCTTGGGTTTCGATTATACAATGATCAAATACCCATCCCTCCACCAGTGCCCATTTTCCACTACCATGGATAATATCCCTCCCACCCCCATCCCTCCCATCTCACCCTGCCTCTGTGGCAGGGCATTCCCCTCTGTTCTCTCTCTCCTTTTGGGTGTTGTGGTTTGCAAAAGAGGCGTTGAGTGACAATCATATTTGGTCTATAGTCTACATTCAGCATGCTTCTCCCATCCTTGGGAGGATCCTCCCAACTTCCTTTATTTGGTGCTCCCTTCTCTATCTGAGCTCCCTTTTCCCCTAGCATGTGTGGCTGGCCTCCAAGCCATGGAGCAAAATTCCTGGTACTAATCTCAGTCGCTCTTGGGTGTTAGTCTCCTCTTTTGTTACTTTATGTTCCCCAGATGAATGCAATCTTTCTATGTCTATCCCTCTCTTTCTGACTCATTTCACTTAGCATGATACTTTCCATGTGGTACCACTTGTATGTAAAATTCATGACTTCATCTTTTCTAACAGCTACATAGTACTCCATTGTGTAGATGTACCAAAGTTTCTTTAACCAGTCATCTGTTCTTGGGCATTCAGGTTTCTTCCAGTTTCTGGCTATTGTAAAGAGTGCTGCAATGAACAGACAATTGCAGATGTCACTTCGACTATACTTTTTTGCCTCTCTGGGATATATTCCCAGGAGTGGTATCGCTGGGTCAAATGGGAGCTCAATTTCTAATTTTTTGAGAATCGTCCATACTGCTTTCCAGAAACATAGCCCACTCTTAATTACCGTCTGAATTGTGCTGGTGTTTGATTTGTCCCTTTCCCTTACAGAACCAAGAAGCTACGCCC
This sequence comes from Sorex fumeus, assembly GCF_029834395.1. NCBI lineage: Eukaryota > Metazoa > Chordata > Mammalia > Eulipotyphla > Soricidae > Sorex > Sorex fumeus. Next base: position 9,257,885 of record NW_026606081.1, on the reverse strand, counting down.
AGTGAAATGGTAAGATGACAACAGTCATTCTCCCTAAAAATCCTAGCAACTGTAACTGTCCCGAGAGGATTTGATTCTGGCCTATAAGTGGAAAAGGTCTGTTACACTTGCTCAAAGTCCCCCTCTCCTATAGCCCACCAAGGCTGTGGAGAATACACTTCTGAGCTATGCAGAAAGTTACACTCAGTGTGTTAATGTTAAGTGGTGTACTCTTCTCTATACATGCAAACTCAAGATAGACACTGTGACATTAACTACAGAGATCTGCATATTTGAACTTCTGCAAAGAGTAGGAAGAAGATTCAAAACCAGTCTTTACAACAATTCCAACTTTTTTCTGATGAAATTTCCTGGAATCTCTACACAATTAATAATGTCATGAAAGTCATTTTTGTATAGCCTTGATTTCTTTTAAATTATGGGCTGATGAGGGCCTGGAAGATGGCTCAGAGGAACTTTAAGTCCCGCTCAAAAAAATGCCTTAAAAAAGGAATGTGCTGATAATAAAAAAATATAGGGTGCAACCGGCCTGGATTAGCCTTGCGTGAGTTGAGACTATACATATATATATATATATATATATATATATATATATATATATACACACACACACATGCAAAGCTTATGCATGTGTCTAGATACTAAGAAATGTGTATATATAAAGCTATGTACACACATTTCAGTAAGGTTAATTAACATCGACTTAAAGAAAATCAAAGAGCTGGCTCACAACAGAATAATGCTTTACTGTTATTAGTTTTGCATGTGAATTGTGTCTAAAAATGAATTCACATTAGCTGATGGCAATATGTGCTATTTTAAGCTTTTATATGTTGAGATCAGCAAGATGTGAGTACTAATCAGTATGTAAACAACGTGTCAGCATTAAATTAAAAATTCCAGGTGCCCATCGACCGTAAGTAAGGCTAGTGGACTGATGCTTTTCTCTCCAAGCACAATCACAACAACCTTTCATCTGCGATAAGTCAATGTCTCAATCGGAAGAGCAGGAATGGAACCTGCTAGCAAAGTAGATTATAATAGGAACCTAGCTCCCTTGACTCTAATTTTCGTCTTATGTTCACTGCAGAAAATGACTGAGACTTGTATACACACTGAGCAAGATGAATGGGAACTGAAAAGAAGGTAGAGCTTAAGGACTAATAAAGGTTAAATAGGCAATTTCATGCAAAGGAAAACAGAGACGTCTAGACTGAAAGCTGGTGGGGGTGGGGGGGGGCGTGGTGGATGAGGGGTTGAGAAACCTGGGTGGATAAAACAGTTGTAAGTGCTGGAGAGCAGCTCACCAAATGTATATAAGATTAAGATGCTGGCAGAGAATAACTTCTAGAAGTGGCAAAGTAAGCAAAATGTACAGGAGGGGACTTAGGAGTGGGGATTCATTCACGTTCATTATACCAGCTGGGAAAGCTGCCAGGACCACATTCCCATCAAAACCAAAACCATGTTGTCATTGGCAAGCAAATACTGAACTGCCTGAAGAAAGACCATGTACAGTCTAATGAAAAACAATTCATCTTTGTCTCAAATGTCAGTCTTCTCTACCTTTAATTTCATGGGAGATAGTTCCTTCAACAAGCACTTCTTTCATAAATGTCTGAGTTAGCCTCAAGTGAGCCAACAGATAAAATACAAAATAATTTTGAGGGTGAAATTTTTTAACCTTCCAATTATCTCAGTGAACATTAAAATATAGCCAAATTAGGACAGAAATGGCTGTCACTGTCTCATGAACTCACTTTTCCCCTTGACATTTACATTGCAAACATTACCCAGAGACAGTCTTTGGCTTTGACGTCCAGTTAAAACCATCAATTACCAGCCACAGAGACAGGTACATATTAATGCCACAATGTAACAAGGTGGGTCACACCTGGATACTACTTAATTAACAGAGATTGCAGCTCCTGTGTTAACATATTAAGGCTCTTGCCATGCACGCAGCTGAGTCTGATTCAATCATAAGTACCCTAACAGTGATCCCTAAACACAGAGTCAAGAGTGAGACCTATGCACCTCAGGTGTGGCCCAAGCCTCCCCCCCTCCCCGCCCCCTGCTGCTCCGCCCAAAAAACATCTGACTTTCTCAGGGCCAGCCTTCAGGAAGAAGCAGCATCTTTTCTTTCTGCCATCATTTCTGCTCTCTATCAGCGTTTCTGCTCTACACCTGCTCTGTATCAGAAATGATTTGATTTCTCATTAACGAGTGAAGCGTGTATTTTTACTCAATGACTGAGATAAAGAAAATTCTTAGTAACTGAAGGATGAATATGTAGCTGATAACTGATAAATACAATTTATTCTGTATTTGCTCAAAGTAGGTCCTGGACCTGGTTCTCTACATTCATTACCTACTACGTAAGGTCTTATTTCCTCCCACATTTCAGACTGAAAAATGTGGTTTAGGAAGGTTGAGTAAATCTTTCACGGTTACACAGGCAGTAAATACTTGATGGAGAATCCTGTCCCCTAGCACATATGCCCAGAGGGTCATGTTCTTTCACCTCTCTAGTATAGAGTATTATCTAGATTGGTGTTTCTCAACCCTTTCCTGACTATTCTCAACCAATTTTTAACTTTTTCTGACTCTTCCCTTTTGACCTTCCTTCCCTTCTATATTCCCTTTGTCCAACCAGTTGGCCCCTTAGTCTCCTGCCATGGGCCCCCATTTATGCGATTCATTTGTGGCCTCGTGAGAAGATCATGGAGGGGACTAAGGAGGCCCTACAAACCCTGGTTGAAAAACACAGACCCAGATGACCTGACACCACACAGTACTCTAGCAACTGCATTCTTCGTCCTCCTACAGTGTCATAGAATAGGAACCATTTTTTCCTCAGCAGGCCGTGAAATGGTAACTAGTGACTGAAAGGCTAGAAGTGCTGGCTTAGCAGAACGTACATTAAAAGGCCTTACGACTATTACTGCGGTGTGAGGCCATCTAGTTCTGCCTGACCAGAACATCTGGGTTTCTTATGTGGAAATCCCATTCCATGTTGCTACCATTTGACAGCAAGCAGTGTTCAAGCCATGTCTTATTAATCAAGCTTATTTAATAAGTTAGGAATCTGAAAAACTAATGGTAAAAAAAGGATGAACCTTTCAAGACTTTTATTGGCCATTCCTGGTAAAATTTCATAATATAAACCTATCAGCAATGCAACAGGAAATATTATTTAAGCGAAAACTTAAATTTGAAAGGTGTAAAAAGAGTTAAATTCCTCCTTATTTTTCAAAGCTGAAAGAGCCATGACCCCATAAAGATATAAGGTGAAGAAGAAAGTGTCAGACAAGAAGAACATTTGGCCATAACCTTAACTCTAAACAGAGAGAACTCATTCACAGCGACCTTGCAGCTGGGTGAGTTCAGGATTGTTGCCTTTGAGGCCTTGGTGCATCGAAAAAAACTTGGCAAGAGGCTCAGAGCCCAAACTGGATGCTGGAAACAGGCATCACAGAGGTGCCTCCCATGATGGACCGGAAGTTTTCTGCTTCCAACCAGCCTTTCTACACCTAATGTTCGAAATAATCAGGTTTCAGAGGCTTTACGGAGAACCACAGAGCAGCCATGATCTCTGAGACTATGTGATTTTGTCACAAAATGTTTTCCCTAGTCATTGCCCACAGTTACAGAGTATGCCAAAAAAAGGGGGGGTGCGGGGTGGGTTATGATCTGAGGCATGCTAAGTTCATTTTAGTCTTTTTTTTCTTTTAAATTAATTTTTTTTTGGCTTTGCTTTTTGGGTCATACCCAGTGATGCTCAGGGGTTACTCCTGGCCCATGCACTCAGGAGTTACTCCCAGCAGTGCTCGGGGGACCATATGGGATGCTGGGAATCGAACCCGGGTTGGCCATGTTGGCTGCATGCAAGGCAAACACCCTACCCGCTGTGCTATCGCTCCAGCCCCTAAATTAATTTTTATTTAAAAACATTGCGTTTTACAAAGTTGTTCATTATACAGTTGTTTCATGTATTTAGTGTTTGAACACCACCAGTGTGACTTTCCCTCCACAATATTCCCATTTTCCCTCCCAATACCAACCAGCCCCTTAGGCACATAACAAATTTACTTTATATCCCAACAAAACTTTGAGAAACTGCAAATAAAATGATCAGAAAATAAATCCATAAGAGCCATTTTGTGATTACTGTATGAAAATTAAAACAGAATAAAATACCTGTTCTCATTTACATATATAAGTTTTCAACTCTGGAATCTAAAGTATATTACATTAACTTTTATTTTACATTTAGGTCTCATTATGGTAATAGTCATGCTCATTTGTCATTAATAAAACTTTTAAAGCAATTCTGTGTCAATATATTGTGGATTCCATGTGAAATAGTTAAGGCCTACATATGTAAATTTTTCTTCTTCACTTTATATCAACACTGTGATTTACAAAGTTATTCAAATGTTGAATGTTACGGTCATCAACCTCACCACCATCACCCCTTCCCTCCACCCTGGTCTCCAATTCTCCCAACCACCCCTGAAGCCTAACCCCATAGTAGGCCCTCAGTAATTTATTTTATATTGCTTGTTATCAATATGTTGCTAACAGAATGACATTATATGTCTTTTAAATGGAATCTGCTTAGTCCCTTTCAAGCAGCAGTTCACTGCAGATCACTGCAGTGTTTCCAAACTGACAGACACTGAGCTTATCTTCCTGGGGGCAAAGCCCCTCCCCCCCATCTTCTGATCTGTTATCAAACTGAGATTTGTTTCTTGGTAAAAGTATTTGCTGAAAAACAAAAATGCCCTCAACGTCAAACACGTGGCTAATCAAGGTCTAACATGTGGCTTATCAAATTTTTTTTTGATGGACTTGTACTAGTAGATATGGACATTATCAGAAGCCAACATTTCCAGGCCTCCGAAAGGGCACTGCCTACCCGCAGGTCCTGAATGAAGAACCGATAAGAAGGCTTGGGATCTATCAAATACTTGGCTGGCAGACTGAATTCACCTCCATTCCGTTACTGTACTCATTGTGTTTGGTACTTACTTTTCTTTGGGGGCGGAGGGTGTGGAGTGATAGGGACAGGCTTTCCAAGGGATGCTCAGAAGACCCAGGGCCCCTCCCACTAATTCTCAACCAATAGGATGCAGGATTCGATATGACGGATGCAGTGCTGCTCCGGTCCTACAGTGCTTGGGGGCATCCAGGTCCTCACCAATCAGCTCTCAAGAGCCTCCAAGACTGCACCTTGCAATGCCCAAAAGGTCAAAAATTGGAGTTTGCTACCCGGAAGGCATACATCTTAGCCCCCCCACGGCCTCTGGCCCATCAGTGCTTACTATAAAGGACATTATTCCTTCTCAATAGAAAGGAGAAAGCACTTTACATACAAAAGCACTTTATTTGTTTGCACAGACTCTTTTTAATAAGACTATGAAGAAGAAAGAGGTAATATATCATCTATATTGTTTACTGATGCAGGAAAGAAGGCTTGCTCAAGTTTACACGGAGACTAAGGCAAGAACCCAAACCTCAATTTTCAGACTCTTAGGCAGGGCACTTACAGGCTAAAGGATTAAGTAAAGCCTCTAAGAATGGCTAAGAATGTAGTAATCTGGATTCACATTATTGCGGTAGAAATCGAGGCTCTACCACTCACGATATGAGCTTACACAAATTTCTCAGCCTTTGCACCTCAATTCCCTTCTCTATAAAGTGAGAATATTTAAGAAGAGTGACAGTGTGGTTAAATGACAATTACATGAGTAAAAGTATCTTTAAAAAAAAATCAAAATAGGGGTCAGGGATGTAGCATAGTTGTAGACCATGTGCCCTGCCTTGCTTCTGAGGCAACGGATTTGATCCTTGGTATCATGAAATTCTTTTTAAGTGTGGAAAGTGCCCAGTATACAGGAGAGAGAGAGAGAGAGAGAGAGAGAGAGAGAGAGAGAGAGAGAGAGAGAGAGACAGAGACAGAGACAGAGAGTGCTCAATGAACCAAGTGCATGCTTCACATGCAGGAGGCCCAGTTATCACATGTTCTCCAAACACCTCAGAAGGCTTGAGTAAGGCCTGAGCAGAGGTGGGAATATTCTCTGCACATCACTGGATGTGGCATAAAAGCAAACCCAAAGTGTCCAGTACAGAGCAATCATTCAATACATCTTGTATTATCATTACTATGAGGTAGGTGTCTTTGAGCTTGTCAATATCAATATGAATCAAGGAGGATCACTATGCTATGTATAATTAAAAATATCTGCTCAGACCAGAGGCCACCATTTTCTAAAAGTCAACGACAAACTCCAGGTACTAGTGGCAGTTAAGGCAAATGCCAGACCTCATGGGACAGGGGAGGAGTGGGTCCTTCTCCTTCCCCCCGCCCCGATGGGATGCTGAGATAATTCCAGATCTGGCCACCATCTATTTAAGCTCCCACACGGCTATGATCCAGAGACACACAAACGAATCTCGGACCCAAGCAACTTGCTGCAGCAATCTCTTCAGACCCTAATTATTAAAATTTTAGAATTCCTAGAGCATGTGGCCGCTCTCATAGCCGCACAACATTATATTATATCATAACAAGCAATACAAAACATATTGTCTACCATTGCCTTTTTGGCAGGTTTTGAGTGGTGGTGGGACTGGTCTTGAAATATCAAAGGTAACTAAAATAGAGAGAGAGAGTATTGTGCAAATTGTATGACACACAGGCAGGAGAAGGAGTAGAATAGGTGGGGGTGGGGGATACTGGGGAATTTGGTGATGGAAAACGTGCACTGGTGAAGGGATGGGTATTTGATGACTGTATGATCGAAGCTCAAACATGCAAGCTTTGTGACTGTACCTCAGGGTGAATCAATAAAAAAATTAAAATCTTTAAAAAAAATTTTTTTAAAAAGTATCTGCTCAGGTCCACTTTGTTATGTGATACAGGCAAGAAAAGATATGCTCTTCCCCCTCCCATTTGGGTACCCAGTGACACTCAGGGCTTACTCCTGGCTCTTTGTTCAGGGATCACTCCTGGCTCGGAGGAACATTTGGGGTACAAGGGATGAAACCCAGGCAGGCTGAATGCAAGGAAAGCACCCTACCTGCTGTACAATCACTCTGTCCCAAGATGTGCTTCATGAAATTCCTTTATTACAAAATGTAATGTACCAGCCCATGTAACAGAAAGGAGGTGCTGCTACCAGTCTGGGAGAAATTACTGGCTGCACTGTAAAGGCATCTAGAGAGAGTCACATAGCAGAGATCTCGAAGCAGCATCTAAAACTTAAAGCTGGCAACCAGACAACACCAATGAAATGTAGTGTCTCAGGTGAACTCTACCAACAAGAATAAACCTGGAAGCAGAGATTTCCCCAACCAAGCTTCTGGATTTAAAAGCAACAGACTGAACACACTGATGGCGACCCTGTATTATGGGCAGAGCAGCAGGTCTCCGAGTGTCCACTGACACAAGCAACAAGGCCAGCCTCCTGACCCACAGAAACTAAAAGGTAGTAAGTGTCCATATTTTACATAATATACCAATCATAGAGAATATTTTGCAAATAAAGAAGATGATTAGAAAACTTCACCTATTCTTCTTTCCATGCTAATCTAATTACCTTCTGGATTTTCTGTCCTAGATGTTCTTCGTAAGTATGGCTTAATTTAGAGTGAATCAGAATACATGTACAATTTCTTAACGAACATTTGCACTTACATTTAACACATCATCTATGTGACTATGTCTGGTCTTCACATTGGTTCTTTGTAATAGATCTAAAAAATTTCAATCAAGAAGGTGAAGCAGCCGCCTTTCCAGGCGACCATGAGCTTCTACAAGCATGACTCCCGTATGCGGGCACCAGATATTTTTCCAAACCGCATGGGGATGCCAGGCCTGGCAGTTCCGCCCCGGCTCCCAGTCGGTCCCAGATCCCGAAAGTCACGCCCACAACCCGCCCCCAGCACCATCTTTCAGCACACAGCAGCACAGAAAACTGGCCAGCGAGCTCCACAACTCCCGGAGAATTCTCCGGGCCCCATCCTGAGCTGATATCACCGCGAGGTCCCAGATGGGGTCTCCCCGCCTTCTCCAGATGGAATCCCGGTGACCATGAGCTTCTACAAACATGTCTCCTGTATGTGGGCGCCAGACTATTCTTCCGAACCTCACAGCCGCATAAGCGTGACATTTCCTGATATGCAAAGTGAGCAATGGAAAGAAACGATCTAGCGTCTGTCCCTGGGAGGCAGGCTTGAATGGTGGTGGGAAAATTTGAGCAAAATATAATGGCCAACCAAAACATATCTGGCCTGTGCATTTAACTACGGTGCTATGCCACCCTGGGAGGGGAAGAGAATTTGTCCCTCCACCTGTCCCCCCTTGCGGTCACGGTATGGTGGCCTCCATCTTTTGGAGCCTAATAGACAGCCAGGTATTGGGCTGCACTGATGAAGCACACAGGGCCTCGGGGGATGGGGGATGGAATCGGCCCTGCTCCCTGCCCTTACAAGGCCCTGGGTTACCACCCACAAATGCCTCCTCTGGCTCCTGAACGACCATGATCCCAGAGGCACACAAAACAATCTCGGAACCCAGGGGTTTTTGGCAGTAATCCCTCTAGGCTTATTACTAAAATATCAGAAATCCAAAATCGCATGGCCGATAATGTGGCCACACGACCTCATATGCTCTTCATAATCAGCAATCGAAAACAAATTACCTAATGATGTCTTTTTGGCAGGTCTGAATGTTGGGAGAAAATTCCAAATAATAATACTGGGTATTTTGTCATAATACTGAATGTGATCTACACAGAGCGAGAGAGTAAAGTGGAAATCTGCCACACAGGTGGCGAGGAGTGGTTGGCGGGGGGGGGGGGCATACCAGGGTTCTTAGTGGTGGAAAATGTGCACTGGTGAAGTGATGGGTATTTGGTCATTGTATGACCGACTGAGACTTAAATTGAAAGGCTTTGTGACTGTTCCCACAGTGATTCAATAAATAAAACTTGGGGGGAAAAAAAGAAGGTCAAGCAAAATTATTTAATCAATCTTTAGATATTCCCATGATTTCTAAAACCCTATATTATTAAAAATAAAAGCTACAACTAATATAAATATGCACACACACACATATACATGGGCTGGAGCAATAGCACAGCGGTAGGGCGTTTGCCTTGCACGCAGCCAACATGGCCGACCCGAGTTCGATTCCTCCACCCCTCTCGGAGAGCCCGGCAAGCTACCGAGAGTATTCGATATGCCAGACACAGTAACAACAAAGTCTCCAATGGAGACGTTACTGGGCCCGCTCGAGCAAACTGATGAACAATGGGAGGACAGTGACAGTGACAGTGGGATTTTGTGCTGGAGCGATAGCACAACAGTAGGGCATTTGCCTTACAAGCAGCCAACATGGCCAACCCGAGATTCCTCCGCCCCTCCTGGAGAGCCTGGCAAGCTACCGAGAGTATCTCGCCCGCACGGCAGAGCCTGGCAAGCTCCCCGTGATGTCTTCAATATGCCAAACAAGTCTCACGACGGAGACGTTACTGGGTCCACTCGAGCAAATCAAGGAAATATATATATATATATATATATATATATATATACACATACACACACATATATATATGTTAACATGAAATCTAAAGGACCTACACAGGATGTGAACTTGGTCCTAGATTTCAGTCTCTGATGAAATATCCTGCAGCTCTTGCTTACAGAGACTTTTGGGAGTCAGAATGCACACAGGTTTTTTTCTCTGTTATGCAGGGTCTATCCTGATGCCCTTAACAGCAGTGGTACAGAAAGTAAAGGAAGGAATGCTTGTGAATGAAATGCTTTAGCCCCCTCTCTATGAAGTGACTAGCAATACAAACCTTCACATTCCTCCGATGCCAAGGACAGCCCAGCCGTTTGAAGAGGGAAAAGCCTCCGAAGGGAGGTCTGATTGCATCACTGCATCAGCTGAGCCTATGCAGGAGGTTTATAATTGACTTGGTGAAAACAGATAGTCAAACATTGATCAAGGCCCCTGAAAAGCATCCAGAAAGTTGTCCTTGCTTATTGCACTGACATGGAGCTGGAACTGGAGCGCAGAGGCACCTGGATCCCTTATGCAACAGAGGCTGCTCTCCAGGATCCATCAGTTTGCTTGTCTTAGAATAAGTGAGTCAGACCACAGATGCAGGGGGAAGAAGAATCAAACAAATGCCAACTGAAATACTAAAGCCAGATTGGTGAGTTCCAAGTACTCTTAAGGAGCTACTTTGTGCAGAAAAGAAAATCTAGGTTCCCAAGTATGAGCTAATGAATTTACGGCTATATCAAAGATATAAAATAAATCCACCCAAATAGCTTTTAATGACCCTGATCATGATGAACACTCTTCATACTATAATCAGACTGCCCTTTTTATACTATTATCAAACTAGTCCAACTTTTCTCATCACCTAAAAAAAAAAAAAGCACAGCTTTGTAGTAGGAACTGCCAAACTGCCCGCAATAATCTCCAGAAATTGAAGAAATTCAACTCATCATGTCCAGGCTATTGTCACTGTGACTTGGGACAAGGCGCATTTCCTATGGAAGTAAGATGACTCTGGTGATGTGTTTTTTGGTTTTGTTTCATTTTCAGATCGGAGAGGGACAAGTCCTAACCATTCAAAACTGAATGTTGGTGCTGACACCCAAAGTCATTAAATTATAGATTCACATTGTCAAAACTGGAAAGACTCAAAGAAGTAATCATTCCAAACAACTCATTTTATAGCAAATCAAAGAGATCTCAAGAAGTTAACTCAGTGTTCAGCGTTTCTAGTGACCATTGTCAACCAGGCAATTGAGGAAAGAGAAAGAAAATTAGGCCTGTTTGAAACCCAAGACTGCCAACCCCACTGTTATAGGAGCGATAGCACAGCGGTAGGGCGTTTGCCTTGCACGCAGCCAACATGGCCGACCCGAGTTCGATTCCTCCGCCCCTCTCGGAGAGCCCGGCAAGCTACTGAGAGTATCTCGCCCGCACGGCAGAGCCTGGCAAGATCCCCATGACGTATTCGATATGCCAAACACAGTAACAACAAAGTCTCCAATGGAGACGTTACTGGGCCCGCTCGAGCAAATCGATGAACAACGGGAGGGCCTTTACCTTTTACCTGTTCTGATTAAGCAAGAACTGCCTAAGTAAATCAAACACATGTGCCTCCCTAGAAGAATGTAACTCAGTTCATGCTTGTCCCTCCTCCATTCCGGACTCCAACTTCCTATGAGGACAACCCTTCTTCCCTAGCCTTAGTCATATTTCCCGGACTCCAACTCAGATCAAGCTCCCAGATAACCAAGACACAGAGGCAAATATTTGATGCCCTTCTTTACCCCATCAGTTACCCTGCAACCAGAGATGGCAGACCACGAGCCAACCCCTCCATGATCCTCTACATTCACAAGAAGGGTAAGCAATAAAGGAAGCAGTAGTTTTTCTTGAAATGCAGAATTTCTGATAATCTGCTTATATCAGGTTTGGTCTCATGAATAAGTCTTCTATATGACATAATCCACTTTTTTATTTCCTCTCCCCATGACTATTATTGTGAGTCAATATGCATGTGTCTTAAGGTGCTCACTGCTTTGTAGGGCTGGTTTTTATGTGGGGGCACCGCAATGGGTGCTGCTGCTTAGGAATGAGGGTCAGGGCCTCTGAACCCTGCCTTCTAACAGTCACCCACACAAAGCAATTTGCTACCGATTGAAATGTAGAGCAGGTTTATCTGCAAGTGGCCTTGAATGTGGCCTTGATCAAACTATATTACAAGACAGAAAAAATATGTGCACTTTTTTTTTTTTGCTTCTTGGGTCACACCAGCGATGCTCTGGGGTTACTCCTGGCTCTGCACTCAGAAGTTATTCCTGGTGGTGCTTGGGGGACCATATGTGATGCCAGAGATTGAACCTAGGTCAGCCTCGTGCAAGGCAAATGCCCTCCCCACTGCACTATCGTTCCGGCCCCAATATGTGCACTTTTATCTTAGCACCACTGGAAGGCCCAGCCACTCACCAAGTAACACAAACAATCCACAAAGGCACATAATGAAAAATGAGTAAGGTTATTAATGTTGAAAGTCAATTCAATATGTTACATTCCCCAAATTACCACACCTATATAAAAAATAGTTTTAAAAAAACCCCAAAACCAAACAAACCATAATTTTGAAATCAAAAGGCTACTGAATTCCATTTAGCATTAGATGGGGGGTTACAGGGGTGGGGGTGACTGTGTGTAAGGAAATGGGTTTACCTTCCAGCATTTTTTGCAGACTGTTCCTCATGACATGGATGTTCTCTATTCCGATAAACTGAAACTTGATATTGGAATAATTGTCTTCATTTTCATAGCCTTTCCCTGCAGCCCGGTTGGCCATTGCATTAAGCTACAGTGGTCAGCAAAACAGAACAGTCACCAGTTATATTCAGAACACGAAACAATCAAACATCTCATGGAGAGCCATAAAACATTTTAAAAAGTGACATGCAGAAATATTTACATGTTTTGTTTTGTTTTGTTTGCAGTGTCAGGACTTGAACCCAGGGCCTCACACATTCAAAGTATGTGTCCTGCAGCTGAGTCACAGTCCCAGCCCCTGAAGGTAACAAATTTTAAGTCACTGGAACACTGTACTGAGCGACGTCATTTTAGATATTCAAACTGAGTTTCTCTTTACCAGCACCAATGAGGGGAACGTTTTCTTAGCCAGAGAGCATTCTATGGAGGAATCCTTTTTGAGATGTCTCTTACAGCTTCATGTCAGAGATATCAAACAAAATCTGTAGTTTGGTGACAGTGTCAAGCTGCTTAAGTTTAACACCAAGCAGAACCTGTAGTTTAACAGGTACATAAATATCAATATAACTGGTAGTGAGCTGGAGTGATAGCACAACGGTAGGGCGTTTGCCTTGCACGCAGCCAACATGGCCGACCCGAGTTCGATTCCTTCGCCCCTCTCGGAGAGCCCAGCAATCTACTGAGAGTTACTTGCCCGCACGGCAGAGCCTGGCAAGCTCCCCGTGACGTACTCGATATGCCAAACACAGTAACAACAAGTCTCACGATGGAGACATTACTGGGCCCGCTCGAGCAAATTGATGAACAACGGGAGGGCCTTTATTTTATAAATGGTAGTGTTTAGTCTTGTAAGTCACATGGTAGTATTTTCCAGTATCTAATGCCAATAAGGGCATGCTCAAGTAAAGATGGTTGGGCCACTCTAATCTGCTTCCAAGAGTCCTGTAGATATCTGATCAACTATCAGAGTCAGTGAATAAAGTCAGGCATGGTCTGTGGGTGCAAAGTCTCCAGAAACATTTCCCTGGGACACCTCACTCAAATCCAAGACATACTCAAAGACCTACTTTCATTATTGTAAGGCTGCATATGAGACGTTGGGTTTTCCTAAGGCAAACAGTAATAAATGATAAGAGGTTCTGAAGGAATGATTAAATGTACACTCCTGCCTTGATTCTGTGTCACAAAAATGAAGGACAAATCTGCCTTTACTTAGAAATATAGAGAGTTCTGGAATGGACATTTTAACACTTGTACTCCCTTCTTGCTTTTTGAGGGTAAGGAGCTAATCCACATCTGAAAAGGAGTGAGCACTTTCTTCCTCTGCCCTCAAAGGGGCAGCTGGTAAGTCTCAGACAGGGAACATACACACAGAACTTACCACCAGAAAGATGCCCATTTAAGGTCCAAATACTGAGATGGTATCAAGAAATATTTTGCTTTTGTGTGTGACAATTATTTTTATTTAATTTTATATATTTTTTATTAAGGCACTGTGATTTATAAAGTTGTTCATAATGGAGTTTCAGGCATACAATGTTCCAACACCAATTCACACCAGTGTCAACTTCCCTGCACCAATGTCCCTGGGTTCCCTCCCCCAACCCCCCCAAGACTGCCTCCTTGACAGGCACAATTTTAAGTGTGATTATTGTAGTCCTAGTTACCATGGCTCTGTAGTTTAGATATATACATACATACATACAAGAAATAATCTTCCAATGGCAAAAATTTAAAAGGTAAATTAAAAGACACACACCTTTGACCCAGATCTTCTACCTGTGAGAATCTGACATAATGAAAAATATCTATACATAATGATGGACATACAAGAATGTTGATTATAACATTTTTTAATCAGCGTAAAACTGGAATACCTATGACTCTTCCAGATGGGCAATGACTGAATAAAGTATGGCTCATTCAGGCTCTGAACTACGAATTACCTCAGAATATAAACATTTATATATTTAGAGACTGACTTAGAAATGGCCTGAAAATGAAAAGAAGCAACTACAAAATGTTAGTCATGTCATTTTTGTAGAACACACCAACTTTTATAGAGAGAGAGAGAATGAGAGAGATGCACATATATGTTTATGCATAGTTGATTAAGGATAGAGAGTGCAAAGGAATAATACTTTCAGTACATTTTTAGATACTGCAATATTCTTTATTGCCAAATATACATATATTGAACTAATAATTTAAATAACAGAAATAAAATGTATCAAAAGTGAAAAACAGAGTTACAGAGGTCAAATCACTGCTCAAGTTTTAAATGTTCACATTTCTAGAGAAAATTATCTACAGTCATTATTCTTTTGAAACCTGGATTGCAGAATAGCTGGCCTTGTAGAGTTATTTTCTAAACTAATTGTTGGTTTATCCAAAATTCTAAAAAAAACTAGGATATTTGAGATTATTCTATATTACATAAACCTTTATATTTATTCTATATATTTAAAATTCAAGTTAAGACTACTCATTGCATACCAGGGACACACATACAGTGTGTGTCCTTTTAAAACAGTCTGATGAAAAAAAATGACGTTATTGTTTAAATCTGGAATTAGAATTCTGCTCACATTTTTAAATAGTTGATTACCACTGACAAAGAAAAATTTACTGATAGTTATCTTTGAAAGCAAAGGAACACAAGATGTTCTCTTGAAAGCCAATGGTACTTCTCATAGCTAACAGAAGGTGGCAATATTTAATCTACCATAGAAATGTACTTTCTCAAGGTTTCTTCGTATTTCACATGACCTATAGTGATAATGTAGCAAAGTTGATCCTCAAATTAGAAATTAGTTTTGTAATTAATATAAACATATAATATATATACCCGCTGGAGCAATAGCACAGCGGGTAGGGCGTTTGCCTTACACGCGGCCAACATGGCCGACCCGAGTTCGATTCCTCCGCCCCTCTCGGAGAGCCCGGCAAGCTACCGAGTATTCAGTATGCCAGACACAGTAACAACAAAGTCTCCAATGGAGACGTTACTGGGCCCGCTCGAGCAAATCGACGATCAACGGGAGGGCCTTTACCTTTACCTTACCTATATAATATATATATCATGAACAGTATTATATACATATATTATACATTCAGATAGCACTATGCACATACACATTCAGAAACAGGATCCCTAGAGAAACAGAATACTACCTATCCATAGGTCTGATATAGTCCCTTTCTCTTTCTTGCTTTACAACCAAAGAAAAGGTTATTCATTTCAGTTCTCCCAAATTATCAACTACATAAGACAGTGGAGGTAATGGCATCCTAAGTTCACGTTATGCTTAAGAAATACAACAAGAAGGAAAAACAGGGGCTGGGGAAAAGTGCATACTTTTCTAACCAAAGGTCACTCAGCTATTTAATAATCAACAAAAAGAACCCATCCATTTCTCAGAAAGGACTTAATATACACCTACTCTGCTGACCATTGGAAGGAACAAAAGTGGAATACGATGTTCCATAAGCTTGTGGGGAAGGGAAGGGCACAACTCATAAGGGACAATGACCACTAACACCAGCAGGAGCTGAGGGACAGTGACAGTGACAGACAGTAAACAGCGGTCAATGTTCCAACAGGGGCAAAGTCTATGTGGCCCAGGAGATGGGAAGTGACACTTCATAAAGAAGGAAAACTTGAGTTGGACTGTAATCACCTGGAAGAATGGAGAAGAAAGGGAGAACATTCCAGAACGAGAAAGAGCTGTGAAGAAGAAAAGGGAGGGAGGTACAAAGAGCAAGCGACGGGCATCAGTGAGCATATAAGCCAAGGCAAAGTATAAGGAGCAAGAAAGGGGACTAGAAGGTACTTAGGGTCTCTTTAAACTGATGCAGTTAAAGATTTCATTGTAGCAGTGCAGAACAATCAAAGGAATGAGAGGTTTCATTTTAAAAAGCTTTACCTGACTTTATGTCTATTACAGAGACGGTGACTGGAAGAAGGAGTGACTGGAGACAAAGAGGTATTCACAGTTTAAGGGGCAGTGATGGGACAGGTACAGACGTCAGCTTGAGCCTCACCCCAATGCCTAAAAACTGGGACAGCACTGAGACTCAGTATAGCTTTGGAAGGCTGATAGGTCAGACCAATTACTGAATCATAGAAATTAAGAGGTAAACAATTAATAATGACTGGGGGGAAAGCAGGCTTTTCCCCAAACCCTAAATTAATCCACAGAGCACATCAACATCATAAAGATGTAGTCAAGATGTAGTCAAGATGTGATCTTGGTATCAAGCAAAAAAGGTCAGCCTGGTCCCTCTCTTAGTCTTGGAGTCTGAAGTTTCAGCAGAGAACACTCTAGACCTGAAGGACAGGACTCATCTGATGTGGCTGCGAAATGAGAGTCATGGTTGGGAAGGTCAAGCTGCATCTTCATGGGAATATCACATAGCCCTTGCTCTTCTGGTAAAATGAAGAACCTTGGGACACACATAGGATAAAGGTGGTGATGCTCTAGGCTGGAGTGTTAGTATAGCAGGTAGGCCGTTTGCCTTGTAAGCAGCCAACCCAGATTCAATTTCTCATATCCCATTTGGTTCCCCAAGCACTGCCAGGAGTAATTTCTGATGCCAGGAGCAACTTACCCCTAAGCATGGCCAGGTGTGACCCAAAATCAGTATATATAGTGATGTTTGTTTCTTTCCAAGACCATCTTCACAACTATACTAGGTCACAATCATCTGTTTCTACCTTGTAAGGAGAACTTGGGTAGAACGAACATCAGTCAGAGTAGGCTCAGATAGGCAATCTCCTTCCGGTTCCATTAAAAATTCCAACTCCATATGGGGCAACATTCTCTTTCCCTCAGTACAGGGAACTGATGGGTCTGCTCGGACACTCTTCCACATTCCTCCTCTAGGCTCTGTCTGTGAACTGAGATCTGGGCACGAGCAGAATTAGGGTCCAGAGAGAGGTAAATGCCTCTTGAGAAAGCAGAGCAAGACTGCAGTTCTCTATCAGGGGTGGCTGAACTTCTGGTTAACATCTTCTCACCAACACTGCCCTCCGCAAGGCAGGGTTCCAAAAGCAGCACCTGCTGGGGGCTGGATGTGGATGCTCGGGGGGAGAAGGTAACATACCGGAAGAAGCACGTTGGCTTCTTTCCCCACAATCACTCGGTCCTCAGGCCTGACCCTTTCCCCCATGTCTTCTAACCCATAGAAATGTCTCCATCACTGCCTAAGAGATTCAGGGCAGACTTCCCCTAGTGCACTGCCCACGGCTGCTTTTCCTCATTCACTGCTTTGGTGGTTCTGGGCACAGATGCACCACAGCCCTAGACAACCCTAGATGCTACTCTTTCAAGCACCACCAATCTTTACAATGAATATACCCTTCAACCCCCATCATCACTGCACTCCCCTCCTCCACAAACAAGATTCAGCGAGAAAGCACCCCAACTCCTGAGAGAGAAACAAAAAGAAATCCACGTGACATCCTATTGCACAACTTTAAAAAAATATTTTTTTCTTATAAAGTGAAATTAGAGGCTATGACCACAAAGCCATCTCTGGATAAGGAGCCAAGACAAAAGACAATGCATCGAAGAGGGCAAAGTCACCTTTCCAGGCCCTCTCCTACACTGAGCCACACGTCCTCCAAGGCGCTGCCAATCACAGCACAGCTCAAGCAGCTGCTCACAGCTGGACCTGCCTGGGGCTGGGCTGGTGACTAGTCCCCAGCATCATAGTAGTGCTCAGAGGTGACAACTCTCCCGAGCCTTGTCAGGAGGCACTAGGATCTCCTGAAGATTTCTGGCAAACAGCATCATGGCCACCCAGAAAAAACAGACTCTAAAGCATTGATAAATCTTGGAAATTTAATCTGGGCTCTGGCCTGAGCTCTGTGACCCTAGGTGAGTTACTTAGCTTCTGTAAGTCCAAGACCTTCTCCATGATAAAAACACCTAACTCTTAATTTACATGATTATTCTAAGAATGAAACAAATGCCAGGCATTGTCACAAGCTCAGCCAAATCTCCAAACAAATTACTGATCGAGTCAGGAAAAAAATTGCGATAAAATTAGTTCTCTCAATTCTACCATTCTACAAAAACGGTATCAACATTTTTTCGTATCTTTTTAATTCTGTTTTAATTCACACCCAGCATTTCTACTCCTGGTTCATGGGGCTATTATGAATAGGCTAGGGCGGGGCTGGGGAGGGTATGACATGCTGAAGCTCAAATCCATGGCTCCTGCACAGCAAATCTTGCCATCAGTCCAGGCGTTCTCACCCTGCCCTCCTCTCTTCTAAGTGCACCAAATCCTAGCACTGCACTTGGCCTCGGTAGAGTATTTTTCCAATGGGTCTCCAAAGCACATGGAGACTTTTATAGTTCTTGTGTCTCAAGACCCTGATGTCAACCACTTAGAAGGCTTACATCTGAACAGGTGACAGCTGGGACTTGGACTGGCCCTGCTTAGAGGACAGGAATAACTGGAGTTCCCTCCTTTTCCTTTTCGATTAAATCTCTGAGCAAACCTGGGCAGTACCCCATTTGCCCACCACCTAAAGCAAACACGAACTCAGTCTCCTAGCTACCAATGAAGTCTAAACACACTTGGGAGCAAAAATCAACAGAAATGATCTTTCAAAGAGTGACAGCTCTAAGCAAACAGTTTAAAACTCAGGTGAAGTGTGTGTGCACATGGGTACACAGGAGAAGAGGGCACGACTTGTACGAGACACCAATTTTCTTTAATGGATCAGCATCAAACTTCTTATCGCCGAGAGCAAACACACTTAGTGCTAAATACACTCTTCAAACAAAATCCTCTGGACTCATTTATATTAAATCTGGAATATGCCTGGCCCAACAGCTGCCACATTTCCTAGCAGGCTTACATAACACAGTGTACATTAGACCACTGGCCCATAAATTCATAGATGATTCTGCTTGCCCTTACTTCAATCTGGGAAAACAGGTGAGGGAAAGACTTTCTAATTCAGTTAAGCCCCTGTCTGTCCTGCCTTTCTTTTCCTCTTGTGTCATAAGGGTATTTGTCTAACAAACAGAGGACGTGTTGGTTACTAAATAGTCATTTCAGATGGTGAGGAAATGATGAACTACCAGCGTTTACTCACTTCGTAATCACGAAGAGGAAGACAGTAATCGATGCAGGGAAGAAGGGCTCAAAGTGTCAGCGTCCAGAGGGGGAAAAACAAAAGTGAAAAGCCAACGATATTTTTCTGGATTTCAGGCTAAAACTCTTTAAAGGGAGAAGCTTTTTTGTTTCAACTGGAAGTGTTGGTCTGTACCCTGCTTTCAAAATTTATCTTAAAAGAAGGGAGTCTTGTGCCTGGGTTTCAATTATACAGTGATCAAATACCCATCCCTCTACCAGTGCCCATTTCCCACCACCACGGGTCCCAGTATCCCTCCCACCCAACTGCACCTCATGATGTCTCACTAATAATAATTTAAAAAAAACATTGAATGTAATCAAAGTGGAGAGAGAGAGTAATGTGGAAATCATCTCCTCCCAAGTAGGGGGAGGGTGTGGAATGGGGGGGTATACTGGAACTTTTGGTGGTGGAAAACGGGCACTGGTGAAGGGGCCAGTGTTTGATTGTATGACCGAGACTTACACCCGGAAGTTTTGTAATTCAGCTCATGGTGATTCAATAAACAAAATTGTAAAAAAAGAAAAACAAAAAAAAGGGAGTCTTTCACATGTAATCTCCCAGACTGTGATCTGTTCTATGGGCCAGCCAGTGAGTAGCCTCTGAGAAGAACTCCGCACTCACTCGTCAGAAGGGGACAAAGCTGTTCTGAAGTCAAGGAAACGAACAGGACCCTAGTCTTACCCAAAGAAAGCAGAAAATGATGTAATCCAGCCTAGGAATCACAGCATCTGATGACGCCAGGTTCAAAGAGCAATGAAAACGGGCAGCCCGTCTGCCTGCGCAATAGACTGTAGCTGTTTCTCGTGATTTCTCAGATTGCCCATGCATACAGAAGCCTTCGGCTGCTGAGTATCTGTGTTCATTACTGTACTGTTACTTCCTTATGTCTTTTTTTTTTAAAAAATTGCTTCACTGACATATAATTCTCAGGCTATACAAGTCAATCAATTTGGTAAACTGAGTTATGTGATTATCACAACATATTTTTAGAAGATTTTAATAAATTCAAAAAAGAAACCCCCTATCCAACCCCCAGCTTTTCCTTCCATCCCCTTAGCTCTAAGTAATCACTACTTACTTCTTTATTTTTTCTGTCTGCCTTTCTCTCTCTCTCTCTCTCTCTCTCTCTCTCTCTCTCTCTCTCTCTCTCTCCCCCTCCCTCTCCCTCCCCCCCACTCTTGATTTGTCTAATCTGGAGATGTCACATAAATGGAAATAAATAATATGTGGTCCTTTGTAGCTGACTTCTTTTATTCAATATTCAGATGAATATTTCCAAGGTTCATCCATATTATATATTAGTTATATTAGTACTATTTATATGTTATATTAGTTATATGTTATATATAGAATATACCAGTACTTTAGCATTTTTATAGTTAAATAATTTTTCATTGAATAGATGTATATATTTTCTTTTTTTTTCCCTTTATTTTATTTTATTTTTTTTTAAAGTTGTAGATTTACAATTTTTTGTGCTTTGGTTTCAATTATACAATGATCAGATACCCATCCCTCCACCAGTGCCCATTTTCCACCACCATGGATAATATCCCTCCCACCCCCATCCCCCCATCCCCCCTGTCTCTGTGGCAGGGCAATCCCCTGTGTTCTCTCTCTCCGTTTGGGTGTTGTGGTCTGCAAAAGAGGCATTGAGTGGCAAACATGTTCAGTCCATAGTCTACTTTTGACATGCATCTCCCCTCCTGGGAGGATCCTCCAAACTAATAGATGTATATATTTTCTTAATCCACCCAATTTGATTGCTTCTATACTCCAGTTATTATTAATGATGAATAAAAACACATGTACAAGGTTTTGTGCAGATCTGTTTTCATGTCTCTTGAGTTAAGAGGGGGAGTTTCTGGGTCATATGATGACTCTACATGCAACATTTTAAAGTCCTTGTGTTCTTTTAACCTTATGATGGTTTAAACATTCCAGATATAAAAGATTTCTATCTATAAAAGAAAACTCTATCATCCCACAAGAAAAAAGACAGTGTTAAGTGTTTAGTTACTTTGGTACCCCCAACTTTTTCCAATATGTAGGGTGATACATAATTATATTCTAACATAACCATTACAAAAGTTATGTTTTTATATTATATTTTATAATTTATATTATATGTATTTTCTGTATCTCACTCTTGTTCAGTATACTTTGGAGACTTTTCCATAGCCAAAGGGAGCAGAACTACATAGACCTTCTCGCAGCAGTTAGAGGTCCAGATGTGCTTTCATGATTAGGAAGAAATTACAATGCCAAAACTGATTAGATCATTAGACCAAATAAAGACCATTTCACCCTCCCACTCCATTTCCTCCTACATATTCAAAATATTTGTAGGTTGTTTTGTCTCTGTCTACAGTAACACACCCCTCAGGGAACATCATTTATTGATTAGCGAAGAAAGAAATGGTTCTGAGGAACGAAGTTGGAAGTTATAGCAAATCTAACTTTAATGATCCTTAAAAAATGGAACCTGAGTGGGAGATAAGAATAAATTCAAGCTGGCTTCCTCCGTGATGACCAGATCTGTAATTTCTAGTGGTTCTCTTAACAGAAGATGAAGTCCACACACTAGGACGTGAGTAAATGTGAAATGTTATTTCGAACAACGGACAAGCAGAAAGTTTACTATTTTCCCAAATCCTTCTTCATGGAATTTTAATTAATGGTTGTTTCCTTCTAGTTATTTTTTTCTATGTAGCTAATGTATCTACTGTTCTGTGTTGGGTTTAGGGTTTTTTCCTCCATAAACAGAATAGCATAGTACAATTTTTTGATGTAGTTTTTACTTGATCTTATATTTTTTCTCAACCTATCCAAGTCAGACACAGATGACTACGGGGTTAATTTGAAGTAGCCTACTGACTTAATCACGAGACTGAAGTGCAGGAAAGGATATTTCAAAGTAAACCAACTATAGATTAAGTGTGCTTAGGAGAGTTCTCCCAAATCGATTTTCCCCATTCAGTGTGTGCACAAATTGAGAAGCTGGAAAACACCAAAAGCACCCTTGAAACATCAAAGATACCCAAGCAGCTACCGAGCAGGGCGGCTCCACCCTGAGTGGGAAGAGGAGGCTCCCCAAGCCGACCAAGAAGCCTGGGCTGGGGCTGGCCAGCCCTTTGGCCTGGCCCTGTCTCCAGCTCCTGACTCAGCTGCATGACCGGCATGAGAATGGCAATGATACTTACTTTTGGCCGAGTGTCAACCACGTAGATGAAGTCACTTCCGGGATTGGCTTTCCTGATGGCCTGCAGCATCTGCTCATCCTCCAGGCACCGGGCACTGAAGCCAGACAGGGGCTGGCTGCTCCGGCAGATGGAAGCCTGCAGGGAGAGGACAGAGCAACACCTGTGTCAGGGCTGGGCAGCATCTCTCCATACCCAGGACTCTCTAGATTCTTTATAATACAGAGCCTGTGGCTTCACACTGCCCCATGCGACCTCACACAAGGCCCTGTTCACAATAATGCCTTCCACCACATGTTAATTCTTAACTCAGGTCAAAGAAATACAAGATAGTGCACAAAAGTCTCTGAAAAATCAGGGATGCATTAAGGAGGTAGAGAAAGGATCCCATATAGGAAACATAAATTCATCCATCTCCATTAAACTCATCTATTTTCCTCTTCACTGGCATTGTTTTATTTTCCTGCTGAAGGTAGAAAAGGAAATAAACACTCAACCTCCTAAATCTTCAAATCTCCTAGAACAGGGTGGGAGAGATAATGCAGAAGACAGGGTGCTTGGCAGAGATCAAACGCTCCAAGTTGGGTTCAGTCCCGGCATCACATACATCCAAGTACTGAAAGCAGTGACCCCTGAGCACAAAGCCAGGGATAAGCGCTGAATACCACTAGGTGTGACCTGCCACCAAAAATAAATAAAACAAAATGAGGATACAATGAGACCCCAAAAAATGGGGCTAGAGCGATACCACAGCAGGTGGGGCATCTGCCTTGCATGCACAACCTGGGTTCAATCCCTGACATCATATATAGTCCCCCAAGGACTCCCTGGAGTAATTCCGAAGTACAGAGCAAGGAGTAACCCAAAAGCACTGCCAGTGTGGCCCAAAAACAAGCAAATGAACAACAACAACAAAAAAACTATTTTTTATATTTTTTTATGTTTTTTTTTTACCAGCTCACTTAGAAATATCAAAAAATTTAAAAACCTAGGCCAGAAAGACAGCTTAAAGAGCTGAGTACATATTTTGGTTTTTCATGTTTTTTTGTTTTTTAATTTTATTGAATCGCTGTGAGAAAGTTACAAGCTTTCATGTTCGGGTTACAATCACACAATGATCAAATACCCATCCCTCCACCAGTGCACATTCCCCACCACCAATATCCCAAGTATAACCCCCTTCCTCACCCTCCCCCCGCCTCCATGGCAGACAATATTCCCCATACTCTCTCTCTACTTTGGGGCATTATGGTTTGCAATGCAGACACTGAGAGGTCATAATGTATGGTCCATTATCAACTTTCGGCACACATCTCCCATCCCGCTTGATTCCTCCAGCCATCATTTTCTTAGTGATCCCTTCTCTGTTTCATCTGCCTTCTCCTCTCCACTCATGAGGCAGGCTTCAAGCTATGGGGCAATCCTCCTGGCCCTTGTATCTACTGTCCTTGAGTGTCAGCCTCATGTTATGTTATTCTATACTCCACAAATGAGTGCAGTCCTTCTATGTCTGTCCCTCTCTTTCTTACTCATTTCACTTAGCATGATACTCTCCAAGTCTATCCACTTATAAGCAAATTTCATGACTTCATCTTTCCTAACAGCTGCATAGTATTCCATTGTAGAGATGTACCAAAGTTTCTTTAGCCAGTCATCTGTTCTAGGGCACCTGGGTTGTTTCCAGATTTTGGCTATTGTGAACAGTGCTGCAATGAACATATAGATACAGATGTCATTTCTACTGTGGTTTTTTGCATCCTCAGGATATATTCCCAGAAGTTGTACTGCGGGGTCATATGGAAGCTCAATTTCTAGTTTTTGAAGGACTGTCCATATTGCTTTCCAGAAAGGCTGGAGTAGTCGGCATTCCCACCAGCAGTGAAAAAGCGTCTCCTTTTCCCAACATCCACACCAGCACTGCTTGCTTTTGTTCTTTGAATGCGTTCCAGTTTCTGTGGTGTGAGATGATCTCTCATTGTTGTTCTGATTTGCATCTCCCTGATGGCTAGTGATGTGGAGCATTTTTTTATGTGACTTTTGGCCATTTGTATTTCTTTTTTGAGGAAACTTCTGTTCATTTCTTCTCCTGATTTTTTGATGAGGTTGGAGGTTTTTTTCTTGTACAATTCTACTAGTGTCTTGTATGGGTATTGGGTAAATATTCTTTCCCATTCTGTGGGCTCTTTCTGTATTTTGGTCACTGTTTCTTTTAAGTGCAGAAGCTTCTTACCTTGATGTAGTCCCATTTGTTTATGTTTGCTTCCACTTGCATGGTCACTGCTGTTTCATCCTTAAAGATGCTTTTAGCTTCAATGTCATGGAGGGTTCTGCCTACATTTTCCTCTATGTACCTTATATCTGATATTGAGGTCTTTAATCCACTTTTTTTTATGTAGGAGTACTGCTACTTCTTCAGCCACTGATTAGCTGATTGAATTGGGCATGAACTCCACCTTACTTTTTTTTTCATTTTTTATAATTTTATTTATTGAATCACCATGAGAGCAGTTACAAAGCTTTCAGGTTTAAGTCTCGGTCATATAATGAAACACCTGTACCTTCACCAGTGCCCATTCTCCACCACCAAAAACCCCAGTAATACTCCCATCCCACACCCTCCCACACCTACCTGTGGGGCAGATGATTTCCACATTACTCTCTCTATACTTTGATCACAGTCAATATTTTGACACCAGACCTACCATTATTATTAGGGATTTTACCCCAACACTCAGATCTGCTGAAAAGGCAACAGTAGACAATTTGTTTTCTATTGCTGGTTAAGAATAACATATGATGTCACGTGGCTGCAGTAGTGGCCACACGATTTTGAAATTTTGAAATTTTAATACTTAAATCTGGAGGGATTTCTGCCAAAACCTGCTGAGTTCCGAGATTTGTTCCTGAGTCTCTGGGATCATGGCCATTAAGCAGCTTGATCAGGAGCCAGAGGGGCCATTTGTGGGCAGCGACTTGGAGTCTCTTTGGGATGGGGAGGAAAGGGCCAGCTCCACCCCCATCCTGTGAGGCCCCACATGTCTCATCACTGTGGGCCCAAACCTGACTGTGCACTGGCCTCTGGAGGATGGCAGCCACCGGGCTGCCACAGGGAACAGGCTAAGGCATGAAACCTATTCCCACCTGAGTTGGCCCAGCACCGGTAACCTACTGTAGGGTACAGACGTATTTCTGCCAAAAGCCGTTGGATTTCGAGATTTGTTTCTGAGTCTCTGGGATCATGGCCATTAAGCAGTTCAATGAGGAACCAGAGAGGCCATGCCTCCAATTATATAGTTGAGCCGGAGGTGGTTTGTGGGTGTGTCTCCCACATACCCACATACCTAACTTTTGGCCATTTACTTTCTTGGTAAACTTTGCCCCAAGTTTTTGGGGTCTAGTCAAAGGCACAGCAGCAATTTGGGGGTATCTGGAATTCTGAAGGTGCCATGAGACTGCTGATGCACTCACCTCACAGGTACGGACTGACCTGCTGGTGGCGCCATACCCTCTCTTTAATCCACTTTGATCTGACTTTTGTGCCTGGCATTAGACAGAGGTCAGAGTTCTTTTTTTTTGCAGGTAGCTATCCAGTTTTCCCAGCACCACTTGTTGAAGAGGCTTGTCTTGTTCCACTTCACATTTCTTGCTCCTTTGTCAAAGATTAAGTGGCCATATATTTGGAGATCTGTGACAGATGGTTTAACATTCGCAAGTCAATCAACATAATTCATCATACCAATAAATGAAAAAAACCATATGATCATATCAATAGATGCAGAGAAAGCATTTGACAACATCCAGCACCCGTTTATGATGAAAACTCTCAGCAAAATGGGCATCAAAGGAACTTTCCTCAATATAGTCTAAGCCATCTACCATAATCCCACAGCAAGTATAATTCTCAATGGGGAAAAACTAAAAGCCTTCCCTCTAAGACTGGGCACAAGACAAGGCTGCCCACTTTCGCTACTCCTGTTCAATATAGTACTGGAAGTCCTGGCCATAGCAGTTAGGCAAGAAAAAGATATCAAGGGAATAAAGATAGGAAAGGAAGAGGTCAAGCTATCATTATTTGCAGATGGTATGATACTGTACTTAGAAAACCCTAAAGACTCTACAGAAAAACACGTAGAAACAATAGGTCAATATAGCAAAGTGGTAGGCTACAAAATCAACACCCAAAAGTCCATGGCTTTCTTACATACAGATAACGAAAGAGAAGAAAGAGACATTAAAAAAACAATCCCGTTCACAACAGTAATTCCTGAACATTGCCAGGTTTGGCCCCAGAACAAAACAAAATTAATTCAGTGTCAATCCTATCATTTTCCTGTGTTTTACTTTATATTTCTATGTACAGCCTATTTTTATTTTCATGTTCATATATGTGAGTTCCAAACATATTTTTAAGTTCTCTTTAAATGTAATTTTCAATAGTGGGAACCAAGATACAGGTTTACTTAAAAAAATGTGGATAAGCTAAGTAGCTAAGTAAGGGTTATCTCTTTCTGTAGGATGGCTAACTCAGGGAAAGTTATATCCATATTTGTATTCTGCTTTGTTTTGTTTTGTTCTGGGGCTGTGCTCTGGGCTTACTCTAGAGCATTTTCCAAAACTCCTAACAAGTTTTGTACTTCTTGATTAAGCTATTTAATGAGTACAAGTCAATAGAGCAATGAATTTAATGAGGTGTTTGTTGTTTGGGGGCCTTGGGGGGTTGCAATTTTCTTGGTTGGTTTGAGTTCCTCACTCTACAGAACATAATGTAGTGTTGGGGATTGAACCAGGACCTCACACATGTAAGGCATGCCCTCACATGTAAGGCATGCCCTCACACATGTAAGATGTGCCCTCAAACATTTAAGTCATGCCTTCACACATGTAATGCATGTCCTCACATACGTAAGATGTGCCCTCATATGTAATATATTCCCTCACTTATGTAAGGAATGCCCTCATACAAGTAAGGTGTGCCGTCACACATGTAAGATGTGCCTTCTATCATTTGAACCATATCCTCAGCTCTTGCTGACCTCTTTAATCTTTGCTATGTTTGTATTGGGCTGGAGCGATAGCACAGTGGGTAAGGCGTTTGCCTCACACGCGGCCTACCCTGTCGGCTCAGGTTCGATTCCTCCGCCCCTCTCAGAGAGCCCAGCAAGCTACTGAGAGTACCTCGCCCACATGGCAAAGCCTGGCAAGCTACCCGTGATGTATTCAATATGCCAAACACAGTAACAACAAGTCTCACAATGGAGGCGTTACTGGGCTCACTCGAGGAAATCGATGAATAATGGTAGGACAGTGCAGGCAGACAGACAGTGCATTTCACAATAGTACCTCAGAAAATCAAGTACCTTGGAATCAGCCTAACCAAAGTGGTGAAGGACCCATACAAGGAAAATTACAAAAGACTTCTTCAATAAATAAAAGAGGACACCAGGAAGTGAAGACACATCCCCTGCTCATGGATAGGGAGGATTAATATTATCAAAATGGCAATACTGCAAAAAGCACTATACAAATTTAATGTGGTCCCAATCAGGATACCCATGATATTTTTCAAAGAAATAGACAAAACACTCCTGAAATTCATATGGAAGAATAACCCCCATTAATAGCTAAAGCAATCTTGGGAAAATGAAGATGGGTGGCATCATCTTCTCCAACTTCAAACTCTACTACAAAGCAGTAGTAATTAAAACAGCATGGTATTGGGCTAGAAATAAACCTGCAGACCAAAGGAACAGATTTGAGTACATATTTTATATGCAGGATTCCTGGGTGCCACCCCTAATACCACAAGATCCCTGAGCACCGCCAAGAGTGGATGCCAAGAACAGAGGCGGGAGCAGTCACAGAGCATTGCCTGGTTTGCCCCAAAACAACTGTCACTGTCACTGTCACTGTCCTCCCGTTGTTCATCGATTTGCTCAAGCGGGTCCAGTAACGTCTCCATTGTGAGACTTTGTTGTTCCTGTGTTTGGCATATCGAATACGTCACAGGTAGCTTGCCAGCCTTTGCCATGTGGGCGAGATACTCTCGGTAGCTTGCCAGGCTCTCCGAGAGGGGCAAGGTATTTCGGTTCTGCTTTGGGGCAGGGGTTCGGGTTCAGGATGGAAACATATGAACTGTGGTGGTGGGAAGGTGTCATGGTGGTGGGATTGGTGTTTGAGTATTAAATGTCATCAAATATTGTGAACTACTTTATAAAATAAAAAAATAAAAATAAATAGAAAAAGAGAGTGGGTCTGGGCTGGAGCGATAGCACAGCGGGTAGGGTGTTCGCCCCGCACGCAGCCAACATGACCGACACAGGTTCGATTCCCAGCATCCCATATGGTCCCCCGAGCACCGCCAGGAGCAACCCCCGAGTGCATGAGCCAGGAGTAACCCCTGGCTAGAGCGATAGCACAGCGATAGGGCGTTTGCCTTGCACGCAACCCCAAAACAACAAACCCCACAAATACCCAGAAGCACTTCTATTGTGAATGGTGAACTTGTACCATGAGGTAGCCCAGGCTGCCACCATGTCTGACACATGGACAGCGGACAGATACCTTGACTGACCAGGCAGGGTAGGAACAAGGTCTTTCCTTGCAATTCTCCCACCCTGCAATACCAGCAAAGTCCATTGTGTTGTATGACAAGACAGATGACACAAGAAACATTTCCTTAGTCATGAGCAGGTGAGTATAGACACACTGCAAAACACAGGCTTCTCAACAAAGTACTTTCTGTGGATGTGATTTTACTTCAGTACTGAAATTAACCTCAAACCACTGAAATATAACACAGCAATGGTGCTTTCAAAGAATCTTCTCCATTGAGGCATGAGCCTAAGGCACAAGAGTTTGGAAGCAGTGGGGGTCCCCAAGGAATGCCTCCTTTCCTTCTGGCAAACCCAGCGTTCTGTGAAAACCATCCTGGAAATACTATGCAGCTGTTAGGAAAGGTGAAGTTATGAAATTTGCTTATAAGTGGATGACCATGAAGAGTATCATGCTAAATGTAATGGGTCAGAAAGAGAGAAACAGACATAGAATGACTGCACTCATTTGTGAAATATAAAATAATGTAATATGAGACTGATACCCAAAGACAGTAGACACAAGGGCCAGGAATACTCCTCCATTGTTGGAAGCCTGTCTCATGAACTGGGAGAAAAGGCAGCTGAAATAGAGAAGGGAACACTAAGTCAATGGTGGTTGAAGGGATCGTTCGGGATGGCAGATGTGTACTGAAAGTAGATAAAGAACCAAAAGTGATAGCCTCTCAGCATCTATATTGCAAACCATAATGCCCAAAAGTAGAGAGAGAGTATGGGGGAAACTGCCTGCCATTCAGGCAGGGGGAGGGCTGGAAACGGGGGTAATACTGGGGACATTGGTGGTGGAGAATGTGGACTGATGGAGGGATGGGTGTTCGATCATTGTATGACTGAAACTCTAACATAAAAGTTTTGTAACTGTATCTTATGGTGATTCGGGAGGGAGGGAGGGAGGGAGGGAGGGAGGGAGGGAGGGAGGGAGGGAGGGAGGGAGGGAGGGAGGGGAAAGATCATCCTGGAGCTTCATTGCAGGACTCCATCTGAGAAGAGGCACTCCAGCCCTGAGTCCTAGAAAGCTTTCCTTCCTCAAAGCCCAAGTCATGACAGCTCAGTGAGGATTGTTCAGAAAACGGGAAGTTTCTCCTGCCCTGAAAGACTGAGAATGAGTCTCGTAACTGCCATCCTGCAGCTAAGAATGAGGTCTGGCACGACCGAACATCATAAAAATGTAGATTATAACAAACTCAGTGCTGCTTCCACACCAGAATAACTGACAGGGCCAGGCAGGTTTGCGAGCACCTCCAGCCTGCAACCAGGCCAGGACTCAGGAGAGATTGGGCTGAGGGAGGTGGGGAGAAAGGCCCGGCCACTCCGGGATTCCTTCTTGAGTACGGGCAGTAGAAGTGGAAGAGCAGAGTGGAGGAGTAACGAGAGGGCGTCTGAACATGGATGAGGAAACAAGGGCAGGGGAGGTCCAGGAGCGAATGATGCAAGGACCACTCTGGGGCTGGAGACAAAAATCAATCTTCGGGGCTGGAGTGAGAGCACAGCGGGTAGGGCGTTTGCCTTGCACGCAGTCAATGTGACCGACACAGGTTCGATTCCCAGCACCCCATATGGTCCCCTGAGCACCGCCAGGAGCAATTCCTGAGTGCATGAGCCAGGAGTAACCCCTGAGCATCGCCGGGTGTGACCCAAAAAGCAAAAAAAAAAAAAAATCAATCTTCACCCAATGGACCAAAATCAAATCCCTGAAGACGGCTTGGGCAGTGTTTGGTCTGGAGTCCCACTGCTTTGGGCCTGCCATCTCTGAGGAAGAGAGAGAGTAAGGGGACCTGCTATATCTCAGACTTGCTCTAGGGACAAATTAAATCGCCATGCAAGACTGACCTGGCATCCAGTGGCATCTATCTTAGACTTGTCTGGTGAAGGACAGGTCTGGACTTTCAGGAAAGAACTGAATGTGGGTAAGCCCACATCAATTTTCAAGGAGGCACACCCGAAACTTAAATATTGTCAGAATGAACAGTGACTTTACTGCCTTTCCTTTTTCTTCTTTTCTCCTACTCCTAAAAATATGACACAATACATGAATGTGCACGTCATCCTTGTACGGAGGCTATGCTAATCTTCTCTTCATCATTCCAGTATACAGGCTGCCGAAGCAAGCACTGCATGGTGACTTTAACTGAACAAAAATGAAAACACCTAGGGAGGAAAAGGAATACTTATTAAGGACCATTTTCAACAAAATATCCAGATTCTAGCAAAAGTGGGCAAAAGAAAAATTTTTTTCATTTTGTTGTTGTTGTTGTTGCCAGGGACTGAAGCCAGATGTCACGCACACAGCACACGCTTTATCACTGCCTCATACTCAGGACTGGGGAGGATCTATCAAAGAATGGCCACACCCCTAGTCCACTACAGTACTCCAACTGTTGGAGAGAAGGACTAAGCACAGAGTTCTACTAGGAAAGGTGCAGAATAAACTAAATCAGCTTTATTAGAAAAATCTTAAAAATCTTTTTAATATTCTATACTTCTTTGGGGGGAGGGGTTCCACAGGCAGTGAGGAGGGGAGCTGGTAGGGCTCAGAGGCTACCAGGGCTGTACCTGTGGTGCTAAGGACAGAAGAGTCCAACTCAGGGCCTCCATATGGCAGTCATGTGCTCTGTTCACCATGTGGACCATCTCTCTAGACACGGCTGCTTTATTGTTCTCTATTTGGGGCCACGCCTGGCCAGTGCCCATGGTGACTGTGTGGCTCAGGAGGCCCTGTATGACAGGCACTGCTATCCTCCCCTGGGCAGTGGTCATCGGCTGCTGTCAACACATCTGCACGGGCCACATGTTCTCAGTGGCTCTATGCAGGAATCCCAAACTCACCAATGGGTAAGAGGAAGTGATGCTGACACCATGCCTGATTAAATCTAGTCCAAGATAATTGTCTACTGTCAGCAGGGGCATTTCTCCTTCTCTCCCTCCCTCCCTCCTTCCCTTCCTTCCTTCCCCTCCTTCCCTTCCTTCCTTCTTCACTGTGAGATACAGTTACAAAGCTTTCATGTTTGAGTTTCAGTCATACAATGATCAAGTACCCATCCCTTCACCAGTGCACATTTTCCACCACCAAAATCCCCAGTATCCCCTCCCATTGCCCTGCCTGCGTGGCAAACAATTTCCATAACACTCTCACCTTGGCTTACATTCAACATTTTTGACACCAGTCCCACCATTATTATTTGGAATTTTCCTGCCACCACTCAATCCTGCTGAAAAGGTAATGCTAGACAATTTATTTTGTATTGCTTGTTATGAATAGCATATGATGTTGTATGGCTGCTCTCATGGCTGTGCACTCACAGAATTCTAAAATTTTAATAACTAGGTTCTGGAGAGATCTCTACAGTGAACTGCTCAGTTCTGAGATTCAGTTTTGTGTCTCTGGATCAAGACCGTTAAGGAGTTTAAATAGCAGCCAGAGGCAGTTCGTGGGCGTCATCTCAGGGTCCCATCTGGATGGGGGCATGAGAAGGACCAGCTCCTCCCCTGTCCCCATGAGGCCTGCTGTTTGCTGTTATTGCTCCTGTGTACTTGGGCTTTTCCTAGGGGGCAGGCGGAGGTACAGCACCTGCTCCTGTCTGGAGTAGCCCAGTGAAAGTAGCCTATCACAAAGTCCAGAGGCATCTCTGCAGTGAGCTGCTTGGTTCCTCAGATTTGTTTGTGTGTCTCCAACAGGAAAATTTCTATCCATGAAACTTTGACAGGATCTCAGGCTCATAAAATGATGTGCATCTGAGGCTTTTCTTAATTTAATCTCCAATTTCCACTACTCAATATTTTCCATGTCATTTTATCATCAACATCTTAAGTGTCCCTTTGGTTATAAAAAGGCATGTGAGGATGGGGGGGGGGGGGAGATGGCAATGGCCAAGGCATGGATCTTGCATGCAGCCATCTCCATTACCACATATGGCCCCCCAAATCCCTCCATGAGCAATCCCTGAGCTTAGAGCCAGGAGTAAGCCCTGAGCACAAAATGTGGCCTCAAAACCAGGAAAATTAATTTCTCAGAAATTACATGGAGAACAATGTATGAATTTTAAAATTATGATCTTCTTAGTCACAAGTTTAAGTTCTACCAGGATAGAAATGTATGGGAGGGGGCAGCGGGAGGGGGTCAGTCTCACCCAGCAGAGCTCAGGGCCTATTTCCAACTCTGTGATAAGGATTCCTCTCAGTGGTGCTCAGAGGACAATGAGGTACCAGGAATTGAACCAGGGTTGGCTGCTTGTAAGGCAAATGCCTTAACCCCCTGTGCTATCTCTGGAGCACTGCTGGGATATTTCGTGAGTAGTTTTGTTTTGTTTTGTTTTGTTTTGTTTTGCTGTTTTTCAGACACACCCATCAGTGCCCAGGAATTGTTCCTAGCAATGATCAGGGTAGATGTGGGGCCAGAAATCAACCCTGGTACTCCTGAGTGCAAAGCAAGTGCTCTAATCCATATCTTTCCAACTCCGTCATTATTCACTTACCCACAGAATTCCATCTTTAATAATAATATTTATTCTATTTTATAAAACTCTCCAGTGACATTCGGTGCATTTCATAAAATATGAAAACCTAAATGATGTTATAAAACCAAATCTAATCATGATCCTACCTGCTGTAGAGATTTCAGTTCACGGGGGAGGGCAAGTGGGCATGGATGTGCATACACTCAGCATTTCCCTTGGGTAACCAGATCTCAGAGCTATTCAGAGAAGCGCATTGGTATTTTATGCCTTAGAAGAAAAGCTAAAACTTTAAGTCTTATTTGCATTAAAGTTTTTAAAAAAGTAAATCGACTCTTTAAATGACAGCTGATTGCTATTTGTGTATTTTCAGACCCAGAGAACAAATGAGGATAAGCACCCTTGTGCAGGAACGGGAAGATGAGAGTCTGCCAGGCTGAGGAAACATGACCTGTGGTCCAAAATCCAGTAACTCTATCAGAATCTCAGATACTACACTCCCCAGGCCTTTTACTGTTCATTACTGACCCCTCAAAAAATCCCTTTTCTTAAGAATAATGAACAGGAGGAAAAAGAAGCCCAGTATCTGCTTACTGCTTATATACTCTGCCCATCTCGACCTCTGAAGCAATGAGGGAAATTCATTTTCCGATAGCACACTGGCCTTGCACAAGGCCGACCTGGGTTCTGGGTTCGATTCCTCCATCCCTCTCAGAGAGCCTGGCAAGCTACCAAGAGTATCCTGCCTGCACAGCAGAACCTGGCAAGCTTCCCCATGGCGTATTCGAGATGCCAAAAACAGTAACAAGTCTCACAATGCAGACATTAAGCCCACTTGAGCAAACCGATGGACAACGGGAGGACAGTACTACAGTGCTACTGATTTCAACAGGTGTCACAAAATAAATGTTATTGACATCCCAATTTTCACCACAAAATCATGGACCTGTACATCCCTACCTTTTTTTATTTTTTAAAGACACTTCTTTGTTTGTCTGTTACAGTTCTATAGGTATTTGTAATCAAGACATTCAGAACAGTAATAAAAACCATTGTCTTCTTCAGACTCCATTTCAGAGCTACAAAATGACTATAGAACCATGAGTGTAATTAAAAATAAAGATAATTTATATCCTGTCAAGTAATAGGACTTACATCACCCATTTCCTTTGAAGTAGCAACAGAGGAGGCTATACGCTTACTTTGGTAAAGTTGTCATTGCCCCAAGTATTTCTGGAAGCATCCTTTCCAACTCAGGTAGAAGTTCCACCCTGCCCTCATCTCTAAGGACACATATGAACATACATATGCATCTGTCTTCATTATTTCTAGTCATATTTTGGCTTTGAATCCACCTTAAAGCCAAACTTTTTCGATCAGCCATATAATCTTTGAAGTGGCAGAAAGTATTCTTGCCTTTGTTATGTCTTCTACCAAAAAAAAAAAAATGAAGCCTCAACTTTTACATATTTACATGACTACACATATGACTGTGTCTTCTATTCTTTGTGTGGGGGTCAGGGAGGAAGTTGGGGTCATACCTGGTGGTGCTCGTGGCCAGGGATCACTCCTCGTAGTGCTGGTGGACCAGTGCTGGGAATGGAATTGAGACTGGCTGAATGCAGGGAGCACCTTACCCCAGTACCGCATGTCTGACCCCAAGACCTCGTTTTCAATCCTAGCTCTGGCCAATGTGAGTGGAAGTGTCATATGGCGTTTCTGAGAATCCATCTCCAAAATGTGAGCTCATCACAGGCCGCTTCTCCACCTGCTTCTATGTGGAGGTGAGGCTAATGGTAAAAGTGTATCTGAAACCACATGAGGGGGCCACACGAGTCCCAAGATGCCAGACCAGAAAGATGAAGGGATGCAGCTCCCTGAGCACTCACAAAAGTACAGAGTTGAGGCCTGGCCTACCACCTTTGGGGGTTTAATGTGAGAGAAAGTAAAACTAGCCCATTAAATCACTGTTACTGACAGCCTCTAAAATATCTACAAAAAAATCTAATTTTAGCTTTTACAAGTCATACATATTTCTTAAAACCCACTCTCCAGGGACAGGGGTGTAGCTCACTGTGAAGCACATGCCTCAGAGTATGAGGTTCTGGGTTTGATCCTTGACATCGAAAACTCAACTAAAGCCACTCAACATTTCTTAGGCAGAGGACACAACACTGCAGATAAGCACGGACCCTCCCAAGCGCTTGCTTAGAAAAGACAAGCACTCATCTGGATGATTAAGGTATTTTCTGAATTGACACTGCTAGTTTACTATCATCTAAATACAAAATCCATTTCTACATTAGAAGAGGGTCTATCCCATAGAAAGATTGCATTCATCTGGGGGATATAAAATAACAAAATATGAGATTAATACCCAAGAATAGCTGAGATCAATACCAGGAGGATTACTCCATAGCTTAGAGGCCAGCCGGGTATCCTAGGGGAAAGGACAGTTCAGATAGAGAAGGGAGCACCAAATGGAGGGTGTCTGGAGGATCCTCCCAGGAGGGGAGATGCAGGTTGAAAGTAGACTGGACTGAACATGTTTGCCACTCAATGCCTCTTTTGCTGACCACGGCACCCAAAAGGAGAGAGAACAAAAGGGAATGCCCTGCCACAGTGGCAGGGGGGATGGGGGGGAGGGATATTATCTATGGTGGTGGAAAATGGGCACTGGTGGAGGGATGGGTATTTGATCATGGTATGACCGAAATCCAAGCATAAAAATTTGTAAATCTACAACTGTACCTCATGGTGTTTCACTAATAAAAAATTAAAAAAAAAAAAAAGAAGAGGGTCTATCCATGGTCGCCCTGTGTCTACTGCCCTGCACAGACATGTCCACATACCTTAAAGAACTGAAATGCACACAGAAGACTATTAGGAAACATGTGTTTGAGGAGATGAAAGCAAAGTATACAGCACACGCATGCCTTAGAGACTTACATGATTCTCTTTATAGTAGTAAGAAAGGGCCGGAAAGCGCCGTCGACTCCGGAATTTGGAGCTTCCCACGATGATGTGGGCCGTGGCTGATTTGGGAACGTACAGGTCCGTGGGGTAAGAATCACAAACCTGTCACAGAAAACACAAAGGGGTTTTTAGGCACAAAGTAATGCCATGTGTGAGTGGCATTACTTTGATGAGGGTCTAATAGAAGTTCCCTTTTATCCCACTGAGAAGCTGCATACATAACTTTCCTTAACCCATGGACAGAACAGCACCCACAGGCTACTTGGAAGGAACACTGAGCTACCAATTCTGAGACTGTGCTGGAGGAGAAGACAGCCATCAGCACCCAGAGTTCAGACACTGTCCCTTCTCTCAAAGGGCTCTTTGTGTGAAATGAGGAAGCAACCCAGGAGTCTGTCATCAAACAGCACCAGCAATAAAATTGCATCCAAGTCTGAGAACATTGCTGTTTTGGTTCAAAGGTGGCCTGCCACTGGGAGATGATGTCCTCTGATGCAAGCACTAGAGTCTCCTCCCAGTACCCCTTTGGTTCCTGGCACGTGATGTGCGTGCCTGCCCCCCAGCCCTCCCTGGGAATGTTCCTCCAGATATTCCCACGTCTCATCCATTCTTCAAGGGACAAGACAAGCTCCAGCTCCTTCGGGCGCCTCCTCCAAAGCTTTCACCTAGTGTGGATTTCTAGGTCTGACTTTGTTTCCCACACAAGCTTATTCTGGAAATGGAAAGAAATGAGGGTCTACTCTTTTTCTTTCGCTGCTTGTTGGCAGTGGTTCTCATGTGGGAAACACACAAATGCCTTGCCCTGGCCTTGTGGTTTAGTCAGAAAGCAGCAGCTCAGAACCTAGCTCTGATTTGCCAAATTCACGACCTGGGAGAAGCCAAACTTTACCGAGTACTTTAGCTTTTTGTTCTCTCAAACCTGTATCAAACAAACACTACCCCTGGGAGCGATATGAATCAAATCTGAGAACACCCACATTGAAGCACTAGAACATGTGCCAGAAATGGTAATGGTGGCACTGGCAACAAGTTGATAAGTTGGTTGGCACCGAATCTGTTGTAGCATCAGTCAAACTTTTGGCAATGGGAAGACTCAAATGCGAATTGGGCTTCGCCAAACCAACTGGACGATGAGCATCTTCCTAGGCATTTCAAGAGAACTCAAGGTCAGTGTCAGGGGAAATGCAGCATGCCCAGGCTCATCTCGACCCACCCTGACTGGTCTAGGCTTGTCTGTTTTGCTTTGGGGCTTATGCCCAGCAGTGCTGAGAAGTTCAATCCCTGACTCTGTGCTCAGGAGGGACCCGTGGTCTTGCTTAGGGGCCCAAATGTGGTTCCAGGATGAAACCAGAAACTTCCACAAGCAAGACCAGTACCTTACCTTCCAGATACCTGTTCTATCTCTCCGACCTTCAGGCTGACCCCTCTGGAAGATGGAACTGAAGGGAAGTGAACCTACACATGTGGGAGCCAAACCTCAAGAGCAAAGACCAGTTGTTCTCTAACAATGCTTCGCCCTGCCATTTTTAATCACCAGATCTATGACCAACTTTCCTTTAATTTTAAGAGGTAAAAAGAGGCATGAGGCTGGAGTACAGTGGACAGGGCGCTTGCCTTTCACATAGTTGACCCAGGTTTGAACCCCAGCATCACATATGTTCCCCCAGGGCCATCAGGAATAATTTCTGAGTGCACAGCCAGGAGTAAGTCCTGAGTACTTCCAGGTGTAGCCCAGAAACAAACGGACAAAAAAGATGCATGAAGACATACTCCTGGATCCAAAGCATAGTTTCCTCATAGTGACAAAGACATTCTGGGAAATATTTCCAAAAACCAAAGACGGGGTCACTAACACTAACTCTGGCACTAACACACTGGGGGAAAATCCCATTCCAGGAGCCCAGGGCACAGCCTGTACCAGAATGACTGTCCCCAGACAATCCCTCTCCTTGTCCATGCAAATCTGGAGTCTGCATGAGACGGTTGCAGAGAACATTGCTGCACAGACCACACGCGCTTGTCTGAGGTGTGCGAGCCCTGCAGACATTACAGCAGACTTCGAACATTTTCTTAAAACAACAGTTTCAAAAAGGAAACGGGTGGAGTTTCAGCAAGTTGGAGATTACCTACTTTCTTCCCCATTACAACATGAGGGAACTGCAGTTATTTATAAGCAAATGGAGTAAGATGAAGTCATGGATATGAGTTCTCAACAAGCTCAACTCCATTCAACCGCTTTATTTTTATTTTTAATTAATTTGTTGCTTTTTGGGTCACAATGGAAATGATCAGGGGGTACTCCTGGCTCTGCATTCAGGAATTACTCCTGGCAGTGCTCAGGGAACCATATGAGATGTTGGGAATCCAACCCGGGTCGGCTGCATGCAAGGCAAACACCCCACCTGCTGTGCTATCACTCCAGACCCAGCCATTCAAACACTTCAAATAGCAGGGAGGAAGCTAAGGATTCTAGAGCTCCTGCCAGGCTCTCTCACAGCCTGCCAAGGCCCAGAGATGCCCAGCTTGCTTGGCTGGCAGCACTCCTGTGCACCTCGTCTATTTTGAAGTGAAGAAAAGACAAATACCTCAAACTCATTCTCCCTGATAGTCTCAGTGTCCCCAGCCCCTGAGCACTCTTTCCCTGCAGGTTCCTCTTTCTGCATGAGAGCAGAGAAGATGCCCATCCCCCAGCCTCCGCCCTCTAGGAGCGTTGGGAAAGTCAATCTCACTTCACAGCAAGAAACACAGACCTTGAGGGTTGGCGCACTGCTCAACTAGAATCCAGTACAAAGTGATGGGGATGCACCAGTCCCAAGGCCTCCCCTCCAGAACATCAGACCAAACAACAAGGGCTGCTGCTCTCCCCGGGGCACTGCCTCTGTAAGAGAAGACTCCAAGGGTTAGGGCTTACTGGCATTCTAAGAAGCATTGCGTGGGAAGCACTAAAAAGAAGCTCTGGAAAAAAGTCTTCACTCTCCGCCCTATTAACTCCGGTTTCCAGATAGGGAAATTCCTCACCAAGGTGGGAAAAATTCATCCTGCTCTCATGAACGTCAACAGCACTGGAAAAGGAAAGTGAAGGAATGCTGGGTAGCACTGGTGGCTGGGATTTATTCTGCCACTCCCGTTTCCCTTCCTCTCCATGTCCCTTCCTGTGTGGACCATGTCTCCGCAGGTCTCTGGGGAAGCCACTTGGTGACCTTGTGTACCATCAAGAGTTCAGTGAGTACAGAAAGAACTGGTGCCAAACTGCCATCGAATCTCTGAGACATCCCCACTAATCACCCTGGGCTATAAAAAGACTTGATGGGAGAGAACAAAGTCTTGGCTGGCTCTCCCCCCACTGCCAGCCACAATGTCAGCTACTGTGACCTCTGGGTTTCCATGTCCTTCCTGTAGAGGAAGAAAGTGGAGCTTGTGGAGACGTGTGCTTCCAGATGCTAGATGCAAGTAGGAAATACATCAAGCAATAATCAAGGGAGAATTGGGAATCTATGGCAGTGAATGGACAGAAAGCTACTAAAACTAGCACTGTAGCACTGTCCTC
Source organism: Sorex fumeus (assembly GCF_029834395.1). NCBI lineage: Eukaryota > Metazoa > Chordata > Mammalia > Eulipotyphla > Soricidae > Sorex > Sorex fumeus. Next base: position 9,217,616 of record NW_026606081.1, on the reverse strand, counting down.
CTGTTTGCTATGAACAGGATTTGTTCAAGCAGGCACCAGTAACGGCTCCACTGTGAGACTTGTTGTTACTGCTTTTGGCATATCGAATATGTCACGGGGAGCTTGCCAGGCTCTGCTGTGCGGGTGGGATACTTTCGGTAGTTTGCCGAGAGGGACGGAGGAATCGAACCCGGGTCGGTCACGTGCAAGGCAAACGGTCTACCCGCCCTACCCACTGTGCTATCACTCCACTTTAGGAAATCAATGAGACTAAAGTCTTTCTCGGCTATGAGAAATTGTGAGTTCTCGGGAGTGAAGGCTCCAGCTTTCTCTCAGTTGCTTCTACTCACTCTGTAGTCTCGGTTCACATCACTGAGCTGCCAGTAAGAATTAGGGAGGCCCATTCTCTTGTACTCCTCACTGAGCTCAATCAGTGTCCAGCCTTGTTCTCTTTCTTCTTTATCCAGTTTAGGATTGAATGAAAAGCAATACAGCTCCTCATATTTCACTGCAAGAAAAGGGAAAATAAAGCCAAATCAAGTTGAATCACAGCTTCTCAAGAAATTTAGAGCCCACCACAGTTGGATCACTGTCACACCTCACGACCTCCCAGAACACACACCTAGGATCTGTGGACAGGATCACCTACCACCACCCAGCCATTCTTGGTGTAAGAATTTCTTTTCCTAGTGAACGGACTATGCGTTAATCCAGGCCATCAAGTCTGCCGGAGGGGAGAGGGTGTTGCCCCATTCGCCCTCTCTTCTCTGGAAAGAAGGATGGCGGCCGCATGGGAGCCTTGTGGACAGCAGGTATGAGCCGGGGGTGTGGGGGCGACTAAAACCTCATGGGAAGGGGGGCGTTCCGGTCCGTCCTTCACGCCCTACCGAGGTCACCAGTTGCCCCCCACGAGCGGCTCTCCAGCATGGCCACAGCCCCAGAAGCACAAGGACTTAATGCAGAACCCAGCAGCTTGGAGCAGAAAAGTGAAAGGACTATGCGTTAATCCAGGCAATCATTTCTGCCCAGAGGGGAAAGGGTGTTGCTCCCTTCCGCCCTCCTCCCTCTGGAAAGAAAGATGGCGGCCACATGGGAGCCTTGTGGACAGCAGGTATGAGCCGGGAGTGTGGGGGCAACTAAAACCTCATGGGTCGGGGGGCGTTTTGGTCCGTCCTTCACGCCCTACCGAGGTCACCAGTCGCCCCACCGCGAGCGGCTCTCCAGCACAGCCACGGCCCCAGAAGCACAAGGACTTAATGCAGAACCCAGCAGCTTGGAGCAGAAAAGTGAACGGACTATGCGTTGATCCAGGCCATCAAGTCTGCCGGGGGGGAAAGGGTGTTGCCCCATTCGCCCTCTCCTCTCTGGAAAGAAAGATGGCGGCCACATGGGAGCCTTGTGGACAGCAGGTATGAGCCGGGAGTGTGGGGGCGACTAAAACCTCATGGGAAGGGGGGCGTTTCGCTCCGCTCTTCACGCCCTACCAAGGCCATCAGTTGCCCCCACGAGCGGCTCTCCAGCACGGCCACGACTCCAGAACACAGAAACCAATTTCTTAACTATCTGACTTTCAGTAGAAATACTTCCAGGGTCAATAGGTAAAATAGCAGAAATCCAAAACCAACATTTAATTCTTGAACCCAGCTGTAGAAAGCAAATCACTTCACAATGCTTTTTCAGCATGTCTGATTTGGGGGGGGGGGGGGTAAACTCTAAATAATAGTGGTGAATCTTTTATTGAAACAATGAATCTAATCAAAGCAGATAGAGTGTTAACTAGAATTCATCTGCCTCACAGGGACAGGGAGGGGTGGGGGGTGGGGTTTTATTGGGGTTCTTCATGGTAAAAAATAAGTATTGGTAAAGGGAAATGTGTTTGATATTTGCATGACTGAGACATAAACCTGAAAGCTTTGTAACCTTTCCCACAGTGATTCAATAAATAAATAAAAAAAAAAAGAATTTCTTTTCCTTTTAGAAGCAAGACCCTCACTGTCTAATCCTTTTTTTAAAATGTGGTTTTAGAGAGTGAATATATTTTCTATGCCACATAACCATGGAGCAACAGCACAGGTAGGGCATTTGCCTTGCATGTGGCCGACCCGGGTTCAATTCCCAGCATCCCACATGGTCCTCTAAGCACCGCCAGAAGTAATTCTGAGTGCAGAGCCAGGAATAACCCCTGTGCATTAACGTGTGTGACCCAAAAAGCAATAAGAAAAAAAAACAACTAAGAATGTTCTAGATATTATGGTTTTGCTTTTTTGTTTTTTTTTCTTTTGGGGTCACACCCAGCAATGCAGAGGGGTTACCCCTGGTTCATGCACTCAGGTATTACTCCTGGCGATGCTCAGGGGACCATATGGGATGCTGGGAATCGAACCTGGGTCGGCCGTGTGCAAGGCAAATGCCCTACCTGCTGTGCTATCACTCCAGCTCCCAAATGTTCTAGATATTGGGCATCAAGAATTTACTATGGTAGGCAACAGAGAGACAGTACAGTGGGTGTGGTGCTTGCCTTATATGTGGGCTCCCTGGGTTTGATGCCAGGAATCTTATATTGTTCCCTGAGCCCACCAGGAGTAAATTCTGAGAGTAGAGTCAGGAATAATGCCTGAGCGTGCTGAATGTGGCCACCCCCCAAAAAAAATTTACTATGAAATTTACATATCAAAACTGAATGTGGGATTGATCCCCAGAATTTAAGGCCAGGATCACTGTCACATTTTGATGTTTATAGTATTTTTTATTGTGTTTACAAATATTTTCAAAAGACCATAAAAATAGTTCAACAAGTTGTGAAATACACTCAATGTCTACACTGATACTCTCTGATTTATTTTATTTTATTTTATTTTTGCTGTTTGGGTTACACCTGGAGATGCTCAGGGGTTACTCCTGGCTCTGCACTCAGGAATTACTTCTGGCGATGCTCGGGGGACCATATGGGGTGCTGGGAATCGAACCCTGTTTGGCCGCGTGCAAGGCAAACACCCTACCTGCTGTGCTATCGCTCCAACCCCCCTCTCTGATTTTTTTTATAGTGGAGGAGTTCTTGTTGGGACACACCCAGCTGTGGCCAGGGCTTACACTGGCTCTGCACTCAGGGATCACTCCTAGCCATGCTCAAGAAAGAATATATGGCACCAGGGATTAAATGTGGGTCAGGCATATGCAAGGCAAGTTTTGTACCCACGGTATGAGCTCTCTGGCTTCAATATCTGAACTTTTAGTAGCATCATAATAATGTTGCATATGGGATATTTATAGAATTCACTTTAAAATATCAATTCATAGCACAAGACACCATGGTCATGAAAGGAGAAGGGTGTGTGATAATAGACTTCTCTCAACTGTCAGGTATCTTTGTCTTTATGTACAGCTTTTCATGCCCATGAGACTAGCCCATGGACATCAAAATTCCCCCTACACCGATCAGATTTAGAATTTGGTTTTCCTAGGCGGTACTCAGGAGGCTATTTGAGATGCTGGGGATTGATCTCATTCCAGACAAGTGCCCTAGCTGCTGTACTATCTCTCCAGCCCTTAGGATTTGGTTTTCTTATACTAGTCTTGCCATGTCGAAGAAAGCACTAGGCCGGGACTGTCAAGAGAGAAGTAGAAGCAAGTCACATGACATTTACAATGTCCTGAAAGCCACATACAAAACTAAAAGGAACAAGGAGATTCATTTTAATCATATTTCATTAATCCCAATACAACCAAAAAGGTACAGGCACATGATCTGATATATATGTAACAAAATGTAACAAAATGCTATTACTTTTTGTATCTTCCATTTGTTCACTTAGCACATCTTAGTTCAGATGGTCACACTTCCAGGGCTCCATGGCCCAGCCAACAGCCAGTAGCTACCTTGCTGGCCAGAACATATCTAAGCTCCTATGGTGAGAAAATCAGACATCTTATTATGACATCTTATTATCTCACTCCTACTTTGGACAAACTGGCAGGCTACCGAATGTAACCTGCCCACACGGCAGAGTCGGGCAAACACCCCGTGGCGTACCCAATATGCCAAATACCAGTAACAATGATGGGTCTCATTCTCCTAAAGAGCCTTGAATATAATCTCAGGGCTAGGATGAAGGAGACGTTACTGGGGCCTGCTCAAGGCAATCGACGATTAACAGGATGATTTGTGATTTGTGACTGTGATGGTGAGAAAGAAATCCTAGCTGACCCTCATGAACTTTATTTTATATTCGATTCTAATTAAATACGTATATTTTATATTATATTTATGAACCCTCATGAACTTTATTTTATATTCGATTCTAATTAAATACGTATATTTTAAATTTTGTGTTTGCTTTTCTATTTTACTCTTTGTATGTTACACCTATGTATCCAAATTAAAATATATAATGTAGTTGTGGGTGTGTCTTAAATGCATACAACAAAAGTTTTGTCTGAAGTTGCCAACGAAATGTATAACCCTTTTAGCAGTACCATTATGGGCTCTGCTTTACAGATGAGAAATCTGAGGCAAAGAGGGTGGCGGGGGTGGGTCCCATGCCCAGAGTCACATAGCTACCCAAGAGGGAGTGGGAGTTTAACTAGATAAACTGGTTACACAGAGCAGGCTCCTAAGCTCTCCATGTGCAGTTCTTCTACACACACCCTTGTCTCCTCAACTCTGTGTTCTCTCTCCCTGTTCAATTCCCCTAAACCTCACCACTAAATTTCTTTCTTCTCGACTTTTTCAGGTGCACCATTTATTTCTTAGCCTGTTGATGCTATTAAGCCCAGATAATCGAATGTTTCGCTGTGTGTGTGTGTGTTTTGAAGCCCAGCATAGAAGCACACCACCAGGGGCTGCAGAAGTACACAGCCAGCTTGAGTTCAAAATCTGGGTTCAAGCTTATTGCAATTATTATTATTATTATTGCTTTTGGGGTCACATCCAGTGATGCTCAGGGGTTACTCCTGACTTTGCACTGAAGAATTACTCCTGGCGGTGCTTGGGGGACCATATGGGATGCCAAAGATTGAACCCGGGTTGGCAGTGTGCAAGGCAAACTCCCTCCCCTCTATACTATTGCTCCAGCTCCTGCAATTATTATTGAGAGCGTACATCTAACAAAGATAAAGAAAGGTAAGAATCCTACTTTAAATGCCAAACATGTATCCTTTCATATTTCACAAAAGAAAAGGAAGCCAGATGGCTGTGATTTATAATGAGATAAACTATGTTGTATTTTAGTCTCTCTCAATGTCAGATCTCTAAACTACAAAATTTAGAATACTCACAATATCAACAATCAGGCATTACACATATACATAAACTTGGAGTAGACACTTGCAATTCTTTTTTACAAAACTTAGCTAATTGATCAGATGGCAAGAAAAAGAGATTCTGTTCTGGCGATGGCTGGTTCACACTGACACATCTTTTCCATCTCTAAGTACCATTTTCATGACTCAGGCTTTAGCACAGCGGGTAGGGCGTTCGCCTTACACGCGGCCAACATGGCCGACCCGAGTTCGATTCCTCCGCCCCTCTCGGAGAGCCCGGCAAGCTACCGAGAGTATTCGAGATGCCAGACACAGTAACAACAAAGTCTCCAATGGAGACGTTACTGGGCCCGCTCGAGCAAATCGACGATCAACGGGAGGGCCTTTACCTTTACCTTTTAATGTTAACCACAAACGCAATTTGTTTAAGATGCCAAACATCTCGAGATAGCCTCTGTTCTTCCACTGAAAGAAGAGTCAGTGAGTATGGGGGAGGTGGAAGTTAAACTCCAAGACCTCCAGCATCCACAAATTTGTCAGCCAAAGCTCAGTCATGTTAATATCAACAAGCTCCTTACTCAGATTCTAAGAGAACCTTCACCTGAAGACAAAGTATCCTAAAAAATCATCATATACTACCAATAAAGATATGCAGATTATTGAGTAATTCCCATTAACAATGCCGTTAGCCCTCCTAACTCAAACTTTTAGAAAAACAGAGTGTAAATTTTAATGATCAGCAAGAAGGCAATTTAAACAAAACTACAACATCCACAACTAAACTCCAAAAGAGCATAAGGCCACTGAATCTCCTCAGGTAGACCAGTTTGGGCTGAAAAACTCTGGGACCTTCTCAGGATGAGGCCAGGAGGATTGCCCTCAGACACACCCAATGCCCTTTGTACAGAAATGGCCCTACTCCAAGACTGAACCCCACCAAGCCAGCAAATCAGTCCAAGTCTGTAACTCCAGGAGCAATACCTCCAAATTTCACTGTACTGTCAGCTCAGCAGGACGACAGCAAATCTGATAGAAAAGTTGTGTAGAAACCCACCAAGCTCAATGCCGAAAAACAGTAACATAGAAGGTTCAACCAGCACCAACCGGCTCAGTAAATCTTCAGATAATGACTTCAGTAACACCACTGTGAGATAAACAATTATCACAAATTGATCTTTACCAATTTTTTTATAATTCCATTCGTATTTTAATAAGCAATATAAAGTAACTTTATTTGTGCGGGTAGGGTGTTTGCCTTGTGCACAGCCAGCCCAGCCAAGCTGGGTTCAATTCCTCCGCCCCTCTCGGAGAGCCCAGCAAGCTCCCCGTGACTATTCAATATGCCAAACACCGTAACAACAAGTCTCAAAAAATGGAGACGTTACTGGGCCCGCTCAAGCAAATCGATGAACAACAGGAGGACCGTGTGTGTTTTATTTGTGCCTGCTTGGTGTTGGGTGGAAAACTGGAGACTCTGGTGGAGGGAAGGACAGACTGGTGGTGGGATCAGTGTCAGAACACTGAATACCTGAAACAACTCTGTTGTGAACCGCGTAAACTCAAACAAACGGCAGCAGCTCTATCTCTCCCCGCCTCCCGCGTTCGGTAGTCTCAGGCCATTCCCTGATCCCAGGGAGGTCGATGGTGATGGGCAGGCGAAGGAAGGAAACGAGGGCCAGGCTGGTTGGTGTCAGTTGCAGTTTATTCCATTCCCATCTCCATTCTCCTCTGATTCTCCTCCTGCCTCTTCTTCCCTGATGCTACTTCATTCTCCTCCTTGATCCCCCTTCATTCTCCTTCTGGCTCTGGAATCTGGATCCCCTTTCTCCTTCTCCTTCTGGAATCTCGATCCTGATCCCTTTCTCCTTTTCCTTCTGGAGTCTCCATCCTGATCCCAATTTCCCAGCCCACTCTTACAGTCTAGTTAAATCCCCAAACCATGAGGGCTTGGGGTAACAATTACACATAGGTGCGGTCACAATCAATAGGGGTAAAGTTCTTTACCTCGGGGAAAGCCACTTCTAGGACAGATACTCTCTCAGCAAGACGACCCACCCTAGAGCGGAATCCCCTGGGTGTGTTTCTCCTCTCCTTGTCCAACAAACATATAAGCATTCATAATATAAATAATTTTTTATGGATACAGTAAGAAATACCTTAAGCTTATAGAATTGCTCTCCTAGGGCCATCTCGATCTCAGACTCCAGTGTGCAGACCAGTTAGTCTTTCCTATCCTAGCAGGTTCCTAGTCTTGTCATTACTTTTGGATCATGACAGCATTTGACTATGATCAAGCCCTTAGCTTATAGTTAAGGATTGTAGCACTTTGGCCTTGCCTATTTCGATGCCAGGGTAGCTCACAGCTTGCCCTGGGTCCATTCAGTCCCTCGTCCGGATCCTGCTTCTGGGGTGTTAGGAACCAAGGGCAACTGAGGCTTAAGTCAAGAGAACAGATACCCAGGAGTGAATAATATTCAAAGCCAATTAAATCCTAAATTACAAAAGCATAATATTAATTGTCTTCTTGTGTCTATACAAAAGGACATTGCTTTAAAGTAAATTATTCAAAAGACATAAGGAGAGGAGAAAGGCAATATTAACTTACAAGTTCAGTGTCCTAGAAGGATCTGACCTTACAAGTTAACAGAGTCTGATTAGGGGAAAAAGCTGATTAACTGGTTGGGGAGGAGAGCATAGGGAAGAGTTTACAGATAAACAGAGTGGAATTTTAAGTGCCTCAGGAGCACTGTAATAAACCTGAGTTCTTTGTGGTAAGGGAGGAAGGACAAACCAATGTCATCCTACAATGAACAACTTGATAAACTATGGTGTTAGAATAAAATATTTTTTAGCAACCACAACAAAACTAAGGCTAGAGAAATCTCTAGTCCTGACAGAATCTGAGCTGAGAGAAAATGCTTGTCTGCCTTGGAAAAAATTAATCCCTGTTTTGTTACGTTTTTGTCTTAAAACAGAAAGGTAAATACACCATGACTCTTCTCAACAGCTCTGAGACACCAGATCCAACATAAAAATGTGTTTTGCTGCCAATGACCAAAGGCTGTTGATTTTTTTGTTTTGTTATGTTTTTCTGACTGAGGTTCTGTGATTTACAATATTGTTAATGGTGGTTTCCTGGGTACATAATCCTACCACCACACCCATCAAACCAGTGTGCCCAGTAGGCTTTAGTAAAAGGACACTGATGGTCTCACCCCTCACCTTTTAGGGGTCTGTGATAAGAAGATAGAGGCTTGAGAGTTTCTCTGGAAGGAAGAAAATATATAGTCAACATGCCTGAGGAGAAATCTAAACTCATATGGGTTGTTTTAAGTAAAGCCAAAGCAGCGTTTCAGGACGAAATAGAGAACAAAAGCTCTATTTAAACCTAGAAATTCACACTATGACGTCCTTCATGTTCGTCCTGTTGTCCATCCTATACCCCATAATGCAAGAAAGCTAGTATCACAGTAACTTATGAAACTATGAAAACATTTATACTTGAATATACATGTTTATAGATTTGACAGGAACAATGTCAAATACCCAACACCTATACCCAACACCTATACCCAACACCAAAGTGCCTTCCAAAACTGTGCACTGATCTCTTTTATTTTTGTTTCTTGTTTTGGGGGCCATACTTGGCAATGCTCTTAGAGCTTACTCCTGGCTCTCATTCAGCCTCCTGGTCAGCCTTGACGTGGGAGCATATTTAGTGCTGGGCATAACCTTATGTGGTGTCAGGGATCGAACGAGGGTCAGCCACATGTAAGGGTTAAATCAAGGTCAACTGCATGCAAGGCAAGCCTCCTGCCTGCTGTACTATCACTCCAGCCCCTTGCATGGGTCCCTTTCAGGCCAACCCTGCCGTCCTCAATTCTGCGATCGGGGTCTGGAAGTTTATTTTCTCTTACCTTGCTTAGTTTCTCTATAAGTCACTCATTAGTGAGATTATCCAGCATTTGTCTACTTCCTTCTGACATTTCACCCTCAATTCCGTCCACATTAGAGCAACAGGCATTTTCATCTTTTCTAAGAGCTGGGTAGTATGCCTTGTGTTCATACATCATATTTTCTGTATCCACTCATTTGCTGTTAAGCTGTTCTCTTTTTCCTTCTCACTAGCATAACCACACTTCATACTTCCTCTAGAAGTTTTGTGCCATCTAACGGAAATTCAACTTAGAACGACTAAGCTGACCTATCACGGTGCCAACCTCTGCTCATTCCCTACCAAAGAACAGTGCCAATAAAACGGAAGCTGTTGTAAAAAAATAAAGCAGTTAAGGGAAAAAAATAACTTAGTTTGTTCATCAAGCTAAAAAGTACGAAAACAGAATAGAGAAGGAATAATGGAGAAATTCTCTTTCACTATCAACCAATAGGGAGAAACAAAAGGTTACTATAATATCAAAACCAAAAGTAAAAACTGAAAGAGTATTACAACATCCAATATAAAAACTAAAGAATACAATGATATTACTGTTTCCCTTATAAAATTTTTCTAAAAATCAAAAAGACAAATATGAATCAGTAGTAGCTGAATGGGAGGGGTGTCTAGGGGAAGGAAAAGTTAGCCAACAGCTCTTAGGAAGACATAGAAACTGGTTTTAAAAACAAAAGTAATGACTAAAAGCTAATTTGCTCCAAATACTCTGCTAAATTCAGACAACTTAAAATAAATGTGGCTGAGAAACCCATGTAAGAGGGGTGAGAAGATAAAACTATTTTGGACTTTCCTTTTGTTTTTTTTCTTTTTGGGTCACACCCAGCAATGCTCCCCACTATACTTTCACTTCTTTCATATTTAATATAAAATAATAAGAGACTCACTCTCTGTTGTCAACAAACAAGGTCTGGAATTCGACATTAAGATTGAGAAGTTTCACATTTAGTGGAATAGGATGATTGGATGGAGAGAGTACTATCATCAAATCTAATTACCTCAATAAAAATTAAATAGCAAGGACTTAGGCAAGGCTGTAAAAAAGCTAAATTATGTTAAGAAGACTACATCAACCATGAGATATTCAAAATCATGACTAATAGAAGAATTGGGGACTAAGATCAACTGGGGAAAAAAATTTGCTTAGGAAAATTAAGTAAAGAAATGGTTGAATGTTAAAGAGCCCACAAGCATTACAGAGAGAAAAAAATTGACTTTTTTTTTTTCAAAAACAGATACCAAGAAACAAATTAGAGGGAGCAGAGAAGAAAGAAAAATTAAAATCCTCTGAGAAATAGAGATCTTTTAATCAGAAAAATGTATATTCTGATGAGTACACTGTATCCACAGGGCTAACCTAGTTTCTCATTCGGGACACACCATTATTTATTTTCACCTAAGTTATTTCTTCACTATGTATTAAAGAAATACATAGTGAAAATTATTGAAATTATTGAAATTAGCTACATTAGTTTATGCTGGCATTCTTATCTAGTTTAAGACAAAATTCTTTGTCTGGTTTAAAATAAAACATTGAGCAATAAAGTCAAAATTTTTCAATAAATTGATTTACTGATCCCTAAATTCCTAAAGAGAAAATCAGAGGAGTTTTAAACAATACAGCCTTCACTCAAACATTTTCTTTGCTTAAACAACAACAACAACAAACATGTTTAGGGAGCAGAGAGATGCCTTCCTCGCAAGCAGCAGAACCCAGCTGGTTTCCTGGCAAATCTCCCCGGGCACTTCCAGAAGTGATGGCTGAGCACAGAGTCAGGACTAATCCCTGATCACTGCAAGATGGGAGCCCCAAATGAAAACAAATAAAAAATAAAAATAGCGATAAGTGTATCTTCCTAACACTGGATGATCACACTCATCTGTGGAGGGGGGCGGAGGAGAGAGAATTGATAGACTGTACCAAATAATGCCTTGGCATTGGAACAAAACCAATGCCAGTAGTGGAGAGAAGGAGGGAGGTGGACTGGACTAGGCTGGAACAGCCCAGTGGGGAGGGCACCTGCCTTGCACACAGCCGTCTTGGGTTCGATCGCCAGCATATGATATAGTCCCCTGGGCCGCTGGAATTGACACCTGTGTGCAGAGCCAGTAGTAAACCTTGAGGATTGCTGGGTGTGGCCCCAAAACAAAATGAAACAAACAAAAAAATCCAGGACTAGAAATGATTCAGGGACAGTGATGGAAGGAGAAAGATACCTTGGAGGTGGTGGGGTGCAGTAATTTTGTACAATGGTGCCATAAGCTTTAACAGTATTCGAACTACCTAAATTCTAATTTTTTTAAGTGTAAGGAGAAGTGTATGTGTGACAATAAATGTTATCTGTAAGACATGTTACGGTGATTTTGCTACACGCACAAATCCTCACATTGTTCATACGGGGAAAAAAAATTTGTCTTTATCAGCAGTATTTCTCAAGTGGGAGAGGTGGCATATGGCTCCACCATGGGATTCTCAAGATATTCCAAGGGGGCACAGATGAAAAGCTAGTAAGGGCGATATGGCCTAAAACAATGAAGTCAACTGGATACAAGGGGCCTCAGTGGGGGGAAAGGCTAACAAACACTTGTCTATAGGACCTTGCAATAGCTGAATCCTTAGGGAAACTGAAAATAAAGGATCCATGCTAGTGAATTACTATGGTTCTAGAATTAAAATTGCAATTCCTTTACCCCATCCCCTTTACACGCGCCCCCTTAATCTGATATACCAAGAGGAGGGAGAAGATATAATTCACAAAAGTGTCTCATCATGTTTTGATAAGTAAGTCTTAGCCAGACAGACACCCCCCACCCTCCCCACCCCCGACCTCTCACGCACTCCCTCTGGATTCAAAAGCCTGTTCCAAAGCTTTTGAAATAGGTTCAAATTTCAGCACTGCTATTACCATTAACCTATGAAACAACTTGGGTTTATCTGCATAATTACTCCCACAATTACTAGAGCATCGTGTCTTATATAAGACTTTCTAATTCCAAAGTTTTAACATGCTGGTGGCATTTTCAAAATCTCCTAAGGTATTGGCCAGAGAGATAGGATAGTAGGCAGGGCTCTTGGTTTGCATGCAGCTAAACTGGTTTCCATCCTTGGCATCCCATATTGTCCCTCGAGCACTGCCAGGAGGATCCCTGAGAGCAGAGCCAGGAGTAAGCCCTGAGCACTGCCAGGTGTGGCTCCCCAACAAAACAAATCTTCTAAACTAATGGCTTTAACTCAATGAATTACTAAGTTTTCTTTCATATTTGGGTGGGGGGGGTGAAGGGATCTTGACTATATCCTTTAACTCTCCCAACTTCTCGAAGCAAAGAGCCTATTTTTTACAGCAGAGACACAGTCACTTTTGTTTCCTGTCAGCAGAAGTCACCAAGCTCAGTGCCTCTGAAGTCTACTCTTCTGGCTGCTTGGCTCGGCCCAAGTTCTCTGGACTATTCCTAAATCCCATTAATCTGATCAGAGCACATTTATTATCTACCACATCCATTACTCACTAACACAGAAATTGCTGGCACAAGTCTCCTCGCATTTTGTGCTGAACACAACCTAATGTACATCTTCCCAGAACTCATGTTCCAATTATAGAGCACCCACTAGAAAGTTCAATTACTTTTCTGGCAAACGCTACAGTTCTTTTTAACACAATAAGATGAAATGGCTGTCTTGAAATGGGGCAAAGTCAAAATGACCATATTTTGACAGCTCCCTGGCTTTAGCTCCCAGCTGTCTATCAGTGATATGGCCATCTTCAAAAGAAACTCAGAACTCAACCAAATACCTTGTAAAGTTTAGGACAAAACTTGCTCTGAATCTAAAAGCTCTTAGCAAAGTAGTTATAAGCTTATTTCCCCTTACCAATGACTATTGTGTGACTCTGAACAGTGTCATACTTTTATATGAATAACCTCTTTTTGCTGTATTCTCCCAAGAATATAAGATATAGATATATATCAATATTAGCACACCCAGAAGCCCCTTGTGTAATATTAACACACCCAGAAGCCCCACCCTACCGGTACCAGATAAACACCTCATCAGCAGACCTCCACTACGTCCATTACCCAGCCGCTGCCACGCTCCAGGCCGCTTTCCAGATACTCAGGCCGAGACGCATGCATGAGTGAAGCCCCACAGAACCAGTAGGCAGGGGTCATACCCACCAACTGACCCCCAGCACCGTGTAATCCCATCAACAGCCAAGACCCAGAGACTATAAAACCCAGCTCCCAGAAGAAGACGGCACAGTCTCCTGCCCCCACGCCTGGCTATCCTCACCGGGGCCCATGGAGGGGGGGGGGGGGGGTTGAGTTTCCCTCCCCGCCCCGAGCAGAGCTCCGGCAGCCAAAGACCTCCAGAACCAGCCACAACCATGCTGAGACCACTCTCCACACGCATGAAGGTACCAGCAGAGGAACAAAGGCATGCGGGTCCCGGGGCTGAGATTTTCAAGCCTGCTTGGATCGGGGCTAAGTATCCTTCACCCAGATCCTCCATCCTCCAGTGGGCAGGGGTCACACCCACCAACTGACCCCCCAGCACCGTCTAATCCCATCAAAGTCCAAGACTCAGAGACTATAAAACCCAGCTCCCGGAAGCACGCAGCCGCATTAGTGGCCATGCAACATCTTATTATCTCATTCTTACTTTAGACAACCTGGCAGGCTACCGAATGTAACCTGCCCACACGGCAGTCTGGCAAACTCCCCATGGTGTACCCAATATGCCAAATACCAGTAACAATGATGGGTCTCATTCTCCTAACCCTGAAAGAGCCTTGAATATGGCACTATTTAAAATATCAGGGCTAGGACGAAGGAGACATTACTGGTGCCGGCTCGAGGCAATCGACGAACAACAGACAACAGGATGATCGTGATCGTGATCATGATTAATATTAGGTATAGATATATATGCCTATTATATATGTGTATATAGATAGATATGTCTATTTTATATTTGTGTGTGTATATATGTATATACAAACAAAAAACACCACATTTCCCACAAATGACATTTAAAAATCCATAAGAGGAAGAACACAACATTAAAATAGTTCAGTGATCATGTTTTCCTCACAAAATAAGATGTTTCATTTTAGGCCTCAGTTGAGATAGCTTCATTACCATGAAGAGGTTGGTAACTAAGATAATTACACCTCAAAAGGAAAGGAAAGATGAATGAGACTCATACAGTAAATAACTCAAGGACTGATCAAAAAAGACAGGAGATGTATCACCTGGATTTCTAGGGCACACAGTGAGGACTGCGATACCACACAATTCCGACACACTCTCGTTCTTGCTCAATATGCAAACTTCATGAACGTGAGTTATGACTTTCTTTCTTCTATTTTATTTATTTATGGTTTGGGGGGCCACACCTAGCAGTGCTCAAGACTTTCTCCTGGCTCTTGGTCAGGGATCACTCCTGGCAGTGCTCAGGGGACCATATGCAGTGCTGAGGATGGAACAATGGTTAGCTGCATGCAACCCCTACCCAAACTGATTTGTGAATTTCTTAAAAGTGGGTGCCAAGATCCATACACACAGCCAAGTTTCTCTGGCTTACCTGGCTTTGCAAGGCGTATCAGAGAGATGTACACATCATGGCAGTCTCTTTCTTGTGGTATGATTAGCTGTAACAGTTGGAAGTTTTTGCAGCGAATAAGCAGAGGACACCCCGTTGCGGCTGTTGCCTGCTTTTCAATGGTGGAGATCTGACTGTGAAGAATCTATAATCCAAAGTTAATGTGGTCAAAGCTAAGAACAAATAACTAATCAACAGAACAAGGCAGGCAGACATAAGATGCTCTTCATCCATTAGCTAGCTCAACACCGGCACTCAAACAAGAATGAGACATCTGTGAGGAATCAACTATTTTTTTTAATTCCCAGGCTTCTGCTCTCGAGGCTAATTATATAAAACTGACTCTTCAATCTATGCTTTTGTACAAGTCTAGGTAAAGAGCCATTATTGTATCCAAATGGTGAATATACTGAACAGCTAAAATTATACTGGTCATGAGATGTTAGTCAAATAAACCTTGCAATCAACTAAAGTTAGAGATGGGTCCTCTGGGAGGTAGCACCATGCTCCTTAATTCCACATGGAATGCAATTTGAGATTTTGTTTTCTAAGCTGTTGTGGGGGTCAGGCAATCTGGAGAAAAGATTTATTTTCCAGGAAATAACTCATACTGAGACCATCTTTTTTGGAGTACTTCATTCTTTTGAGTCTTCTCTGCTAAGCAGTACCTGAAATATAATAATGTCTAGAGATCTCAGAAAAGGGAAAATTGACAATTCACAGACTCTGGCTCCAAGTAATGGCATGGTTGGGTAGCAAAACAGACTAAGGAAACCATAGCAGTCTCATAATTAAATAACAGAAATATCTGAAAATGGGAATCTTCCTTAGATGTTCTTCTATTGCTTGTTTAAGTTATTGGGAAAGTAGAGAGACTGAAGGACCTGCAGAATGGGTCCTACAACAAAACGTACTGGGAAAAAGGGACTTTGTGATACTCTCTGGCAGATGGACATAACGGAAGCTCTACTTGACAGCTGGGTCATGAAGCACTTGTACCTCTGGCTATTTCTAGGTCTGTGTTTGGTGATGTGCAAATAATTAGTGTTTAAAATAAGTAAGTAAATCAAGTAGATTTGACTCTGGACAGGAAAAAAAGTCAAATTCCCATCCCCAAAACCTGGTTCTCTGAATGTCAAAACAGCAAATACCCTCCCAACTCAGCCCAAGATAAATTAAAAACTATCAGGGGCCGGAGCTATAGTACAGTGGGTAGAGCATTTACCTTACATGCAGTCAACCCAGGTTTGATCCCCAGCATCCCATATGGTCCCCCAAGCACCACCAGGAGTGATTCCCAAGTGCAGAACCAGGTGTCTGCCCTGAGCATCACCAGGTGTGGGTCAAAAAGAAAAGGAAAAAAGCAAAAGGAAAAAAACCATGACTCAAACATTTGATTTTCAACAAGGAAAAGTACAAAAAGGCTAAAGAAGCACATACCCATGTTTCTTTTCTTGTGTCAGGTGAATTTTCCACGAATATGACATGGGTGGCTGTCAAATACAGAGTACCCACAACTGCTTTTTTTGAGGACAATCGATCTACCAAGCGGACGTTTTCTACCTAGAGAGATGAGGTGAATAAGAGTCAGCATGATGCATAAGAGCTAGTCACAAAAACAAGTAAAAAGGTCAGCTGGCACAGAATCCAAAATAAAATTACTGAGGATTCTCCCAATAATAAAAACCAAAAAGTGCCCTCACACTAATGACTCTCAGAATATGGTTATCAAAAGATAAAAATTCAGTTTAGTAAAACCTTAAATATGCCACAGAAGATGTACAGACAAAATTCTTAAGAATATTCCTTCAGGTGTTTCCAATAGTTTACCTTCCTTTTTATTGCAGTGATCTAATGGAGGAGGGAGGGAGGAGAAGGAGAGGCAGTTCTCCCAAGAAGAGCTGAGGAAGTGCAGGGTACTCCGGTCACCAGTATCATACAAGGTCTGAGGATGAGGTGGTGCTCTGGCCCTACGTGCTGGGGATTACCTGGGCCACCGAGTGGCGTTCAGACTCCTACAGGGCCACGGTCACTGGTACTCCTGGGTCGCCAGAGTTGTACAGAAAAACTTGGAGGACCATGCAGTGTTGGGGTTACACTGAGGTCTACCACCTAACCCCCTTTATTATCTCTCTAGCCCCTTTATAATTCTAATTTATGACAGGAAATGTATACATCAGAATTCTGAATTTACACACTAAGTTTGTATGACTTACATTATAGCATAAGAAAAATAACAATTTTCCCATATGTTTCTTGGTTACAGATATGGCCCTAGAAATCTGCTGCAATATATACAGATAGGACCAAAAAATACAGACGGGGGCCAGAGCAAGAGGACAGCAGATAAATCACTTGCCTTGCACATGGCTGACCTAGGTTCGATCCCCGGCATCCCATATGATCCCCCAAGCACTGCCAGGAGTAATTCTGAGTGCAGAGCCAGGAGCAAACCCTGAGCATCTCCAATTTTGCCCCCCACCAAAAAAAAAAAGTAACGATAAAGATCCTGCATGCTTATTATATAGGGAAACACACAAAAGAAAGATGCCCAGTTTCATTTACAACCAAGTATCTTTAATTAGTTCAACTCTCACCACTGATCTAAAATTTGAACCATCTGAAGAGTTTTTTTTTATTTTTATCAAGCACACATCTATTATGTGCAATTTCAAAGATTTGTCCCTGGAATCGTTCCAACGAAGGGAATGGAAATGACCAGACATCTTCTTCAGGGCAAGTGAAACTAGAGCAGGGAGAACTCTCATAAGGCAAAGCCTCCCGCAACCACCAGATGAACATTCCTGCAATGACCGCAGGGCTAAGTCATGCTACTTGCTACGCCAAGGATCAACCATCTATAAACAATTGCTGGCTCGATCCTCATCCCTCAAGTCAAGATGGTTTCTTGCTTCCATGAGGCAGCTTAAGAACAAATAAATGGTCTTTGCACCATTTCTTTTTTTCATTGAAGACAGAAGCTGATATCACTAGAGAAGCCCAAGTTTCCCATCTGCTTCAAGGAAAACCTAGGGAACGGAAGCCCTAAGAGAACTCTTCACGTCAAAGCCAAGGTTCTGCCCTACAAAGTTGAGCCTCAGTGTCCTGTGAGCCCCAGAACTAGATGAGTCTTCCAGGAACAAGACATAATTCTTCCCATCCCAATTCTTCCCAGAAATCTAATGAAGTAAATAAAGAACTCAATGTCTTTTTTCTTTTTTAAAAAAAAAGTTTTATAGTAATGATATTATCCCATCACCTCAATTTTTGATGTTTAATAAGTGCCTTTTCATATGTTTTTAGTGGTTCTCTCTTTTTAAAAATAGTTTCTTATGGTTATGAGTAGTTGAAATCATTTCTGTAATAATTTTCCTTTTCCTTCCCAGTATTTATACCTTTTTCCATGTTTAATGTCATTAACTGGAACCTTGTAAACAACAGTAGTAATAGCAGTCACTCATGTTGTTCTCATTTGTTTATTATGACAGCTTAATTGAGCTTTATTCATTTTATTCTTTCACGCATTTGCTACGTACCAATCAATGGCTTTCTGCATATTCATAACATATTGTCATTAGATAATATCAAAATTGAAATTGTTGTTATTATTGTTTTCCCCAAAACACCTGGAGATTCTCAGGCTCTGTTCCTGGCTCTGCACTTAGGAGTGATCCTTGGCTGTGCTCAGGTGACCATATGAGGAACTGGAGATTTGAACCAGGGTTTAAGGGATGCAAGGCTAGCACCTTAACTCCTGTACTAGCTCTCACAACTTTTCCAATGGCGGTAAAATTAACTTTTTGAAAGCGGTAGTATTTTAAGTTTTTGAAGTAACAATATTACCACATTACATTCAAATGTAATGAATGTACACCAAAGTGCAGATATCCCTCCATTTCCCATTCACTCCACCTCTTGGTAGCCACAGACTTGAGTCCAAGAGCTTTAGTCGCTGTAAATGGTCTACTCCTTGCTTGTTTTTCTTTATTACACTTGAATGAGGTTATCTAGGATTTGTTTTTCTGCAACTTATTTTGTTAAGCATGATAACATGACATCCTCTAATACCATTCTTACAGCAAAATGCAAGATTCTACCTTTTCTCATAGCGGAGTGGTATCCTATTGAGTGGGTTGACCACAATGTCTTTTTCCCTTTCCTTAGAACTTAGATTCATTTTCAGCCCGAGATCACATTTAAAAGTGAGAAATAGGGAACAGAGTGGCAGCACAACAGGTAGGACATTTGCCTTGCACACGATCAATCAGGATTTTATCCTCAGTACCCAATGCGGTAACCTGAACCCTTCCAGAAGTGATCCTTGAGCTCTGCACCAGAAATAAGCCCTAAATTCCAAGGTTTGTGGCCCCAAAAAACAAAAACCTAAAAATAAAATTGGAAAAAGAAACATGATAGTGGAAAAAAAGACTATGGCTTTCCAAGAACAGAAGCACAGACTAGTCTATACAATGGAAATATCCATTACAATGACTGAAATGGTGGACACAGCTTTTACTATTTTGGTCAAAATCACTGAACTGTACTCCGCATACATTTTCTTTTCACTGTATATAAGCCAAATTTTAAAAAAAGATTAGTCACCAAATATACTTTCACATATCAGCCAACACTCAATCAGAACTAAAATTAGAACATTTCTTTCCATTTAAAAACTCAAGAAAAAAATTTAAAAGAAAGGAAGGAAAAAAAAGACTCAAGAGTATAATGTGCTTCACTCAGGAATTATTTATTTAATGGTTCAACTGGATTCTTAATAAAACAGATTATTTTTAAAAATGCATTAAGTTAGGGGGTATGGTGCCACCAGCAGGTCAATCTGTACCTGTGAGACGAGTGCATCAGCAACCTTATGGCACCTTCAGACTTCCAGATACCTCCAAATTGCTGCTGTGCCTTTGGCCAGACCCCAAAAACTTGGGGCAAAGTTTACCAAGAAAGTAAACGGCCAAGAGTTAGGTATGTGGAAGACACACCCACAAACCTCCTCCGGCTCAGCTATATAATTGGTGGCAAGGCCTCTCTGGTTCACGATTGAACTGCTTAACGGCCATGATCCCAGAGACCCAGAAACAAATCTTGAAACCCAGCGGCTTTTTTTTTTATTAGTGAAACACCATGAGGTACAGTTGTAGATTTACAAATTTTTGTGCTTGGGTTTCAATTATACAATGATCAGATACCCATCCCTCCACCAGTGCCCATTTTCCACCACCACGGATCCCAGTATCCCTCCCACACCCATCCCACCCATCCCACCCTGCTTCTGTGGCAGGGCATTCCCTTTTGTTCTCTCTCTCCTTTTGGGTGTTGTGGTCTGCAAGAGAGGCATTGGGTGGCAATCATGTTCAGTCCATAGTCTACTTTCAACATGTATCTCCCCTCCTTGGAGGATCTTCCAAACACCCTTTATTTGGTGCTCCTTTCTCTATCTGAGCTGCCCTTTCCCCTAGAATGCTCGGCTGGCCTCTAAGCCATGGAGTAATCCTCCTGGTACTGATCTCGGCTATTCTTGGGTATTAATCTCCTATTTTGTTACTTTATGTCCCCCAGATAAATGCAATCTTTTTATGTCTATCCCTCTCTTTCTGACTCATTTCGCTTAGCATGATACTTTCCATGTGGTACCACTTGTATGTAAAATTCATCATCTTTTCTAACAGCTACATAGTACTCCATTGTGTAGATGTACCAAAGTTTCTTTAACCAGTCATCTGTTCTTGGGCACTCAGGTTTTTTCCAGATTCTGGCTAATGCAAAGAGTGGAAACCCAGGGGCTTTTGGCAGAAATGTGTCCGGACCCTGCAGTAGGTTACCGGCGCTGGGCCACCCCAGGGGAGGAATAGGTTTCGTGCCTTGGCCTGTTCCCCCTGGCGGCCCAGTGGCCGCCATCCTCCAGAGGCCACTGGACAGTCATGTTTGGGCCCTCAGTGACAATACATGTGGGGCGTGACGGGATGGGGGTGAAGCCGGCCCTTTCCTCCCTGTCCCAACGAGACCCTGAGTTGCCACCCACGAACAGCCTCTCTGGCTCCGGATTAAGCTGCTTAACAGCCATGATCCCAGAGACTCAGAAACAAATCTCAGAACCCAGCGGCTTTTGGCAGAAATGTGTCTGGACCCCGCAGTAGGTTATTGTTGCTGGGCCACCCCAGGCGGGGGAAGAGTGCTGTCCCTCCGCCTGCTCCCCCTTGGCGGTTCGGTGGCTGCCATTCTCCAGAGGCCACTGGACAGTCAGGTATGGGCCTGCAGTGACGAGACACGTGGGGCCTCATGGGATGGGGGTGGAGCCGCCCTTTCCTCCCCATCCCAACAAGACCCTGAGTCACCGCCCATGAACAGCCTCTCTGGCTCCTGATTAAGCTGCTTAACGGCCATGATCCCAGAGACTCAGAAACAAATCTCGGAACCCAGAAGGTTTTGGCAAAAAATCCCTCCAGATTCAATTGTTAAAATTTCGGAATTTCAAAATTGTGTGGCCACTACTGCAGCTGTAACATCATATGTTATTCATAACCAGCAATAGAAAACAGATTGTCTACTGTTGCCTTTTCAGCAGATCTGAGTGTTGGGGTAAAATCCCAAATAATAATAATGGTAGGTCTGGTGCCAAAATATTGAATATAATCAAAGTAGAGAGAGAGAGAGAGTAATGTGGAAATTATCTGCCCCACAGGTAGGGGGAGGGTGTGGTATGGAGGCATACTGGGGTTTTTGGTGGTGGAGAATGGGTACTGGTGAAGGTATGGGTGTTTCATTGTATGGAAAGGAAAGGAAAGGCCCTCCCGTTGATCGTCGATTTACTCGAGCGGGCCCAGTAACGTCTCCATTGGAGACTTTGTTGTTACTGTGTCTGGCATATCGAATACTCTCGGTAGCTTGCCGGGCTCTCCAAGAGGGGCGGAGGAATCGAACTTGGGTCGGCCATGTTGGCCGCGTGTAAGGTATGAGCGAGACTTAAACCCAAAAGCTTTGTAATTACTCTCACGGTGATTCAATAAATAAAATTATAAAAAAAAATGAAAAAAAGAGTAAGGTGGAGTTCATGCACAAGTCAATCAGCCTAATCAGCGGCTGAATAAATAGCAGTACTCCTATTAAGGGGCTGGAGCAATAGCACAACGGGTAGGGCGTTTGCCTTGCACACGGCCAACCCACGTTCGATTCCCAGCATCCCATATGGTCCCCTGAGCACTGCCAGGGGTGATTCCTGAGTGCAGAGCCAGGAGTAACCTCTGTGCGTCGCCAGGTGTGACCCAAAAAGAAAAAAAAATTAAAAATTTAAAAAAAAATAATAAAAAAATGCATTAAGTTTAGAAACCACAATTTGTTAATGCACTCATGTCAGGCGTCTGAATTGATTTTAGATCTTGGCTATTGTAAAGACTGCTGAAAGAAACATAGATAAGTGTGGATAGGGTCACTGCAGAGAAGGGAATTGAACACATTCTCTTCTAATTTGGAGGCGCACATACAACCTGACTATGGCAACAAATCTCAGCGGCTCCAGGGACCACAAAAAGCAGAGCTATCAGTCTCAAACAATGGAGCTTCAAGGCTCACACCAGGGGGAAAGGAAGGCTCCAGGAATTAGACTTATATTTGTTTTTTTTTTTTGTTTTTTTTTTATTTATTGAATCACTGTGGGAAAGGTTACAAAGCTTTCAGGTTTATGTCTCAGTCATGCAAATATCAAACACATTTCCCTTTACCAATACTTATTTTTTCCCATGAAGAACCCCAATAAAACCCCACCCCCCACCCCTCCCCGTCCCTGTGAGGCAGATGAATTCTAGTTAACACTCTATCCGCTTTGATTAGATTGTTTCAATAAAAGATTCACCACTATTATTTAGAGTTTCCCCCCCCCCCCCCCAAAATCAGACATGCTGAAAAAGCATTGTGAAGTGATTTGCTTTCTACAGCTGGGTTCAAGAATTAAATGTTGGTTTTGGATTTCTGCTATTTTACCTATTGACCCTGGAAGTATTTCTACTGAAAGTCAGATAGTTAAGAAATTGGTTTCTGTGTTCTGGAGTCGTGGCCGTGCTGGAGAGCCGCTCGTGGGGGGCAACTGGTGGCCTCGGTAGGGCGTGAAGGGCGGAGCGAAACGCCCCCCTTCCCATGAGGTTTTAGTCGCCCCCACACTCCCGGCTCATACCTGCTGTCCACAAGGCTCCCATGTGGCTGCCATCTTTCTTTCCAGAGAGGAGAGGGCGAATGGGGCAACACCCTTTCCCCTCCGGCAGACTTGATGGGCTGGATCAACGCATAGTCCGTTCACTTTTCTGCTCCAAGCTGCTGGGTTCTGCATTAAGTCCTTGTGCTTCTGGGGCCATGGCCGTGCTGGAGAGCCGCTCGCGGGGGGCGACTTGTGACCTAGGTAGGGCGTGAAGGACGGACCGGAACGCCCCCCGACCCATGAGGTTTTAGTCGCCCCCACTCCCCCGGCTCATACCTGCTGTCCACAAGGCTCCCATGTGGCCGCCATCTTTCTTTCCAGAGAGGAGAGGGCGAATGGGGCAACACCCTTTCCCCTCCGGCAGACTTGATAGCCTGGATCAATGCATAGTCCGTTCACTTTTCTGCTCCAAGCTGCTGGGTTCTGCATTAAGTCCTTGTGCTTCTGGGGCCGTGGCTGTGCTGGAGAGCCGCTTTGGGGGCAACTGGTGACCTCGGTAGGGCGTGAAGGACGGACCGGAACGCCCCCCTTCCCATGAGGTTTTAGTCGCCCCCACACCCCCGGCTCATACCTGCTGTCCACAAGGCTCCCATGTGGCCGCCATCTTTCTTTCCAGAGGGAGGAGGGCGGAAGGGAGCAACACCCTTTCCCCTCTGGGCAGAAATGATTGCCTGGATTAACGCATAGTCCTTTCACTTTTCTGCTCCAAGTTGCTGGGTTCTGCATTAAGCCCTTGTGCTTCTGGGGCTGTGGCCGTGCTGGAGAGCCGCTCGTGGGGGGCAACTGGTGACCTTGGTAGGGCGTGAAGGACGGACCGGAACGCCCCCCTTCCCATGAGGTTTTAGTCGCCCCCACATTCCCGGCTCATACCTGCTGTCCACAAGGCTCCCATGTGGCCGCCATCTTTCTTTCCAGAGAGGAGAGGGCGAATGGGGCAACACCCTTTCCCCTCCGGCAGACTTGATGGCCTGGGTCAATGCATAGTCCGTTCACTTTTCTGCTCCAAGCTGCTGGGTTCTGCATTAAGTCCTTGTGCTTCTGGGGCCGTGGCTGTGCTGGAGAGCCGCTCGTGGGGGGTGACTGGTGACCTCGGTAGGGCGTGAAGGACGGACCGGAACGCCCCCCTTCCCATGAGGTTTTAGTCGCCCCCACACCCCCAGCTCATACCTGCTGTCCACAAGGCTCCCATGTGGCCGCCATCTTTCTTTCCAGAGGGAGGAGGGCGGAAGGGAGCAACACCCTTTCCCCTCTGGGCAGAAATGATTGCCTGGATTAACGCATAGTCCTTTCACTTTTCTGCTCCAAGCTGCTGGGTTCTGCATTAAGCCCTTGTGCTTCTGGGGCTGTGGCCGTGCTGGAGAGCCGCTCGTGGGGGGCAACTGGTGACCTCGGTAGGGCGTGAAGGACGGACCGGAACGCCCCCCTTCCCATGAGGTTTTAGTCGCCCCCACACCCCCGGCTCATACCTGCTGTCCACAAGGCTCCCATGCGGCCGCCATCCTTCTGTCCAGAGAAGAGAGGGCGAATGGGGCAACACCCTTTCCCCTCCGGCAGACTTGATGGCCTGGATTAACGCATAGTCCTTTCACTTTTCTGCTCTAAGCTGCTGGGTTCTGCATTAAGTCCTTGTGTTTCTGGGGCTGTGGCCATGCTCCAAACTTAACTCTGACTTTCAGGGAGAAAGATTGGGTGGTTTACTTCTCATTGATCACTTTGTATATAGAGAGATGTCGCGCGGCCGCGTAAGCGGCGCGCGGTTTTGAGAAAAAGTCCTCGTTCCCGCATACTCGAGCTGTGTTTGTAGAGGCTTCTGGTCACCAGGGTTCCATCTGGGGGAGGCGAGATGCGGCGCCTACTCCATCTGGAACTTGCGGGTGAACTCGGCTCTTTTTGGAACCTGTTTTTTCTTTTTTCTTTTCCTCCGGGATCCCGCACCCTCCATGTGTTCTTTCTCTTTTGCTTAAGGCTTCAAAGATGGCGCTGGGGGGCGGGCTGTGGGCATGACTTCCGGAATCAGAGGTTACCTGGGAGGTGTAGTCCGGCAGATTTGAGAAAAAGTCCTCGTTCCCGCATACTCGAGCTGTGTTTGTAGAGGCTTCTGGTCACCAGGGTTCCATCTGGGGGAGGCGAGATGCGGCGCCTACTCCATCTGGAACTTGCGGGTGAACTCGGCTCTTTTTGGAACCTGTTTTTTCTTTTTTCTTTTCCTCCGGGATCCCGCACCCTCCATGTGTTCTTTCTCTTATCTAGACTTATATTTGTGAGGCAGGCATCCTCAGTCTATGAACTATCCCCTGAAGCCTTTGGGTATTGTTTTGTTTTGGCAGTGTTTTCTTTTGTATTGTAAATGCTTGATGGTTCAATACAGTCCAACGGTTGTCTTTGCTTTTTTTTTTTTCTTGCCACTGGAGTTGAATCACTGAAGACACCTCTGAGGCCAGAACAGTTTGCCTAGGTTCTTTCCAATGTATTTTATGAACTTAGGACTAACATCTAAATTTGCATTTAATCCATTTTGAGCTAACTTTTGTGTATTTTATATGGTGCTAATTTTTGTGTATGGTCCAATGTCATCATTGGCATGTGACTAGCCAGTTTTCCCATCATCATTTGTTGAAAAGTCTTTTCTTTCAGAATTTCCTTTTCTCCTTTGTTTTAAGTGAACTTTTCATGTATCTAAGGGATTATTTCTGAACTTCTATTATATTCCATTGGTCTGTGTCTGCTTTTACTTCAGGACTACACTATCTTGAGTAATACAGTTTTACACTATAGTTTAAAATCAAAGAATGCAATGCCTCCTTTCTTCTTTTTTCTTAGGAGTGCTTTGGCTGTTTGGGGGAAGAGGTGTTGGGTTTTCATTAGTATTAATTCTGTGACCTTGATGAATACCTTAATGGTATTAAGGTATTGAATACCTTTTCATAAGTTTGACAGGGACTGCAATGAATCTGTATATGCTTTGGGTCAGATGGTGTTTTCAAACATTACTTCTTTGAACTCACAAGCATGGAACTTTTCCTTATGGTTTTGTTGTTGTTGTTGTTGTTTGATACATAACATACTCAACGTATGCATCAGTCACCTTTATAAAACTGATTCCTAGGTACTTGGCTTTTTGATGCAATTTTAAATGAGATTATTGAAAGTGTCTTTCTCTTCTAGTAAAATGCAAAAGACGTCTGCATATTAACCTTGTGGCCTGCCACCTTACTGTAGCTTTTTCTGTTGTTTATAATAGTTTTTGATGGAAGCTTTAAGGTTTCTATGTATATTCATGTTAACTGAAAATAATGACAGTTTAACTTCTTTTCTAACTTGAACTTCTCCTAATTAATTTTCTAATTGCTATGTCTAGGACTTCCAATAGAC
Organism: Sorex fumeus; assembly: GCF_029834395.1. Taxonomy (NCBI): domain Eukaryota; kingdom Metazoa; phylum Chordata; class Mammalia; order Eulipotyphla; family Soricidae; genus Sorex; species Sorex fumeus. The sequence continues at coordinate 9,191,258 of NW_026606081.1, read as the reverse complement.
ATGATAGTGGACACTGTTGTGCCACAGGAAAGGTTTTCAGTTTTTTGCCTTTATGCATGTTAGCTAAAGAAGTTTGTTGTAAATGGTCTCTACAAGGCTGAGCCAAGATACTTCTGTTATGCTGAGCATTTTTATTATAAACAGATGTTGGATATTCTCAAAAGTTTTCTCTTTGTCTACTGATACTTGATTTCTACAAGAGCCTCTTCAGTGTCATTTGAGGCTGTAGGGTCACTCCCAGGAACATTTAGCCTGATTCTGTGAATCTAAGAGCTGACAGGCCCAGTGCTGTGGTACTACTCGGGTAGAGTTGGCAGTGCTAGAGAGAACCACGCACAATGCTTGGGGAGAACTGGAGGGGGGTGTGGTACTGGATCAAACTCAGGGCCTTACACCTACAAGGAAGGCATGTGCTCCATTTTGGGAGGCGAGGCATCTCCTTGACTCCAGATCATATTTCTTTCTTTTTCGGAAATCAATCTGAAAAACATTTTCATCTGTCTATAAGGAAACTTTGTATCATTGCAATCACTTATTTTTCCCCCTCAATCACCTCAGTCCTAGGCAACCATCAATTCATTGGTTTTTCTGGATTCATTTTCTGGACATTTCATATAAGTGGGATCATACTATATGTTGTAATATGTGACTGATTTCCTTCACTTAGAATAATGTCTACCTAGTTCTAGTATGTCTAACTAGTTCCAATCATTCGCTTACTGACCCAAAAGTATCTCTGTTCTTTTTATTGCCAAATATTCTTATTCATTAGCATCTGATAAATGCACTGTAGCACAGTCCTCCCATGTTCATTGATTTGCTCGAACGGGCAGCAGTAACATCTCCATTGTGAGACTTGTTGTTACTGTTTTTGGCATATTGAATACTCCACGAGGAGCTTGCCAGGCTCTGCCGTGCAGGCGGGATACTCTGGGTAGCTTGCCGGGCTTTCCGAGAAAAACGGAGGAATCGAACCTGGGTTGGCCGCATGCAAGGCAAATGCCCTACCCGCTGTGCTATTGCTCCAGCCTAGCATCTGATAAATACTTGAGTTATTTCCACTTCTAGCTATTATGAATAATGCTACCTTGAAAATTCTTAGAAAAGCTGTTGGTTTAAAGGACATGCATCTCTCTCTCTCTCTCTCTCTCTCTCTCTCTCTCTCTCTCTGTTTGTGTGTGTGTGGGAATAAAAATTCCAAATCACATAGTAATGTTTAACCTTTTAAGGTCTCAGACTGTTACTACAGAGAAAGTATAATGCTAAGCAAAATGAGCCTGAAAGAGAGGGACAGACATAGAAAGATTGCATTCATCTGGGGCACATAAAGTAACAAAATAGGAGACTAACACCCAAGAATAGCCAGATAAGTACCAGGAGGTTTACTCTATGGCTTGGAGGCCAGCCGCACATGCTAGGGGAAAAGGCAGCTCAGAAAGAGAAGGGAGCACCACATAAAGGGTGTTGGGAGGATCCTCCCAGGATGGGAGATGCATGCTGACAGTAGACTATAGACCAAACACGATTGCCACTCAATGCCTCTTTAGAAAACCACAGCACCCAATAGAAGAGAGAGAACAAAAGGGAATTCCCTGCCACAGAGGCAGGGCATGATGGGGGAATGGGGGTGGGAGGGATGCAGGGATCAGTGGTGGTAGAGAATGGACACTGGTAGAGGAATGGGGAATGGGTGCTCAACCATTGTATAACTGAAACCCAAGCACAAAAATTTGTAAGTCTGCAACTGTACCTCATGGTGTTTCACTTATAAAAATTTAAAAAACTAAAATAAAGTCTCAGACTGTTTTCCAAGAGCCTATACCATTTCACATTCTTAAACCAATGTACAAAGATTCCAATTTTTCCATACCTTTGATATTCTAGATTTGTTCATATTTTTATTATAGCCATCTTAGGTGTAAGACAGTGTTCTACAACTGATTTTGATTTCATTAATGATAGTAATGATGATCAAGGTGAACATTTCCAATAGTTCGTTGTTGCAATGGAACCACTTCTGATACGCTGCCACCTTGATGTTATCTTGTTAACACATTGAAGAAGTAAGCTATTTCTTATTTACTGAGGATTTTGTTTGCTTGTTTGTTCCAGAACAATACCCAGTAGTATCTGGGGGTTACTCAGAGGCCACTCCCAGCACGCAATGCAGGAATGAAACGAGGGCCCTCCTGCATGCAAAGCACACACTCTGGCCTCTGTGAGCTCTCTCCACAGCCCAGAATTTTGCCTTTTAAAAGTCAGGAAGGAATGAATTTGTCAAATATGAACTTAAATGACTATCTCCTTTGTTTTTTAAATCTCAGTCTTATGTTATCAATAATGGTAATGGATATGTTAAGTTTTTAAAAACAATTTCTGTGCCAGGAACACAAGTCTAATGCTTAAAAGGCATGTATTTTACTACTGAATCACATCCTTAGCCCTAGCTACCCTAAACTTTAGAGAAACCTTGGATTCTCGGTATATGACCAGTTTGAAATTGGAATACGGATGTCTTAATATCCCTTATAATTTATTTGCTATTATTTTCTGGTTTTAAGTTTTACATCTAAGAAAGATTGGGGGACAGAGATATTGTACAGGAGGTAAGGGGTTTGGCTTATATGCAGCAAATCTCAGTTCAATTCCTGGCACCACGAGCCATGATTATCCTAAGCACCACCAGGAGTAGCCCCAAAACACTGATGGGTATGGTACAAACACTCACCCTCCAAATAAATTTCCCCTAAAAAGGGGGGGGATTGGTATAGGATGACATTGGTTTGTCCTTCCTCCCTTGCCACAAGGAAATCAGGTTTATTGCAGTGCGCCTGAGGCACTTCCATTCCACTGGGTTTATATGTAAACTCTGCCCTATACTCTCATCCCCAACCAGTTAATCAGCTTTTTCCCCTAATCAGACTCTGTTAACTTGTAAGGTCAGATTCTTCAGAAATCTATGATTTTATATGTATGAGTGAAATATTGCCTTTCTCCTCTCCTTATGTCTTATGCATAGTTTACTTTAAAGCAATGTCCTTTATGTATAGATACAGGAAAATAGTTAATATTATGCTCTGTAACTTAGAATTTAATTGGCTTTGAATATTATTCACTCCCAGGTATCTGCTTTCTCGACTTAAGCCTCAGTTGCCCTTAGTTCCTAATACCCCAAAAGCAGGGTCCTGACGAGGGACTGAATGGACCCAGGGCAAGCTGTGAGCTACCCTGGCATCGAAATGGGCCAGGCCAAAGTGCCACAATTCTTAACTGTAAGAGTTTGATCATAGTCAAATGCTGTCATGATCCAAAAGTAACAATGAGTCTAGGATCCTGCTAGGGATAGGAAAGACTATCTGGCCTGAGCACTGTAGTCTGAGATCAAGATGGCCCTAGGAGAGCAATTCTATAAGCTTAAGGTATTTCTTACTGTGTCCATACAAAATGATTTATATTATGAATGCTTATATGTTTGTTGGACAAGGAGAGGAGAAACACACCCAGGGGATTCCCCTCTAGGATGGGTCGTCCTGCTGAGAGAGTATCTGTCCTAGAAGTGGCTTTCCCCAAGGGAAAGAACTTTACCCCTATTGATTGTGACCACACCTATGTGTAATTGTTACCCCAAGCCCTCGTGGTTTGGGGATTTAACTAGACTGTAAGAGTGGGCTGGGGATGGTACTGGAACAAAGGCAGAACTGCAGACCAATGGAACAGGGTTGAATATACTGACATCTCTCCTCAATCATATGCTCATCTAATCTTTGATAAAGGTGCAAGTAATGTGAAGTGGAGTAAGGAAAGCCTCTTTAATAAATTGTGTTGGCATCACTGGACAGCTACATGCAAAAAAATAGGCTCAGAACTCTGCCTAACACCATGTACAAAAGTAAGATCAAAATGGATTAAAGACCTCAACATCAGACCAGAAACCATAAGGTACATTGAAGATAAAGTTGGCAAAACCCTCCATGACATTGAAGCTAATGGTATCTTCAAAGATGCCACGCCACTGGCCGAGCAAGTGAAAACAGAGATAGATAAATGGGACTATCTTAAACTAAGAAGCTTCTGCACCTCCAAAGAAACAGTGACCAAAATACAAAGACAGTCTACAGAATGGGAAAGGATATTCACCGAATACACATCTGACAAGGGGTTGATATCCAGGATATACAAAATACTGGTTAAACTCCACAAGAAGAAAACATCCAACCCCATCCAAAAATGGGGCAATGAAATGAACAGAAACTTTCTCAAAGAAGAAATCCGAATGGCAAAAAAGCACATGAGAAAATGCTCTACATCATTAATCATCAGGGAGATGCAGATCAAAACCACAATGAGATACCATCTCACACCTCAGAGACTGGCCCACATTCAAAAGAACAAAAGCAACCGATGCTGGCGTGGATGTGGCGAGAAAGGGACACTCCTTCACTGTTGGTGGGAATGTCCACTGGTTCAGCCCTTCTGGAAAACAGTATGGACGATTCTCAAAAAATTAGAAATTGAGCTCCCATTTGACCCAGCAATACCACTCCTGGGAATATATCCCAGAGAGGCAAAAATGTGTAGTCGAAGTGACATCTGCACTTGTTTGTTCATTGCAGCACTCTTTACAATAGCCAGAAACTGGAAGAAACCTGAATGCCCAAGAACAGATGACTGGTTAAAGAAACTTTGGTACATCTACACAATGGAGTACTATGTAGCTCTTAGAAAAGATGAAGTCATGAAATTGACATACAAGTGGTACAATATGGAAAGTATCATGCTAAGCGAAATGAGTCAGAAAGAGAGGGATAGACATAGAAAGATTGCATTCATCTGGGGGATATAAAGTAACAAAGTATGAGATTAATACCCAAGAATAGCTGAGATCAGCACCAGGAGGATTACTCCATAACTTAGAGGCCAGCCGGGTATCCTAGAGGAAAGGGCTGTTCAGATAGAGAAGGGAGCACCAAATAAAGGATGTTTGGAGGATCCTCCCAGGAGGGGAGATGCATGTCGAAAGTAGACTATGGACTGAACATGTTTGCCACTCAATGCCTCTTTTGCAGACCACAACACCCAAAAGGAGAGAGAGAACACAGGGGATTGCCCTGCCACAGAGACAGGGGGGATGGGAGGATGGGGGTGGGAGGGATATTATCCATGGTGGTGGAAAATGGGCACTGGTGGAGGGATGGGTATCTGATCATTGTATAATTGAAACCAAAGCACAAAAAATTGTAAATCTACAACTTTAAAAAAATAAAATAAAATAAAGGGAAAAAAAAAAGAGTGGGCTGGGGGATCAGGATGGAGACTCCAGAAGAAGGAGAAAGGGGATCGGGATCCAGGCTCCAGAAGGAGAAGGAGAAAGGGGATCCAGATCCAGATTCCAGAGCCAGAAGGAGAATGAAGGGGGATCGAAAAGGAGAATGAAGTAGCATGGGGGAGGAAGAAGCAGAGGGGGAGGCAGAGAGGAGAGACAGGAGTGAATGGAGAGAGGATTGGAATAAACTGCAACTGACACCAACCAGCCTGGCCCTTGTTCCTTCCTTCGCCTGCCCGTCGCCATCAACCTCCCCAGGGTGGGGGAACTGGCGTGAGACTACTGAATGCGGGAGGCGGGAGAGATAGCCCACTGCTATCTTTTTCAGTTTACACAGATTGGTACCTACTAATCTATTTGTGCTACTTTTATCAAGTGACTTCATCACAAATATAACCACATTAACCAGGGAGCATTCAACATATAATCTATTTATTTGAAATAAAGGTATTTACACATAATTCTGTAATAATCCTTTAAATCCTTTATATGAATTTAGGTCTGTTCAAAGTTTCCATTTTTGCTTGCTTGTTCAGGGATTTCTCCTGGCAACAGGCTCAGGAATCACTTCTGGTGGTACTAGGAGGACCAGATGTGGTGATGGGGACAGGTGCTGGGAATCAAACCCAGATCAGCTGCATGCAAGTCGAGCTCCTTACTTGTTGTACTATCTCTCTTATTTGACATCCATTTCCTTTACACAGTACCTCCTTACTATCGGTATTCAAATTCTTGAAAATACTTTCATCTTTATGTGTAGGTAATTCCCCTACCTGTCTCTATACTTTCTCTCATTTCTATGTTGCAAATTGTTTTTATTTCGTGTGTGTTTGAGATTAAACATTTTCTTCAAAGTAACACACTTTGGATTTAATAATTTTTAAGTTTTCCCTTTTAAAGTGTACACATTTCTGCTTGCATTTTTTTAAAAAAACTGCTTTAGGGGCTGGAGCAATAGCACAGAGGGTAGGGCATTTGCCTTGCACGCGGCCGACCCAGGTTCGATTCCCAGCATCCCATATGGTCCCCCGAGCACTGCCAGGAGTAATTCCTGAGTGCAGAGCCAGTGGTAACTCCTGAGCATCGCCGGGTGTGACCCAAAAACCAATAAATAAATAAATAAATAAATAAATAAAACTGCTTTAACCTGGGTTCAGGGAAACAACTTAACTTAAGCAGTAGAGCACATGCCTAGCGAGTGCAAGGCTGATTTTAATGCCTGGCACCACATCTGCCAGCACTTCCACGTGGAGCCTTGATAACCCCTGGGCCTGACCCCTGAGGTTGCCCTGCTGAGCCAAGCATCACTGGCAGCGGCTCCACAAACTCCAGTACCACTGGGGTGGCCCATATAAAAATAAATTTTAAATAAATAAACACTTAAGTCTATTTTATTTGGGTTAACTGTGTGGTTTTGTTTCTAAATAATGATACTGAACAGCCAACTCATTAATTTTCAATTTTTTTTTTGCTTAATAACAAGTTCAATTATTTTCTTGCAGATAAATCTTTGGCTGCATTGTACTAGTTTTTCTTGTGGTATTATAGTTCTTACTTTCTAGATAGCCTGCTCAAGGTTTTCCTTTCTTCTTCTTTGACCCAAGAGTTTTTAAGGAGAACATTTTTCAATTCCCACATGTTTGATTATTTTATTTAAACTTTTGTCATTAAATGTTCTATTTTGAAGTAACTATAAAAACATTGTGAAAGAGTTTTGGGAGAAGAAAAGCAAGAGGATATATTATTTTTGGAACATCTCTATGGAAAAACTCATTTGCATGCTAAAATGTGGTGGATAAATTAAGGTCCAGGGAAGATTTTTAGGTATACCAGTTAATGATATCTACAAAATAAAATATGTACAATTTTCCTCACACTCAGGACTAATAACGCTTTATTGGAATAATCATACTGAACATAAGATTATACTCTGGAGAAAAATTGTTTAGTGTGAGAGACCCAGAGGTCCTGGATGGTAGAGTGTCTTTCTGCAAGCAGGAGGCTGCCCGTTCCATCCCCAAGTGTGAACGTGGCAGTGGGGTTGACACCGATTCCCATGTCACAATAAAATGTGTGGTTTTCAGCACACTGCAGCCAAGTGTGTGTGAACACAACTAAACTGTGCGCTCTCCAGTTATGCACTGGAAGTTAAGTGTGCAAGTACCACAATCAAGCATGTGACCCCTGGTGATCATTACAGTCAAATTGTATGACTCCTCCACTTCACCCCCTGCCCAAATCGTCACAACAACTTATGAGATGGAAGGAGAGGGAAGAAAAACAAATGTTCTCTATGCAGAGCTAGATCATAAATATTTAAAATTTTTTAAATGCTTATTCTTCCCATTTAAGTAAAGGCATCTATACCACTTAAATTATTTTTAGAAAACCTCTAAAGAATGAGTTTAGAAAAGCAGTGGAACAGAACAAGGCATCAGTGGCTAGGAGATTAGAATACTTAATGAGAGTTTTCCAAGTCTTTTTGTTAACCTTGGATAATGCCACAGGAAAATTACACATCAAATCTGGCAATAATACTTACATGTTCCACAGCTGTCAAAAGCAATTTTGAAATAGAGAGGGGGAAAAAAATAAACAAACAAGGGAAACACCAATGGCACAATTTCCCAGTTGATGAGTAATGAGAGAAGATGAGCAATAAAAATGAGAAGTTGGTCTTCTCAGAAATTCGTGAAGACAGGGAGCACTGCTCAGCATTTATATAAGATAGCCAGGATACTGTAGATGTGGACATTCAAGTCAGATGAGCTCTGCAGAAAGGCGGTAGCCCTGCCTTGTTAAGCTCAGTATATTCTATCTCACATAGAGCACCTCCAGGATAATAAGGTCTCTCTCATAGTTGAAGACACATGAGTAGGAGCAAACAACTAACTTCTCTGAACATGGCTACCATGATTCTTTCCATCATCCTAGGAACCACACTGAAGGACAAATATTAGACATGGCAATTCATATATACTTTGCAAAAGATACTACAGCATATCAGGTCAGAGCAGTAGTACATTGGGTAGGTCATTTGCCTTGCACGGTGCTGACTCAGGTTCAACATATGGTCCTTTGAGCTCGCCAGGAATGACTGCTGAGAGCAAAGCTAGCTAGGGCTAAGCTCTGAGCTCAGCCGAGTATGGCTCGAATCGCCCTCAACCTGGGGACACAGACACAGTACCGGGGGCAGGGTGTTTGCCTTGCACCAGGCAATCCTGGCATCCCATATGGTCCCTAGAGCACCACCAGGAATAATTTCTAGTGTAGAGCCAGGAGTAACCCTGAGCATTAACAAGTGTGCCCCGGGACCCTCAAACCAAAAAAAAAAGATATTACAACATATCACTCTTTGCGGAAAGAATTTTATTTATTTCTATTTATCTATCTTTCCCTTTCCATTGCCTTTGGTGGTGGTGATTATAGGTCCCACACTTGGCTGCAATGTAAGAGCCACCCGGGCCAGTGGCCATGCAAGAACAGGTGGCACACCTAGTTGCTGGGAATCCCAATGGCAGTGCCTTTTGTATCCTGGGAAGCATGGGGGCTAGTACTGGGGATCAAAGTCACAATACTCTACCGAGGAACCACATCCTCAAGTCCAAAGCTTGCTTTCTTGGGAGTTCCTTGTGACCATCCTGATGCTTCTGAAATGGAAGCACAGCTTTAAAGCAAATATGTTAAATACTTGTATCTCTGCATTGGCAGAGCTTTTTTGCCTGCTCTGTGGTTCGTAATGTTAGCATCTACATGATGCCTAAAATGAGGAGATGGAAAGAGGTTACCCAGGAGTGTGTAGCATGAGAAGGGAAGAAATCTAAGGAGGTTCAATGTTCCAAGGTGTAAGAGGAGAGAAGAAATCAGAAAAGCAAACCCAACGGCCTCTGCAAGGAAAACTGGGGAAATGTGTAGTTAGGGAGATCATGAATGTGTGTGCGTGTGTGCGTGCGTGCGTGTGTGCGCACGCACTGGGGGCAGGGGAGAGATGAAAGAGAGAGAGAATTTATTCTGTGTTGCTGGAAAATAAAATAAGGCAGCAACTATCCAAGGCCCAATGGCCCCAATAGGCTGGGGTCTTACAGAACTGGCCCTGGGATCACGAGGCTCAGAAGCCATTAAGTTGGTGTGGGAGGAGTGCCCCTATTGAGGCTGAGAGAGTAAAGGATGCTCTGTAAAGCAAGGTTAGGGCTGGGCAGGAGTTAGACAGGCATGATCTGGTCACTCTAACTCTCTCTGAGCACCCAAAGTCCAAGGTAGGTGAAGAGCTTTTCAGAAGCAACTGACATGTCAAGAAAGTCAAGACACGTCTGAAATTGAGATACAGAGAACAAAGTCCACTAGGAGAAATTTTCTAGATCTACATTTTGAAGGATTAGAAAAGGGGGTCAAGGATCACAAGGCAAGGATTTATTTATCCTGCTTTTACTAAATTTTCCCCAATCCTAATGAATGTGACCTGCGTTTGATCCCCAGCACCACAGAAGATTCTCCCAAGCCCCACCAGGAGTGATGCCAGAGGGGAGAGCCAGGAGTAAGCTGGGGTGGTGTGACCCAAACCCCATCTCAAATACAATGAATATCTTTTAGAATTTGTATCCTATGTAATACACTGTTTTAGTTCTTGGCATATATGAGCTCAGCTAATTTGCACAATAACCCTGAAGTTTTGGCACTGTCCACTGTCCTCCTGTTATTCATCGATTTTCTCGAGCGTGCCTAGTAATGTCTCCATTGTGAGACATTGTTGTTACTGTGTTTGGCATTTCGAATACGTCACGGGTAGCTTGCCAGGCTCTGCCATGCAGGCGAGATACTCTGGTAGCTTGCCGGGCTCTCTGAGAGGGGCGGAGAAATCGAACTCGAGTCGGCCATGTTGGCTGCGTGCAAGGCAAACGCCCTACCGCTGTGCTACCGCTCCAGCCCAACCCTGAAGTTAGGTCCTTACATATCCATATTTCAGTAATGTTGAGAGACCGACAAATTTCCTCATATTGCAAAAGCAGCATGTGACAAGGCTCAGCCTAAGGAATATATAACTCCAGAACCCATGCTCATGATCCACTGATACTGTGAGCACTGGTGAATATTTCTGAGGTCATCTTAGTACTGTCATTAAAAAATTAATATGACTATACTTTTCAATTGGAATGCTAAAAGGAAAAGTACAGGAATAAAGAGATCGTGAGTGGATCGTAAGTGGGATTGCACACCACTAATCCAGGTTCAATTTCTGACATCCCATATGGTGCCCCAAGAACCACCGCGAGTGATCCCTGAGCACAGAGCTAGGAGTAAGTACTAAACATCACTGAGTGTGACCCTCAAAACAAAAAAAAAAGGGGGAAGCAAGGAATATATAGATTAATTCTTCAAGTATAGATCCAAATATACAAACATTGTTAAGAATGGGAACTAGGGGGGTTGGGGGGGCGGGGAGAGAGAGAGAGAGAGAGAGAGAGAGAGAGAGAGAGAGAGAGAAGAAAGGTCCCTGCCATAGAGGCAGGCTGGGGAGGGGGATAGGGATGGGGATGGTGGCAGGAGGGAAACTGAGGATATGGGTGGTGGGAAATGTACACTGGTAATAGCACGGGTATTGGGATACGCTATGACTGAAACCCAATCATGAAAAACTTTGTAACTGTGATTCTCACAGTGATCTGATTAAAATCATTTTGAATTTAAAAAAATGGGAATGTGGCTGAAATTGTATTTTTTAATACATTATAGTTTAGAAAAAGCTCCCAAAAATTAATATGCTTAGAAAATTCATGGAATTATCATTCTAAGCAAGCTTGTGCATGTGATCAGCATTTGAAAATAAAATTATACCACGAAGCTACATCCACAAATGACAATCAGGAGATTCCTCGCCCAAAAGATAAGACTGGGAATGAGAAACAAGAGTCTAAGGGCTGGATGCGAAGATGTTCAGGACTTCCAAAACTAGCACAGGAGACATCCGATTACACTCAACAATACGCCTAATTAGAACATCATCCTAAGCAGACAAAAGTATGAAACGGGTTGACTCCTTGTCCTCAGGCATCTTACAGACTCAATGGAAAGATCTACACTCCACGTGAAAGGCCTTTTCATTCCCCAGCACCCACTGCTGGAACTGGCGATGAAGTGAACAAACGCAGCGCTTCACTGGCTGCTCGAGGCAAGGCCAACCACCTTTAATGAAAACCCAGGGCCCCACTTCAGCCCCACCTGGCCTGAAAGAGGACACTCTGGCTGCTGGACACAGTCCAGCCTGGGCCTTTGTCAGCACCTGGGAACCAGGAGAATCCTGTGAGCCTCTCTCTGACAGCTCTCCATCACACCACCTTCACATTTCAGTCTTGACTGCGTTTGATGAGCCTTGACATGCTCCACTGCAAATGGGATATCGGCTTGCTGAACAATTTTGGTTCCAGAATCACCTCAGCTGATCTGGAAAAGTAAAGGTGACCTGCCTGGCAGAGAATGCAAAGCAGAGTATGGTTACCGTGTCCCCCCGCCCCCGAAAAGACAGAATGAAAACAAATGGCACTGCCTCTGGGCCTAGCCTGGGCCGAAGACCAAGTCCTCCATAGCATAGGAACCCAGCCGGAGGTCACTGCCAATCATCTGGGGGAAAGGACCCAGAGGCTGCTGAGCAGAGAGAAATCAAAATGTTGCAGTGGCCAAAACCCAAGACAAGTTTATGTTCTGATCTAAGAAAAGCAGCTAGATAAATAGTTTGTCATGCTAAATTTGGCATCATGACATTTTCTAACTCTACATGAAAAGTAAAGTATTTGCAAGTCAGGAGGCCTGGGCTCTGGTTCTGGTTCTAAAGTCAAAATATTGGATGCTAGTGGTTTAGGATCATCTCAAAAGCTCCTCCTGGGCATTAATGGGCAGCTCCGTTCTAAGATGCTGCAGTTCTAATGTATGGTACTTTATAGAGATATTTCAATGTACCACAAAATAGTGACCGTGAATATAATATATATATACACACACTAATATATATACACTAATGATCCAATAATAATGAAATGTGCAAATGTAGCTACTCAGTAGCCTGGTTGGACAACAAAATTAAGGAAAGTACAAAGCTCAAGAATAAACTATTAAATTAGCTCAGAAATTACAGGGCTATTCCAGTTCTGAGGTCCAGGGGAGAGACAAGATCATGCCAACCCCAACCATGCTGCCCTTGAGAGCAGTGGTGGACTTCACTGGGCTCTTTGTCACTATCTGGGCCACCAAGCAAATCCCAGGGTTCCTTAGGCGACTTCCTGCATGACTTCTACCTCCAAAAAATACCGTGTGGTTTTTAACTCTGAATTAATGAAGTAGTTGACTATAGGGCTAGAAATGAAGTAATTTGCTTGCTTTGCTTTAGCAAGTACCATTAGACTACATCTTTTGTAAAATTATTATATTTAATCACTGTAGCACTCTTCTCCCATTGTTCATCGAGTTACTCAAGTGGGCCCAGTAACGTCTCCATTGTGAGACTTGTTGTTACTGTGTTTGGCATATCGAATATGTCACGAGTAGCTTGCCAGGCTTTGCCGGACAGGCGAGATACTCTCGGTAGCTTGCTGGACTCTACAAGAGGGGTGGAGGAATCGAACCTGGGTCAGCCAGGGGAGCTGCGTGCAAGGCAAATGCCCTACCGATGTGCTCTGCTCATAAAATTCTTCAAAATAAAAAGGCAAGAAATCGTTACCAAAAACATGTGTTTACACCAGAATTCTTGCCCAATTTCTTTAAACTTGTTTTTATTTTCTAAAGTAGTTCACAATATTTGATTACATTTAATATTCAGATACCAATCCCACAACCACACACCTTCCGACCACCATATTTCAGGTGTTTCCATCCCAAATCCCAATCCCTGCCCCAAAGCAGAAACGAAATAATACAATATTTCCCTCTAAGACTGTTTGCCTCCTACTTGGAATCCCATCAAATGTGCTGCGGTACTCTTGGAGTATGGGTAGGGTGTGTCCTATGAAGTGTGTCCTATAAAGTGTTGTCCGGCCACATTTGCGGCTGTGCTAGTCCAGGAAAAGGTTCACTCATGGGTGAGGTTTGACCCAAACTTGTGGAGAGCGGCCGTGAGCAGGGTGGAGGTTGAGTTCTGGAGGTTTTCGGCTACTGGGTCTGGGTTCCTTGGGGTGGGGAGGGCTCTCACCCACCCCCTCTGAGGCACCCCGAGTGAAGCAGCCTGACGCAGAGTCCAGCAGCATGGTTATGGCAAGCGTCATGTTGATCTCTTCCGGGAGAGCTGCCTCGTTTCTTTTATTATTATTATTTATTTATTTATTTATTTTGCTTTTTGGGTCACACCTGGAGATGCACAGGGGTTCTTTCTGGCTCTGCACTCAGGAATTACTCCTGGCAGTGCTCGGGGAAACCATATGGGATGCTGGGATCGAACCTGGGTTGGCCACGTGCAAGGCAAAAGCCCTACCCGCTGTGCTATCACTCTAGCCCCAGAAAACACTTTAAAGTAAACGAATTTGTAGAGAAAACCTTTCTAATATGTAAAGAATGAGATTTTAAGGATATATATATATATATATATATATATATATATATATAGACTGGAGCAATAGCACTGCGGGTAGGGCATGTGCCTTGTACGCAGCCAACATGGCCAACCCGAGTTCGATTCCTCCTCCCCTCTCGGAGAGCCTGGCAAGCTACTGAGAGTATCTCGCCCGCAGGGCAGAGCCTGGCAAGCTCCCCGTGACATATTTGATATGCCAAACACAGTAACAACAAAGTCTCCAATGGAGATGTTACTGGGCCTGCTGGAGCAAATCGATGAACAACAAGAGGACAGTGACAGTGAGATATATATATATATATATATATATATATATATATATATATATAAATTCCTATTGTGCTGGAGGAAAAAGCACAAACTTTGGGTAAAACTGTTAGGGGCTGGGGAGATCACTCAATGGACAAGAATGTATGCTTTGCTCTGGGTTTGATCCCTAACTCTACATGGAAGTGATCTCCAACTATGAGAGTGATCTCCAACTATGGGAGTGGTCTCCAACTGCTGGACTGATCCCCACGCACTAAGAAGAGAGTAGCTACACTCAGGTAGCACTGTGTATGGCCTCCAAACAAAATCACTTGTCACTTGTCACTTGTCATCCCGTTGTTCATCGATTTACTCGAGTGGGCGTCAGTAACATCTCCATTCATCCCTGTTGCGTGCTAGTGTAGCCCAATGGCGTCTACTTGCTCCAGGAACATGAAGAGAAAAATATGGAACGCTTCACGAATTTGCGTGTCATCCTTGCACAGGGGTCATGCTAATCTTCTCTGTATTGTTCCAATTTTAGTATATGTGCTGCCAAAGCGAGCACAATTTCTTAAAAATACATGTCTCATGATGGAGACGTTACTGGGCCCGCTCGAGCAAATCGATGAACAACGGGAGGACCGTGACCGTGACCATGACATATTTTAAAACTTTCCACCTAACCATTTTTTAAAATCTATCTTTAATAGCAGTCACCAAGTCCCTTGGCATAGAGAACAACCTGGCCTCTTAGTGTCCACCTGCCAGAGCTCCACACCACTGGTTAGAAAGTGACTAAGTGCCAAGAAAAAAACAGATGCAGAAACCAAACTTCTCACTGCCATAATAATATTATAAGTGGATGACATATGAGCCCCCAAAAGTGAAGTTGCATAAGGCCAAAATGTACATTAATGTTACAGTTTGGAATGCACAATTGTCTTAGGATACTGTGCAGTGATTGGCATGACGATTGGGAGAGAGTGGGAGAGATTTAGGGCAGTGGCTATAGAGACACTCCAGTGCCAGATGGGGTGGCTTGGATGATAGAAGATTACTCAGAGCAGCCAGAGGTAGTCAGAGCTGGGGCTGAAATCCTGAGCCCACTCAAAACTCTCTACTGTAAGCATGAATGCAGGAGGACCACTCCCGGGCATCCCAGATCAGGCTGGGCTACAATATACAGTCAGACACCATTTTGCAGGGCATGGGCAGGGAGCGAGAGCTCCTGGTCAGCCTCCCAAGAAGAAGCAGCTAAACTCCACTATGAACTATACTGCCAAGGTATTTTTCTTTGTTTGATAGCATGTTTTGTGATTCCACAAAATATACATCTGTGCCTTCCGGCTTCTGATGAGCAGAGGAGGATACCAATTACTCTTGAGATGAAATTCAAGGTAACTTGTCAACTACAGACTCAAATGTTCTGAGCACACTGAAATGAAACAACAATGTTTGGCAGGCTAGCTATGATAAAGGCATTTCCAGCTTACAATGCATTTGCCGAGTCATTCTACTATGAGTCAAGAAAAACGTGTACTTACAACCAGGAACTGAGCAACCACTATCAGGTGCTGTAGTATAGGTTGTCCATATACTACTTCTAATCCTGTAATAAGAAGTTGACAAGGTTACCAGCACTTTAAAGAAGTGCATGAAGTACAACTCAATTGCCCAAG
This sequence comes from Sorex fumeus, assembly GCF_029834395.1. Taxonomy (NCBI): domain Eukaryota; kingdom Metazoa; phylum Chordata; class Mammalia; order Eulipotyphla; family Soricidae; genus Sorex; species Sorex fumeus. The sequence goes on along the minus strand of NW_026606081.1, from coordinate 9,175,450 downwards.
GTGTCAGAGCTAAACTATAACACCCAAAAAGAAAGAGAGAGAAAGAGGAAATGTGCCTGCCACAGAGGCAGGGGGTGGGAAGGGGTGGAGGTGGCAGGAGGGATACTGGGAACACTGGTGATCAGAATGGGCACTGGTGGAGGGATGGGTACTTGAACACTGTATCACTGAAATATAATTACGAAAGTTTGTGTGTCTGTGACTGTATCTCATGGATGGTGACTCATTAAAATAATATTTTTTTTAAAAAAGAAAGTGGCAGAGACAGATTTCAAATCCCTGAAAATTCAGCTGGAGAGGAGTATGTTAATAAACTACTACTAGACAAAGAAAAAGTATTGATCATTTGGTATGGAGCAGCTGGTTGGCTATTGCATTCCTGTTGTTTGATTCGTGATGCTGGAAATTGAACTCAGGGTCCCACATATACAATGCAAGTGCAATACCATTGATATAAATCACCAGCCTTTGGTGGGTTATTTTATGCCCTAGTCTGATCACTTTACCTCTTCTGGGAGGAGGTAACCCCCACAATGGCCAGGTTACCCTAGACAGCTGGGTTCTCAGGGTGGTCCAAGGACTAGCCAGGAAGTCTAGAAATACTAAGAGTCATGTTTCGTGCCATGCAATGACTTTTTGTAGCAGGGAGAGGACCACTTCCAAAGTGAACTTTCACTTCCTCTAACCAGAATGCACTAAAGACAGAAACAGTATTTTGTCTATATATACAATGGGATACTACTCAACAGAACAAAACAAAATCAACACCAGTAATTATTGATAAACAAGCCCATAACAACTTTAGAAATGCCTTTTTTGTTGTTATTTTATTTGGGGGTCATACCCAATGATGCTCAGGAATTACTCCTGGTAGTGCTTGGAAGACCATAACGGATGTCGGGGATCTAACACAGGTCAGCCACATGCAAGGCAAGTGCCTTGTCCTGTACTATGACTCCAGCCCAGACATATCATTCTTGCTCTCATCATATCTGTGACTTTACTTCCTCTCTGTTAAAGCCTAGTAACAATATAACATGTAAAAAAAAACAGACTTTTCCATTTTATTTATATATGTCTGGAGGTTACACCCAGTGGTGCTCAGAGCTTACTCCTGACTCTGTGCTCAGGGATCACTCCAGGCAGGACTCAGGGTACCATAAGGGTACCAGAGATCGAACCTGGGTTAGCCACAGAAAGGCAAATGTCCTACCTGCTGTACTGCTTCATTGGCTGTGAAGTATTATTTTTAAAAAAACAGTTAATAGTCAAATAACAAAAATATGACACCTATTATGGAATACTATGAAAATCATAATTCAGCCCTGCATCAGTTTGTGCCCTCTTACTTTGATTAGTTATCAGCATGTTAAGTGCCTATTCTATGCCAAGTTTGCCAGCTCTTTTTCACATGGCCTGTAACTTGCAACACTGCCCACACACTATCATACCCCACCACTGTCTAACGAGCATCTTCTAGGAGCAAGACACAGAAATCACAACCTCATCTGTTAGGCCAAAAGGAGCCAATTTCCATGAGGTTCATCAGTGGAGGTAATGTCAGATGACCAGGGTTTCAAACACACCCACCTAGGCCAGGGATGTGGCTCAGGGCAGAGCACCTACCTTGCATGTGTGAGGATTTGGGTTCAACCCTCACAGCACTAGCAAAAAAAAATAAAAAAAATTTTTTAACCCAAATACCCTGCTCCCCGGCCTCACCTCTCAGCTGGCCCATCATTGCGGATGGTATCCTTAATCTCTCCTCCGAACACATCACAGTCAGCAGCGAAAAGCACCCCAGCTATCCCTACTGCATTTCACTGATCACATGCTCACCCTTAATCCATTCAGGGTCAGGCTGGAGAGATCCCACAGCAGGTAGGACATTTGCTTTGCACATGGCCAACCCAGGTTCAAAGCCCAGAATCCCATATGGTCCCCCCAAACCCCTCAGAGTAATTCCTGAGTGCAGAGCCAGAGGTAACCCCTAATATCCCCTGGCGTGGTCCAAAGACAAAAAGCAAATATATGGCTGTATATACCGTCTCAGGTTAGTTTTTATACTCTGGAGAAATTCCCTGGAGTGGAACAGAAGGATGATATGGCATTTCTATTTCTAATTTTAGAAGGAATCTTCATATTATTTTTCAAGGTGACTGCAACAATTTATATCTCCATCAATAGTACATGAGGGTTCTCTTTTCTTTGCATTATCAACAACCGTGCTATTTCTTGACTTTCAATAATGGCTACTTTAACATCTGAGATTATTTTCACTGTGATTTTAACTTCCTTAATAGTAAGTGATAATGAACATTTTTTCATGGGTCTATTATCTGTATGTCTCCTTTGTGAGAGGTTTACGCAGATCTTCTTTCTGCCCACTTTTTATTCAGTCATTAGTCTCTTGTTTATCTGTATGAACATATGATCTTGATGAACATGCAAAATATTTTTAAAAAAGCAAACAAATAAATTAAAAAAACTCTTAGATATGGAGAACATTATATATTACAAGAGAAGGTGGTGAATTAGGTAAAGGAATGAACTATACGGAGGTGAATGGTAACTGGACTTTGTACCAATCATAATGCAGTAGACATATTATGAAAAAAACCGTGGATGAGGAATTAAAGGGAATACAGGTAAATAATTCCTGTTCAGCATGTGCAATTGCTCTGCCAATTTTTCAAAGGCAGCCACTGGATTAAATCCAGTCCATTATGCCTACACAGCCTAGAAACTTGGGTCTCCCACTGTATGACACAGGACTCAATGGAGGCAAAGGAATTAAGTTGGGATGAGCGTTTACCCTTTCCAGTTAAAAGCGAAGGAAGTAAGTAGCCTCAACTTATACACTCAGTTCTTGTCTTCATTTCAAGAAATAAATCAAAGACAAGATAGAGTGTATACATACAAAGGAAATGGAAACAGAGTGCGTCATATAAAATAAACAGAAATTAAAAAAGAAAACACCCATAAGGAGTGCATGCATGCATTCATGAGGGAAATTTATGCCTTCCACGTTGAACAGGGTTTTCATGGGATGAGTTAACTGAACCTTGAAACATTCATGAAAAGGACCAGAGGTGTATGATCTGTGCGGGACAAGGGTTTGAGCAGGCCTACTAGATTATAGGCTTGCTCATATGCCATGTGTATCATATGCATCTACTAACACAGCCGGGGGCGGGGGGATTAATACATATTTTGCCTTAACAAGGGAAAAGTGAAATCAAGGCCAGGGCTCTCTTCCCTATATATGTATCAGGTACCAGTTAGAAATGGGTCTCACATGAAAAAAACAATCGCGTTCACAATTATGCCCCAGAAAATCAAGTACCTAGGAATCAGCTTAACTAAGGAAGTAAAGGACCTGTGCAAAGAAAACTACAAAATGCTACTTCAGGAAATAAAAGAGGACATGAGGAAATGGAAAGATATCCCCTGCTCATGGGTCGGGAGAGTTAACATTGTCAAAATGGCAATACTTCCCAAAGCATTGTATAAATTCAATGCAATCCCTATAAGGATACCCATGACATTCTTCAAAGAAATGGAGCAAACACTCCTGAAATTTATATGGAATAATAAGTCCCCACTCGAGCTCGAGCGGGCCCAGTAACGTCTCCATTGGAGACTTTGTTGTTACTGTATTTGGCATATCAAATACTCTCGGTAGCTTGCCGGGCTCTCCGAGAGGGGCGGAGGAATCGAACTCGGGTCGGCCATGTTGGCCGCTTGTAAAGCGAACGCCCTACCCGCTGTGCTATCGCTCCAGACTGGGGGCTGGAGCGATAGCACAGCGGGTAGGGCGTTCGCTTTACAAGCGGCCAACATGGCCGACCCGAGTTCGATTCCTCCGCCCCTCTCGGAGAGCCCGGCAAGCTACCGAGAGTATTGGATATGCCAGACACAGTAACAACAAAGTCTCCAATGGAGACGTTACTGGGCCCGCTCGAGCAAATCGACGATCAACGGGAGGGCCTTTACCTTTACCTTTACCTAATAAGTCCCCACGAATAGCTAAAGCAATTCTCGGGAGAAAGAAAATGGGAGGAATCAACCTCCCTAACTTCAAACTCTCCTACAAAGCAGTAATAATTAAAACAGCATGCTACTGGAACAGAGGCAGAGCTGCAGAACAATGGAACAAGGGTGAATACACTGACATCTCCCCTCAATCATATGATCATCTAATCTTTGATAAAGGTGCAAGAAATGTGAAATGGAGTAAGGAAAGCCTCTTTAACAAACTGTGCTGGCAAAACTGGACGGCTACATGCAAAAAAATGGGCTCAGAACACTGCCTAACACCATGTACAAAAATAAGATCAAAATGGATCAAAGACCTCAATATCAGACCAGAATCCATAAGGTACACTGAAGACAAAGTTGGCAAAACCCTCCATGACATTGAAGCTAATGGTATCTTCAAAGATGTCACGCAACTGGCCGAGCAAGTGAAAACAGAGATAGATAAATGGGACTATCTTAAACTAAGAAGCTTCTGCACCTCCAAAGAAACAGTGACCAAAATACAAGGACAGTCTACAGAATGGGAAAGGATATTCACCGAATACACATCTGACAAGGGGTTGATATCCAGGATATACAAAATACTGGTTAAACTCCACAAGAAGAAAACATCCAACCCCATCCAAAAATGGGGCAATGAAATGAACAGAAACTTTCTCAAAGAAGAAATCCGAATGGCAAAAAAGCACATGAGAAAATGCTCTACATCATTAATCATCAGGGAGATGCAGATCAAAACCACAATGAGATACCATCTCACACCTCAGAGACTAGCCCACATTCAAAAGAACAAAAGCAACCGATGCTGGCGTGGATGTGGCGAGAAAGGGACACTCCTTCACTGTTGGTGGGAATGTCCACTGGTTCAGCCCTTCTGGAAAACAGTATGGACGATTCTCAAAAAATTAGAAATTGAGCTCCCATTTGACCCAGCAATACCACTCCTGGGAATATATCCCAGAGAGGCAAAAATGTATAGTCGAAGTGACATCTGCACTTGTTTGTTCATTGCAGCACTCTTTACAATAGCCAGAAACTGGAAGAAACCTGAGTGCCCAAAAACAGATGACTGGTTAAAGAAACTTTGGTACATCTACACAATGGAGTACTATGTAGCTCTTAGAAAAGATGAAGTCATGAAATTTACATACAAGTGGTACAATATGGAAAGTATCATGCTAAGCGAAATGAGTCAGAAAGAGAGGGATAGACATAGAAAGATTGCATTCATCTGGGGGATATAAAGTAACAAAGTATGAGATTAATACCCAAGAATAGCTGAGATCAGCACCAGGAGGATTACTCCATAACTTAGAGGCCAGCCGGGTATCCTAGAGGAAAGGGCAGTTCAGATAGAGAAGGGAGCACCAAATAAAGGATGTTTGGAGGATCCTCCCAGGAGGGGAGATGCATGTCGAAAGTAGACTATGGACTGAACATGTTTGCCACTCAATGCCTCTTTTGCAGACCACAACACCCAAAAGGAGAGAGAGAACACAGGGGATTGCCCTGCCACAGAGACAGGGGGGATGGGGGGATGGGGGTGGGAGGGATATTATCCATGGTGGTGGAAAATGGGCACTGGTGGAGGGATGGGTATCTGATCATTGTATAATTGAAACCAAAGCACAAAAAATTGTAAATCTACAACTTTAAAAAAAAATAAAATACAATAAAGGGGAAAAAAAAAAAAAAAAAAAAAAATGGATCAAAGACCTCAATATCAGACCAGAATCCATAAGGTACACTGAAGACAAAGTTGGCAAAACCCTCCATGACATTGAAGCTAATGGTATCTTCAAAGATGTCACGCCACTGGCCGAGCAAGTGAAAACAGAGATAGATAAATGGGACTATCTTAAACTAAGAAGCTTCTGCACCTCAAAAGAAACAGTGACCAAAATACAGTCTACAGAATGGGAAAGGATATTCGCTGAATACACATCCAACAAGGGGTTGATATCAAGGATATATATAAAGTACTGATTGAACTCCACAAGAAAAAAATCCAACCCTATAAAAAAAATGGGGCAATGAAATGAACAGAAACTTTCTCAAAGAAGAAATCCGAATGGCATAAAAGCACATGAGAAAATGCTCTACATCATTAATCATCAGGGAGATGCAGATCAAAACCACAATGAGATACCATCTCACACCTCAGAGACTGGCCCACATCCCAAAGAATAAAAGCAACCGGTGTAGCACAGATGTGGCGAGAAAGGGACCCTCCTTCACTGCTGGTGGGAATGCCTACTGCTTCAACCCTTTTGGAAAACAGTATGGACGATTCTCCAAAAATTAGAATCTGAGCTCCCATTTGACCCAGCAATACCACTCCTGGGAATATATCCCAGAGAGGCAAAAAAGTATAGTCGAAGTGACATCTGCACTTGTTTGTTCATTGCAGCACTCTTTACAATAGCCAGAATCTGGAAAAAACCTGAGTGCCCGAGAACAGATGACTGGCTAAAGAAACTTTGGTATTATCTACACAATTTGCTCGAGCAGGCCCAGTAACATCTCCATTGGAGACTTTGTTGTTACTGTGTCTGGCATATCGAATACTCTCAGTAGCTTGCCGGGCTCTCCGAGAGGGGCGGAGGAATCGAACTCGGGTCGGCCATGTTGGCCGCTTGTAAGGCGAACGCCCTACCCCTGTGCTATCGCTCCAGCTACCTGTGATATCTACACAATGGAGTAGAAAAGATAAAGTCATGAAATTTACATACAAGTGGTACTACATGGAAAGTATCATGTTAAGTGAAATGAGTCAGAAAGAGCGGGATAGACACAGAAAGATTGCATTCATCTGGGGAACATAAAGTAATAAAATGGGAGACTTAGACCCAGGAGTGGCCCAGATTAGTACCCGGAATTTTGCTCCAGGACTTGGAGGCCAGCCACACCTGCTAGGGAAAAGGAAGCTCAGAGAGAGAAGGGAGCACCAAATAAAGGGTGTTGGGAGGATCCTCCCAGGATGGGAGAAGCATGCTGAAAGTAGACTATAGACCAAACATGATTGCCACTCAATGCCTCTCTTGTAAATCACAGAACCCAAAAGGAGAGAGAACAAAAGGGAATGCCCTGCCACAGAGGTGGGATGGGGTGGGGGGATGAGGGGTGGGAGGGATCCTGGGATCATTGGTGGTGGAAAATGGGCACTGGTGGAGGGATGGGTACTTGATCATTGTATAACTGAAACCCAAGCACAAAAATTTTTAAGTCTATAAAAAATAAATAAATAAATCACTGTTCTTCGACCTTAAAAAAAAAGTCCTTTCAGTATAAACGTAAAACGTATTAAAACCCAAAGAAAAAGAAAAAATGTTCCCAATGCACTTAATTTAATATTCAGAAGTAAGCAAGATGGGACCAGAAAGTACAGCAGGGAGGGTGCCTGCCTGGCCTCCACACCCTCCAGCAGTGATCCTGGAGCAAAGAGCCAGGAGTAAATCCTGAGCACAGCAGGGTGTGGTCCAAAAACAAAGTAAGAAGTGGGAGAAGGATGAATAGATTTATCCAGATTATTTTGTCACACTATTTTCACAAAAGTCATCAGCAATATATAAATACCTTGAAATTGCAGGTATTTTGGAAGATTTTCTAGTATGCCAGACTGCAAAATTAAGACTTCATCCAATTTTATGGGAGCATTTAAGTCCTTTCTATATTCAGGAAATCTATACTTGATATACACATTTCTCCAGATTTTGTGTTACTAACAGATCTTCCAATAGTTTCAGTACATAGCTACACTATAAAAAATAAAACTTTTGCAAAACTTGTTTTTAAAGAGAGTGAAAAAAAATCAGTCAAATGTCCTATACAAAGGACAAGGAAATAGCTTCAGAGGCTGGAGTACATGCTTTGCATACAATAACTTCACCGGGTTTGATCCCAGCAACCTGAACAATGCCAAAATTGACCCGTAGCAGTTAGCCAGGGGTAGCCCTAAGCACTACTACTTGTGACCCCCAAACAAACAAAAAGCCCTACGTAGATACTGTTATTTTTAATCCAGCAGAAGATGAAAAAGGTATCTTAATTTCAGATAGTCTTTAATGCCTACAAGTACGAAAGTTGTCAGTTCTACCTACTTACATAATTGTTGAGATAGAAAATCTGTCGGTTAAATTTTAAAATTCCCTAAGAAGGTTACTCTAGTTAAAATTGTAACACAGAGTCAGAGCTACTTATGAAATGCAAGTGCTAGGAATTCTTGGAAAAGTCAGAGGAAAGAAATGATTGCATTTTTGCTGAGGAGAAACTACAAACGTTATGAGAGCAGCCAACTCTCATAAATAAAAAGTCAGCCACTTGAGAGTTTTGCACAAGGCTCAGATAATTTATTTTAGTAGGATGACCCTGTATGTGTAGGCTTAAAAGAACATGTGCCGCTGAACAAGAGGACAGTCCGAGGATTTATTTCAACAGCACCTTAAAATAGCCTCAACCCAAAATGCCACTTTTAACAAGGACAAATCAGAGGAAAAAAGAGGAAGAAGGGTGTGAAGAAGAAAATTAATTAAAGACAGATTCTAGGCCTTTTGTAATTCCAAAAAAAAAATGTATAGAGTGGCTAAGGAAAGATAGTTGGTCCAAAATCCATAGACTTTTTTTAGGGGCTGGAGCAATAGCACAGCAGGTAGGACGTTTGCCTTGCACGTGTCCAACCCGGGTTCGATTCCCAGCATCCCATATGGTTCCCTGAGCACCACCAGGGGTGATTCCTGAGTGCAGACCCAGGAGTTACCTCTGTGCATCGCTGGGTGTGACCCAAAAAGAAAAAAAAATCCATAGACTTTTTTTAAAAAAAGGTTTTTTTTAAGTTGTATTGGGAAACTAAGGTCTTGTTTTGTGGCCCTATGACAAATCAAAGGCGTGTTGATGATGATGGTTTTCTTTTAAAAATGTTACTGAAATTCTAAAATGCTTCTGAATGTGAAATATGTTGATAAAAGCACTAACAGTGAAGCACTAAATCATCTACTTTTATAGCTCCTTGGGAACTTTGAGAAAACATTTTTCCAAGGGCAAGATGTGCCAAATGGAACTTACTGCTGACCAAAGAGAGGAGACAGCCCAGAAACAGAGAGCACCAAGGCCTATACATCTGCCCCCCTTTACCTTCCAGCAAGTATCAAGGTCAGGGGACAAAGGTCAGGTCTGGCCTATCCCTGCAGGACAAGGCCAGGTTCTGGTTCATTTACACATTCCCATGCCTTCTCTGAGCACCAAGCCCCCAAGGACATAATCAGTACCACATTCTTCTTGTACAGTACGGCCCTTTGGAGCCTATCCTTCCTGTTCTGGGAAATGAGTTCGAAGCAGAATGTTCTGCAGACTCAGAAGGGAGGCCCAAGGGGGAAACATGGTCCTCAGTGCTGCCAGTGCTGAGACTGCCAACAACAGTGAGGACACCCCACACAGCTGTCCCCTCAACCCTCACCCTTGAGACCCTCCGCCTAATACCAGCCCCAACCACGTGAGACCACCACTGTCATCTCTCTGAAATGGTATGACACTCTGGTCATTAATATCCATTTCCCTTTACTGACTTACCATGGGCTATTTTTATTGAACTGCTCAGTTTTCAAGAACACATCTCAGGGCTGGAGTGATAGCACAGCAGATAGGGCATTTGCCTTGCATGCAACCGACCCGGGTTTGATTCCCAGCACATACTATATGGTCTCCTGAGCACTACCAGGAGTGATTCTTGAGTGCATTAGCTAGGAGTAACCCCTGTGCAATGCCAGGTGTGACCCAAAAAGCCAAAACAAAAACAAAAACAAAAACAAACTCAAGGAGGTTACCTATTCTTTTATTTCAAAATTCCAGGCAGCACAAATATTCCTGTAGCACCACGAGTGATACTAGGTCCATACTGAATATTGGGACTACGGGAAGACAAAGAAAGGAGCCATCGATCTGGGCTTTTGGTCTTCCTGCAAGGTTAGATCATTACAATGATTTCAGAGCAAGGTAATAATCCCTGGTTATAGTCTGCTTGAGGCACTATACCCTTCTCCATCTCTGCTTATTAAAGTCTAGCATAAGTATGCCTAAACAATTTTTGTCCAGGGAATAAAAATTAACAATGCCATGGTAAAATGGATGACGCTCACAGATCAAATCATGTGTGATAAACCAGAAATGCTATATTTCTAGAGTTGGATTCTGATGCAACATAATAAGGAACATACAAGTATACTGAAACAGAGACTAAGAGAACAAAACTGAATTTCCTTTACAAAAGAAAGAACCAAGTGCCACGGAACTCTGCTCTTTTCCCAACTGGGGTACATTTTGCAGCTCTAACTGAAGATGTCTTTAAAAGCTGCCGTGAACAGAAGTGAACAGGTCATACCATTAAACTAGATTAGAGCTTGTCTTTCTTTACATCCACCTTGTCTGTACAGAAGTAACCCAGCTGGTGCAAAACATGAGATGCTTCAAGAGGTGTTTTATCTTACAGAGCAAAACAATAGCTTACTGTGCAAAGAAAACTTTTTTTTAACTTTCATTTGTGATGTGTAAAGTGTAAAGGTAAAGGCCCTCCCATTGATCGTCGATTTGCTCTAGCAGGCCCAGTAACGTCTCCATTGGAGACTTTGTTGTTACTGTGTCTGGCATATCCAATACTCTCGGTAGCTTGCCGGGCTCTCCGAGAGGGGCGGAGGAATCGAACTCGGGTTGGCCATGTTGGCCGCTTGTAAGGCAAACGCCCTACCCGCTGTGCTATTCATTTGTGATAAAATCCTTGGAATTAAAATCTGGGTTATGATAATGTTTTTCTTGTGCAGCAGAAACTGTGACACACGGTCAGGTAGAATTCACACACATTTTCTTGTAAAGTCCTTTGAAGTACTAAAATATTAGCATAATTGCACGAACTCTGCTATTTTCTAAAGAGGAAATGAGGCCAGGGTTGGAGAGACAGTACAGGTGTCTCTTATGTGCAAGGTACTTATCTTGCACATAATCTTATGAGGTTCGGTGTCAGGCATCACATAGATCTCTGGAGCACAGAGCATCAATGGGTGTGGTCTATCCCCCATCAACACCAACAACAATGAAAGAAATTAAGCTCTTTAAGGAATTTGAGCACGAAGTTACATTAAACATTTCCTGGACCCATTGATTCAAGGACTTTCAGCTTGCACATCTGCTCGGCCCCAGGAAGATACTCTGGGTATAAAGCAGTAGCAAAACAAAGTAGCACTCAATGGAGCAGCCATTCTGTTTGTGGATGGTTGGGCAGGGGGATAAACAAATAAGAAAAATACACATACACACACACACACACACACACACACACGCACGCATGCACGCACTTTGAAAGATGCTAGGGAAGAAAATAAAGTAGAACAGATGGACAAGTGAAGGGAGGCAACAGCACTTCCAGGTAAATTCTCTCTGCTGCAATAACTACATGATTCAGTACAGAACCAAAGTAAGCTTACATACAAGTATTACTACATGGAAAGTATCATGCTAAGCGAAATGAGTCAGAAAGAGAGGGACAGACATAGAAAGACTGCATTCATCTGGGGAACATAAAGTAATAAAATAGGAGACTAACACCCAAGAATAGCCAAGATAAGTATCAGGAGATTTACTCCATGGCTTGAAGGCTAGGGGAAAAGGCAGCTCAGATAGAGAAGGGAGCACCAAATAAAGGGTGTTGGGAGGATCCTCTCAGGATGAGAGATGCATGCTGAGAGTAGACTATAGACCGAACATGACTGCCACTCAATGACTCCTTTGCAAACCACAGCACCCAAAAGGAGAGAGAGAACAAAAGGGAATGCCCTACCTCAGAGGCAGGGTGGATGGGGGGTTGGGGGGTGGGAGGGATACTGGGATTAATGGTGGTGGAGAATGGGCACTGGTGGAGGGATGGGTATTTGATCATTGTATAACTAAAACCCAAGCACAAAAATTTGTAAGTCTACAACTGTATCTCACGGTGTTTCACTAATAAAAATTAAAAAAAAAAAGTAAGAGAGAAACCAGTCAAGAGGCAATTTGGTAAAGAGTTTTCCAGTCATGTGGAAGAATCACTTGCCTTCTCTCGGAACAGCTTTATTAATTTTGTATAAGCAGGCAGGCACTCTTGACCAGAATCTGTGAGGGTGAGGGGCAGAAGATGTTACAGGTAGAAAGTGGGACAGTAGGGTCTCAAAGAACAATGTTAGGATTCTACTTCTCTTTTTAGATGGAAAGAAACCAGAAGGTTTTGGGAAAAAAGGTCAAAGGATTTGGCAAGCAGATCTTCTAAAATTGTAAAATTCTACAGTCCTAAATATATAATTATATATAATACATATACATACATATGGGTTGGAGCGATAGCATAGCAGTAGGGCGTTTGCCTTACAAGTGGCCAACATGGCCGACCCGAGTTCGATTCCTCCGCCCCTCTCGGAGAGCCTAGCAAGGTACCGAGAGTATCTCGCCCGCATGCCAGAGCCTGGCAAGCTCCCCGTGACGTATTCGATATGCCAGACACAGTAACAACAAAGTCTCTAATGGAGACGTTACTGGGTCAGCTCGAGCAAATCGATGATCAACGGGAGGACCGTGACTGTGACGGTATAATAATACATATATATATATTTAGTATAAAATATTTAAGCATTTTTGGTTATTAAATTCTTTCCTATAGTGTTCCATGAAACTTGGGCCCTGTCTGTCTACTCAACACTGGATCTCCAAGGCTTGGAACAATGCCTGGTTGACCAGATGCATTAAAATGTTGAAATACAACTGAATAAGTAAAACTCTATCTTTCAACCTGTCGACGGAGCTCAAGCAGGCAGAATCCCTTTCCTAACCCATCACTCAAACTGGGTAAATAGTTCATCAATGTGAAGGTCAACTGCACCTTGAACATTCAAAGTAGCTCATGTGCTGTTACTTACTCTGAAAAAAGAAACTTTCCTGGCTTGACAATAAATTTATTTCTCCAGGAATCTGAGATAAGAGGTGTTTCAATAAATGGAAAAGAGGAGAAAAGTAAACATACAATATTTGTAAAGTTGTCATGGCCTGCCACAAAACTTTAAGTGGGAATTATTTTTAAACTGTTTTAAATGGCTGTGGAATGGAGGGTTGGGTTTGTGTCCTGGGAAGTACTCTTACTCCCAAAGGCTTCAACTAGCTGTCCACCAGGGGAAAGGGCACTAAAAAATAGTTTGGTCTGTTCCAGGCCTAAGAAATAGAGTACAAAATGATCTTCTTGGACTCCCCCTGAGTGCAATATAAGAAGACAAAACTTAACAACTATATAGGCCAAAGTCACGGAATATGGGATATTTGGTCAGGAGGCTTAATTTCTTTTATTTTTTTCTTTCTTTTTTTTTTTACAGTTGTAGATTTACAATTTTTTGTGCTTGGGTTTCGATTATACAATGATTAGATACCCATCCCTCCACCAGTGCCCATTTTCCACCACCATGGATAATATCCCCCCACCCCCATCCCCCCATCCCCCCCGTCTCTGTGGCAGGGCAATCCCCTGTGTTCTCTCTCTCCTTTTGGGTGTTGTGGTCTGCAAAAGAGGCATTGAGTGGCAAACATGTTCAGTCCATAGTCTACTTTCGACATGCATCTCCCCTCCTGGGAGGATCAGGAGGCTTAATTTCATGCATACTTCACAACTGGTCCTGTTCACTATGAAAAAAAAGCTATAAAAATAAGAGTTACATATAGATGAGAAAATGTGTGTGTGTTTCTTTTTCTGTGAAAACAAGCATTCCAGATACTGTTTGCCTATGGAGATGTCACATAAGTGGTCACCAAACTGTAAATGATGTGGGTTTCACTGGAATGTATTAAAATATACTAATAAATAGTGTCCACAGTGGAGAAACAAAGGAAGCTTCAGTTTCAAGTCTTCAATTTTCTTCACAAGCATCCCCATGTTTCAAAGTATACACTGCCTTAGTCAATTTTGAAAGCTCAAAAATCAGATTCTTCCTCAGGGATCCAAAGTAATGTTACTGAGACTGTTTTTATGAGGGTTGGGACACACCCAGTGGTGCTCAGAGATTACTCCTCTGTGCCCCTACTGTGGCTCAGGAATTATATGCGGTGCCAAGGATCAAATCCAGGTCAGCCACATGCAAGCAAGCACCTTGGCTGCTGGACTATCTCTCCGGCCCCACCACTGAGACTTCATTAAGAGAATAAATGGCACTGAAAGGACTTCCTGAATAAAACTTGACACTGTTCCTGAAACTCCTGTGTCAAAAATATTTAAGCTTATTATATATAGGGAAAGAGTATGAGTCGAGCAAATTAAATATTTTGAGAAAAAAACTTCTGGGACCAGGATATAGCTCAGCAATAGACTACTTTAAATGTATCAGTGAGGCCCGGGCTCAGATCCCCAGCACCGCAAACAAAATTATATTTTTTTTCAAATTTTACAGTTCCTTCAACATACATATCTATGACTATCTCTTTTGCCTGGTGATAAAATAAAAACTGGTAAAATTTACTCAATTTTACATTAAGTGTTTTAAATATGTCTCATTTATGTTTCCCTGATGGTCAAGTCTCCTAATAAGCTATATAAATGAGGAAAGCAAGGCATTGAGAGAGGTAGTGTTCAAGGTCATATACGCATCTTCAATATCAAGAATATATAGCACTGGGGCTGGAGCAATAATATGGCGGGTAGGGCGTTTGCCTTGCACGCAGTCAACCCAGGTTCGATTCCCAGCATCCCATATGGTCCCCCACGTACGACCAGGAACAATTGCTGAGTGCATGAGCCAGGAGTAACCTCTGTGCATCGCCAGATGTGATCCAGAAAAGCAAATAAATAAATAAAAGAAGAATATACAGCATGCATAAGAACAGAAACAGAGACCACTGGAACACAAATGCAGAAACCCAAGTACCTACAAAACTACATGAACTGATTGACAACTGGGTAGGGACACAACTAAATAAGATAGAACACATATTTTCAATAAATGGTTCTGGGTCTTCTGGAAATCCAAATATAAAAGGATGAATTTGTACGTGTATCTTATGTAACTCATTCCATGTATAAAAATTTTTAAAAAATTAATTCAAAATGATCAAAGACCTACAAGTAAGAATCTTTGTGACCTTGGCATAAGCAATGGCTTCATAGATATGGCACCTAAACCACATGCAGCCAAAGAAAACAATACATTAAAAATAGACCCAAAAATTAGATTATACTTCATCAAAATCAAAAGCTTTCATGCTTCAAAGGAAACAATTAGAAAGTGAATCAACCCATAGAATAGAAGAAATTATTTGCAAGTCATAGATTGAACAAGTATCTGGTATTCAGAATATACAAAAATTTCTGAATTATAAAAAGATCAGTAATCTAACTAAATCTGAACAAAAGCCTAGACCAACCCAGATGACCTTGGGCGCACTGGTAACTTTTTAAATCAACACCAATGGTACAATCTATTAACAAAAGTATTGACAAGGGCTGAAGAGATAGTACAGTGAGCAAGGTCTTGTTCGTGGCCCACCCAGGTTTGATCCCTAGCATCCTTTATGGTCTCCAGAACACTGTAAGGAATGACTCGTGATTTCAGGAACCCCTGAGCATCACGAGAACAACAACAAAAGAAACAGTGTGACCAAAATAAAAATTATAAACCACACCTTATTAAAAATCAATAAATTCGCTAAAAAGACTTTTTTTTTAATAGTGAGACATCATGAGGTACAGTTGCAGACTTACACATTTTTGTGCTTGGGTTTCAATTATACAATGATCAAATACCCATCCCTCCACCAGTGCCCATTTCCCACCACCACGGATCCCAGTATCCCTCCCACCCCCCCCACCCCACCCCCATCTCACCCTGTCTCTGTGGCAGGGCATTTCCCCTCTGTTCTATCTCTCCTTTTGGGTGTTGTGGTTTGCAAAAGAAACATTGAGTGGCAATCATGTTCGGTCTATAGTCTACTTTCAGCATGCATCTCCCATCCTGGGAGGATCCTCCCAACACCTTTATTTGGTGTTCCCTTCTCTATCTGAGCTCCCTTTTCCCCTAGTATATGTGGTTGGCCTCCACGCCATGGAGTAAAATTCCTGATACTAATCTCGGCTATTCTTGGGTGTTAGTCTCCTATTTTGTTACTTTATGTTCCCCAGATGAATGCAATCTTTCTATGTCTATCCCTTTCTTTCTGAGTCATAAAAAGACTCTTTAATAAAACCAAAAGACAAGCAACAGAATGGGAGATTATTTATTTATTTATTTTTGCTTTTTGGAGTCACACCCAGCGATGCTCAGGGGTTACTCCTGGTTCATGCACTCAGGAATTACTCCTGGCCGTGCTCAGGGGACCATATGGGATGCTGGGGATCGAACCCCGGTCGGGCCGCATGCAAGGCAAACGCCCTACCCGCTGTGCTATCACTCCAGCTCCATATTATTATTTGTTTATTTAGTTTTTAGAATGGGAGATTATTTACAAAGACATGGAAAAAATTATAATTGACCCAACGACCTTAACAGATTCTTTTTTCACCAAAGATGTACAGATGACAAATACGCATATACTCCACATCATATATCATAGAAAAACAAATCAGAACAATAAGGTGCCACAATACAGATTAGAATGGCCAAAATACAAATGCTGACAATGCCAAATGAGAGTGAAGATATGAAGCGTCATGAACTCTTGTTCTTTGCAGAATAGGATGGTCATTATAGAAGTTAGCTTGGCAATTACAAAATAGATTTCACAAATTTTTACTACATAATCTAACAACTTGCTCATGCGTATTAACCTTAAAGAGTAAAAAACATAGGTCCCACAAAAACTGTACATGGCACAAGGGAGATGGCTCAAAGGTCTAGAACCTGTTTTGCAAGCAGGAGCACACACACACACATACACACACACACACACAGAGATGCTTATATCTGCATTACTCATAACTGTCAAAACTTTGAAAAAGCCAAAATATTCTTCAGTCAGTGAAGAAAACTATGATACATAAACATAAGAGAATATTTTTAATCACTATAAAAAATTGTCAACCCATGAAAAATTATGGAAGACGATCAAAACTATGTAGGATCATCAAAATTTAAAAAATTCTAATAGAACTAAGGAAAGATATTGACAGCAACACAACAGTATAGAATATATTAACACAGATCTCTCACAATTCGGCAGATCAAGTAGGAAAAAGTGAATAAGGAAATACAGGTTTTAAAGAAAGAAATGGAAGAAATGGACCAATACACATGTACAAAGTTCTCCATCCCCAGAAATTTGAGTACACATTCTTTTCTAATACACATGGGACATTATCCAAAACAATCACATACTGGAACACAAAACATATCCCCATAAAATCAAGAAGATACACCATCTTCTCAGATCACAAAATTCTGAACATGGGGATTAAACACAATTTTTTTTTGAAAAAAACTCAACTATTTGGAAATGAAACAGTTTACTAGTGAACAACCAATCATCAAAGAAGAAATGAAAAGACTCCTGGAAACAAAAAAGAATGAAGACACAGACGATCAGAACATAAGGGACACAGCAAAATCTGTGCTAAGAAGTTCATAGCAATGCAAGTGTTCAACAAGAAACAAGAAAAATCCCAAATAAATAGTCTAATTACATACAAACTTACTAATGAAAGATTAATAAAGGGAGTTCAGTGTAAGCCAGACAGAATAATAAAACTTAGAATGAAATCAATGAAATAGAAACCAAACACTAAATACATAAAAACATAATGAAACTAAGAGCTGATTTTGCAAAAGAATCAACAAATCCTTAGCTAGACTCACAAAGAAAAAAAAAGATAAAAGTCAAATAAACCAATATACTGACATCTCCCCTCAATCATATGATCATCTAATCTTTGATAAAGGAGCAAGAAATGCAAAGTGGAATAAGGAAAGCCTCTTTAACAAACTGTGCTGGCAAAACTGGACGGCTACATACAAAAAAATGGGCTCAGATCTCTGCCTAACACCATGTACAAAAGTAAGATCAAAATGGATCAAAGACCTCAACATCAGACTGGAATCCATAAGGTACACTGAAGACAAAGTTGGCAAAACCCTCCATGACATTGAAGCTAATGGTATCTTCAAAGATGTCACGCCACTGGCCAACCAAGTGAAAACAGAGATAGACAAATGGGACTATCTTAAACTAGGAAGCTTCTGCACCTCAAAAGAAACGGTGACCAAAATACAAAGACAGTCTATAGAATGGGAAAGGATATTCGCTGAATACACATCCAACAAGGGGTTGATATCAAGGATATACAAAGCACTGGTTGAACTCCACAAGAAGAAATCACCCAACCCCATCAAAAAGTGAGGCGACGAAATGAACAGAAACTTTCTCAAAGAAGATATCTGAATGGCTAAAAGGCACATGAGAAAATGCTCCACATCATTAATCATCAGGGAGATGCAGATCAAAACAACAATGACATATCATTTCATACCACAGAGTCTGGGCCACATCCAAAAGAACAAAAGCAACCTGTGATGGCGTGGATGTGGCGAGAAAGGGACCCTCCTTCACTGCTGGTGGGAATGCTGACTGGTTCAACCCTCTTGGAAAACAAGTATGGACGAGTCTCAAAAATTTAGAAATTGAGCTCCCGTTTGACCCAGCAATACCACTCCTGGGAATATACCCCAGAGAGGCAAAAAAGTATAGTCGAAGTAACATCTGCACTTGTTTGTTCATTGCAGCACTGTTTACAATAGCCAGAATCTGGAAAAAACCTGAGTGCCCGAGAACAGATGACTGGTTAAAGAAACTTTGGTACATCTACACAATGGAGTACTTTGTTGCTGTTAGAAAAAATGAAGTCATGAAATTTACATACAAGTGGTACTATGGAAAATATCATGCTAAGCAAAATGACTCAGAAAGAGAGGGACAGACATAGAAAGACTGCATTCATCTGGGCAACATAAAGTAACAAAATAAGAGACTAACACCCAAGAACAGCTGTGATAAAGCACACTCTAGGGGTAAAGGCAGCTCAGATAGACAAGGGAGCACCAAATTAAAGGGTGCTGGAAGATCCACCCAGGATTGGAGACGCATGTTGAAAGTAGACTATAGACCGAACATGATTGCCACTCAACGCCTCTTCTGCAAACCACAGCACCCAAAATGAGAGAACAAAAGGGAGTGTCCCGCCACAGGGGCAGGATAGGATGGGGGATGGGGAGGTGGGAGGGATACTGGGATTGGTGGGGGTGGAGAATGGGCACTGGTGGTGGGATGGGTACTTGATCATTGTATAACTGAAACCCAAGCACAAAAACTTGTAAGTCTACAACTGTACCTCATGGTGTTTCACTAATAAAAAAAAATCAAATAAACCATATCTGAAATTAAAGGGGAGAAATTATAATAGATACCACAGAAATTCAAAAAAATTAGTCAAGGTTATAATTAAAAATTTTACATCATGGCATTAGAGAGCCAAAAACTAGAAGAAATGGATAAATTTTTGGAATCCTATAATCTTCCGAGACTAAGTCTGGAGGAAACAGAGTACTTGAACAACCCAATTAATAACAAAGACATCAAAATAATGATCAATTCTCCTTCAAAAGTCCAGATGGGTTAACTACTGAGTTCTTCTAAACCTTCAAAGAAGACATATTTTCTATTTTCAGCTCTTCCAGAAGGTGGAAGGAACAGTGATCCTCTTAGTTTCCATGAGGCAAATAGTAGTCTAATAACAAAAGCAGACAGAATCACTACTTTAAATTCACACTGTATCACTGTCATCCTGTTGTTCATCGATTTCCTCGCGCAGGCACCAGTAAGGTCTCCTTTGTCCTAGCCCTGAGATTTTAGCAAGTGCCACATTGGAGGCTCCTTCAGGGTCACGGGAATGAAACCCATCATTGTTAATGGGTTTTGGCATATCAAATATGCCACGGGGAGCTTGCCAGACTCTGCTGTGTGGGCAGGATACACTCAGGAGCCTGTCAGGTTCTCCAAGAGTGAGAACTAGACAATAAGAGTTCACATAGTCGCGAATGCGGCCGCATACTTCCAGAAGCTGGATTTTATAGTCCTTGGGTCTTGGCCGTTGATGGGATAACATGGCGCCAGGGGCAGTTGGTGGGTGTAATGCCTAGCTACTGGAAGATGGTGGATCTGGGTGAAGGAGGCCCAGTCTCAATCCAAGCTGGCTTGGAGATCTCAGCTCCGGGTCCAGTGGCGCAATTGGTTAGCACGCGATACTTATACTTTAAATTAAAAAAAAGAAAAAAGATTTAGGGGCTCTAGCAATAATACAGAAGGTAGTGTGCATGCCTTGCATGGGGCCAACCCAGGTTGGAGCCTCACCATCCTATGTGGTCCCCCAAGCCCACCATAGAGCATAGAGCATAGAACCCTGAGCACAGAGCCAGGAGTAAACCTGTAGCATAGCCAGATGTGGCCCAAAAACCAAACCACAAAAATTACAGATGGGCATATGGTGCCGTCCAGCAGATCAACCTATACCTACAGGACGAGTGCATCAGCAGTCTGATAGTACCTTCAGGCTTCCTGATACCCCAAAATTGCCACTGTGGCTCTGGCCAGACCCCAACAACTTGGGACCAAGTTTTGCAAGAAATTAAATGGCCAATAGTTAGGTACACAAACCACCTCTGGCTCCGCTATACAGCTCATTTATCAGCGTTGCTTCAGAGACCTATAAATAAATCTCGAAAAAAAGATCAAAAGCAGGCCATTTAAGTGTAATGGCCATGACTCAGAGACTCACAAATGAATCTCAGAGGAGATCAGCAAGCCACAGAGATGTCTCCCCACCTCACCCCAGGCTGATCTCACCAGGGTACCTCAGAGGGGGGCAGGTGTGTCCCTCTGCCTGCCCCAAATGAACCCTAATAGCCACAAACCTCCAGAACCCAATTGCCAGAATGCTCACAGCTGACCTTCACAAGCTCATCCCGAGCCCCCCACGTATGAGAATGAATTCACTGAAAACCCCAGGTATGTGGGACTAGTGACTGAAAACTCCAGGCTTCACAAAGTCAGGGATGGGTGACCTCCCCGCATCTCCCAGCCCTTTAGATTTCTTGGCTGTCACACCCAAGAACTGCCTCTGGGTGCCATTTAAGCGCATAAATGGACCATGATTCAGAGACTCACAAATAAATCTCAGTAGAGAGCAGCATGCTACAGATATGCCTCTGGACCCCAAATATTTAAAAATTTTACAATCCCAGGAGCATGCAGCCATTTTTGTGGCCACGTGACATCTCATTCTATTCATGACAAGCAGTACAAAATAAATTATTTAGCATTTGCCTAAGGGGCAGGCTGGGGTGGTGATGGGAAGAGTCAAAGTAGTGATGGTGGAAAGGTTCAATGGTGGTGGGTTTGGTGTTGAAATATTGAATGTAAACAATTATTCTGAACAACTTTATGAAATTTTTTTAATTTTAAAAATTTAAAAATAAGCAAGGAAGAGTTTATGCCTGTTTCAATCCGCTTAATCACTGACTGAATAAATAGCAGTACTCCTACATAAAAAAATTACAGATGAGTATTGGTAATGAATATAGATGAAAAGATCCTCAACAAACTCTTAGAGACCAAGTCCAATAATATATTTAAAGGATCATATACCATGACCAAGTGAGATTTCTTCTAGAGATGCAAGGTTGGTTTGCAATATTTAAATCACTTAATATGCTATATAAATATGAGAAAATATAAAATCATATGAACATATCAATTGATGCAGAGAAAACATTTGACAAAATGAAATACCATTCATGAAAAAAATCCTCAATAAAATAGGGATAGAAGGAACTTACCTCAGTAGACTGAAAACCATTTACCACAAAGACACAGTCAATTCTGTCTTTTTTTTTTTTACTCAACAGTGAAAAAACGAACACCTTTCTTCTAAAATCAGGCACAAGACAAGCACGCCCAATTCCACCAGTATTATTCAACATAATTTTGGAAGTCCTTGCTACAAAAAAAAAAAAAAGTGATGCTAAGGGGATTGAGATTGGAAAAGAAGAAACCACTCACTGTTTGCAGGTGATACGATATATTACTTAGAAATCCCTCAAGATTCTTAAAAACAAACAAGAGAACCTCCTAAAAACAATAAACCTATAAAGTGGCAGGCTATAAAATCAATATAAGAAATCCATGGCAGGGGCTGGAACAATAGTACAGTGGGTAGGGCGTTTGACTTGCACGCGGCTGACCTGGGTTTGATTCCCAGCATCCCATATGGTCTCCGGAGCACCACCAGGAGTAATTCCTGAGTGCAGAGCCAGGAGTAAGCCCTGAGCATTGCTGGGAGGAAGGAAGGAAGGAAGGAAGGAAGGAAGGAAGGAAGGAAGGAAGGAAGGAAGGAAGGAAGGAAGGAAGGAAGGAAGGAAGGGAGGAGGAAGGGAGGGAGGGAGGGAGGGAGGGAGGGAAGGAAGGAAGGAAGGAAGGAAGGAAGGAAGGAAGGAAGGAAGGAAGGAAGGAAGGAAGGAAGGAATCCATGACATAAAAAAATAAACTAGAAAAGGGAAATTATTTAAAAAAAAAATTTACAGGGCTGGACTGATTGTTAGAAGAGCGGGTAGGGTGCTTACTTTGCATGGGCTGGACCCAATTCCAATCCCCAGCATCCCTGTAGCACTGCTAGGAGTAATTCCTGAGTATATAATCAGGAATAAATAGCTGAGTATCCCTCTGTGCTTCAAAAACTGAAAAAAAAAAATTACAACTGTGCCCTCAAAAAACAAGTAATTGTGAATCAACCTAAAAGAGGTTAGTTATACAAATGGCTTACAGAAAGACTTGTATAAAGGCAATTATAGATCATTATTAAAAGAAATTGAAGAAGACACAAGAAAATGGAAACACATTCCCTAATAATGGACTGGAAACACTAACATTGTTAAAATGACTATTTTACCAAAGCATTATACAGATTCAAAGCAGTCCCCATAAAAAATTCCCATGTATTTTTTAAGGCTATAAACTAAATGCTATTAAAACATATAAAACAAAACTCCCAGAATAACCAAAGCAATCCTCAGAAAAAAAGACAGGAGGCTTTTCTCTTCTCAAAGCTAGAGTAAAATATACTATGACAAGCGGGGCTGGCGTGATAGCACAGCGGGTAGGGCATTTGCCTTGCACACGGCCAACCCAGGTTTGATTCCCAGCATCCCATATGGTCCCCCAAGCACCGCCAGGAGTAATTCCTGAGTGCAGAGCCAGGAGTAACTCCTGAGCATTGCCGGGTGTGACCCAAAAAAGCAAAAAAATAAAAGTAAAGAGACTCTTAGGCCAATGAGTAGAACTGAGATTCCAGAAACAAACCAGCAGGTATATGAACAGCAAATCCTTGACAGAGGAACTAGGTGTATAAAGTAGAGCAAGGAAAGACTCTCGAGCAAATGGTGTTTGGGAAACCTGTTAGCCACATGCAATAGCAACATAAAATCTAATAATAATTTGGATCCTTCTTACCATACACAGACGTTAATTCAAAGTGGCCCAAAGGGCCAAAGAGACAGTCCAGTGTATGTGGCACTCGCCTTGCATGTGGCTGACCTGGGTTCAATCCCCAACACAATCAGTCCCCTGAACCTATCAGGAGTGACTGAGCACAGCCAGATGTGCCATCCCAAAGAAAGTTGACTCAAAGACCTCAGTACTAGATTAAATCCATAAATTACATTGAGGAAAATGTAGGAAGAACCCTTCATAAAATTGAATCTAGAAGCATCTTTAATGATTCAGTGATATTTGGTCAAGCCAACAGAAACAGAAGTAAAGCAATGGACCTACAGCAAACTAAAGGCTTCTTCATTGAAAGAGAAACAATTACTAGAATAAAAAGACATCTTAGAAACTTGGAGAAAATATCTATTCATCATACATCTGGACTAAATCTATAAAGCACTGCAAAATTTTAAAAAACCAGACAACCCATCAAAAACCGAAGAGGGGAGATGAACAAATATTTCCTCAAGAAATAGACACAGATGGCCACAGGTATATAAAAAAGCGCTTTTGCAACTTATCAGGGAAATGCAAATCAAAACAACAATGGACTATCACTCATGCAGCACTGTAGCACTATCCTCCCGTTGTTCATCGATTTGCTCGAGCAGGTACCAGTAACGTCTCCATTGTGAGACTTGCTGTTACTGTGTTTAGCACATCGAATACGTCACGGGTAGCTTGTCAGGCTTTGCTGTGCAGGTGAGATACTCTTGGTAGCTTGCTGGGCTCTCCGAGAGGGGTGGAGGAATCGAACCCCGTCAGGCCGGGGGCCTCATGTAAGCCCTACCCCTTGTGCTATTGTCCTCATACTATCACCTCATATCTATTAGATTGGCAAGTTCCCACGTGTGCGCACACACACACACACACACACACAGAGTAGAAACAACCAATGCTGGCATGGAGCCCTGGTTTCCAGAATTCAGACAGAAGATACAAGACTCCTAGGTCCGAAGCAAAGAGTTTATTCCTCACAACACACCAGGAAAAATGAGCACCATGCTTGCATGGGTTTCGCATGTCTCTAGAGTTTAAGGTTAGAGTTCAGCTCACATGGACGCAGTGCGTAGAGTGTCCCGGATGAGGAAACAGAGAGCTTGGGGCTTCAGGCACACCAATCCTATAAGGGGGCAGTGAGCACCCTGACCAACTTTTCTCAAAGAAAACACTATCGCTATCATCCTAGTCTGCCCTCTGCCTCTGAGAGGGGACAATTTCTCTCTCCAAAGTTGTTCACTATAAAATCAGCCTTGACAACTGGAGAGAGAGCACAGGGGTGAAGACTCCTTGCATGAAGCCAACCAGGGTTTGATCCCCAACATGCTATATGGTCCCCGCCAGGAGTGATCCTTGGACACAGAGCCAGGAGCCCTGAGCACTGCTGGTTGTGGGTCCCGAGCAAAACAAACCCAAAATACCACCCTTGAAAATAGAGTTCAAAATAAAAGTTTTTAAGACCCAAGAAGAATTACCTCTCCCTACAAAATAACAGGGTGTTTCCATACGGTGTGATGCTATAGTTATGACAATTCATTCTTCCGAAATATGCTTGATAAGTGAAAATAAAATTTATGGTATATGATGTCATAAAAAAATAGGTTCTACAACCCAGGGGATGGCAAAATGCCTGCCTGGTGTGCCTGAACACACGAGTTCCAACTCTGGTGCCACCCACATGCATAGAAAGTGGTCCCAGCAACTCTGCTATTTGGGACTCTCAGAGTCTTCCAAAGTATTTGATGTCCAGTTCAAGAAAGCTGCTAAAGAGCCCCTTAGCTAATGTGTGAAACCTCCAGCAAGAACCACAACTGAAAGAGGTGTGAACACTTTAGTCAGAGGGCAACCCACAGTGGGCATATGTGTGTGCACAACAAGCAGAGTGTGACCTTATGGGACCAGAGAGATGGTACGGTAGGAAGGACATTTGCCTTGCACGTGACCAACCAAGTTTCGATCCCCAGTATCCCGTGTAGTCCCCTGAGCACCACCAGAGGTAACTCCTGAATGCAGAGTCAGAAGTAATTCCTGAGCACTGCCAGGTATGGCCCAAACCCTCACCCAACCCCACCCCCAACCACCACCACTAAAAAAACCCAGTGTGACCCCGGAAAGAAGTGTGACAAAGTATGAAGACAAGAAACCACCCCCCCCCAACCACCCCCACACACATCCCAACCACTACTGCAAACCAAGTGTGCAAGCTCTGGACATCACAACAACAAAGGAAGGAAAATGAGGAGAAAAATAAACTCATTATAAAATTAAAATAGGGTGACCCTAAATTTCTTGACAAATAATATGCTGAATATTGACAGAAGGAAAAAAATTCCAGGATTGTACTCAAATATTAAGTGTTTAATTTCTATATTGAGCCTAACATAGAAACTAAGTTATATATTTTTATAAACGGATAACTATATGATTTTTGTTTCTGGGACACACCCAGCAGTGCTCAGAGCCTACTCCTGGCTCGAAGTTCAGGGGTCAGTCCTGGCCCTACTCAGGATCCAATAGGGGGTGTAGGCACTGAGCGTAGTTGAGCACTCAATGGTGCTTACCTTTGCCTGAGTTGAGCGCAGACAAGGTAAGCACCATGTACTATCTCTCCATCCCCTAAACCAGAATAATGTAAACAAAAAGAAAATAATACAGTGTCATATTGGTGGTAAGTGACACAGAGGAAGCCAATCTATGATCCCACTCATCTCGCTTCATCCCAGAGAAAATCTGCACACAAGATCATATTTTTCAAATGGGGAGGATGGAATTTTATCATTTTAAATTGGTTCACTTAACATTAATTTCAGGCAAGTTTCTAAAATGGTTTCTTTAGAGAACTGTCTACAAACCTCTAGAAAGGAAACTACCAGTCATCCAGAAAACCAT
Source organism: Sorex fumeus (assembly GCF_029834395.1). Lineage (NCBI taxonomy): Eukaryota > Metazoa > Chordata > Mammalia > Eulipotyphla > Soricidae > Sorex > Sorex fumeus. Next base: position 9,148,948 of record NW_026606081.1, on the reverse strand, counting down.
GGATTCAATTCGTCATAAATGCAGGTCATTTCATTTCTATTTTTTATGAGCTATTTGGAGAAGTGAAAAAGGATGGGTTTATCTAACAGTGGATAGCACCAAAGTGAGAGAAGTAATAAATCTGCTATCAGGACCAGGATTCTGGGAGATGAAGGCAAGTGGCTCAAGTTACTAAGGAGGAACATCCGCCTAATCTAGCTTCTTCTTTGGATGAGATCAGGGATGAATTGCGGGCAAGGCCATTAAACTGTGGGTGGTACCAAACTGAAAGGAGTTGCAGATACTAACAGGATGCCAAACCAGGGTAAGAGATTAGGCACTGGCTCAATCCCGTGAGAAATATTCAACAAAGATAAGTGTAAGATACTGTCACGGAGGGAAAAGGCAGAGAAGATCTGAGTTCACAGCACAAGCATAGAGTATGCATTTATCTGAGGTCATCTCTGGCCCTATCTTTATTTCCCTGCATCAACCCCCCCCATAGTTTGCTGATATTTGTAATCAAGGCCAATGGCTTGTCACTGTTCAGTCTATTTCTTTGTTTTGTCTCTCTATATTTCACAGATGAGTGAGAGCATCTAATGTTTGTTCTTCTCCATCTGACTTATTATAACTGACATGCACCCTCCAGATCTATCCATGTTGCCGCAAACTGCATGACCTCACCCTTCCTTTTAGCTGCATAGTATTCCGTTGTGTATATATACCACGGCTTCTTTATTCGTTTTTCTGTAGTTAGATATTTGGACTACATAAAGCAGAGGTGGAGGATCACACACACAGGGTGGGAGTATGCAGCTGCTTTGCATATTAATTCTAGAAACTTAAACAGTTGCAATTAAACTATTAAAAAATGAAGAAGAAATATCTGAAAAAAGAGTATATGTATGCAGGGACCCAGGAGATGGCTCAGAGAGCCGGATTACCTGCAGGATATCTGCATTTAATTCTGAACAGCCCTGGTACCCCAAGCAAAACCAAGAGTGAGTACTGATAACTAAGCTAGAAGTACCCTCCCTGCTCATGGTTTGGCACCTCTAGACCTATATTATGCCTCATCACCTGGCCCTAGCACTGAGCCATCTAGCCAGTTCTGTGACCCAGGCACTGCTTGGGAGATGCCCTAAAAAATGAAATGAAAGGGGAACGAATGGAGAAGAAATACATTTTTAACATTCTTTCTAAAACTTTAGAAGTGTTGGGGACCGAGCAATTGTACAGTGGTTAAGGCACTTGCTTTGCACACGACTGACCTGGATTTGATCCCCAGCACCACAAAAGGCCCCCTGAGCACTGTCAGAAGCAAGCACAGATGGCATGGCCCAAAAAACAAACAAACAAAAATTAAAACATGATTAAATTTTATTCTTTCCGACCCACCAAAATCTAAAGGAATCATTCCTCCATAACTCAATGAGGAAAGGGACCAGGTGGATAAAGACTTAAAACCACCAGGTTGACTGCTAGAACAGGTGATGCTGATGGAATTACTTTAGGGTGGAGAAAAGAGATAGGCCATGGAACACAGCATAAAATAATTGAAGGGTTATTTCCTGAGGGAGGGTCTCTGCCTTGGGAAATACTTCCAGGGACAGAGCTAGAATGAATTACTACAAACTAATAAGAGATTCTGACTCAATAAGAAAAAATGGCGTCCCCTCAGCACTATGGGCTGCAGAGGAACAGGTGGTACTTGTGGTTCAGTCACATGGCTGGACACTGCTCAGAGCAAATCCAAATGAGAGGCTGGGTTATTCTCCTCTCAGATACCTGAAATGTCTCCATGTCGTTATTGACAGAAGTCGCCGAGACTCTACAGAAATACCTCTATTCGATAGATAAATGGGACTATCTTAAACTAAGAAGCTTCTGCACCTCCAAAGAAACAGTGACCAAAATACAAAGACAGTCTACAGAATGGGAAAGGATATTCACCGAATACACATCTGACAAGGGGTTGATATCAAGGATATACAAAATACTGGTTGAAGTCCACAAGAAGAAAACATCCAACCCCATCCAAAAATGGGGCAATGAAATGAACAGAAACTTTCTCAAAGAAGAAATCCGAATGGCAAAAAAGCACATGAGAAAATGCTCTACATCATTAATCATCAGGGAGATGCAGATCAAAACCACAATGAGATACCATCTCACACCTCAGAGACTGGCCCACATTCAAAAGAACAAAAGCAACCTATGCTGGCGTGGATGTGGCGAGAAAGGGACACTCCTTCACTGTTGGTGGGAATGTCCACTGGTTCAGCCCTTCTGGAAAACAGTATGGACGATTCTCAAAAAATTAGAAATTGAGCTCCCATTTGACCCAGCAATACCACTCCTGGGAATATATCCCAGAGAGGCAAAAATGTATAGTCGAAGTGACATCTGCACTTGTTTGTTCATTGCAGCACTCTTTACAATAGCCAGAAACTGGAAGAAACCTGAATGCCCAAGAACAGATGACTGGTTAAAGAAATTTTGGTACATCTACACAATGGAGTACTATGTAGCTGTTAGAAAAGATGAAGTCATGAAATTTACATACAAGTGGTACAATATGGAAAGTATCATGCTAAGCGAAATGAGTCAGAAAGAGAGGGATAGACATAGAAAGATTGCATTCATCTGGGGGATATAAAGTAACAAAGTATGAGATTAATACCCAAGAATAGCTGAGATCAGCACCAGGAGGATTACTCCATAACTTAGAGGCCAGCCGGGTAACCTAGAGGAAAGGGCAGTTCAGATAGAGAAGGGAGCACCAAATAAAGGATGTTTAGAGGATCCTCCCAGGAGGGGAGATGCATGTCGAAAGTAGACTATGGACTGAACATGTTTGCCACTCAATGCCTCTTTTGCAGACCACAACACCCAAACGGAGAGAGAGAACACAGGGGATTGCCCTGCCACAGAGACAGGGTGGATGGGGGGATGGGGGTGGGAGGGATATTATCCATGGTGGTGGAAAATGGGCACTGGTGGAGGGATGGGTATCTGATCATTGTATAATTGAAACCAAAGCACAAAAAATTGTAAATCTACAACTGTAAAAAAAATAAAATAAAATAAAATAAAGGGAAAAAAAAAACAGAAATACCTCTATTCCTCCCTGAAGTAAATTAATTATTTTATACATGCAGGTGCAACTGTGAGAAAGAACTGTTCCATGTCAGCCAGGACTTTCTCTTCATGCTTTTATTTAATATTTTGGGTTTTTTTCCATTGAATCACAATGAATTACAAAGATATAACCAAAAAAAATTACAAAGATACAAAGATATTTATGAGTGAGTTTCAAGTATATATTGTTCCCACACCAATCCCTTCAACAGTGCCCACGACCCTCCATCAATGTCCCCAGTTTCCCTTGAGCATCGGCTTCCTATGTTCCACTCTCAGGGTCTAGAGAGAATGTGGCTGAATCCTGGGATACCTGAGAAGTTGCCAAGTGCTAAAAAAAAATAGTGTGTCCAGGGCTGGAGAGATAGTACAGCAGGTAAAGGCACTTGCCATATGGTCTGGCATCCCATAAGGTCCCCAGAGCACCCCATATGGTCCCCTGAGCACCACCAGATTAATAAGTACAGAGGCAGAAGTAACCCCAGAGCATTGCCAGGTGTGGCTCATGTACAAAAACAAAAATAGTGTGTCATAAGTATTCTGGTAAGACTGTTCAGACTCAACTGAGATTCCACTCTGAGTTTCTACTCTGAGTGAAATACACTAAGAAAATTTTACCAGGAATTTTCAAAAAGACATAAAACCTGAATCATTATTTAAGATAGGTTATGCAAATTAGTCTAATGAATACTATGCAATCATCATGACAGTAATTATGTGGGTTACTTTTGAACATAAAAAATACATGCAAAATATCAGTGGGTAAAATAGTCAATGAAAGAAAAATCATGCTATTTATGACTATAACATTAGAAGAGAATTTAGGATGACATATTTGCTAAGTGGACTTTTCTGAGAAGTTTTTAAGTGTGAAATGATGAAATACTTATATTCCCCTTGAAAGCAAATCGATTTATGACATTTAAACATTTTTATAAAAATAAATTCATATTGCTGGGTGCACATGAAATGAGAGGATTTAGGTTTGTAGTACATAAAATCTATGCACAATTTCTTCAAAACTTAAGTACTAAGATATACCACAATGCAGTACCCACCCAAAAGAGCTGAAAAGATGAGTGAAAAAATAGAAATTCAGACACAAAACTAGTACCTGAATGTATAGGTATTCAAAATAATAAAAAGTGGAAGCAGCCTAAATGTCCACCAACTGACAAATGAAGAAACAGAATTTGCCCTATCCATGACATGGAATGCTATTCTGCAATAAACAAAAATGAAGTACCAGTACATGATACTCAATATATCTTAGGAAAATTTTTATTAAATGAAAGACATCATAAAAAGGCTACACATATAGTTTCCACATATAGTTTTGATTTGTATGAATATCCAGACTAAGCAGATTTCATTAGTAGTAGTAGTAGTAGTAGTAGTAGTAGTAGTAGTAGTAGTAGATTAGTGGTTGCCAGATATGGTCCAGAAACAGAAAAAGGAAACAAAAATTGGGAGGCAGGGAAATAGCATGATGGGTGGATATCATAAAAGCACCCAGCTTTTCTGTAGAGGGAAGGGATTTGAGAAGATCAGAGAGGAACTTGGGAGACTTGAAGAGTACAAAGGGGAAGTGAAGTCAAAGGGAAGGAAAGACATTTGCGCTGGGAGTTTCTGTGGTTATCCCATATTCTATTTTAATACTCCAATTTACATGTGGGGGGGGGCTGTGTGGAGGGAGCGAGGCGTGTTCTCCCAAAAGGTCTAACAAGTGGACATCACTTAGCCAGGATCCTAGAACACATTAACATCAATCCAGTGCAAACCCAATTCTGTGGTGGTAGCAGAAGACCAGCAATAGAATTGCATTTACTAATCCTAGGCCTGGAGCCTAGGGCTGGAGCGATAGCACAGTGGGTAGGGCGTTCGCCTTACAAGCGGCCAACATGGCCGACCCGAGTTCGATTCCTCCGCCCCTCTCGGAGAGCCCGGCAAGCTACCGAGAGTATTCGATATGCCAGACACAGTAACAACAAAGTCTCCAATGGAGACGTTACTGGGCCCGCTCGAGCAAATCGACGATCAACGGGAGGGCCTTTACCTTTACCTTTTTTTACCTTTAATCCTAGGCCTGATGCCTTTACACATAACCACCTAGATCCAGGTGACCCCAAAACTTCACACGGGACGTTTTCTATTAATCAAGAAGACAGAGTACAATGAACACAGCCAGAGTGGCAGAACCCCAAAGTTAACTGTGCTAAGTCCAAGCACTGCGCCTATCTTACTTCGACCCAACCACAAAGTAGTTTGTCCTTGTAACATGCTTCTTTCTCTACAGAAGAACCATTCTAGGAGAAACGCGCAGCTCAACATATGCTCTGTTAGCGGCTTTGGTTAAACATATACACACACCCAGAAAGAAATATGTGCAAAGCATTCAGATTATTCATGGGCTTCTGCCTCCTTAAATTGCACTCTGGAGACTGAAGCAGAACACAGAGGCAGTGATAGATATCACACAGTAGACAAAGAGCATATGAATGAGCTTCATTCTAGCAGGAAAGCAACTGTATACACGCAGGCATTGCCTCTCCTCCGAAAATAAAACCCTGCTACCCACACGGTAAATATTGCTTCAAACCCAGAGTCGGTCCAACAAATTCTGTGAATACACTCTTTAAAGTCACCCAAGACATGAAGTCTAAAACAAGTTACTTCTTTGACTCTCTTGAGTCTGGAGGAAGCAAACAATGAGGATCAAGATGACCATCAACTGTGACATATTCTAAAGTGTGGCAAAGAAGAACAAACCATCTGCGGTAGATAAAGAAACAAATCAAGGAAACAGGAAGCATCGAATGATGGACAAACTCTTGTCTTTGACTTCTAAACTGAGGTCACCAGGGGGAGGGAGTAAGAGGCGGGGGGAGAGGGAGGAGGGCCAGAAAAAGTGAACGAGAAGTAACACAAAGACTGTGGTGACAGGTCTTGGGCACTTTTGTGGTGGTGAAGTTGCAGAAGCTTTGTGCTACAAACCAATAAGCACTAACACTGTTGTAACTGACAGATCGTTCAACTACAGTAAAAAATTGTTTAATTTAATTTTATACAACACCCAAACTGTAAGCAATCTTGTTCCCTTCCTATTTATACTATGATACCCTTTCATTTATACTTGTGCTGAGAGCCAGAAATTTAGCTCAACAGGCTGGATCATGTGCATGAAGGAGGCCTGGGCTTGACCCCTGACACCACAGGGCTCTCAAAGCACCATCAGGAGCAATCCCAAGCACAAGGCAAGGAGTAACCCCTGAGCACTATAAGTATGGTCACAAAGCAAAAACAATAAAAAAATACTGTTCAATATTTTTGCTGTTTAACCTCAAGAAATCATTCCATCAATTATATCACTATATAGGCCTTCTGCTTCCTCAAGGTTGTAATGATTTAGTACGAAAAATCACATTTATACACTACATGGAAGCTATCGCAAATTCTTCTGATTTGCCAAGTAGCCCAGTTAGTTCAGTCCTCGGGCCCAGGGAGGACTAAGGCATGTGGTGCCAGGGATAGAACCCGGGTTGGCAGTATGCAAGGCAAGAGTCCTAGCTGCTGTACTATCACTGGCCAAGACTCAGCTCTTCTTAGGTTTCCCTCGTGCTTTATGGGAGAGTTTATCAACCTACCTATATGACCCCTCTGCCTGCTGTGCCTTGGACATATCCCTTCAAAATCTACACTGCTTTCCCATCCAAACTGGCGGCTCCCTGGTGCTTCATGCTCCCAGACCTAACACAGAACATGGTAAATGGCAGGTTCACAGATGCTTATGGGATGAAACCAATCAGTAAATCAACCCCATCAACCCTCTCTAATGTTTTAACATTTTTCCCACTTGCATTATCCTAAATGTTCCTGATCTCCCAGTGCATGAGTGATCTCCACGCCCTACCACTCTGTCCACTTCCTGATAGACAGGGATTTCTGATGATGCTATGCTGTTTAGGAAAATTTGTTTTACAAATAGTGAGATGGAAAAAGAAACTGTGGTACATCTACACCAACAGAATACTACTCGGCTAGAAGGAAAGGTGAAATCACGCAGTGTGCTGCTCTGTGGACGGATCTGGAGAGTATCATGCTTAGTGAAGTTGGAAGGAAGGAGAAGGACAGACACAGAATGATCTCACTCTTACGCAGGGTATAAAGAAACACAGTAAAGGAATAACAAATGGCCAATGCACAGAGGCTGAAAACTTATCTACAAAACTGAGCTTTCCAGGGGGACGGGGGGAGAGGGCAGTCAGTGGACTCTGGGGGGAGAGGGTGATACTGGAATGGTGCATACATGAAACTCTCCTACTAACAGTACTGGGTGCTTCAAATAATAATAATAATAATAAAAGAATAGTGAAGATGCTCTGGGAAGAAAGCGCAGGGATTGGGGCACATATGCGGGATCCAGAATTCTATTCCTAGTATCTCACAGACCACACTCCCCCAAATAAGCACTACCAGATGTGTGGTCCAGGTGACCATTGAGCACTTGCTGGGGCCAGCAGCACTGCATTGCTGGGCCCGAGGACTGAACTAACTGGGCTACTTGGCACCATTTCACCGAGTGTAGCATCCTGGTTTTCAAACATATTACTTGGGAGGTGCCCTCCAAAAATGAGAGTAAGAAAATTGCCACTCAACTGTACATCATGACTTTGTATATTCTGAACACAGACTGAAAATTACCTTTTCTCTCCAAATTCATAGCCTATAGGAAAATGGCATCTAGCGAAATGTCACCCAATCTCATCTGCTATTGATAGTGATATCAGATATCATGCTATAATTTGATATTTTCTAACATATCACTATAACAAAGAAAGAGTGCCTTTGGCAAAAAAGCAGGGTGAAATCATGAATCAAATTCATCACTCCAGAATAAATAATTTAGCACCACTTAAACTGTGAGAGCTTCGCATCACCTACCTTGTGGTTTATGGCAGTCTCTTCTAAGTTTACAGTTTCCCGATTGTGAAGCGACAATTTAATTCCATAGTGAAAAATCAATACAATCTAAATTTACTGCTGGAACTGACATTGTCTAGTCTAGCAAACTGAAAATGCACTTTCTACCGAGGTCAGTGTAAAGGTGTGTTTTACAAAGAGATCCCTAGGACTGTTCCAGAATTTAGAAATGAATCTTTTCTTTTACAGTGGACATTATAGGCACAGTCATTCCCTCTCCATGAACTGAGTGGGATCCCCAGGGCCACACAAGTTCCAACCATTCCACACTGGAATGCTCTTAACTGTCAGGGGTCTGGGTTTGAAATGTAAGATGATCTTTGAAATCCAAGGAACTGTGGTGGTAGCAGAAGATAGGCGACAGGCTTGAAAAAATACATTCTTTAGCTTGGGGGTATTGTTTCCTTTTTTTTTTTTTTTTCACTTTTAGCAACATACCAGGAGGTGCTCAGGGCTTACTCCAGTACTCCTGGCTCTATCTATACACAGGGGCCTCTCCTGGTGAGCTGTGGGGAATCACATGGTGTGCCAGGATTGAACCCAGATTGAACCGCAAGCGAGGGAAGGGCACTAGCCTCTCTATTATCCCTCCAGCCCCTAGCTTGGATTTTTAAATCGGGCAGCACCACTGCTCCTCTTTTTCACTCTAGTCGATATGACTACCACAACTACGAGCAAGAAGGTGAGGTTCTGCAAGGTGCGCTTCCTGTTCCAGTGCGATTTAACTGCACCATCAGGGACTATCGCTGAGTGGCCAAAGCTGGGGTTCAAAACCATCACTCTCCTAACCCTAAGAACAAAACAGGCTGGAAAGGGAACGAAGATGGGAGCGTGCGTGGACTCATTCCCGGGACAGGGAATATGTTCCCTTCTCTTTTCCCGTGCCCTGCGGGGGCCAGGCTGAAAAATGGGGAAGCAAAAGGGCGAGCTGGGTGAGTCGGAAACCTGAGGTTCCAACAAGCTCTGTGGGCGCATCAATTCCAGGTACACAACTCATCTCGGTCATCATCTAGGGAGGATGCATCTCATGCATCTCATTCAGTGGCCCGGGGCGACAACGGAGGGGGGGAGGGGGTTGGGGGATTTTTTTTTCTTTTTTTTTTAGCTAAAGCTGCAATATGATGCAATTATTTCTCGGCAGGTCCAAGCAGCCCCATTCCTCAGCGGACACCTGGGGTCCCCCCCATGCAGCCCCAGGACCGGGGCGCACTCCCGAGGGCAGCAGCAGCCAGGGGTAGGCCTGGGAGACGGCGCGGGAAGGCGCGACCTTCCGGGGACCCGCGGGGACGCCGCGCCTGCCGCGGGCTCAGCATCCTTCCTCCGGCCTCCTCCCGCTCCCGGGCACCCACCTTGGGCGTGCGGATGTGCTCCATGGCGGGCCCGCGTCTGCCGGGCCGGGCGGGGCGCGGCTCACGCACCTGCGCGCGGCTGCGGCGCGGCGGGAGCGCGGCGGGGAGGGGGCTGCGCGCCGGGAGCCGCGACCCCGGGCTCTGGCTCCGCCTCCAGGTGCGGCGGCGCCCGCGGCTCCCGCGCGGCCCTAGAGCGCGCTGCCCGCCTCCCGGCCACCTGCCCGGCCCCCCGCCCGGGCCTGGGTCGGAGCCGCTCGCCTGCTAGCGGGGCGCCAGGCTGGGGCCTCAGCGGGCCCGAGCACACCGGGGGTCCTTGTGCTGTGGGTTCTGGGAGGAGAGGGACGGGGAGTGAGCCCCGGCTGAGGGTCGCGGGGTAGGTGGCACTTGGGAGCGGGGCGAAGGAAGGCGACCCGACCCGGGGCATTTCTGAGCCGGGGTAGCCCTCTGCACATCGCAGCGGCCAGCAGCCAGCCGGAGGCCGGATCCTCTTTGGAACCAGGATGGAAATGATCCCTGGAGTCCCAGAGGGCCCCTGTGGAGTCAGGCATTCCGCCTTCACTTGCGATTTCACTGCTGAAACTGTCAGGGGAGAGTGGAGCCGGGTGCTTTCCTTTGGTGCGGTGCTGAGGGCGCCTTAGCCGGCTCCACTAGTCCTAACGGGACTGCAGGATGCAGACACAAAGCATCCATTAAACGATGCGGTTTTCCCATGATCGTTGTGAGTCTTAAGTCCTTGGGGAAAGCCAAAGAGAAGAAATCCCCCCCCCCCATCCTTTGTTTCTGTTTCTTTCTCCTCGGAAGCCTAACTGCTAGACTCTTCCCCCATAACATATAACATATAACATATCACATAACATAGACTCTTCCCCCATAACATATAACATATAACATATAACATAACATATAACATAGACTCTTCCCCCATAACATATCACATATAACATATAACATAACATATAACATAGACTCTTCCCCATAACATATCACATATAACATATCACATAACATAGCCTAAGTGCTTCCCCCATAACATATATAACATATAACATAACATATAACATAGACTCTTCCCCCATAACATATCACATATAACATATCACATAACATAGCCTAAGTGCTTCCCCCATAACATATATAACATATAACATAACATATAACATAGACTCTTCCCCCATAACATATCACATATCACATATAACACATATATCACCCATAACATATCACATATAACATATAACAGTCCAATGCATTGTTCTTGGGCACGTCAGTGTTGTCCTAGTTCTTACTCCTCTCTCTTTGCAACTATAGTGTAAATTCTTTGAAACAGAAACTGTGTTTTACTACTTTACCCCTAGTAGGCACATTGCAACTTTCAATTAAATATGTTTATTCTCTGCTTCCCTTTCCTTTTTTTATTTGTATTATTGTTGTTTGATGCTGTTACTGGTTTTGGTTTTTTGGGGGGTGGGGCACACCTGGAGGTGCTCAGGGCTTCCTTCTGGATCTGCTCTCTTGGATCACTCCTGGCAGGGCTCCAGGGACTATATGGAATACTAGAAGTCAAGCCCAGGTTTTCCGTGTGTAAAGCAAGTGCCATACCTACTGGACATTCTCTCCAGCCCCTGGTTGATGATTCTGATGACCAAGTGCCCACACGCTGGGTTACATCACGGATCCCAATAGAAGTGCTGCCAAGATGGCACTGCGCATGTAGGGTGATGCCCGAGATCTGACTCGCACACCTTTGCCATCGCCAGACCTATAGATGTCTGCTAATCCTCGAAGTTGAACTTACACTTTTAAGTGCCCAGATCTCCTCCACATAGGTCACTTTGTCCTCCGGTTACCCTAAAAGGTAAAAGGCCCTCCCGTTGATCGTCGATTTGCTCGAGCGGGCCCAGTAACGTCTCCATTGGAGACTTTGTTGTTACTGTGTCTGGCATATCGAATACTCTCGGTAGCTTGCCGGGCTCTCCCAGAGGGGCGGAGGAATCGAACTCGGGTCGGCCTTGTTGGCCGCTTGTAAGGCGAACGCCCTACCCGCTGTGCTATCGCTCCAGCCCACCCTAGAAGATAATTAGAACAAATACTCTAAACTGACATGTAGTGGGACACAATTGAGCAGAATGTCTTTTGTTAGTGAAGAGCACCAGGAACAGAGTCAAGAGCACGTCAATTCCCTTTCAGGCGCTGGCCTCTGTCCCCTCACTTGGCAAGTCAGCCTGCTTAGATGATCTCAGTGGTCGTTTCATCTCCAGATTCCATCGCTCCTGGGAATCCTTTACCTGTTTGAGGAACAGACATTCTGAATTTGCTAATCAGTGCTTTCTGGGCTCTTCTATTCCTCTTCTGCTCTGCTAATCAAGATTACTTAGTATCCCTTAGGTTTTCGTATGTAAACTTTTCTGTTGGCTTGAATATTAGCATAAGGATCACGATCACAATCACTATCACCCTGTTGTTTGTTGATTTCCTCGAGCAGGCACCAGTAACGTCTCCTTCTTCCTAGCCCTGAGATTTTAAAAGAGCCATTTCAATGCTCTTTCAGGATTAGGAGGATGAGACCCATCATTGTTACTGGTATTTGGCATATTGAGTACAACACGGGAAGTTTGCCAGACTCTGCCATGAGGGCAGGATACTTTTGGTAGCCTGCCAGGTTCTCCAAAGGGTTTTTTTCTGGGGCGCGGACCCAGTACTCCGAGGCGCTCCCGTCCCCCTCTCATGCGTAAGGATAAGGATAATTCTTTAAAAATAAGTATCCAAACACTGGTGAGTAGAGGGAAAATCCATCTAAACAATTTAAATAGTCTAATGTTAAGAAGACACTTTCAGGGCATTTTAAGAATTTATCTCCCATGAATCACAGCTATAAATTACATAGCCACAGGTTGAATTGAGACAAGGATTGTGTTCAAAATATTATAAAAAGTGAACATAGAATAAGATAGAAATAAAATTACAACAAAGAAATCTCTGTAAACAGACAGTTTGATTTAATTCAACAGTTCTGAGGAATCCTCAACTAGTCATGCATTCCCAGTTACTATTTAGACAATTAGATCACAAATCTTGACGATCGTAATGGCACTCTGTACTCTTATGCTGCCTCATACCCCATATTTCATTACTTCCTCAAATCACCACCCAGTGCGGCAAAGAATGAACAAAGAGCTAGAGTTGGAGAAGCCATGAAATGAGGAAGCCATGACTGCATTATTGAATTGATCCTAAGTAGGGCAAAAAGTGAAACCAGCCATTCATTTAAGGAAGAAATACTGCTACTGATGAACTGATAGTCAAGCCAAGATATCATGGTGGTATCTTTTTATCAGAAAATAAAAACTAAGTTCCATGACAGTGATATAGAAAAACCAAGGACATGAAAAGTAGAACCATTTAAGATAGTAACAGTTCAAATAGAAATAGTAAAAGAAGTCTCGGAAGATTGATCTAATCTCTGTTTTCCGTGTCAATCATATAGAAAATAACAGGCAGTCTCTGGATTAAAAGTAAAAGGTAAAGGCCCTCCCGTTGATCATCGATTTGCTCGAGCGGGCCCAGTAACGTCTCCATTGGAGACTTTGTTGTTACTGTGTCTGGCATATCGAATACATCACGGGGAGCTTGCCAGGCTCTGCCGTGCGGGCAAGATACTCTTGGTAGCTCGCCGGGCTCTCCGAGAGGGGCGGAGGAATCGAACTCGGGTCGGCCATGTTGGCTGCGTGCAAGGCAAACGCCCTACCGCTGTGCTATCGCTCCAGCCCTAAATCTCTGGATTATATCTTTTTTTTTTTTTTGAAATTTGCCATCTGGTGTTTGTGTGGAAAGAACCACAAGTCATTTGAATGGATATTGCTTCTCTGTAGTCTTCACAGTTCCTTGTTGGCCCCAGTAGCAAGAAGAGAAAGGGGGAGGGAAAAAATTATTTTAACACTTAATATTAGCAGGTGGATCCATACTCAGACTTACAGTAAATTGCCTGTACCCAGTGGAAATGGTCGCTTTCTCTGAAATTTGTGAATCCTATGCTACCAATAGTATACATTAGCAAGCTATACTACCAATCAAAATATTAGACAATAGGGTTAATATTTCATGATCTGCATATTCATCAAAGAACTTCTCCCCTTCCGAGCACATTATGGTCTCTTATTTGATCAAAACTACTTTTGATTATGCTGTTGTAGAAATTATGCTGTATGATAGATATGACCACATAATCAATATTGAATTTCTGTCCTTTTTAGGTATGAAGATTGCACTTTCAATCTTGTTACTGTGATGTGCAGGAAATGTTACAGTGGAAATAAGAAGGCAGGGTACAGATAATCAAGATTCTTGATTGGTCCCTTAAATACATATTTGATCATAATTATTGTCTTACAAATCCTTATTTACATAAGGCCATATAGGTCTGATTGTTCAAGTTAGCTGATCCTTAGTTGCATAGGGCATAACCAATCAGATAGCAGAAAACACCTTAGAGGCAGGGATATATAGTTTAAAAATACATAAACATAGGTCACTGTGTTGTGTGTGGTGGCAATTAAGGGTTGCTGTCTTGGGTATGGAGGTTGCTCTCACTATTGCTGAAGATTACAGAAAAATCAGACTGCAAAGATTTCCCTACGTGAGCTGTAAAATAGGGTTGTAACACTGAAGACATCCGGTGGTCAGCATTCTATTTTTAGCCACAGTCCACAAGAAACTAAAGTTCTTCAGACAGGGTGTAATATATGTTTTTACTTTGTAAAAGACCAATTCTGCCAATGTACTGTAAGGCAAGATATATGTTAACTTTGAAGCCAAAGCTATACTCAAGACCTCGGTGATCCTTAGTTTTTCCTTCCCCTGTCTTCTTATTTGGACATTATACGTTGTTATTAAAGATAATGATGAAATGCATTCGAAATACATATAAGTCTATAGAACCAATTTATCATTAGATTAAAACAAATTCAAATTCTGTTTTTTGAGTTATTGCTTGGGAACCACTCTTAAAAAAACACAGAAGATTCTTTTGAGTAGAAAAGAACACTTTTTGTGGTTCTTGCTACGTAAGAATTTGTTAAAAAATTTTTTTCACTAGCCTAGCCTGACTATAGACAAGAGGAATCTGAAAAAATGAAAACTATATATACTGCTTCTACTTTCTGTGTTTCAATCTTTATAAAGGGGTTTATAATGTCTTTGAAGAGTTCTAAGGATATATGTCATATGCCAAGTTCTAAATTACTGTATTGTATCTTACCAAACTTTCGAAGGCTATCTTTGTAGTGGTACAAAAAAATTATTAATAAAATCTTGATTTCATCAGGGCACAGTCCCAAAATCCTGTGATCTTTGAGGCCTGAGGGAGATTTGGATACCTATCAAACAGTTGCATGACTTTTTCCAGAATACTTACATTTCTCCTGAGACAACTAAAACTTCTGATGTAGCTATAAAGCCAAGAAATAGTTCCTTGGAGAATTGTATTGCTAATAATTACAAACTCAGTAAAATCTTAGTTGGCACTATTAATCGGGGATCTGTATAGTAGTGGAAGAAGGTATACAATTCTGAACAAGCCTAGAAATGTATTAAAAAACTAAAATGGTAGGATCAGAGCTGTTTTTGGCATAATATCTGGGGTGGGGGGGGGAGTCTCTACTCAGAAATTTTTATGAACTAAGGAGGCAAAATACCAGTACCCTTCTTCTTTCGTCTTATGGCAGAGAGAGAGAAAGCATCCCATGTATTTTAGGAAGCTCTCCCTTTTTCTCAGAGCTAGAAGAAGACCTAAAAATGCATAAAAACACTTTAAGAGGCAAGGTTTTAAATAATCTCAATTTGTGTTCCCCCTCTAAGAAGTTACTTTGTTCAAACCCAAGTCCATGTCCTTAGACCACTTCTAATTCATTGTATTCCTACCATCATTGAAATTTCCTAGGAGCACTGTAACTTTGTCTCTAGTTTTATGGTAAGTCTGGAGCATCTGTCTAAGATTCCTTCTCATAAACTTCTGCAAACAAAAGTACTAGAACAATTCTGTGTTACAACTTCTCTTATAATGTAATTGGGGTGTAGCTTTATTGAACAGTAATATAAAATTCCTAATATATCCTGGATTAACCAGAAAATTTGAGTTCTTAGGACTTCCAATCACTTTTTAGAATACCCACATTATTACTTATATAAGGTTGAACTCTTCCTTTCTTCTTTCCTGTTCTTCTTTCCTGTTCTTCCTTCCTTTCTCCCTCCCTCCCTCCCTCCCTCTCTCCCTTCCTTCCTTCCTTCCTTCCTTCCTTCCTTCCTTCCTTCTTCCTTTTTATTTTGTTGTGTTTTGGGGGGCCACACCCAGCTGTACTCAGGCACTGCCCTTGATGGGGCTCAGGGCAACAGAACTGGGTCAGCCTTGTGCAAGGCATGTGCCTTCCCCACTGTACTATTTCTCCACCGCTCAAATATTTCTTTTCATGTGACAATGCTTCCCATGAAGTTTTAACATACCGAACAATTATTTATTCCCTTTATAGTCACAGTTCATATTTTATTTTAAATAATAAAATAATGTTCCCTTATTTTAAAAGTACTCATTGAAATCCCTTTACGAAGCTTAATACTGCTCCACTTCCAAAGAGATTTGGAAACAAGTTGCTAAATCTACTGTGATCTCTCAATTTAAATCCTCTATTTCCAGTGAAAACTCAAACACAAGAGAGGCTTTCTAGCTATTTATATTTCGAAGTGACCCCTTTCCTTCCTTCTTTTTTGTTTTTTCCTTTCAGTCAATGTTGGAACAGATTCATTAGCAAGCACTAGATAGGTTCTGAGGTTGAACTAGTAACCCATTATTTATTTTTTGCTAAGTAGTTCTATAAATTTAAGTTACCAAATGCCTCAGAGTTCAAATATTTTTCAACGTGTTAAATTTTGATTTTCTTCTTCCCCCATTTTTTTTTTCTTTTTTGGCTTTTTGAGTCACACCCAGCTATGCTCAGGGGTTTCTCTTGGCTCTGCACTCAGGAATTACTCCTGGCAGTACTCAAGGAACCATATGGAATGCCAGGGACTGAACCCAGTTTGGCCGCATGCAAGGCAAATGCCCTACCTGCTGTACCATGGCTCCGGCCCCATGAATTTTTTTCTCCTTTCCTTTTAACAAAGTTAACCTGAGCTTGAAAATTATAACTTTATCTTTGTCAAGAAAATTGAAAGTCAATTGTCCTGTTTAGATAACTTTAATGCCTAAATTCTAATCCTTAAATACTGGTAGGGGAAAAGTTTTCTGTCCAGTTTTGTAACTCTAGAAGTCTAAGTTTTAAACTAAATTACTATGCTTTGAATCAATTTTTATTTACCACAATTACTTCAAACTACATACTTTTCTAGGCCAGATATTCAAATAATTCCATGTAGAAACCAAAGATACACATTTAGACATAGAAAGAAGCCTTAGTTCAAAGAATTTTAAACTTTGAGCTACGAGCATAAGAAAACATTTGAACTGTCAATGTTTGTAAGAATATAAGAAAAACTTCTTTGATTTAATTTTTATAGGTTTTATACTTCTGTTACTGGTAAAACAACCTAATATTTCATTGAGATTGGCTCAAACCTGCAAAATAAAGTCCTGCAACCATTTCAGAGAACTCTTACCTGACTTTGGTTTATGAACTCTAGTTTCACAGTCTTTTCTAAACAGTACAGATTTTGATGCTCAAGAGAATTTCAGGAGTTAGAAAGCATTTACCCTTATCCAATAAGAAATCTAGACTGATAATTTCAGTCTCAGTAAGCTCAATATCCAGCTTAGAAAACTTTCAGCTAATTCATGGCGCAACAGAGTCAAAGTATATATGGCGCACCTTGACTTTTGAAATTATCAGACTGTGTATCACTCTGATCTCTAATGAAGATGTTACTCGGTCTGTTTGTTGACTGACTAGTTCAGGTCTGAATATTTCTATCTCTGATTTCAACCAGGCTTTAACATTCCAGTGTTCCACACATAACAGACAGATGAATGGACTACAAACATAGAAGTGGCCACCCACATAAATACATGCATACATAACTGACCAATTGATTTGCTATTTCTCTGACCTCTAAGAATGGCAGAAAGGCAGCTAATATGGGTCACAAAAGATCCCTGTCTGCCAGTTGACATTACCCAGTATTTTTCTACCCTCACACTCTGCTCTGTATCTGCTTCTTAGGGAAGCAGATAATGAGTAAGCTCTTTTTTTTTTTTTTTTTTTTTGCTTTTTGGGTCACACCCGGCAATGCTCAGGGATTCCTCCTGGCTCATGCACTCAGGAATTACTCCTGGCGGTGCTCAGGGGACCATATGGGGTGCTGGATATCGAACCTTTGTCGGTCATGTTGGCTGCGTGCAAACGCCCTACCCACTGTGCTATCGCTCCAGCCACCCCAAGAGTAAGCTCTTTTGGTACCATACTGGCAAGCTAAATTATGGCAGAGTAATTGTAAACCTAAGACACCTAAGACAGTGAGAGTCGCCATGTATGTTTAGCTTTCCTAGTTCTGAAGTAGACAATTAACATTTTATTTTCCTTTCTTTTTTCTCTTTTGGTTTTGGTCTGGGGTCAAACATGGCAATGCTCAGAGGTTTTTCTTGACTCTGCACTCAGGAATTAGTCCTGGTGGTGCTCAGGGGAACTTAGGAGATGCCGGGGATAGAACCCAGATCAGTCATGTTTGCACAAGTACCTTGCGGCAAGTACCCTACCCACCGTACTCTCTCCAACCGCAACAATTAACATTTTCTTAGCAAATATGGGGAGTTTAAGGCAGGCAGCTAGGTTGAGGCTCATGTAACGGGAAGGTCTGGAAAAGTACCTGGCAGCAACAGCTCTAAAGCTGCATGGCCCAAGGCTCTGCATGGCCACAGCCCTGAGGGTTGGCAGCAAGGAGCATCAGGAGAGGTTCCTGGCAGTGAGGGCGCCCTAAGAGTGGTGGTGCCGGCAGTGGTGACCCACACTCATCTGGAGAGGTGCTAGCCAGAGCCACATGAGTAAAGGGAGGCACCGTTGCTGTCTTTCCCCAATAGCAAGTCTAGCAAAGCACACATGGCACAGCAAAGGGAGAGGCCCTACAGGAGATGCCTCTAGAGCTACCCGGTCGTCAGGACACAGGCTGCTTCAGAGCAGGGTCTAAGCAGGATCAAATGCTGGCTGGTTTTTGGTTTAGGGTCAAACATGGAAATGCTAGATGTACCTCCCAGAGTAATTCCACCTAGGGAATTTCTACCATTTCTATAGGTTTGCAAAACAGGTCTAACGATAAAAGATAACATGATTAATACTTCCATCTTCCAGCTGCTTTTTTTTTTTCTGTCTTTTTAAATTTTTTAATGAAACACTGAAGATGTTACAGACTTACACACTTTCGTGATTACTTTTCAGTCATACAGTGGTCAAGTACCCATCCCACCACCAGTGCTCATTCTCTACCACCAATGTTCCCAGGATCCCTCCTGCCACTCCCCCATCCTCCCCACTCTGTGGTAGGCACATTCGCTTTCTCTCTCTGTCTCTCTCTGTCTCTCTCTCTCTCTCTCTCTCTCTCTCTCTCTCTCTCTCTCTCTCTCTCCTTTTGGGTGTTATTCGTCGATTGCCTCGAGCAGGCCCCAGTAATGTCTCCTTCATTATAGCCCTGAGATTTTTTTTCAGAGTTAGGAGAATGAGACCCTTCATTGTTACCGGTATTTGGCATATTGGGTACGCCACGGGGAGTTTACCAGACTCTGCCGTGTGGGCAGGTTACATTGGGTAGCCTGCCAGTTTGTCCAAAGTAAGAATGAGGTAATAAGATGTTGCGGCCATGCACTTCTGGGAGCTGGGTTTTATAGTCTCTGAGTCTTGGCCATTGATGGGATTACATGGCGCCAGGGGGCCAGTTGGTGGATGTGACCCCTGCCTACTGGAATTTGGAGGATCTGGGTGGAGGATGCTCAGTCCCGATCCAATAGGCTTGTAGATCTCAGCCCCGGGATCCGCGTGCCGGGATCCTCTGCCGGTACCTTCATGTGTGCGGAGAGTGGTCTCAGCATGGTGGTGGCTGGTTCTGGAGGTCTTCGGCTGCTGGAGCCCTGGTCGGGGTAGGGAGGAAAACTCAACCCGCTCCCCTCCAAGGGGCCCCGGCGAGGACAGCCAGGCGTGGGGGCAGGAGACTCTGTGCTGTTCTCTTCCTTTTGGGTGTTATGGTTTGCAATTCAGATAATACGTGGCCTTCATGTTCGGTCTATAGTCTACTTGCAGCATGCATCTCCAATCCCAAGCGAGGCCTCCAAGCATCCTTTGCTTTGTGGTCCCTTCTCTATCTGAGCTGCCTTTTCCCCCCGGCATGTGAGGCCGGCTTCCAAGCCATGGAGGAATCCTCCTGGCCTTTATCCCTACTATTCTTGGGTGTTAGTCTCCCATTATGTTACTTTATATTCCACAAATGAGTGCAGTCCTCTATGTCTGTCCCTCTGTTTCTGACTCATTTCACTAAACATGATACTCTCTATGTCAATCCACTTACATAGAAATTTTACATCATCTTTTCTGACAGCTGTGTAGTATTCCATTGTGTAGAAGCACTAGAGTTTCTTTGACCAGTCATCTGTTCTCGGGCCCAGCTGCTTTTTGTTACTATCCAGAGGATACTCAGGTCAGATACTTCTGCAGAAAACAAAAATCAGCCTGTCCTTGAGGGTCTCAGGATCAAATGCTTGCCAGTTTTAACCAAAGAGCTCTAACAGAGAGATTCTGGAGGTGGAGTTCCCCATCTGCAGACATAAGGAGATGCCCTACCATTCTCAGGCATTTCCCATTTCTGCCCAATAGAGAAAGGAAATATCCTCTCTTCTGCATGGGTTTGACCTTGTACCACGTGTTCAAACAATCTTCTTGGCGTGAGCTGCCTGTACTGATGATGATACTGACGAGGTTTGCTCCCACCACAGGGGCCCTGTGTCATGTCAAGGTCCAGGAAATACAGTAACAAAAAAATTACAGGCTTTTGAAGGAGTGTTTCTATCTCCTGGATGTAGATGTCCAAAAATAGAATTGCTGGGTCATTAGGCAGTTCAATTGTAAGTTTCCTGAGAACGCTCCATACTTTTTTCCACAGGGTTATCAGAAAATACAGGAGGGATTGGGAAGTGGGGGTGAGTGTGGGGTGGGGGGTGGGAAGGGGATATGGGGACACTGGTGGAGGGAAGTTGGCACTGGTGGTAAGATTAGTATTGAAATACCACATGCCCAATTCAATCAGCTTAATTAATGGCTGAACAAATAGTAGTAATTCTACATTATTAAAAAAAGAAAAAGAAATACCATATGCATAAAACACAACTACCAATAACTTTGTAAATCACAGTTCTTTAATAATAATAATAATAGTTACTTTAATAATTATTACACAGTAACAACAAGTCACACAATGGAGATGTTACTGGGCCTGCTCAAGCAAATCGATGAACAACGGGAGGACCGTAACAGTGATTATTATTATTATTATTATTATTATTATTAATGGTAGGCTGTGATAACCATTAAACTACTTACATATAGGAATCCAAATCAGGAGAGAAGATCCAAAGCACTTAGCAGTAGGGGTTGAGCCCCGTCTAGGGGGCCTGAAGTAAGCCACTCTAATTGAATAACGGAGTCCTGGGTACCAAAGATGTCACCTCTTGGCACAGAGCTGAAGTAAACAGGCCCTGATGAAGGTGGTGGTGGTAGATTGAGGCACAGCCTTAATAAGCCCCTGGTACCTAAATAAGCAGAGAAACCTGTGAATTGCCTATGGGACACAGAAGAAGATTAAAGTGGCTGAAAGCGAATGTCTGGGGGGTGTGAGTGAGAGGCAAGGGTGATGTCTAGCTCAGGAGCCCCAGAAGCAGCAGCTGATGTACTGACCCACTGTGCTGTAAGGGAGGCCTCTGATGCTGCTCTAGGCTGTACTTCCTGTCTATAGTACAAGAAGGTCCATCAGGGCTAGAGCAGGCTGCACTGTAGCTGCACGCACGGGCCTCTGATCAGGCTGCCAGGGAACACAAGCCTTCCTGAGAGAAGCAGTAGCCAACAGAGCAGATGCCAAAGTGTCTTAGCCAAGTGCCCCACAGCAGGGGTTGGGCAAGACCAGAAACCACTGAGAGTGGCAGAGGAGAGTGCCATGTGTCTGAAGAACGGCAGGAGTCAGGGAGGAGTCCTGGCAGATGACTGAAAGAAGGAGAGCCCCTAAAAAGAGGTATCTCAGGGCTGGAGCGATAGCACAGCCGGTAGGGCATTTGCCTTGCACGCAGCCGACCCGGTTCAATTCCCAGCATCCCATATGGTCCCCCGAGCACTGCCAGGAGTAATTCCTGAGTGCATGAGCCAGGAGTAACCCCTGTGTATTGCAGGGTGTGACTCAAAAAAAAAGGGGGGGGGAGAAAGAAAAAAATGGTATCTCAGCGCAATGCTGGAGGACATAGTCTGAGCGTCTAATCCAAAGTGGAGTCTTTTGCAGACCACTTATGCTGGTGAGGAATCATGGGCCTCTCGGGCTGTTGAGACAGAAAGAAGGTCAGAGCACTTCTTTCACTTTTTATTTTATTTAGCCACCCATGGTGGTGCTCCAGGGGTCCTCATGTCAGCAGCCTGGATATTGAAGCCAGCTGGCACTGGTCTCTCCTCCCCCACTCCTCCACGACAAACCTCTGTAGGCAATTCCATCCTGTTTTGTCAGAACTCTCGTCCGTTCTCCCCCTTTGCCAGTTGCCTGGTCAGATCCTAGCTGTGACCTCAACAGCCAGGTGGTCTCACACCATGGAGGGAAACAGGACGACTCCCCCTCTGTATGCGGGATACATCCTGAAGATGCTCTACAGCTTCGTAGCAGTGTTGTTTGATGAAAGGAAACCAGATCCTCGTCTCCACAGGACTCCACGGGATCTGGTAGTATGTGTGTGCAGCTCTCATTTGGTTCCTCCAAGTTCTCTTTTTGCGAAGATTAAAATAAAGTTCGTTACACTTTCTGAGGAAAGAGAGAGAGAGAGCGCATCTCTTGGAGCATTCTACAGTCGTGGAAGAAAAGTGTAAACGATGTGAAAACCCGAGTTTTGCTGACAAAAATCCTGGAGAATTAAAAGGTTTCACCTCTGAGAGGCCATCAGTCTGTGATATCATGGAAGCATCTGAGGCAGAACTAAAGTGATCCCAGTCCAATTTAAGGATGTCCTTATCTTGCAAGAGAAAGTACTAAGGAAATAAAATGTTCATCTCCCAAACAACAATGAGATATCATCTCATACCACAGAGACTGGTACACATTCAAAAGAACAAAAGAAACCAGTGCTGGTGTGGATGTGGGGGAAAAGGGACGCTCTTTCACCGTTGGTGGGAATGCCCACTAGTCCAGCCTTTCTGGAAAACAATATAGACAGTCTTTCAAAAACTAGAATTTGAGCTTCCATATGACCCCGCAATACCACTTCTGGGAATATATCCTGAGGATGCAAAAAAACACAGTAGAAATGACATCTGTACCTATATGTTTATTGCAGCACTGTTCACAATAGCCAAAATCTGGAAACAACCGAAGTGCCCTAGAACAGATGACCGGTTAAAGAAACTTTGGTAAATCTACACAATGGAATACTATACAGCTGTTAAGAAAGATGAAGTCATGAAATTTGCTTATAAATGGATAGACATGGAAAGTATCACGCTAAATGAAATGAGTCAGAAAGAGAAGGACAGACATAGAAGGACTGCATTCATTTGTGGAGTATATAATAACATAACATGAGGCTGACACCTAAGGATAGTAGATACATGGAACAGGAAAAATGCTCCATAGCTAGAAGTCTGCCTCATGAGCAAAGAGGAGAAGGCAGCTGGAATAGAGAAGGGATCACTAAGAAAATGATGGCTGGAGGAATCAGTCGGGATGGGAGATGTGTGCTGAAAGTAGATAATGGACCAAACATGATAACCTCTCAGTATCTGTATTGCAAACCATAATGCCCCAAAGTAGAGAGAGAGTATGGGGAATATTGTCTGCCATGGAGGCAGGGGGAGGGTGGGAAAGGGGGGTATACTGGGGATATTGGTGGTGGGGAATGTGCACTGGTGGAGGGATGGGTGTTTGGTCATTGTGTGATTGTAACCCAAACATGAAAGCTTGTAACTATCTCACAGCGATTCGATAAAATTAAAATAAATAAATAAATAAAATGTTTATCTTCCAAACAACATGAATGGGATAAAAAAAAAAACTAAAAACATAAGACATAAGATCCCTAGAAGATAAAAATAGAAGTCCTTTAGTGTTTTAGGCAGGTAAAACCAAAGTTTCCTTGAAAACATTTTAGATGAAGAACTTTAGATCACACTCAGAAATGTGATGAAGGAAAATGACTAGATTTAAGAAAGCCAGAAACGGCTTTTACTAGAAGGTGAAAGTGGAAAGAATATGTGAGTGAACAGGGCTGGAGCGATAGCACAGCGGTAGGGTGTTCGCCTTACAAGTGGCCAACATGGCCGACCCGAGTTCGATTCCTCCGCCCCTCTCGGAGAGCCCGGCAAGCTACCGAGAGTATTGGATATGCCAGACACAGTAACAACAAAGTCTCCAACGGAGACGTTACTGGGCCCGCTCGTGAGTGAACTTATGAAACAGAAAATAAGACATGAACTGTAGGATGACATTGCATTGTCCTTTCTCCCTTGCCACAAGGAACTTAGGTTTATCAGGTTACACCCATCACAGTGCTCTGGAGTCACTCCCATTCCTTCATTCATCTGTAACCACTTCTCTATGCTCTCTTCCCCAACCAGTTAATCAGCTTTTCCCCCTAATCAGAATCTGTTAATTTGTAAGGTAAGATCCTTCTAGGACACTGAAATTGTATTGTAAGTTAATATTACCTTTCTCCTCTCCTTATGTCTTTTGAACAGTTTACTTTAAAGCAATGTCCTTTTTGTATAGATACAGGAAGACCATTAATACTATACTTTGTAATTTAGGATTTAATTGACTTTGAATATTATTCACTCCCGGGCTTTCTCGACTTAAGCCTCAGTTGCCCTTAATTCCTAGCACCCCAAAAGTAGGGTCCTGACAAGGGATTTACCAGGGTAAGTTGTGAGCTACCCTGGCATCAAAATGGGCCAGGCCAAAGTGCCATGATTCTTAACTATAAGATTCTGATCATAGTCAAATGCTGTCATGATCCAAAAGTAACAATGAGACTAGGACCCTGCTAGGGATAGGAAAGACTATCTGGCTGAGCACTGTCGTCTGAGATCGAGATGGCCCAATTCTATAAGCTTAAGGTATTTCTTACTGTGTCCATACAAAATGATATATATTATGAATGCTCGTATGTTTGTTGGACAAGGAGAGGAGAAACATACCAATGGGATTCTGTTCTAGGGTCGGTCGTCCTGCTGAGAGAGGATCTGTCCTAAAAGCTGCTTTCCCTGCGGAAAAGAACTTTACCCCTATTGATTGTGACCACACCTATGTGTAATTGTTACTCCAACCCCTCATGCTTTGGAATTTAACTAGACTGTAAGAGTGGGCTGGGGGATCAGAATCCAGACTCCAGAGCAAGAGGAGAAAGGGAATCGGGATCGGGATCAAGACTCCAGAAGTAGAAGGAGAAAGGGCATCCAGATTCCAGAGCCAGAAGGAGAATGAAGAGGGATCGAGAAGGAGAATGAAGTAGCATCGGGGAGGCAGAGGAGAGAGAGACAAGAGTGGATGGAGAGAGGATTGGAAATTAACTGCAACCAAGACCAACCAGCCCTCGTTTCCTTCCTTTGCCTGCCCATCGCCATCACCCTCCCCGGGGTGGGGGAACAGGCAGCGGGAGAGATAGACGGCTGCCGCTGCCGTCCTTTTTTGAGTTTACACAATGAACCCCCTATAGAAGTCGTAAAACAAGTTCTCATTGCTAAAGATCATCCTTTGGAATCTCTGAGCACACTCTGGCTGAAGATGCGGTGCTTGGAGATGACCTAAGAGATGAGAAGCCCCTGGAAAAGGACATGGAGAGTGAGCCAGGCAATGATAATCAACCAAAAGGAACTTTGAGGAAAGAGATTCATGGCTCTAAGTTCAATACCACTTTAGAAATCCTAGAGAGAGAAAGAAACCAAATATTTGAGGCACAGTTATCTGAAGTAAAGGAGACCAATGAAGAGCTTACCCCGTACATTGAAAATCGCCAAAAGGATCAAGCATCTCTGCACCCAGAACACGTACAGCTTGAAGAGGACAAACACTTCAGTGCAAACTTCAAAGAATGACTGGACTTATTCAAGAAGATTAGACCTCACTTTCATACTAAAATAAAATGACAGGACAGGGAAAAATAAATAAGTTTCCAAAATGAGTGAAGAGATGGGCTCTAAGCACACAGAGCCGGTGACCTTCAAAAATGGGTCAAAGGTCTTGAAGAGGAGCCGGGAAGATTGTACAGTGGGTAGGGCGATTGCCTTGCAGGCGGCTGACCCAAATTCAATTTCTGGAATCCTATATGATCCCCTGAGCACTGCCAGGAGTGATTCCTGAGTGTAGTGCCAGGAGTCACCCCTAGTATCACCAGGTCTGGCCCAAATTAAATACAGAAATAAATTTTCTTTTAGAGTTATATTAAAAAGATCTTGAAGAATTGGTAAGAACTAATCATTCTTATTGAGAGGAAGTTATCTTCCAAAGACCAAAGAATTATTGTTCGCAATTTAAACTTAGATTGTTAAAAGACACCTCCATAATGCAAAGGAAGAAAACACCTGTAATAGACAAAAAATAACTGAGGCACAGTTAAAATTTGTACAATTACAAAAAGATCCTCGTGCACCTGAAGAGAGTACCTTTGTGACCCCTCAGCTTTGCATCACCCTGCACCTGAAATGACAAGGAGCAAGCAACTCAGGAAGCTCGGGAACGTCTCTGGATCGTCAGATAAACCAGGGAAGAGGATAATCAAGCTGTGATTTGTTGCCGGAGTCACAGAGGTCATTTTGTGCCACTGTAGATCTTTTGGGTCTACAGCTCATAGAATGATTATTCCTCCTCCAAGTCAACCACATCCTGCTCCAACTTTTTCAAAAAGGCAAGACTGGCTTTGTTCCAATACCGGTAGACTCTCTGGACTGAGAGAACTCAGAAGTTTGAATATGCATCTTTAGATATGGGTGAGTGCACATCTTCAGAAATGGAATCTAGTAAAAATAATAGAAGCTAGAGCCTTCAAAATGCAAGTGCACCTGATTCAACTTTTACTGCTCGAAAAGCAGCAGCTGGTGCTGCTTCTGTTCCTCTAGTTCTTCCCTTACTCCGCAATCCCTGATTGCCAACGGATGGATATAGGGGACTGCTCATTTTCCTCTATCTCCTCACATAAATGGACATGAATTTCCCCCGCCCCTCCCCCCGCCACCCCAGATTATTTTCTACCCAGGGCTTTCCCTTGCCTACCACATTCAGCATTCCAGTGAGCAGTATCTAGTCCCTGGGCAAGATTTCCTCATCACCTCCCTCCAACAGCTGGGTTTCCCCCACACCCCCACATCCTGCAGATGTGAAATCCTTAATCTCCCTATTTGCTGCCTTCAAATAGCCCAATAATGGACACCAAGAAGCTGAATAAGGAACTTGGCAATATTTGTGGTGCCTTTTTTTTTTTTTTGGCTTTTTGTGTCACACCCGGTGATGCACAGGGGTTACTCCTGGCTCTGCACTCAGGAATTACCCCTGGCAGTGCTCAGGGGACCGTATGGGATGCTGGGAATAGAACCCGGGTCAGCCATGTGCAAGACAAACGCCCTACCTGCTGTGCTATTGCTCCAGCCCCTGTGGTATCTTTTTAAGCTTAATTTTAACTGTATTTTCAGTTGAAATAACTCCTTGCAAAGCAAGCACCCCACCTTCTATACTCTCTCCAGCCTCATAGACTTAACTTTCAAGAACTTCAAAGAGTGAAGAAAGCAAGAATGTTTTGAGGGGTCTTTCGGCCTATTCAAGATGTATTTAGGAGATTCAAGGCAGGAAATAACTTGATCTTCCTTCTCAGAACATCCCTGTCACTGTATCACTGTCCTCCCGTTGTTCATTGATTTGTTTGAGCGGGCCCAGTAACGTCTCCATTGTGAGACTTGTTATTACTGTGTTTGGCATATCAAATACATCACGGGTAGCTTGCCAGGCTTTGCCATGCGGACGAGATACTCTCGTAGCTTGCCAGGCTAGGCTGGGAAAATGGCGAGTGTCTTTTAAAAAAACAAAAGAGAAAAAAAATCTTCATCCACTCAAGATGAACGGGAGAAATAAAAGATATTCCTGGTCATCTATCTGGTTCATATGAAGCCAAGGACATCTGCAATAATTTGGATAAAGCAGCAAGAAATCTTAGGAGGAGATAGGAATGGCATAGGTCAGGAGACCTGAAGGAAGCTGGGAAGTGGAACTAGTACTGAGTCAGCAGTGCTCAGGAGAGTCATGGGGAAATGCTTCCAGAGTCTGTTGGGGTAAGTTGGAGCTCTGTGTTTGCTAGAACAACAACCTCAGCTCTGGCCCAGGATGGCTACATTCCCTTCATTCTGGAACACGGATCACCTCCTGGGCAGGAAGGAAGAAAGAGTCTGAGCAGAATAGGAAATCACTGTGAAATTTTAAGAACTTCAACTGAATTGAAAGGTAGATTTTGTCACTACTAAGTAAAAAGAAATCACAATTTTGTTGAATTAAACAGAAGTGGAAAACATTCCAACTTTGCATTGTTCTACTCTGCATGCAGTGGTAGCTAATATTTGCACTCAAAATGTTTATGTTTTGTCTCTCAAGAAATAGAGATTCCTAAGAACTTAAAATTCTTTTTATTAATGTGGAGGGGTGGCACACCCGGTTGTGCTGTGCCAAGGATGGAACCTGGATTATCCATTATGGTATCTTTTTCTCCCCTACCTTGAAAGAAAATTTCTCCTAGATGTTTATTGAGACGCAGGAGAGCAGAAGGAAGTGGAGAGAGGGGAGCTTGTGCGTGAGCACAAGACAACTGTCACGTCAAGAAGAAAAGCATAACTAGGGCTGGAGAGAGAGCACAGAGGTTAGAGTGGATGCATTGCATGTGGCTGACCCCACCTCTACCCACAGCACCACCTCGTCCCCCAGAGAACTGCTGCATGTAGCCTGCATGTGGCTGCATGATTACCTTGGGGTAATCCTGAGGACTCGAGCCAGAGCTACATCGCATCCTGAGGTTCATGTCTAATTTAGGTCAGCTTGGGCACACGTGGCCCCATTTTGGGTGGAATTCCTTGGTGGACCTCATGGGCCAAGATGATTTTCCGAACCCTAGTTAGGGGACTTACCACTGGGAGGCCAGTTAGAAAAGAGAAAGGTTGATACAAAACAAACAAACAAACAAATGGAAACTCAAAAGCACACAAACAAAACAAAAAAATTCTTTCATTCAGTTGTCAGCAGCCTTGAGGGACGTGACTAGTTTCTTTACTTTTTGTGCAGTGCAAGGTGATTGAATCCAGGGCCTTAAATCTGCTTTTGCTGAGCTACATCCCTGACCCAATGATAGACTTTTTGTTCTCCGAAATTCATCTTACACTTAGGTAGGGTGTTGGGGTTTATAAGGCTGATAGCAGAAGCAAGTCAATTTGAAAGGTGTGAATACTGGTCAGGGGCAAAGGGAGACTGTCTCATGGCAATCTGCGCTGTCATCGGTAATTAAGCAAAACTCTGAGATAACAGGGTTAAACAACCACCCATCTCTGGGATCTGCATGATAACCTTCAAGAATCTTTCTAGGGGATATGGTGTTTGCTCTTACCCCCTCCACTGGATACGGTTTATCATTAAACATACAACACGTTAGAACGTCTCAGGATTGAGAAATTGGGAAAAGTACAAGGGGGAACAAGAGGTTATATGTGAATAGCCAGGTGGAGCCTCTATTTCTTGGTTGCCTACAGAGTTACTTATTACTGCCATCCAAGGACATTACTGCCGTCTTATTGGACAGGTTGTTTAAAGCCATATTAAGTTCCAAGGCCAGGTATTCTCCCCTACAAGGCAAGAGAAAACATGTGTAATCCCAAAGTCTGATCAGTTAGTTTGTCTTGAAGAGTTTAAAACTCAATGGTGGTTTGTTTTGAGGCAAGTTTTCTGGTTACAAATTGGTTGGTTTTAGTGTGTGTGTGTGTGTTGTGGGGGGATCACCTGGTAATGCTCAGGGATTAATCTTGGCTCTGCACTTGGGTATCAATCCATGTGGTGTTCATGAAACCATATGGGAAACCGAGGATCAAACCCATTTTGTCTGCATGCAAGGCAAAATAGAATCTGCATTTAGAAGTCTCAGTTGGGGTGGAAATACTCTTCTGGGATCGTCAGTGGCTAGATAAACTAGGGAAAGGCAAGACAAAATCTATTAAGAATATCTCCTGTACCTTAATTCACCAGAATTGAGTGACTTCTAACAAAAAAAATTCTAATTTAAAATGATGAGGTTACACAAAGTTTGCATGGGCCGGACTGGAGCGATAGCACAGTGGTAGGGCGTTTGCCTTGCACGCAGCCAACATGGCCAACCCGAGTTCGATTCCTCCGCCCCTCTCGGAGAGCCCGGCAAGCTGCCGAGAGTATCTCACCCGCACGGCAGAGCCTGGCAAGCTCCCCGTGACGTATTCGACATGCCAAACACAGTAACAACAAAGTCTCCAATGGAGACGTTACTGGGCAAATCGATGAACAACGGGAGGGCCTTTACCTTTACCTTACACAAAGTTTGGGGAAGAAGAGGGGAATTCATTTAGGACCTTTACCATAAAAGGAACTTTCAAACAAAAGTTCTGCAGATTTAAATTGCACCAGGGGCAAAGTCCATGTAGAGAAATCCCTTCCTTTCTACAAAGGAAGGGATTGTAGGAGTTTTCCCTCTCTGTCTCTTTCTGTCCATATGTCCCTCTCTACCTCCCTCACTCCCCTCCCTTCTCTTCTGGTGTTTGCAATACAGATATTGAGAGGTCATGATGTTGTTCCTTTTCCTACTTTCATCATGCAGTCCTATCCAGAGTGATCATTTCCAACTATCTTTGTCATAGTGGTTCCTTCCTTTTTTTTTTCCTTCTTTATCCCAACTGCCTTCTCCCCCAGCACTGTAGGCAGGCTTCCTGAACATTCTGTAGACCAATTCTCCTGGCCCTTGTTTCCACTGTCCTTGGATATTAGCCTTATACGCATTTCTTCATATCTCACAAATGAGTAAATGTGTCTTTTTAAAAGAAAACTTCTACCCTGATTTCAAAGCTTCTCCCTTGAAATCAACCTTTGCCAAAGATATAACTTTGGTGACATATTTTTCTTCTCTATATTGCTTAGGGTTAAGAATGGCATCTTACTGTAGCACCGTAGCACTGTCCTCCCATTGTTCATCAAGTTGCTCTAGTGGGCACCACTAATGTCTCCATTGTGAGACTTATTGTTACTGTTTTTGGCATATCGAATACGCCATGGGAAGCTTGCCAAACTCTGCTGTGTGGGCGGGATATCCTTGGTAGCTTGCCGGGCTCTCCAGAGGCATGGAGGAATAGAACCCAGGTCGGCCGTGTGCAAGGCTATAGCTCCAGCCAGCATCTTACTACTTTTACAAATATGTACCTGTAATGCATGGGATGATTTTCATACTATATAATAATAGCACAAACAAGGAAATTGATCAAGCCCCAAAAGAAAATTGAAAGAGACATAGGTCAGAAATTGTGCAGGTGGTATTCACGCCCCCAATTTCCTTTCCTCAGATCCTGCATTGTGAACGACTGAATAGTTAACATTCCTTGTCTTTACATATGTACTAGTTTAATGTCCTTCAGATTAAGTCTTCATCATTCCATTTCTCCCAAAGCCTTGGATTCCTTCCAGTTGGCTGTGCCTGGTTTACTGGTTTAATGAAATGACTGGTGGCTGATTGGCTTTCTCTCCAACTTGAAAGCCTTCTTACTTTGGCAACTTTCTCAATAGTTCAATCAGTCGCTCTACCTTCTAAGGCCTAAGGAAATATTTTAATTCTCCTTTGATGAGAAAAGTCATGTCCAGAGTTTTACTGAGATTTGATCATGAACATTTCCCACTCGTATCTCTGGATGCAATCGATGATGGGTGGTATTACTGTTTAAGCCTTTTACGTCTCCCACCCACTCAAAGTGTCAGGGTTATCCAAAGCCTACGTAACATCACCTCTAAGAAAAACACCTCCAAAAAGAAGTTGAATTACACTACTTCTTTATATTCTTCCAAAATGGAGGTGAGCAGGGAAGTGGCAGGGCATTCCCTTTTGTTCTCTCTCTCCTTTTGGGTGCTGTGGTTTGCAAAAGAGGCATTGAGTGGCAATCATGTTTGGTCTATAGTCTACTTTCAGCATGCTTCTCCCATCCTGAGAGGATCTTCCCAATACCCTTTACTTGGTGCTTCCTTCTCTATCTGAGCTGCCTTTTCCCCTAGAGTGTGCGGCTGGCCTCCAAGCTGTGGACTGAACCTCCCAAGCACTGCCAAGAGTGATTCCTGAGCGATGAGTAACCCCTGAACACTGCCAACTGTGGCCCAAAAACAATAGCAACAACAACAACAAAAACCCTATTTTACTTCAAATACACAAAATCTATTGTATTCCATTACACAAATGATGAGTAAAAAGAAGAAATGAAGGAAGTAATACCATTTACAATTGCACACAAAAGTATCAAATTCTTAGGAATAAACTTAACAAAGGAGGTGAAAGACCTATGTAATGAAAACTGTGTTACTATTAATAGACACAAAGCATGACTTTAGAGATGAAAAGAGATTTCATCCATAGACTCTGATGGGAGGAATTAATAGTCAAAATGTTTACTCTACCAAAAGCAACAGGTAGATTTAATGCAATCTCTTCACCCAGTTCCACAGATGAGGGTGTGAGCAGAATACCTGGAGGAGTCTTTTGTGGTGGTTATTTAAAGGGCCCACCAAGGTTACTTTCAGCAGCACTTACGTGAGATGGTGGTGGAAGGGTCATTGGATGAGAGGATTGAATCTAGAGCTTCACACATGCAAGGCACGTACTCACCATGTACCACACATCCCTAGTTTCTAGAGGATCTTTTTGGTGGTGGAAAATCACAGAAATTTTGGTGGTGGGAGGGAGTGGTCATTATTACACATATACAGATGCATGACACTAAACTCCCCGGTTATAAGATAAACAAACGATAAATTAAAATTGTGATGAGGATAGATCAAACGGTAGAGCACATGCTTCACTTATGTAGCTCTGAGTTTAACGCCTGGCACAGCACGGCACCCTGAGCACTCCCCAGTGTAATCCTGGTGGCTTCCAAGCATTGCTAGAATGGCTCTAGGCCCCTGGAGCATAGCATGGCATGGCTCATAGAAAAAATTTGAATGACAATTTTTTTAAAAGTAGAACAAAATTTATTAAGTTTTATATGGAACCAAAAGAGTTCTGAAGTAGCTATGATAGTCATGAAGAAAAGATAGAAAAATGAGGGCGTCATGTTAGCTGATCTCAAACTATATTATACAACCAAATGGTGATGGAATAAGAATAGATACATTAATCAATAGGATCAAATCGAAAGCCCAGCAATGAATCCACACATTTAATGATGTTTGATTTATGACAGAGGATCTAAGACAATGTAACAGAGAAAGGAAGTCTCTTCAACCAATGGTGCTGACAAAACTTTTTATTTTGTTTTGTTTTGGTGCTGAGAGGCCATTCTAGGCTGTATACTCAAGAATGTCCCGTGGAAGAGCTCAGGAGACCATATCTATGTGCTGACTCAGGTACAATCCCTGACACCTCATTCGGGCCCGAGCTTCCCCAGGAGTGATTACTGAGCACAGAGCCAGGGTGTGGCGCATCCCTCCCAAGAAAAAACAATAAATTATGTGATTTCCTCTACATAAACTGTCCAGGATAGTTAAATCTACAGCAATAAAAGTAGATGAGATATTTTTAAGGAGGCAAAGAAATAGATTAGAGCGATGTATAAGGATGTAGGTTTTCTTTTTGTTATGAAAAAAATGACCTAAACTTTACTATTAGTTTATTTATTTATTTTGCTTTTTGAGTCACACCTGGCAATGCACAGAGGTTACTCCTGGTTTTGCACTCAAGAATTATTCCTGGTGGTGCTCAGGGGACTATGTGGAATGCTGGGAATTGAACCCGGGTCGGCCGCGTGCAAGGCATGACACCCTACCCTGCTGTGCTATTGCTCCAACCCCTAAACTTTACTATTATTATGGCTCCATAAATGTCTAAATAAGCGCCATTTAATGGTATGTTTTAAATATATGAATAGACTTAAATAACTCAATAAAGCTGCTTCTGATCTTAAAATATTAAGGAGCAGGAATGTGGCCCAACAGGCTGGAGAGCACCTTCATTTGCAGGTGCCTTGGACTGTATGAGCACACCCGGAGTGACCCCTGGCATAGCTGGTGTGGTCTGAAAACCACAAAAAATTTCAGTAGTAATATTGTCGTTTGATGGCCATATTAATTTTGTTTCAAAATCCTAACAAGAATATATATGATATAATACAATACATGATGTATGATACACTATATGATACAATATATGATATATGATATGTTATATGATACAATATATGATATGATACAATATTATATGATATGATGGGATACAATATGATATGATATGATGGGATAATGAAATCATGATACAAGTTAATATTTGTTGATTAAAATGCATAGGATTGATGGGCCATCGTGACACCAGTGCCAAAGCCTAAAAAGTACTTTACAAATGCTTTTTTACCTGCACTTGTTCTCTTTTATTTCTTAAATACAAAACTACGAAGACAGAAATTATTTCAAATATGATGATGCCTATCCTTACTTTTCTGAGGAGAGCTAAAGCTGAATAACTTATCAATATCGCCAGCTTCAAAATCAGTGAATCACTAATATGTCTCTGCCGATCATCAATAAAGTCGCTGTGCTCTTGGAGATACTGACATTGTTATCACAGAGATCACTGGGACTTTTTTAGATAGAAAACCGTATCTGGTTCAGGGGAATTGCAGATAGTGCTGATCTGAGTTCCAGCAATAGCATTGGTCTCGTACCACTAGTTCTTTAATCTATGACATAAAAAGTAAAGAACTAGGAAGGAATATAAACGTTCAGGGTATTTTTCAGCCCTATAAATAGATCCTTTCCCCTCTTCCATCTGCTTCTCCTAAATTGCTAAATAGAAATTTCCAAATTATTGATTAACAAAAATAAGCAAGTCATCAATATGAGATCCACATTTCTGTATTGAATCGTCTTTATTTTTATTGTCAGTCTTCATAACAAACCACAAAAAGCACAAGAATCTAAGTTTAACTCACCTGGTGGCTGTCTGGTAAACATTTGTTGAATTAACCAATTATTCAAATTACCAAATATTTACTGAACAAAACTCTGTAGAGGTGCCAAAAAGAAAAAGTCTGTTCTCAAGCAGCGATACCTTGCTGAGGAGATGAAGCACAAACAACCGCTCATCTGCGAGTCAACAGTGCAGGCGCTCAGGAGAACAAACGCAAGATCTAGCCTGGAAGTAACACTGGGGTAAGTGATGAGCACTATATAGTGAAGAGTTTCGGAGCAGGAAGTAATCAATCCGGCAGAGACTATCAAGTGGTTATTTTAAGGGAGATGATTTGAAGTCAGTCCTAAAGGGTGTCTAAGCTTCAGATAAATATAAGTGTGGGAAAGGTTTGCTATGACACAGCTGGAGAAAAGAAAAGACAAGGATTTCCTATCTGAAAGCCTCCTTTTCTGTTCAAGAGAGTGTGCAAGGGTACTGGGGTCCATGATCACTCAATGCTTAATTATGTCAGAGCATTTAATCGTTTTTGCCAATTTTGAAGAAGCAAAACAGCCAATTCTCCTTAGGCAGGACTTTGGAAGTTAAAAAAAATTTTTTTTAATTAACTAGGATTTAAGCATTTGTCTTATTTTAATTTTGTTTTTTGAGTCATACCTGGCTTTGCCCAGGGTTTACTCCTGGTTCTGTTCAGGGCACCTCTTAAGCTTTGTAAAACCAAAGATTTGCTTTGTTATGGTTTTCTTTAAGTAATTTGAAACTATCCTCTAGAGAAATATCATTTGGAAAAAACTTTTAGAATTTAAAGTTTACCTACAATATCTGTTTTATGAGCTGAAGCTAAATTATTAAAAAAAAAAACACTGACAGATTCATTTATTCCATGAACAAAAGGAGAAGTGGTGCTAGTAATTTCAATATGTCTTAAAAAATTCTAAATGCCTTTGCCTTTTGTAATTCACCTTACTTTTCAACTTCTACATTTTTGAGACTTTGTCCTAATTGAGAAAGATTTATTTTCAGTTTTTCATTCATTGATTAGTAGCAAAGAAATTTTACAGGTCCTTCCTCTCATTCCAAAAACTCTGGGTTCAATTTGGTTTCTAAAGCCTGCAAGAACCTTTTTACAAAGCCATTCCATCCAGAATGGAGACCCAGAGTCTCCTCACTTTGATCACATTTGTAAAGAATAGCAAAAACTGATTCTTAGAAATATTGCCTGGTTTTAAAATACATGCTTTTCTAAGAACGTGACCAGGACAAAAATTTCCATTTGCTAAAGGGGCCCAATAAAATTTAAAAAACTTATCTATTATTGGAAGAAAATTGTCATCATCTTTCCAAATAGTGCTGGAGGCACTAAGAAAGTATACTTAGTATGTCAAAGTATACTAAGAATAGAAAGGGAGAAAAAAAAATGTCCTCTCTCCTTCTCTATTTTTTTTTAAACTGTAAATGCAGCTTGTATGAGGCAGCTGCAAATGCTCATTTTCATGGAAACAATCCCACACCCTTGTTCACCCCAAAGAGTTCTGTTCTTCCCACTAAGAACAGATTCTCCCCTCCCCCCCAA
Organism: Sorex fumeus; assembly: GCF_029834395.1. Taxonomy (NCBI): domain Eukaryota; kingdom Metazoa; phylum Chordata; class Mammalia; order Eulipotyphla; family Soricidae; genus Sorex; species Sorex fumeus. The sequence goes on along the minus strand of NW_026606081.1, from coordinate 9,112,521 downwards.
TAAGGTCACAGAATTTTAAAACTTGGAGTCACTTAGTCTAATTTTATAACTTAAGGGGGAAAAACACACAGAAAAAGACAATTCAGGAAACTCACTGGGAATTTGCCCACTATATTCTAGCAACTTTACGGTTTTCTCAAAGATCTGGTGATTTCAGCACTCCAGATATTGGAACAAGCAACTCCCCTGTCTGGAATGCCCAGTTCTTCTGCACTAGCAACTTGTCTGCTCCCACTCCAAATCTCAATTCAAGTCATCAAAATCTTTACTTGCTTCTCTGAGGCAAGTGCCATCACCCAATATTGGCTTGATGCCTCCATCATGGATCTTTTCATAATCTCTTACAATAACTCATGGCATGTTCAGGTACTCACCAGATCAAGTGTGACTCCATCTCTGTTTTTCCTTATTAGATATTCATTGTCTACTACAATATTTGCTATATGAATAGAAGACTGACTGATGGTTAACACATCATGCAGAACATAGGTGTTGCTCCAATAGATTGAACACAACTGATAACAAATAATAAGATTGATAAAAAATAATTTCTCAGAATTATTTTTTTAAATGAAATCAATGCTTAAATGATAATCCTGAGTCCCTAACCTTTAAGATTAAAAAAAACACATAAATGATCAATTCTTTTTGTGATGTTTTAGGTTTCTTGGAGGTGTTTATGAATAAATTATTAATCATAATCTACTACTTATTACATTAAAGGAAAACAGGGTCTTACAGACATTAATTCAGAAAAATGTGATCCCCAGACTCATCCGATTTAAAAGAAAGTTAGCATTTGATTGATCTTTGTAATTTTTAGAAAAAAATTTTATTGTCCTTTATTAACTAGATGTTATTAGGTCTCATAATTAAGTTTTTGTAATCTCTCATATTTATGTTTGGTCGTGGGGAGTTTTCTGTTACTTGTATGATCTCCACACTTGGGAACTAGAAAGATAATTTAAGATATGGAATAGTTTACCAAATATAAGATGTAAAAAACTTCAAGCTTAATCTTTCAAAGTCAGCTCTATCCTTATCCCAGTACTAGAATGGAAATTATTTATTCTGGGACTCTGGCTCTGATGACTCATTTCTGCTGTGACATGAGGCCCCAGTACTCCCTGCATCTCACTCATAGGTCTTACTTGTTTATTTAAAAAAAGCCAAACTAGTGCAAACATTTTGGCCCCTATGGAAAGGCCCCTAACCTGCCTGGAAGGGAAGTTTATTAGTAATGTTGGACAAAACTCCTGGATAAAAATCAAAGCCCACGTAAGGCTTGGTATAAGCAAACTGGATGTAATCATGGTGTCAAAAAAATGTTGAGTGTTGACAAAGGCTCAGGGCTCAAAGAAATGTATGATATAAATTTCAAAGTTACCTGTAAACTGCAAATATTAATGATATTAAATATTAATTTTGTACTCATCATAAATAGCACAGCGGGTAGGGCGTTCGCCTTACAAGCGGCCAACATGGCCGACCCGAGTTCGATTCCTCTGCCCCTCTCGGAGAGCCCGGCAAGCTACCGAGAGTATTCGATATGCCAGACACAGTAACAACAAAGTCTCCAATGGAGACGTTACTGGGCCCGCTCGAGCAAATCGACGATCAACGGGAGGGCCTTTACCTTTACCTTTACCATAAAAATTTACAAGTAGTTGATCCCTGGAGAAAAACACAGAAATTTCAGTATTATTCTCATCTAGTTTTCCTCTATTGAGACAGTTGGTGTCTTGGTTTCCAGGATTGACCAAAAAAAAAATACTTTAACATTTGACTTGTAAATTACTGAGTACAGTGGGTAGGGTGGTTGCCTTGCACACAACTGACCCTAGTTTGATCTCCAGCATTTCATATGGTTCCCTAAGCACCTCTAGGGGCAATTCCTGAGCACAGAGCAAGGAGTAACCCCCAAACACTGCAGGTATGGCCCAAAACCAAAAAAGGAAGGAAGGAAGGAAGGAAGGAAGGAAGGAAGGAAGGAAGGAAGGAGGGAGGGAGGGAGGGAGGGAGGGAAGAAGGAAGGGAGGAGAAAAAAGAAAGAAAGAAAGAAAGAAAGAAAGAAAGAAAGAAAGAAAGAAAGAAAGAAAGAAAAGAAAAGAAAGAAATCCTCACAGTGCTATCACGTTTCTCCGTGAGAAAAAAAGTTACGATAGTATTTCTATATTCATATGATTATCTCTGTATAAAATACTTTGCTCCTTTTCTAATTTCATAAATAAATGTGTATAGAAACAAAACTGTATTAAAATCGTATTTAAATCAAATTATCAGATATCTTGACTAGTAAAGGTTTATGATGGAAGCTACAATAATGTGTTAATAATCATAGGCTAATAATGTGTTAATAATCATAAGCTGATATCAGCTGATAAGATGAGAAATCTTCTCTCATTTACATTCCAATCATGTCTATGATCCTTTCTTACCTGAAAGCTAAAGTGATGACATAACAGGAAAAGATATTTATACATGTATGTCCTGGTTGGAGCAGGAAATTACTCTGAAAATCTCATGAGAGCCTTTCTTGCGATCAAGCCAGGCCAGTTTGGTGGATACCAGATGTTTATGTGCTTATTTTAAACTTTAAATTGTTATCTGAATCTTGACTTTAAGTACTGGTTTGCCATTATTTTAAATACTCCCCCCTCCCCCCAACACACACACTGCCTTCACATGACTATCCTTTCTAAGATTTGAGATGATAATGTCTTGGACTTTGGATTTGAACAGGGAGCCTAAACTATCCATTGCCCAGGCAAACCCTTCACCAAAGCCCTCTTATCTCCTCACCTACGACTTAAACTAACAAACTAAGGTGCCAGATCATTTTCTACAGCTTTCAAAATGTAAACCATAATTTTCAAATGTGATGATGCAATGAATCCACCTTTGGGGGGAAACAAGTTATCTTTCTGAGTACTGACTTTCTCTTCAAGACAGAAACCAAGTGAAAACCTTAGAGGTCTCCTACATCTGCTCCCATGCCTTCCAACGCTTTCCCTCCCTTGAGCCAAACTTCCGCAATGTGGAATAGCAATTACATGTTATCCAAAATATCTGAAGAAGGGAAGCCTTTTATTTCTGTTTTCCAAATACAAGCGAGCTGTTCTTCAACCAATGTATTCTCCAGGTGGTTGCAAAAAGAGTGAGAAGAGAACAGAGTAAAAGTTCTGGGAGAGAGAATGCACTTGGGAACTTGCGTATCTCTCCTCTTCCTTTGAAGACCCTAATACTGGGACCGGTGGGAACCTGAGCTGCTGCTGCTTCTGTGAGTGGATGTGTCATCCCTCTGGGTGTGTCATTCCTTAATAGGGGACAGAGAGGAAGCACAGTGGGTAGGGCGCTTGCCCAACATGCTGCCAAATTTTGTTTGATCTCCAGAACCTCGTGTTTCCCAAGCACTGCCAGAAGTGATCTCTGAGCACAGATCCAGGTGTAAGCCCTGAGCCCTGAGTACTGCTGGGTGTGGCCCAAACGCAAAACAGAACAAAAAACTTAAGTCCTTTGCCAAGTGTAGGCCCTTGTCTAGTGTAGTGGCCTGGTCAAGGAGGAGGTTCACTTGAAAAGCAACAGTTCTCACAGTTTTCATACCCAAGATCAAAGAGCATTGATTAGCAAAATTTGCTGGGACATCTGGACACAAAATGCTGGGCATCATTAAAAAGAGTTGGTTAAGAGGACTCAAGGCCAAGTGAGTTCCATGGGAAATCAGGAGTCATCTTCCCATAACCCAGCTTTCTGTGGTTACTTTTCGGACCTACTCTCTTAGCAACTCTCAAACATATCATCCATTTAGAAGCTTCATTTTAGATAAACTTTGAGGCCATAATGCTGTGAAATAAATCAGGCAGAGAAACTATATAGTTGTTTATTTATTAGCATTATTTATTAATACTAGTATTAATTAATACTAGTATTAATACTAGTATTAATACTAGTATTTATTAATACTAGTATTAATACTAGTATTTATTAATACTAGTATTAATACTAGTATTTATTAATACTAGTATTAGCAGTAGTATTAGTAGTAGTATTTATTAATACACTGTCACTGTCACTGTACTCCCATTGTTCATCGATTTGCTCAAGCGGGCCCAGTAACGTCTCCACTGTGAGACTTCTTGTTACTGTGTTTGGTATATTGAATACTCTCGGTAGCTTGCCAGGCTCTCTGAGCTTATTAATATGCGAAAGCTAAGAAAAAATTATCCAAACTCACAGATTTGCAGTTATCAGAAGAGGGAAGTGGAGATAAACGTAGGTGAATTGGGTCAATAGGGTTAAAAGGTAGACAATTCTAGATTCAAGTTAAATAATCAGAGATCATGCAATGAAATGTGTCGGATTCAAATCAGTACAAGAGCTGAGTCGTAGAACTAAATAAGAAAGTAGAAATGAGTTCAATATATCTGCCTGTTTCCTGGACCTTAATAGTCTCTGTTCAACTTAATCAGTTATGGATATCCAAAAGGAGCTGTTTGTCCCATGAGAAAGGCATGAAAAAGAAATCAACCTGTTCTTGGTGCCAAGGTTAAATGAGGCCGAGAAATGATTGAATAGCAGCCAATCAGAAGATGAGAAAGACAGGGTGAGGAGAAAAGGCTACCGAGTTTACTATTGGAAACCAGCGCAAGCAGAATAAGATGCAATGTCACCGGAAGTTGGCTTCAGGGGCCTGGCAAACTATACAGAAAATAAAAACAACCCTTGAAATGAGTTGACAAATGATAGGCACTTGAGGATTGGAATCCAGTGAAGTGTGAAAACTAAGAGGTAAACAAGGGACACAGATGCAAATCTAGTTGTTATAATAAATCAAATATGTAGCAGATCAACTACTAATGGCAATATTAGCCCATCTTTATAATAATGCTGTATCATGGACCTCCTGCTCTTTGTGAGTACAGTCATACGTGTGACGAACACAAGTGATAAATTTCTCTACTTCCCAAACATCAAATGACTCTAGCTCAAGCCATGATGATTCATCAGGGGTTATGTCATTGATATTTTCCTGGCAATAGGCTGGTTGATAAAGAGGGATTTGTATGAAAGGAAGGGCTCTTATATCATTTTGTTTTTGTTTTTGTTGTTTGGGGGCCATTATCTACCTGTGTTTAGAGCTTACTCTTGGCTCTGTGTTCAGGGGTCTCTCCTGGTGGTCTCACGTGACAATATGGGTGCAAGACAAATGCCTTAACTGCTGTACTACCATTCCGGCTCCAAGAAAGGATCCTATGGTTCTCTGCTCTTCATTCTAAGTATGCTCTAACTCATAAATATGCATTATTTTTTAAAATATCTCTTGTGCAATTGATAAAACCCCCCTTCTTCCCCACCCCCCACCACCACCATCACCATGGTCATGGCCTTTCTTATCACTCCAGGGTCCCAATCAGCCTAACATGGCCTTGATGATACCTGATAAGTGTGTGTGAAAATAATGACAAAGCAGGTAGAATAACCTTAAACTAATATTTACGGGCTGGAGTGATAGCACAGGACTTGCACGCAGTCAACATGGCTGACCTGAGTTCGATTCCTCCACCCCTCTCAGAGAGCCCAACAAGCTACTGAGAGTATCTCGCCCACACGGCAGAGCCTGGCAAGCTACCCATGATGTATTAGATATGCCAAAAACAGTAACAACAAGTCTCACAATTTGTTGTGAGACGTAACTGGTGCCCGCTCGAGCAAATCGACGAACAATGGGAGGACAGTGCAGTGCTAATATTTATGAGAATCAATAGTGTGCTAAATAACGTATTGATTCCCTTTTTTCCATTCTAAATCTAGTTATTACTAATCGCATCTAAAATAGCCATTTGCAGGTGCCAGAAAGATAGTCCAGCAGGTAGGGAGCTTGCCTTGCTGACCCAGGTTTGATCTCCAGCATTCCATTTGCACCCCCCCCCCCCACCCTGAGCACCTCCAGAAGTAATTCCTGAGTTCAGAGCCAGGATCAAACCCTGAGCATTGCCTGATGTGGTCCAAAAAACAAAACAAAACAAATCCCCACTTGCAATGGAGGTCCAGAGAGATTGGGTCACTTAGCAAATTTTGTACAGTTCCTTTAGGAACCCATATCTATGTGACCTAAATACTTTGTATTATCATAACTCACTGCTGAAAGGAGAGAATTGAATGGTATTTAAAAGCAAATGTCTTCTTCAGAAGACCAGAAAATAATTGTGGAATCCTCTGTAAAATATGCGTAATGGGACCAAACTACTAAATGCGTATTTTATGAAGTCTTTACTCGAAAGATCCATGTACCACAGGACCACTAGCTGTGGTGAGGCTGAATCTAGCCCCCCCAGGTTAGTGAAGTTTCCTTTTTTGTTTTCTTTTGTTTTGGAAGAGGCTATGCTCAGGGATCACTCTTGGTGTAGCTTGGGGGTCCATATGCAGGGCTGGTGATAGAACCCAGGCCAGCCCTGTGCCAGGAGAGCATATTATCCACTGTACTACCTCTCTGGCCCTTGAGAAAAACTTGCAAGAGAAACCTCCAGACCTTGCAGCACTGTTATTGGGGAAAAACTTCTCTCAGGCCCTAGCATGGGGTATTATTGATGCCACCAGTAAAGGTGTCCAGAGTTTTTACTGGATGACTCCCAAATACCACTTTGATTATAATATGGCAGCTTTGAGAGACTATCTGAGGAACTTTTAGTGATATGTTGATGGCCAGTTAGAATGTTTTTAATCTTCTGCAAAACACAGCATTTATTGTTCGAGCTCTCAATTATCCCTAAGAATGTTAACTTGACATTGGTATAGAGACACTTGTGTTTTACTGAGGAATAAGGAGCAAAGGACAGGTTGTCAATCCCCACCACAGCAAGACCAGCCACCTTCATTCTTTCAGCAAATGGTTTTGGGAGCCAGGTGCTGTGACATATGTGGGAATGTGAAACTGACCTTCAAGTTAGTTCAATGATAGTGCATTTTTTAAAACTATAAATAACAATCAAACTCTAACCAAAACTCCCGAACTAAAAGTCCAACCAAGGATCAGGAATTCCAACTACTTGACACCATAGTGGACAAGCATCCTTGTTTACTGCAAAGAATTAAGAAAGTAGTCAGATACATAATGTTACTTGAAGAGAGGACAGATTTCTCTCCACAGGCCAAGTTCCTTCTGTTTCCCTTGAAAAACAATGGAAGCAAAAAGGTAATGGGCAGAGGTAAAGGTAAAGGCCCTCCCGTTGATCGTCGATTTGCTCGAGCGGGCCCAGTAACGTCTCCATTGGTGACTTTGTTGTTACTGTGTCTGGCATATCGAATACTCTCGGTAGCTTGCCGGGCTCTCCGAGAGGGGCGGAGGAATCGAACTCGGGTCGGCCATGTGGGCAGAGGGGATAATGAGAATTTATTTGGCTAACCACTTTATACCTTTTGCCTATTTTCAAGTGGTAGAATAATAGTAGTAAGTATTAAGTTACATGAGTGCAGTGAAATTTCTGATATCTTGAAAAGAATAATGACAGTTAAATACCACTATTTCTTAAGGACAAACTATGGTTTAGAAGCTGCTCAGACTTCAGCAAGCACCTACAACTATATTTTGATGAGTTGAGTGTCAGTGATTTGAAACATATGGATTTCATTTGCTTTATAATACATCTAAGCTGAGAAATCAGTTGAACAGTGGCTGTCAAAGTAAGTTCTGGGAAAAAGCTTGATACAGTGTTTCTCTCAATTGAACTCTGCCAAATTCTTTTCCTTTGCACCCTTAATAAATCCTAGTAAAAACTTGGCGTAGTGCTTATTTTTAACTTTGGCTTTATTTTAATGTCTTGATTAGGGATATTCTATATTTAAACACTATTTGGATGGTCAGATTATTGCTTATGATTTTGTATTGAATATATGATAGTTAAAAAAAAAGTTCTGTGTTATAGCCAAAATCTGGAAACAACCAAAGTGCCCTAGAACAGATAACTGGTTAAAGAAACTTTGGTTCATCTACACAATGGAATACTATGCAGCTGTTAGGAGAGATGAAGTCATGAAATTTGCTTATAAATGGATAGACATGGAGAGTATAATGCTAAGTGAAATGAGTCAGGAAGAGAGGGACAGACATAGAAGGACTGCACTCATTTGTGGAGTATGAAACAACATAACATGAAGCTGACACCTAAGAATAGTAGATACATGGGACAGGAAGATTGTTCCATAGCTGGAAGTCTGCCTCATGAGCAAAGGGGATAAGACAGCTGGAATAGAAAAGGGATCACTAAGAAAATGATGGCTGAAGGAATCAATCGGGATGGGAGATGTGTGCTGAAAGTAGATAATGGACCAAACATGATAAACTCTCAGTATCTGCATTGCAAACCATAATGTCCCAAAGTAGAGAGAGAGTATGGGGAATATTGTCTGCCATGGAGGCGGGGGGAGGGTAGGAAAGGGGGGGTATTCCGGGGATATTGGTGGTGGGGAATGTGCACTGGTGGAGGGATGGGAGTTTGATCATTGTGTGATTGTAACCCAAACATGAAAGCTTGTAACTATCTCATGGTGATTAAATAAAATTAATTTTTAAAAAAATGTACGCAAAATATGTCCTGTGTTGAGATATATATATATATATATATATATATATATATATATAAAAGCACAAAAGGCTCAACCTTTAACAATATGTTAGTGAACTCTTATAGAAGGGCTTAATGGCCCCTGCGTGAAATACAATAATCTTCTCACTCTTTCCTCTCTAAGGACACTTTTTTTGTAGCATTTTCAACAGTTTTTCATAACAAGCAATTAAAAATACATTATTTCAGTTCTGCTTTGGGGCAAGGATTGGGGTTCAGGATGGAAATATCCGAAATATGGTGGTGGGAATGTTTAATGGTGGTGGAAATGGTGTTTGAATATTGAATTTTTATTTTATAAACTGTGAACTACTTTATAAAATAAAAAAAAATTTAAAAATACTCATTAAAGTGAATTAAATTGTCCTGAAATAAAAGATATTTTGGTAAAAAAAAAAAAAACCCTGTGTTTTGACTCACTACTGTAGAAGTGAAAAAGAATGTTTCTGCTTCCCTTAGGAGTTAGTGTATAGAAGAATAGCATTTTATTTTATTTATTTATGCTTTATTCATGCATTTACTATTGGGGGCCACACCTGGCAATGCACAGGGGTTACTCCTGGTTCTGCACTCAGAAATTACTCCTGACAGTGCTTGAAAGGCCATTTGGGATGCTGGAGATCTGGTGATCAAACTCTGGTAGGCCACGTGCAAGGCAAATGCCCCCATACCCACTATACTATTGCTCTGGCCCCAAGAATAACATTTTATTAATGTAAGGTTGACTTGGGGCTGGAGAAATGGTACAAAAGTAAGGGTATTTTCCTTGTACATGGCTAACCAGGATTCGATCCCTGGCACCCCAGGGATTTTCTCCAGAAGTGATCCTTGAGGACAGAACCAGGAGTAAATCGTGAGCACTACCAGCTGTGGTCCCTAAACAAACAATATATATGTATGTATATATTTTATGTATATATATGTTGATATGTTATATGTATGTGCATATACACATACACATATGTATACAAAATATATATATATACATATATAAATATATATGTGTATATATATAGTAAAGCTGACTGTAGATCAGAAAGATAGAGCTGTGGTCAACCCTGGTCCAGTCCCTGGCACCAGCACTGCATATGGCTCCTCTAGCACCACCGGGATCCACCCCTGAACACAGAGCCAGAAAATGCCCTGAATATGCTGAGTGTGGTCCAAAAACCCTCCCTTCGGGGAAAAACCTGACTGTGTTGTTTGAAAGAAGGTTTAGGAATGTAGAGTCAGAGCACAAAAGGGGTTTGCCTCGCATGCATCTGGAGCCAGGTTCGAATCATGACACCACAGAGTCCCCCAAGCACCGCAAGATGTGTCCTCTGAGCACACAAAGTGGTCCCTGTGAGCACAATGCCAGGTGTGGATCTGCGCTCTGGGAGCTATCCTTCCACACCCTCCCCAACCCCCGCAAAGAAGAGAATATCAATCTGGCCTTACTCCCTTTACCCGTAGAGTATCATAACATTTTCCCCCCAACACATTAATTCCACTGATTATTATTTTTGGCGTGGAAAGTTCTATAAACTGTTGATAAATTTTTGTCTGCTTATATGGTATTTTCTAAAGCCATGTATTTCTTCTCTATGAGCTGCTTCAACTGCATTAGAAAAAATTTGCACACTTTTCAAGGCTTAAAATTGTTTGATATAAATCCCCAACTCCCCCATCCCTCAACTCAACTCATTATTTCTTTGTTACAAACGTTAATGTTTTATTAAGAGCCAGACATATATCAGCTGCACTTCAGAATTACAAATCATTTTCTTTTTTATTTAGTGTAAAATTTTATTTGCACTCAAAAGGAAAAATATTGCCTAGATTCTATATCCTGTTCAATTGTTTTAAAATTTTTGGATTTTATTTGCTTCTTTGTTTTGGGGGCTCCCTGGCAGTGCTCAAAGCTTAGTCCTGGCTCTGTGTTTAGGGATCACTCCTGGCAGTTCTCAGGAGACTAAGTGAGGGGCTGGGAGTGAAACCCAGCTGACTGTGTGCGAGGCAAGCACCCTCCCCACTGCATTATAACTTTTAAAGAAGAAGTTTAATAAACACAATGGTTTGGTCTAGGAATGGCTTTTACACGTAACTCTTGCTTATAGCAGGTTAAATAGAATTTTCATATTCAAACCACAGATGTAATGACATTCACTTTTTCACTTGCAGAATCAAGTTACCACCCTTACGATGTAATTTATGGCAAATTATTAAGTCCTTTATATATTTTACCTATTATTTATTATAAGCTCAACATTTATTTATAGGAATACAGGATTAGAACTCCAGCTAATTATATAAATAAGACAGAGAACTTGAATTCAGTGGCTCTTAGAATAGGAAATCATGGCTCTTCCCGCACTATTCCTTCCAGATCATCCTCTGGGATAAAGCATATATAGCACATGAATCAAAATCTGATTCTTTTCTGGGTATTTCAGCTAGTGAGCACTGCAGTCTTATTTTTGCTTAGGTGTTTGCCTTAGCAAAAGCATGAACTAAGTTATCCAAGGATTGCCCAACACATTCAACTCGTCAACTAGTTGTCGACACCTGCGTCAACACCAAATAGAGAGCAATGATTGCAGCTCTCCAGCTACACCCCTCCACACACCCCTCCATACACACCCCAGTATCACTAATCACAGGTCTGCCAGATGGGATGGATAACTTAGTAATGTAGCCTTACTTTGCTTGACTATAGCACTCACTCTCTCTCTCTCTCTCTCTCTCTCTCTCTCTCTCTCTCTCTCTCTCTCTCTCTCTCCTATTCTCTTCCCTCTCTCTCTTCTCTCCCCTCACCCTTCTTCCTGCCCCCCCGATTTCTCTTTCCAGGATGGCCTCCCAAGCAGTGCAATATTTGGGGGAACATTGCCAGAAATCAAACCTGGCCAACCACATGAAGGCATGAGCCTTAATCCCTACACTAACTCTTCGGTCCCAAAAGTTATCTTTTCTAAGCATGGACCCCAAATACTTTATATTTTGTATTTCTACATGTTTGTTGCTTGTTTCAACTGGTTGATAAATGTTTTTAACAAATGCTTAATCATTGTCTTTTGCTCTCTCTCCACCTACATTTCCGCTCACCTCTCTGTTTAAAACCACAAGGTTAAAGGACATGTTGTCCTAAGTACTGAAATCCTGTGTTTGCCTAGTTGGTGAAGTGTGTTTGCAGCAGGTACCACTTTCCTGCTAACTGCTTCAGCCTTGACCCAGACACCTGCCACTTCATCACAGCTGGGGTTGGGGCTGGCAGATCAGTGATGCCAGGGTGCTGTATTTCTTCTGACATTTACATTATGCCCTGCACTCAGACTATCCAGTTGATGAGGAAAATCTCCAGGGTACTTTCCTCCATGAATGACAGGCACTGTTAGGAGGCAAACTTTCAAAAGTCAATCAATAATGAAGAAATCATGACGTGTGGTTCAGGGTTCTTTTCCCCTTCACTCATTCAGCCCCGCAACTAATCTTATAGCTCCAGGGGAAAACATCTGAATGACTCAGGCATCTTTTTCCTTTTGTGCAGAATGAGATTACTGACTGGGTTATGCCAAATAGTACTTTAGCTTTTAATGATTCTATGACAAGAAAAGAGTATGGCTACTGTGACAGACATGAAGAATACTGAACCACAAGGTCATGAATCCTCAGCTATCCTCTGTCCAGTGAGGACTAGTGTTGTCACTCACCTCATTTCATAATACACTGAATTGAGACAAAAATAGAGCCACAGCATAAAGACAATCTTGAGAATTTGTATAATTAAAGCTTGTAAAGACACTTACCTGTTCCCATAGGTACATATTTATTTGTAAGAATGTTAAAAAGGTGGGCTGGAGCAATAGCTTAGTGTTTAGAGCTTTTGCCTTTGCACGCGGCCGACCCAGGTTCGATTCCCAGCATTCCATATGGTCCTCTGAGCACCGCCAGGAGTAATTTCTGAGTTCAGAGCCAGGAGTAATCCCTGAGCATTGCCGGGTATGACCCAAAAAAAAAAAAAAAAGCAAAAAAAAAATGTTAAAAAGGTTGCAGATTTCCTTCATTACCCGTGAAATTCCATGAGAATATGAACCAGGAGAAAATATGTATAGTTTCACTTCTTTAATGATCATAGTTCTTTTCATAATCAATTACACAAATGGATCATATAGTGGTATAGTACAGGGGGGAAGGCATTTGCTTTGCACGCAGCTGACCCAGTTTGACCCCGAGCATCACATATGGTCTTCCTACCTACCATCAGGTACTCCTGAGCACAGAAACAGGAATAAGCATTGCATGTGGCCCCAAGACAAAATAAATAAATACATAAATAAAATAAAATGGATAAACTACAAAGAATAATTTATTGAAGAATAACATTTTCTAAAAATTCATTGAAGAATAAAATAAAATTTATTGAAGAATAAAACTATTTTAATAAATTATTTAACACAAAGAACTAAGGCCAACAAACTGGCCAAAAAAAAAAACACATTAAAACTCTTAGATTTTTTGTTGTTGTTAAGGATTTTTTTCTATTTTTTTAAATTTATTGTTTTAAATGAATCACCATGAAATACAGTTACAGACTTATAAACTTTCATGATAACGTTTCAGTCATACAACGATCGAGCACCCATCTTATTTATTGTGGTGGTTACTAGAGAGAACAAAAGAATATGGGAAGGTGTGAGGTTTGTTTTGGTGCTGATGGTACTGGAACTTGGGTGGTAGTTGTGGTGAATCCTATATACCAACAGAGGTGTTAGGTTCTACCTCTGAAGTCTTATAACATTGCAAGTTAATGATAAAGCAACAAAAGGATGTGTGGGAAAATGAAGTATATGACTCAGTACATCCTAGCATAGATGAACATCTTGAAATTGTCACCATCATCAAAGAACATATACATCACGCAAGTCTTTTTTTTTTTTTTTGACCTGGCTTTTTTCACTCAGCATAAATGTTTTGAGACTCACACAAGCTGTTGCACATGTCAGTAATTCATTTCTCAGGTCGGAGAGATAATACAGTGGATACAGTGCTTGCCTTGCATGTGACTGACCCAGACTCAATCCCCAGAATCCCCTGAGCATTGCCAGGAGTGATTCCTGGGTGCAGAGTCAGGAGTCACTCCTGAGCATTGCTGGGTATGTCCCTGAAACAAACAAAACAAAAATTTTGTTGTTTTTACATTCACATGGTACTCAATTTTATGGGTACATCACTGTTGGTGTTCTCCCTTACTTGTTGATAGATACGTAGATATGTGAGCTGTTTCCAGGTTTGAGATCCAAATTAGGTCTTTTATTTTCTGTGGTCCTGGGACTGAAGTCTAGGGCCTCACACATGCAAGGCATGTACTTTATTGCTTAACTACTTCCACCCAGACTTAGATCTTAACTGAACTTTCTAGGCAACACAAAAATCCTACTTATCATCTGTCACCCTGTCACTGCAGTGGAGCTTGGAAAAGCCAGGCATATGTCTGTTTTTTTGTTTTTTGTTTTTTTAAATAGACACCAGTCTTCACAAACTCTGACATGAGAACTTCTCTGGCTGACTTGAGCCTGAGAACCATCCCATAGTTGAACCAGAGTTGAATTGTATTTGTAGCTGAGGAGATTTTTAGATTTTTGGAGTAAAGTAGTAATTTAACTATCTGGACTTTAGGTATTGGTGAGTGGAAAACCTCTTGCTTCATGTTGCCTATTTATTAGAAAGGAATGCAAGTCACGTCATTGAAGTTCAAAGGGACTTTAATGGTCCATGGGGTAGAGATTAGAGTCTGAAGTTTGAGGTTCTATCCACAACTTCTTTTTTTATTTAAATGGCTTTGATTTTCATCCAGTTTTGTTACAAGAACAATACTGAACATTAACCTCTGAGTCTCCAGTGCCCTCAGCAGAAACCACCTGAACACATTAACGTGGGGTTGGTTAATTCAAAATGCTCTTATCATCAACATAGATTTCAGAAATCCAAGTAAGGATTCATTTAGACAGCTTTGGTCATTTTAGCCATAAATAAAGAATGAAAAGGAATCTTTCCATCTATTTGGGCTAAAGAGAGACTCATTTTAATTACTCAAAGATAAAAAGAATTGTTTAAAAAAACAAACATTTTTGAAAAAAATAAAACTAGGCCTAAGCCATTTTACTTATAGGAATCAGATTGGTCTATAAGCTGAAATAAAAGGTAAAGGCCCTCCCGTTGATCGTCGATTTGCTCGAGCGGGCCCAGTAACGTCTCCATTGGAGACTTTGTTGTTACTGTGTCTGGCATATCCAATACTCTCGGTAGCTTGCCGGGCTCTCCGAGAGGGGCGGAGGAATCGAACTCGGGTCGGCCATGTTGGCCGCTTGTAAGGCGAACGCCCTACCCGCTAGATTCAATAAAACAGTTTGATCTTTAGATGAACACAGAAGTTTGAGATAACTGAAGAAATAAAATAATCAGATTTTCCCAACACTTTTATAAATTTTAACTTCTAAAAATTGTAAAGATTTAATTATTAATTGTAAAGTTTCAATAAATGTTTTAAAGAAGATTAAAATTCTTCATAAGCTAAAAGGAAAATTAATTTTCTTTTTTTCTTTTTTTTCTTTGCTTTTTGGGTTACCCCCGGCAATGCACAGGGGTTACTCCTGGCTCTGCACTCAGGAATTACCCCTGGCGGTGCTCAGGGGACCATGTGGGATGCTGGAAACCGAACCCGGGTCAGCCGCATGCAAGGCAAAAGCCCTACCCGCTGTGCTATTGCTCCAGCCCCAGAAAATTAATTTTTATTTTCATTTTCTTAACTAAGAAAATTTTTTTCTAGTTTTCATTTTTGTGCTCAAGGCTTACTTCTTCCTCTATGCTCAGGGATCACTCCTGAGGAGTTTAGGGGATCATATGTGGTGCCAGGGTTTGAACCCCAGTCGGCTTTGTAAGAGAGAAATCCTGATTCTGACAAGCATCACTGTGGTGATGGAGGAGGAGAAGAGTGATTGAAAGGTGGTGGGGGGGCTGATGCAGTGCCAGGAATCAAACCCAGGCGCAACCAAATCAAATATTCGGTGTACAATCTGCTTTTAAGCTGCCTCCACAGGCTCCCCCAATTGTTTGTTGTTTGGTTTTGTTTTCTGGGACACATCCAGCTGTGTTCAAGGCTTACTCCAGGCTCGGCACACAGAGGTACCTCTTGGTGGAACTTGGGGGACCATACTGGGTGCCAGGGTGCAAACCTTTGTTGGCCATGTACGGTGGCCTGCAAGGAGAGGGTCAGAGTTCAGTCCCCAGCACTGTTTCATGTGCCAAGTGCACTAAAGGAGACATTGCAGCTGTCAACAAAGCACCATCCCCAGTGCACCAGGTGTGTGCCAGCACCACACTCAAGTGTGCAAACACCAGTGGCAGCCCCCTCCCCACCCATGGCAACAACCACAAAAGGAGAGGAAGGTAAAACACATTTTTAAAAAGTAATAACCAACTGGGTTGGCCGTGTAACCTCTCCTACTCTATACAAGAGCTTAGTGGCCCAGGGTGACAGAACAATCTTCATACACTTTTCTCTAAGGAGAATTTTTCTTTAATTTTTTTAATCACATTTAGAGGATCATTCATAACAGGCAATAAAAAGTAAATTATTATGTTCTCTTTAGGGGCAGGCTTTGGGGGTTGGAGTAGAATAATTCAAAGCACGTTCGTGGGATGGTGTAATGGTGATTAGATTGATGTTGGAATATTGAATGTAATTAAGTATTGTGAACAACTTTATAAAAATAAAATGCACTGTAGCACTGTCCTCCTGTTGTTCATCAATTTGCTCAAGCGGGCACTAGTAGCGTCTCCATTGTGAGACTTGTTGTTACTGTTTTTAGCATATCGAATACGTCACGGGGAGCTTGCCAGGCTCTGCCGTGTGGGTGGGATACTCTCGGTAGCTTGCCAGGCTCCGAGAGGGGCAGAGGAATCGAAACTGGGTTAGCCAGGTCAGCTGCATGAAAGGCAAAGTCCTACCCAAATAAAATAAAATAAAAAATTAAAAAAATAATAATAAGAGAATAATAATAACCAAAGTTAGTCAAAACTAAATGTAATGCCCCCTTTCTCTCTTAGATAGCTCCAAAGAAAGGGAGGTTAGGAAGGTGTATTCTAACCTCCAACAAACCAACTGGGTCATGGTGTACATGTTATTTTGGACAGAGCAGCAATTTCCATGTAATATTCAGGGTACTAAAGGTAATGTCTTTATGAATTTTCTTTCCAGAGTTCTTATTTACATTCATTTTACATAATATATTATTGGATCATAAAAGTAAAAAAAAAAGAGAATAATGACAATATCACTGTCTTCCCGTTGTTCATCGATTTGCTCAAGCGGGCCCAGTAACATTGTGAGACTTGTTACTGTGTTTGGCATATGGAATAGGTCATGGGTGGCTTGACAGGCTTTGCCGTGCGGGCGAGATACTCTCTGTAGCTTGCCGGGCTCTCTGAGAGGGGCGGAGGAATCGAACTCGGGTTGGCCATGTTGGCTGTGTGCAAGGCAAACGCCCTACCTGCTGTACTATCGCTCCAGCCCGATGAAAATAAATAAATAGTTATTCAAGTCAAGTGAAAGTTAGCTGGAGGTGGGGAGGGGGTGCTGGACCACAACCAGCAGTGCTCAGGGGCTACTCCTAACTTGGTGTTCAAGGCCTTGCTTGGGGGATCATATGTAGTATCTGGGATTCAAACCTTAGTCACATGAAAGGTAGGTGACTTACCTCCTGTACTATCTTTCCAGCCTCAAGGTAAGTTATGATCTGGTTCATTATATAAATAAAAATCTTAAGTGGTTAAAAGAAAAAAAATAACAGGAAATGTTGAGTCTTCCTATGAAAGAAGAAACTGACTCAAAATACACTAATACATTTATATATACACATATGTATAAACATTTGACTTGGTATTTAACATTACTCATATAGAATGGCTGTTGTTAATTTGTATTTCTTGAATTACAAATTTTCTTTTCATTTAAATTTTAAGTTGGGTAAGTTTTAAAATTTTCTGATACATAAATGATGGAGTGAATAGCTTAGTATTTTATATAATTTTTGTTTGTTTGTTTTGGGGCCACACCTGAAGGTGCTTCGGGATTACTCCTGGCTCTGTTCAGGAATTTCTCCTGGCAGTGCTTAGGGGACCATATGGGATGTAAAGGATCGAACCTGAACCAACCACATGCAAGGCAAACGCCCTCCCCGCAAGTGTACTATTGCTCTAGTTCCAATATAATTATATTACTTTTGTGCTATATTTAAGAAATATACTAAGAGTCATATAGGTAGAAAACTGAAAACAGGAGATTTTTTAAAAAGTAGAATTTAATCTCGATGTCTGCCTTGAAACCCCTTAGCCATTATTCTTTCAGCAATTCACATCGCTCCAACCTTTAGCCACAAATACCTGCAGCTGGAACTTTTCCTTGTGCCTGCTATGCACGAGCAAACATCAGCCCAGAGAAGTTGGACTTGCCCTAAGAGATAATACACAGGGTGCTTGCCTAACCTGCAGCTGATCTGGGCTCTGTCCCTAGAACCACATCGGGGCCTCTGAGTACTGCCAGAAATGATCCCTGCGAATAGAGCAAGGAGTAAGCCCTGAGCACCATCAGGTGTGACCCCCAAATAAACAAATAAACAAAAAGATAAGCTGAGTAACAATCCTCCTGAGAGCAACTGTGATCGAAGAGAGTCAGTGCTCTTTCTTCACAGATAAGCCAATTTTGAGGCACATTCTCTGATGCTCCCTATATTTTCCCAGGAGAATTAATTACCATTGTTGAATGCAGGACATTCATGCCAGTGCATCTATGCCATCATGACAGCCCCTTTAAGAATGGGCAACACACAAGTGTAAACGAAGACTGGAATCACAACTCAATCTCATAATAGATCTAGTGAATCTACAGAACCATTTTCCCTGCTACCTTTTCCTTACCTACCTACCAAGGGAAGGATCAAAATGAGTGTATTGGAGCTGGTAAATGTCACCTCACATTAGTACTTTGACCTGCAGACCAAGTCATCCGTTCAGAAAAAATCAAAAGGAAGTTTCCTGAAAATGCCCCTACCAGCCAAGGTAATAAGGCAAGAGCAATTGTCTATCTTGGGTAAAATAGCAGGACTAGCAGGACGTGGAGTGAAGATTTCCAGTACACTCCATTTTAATGTAATTTAACAAGTTAAGTGCCAGAGAGACCATACGTAAAATACACAGGTTGGGATTGAAGAGCTAGTTCTAAGGTTAAGGCACTTGCCTTACACTTGGCTGATACTGGTCCAATATGGGTTTGAGTCCTGAGTAATGTTTATGATCCCCCAGTCAACACCAGGAGTGATGCCTGAATACCTGAGTATCATGGCCCATAAACTTAAAAATTAAAAATAAAGTATATAGGTTAAGAAGTAAGTTATTTACTATCTCCCACACTGTAAACAGAGGTTAGGCAAAAACAAACAAACAAACAACAACAACAACAAAAATCCAGAGGTTAGGCAAGAGGTACTGATTCCTAGGAGGGATAGAAAGTCATTCGTAAGGGGACAGAGTAAGAGGTCACATAGTCTCCTCTCCTGTTTAGTTTCTTATTCTAGATAATCAAGAAACCCAATGAATACAGGGTTCCTCTTCCAGGCAGGGTTCCTACTTCCAAATATCCATGGAGAGGAAGACTGTCCTGCACTTCTCATGGAGACTTTCCTTGATCATAAATTAACAAGATCTTGGGAGGTTGATGAAATCAATGTATAAAATGTTAACACACCATTCACAGTGTTTCTCAAAGAGTTAAACTCTAATTTTCAATATGATACTTCTCTTGATAATGCACCCTTCTTCCCTGATATCCTTCCTTTCTCTGTCTTAAGTCTCCAGAATAATTTATTTCTACTTCTTCCTCTCCCTTTGCTGTTGCTGTGACTCTGATCAGGGATCACACACAAGTCCCCAGGGGAGCCTCCCTCTTTCCCTGTGTTTCTGATATTGTTGGCTGCAGTGCAACAGAGATTGCACATTTCCTTATGACTCCAGAGATCACAAACCCCAATGCCGCTAGGGCCATGCACTATTGAGGCGGGAGGGAGTTGCGGGGGTGGGGGGGATAGTGGGAATTAAATTTATGATCCCATGCCATACCATCACACAGCTGTTTTACATCTGCAAACAAGTGGATGACTTTTTGTTCTTTAAGAATGAGACCTTTAAAAAAAAATCTCATTTATTTAACCCTTAAATCCCCAGTCCCCCCCAGCAGTGCTGGAGCGATAGCACAGCGGGTAGGGCGCTTGCCTTGCACCCAGCTGATGGGGGCCAACCCTGGTTCGATTCCTCTGCCCCTCTCGGAGAGTAGAGCCTGGCATGCTACCTAGAGTATCTCACCCGAAGGGAAAGCCTGGCAAGCTCCCCATGACGTATTTGATATGTCAAACACAGTAACAAGAAGTCTCACAGCTTGTTGTGAGACGTTACTGGTGCCCGCTCAAGCAAATCAATGAACAACGGGAGGACAGTGCTGTTAAATCCCCAGTCAGGCTGTTTTTTTTTTTTTTTGTCCAAGACTGAAAATTGCATTCGTGATGCATAACACTAGGAATTTTTCCATTTAGTTCACATAAATGAACACCTTTTGGGACCAATGAGTTATGCCCGGCACAGCTGGCCAGAACTTAAGGCTCTTCAACATGCAGTGGTAAAATGAATTTCTACACCCTCAGGAATTACTGCCAGTTTCCTGAGGCAATATGAACATCCAATTAAATTCATGCATGTCTGCTAAGAATGCTCATGCACACACACACACACATACACACACACACACACATACACACATACACGCGGTGGAATGTTGGACTGTAGATGTTGAAACTATTTTATTCAATATTGTTTTCAATGTCCTAAGATACTTAACCTAATGCTGGAATGTACTCATTGAACCACATTTTAAACGAATATTCTCTATGATTCTAAATGTGCCTCAAAGTCTAATCATGTTGGAACCAGATAAAGGAGTACTGTCAAGTTCAATTTAGCCAAGATTACCTTGTCAACAAGACTTCAAAGACCTTATTCCTATAAATCATATGCAAGGCTTAGAATATTCTCAGTTAAAAAAATGTTGCTTTAGTTTTCTGATGAACAGGCACAATCTTAATGCTACTGCACTCGTTTGTGTAGCTTCCCACATGAACAAGTGGAGTTTCTCATGGGAAAGATGCTTATGCAACTTTTTGAAAAAAAAATTGTACATATACTACACTTTGTGTTTGTGTGAATGTACCTTAATGAAACAGTACCTTAAAATAGAATACTTTACAGAAAATTAAATATCACTGTGCCTGAGGTGAATGTGCTTAATTAAAAAAATAATTTTTATACATGATTTAAATTGACTGCACGATAAGTGAACTCTAGAGCAAATGTTGAAAAAGGGCAGTCCTGAGGCTTAATTCAGCCTGTGTTTGTGTATGGCCTGTCTAGCTCAATTATTGGAATTTGAATGCTCTCTTAGCTTCCTGGCAGCCCTTCCCCCACTCCACCTCACTATTGTTTGAGGTGACAAACTAGCTCGCAATGTTAGCTGCCTGGTGTGACTGGCTACCATCCCAGCATTAGAACTGTGGGGCAGAGGGAGTAACTTTCCCTGAGAACTTATACGCACTTCAGAAAAAATTGAACATATTTTTGTATACCTTTTGTAATAATCACATTCCAACATAGGCTTGTGGTACGATTGGGAGTCTAAAATTATGTAATAGTGATGTGCTATCCTATTGTTCTTCTGTTATTTGTTTTGTGCATTGTTTTTCTGATTGCAATAATGCTGGGGAAAAGAGGGGTACTGGCCAGGAGAAGCGGAAATGGCACGACCAGCACCTGATGTTCTTTTGACCACTGAAGGTCAGAGGTCATACCTGAAATCCAGTTGCAGAAACACGAAAGAGAGCAGTGAAGATGGAACCATTGTTATAGAACCACTAGGGCAGGTCTTTCTAATTTTTTTAAGTTGACTAATTTATTTGTTTCAATTTAAAATAGAACAAAATCGAAAATAATTTACGTCTATAACTTTAAAAAATGATTAAAGAAGGATGATGAAAATACTTAACAGTTCTCAAGTAGGCAGTCTCTGTTCCCAAGAATTTCAAAATGACGCCAAATCAGGAAGTTTGGATAAAGAATAAGAAATAAAAATGTAAGTATAGAACCCACAGTAAGCATGATGTTTGACTGATTGGATACATCAATTTCTGACTGATTAAGATCATTATAAGAACACATAAGTTATTTGCTTTAGGTTTGCTGGCATGGCACCCAAGGAAGAACAGCTTCATTTTGGTTTAGAATTTTATTTTAATATTCCATAATTGCGCTGGAGCGATAGCACAGTGGGTAGGGCGTTTGCCTCACAAGTAGCCAACATGGCCGACCCGAGTTCGCTTCCTCTGCCCCTCTTGGAGAGCCCGGCAAGCTACCGAGAGTATCTTGCCCGCACGGAAAAGCCTGGCAAGCCACCCATGACCTATTCCATATGCCAAACACAGTAACAAGTCTCACAATGTTACTGGGCCCGCTTGAGCAAATCGATGAACAATGGGAGGACAGTGACAGTGACAGTGATTCCATAATTAAGAGTTAGATTTTATTTGGGGGGGTGTGTTTGGGCCACACCTTATGATGCACAAGGTTACTCCTGGCAGTGCTCAGAGGACCATATGGGGTGCTGGAGATGGAACCTGGGTCAGCTGCCAAAAGTTAAATTTCTTTATTCAAAATTCTATTCAGAGCAGAACTTTTGGCCAGAGCTATAGTTTATAGAGGCGAGGGTGCTTTCCTTGCATGCACTGGACCCAGTGCTCAATCCCCAGCATCCCAGATGGTCCCCCACCCGAGTTACCCCTAAGGATAGAACCAGGAGTAAGTAACCCCTGAGCACTGCTAGGAGTGCGAAAAAAAAAAAAGAATAAACTTTGATGGAAAAGTTAAATTTTACTCAGTGACTTGTTCACAGAATTTTCATTTGTATATGTACTCACTATCCTTGGAAAAATTAAAGGAAGTTTTTTGGGTCTTTTTTTTTTTAACTGCACACCCACTCTGTTAAATCAGTTGGACGAGGAGGCTCTCAGACCAATGGCATTGTAGCCTTTGTCAAAATTATGAAATCTAAGAGCTCAGGACAGTGAGTAGTGAACAGTCTGATAGTGAACTGTCAGCTGGACCCTGAGCGGTTTTTCCTAAATTCCCTTCCTTGCTCCCATCCTTTCTACATAGAGCTAAGCCCCTGCGGCAGCAAGGCTTACACCCGAAGGTTGAGGATGCGCTAATGAGATGCATGCTGGCTTTAATGAACTCAGTGAAGTTTACTAGGCTGGGTTCCTTTAAACAGTCTGCACATCCTCCCCCCACTCCCTCACCCCCCACCCTTCATTTCATCTTCTCTTTCTTACCTTTAATTTTCAGAGAAAACCTCGAAAGAACCAAATCCTTCTTTTCCTTAATCACTTAATCACTTAACTTCCCGTTAGTCGTCGATTTGCTCGAGCGGGCGCCAGTAACGTCTCCATTTGTCCCTGTCGCGTGCTAGTGTAGCCCAATGGCATCTGTTCGCTCCGGAAACATGGAGGGCCTCAAACCGATCGTTCACGATCTTGACGAAGAAGTTTGACCATCTGGAAGGTGGGCGGCCACGCGGTCTTTTGACATCCCGTGGAATCCAGTCGGTAGCAGCTCTAGTCCAGCGGTCGTCTTTAAATCTCATTACGTGACCAGCCCATCTGATTTTCGACACCTTGGCAAATGAGACAGCGTCCCTGATTCTTGATCGTCGACGGATGTCAGAACTCCGGATTCGTTCTCTCATTTGAGTGAAACGTGATATTCCAAGCATAGCTCTTTCTATTCTTCTTTGGGAGACCTGAATAGCGTTCTCATCCTGTTTGCGTAGGGCCCAGGTCTCTGAGGCATATGTTAATTCTTTCCCATTCCATGTAAAAGAACACAGGGCAAGTTTCTTTTAAGGCTTCTGGGGGAAAACACCCCATTTTCCTCTTAAAAATGAGGTTTGCTCTGAAAGTAGAGGAGGGCATGAACCAGAAGAGAGTGAAAAGTTTGAAGCCCTCTATATAATTGGGGGAGGACCCTGAGGGTTTCCCACCACAACCCTCAGTCCCCAATTAATTAAGTCAGCATTGACTTATGAAGACGAAAGCATAGACCAGACTGCAAGTCATTAACATAGATTGTCTGTCTAGGACACGGGAAGGAGAGAAACAGCACAATCAAGTCTGCCTAAATTGCTGAGAGGCACCAATGGATGCCAATCCAGACATAAAAGAAAGCCAGATGGGGAATGTTGAGCCTCTTCTCTGAAACAGTTCTCCCCCAAGCTTTTTAGGGTACACCACCAACTCAGAGCATGTTAAGATATGTACCTGAGTCAGACAGCTCAAAGTCTTGCCCATCAAGAAACCAACTTGGGTGGAATCCACACCCCAGAGATTAATTTACTCATAATTGTTTGATCTCAAGGAATTTAGTTTTATGATGAAGCTCTGGGAAGACGCTTCTCTGAAGCCCTGGGAAAATGAGGACAGTAACATTTTCCACATGAATATTTTGAGACTTCAGAATTCATGGCGCCCCTGCAAGAAGTTATTTGCAAGGTGGAACTTGGAATTTAGTCGTTTTTTTTTAGACTGATGCTAGAGTGAGTGATTGTTGGTCTAGCTGGCTATAACACTCTAGACCTGAGAGTTTTTCTTTCTTTCTCTTTTTTCCCTTGTTCTCTGGGCCATACCTAGCTGTGCTTAGAGCTGACTCCTAATTCTGTGCTCAAGGATTACTTCTGGTGGGGTTCGAGGGACCATATGTGTTGCCAGGAATAGAACCTGGGTCATGTAAGGCCTTATGTGCTATACTATCACTCTAGCTTCAAAAGTCAAAACTGGATTCGGGTTGTGGCTTAGTGGTCAAACTCATACTTTTTGTGTACAAGTCTGATCCTTAGCAGTGGGGGAAAAAAATCAAACCTACTGCTTATAATTTTATCATTGCTGTTTTAATTTTTTGGAGCTTGGGGTGTGTGTGTGTATGTGTGTGTGTGTGTGTGTGTGTGTGTTTAATTACACCTATCCTGGCTCTGCACTCAGTGATCACTACAACTAGCAGTGCTTGGTGGACCAAATGGGAATCGAACCAGGGCCAGCTGCATGCAAAGCAAATGCCCTACCTGCAGTACAATTGCTCCAGTCCCGGAACTTAGTATCTTAATGAAGTATCATGTTTACTGCCAGATTGAGAAACTGAATCTTCATTTATGAATATGTCATTGAAGGAGTCTTCAATATGAAGTGTTAGACCCTTAGCTAATAGTCTTTGAAAACAAAAATGGGAATTATAAGACCAGAGATATGCTGCTGGAGATAAGGCACTTCTCTGTATGGAATGACCCTAGTTCAGTCCCCAACACAACTTATGGCATCACCAGGAGAACCACTGGGAGTGATCCCTTAGAGCGAAGCACTCAGTACAGCTGGGTGTGCCCACTCCATCACATAAAAAGAATTTCAAGAATAATATGGGAGCAGAAAAGGTTACAGGAGAAAGTGACAGGGAACTGACAGAGATAGCTCATTTTCAATCAGAAAATAAATTTTTTTGCAGGTAGGACTTTTTTTCTATTCCCATTTTCTGGAACTGAAATATCCCTCCTTTACTTGAGCATCAAACAACACCTTTTCCTCCGGATGGTATCCACGGACATATTTTTTAAATAAAAATGAATGAATTTAATGTTAAAATGTAGTCCCTACCCCTATCTCTAGGATAGCACCAATCTTGGCCCAGGGGTGAGGATTGGGGGGAAAATATCAAGTCATTTGGAAGGCAAATTCATAAATATCAAGAGAAAGTAAGAACTGCTTTTCTAATAAAAAATAAATGGGAGAATAATAGCAGAACTTTGCAACTGCTGGAACATAATAAAAGAGAAGGAAGGAAGGAAGGGAGGGAGGGAGGGAGGGAGGGAGGGAGGAAGGAAGGAAGAAGGAGGGAGGGAGGGAGGGAGGGAGGGAGGAAGGAAGGAAGGAAGGAAGGAAGGAAGGAGGGAGGGAGGGAGGGAAGGAGGAAGGAAGGAAGGAAGGAAGGAAGGAGGGAGGGAGGGAGGGAGGGAGGGAGGAAGGAAGGAAGAAGGAGGGAGGGAGGGAGGGAGGGAGGGAGGGAGGGAGGGAGGAAGGAAGGAAGGAAGAAAGGAAGGGGGAAGGAAGGAAAGAAGGAAGGAAGGAAGGAAGGAAGGAAGGGAAGGAAGGAGGGAGGGAGGGAAGGAGGGAGAGAGGGAGCGAAGATGGGAGGGAGGGAGGGAAGGAGGAAGGAAGGAAGGAAGGAAGGAGAAGGAAAGAAAAAGAATGAGAAAGAAAAAAAGGAGAAAGGTATTAGGTAAGGTTTTAAGCTTGGAGGACCAGGAAAAGAGGAAGAAGGAAGTTTGAGATAGATGTCAGTCTAAGAAAGGGATGGATTTGTTTTCTACCTTATCATTTCAGGTGGTGGCAAATTTGTGTCACAAGCAGCACAGCTTGGAGCAAGAATGCAAGATGAGGACTGGTAAAGATTCCATCAGGTTGGAGGGAGTAATAACTAAGACTGAAAGTGAATGTAGGTAAGAATGGTTCCAAAATTTAATCATTACTTCATGATTTACTCCTTGACTTCATGTTTAGCAAGCAGGACCAAAGTTCTAAGAAGGACAGGAAGAAAGAAAAGAGAACCGTGGAAACTGAAGGGGTGGGGAGAGGAGACAACTTTAAGAAAAAGAAAGAAAAATTTAAGGTGAATGCAAACTGAAGAAAGTCCACAGGACATAATTAGAAGGGCAAATTAGAACAGTTGTCAAGGCTGAAAGGAAAAGAAGCTTCTCCTGTAACTGAGCTAGCTTCTAAACCTGCCGTTTGCAACCCTCAGAACAACAGCCTAACTGAATATGGTTGGACTGAGAAAGCAGATTTTTTCAACAGATACGAGACTCAGGGAAGAAGGAGACAGTCTGGTACAGAACGGGTGGAGTTCTGGGCAATACTTGATTAATAGCCAATGTAAAGAAAACCCAGCAAGCGGCTGAGTGACTGGATGCAGGGAAATTCATAGGGAGAGCAGCACAGAACTGAAAACCATTACAAAATCTTAGTTACAAGCAGAAAAAAAAAGATTGGAAAAGCAATCTCTCATTACAAGGCATTTTTTCCTCCATCCCCCCTTCCAGTATTTTATTGCTTACCTTAAGGGATGGGCAAATGTGGAAAGCAGCCCATGGATAGTTGTCTTTAATTTTTTACACATTTTTGAAAGGGGTGTGGAGAACAACAGGGTACTGAAAGCTCTTGAAACTCTAGTGCCCTGAACTCTGTCCAGTCCTATTTCTCTTTCAAACCTATTTCATTATAACATAAACATCAGTATCCAATATTCAACATCTGGGAGAAAATGGAAATTTCCCTTTGCCTTTAATGAGACAGCCTGAGAATAATGGAATGAGAAATTAGAATAGGAACCAACTCATTCAGGCTTAATAAAGAAAACCACTATTCATGGGCAGGACATTCACTTTGGGTTGTACTTGGCAAGTGTTAAGGGTGTGGACATTATTCAGCTACAAAAGTCCCTTGAAATTCCGAAATTTCACAAAAGCTAGGAATTCAGACAGGCACAAGTGTTTTGTTTTATAACCACTGGAAGACAGCAAGACTACTTGTAAGTCGGATTTTCTGTTTCTTTCCTAAGAGGAAGTCTGACAGAAGAAAGTGAAAAGTGGGGTTCTTCAGACTGGATGAGGTAGAGAACTCAGGCAAAAACATTACTCAACTAGGAAGAGGATGGAAATTCCATTCTGAATTGCAAGAAGAGTAGAAGGAAATGCAAATGAAGCTGATGCTGAATCCATTTCAAGGGTGTTATTTCTAAAAAATATATTCTAATATTTTCATGTTTCCCAGTCCATCTTAAAGACTCAATATGAGTTTATTTATTTGTTTGCTTTTTGGGTCACACCCAGCGATGAACAGGGGTTACTCCTGGCTCTGCTCTCAGGAATTACTCCTGGTGGTGCTCAGAAGACCATATGGGATGCTGGGAATTGAACCCAGGTCGGCCGCGTGCAAGGCAAACACCCTACCTGCTGTGCTATCACTCCAGCCCCAGTATGAGTTTATTTATACAGTTTGAAAGTCGAGAAATTACTGAAGATGTGATGAGGAATTCACAGTTAACTAGTTCTAAAAGGAAAGGAATATTTAATTCAATGACTCTGCTACAAGATAATCATCTTTTCTCAGATAGGGTAGATGACTCAGGGGGCAGAGCTATGCTGGAATTCTTGGTTGGATTCATAGCACTAGGAGTTTCTGACCTTCCCACACTCAACCCTCGGCCCTCACCTCCAAAACAAGGATTGCTCATTTTTGCAGAAATGAAATAACTTTTTTATTCAGACAGTGGGCACATTGTGTTCTTATCTCAAGAACTACCAAAATTGGATTAGATCAATTCAAAGATTATAACAAAATTAGCAGTTTCTAAATAGCAAAAGATTCGTTTATCCTAAATGATTGTGTTTCAACTTAACCAGAAATTGTCCTTGCAGGGTCTTTTAAATAAAAATAGGTGGTAGTATAAGGTAAAGATAAAGGTAAGCCCTTAAAATTTTTTCTTTAAAAAAAAAAGGCAACTTTAGGGGCTGGAGCGATAGCACAGCAGGCAGGGCGTTTGCCTTGCATGCAGCCGACCCGGGTTCGATTCCCAGCATCCCATATGGTCCCCTGAGCACCAGGAGTAATTCCTGAGTGAAGAGCCAGGAATAACCCCTGTGCATTGCCGGGTGTGACCCAAAAAGCAAAACAAACAAAAGCAACTTTAATTAAAAAAAAAACTGAAATGAAAAAAATTTACATCAGATTCCCCAATTTTAGACATTATACACTTAAAATTTTTGGGGGGCTAACAATGATTTACAATAAATGCTTTTAGGGTACAGTGTTACAATAGCTACCTGCTACCCCATTACCAAATTACCAACATACTTTTACTGCTGTATAGGGATCCCTTCCTATTTCCCACCCTCTTAAGTAAACTCGTGTGTGTGTGTGTGTGTGTGTGTGTGTGTGTGTTGTGTGGTAAGGCAAGAGAGTTTTTAATTGAAAGTAATTTAAAAATATATGAGGAGAGAGAAAGAGGGATGTGTTCCAGAGAGAATACTAGGTCCTCCAGAGTGGAAATAAGCCAGCAAAGAAACAGAGACAAGTGAGTCTTGAAGAGTAAATTCCAAAAGGCTTTTAGGAGGAGTTTTTCTTCCAAATGAAGTTTCAGAAATTTTGCATATGTAAAAGTTAATCTGCATTGTCACAGGAATGCCTCAAACTATTTTTAGTCTTTTTATCTCTTGCACTGTTGATGCACTTTTCATAATCTCAGGCTTCTTCTATAGCTTCACCTTTGGGTGGGGTCCACCTTTATCTGGGTGGTGCCTCAATTTCTCTTCTCTAAAGAGTTTAGTCTTTCTGTCATGGGGATGTGGTCTTCATGCCTTTGGCTACTTCAGGGCTTGATAAGCTAAGGGTTTTTTTTTTGTTTGTTTGCTTGAAGTGCTCAGAGGTTACTTCTGACTCTGCACTCAGGGATCACACCATACGGGATGCTAAGGGTCAAACTTGCAAGCACCCTAGCAGCTGCTCTAACCTCTCCGGCCCGGTCTCTTTAAGTACATTACCAGGGCTCCCCTACCCATCTGCGTATGTTTTTAATGTTGCTGGTGACTTAGTCAAGTAGGGAGCATGAAAGGTAGACTTGGGAAGAGGTTTTATACCACTCTGCTCTATCCACCTTGCTCACCAGCATAGGGGGAATTCCTGGTTTAGATCTTTTCAGTCTAACCTTGGGACGGACATTGCTGCTCCGTCGCCTTTCACTCAGAAAACAATTTCAGGAGGAGGCAATATTATAGTGACCAGGGTTAGAGCCTGGCACCCCTCTAAGTGTCCCCCACCCCCCCAGGAGTGATCCCTGAGCACAGAGCCAGGAGTAAGCCCTGAGCACTGCCGGGTGAGGCCCCCCCCCCCAAAAAAATAAACAAAAGGAGAGAAACAGTCACTGAGATTGAGATTTTGTGCTGGTACCATTTTTTTTGGAGTAAAATCCACTTTAAGTCAGACGCTCTTGAAAACACACATCTGAGTCATGTCAAGTTTACCTTTAAAAAAAAAATTTAAAAAAATATATACGTAACACATAATCTGTCCTCTTCCCAAATGCATTACCGACAGATGATAAAGAGCTATTGACCAGAAGATTCAACAACGTAAGGTCGCTCCTTGGGTCCAGCCCAAATAATGATACACTGTTACCGCTCGGTTCGAAGCTGGTGTTCTTTTGCCTCCTCTGGAATAAAAAGGAAGAATGTTGGACATTGTAGCTTTAATCTTATCAGAGCCTCCCAAAGTAAACAATAGTTTGCTATGAGAAACCTTGGTGGTTGTGTAACTCCTCTAGCTTTCTTCAAAACAGCAAATGTCATTTTCCTTCCAGCCCCCCCAGATCCCCGGGACTTTTATCGGGTTGCCCTACTGGAGTTCTCAAACGCACACGTTTCCCCAACTTCTCGCCCCGAAAAGTCAACGCGGCACCCCGCCCCCCCGGGGGAGGAACTGGGCTTCAGAAACTCTCCAAGCCGCCCCCGAAGTCCCGCAGCGCAGGGCAGAAGGAGACTCCCCAGACCCCCGCGCTGTCCTGCCGGCGGGGGGAACTGACCGCCCGCGCGCGCCCACCCGCCGAGACCCGAGCCGCGGCCCGGGCCGAGCGCCCGCCTACGCGAGCCCGCGCGGGGATAGGCGGAGGCGGGCGAGGGGGCGGGGCTAGGGGCGTGGCGGGGCGTGGCGGGGGCGGGGCCTCCCGGCGCGGCTACACCGAGGGGCGCCCACGTGCCCCGCCGGCTTTCGGCAGCGCGAGCAGCGGACACGCGGCGGCCGCTCCTGCAGCCTCCCCGGACCGCGGGACCCCGGCGCGCTCCTGCCCCCTCCAGAGCGGCGCTCGCGCTGCTGCCCCGGTAAGCTGTCGCGTCCCCGGCGGCGCGGACTGGCCGGGAAGGGTCGAGGTCCCGGGGGGCGCGGAGGACAGCGTCCAGCTGCGCGCAGCTGCCCGGAGGCCGCGCCCCCCTGCGACTCGCGGCGGCGGCGGGTGGGGACCCCAGTCTCGAGGCCGTGCTGAGGGCCTCGGGGCGCCGGGGTCCCAGGTAGCTTCGGAAGGGGCTCGGGAAATCGCCGGGAAGCTTGACGTCGCGGTTCGGGACCCCATCTCCGGGAGGATGGGCCGGGGCTCCCGCCGTCCCTGCTTTGCACATCCAGGGGGGATCCCCCGGGTTGCGTCCGTACACGGAGAAGGTCTGGGAGCCCCGGGAGCCTTGGGCGGGGGGAGTGCGGACACAGATCAAAAAAAAAAAAAAAGGACTGTCGTGGCGTGGGATCGGGAATTTGAAAGGATCGGGCGCACATCTTAAACCCGTTTGAAGTGGACGGTGCTCCTCTCAGCCGAGTCAGTGCAGCCTGCAGAGTCGGTGCAGCCTGCAGCCTTGAACTTCTCCGGCTGTCCAGATGCCGTTCTTGACGCTTGTAGGGGAATAGGTCTCCGAGCCCCCGCCTCCAGCGCCCCTGTTCCATCGGAGAACATCACAAAACTAACGTTTATCCAAGCAATGCGACCGCTGGATTTAACGGATTGCCAGATTGTCTCGTTGTTGCTGTCACTACTACTACTACTACTACTACTACTACTACTGCTACTACTACTACTACTGTTTCAGTGGTGCAGAGATGGGCTCGGGAAGATATTTCCAAAAGGAGCGCACACCAAGCATTACAAAGTCAGAGAAGCGCTCCAGTGAAAACTGCCTAGATTGCAGGAGCAAAAATTTTTAGCTTTAAATCTTTAGCTGCTTTTGCAAAAGCAAAAAGCAAAACACCAGGAAGACGATCATTTGGAATTGGTAGATTTATCTAGTACAAAATGCGTCCTTTTAATCTGGGGTGATGGGCCGATTCCCCCCCCCCTTTCCCCCCCTTCTGAACGTGGCTATCATCCTGGCGAGAAGCCAGGGAGATGAAGTACTTGTGGCTATGGCCTCTGACTGGATAGGTTTTTACTCTTGCCTGAACCGGGTTTT
The DNA here is from genome assembly GCF_029834395.1 of Sorex fumeus. NCBI lineage: Eukaryota > Metazoa > Chordata > Mammalia > Eulipotyphla > Soricidae > Sorex > Sorex fumeus. The sequence goes on along the minus strand of NW_026606081.1, from coordinate 9,080,688 downwards.
GAACTGTTGCTTCTTTTCCCTGAAAAAACTGTTGCTCTACATTAATAATGCTAACCTGGGGGAAACCAAGTGTTTGTGCTTGTCATCCTTTTCGGAGGGGGAGCACAGAGTAAGAATATTCAGCTTTCCTGTGGTTAATTTTTGCCTTTTGTTAATATTAAATCATGTTTGCTTTGAATGACACTAAAACAACATCAAGTGATTTCTCTGCCAAACATGTGCATTTCTTATTTCTCATTAAAACCTTGCTCCCTTGGCTACTCTGACTTGATTAAGGAGACCACAGAAGAGGATTTTTCCTTTTCTCACTTTACCTCACTTGGTTTCCACTGTGTCTTGATTAGGGATTGTCATTGCCTTTACATTTATTTATGTATTTTGCTTTTGGGGTCACCCAGCAATGTTCGGGGCTTACTCTCGGGGTCTGCACTCAGGAATTAGTTCTGGCGGTGCTTGATGGACAACGTGGGATGCTGCGGATCGAAGCGGGGTTGTGCCAGGAAAACTCCCTACCCGCTGTGCTATACCTCCGGATCCCTCCTTTACATGTTTTAATCTTTTGGGGTTTGCCGTAGCCTTGGGGACCAAAGTGAAAATTCATGGTATCTGCATTTGTTCAGTTTGCAGAATCCTTCGCCCCTTTAGTTCTCCGGCAAAGGCTTTTTGATTCCACAGTCTTTAATCATCATCTGTACTTTGAGTCTGGATTTCCTAAAAGAGAACAGAAGCTGAAGGGAGAAATGGTAGATTTTTACCATTTCCCTGGGCTTTCAGTCTGAGACTACTATTGGGCATTTTCAAATGTACTCCTAGGTATGAGAGTGTATGTATTCTTATATATGTCTTGCATATGTGTGTTTGTGTGTGTTTCTAATTTAAAAATTTATGGATCCCCCCTCCTCTTTTTTTTTTTTTTTTTTGACTTTCTGGGTTATACCTGGCTATGTTAAGGGTTACTTCTGGTTCTGCATGCTCAGGAATCACTCCTGGCTGTGCTTGGGGAAACACATGGGTTGCTGGGTATAGAACTCTGGTTGGCCACGTTCAAGGCAAGCATCCTACTCACTCTACTATTGCTCCGACTTCTGTTTTTCATTTTTTAAACAAAAATGTCCTATAAATTCAGCTTTATGGGGTTGGAGCCATAGTACATTGGGTGTGGCATTTGCCTTGCAAATGGGCAACCCAGGTTCGATCCCTGCCTTCCTTATGGGTCCCTGAGCACCACCAGGTGTAGACCCAGGGATGGCCACCAAACAAAAAAAACCAAAACAAAACAACAAACAATCTCAACTTTGCAGAGTAGGAGTGCTTGCTCTCCAGTCTCTCTTTTTGTTCTCGTCATGCTCCGAATTTCCTACATGCCGTTGTTTCTTAGTTCTTTTTTTTTTTTCTCTTTGGGTCACACCTGGCGATGCACAGGGGTTACTCCTGGCTCCTCACTCAGGAGACCATATGGGATGCTGGGAATCGAACCCAGGTCAGCCGCGTGCAAGGCCAAATGCCCAACCCGCTGTGCTATTGCTTCAGCCCCACTCTCTGAGTTCTTTTAAACAGGTCTAGAGCCTTTATCTCCGGGTATTGCTTGTTTCAGTCTTGGAAGTTTTGAAATGGTTTTGTCTTACAGTTTTCCTTGTCATGTCTTAGTTTAGCTGAGTTTCTGTCTTCCTTCTGTCCTAATATATGTGCTGGCTGCTCCATATATGTATGACTACATATGCATGTATTTTTAAAAAGTATTTTAGAGCCATCTGCTCATTTTATTTTGGTGTCCTTCAGTGACCAATTTGCAGAACAGAGCCTTGAAAACAGCCTCTGTTTCTATTTTTTATCTTTTAAAGTCATTTCTCCAAATGTGACATTCATTGGTTTTTAGAACTGGCTTTCTGTAGGCTGCTCACTGGATGCCAAACATGTTGGATTAAGCCAGAATTTTTAGTTGATTGTATTTGGGTTATTTGCATGTTTAGTACTTGTGTGTGTAGACCATTTGATTTTGAAAAAATGCACTCAATTGCAAGATTTCAGTGACGTGATGCCACTTGTCTGAACGAGTTGTAACATCTAGTCAACTCATTTCTAAGTTTTCTTTCTGAATAATCAAGACTAGATATACCCCTGATTTTTAAAATAAATTGCCCTTTTCATTGTCTTCTGTTTTGGTAACTTTCTGCTTTGCTGTCCAACACAGTGTGGTACATATCCCTGCCTGCCATGTCTTTATTGTGGAATGTCACCCCTTTCAGTAATCTGAGAAAAGGTATTATTGCAATCTCCAGTTTTGTATTCCTTCATAGATACTTACAGTCCCAAGTCTATACCAGGCACTGGACAGGCAAAAACAATGTGTAACTAAGATTTTGGGGAGGATTCTACACTTATTTTTACATTTTGGAAATTCCATTAATGGATTATAAGTGTTTCTATGTTTTTTGTTGTAATTTTACATATGCAAAAAAACACCTGTAGGTACATAAATTCAGTTATGTCTATTCTAGAAAACATAATGAATGCTCTCAGTAGTATAAAGATGTTAACCTTTCTGTCATCAGAAGAACGTGAATGTGGCTGTTTCAGCCCGTCGTAAAATTTCTTTATGTATCTGTATCCATGAATACATGAGTGTGAATCATCTTTATATGCTTGCACTGTCTTTTCCCCAGGGTCTATCTAGTTGTTAAAGACCTTACTGGCTGAGTTAATCTCATTTGAGAATGACTGACCCATTTTTTCTTTTTATTACTATTTTTATACATTTTATTTTCACAAAGTAGTTCACAATAGTTCATTACATATAATATTCAAACACCCACTCAACCAGCAAGCATCTTCCCACCACAATAAGAGGGAAGTGTGTGAACGTTTTTTATTTCATTCTGGGGCCATTTAAGCCCGTATATACAGGAATACGAGCAAGTATGTTAAAACCAAACTCCTTCCGGGAGCTTTATTTTATAGTCTCTGGATCTTGGCCGTTGATGAGATTACAGGACTAACCCATTTTTTCTTGTACAACTCAGTAACTATAACTGTTCCATGTTCTCTATGTAAGAGTGCTATTGTTTTTTGCATGATTATGGACTTTTTAACTGTTCATGAGGATGGGTTCTGCTACTTTACTTTAACCTTTTCATTGGTGAAGTATAATCAATATTGACTTAATATTTTAGTTAATATTGTTCCAGTTTGAATGGAGTATTGAATATGTGGATCACACCTCTTCTGATCTTATTTTGACCTTTACTTTGGGTCTCTTAGAAATCTGTGGTTGTCTGTTCTGGGTTTTTGGGGACATGAATACAAACCTAGGGTTTTTTACAACCAAGAATGAATATCAAACTAGAGTGTCGTATGTGATGATTTAGTTTTGCAGATAACATAGATTTATTATTATGCCTCTCCCTCTCCTGCAAAAGTTGATAAATGAAAATAAGACCTTCTCCTGTATGCCCATTCATATTCTGCATGCTAGCACCTCTCTTTAGACTGAGCCCAACGTGTGCAGTGAAGAGGAGACCGTAACAACATTTCATGACCTTCTAGAAATTGAGAAAAGCCAACCCTGATCATGTTGAATTCATTTTTGGAATATTTTGTGAACAATGCACAATGAAGAATTTTTTTTTTTTTAGCTCCTGATAGATTTCTCGCTAATTTTCCTCACTGTTGTGGGGAAAATTCTTTTCTTTCTTTAGCTTCTTTTTTTCCTTTAGCTTCTTTCTTTGGCTTCTTTGGGACGCTGGGTCTTCATTCTTTGACTGCCTAGTCAGGAGTTCAATGCAGGACTCTGAGGAGGCTGTGCCGCTTGGAATCTGGCAGTGCTGGGGATTTCCCGGCCACCCAGGCAGTGTTGGGGACCTCTAGGAATGGCACCTGACAATGCCGATGGACCATGTGGCATGGGGGGTAGAACCCAAGTTATTGGGAATAGATCACATGCCTGGCCTGTGCCCTAATTGCTGTACTATCTCCGGGTCCCAGTGTTTTTATTTTATACTACGACATTGACTTGTCTTTTGGGGGCGGGGGGGGGGAATCAGATTTTAAGATAATCTGTTCTGTTCCAGTTAAAAACAGATACTTGTCTCATCAAAAAGTCAGGTGATAGACCTTTAGGTTCATTTTTTAATTCTTTCTACTCCTGTTTTGGCAGAAAAAGTTGATGCCTTGATCATAATTAGAAGATGAAGATTGGGTAGTTGGATTCCTTGTCTTGGCCCTGGGTATCTAGCATCATCTTGGTAAACAATGGTGGTGATTGTTATTAATGAGTTAATATATATTGAACCAGAGATTTCTGCATGTTCAGTCTCACTTGTTTATCTTTAGCGTGAGGTTGGAATAGATTTTTCAGACTACAGTTTGATTTCTGCTTTAAAAAGTCACACCGAATCTAGAATTTGAAGTATATTTGAATGGCGGGGTAGGAAATCATTTGTTTCACAAGCACAGTATATTATTCCAAATACGTGGCATCTTTTGGATTACATTCTCACTACTCTCTCCTGCCCACCAAGTCTCTAGAGAAGCAAAGAGTAAATCACTGGTCTCTGCTTGGGGTATTGACGACCCAGTGAAGACTGTATGCAGAGGCAGAGAATTATAAAACTGCATAGAAGTAGTACAAAGAACCGAAGGCATCAGGAGAGAAAACAATCTAACTTTCGTTTGTCTTGGAGTCACGCTCAGCCGTGCTCAGGATTTACCCCTGGCACTGCCCTCAGGGATCATGCCTGGTATACATTTAGGAAACCTTCAGTGCGAGTCAGCTACATGCAGGGCACATGCCTTACCTGCTGTACCTCATCTAATATTGGGGGGGAAAACCCCAACCGTGCACTGAAGCTAGAACAGAGAGTCACATGCTCTATAGACATTGGACCCGGTTGAATCCCAGTAAACCTGCACCACCACCACCCTCGAGCACACACCCATATGGGCCCCCAAGGACTTCATGGCCTAAACAGCACCCACATCCTTTGACCCTAGCAATTGAATTGTCTGGCCTGGATGGCCTGCTCTTGGCAGAGTGACCTTAAGGCTCCCTGAGCACTGCTTGGGAGCACCCCTCCTAAATATGTAGTGTGTTCCTGATGTAGTAACACATTGTAGGAATACATAGTAGGCTTGATCAATACTAAGTATTGTCATCATCACTACAGTTACGATTAGGGCAGTTTTAAATATTAGGCTTCCAGAAAATTCTGATGTTTATGAAAGACCTTAGAATGAAGTTAAAATGCACTTGGAGATTATTTAAGTTAACATCTTTTGGGATGTTAAACATGCACTGTTTAATGGCCCTGGGGGCCAGTCAGTTGGATTACCCAGTGCTCTCCCTGACTGTGTGGGGTGGGGGAGGGATGGAGGAGGGGTTGCAGTGCCAGGGATCTTGAACTCAAATGCTTGTACATTGCAGAGCATGCGCTCTTTGGCCCTGACCTCGCTCCTCAACCCCTTAGATGGAATTCTTGAGTAAAGTCATTGCAAAAGTGCAATCAGATTAAGAACATTATCTTAATTTCTTATTCTTACAGATGTTAAGAATACCTTACATCATATAAGACCTCATATCTTACATCTTATACCTTGGTATGGCATATTGTACCAATTTAATGATTTGGGGAGGTTGAGGGAATTCTTGGCATTCTGAGGACCGTGTGATTGTGGGACTTGAACCCTGAACTCCTCATGCAAAGCACACACATTGAGCTTGAAACAACCGTCAAGGATATTGTGAAGATTTGATAGATCATGTTTCCCTGGTCTTCAAAAATGATGTCCTTTGGCCATCACTTCCGTACTGCGTCTTCCAGAGGACATCATCTGAGGACCAGGAAAGCATTTGTCTACCATTAGTGTTGTTTCCATCTCGATTTATAGCTTGGAATGAACAAAGGACTGATAAAAAATGGTGACTGCTGAAGAGATATTTGGTTTATCGCATGTTAGAGAGCATTAAGTTCCTTTGTTAGAAAGAAACATCTTTAATGTCATACTAATAGAAGACAACAAATGTTTGATGATATCACTGTGAGCTTATCTACTTGACTCTGCTGTTACTTTAGGGCTGACGTTTTCCGTCAGACTTAGCTCACTTAGCTCTTTTCACTCTCAAGGTTGAGACGTGTTGCTGCATATCACTGCTTGCACCTTCCAGATGCCAGGTCCTTGGGAATGTTTGTATATGTACACACACACACACACACACACACACACACACACACACACACACACGATTATAGTTCCTGAGAGCTGGTGAGGTAAAAGGACAGGAAATGGATTTCCATTATTAATCTACTAACACATCTTCTTCAAGGGAATCACTGGTTCTTATGTATTGGGGCTCAGGAGCGCAGAACTCTGGTTCTCACGGTTCTTTCGGACACACTGCTATCAGGTCATTATTGGTTCATGTGTAGCCCATAAATGTTCATTGTGTCAGTGGACTGAGTGTTGGGTGGATGTTTGTTTAAAAGTGATAGAGGACCTAAAATCTCTCTAAAACAGCATATAAAATTTTACAAATGTCTCCTTTGTGTTTTTACTTTAAGTAGAGAACATCAGTATTGAACATTTCCCTCATTCCTCCAAAAGGATATTTTTATGTGGATGTTGATTTTTTTCCCCCCGATGAAATTCACTTTAATTCTCCCGTCCATAATGCTCCTGATCTCTGCAAGGCAAAGATTTCTTAGCAGTTTTTTTTTTTCCCCAATGCTTAGAGCTCATAATATGTTTGCAACTTGCTTAAATGCCTATCTTGAGATTTTTTTTAAAAAATGCAAATGCACACTCTGATACTTTGTATCAACTTGGAAAATTTTTTCTAAAAATTAAAAATATTTTATCTGGCTCAGTGATATTAAACAACCCCATTTCATATTTTTTGTGTCAAGCCAACAGCAACTTTTGAGTGGTTTCTTTATTTCTGTAATTTGAGCACTTGTTTGGGAGACATTTTTGTGGAAGCCCGAGGAGCCCGGGTGAGCTTCAACATGCTACCCTGGGGGTTGTTAACATTCTGGAGGGTTTAGGGATTATCTTTGTTCCAGAGCAGCCTGTGCAAGAAAATGAAGTCCATTTGACTATGATTAACCAGGCAGAGTGAGATTGCTATTTAGGTACTGTGTTTGACATTTCTTATCGATCTGGATTTTTCTTTCTTTTTTATTTGCCACATCTGGAGGTGCTTAGGGCTTATTCCTGACCCTCTGCTTAGGGATCATTCCTGGTGGTCTTGGAGGACCATATGGGGTGCTGGGGATCCAACCTAGGTCAGCCTCATGTGAGGCGAGTCCCTACTGTTCTGGCCCTTGAATTGAACTTTTTAGAAGGAATTGATAGGAGAGTAAGGAGAGTAATAGACTACATCCCAGTTCAAAACCTACTGAGAGTTGATTTTTCATCGCCTAAAAACTGAATAGCCATCCTTTTTTTTTTTTTTAGCTGACATAGTTGTATATGCTTATACATGACTAAGAATAGTCAGTGCTTTCTTCTTAACCTAGAATTGGAGCATATATAGTATGTCTGAAATCCAGCTTTACTGGCTCACTGTCATTCTGATGTGGATCATGAAGAAATATCTGAAATCTGAGTAACTTAATAACTTCACAGAACTAAAGCGGTTATATCAAAGAGCAAAGCAAGCGTCACTGCATGACCTTGCCCATTTTTTAAAGTGCAAATGACCTGAAGCTTTGTGTCATGTTTATTTAAAAATGTACCTAGCGTAGACATTGAGACAAAATCACCAATATTAAAGTTGATTTCTACTTTTGTTCTATTTTTGGTTTGTGGTAGTGCTCTGGGCTTGCTCCTGACTCTGTGCTCAGGGAATCATTCCTAGAGAAGTTAGGGATGTGGGGTCAGTAACATGCCAGGCAATTTCTTACCTTCTCTCTGGTTTCTCTGGTCAGCTATTTAAATTCTTATCTTTTACATAACTTGTTTATAAGCACTTAGTGTTTGTTTGGAGTTTTTTGCCTCAAAAACCCCTCTTTCAAGTGCATTACATTGATACATAGTGGGTGTGTAGGTGGAGTAGGACTTGTATATGCCGTATTCATCCAGAAACCAGCACAAAGCACATTTAAGTGCCACAAAGAAACAAAGTGGGTGTTGATAAAATTTGTAGTACTAGACTAGGGCTTTGAAAACATGCTGGGCTAGGGCCTGTCTTCCACTTTCTCAAACTTTAAATGTTCCTTAAAAACATTTAAAATTTTCACTTAAAACAAAATCACTCTTTCCTTCGAGGATTATACATGAGTAAGACCCGGTACACTGCATACTTACTTAAAGCACTGCAGAACTGGTGAGGCAGTTACGATAGCTGGTAGATGGTTTTGTATTCCTGACTCTAAACTTAGTAAAAGTTTGTGAACTGTCTTGTTGGTAACTTCTGAAGCTTTTGGCAATGCTGATCTGGAAGTCCTAAATTGCTAACACTGTATTTGCCAGGCACAGTGCTGGATAGGTTTGGAAGGGGAGTCAACTCTTGATGTTTCAGAAGCTTTTTTTTATAGGGTAAGAATCAGATCTCAGGGCTGTGGAGAGAGCTCAGAGGGCTGGGGCTCATGCTTTGTGTACTGGAGACCCAGGTTTGATTCCTGATATTCTGGGTCCCCCAACCAGAATTGGAAGCAATTTTCCCTCGCCCCTCTCCCCTGCCACTCTCCCCTGTCTGTACCCCCACCCCCAAGAAACTCAAAATCTTAAAGGTATAATCAGTCTGGGGTCAGACGGTAGGGGCAGGGTGAAGACAGGATTTTTGAGCATTTAAACCTAGTAAAAGCAGTGATTTACATCACATTATTGCTTTTGTAAAAGAAAATCATTATCATTTTAATAACTATATGGCAAGAAATCTAAGTATCAAAATAACATTTTATCCTGTGTTTCTTTTCAAAATCTTACCATGTTACACATTTTAAACAAGATATTTAGTATAATGGCATTCTTATGAAAAATTTGTGACATATTTTATTTAAAAATAAGAAAGTCTGATCTTAGCCTAAAAATAAAAGCACTTTAAATGAGTTCTAAGACATCTAAAGTCAGTAGAATTTAAATGGCATATGTGTACTTTTAAACTAGTAAGTTCTATTGAAGTGCAGTTGTACTGACATGTTTTTTAAAAGCTATTTGAAATTTTGCTTTTTTTTTCTGTTTATCATAGGTAACAGATGGGTTGCACTTAGTGAACCAAACAAAAAAGAGCAGTCTTTGCATAAAATTTTTGTCGATAGTGCATTTTATCTTACTGAAATGGATCATATGAACTTTTTCAATAAATGAGTTGCATATTTACATTATTCTGATTTTTTTTTTTTGCTACAGAATATAAAAGGAATGGGAAGGACAAGCAATCTGTTTTTAAAAAGCAATGTTGACTTTAAAAGTTTCTCTTGGGGCTGGAGTGATAGCACAGTGGGCAGTGCGTTTGCCTTGCATGTGGCCAACCCGGGTTCGATTCCCAGCATCCCATATGGTCCCCCAAACACCACCAGGAGTAATTCCTGACTGCATGAGCCAGGAGTAACTTCTCTGATTGCCGGGTGAGACACACACACACACACGCGCACACACACACACACACGCACGTGTTACTCTTACAAATTATGTAAAGTATTTTTTAATTCTTACTGCATTGCACACTGTAGGTATATTCCATTTCCAAGTGTTTCTAAAACTGAAGAATTGTTCCAGTGACTTTAAAAGTGGAAAGTATTATTTATGCCATTGACATGCATAAATGTGATCATGCGATCACTTGACATCCCGCTACTCATCAGTTTGCTCAAGCGGGCGCCAGTAATTTGTCCCTGTCGCGTGCTAGTGTAGCCTAATGGTGTCTGCTCACTCCAGGAACACAAAGAGCTGCAAACCAATTGTTCAGGTCTTGACAAAGAAGTCTGACCATCTCGTGGTGGGCGGCCACTTGACCTTTTGATGTCCTGTGGAATCCAGTCGGTAAAGGCTCTAGTCCAGTGGTCATCTCCAAATCGCATTACGTGTCCAGCCCATCTGATTTTCGACGCCTGGCAGACAAGACTGAGTCCCTGATTCTCAATCGTCGATGGAGGATGGAACTCCAAATTATTTCTCTCACTTGAGTGAAGCGTGATACTCCAGGCATAGCTCTTTTGATTCCTCTTTGGGAGACCCAAATAGTTTTCTTATCCTGTTTTCATAGGGCCCAGGTCTCTGAGGCATATATTAATGCAGGAAGAACGGTGGAGTCAAAGAGATATGCCCGGAGCCAGAGCTTCTTCATCCTCTTAGCTATTTCTTTGACACTCTTGAAGGCGTTTCAAGCTGCTCTCTTCCTCCTACGCAGCTCGGGTGCCAGGTCATTTGTCATGTTGAGTTCTCAACCTAGGTACACATAACTGTTGCATTCAGAGATGTTCATTCTGTTGAGAGCGAATGGAAAGTCAGGAATGAGTCTGTTTCTCATAAACATTGTCTTCGTGAGATTCAGCTGTAATCCAACCTTTCCACACTCACGGTCGAAGTCGGCCAGCATTTTTGACACGTGGCTAATGTTAGGTGTTATTAGAATGATGTCATCAGCGAAGCAGAGGTGGTATAGTTGCCCACTGTCTATCTTCACTCTTATTCCTTCCCATTTCGGTCGTCACATGACGTTCTCAAGGGTGGCACTGAAGAGTTTCGGTGAAATGGTATCACCCTGCTGAACCCCCCCTCTTGATGTCAATAATCACTTCCTTGTAGAATGGTGAGATCCTGGTAGTGAATCCGTAATTCAGCTCACAGAGGATCCTGATGTATTGAGTTGGAATGCTTTGTTTGTCTAGGGCTTCAATGACTGCTTCTGTCTCAACAGAGTCAAAGGCCTTCTTTAAATCAATGAACGTTAGACAGAGCAGCATCTTGAACTCCCGAGAAAACTCAATGAGCTTGGTTATCGTGTGGATATGGTCGATGGTGCTGAATCCTTTGCGGAACCCGGCTTGCTCGCATGGTTGTCCTTCATCTAGTGTTCTGCCAATCCTATTTAGGATGACTCGAGTGAACAACTTGTAGATGACAGACAATAGGCAGATCGCGCGATAGTTGCCAATGTCATGGATGTCTCCCTTCTTGAACAGTAGTACGGTCCTGCTGGTTTTCCTTTGGGACGGAACCTTGCATTCAGACAGGCAGCGTGTGAAGAGCCGAGCCAGCGTATTGATGAGTACTGATGGCAGATTCTTCAGGTGTTTGGGTCTGACCTTGTCTGGGCTGGGTGCTGTTCACTTCTTTACTGATAAAATGGCGTGTTGGATTTTGGAAGGGAGAACTTTGGGAATGACATATCCATCATGTGGAATTTGGTATGTGGGCTGGTGGACGTGGCTATCAAAGAGATCCGAGTAGAAATCATGGATTAACTTCTCCATTGCCCTTCTGGAAGATATGATAGATCCATCAGATAGATGGAAATATATATATATACATATATATATAAAATATATAGAAATATGGGCTGAAACGATAGCACAGCAGGTAGGGCGTTTGCTTTGCATGCAGCCAACATGGCTGACCTAAGTTCGATTCCTCCGCCCCTCTCGGAGAGCCCGGCAAGCTACCGGGAGTATCTCGCCCGCATGGCAAAGCCTGGCAAGCTCCCCGTGGCGTATTCGATATGCCAAACACAGTAATAACAGCCTCACAATGGAGACGTTACTGGACCTGCTCGCTAATGAACAACGGGAGGACAGTGATATAGAAATATGTATAGATTTTAATAATAATAGAAAGTTGAAATTTTTCTTTGTAGTGAATGGGTCCGGAAGGGTCAGGGATGTCTGTAGATTAGTGATACAGCATTTGCCTTGGATGTGAGACCCTGTGCTCAACAAAAGTACCTCAAAACAAACAGTAGACTTATTTCAACATATATAATCTGATATGTCTCACATTATACCAAGCAAATCAGGGAAGTTGAATTTTCAAAAAAAGTTTAGTTGAACTTTTTTTTGGAGTGGGGTGGGACACTGGCAATGCTTAGGAATTATTCTTGGCTCTGTGCTCGAGAATTATTCCTGGCAGTGCTTGGGGGATCCTGGGATGCTGGGGTTCGAACCTGGGCTGACTATGTGCGAGGCAAATTCCTTACCCACTATACTATTTCCCCAGCCCTTATATAATTGACCTTTTAACTAATGTAATTTCTTATAAGCTTGTTTTTCATGAATCAGAATTTAGGCAAAGTTTTGAAGAAAAATGCTTATTTTTATTTAGTAAATTTCCAATGAGCAAAATAAAAAGGGAAAAGAACATACGTGTGTGTGTGTGTGTGTGTGTGTTTGTGTGTGTGTGTGTGTGTGTGTGTTGTGCTAAGGCTGAATCCAGGGCTTCACACAGATTTTTCAAATTAAATTTCATTTTTATAAAGTTGTCCAATGATTTATTACATTTAATATTCCAACACCAATCCCACCATCCCTACAAACCTTCTCACCACCAGTATTTCCAATTTTCCCAATCACGACCCACGCCTGCCTCAGTAGCAGTCCCTAAATAATTTATTTTACTTGTTATGAATAATTCACTAAAAATGATCAAAAAATATTTTCTTAGAAGAAAGAAATTATTGTATCTCATCCTGGAGACACTAAGCCCTTGTATAAGACATTCCTAACATGTTACAGGTTAAGTTTTGTTTATTAATTTTTCTTAATTGAGACTGGTTGCCTTCTACTTTATATTCCTTCCAATGCGGTGTGCTACTCCTTGTATATCAGTGGTATAGAGTTTGAGATGTCATGACCACGTGCTCCAGGAATTCTAAAATTTTGAATGGGATGATAACAGCTGGAGTTAAATCCAGTTACGTTTTTTAACTCCAAGAGAGCCTGGAGATTTTAGTCACAAAATCCCCATCCCTGAATTTTTCAGCAGATTCATTCCTGGATAAGCCTGTGGAGTCTAGCCGTGAGCATAGCAGCGATTGGAGTGTCACACGGAAGCTTTATTCCTTCCTGACCCCAAACAATATTAAGTATGTGGAATAAAATCATTGTATATTTATTCATATGTCTTTGTGTTGGGGACCAAGCCTGGCAATGGTCAGGGGCTATTCCTGCCTCATTGCTTGCAGATCCAGGAAACATATGTCAGTGATTAAACTATGTACTCAAACTCTTTGAGTAGATGAGTCTCTGGCCTCTAACCTTTTTTGTTTGGGGGCCATACCTGGCTGTAGGGCTGGAGCGATAGCACAGCGGTAGGGCGTTTGCCTTGCACGCAGCCAACATGGCCGACCCGAGTTCGATTCCTCCGCTCCTCTCGGAGAGCCCGGCAAGCTACCGAGAGTATCTTGCCCGTACGGCAGAGCCTGGCAAGCTCCCCGTGGTGTATTCGATATGCCAAACACAGTAACAACAAATTTCACGATGGAGACGTTACTGCACCCGCTTGAGCAAATCGATGAACAACGGAAGGACCGTGACCGTGACCTGGCTGTGGAGGGCTTACTCCTGGAAGTTTTTGGAGGGCTTTATGTAGTGCCAAGGATTGAACCCAGGTCAAGTGTCTGAAAGGCAAGCACCCTACCTGCTGTATTATTTCTTGGGCCCCTGGCCCCTAAAGTTCTAAGGTAGAGAAAGAATTTTCTTTATTTAAAAAAATTTTAGGTTACATACAGCAGTGCTCAGGGAGCACTACTGGTGGGACTCAGGGGGACCATATGGGGTGCCAGAGATTGAACTTGGCTTGGTCATGTGCAAGGCAGGTACCCTACCCTTTGTACTGTCATCACTCTGGCCCCAGGAAATTATTTCTTTGGTATTTACTATGGAAGAACTTCTACTAAAATTACTTTCTGAATTAAATTTTAGATCTTTAAGGACATGGTATACAGCATTTTTAGTTTTAATAAATTATCAGCTTCTAGACTGAAAATAAGCCTATTCATTCTATTTCCAGCAGGAGGACCATGCCTAAACCATTTCTCAAGGTGTTGTGAGAGCGAATAAGAGATTACAAATATGCTAACACTGATCTGCAGGAAAGTCTGATTTCCCTGACTGGGTACAAAGACCCACATTTTTCTCCCTCTCACTATTACTCCTTCCCCTGTGAAATGGGGGCACAAACCTGCACTAGAGCTCTATAGGGACCCTGCTCTCAGGATGGAACCCTTTTGTTCCGTCTTGTGTTCTAGGCATCTCTCTTGACTCTCAGTTGTTCTTGGCATGCAGATTTTTTTTTGTTTCCTTTGAATAAGATCAGCTTTGAAGAGCATCGCTACAAGCACTTGTCAGAGCTGTGGGGAGAAGCTAGTGTGTGAGGAACCTATGTCAGCATCTACTTTGTGGCATGAGAATGGTGTACTGCTGTCCTCCTCTTTGTATTCTCTTCTTCCACACTCTCCATCAGTCCTAATTCAAGCAAGTGTGTCTCAAGGTGAGTGCCACTGCACCCCGGGGGGTCCTGGACAGATTCAGGATAGTGGTAGTATTCCTGGTGGAATTGTGCGCCTGCTTTTTGTTCACTTCAAGGGAGGGAGATTTCTGAAGGGCTCCTAGTATTTTTTTTTTTCCTGAAAAAAGATGTGAGGAAAAGGCCAAGTTCGGAGCCTCAAATGTTAATTTTTGGTTAATTGACAACCAATGTTTATATGGCTAATTTTTATACTTGTTTCTTGGTATACTTTTCCCCAAGTATAATACCAAACTAAACAATGAATCTAAGGATAGTAATTCTGTAGCTTTTCTAGAAAAGTCTACACCACCATCCACTTATAAGAGCATCAACCATTTCACTTTGTGTGAAAGAGCACTTTGTAATTACTCTAAGAAAACTCTCATGTTTTCTCTAACTTCTCTACTTGTCATCGCTTTCAGTCACTGCGTTTTTGTGAGTGACTTTAAATGAAGCTAGAAAGGACGCAGTTCTGAGTTGAACTGCAGAAATATAGTTGCTGCTTTTCAAAATCACTGCATTCATGCCCCAGAGCCACACCGCCTTGCCTCCAGCCAGACTGTCCAATTAAACATTCGGTATTTTCTGGAGCATGAGACTGCGAAGGCTCCAAACTCTACGGTACTGACATCCCAATAGTAGCACACCAGATTGATGGGAATGCAGCATAGAAGCCAATCAATCTAGATGAATGAAAACATTAACACAGAAAGCTTAACTTGCAACAACAGCTTAGTAAACCTCACATATGGACTTAATGTCCCTATGGTCAGATGCAGTAATTTTCACAAGTTTTCTTCTGTGAAAATATTTTTTGATCATTTCGTTAGCCATTTAGTGAAAACAAGCAATATAAGATAGATTATTGTGGGCCTGCTTCCAGGTTGGGCAACTGAAGACGGTGGAGGGAAAGGGGACAGAGGTGTTGGAGCAGTGAAGGTGGACTAGGTTTCAGTGAATGCCTCTAGCAAATCATAAACAACTTTGTAAACCACGGTGCTTTTAATTAAAAAAAAGTGGGGAAAAATATAAAACAAAAACAAACAAAAAATAAAATATATGGGCACTCAGATTGCAAACACCAAGTGCAGAGCTTTTTTGGGATATTTAATTATAGGTGCAGATTTAAAAATAACTTATTCTTGGAACGCTTGGAACTGATATTCTAGGTCAGACCTACTAGTGTCTCTGTACCCAGGGAAGAACACCAAGATGTGACTTTTCTCCCCTCTGTCCCAGAGACATAAAATCCAGGGTCTAGCAGCAAAATAGAACCCGAGCGGGGATGTGGCTCAGTGTGTAGTCCGTGCCTTCCTTACGTTTGATCCCGGCCCTGCAAGGCCTCCTGAGCATTTGCGGGGTAACCTTGATGGCCCCCAAGGACCAAGTACCACTGGGTCTGGGCATTGCCGGAAGTGCTCCTACCACTCCAAAGGAAAGAGAATACTGGCGGTCCTGGACCTCAACAAATGTAAAATGTTTTGGTGCGATACAGAACAAAATGTCTTACCTACTTTTCAGCAGCCACTCTTCATGTTTATTCACATTGCTGTGACCCATCTCCAGAACCATGTTGTGCTATGGGACTAACCTCTGTGTCCTTGACAGGGCTCCACACTTCCCGCTCCCCTCGCGGGCCGACAGCTGCTCCTGTAAGAGTTGTACTAAACTAGATCTCTCCTAGAAATGGAATCATGCAGCATTTGTTTTTTTCTTGGCTGCCTTTTTTCCCACTTTAATAATATCAAGTTTTGTCTATGCGCTAACATGTTCTGCTTTAAAAAGTGTTGGTTTAATTTTTAAGAGTCGAAGAATATTTCATTGTATGTTTTGCATTTTTTTTTTAACCTCTGGATGAACCTTTGGGTTCTTTTCATTCTTGTGATAAATGCTCCTTTGAACATGGACATGCAAATAAATATCTCTGGTCATTTTTTAAAATACGTACACCTATAAACAGGATTGTTGCAGCATATGGTAGCTATATTTATAAATATTTAAGAAATCACAATTTTTTTTATAGCAGCTTTGGATTTCTAGCATCATTGTACAGGGCTTCCAATTTCTTCACATGCATGCCAACACTTAACATTTTCTATTTAAAAGATTAGCCATTTTATGGGTGCTGAAGTATATTGATGATTACTAATGTATTAAAAACTGAAACCAAAACCCCAAATCATTCACTTTATCTTTCCAAAGACCCAAAGAAGTAAAATGTTAATATTTTATAAGTTCCTGTTTATTTTTAGCATAAACTATCTTTTCTATTCAGATTATATATATGTGATTTTCCTTTTTTTAACATATGTTACATTTCATATGTGTATATATGTATATATATGTGTATACACACATAAACACACATGTGGTTTGAGGCTCTTCGTGTTCCTGGAGCGAGCAGATGCCATTGGGCTACACTAGCACGCGGCAGGGAAGAATGGAGACGTTACTGGCACCCGCTCGAGCAAATCAAAGATCAACAGGATGACAAGTGATACAAGTGAAGTGATATACACATATATATTATGTACCTAGGTTGAAAGGAAAGTCCTGAGCTCATCTCGGCTCACAGCTAGCAGATGCATATCCAAGACACAGTCTCCCCAGCCAAGTGTGTGCTTTCACCCCTACACAGCTGTCAGGGAGCACTGTCATGAGGCTTTCTTGACCTCAGTGTTTCCTGGTGAGTTCATGGGAGTTCATGCCTTCCTGGTCCAGTCATGAAACCTAGATAACCAACCAAGTTAGTATAAAGGAGGGTTTGAAGAGATAGAACAGCAGCTAGGCTGCTACCTTGCTTGAGGTAGGCCCAGGTTTGACCTCGGGCACCCTCTGTCATTCCCCTGAGCCCCACTAGGAGCGATCTCTGAGTGCAGAGCTAGGAGTAAGCCCTGAGCATTGCCAGGTGTGACCCCTCCCAAACTAAAATTAAATCATAAAATAGTTGGGAATGGTGGAGAGTTGTGAACTAGAGGTTGACACTGAAATGCTGTGTGCTCCAAAGCACATATTGGAAGTTGGGAGGACTGACTGTCGCCATGTGTATAGAAGCCTAGGGGCGACCCGAGATGGGGAGAGAGGAGGCAAAGCCTGGGACTGCCCGGAAACCCTAATTTCCTGCTAGATCGCTTGAATTCTGTTAGAACACACTGCCTCATAAAGCAGTTCCAAATATATTCTTTCTGCATAAGAAAAGTAGATTTGGTGTTGGAGCAATAGCACAGCGGATAGGGCAGTTGCCTTGCAAGCAGCCTACCCGGGTTCGATCCCCAGCATCCCAGATGGTCCTCCGAGCACTGCCAGGAGTAATTCCTGAGTGCATGAGCCAGGAGTAACCCCTGTGCATCACCATGTGATACCCAAAATGCAAAACAGAAAAGTAGATAATATGAAGTAGCCATTTAAAGGATCTGACTCCTTGCATCCAGCTAATTTTGGTACAACTTAAATGGTAAGTTTTTTTAACTCTCTCTCTCTCCACCCTTTTGGTCTTTGTTTTTGGTTTGCGGCCACACCTGGAGGTGCCCAGGGACTATACTTGGCTCAGGGCTCTGGGGTTGCTCCCAATAGCACAGAGGGGATCTGTGACAGGGATCAAACCTGGGCCTTCCACAGGTTCAGCCATTTGAGCTATCTCTGCCCTCAGATTTTCCTCTTGCTCCTTCTCAGTGGGGACAGTTCCTACCTCAGTCAGCAGAATGACCTTTCCCTGCTTAGGATTCATCATTACTGTCATTGTCATTGCAAGCTATCATTACTATACTTTTGTTCAGTTAAAATTATTGTGTTGTAAAGATGACCAATTAAGGCCCATTTCCTAGCAGATTCTACTTTTTAAAAATTCATGAATCTTAGCTGTTGTCTCGGAAATTTACAATAATGAGGATAAAGGCAGCGGAAAATGATAAATTTTGCCCAAATGAAAGATAAGATGTTTGTGATCTGAATATTCACAGTATTTGGCAGAACAATTACTAAAGAAAATGTCTACTCTACTTTTCAGAATTAGGTATTCTACAAAGGGTATTGGGAACGGGGGAGAGAAGGGAATTACAGTTCTTAACACCAAAATAAACTATTGCATAAGGTGAACCTTTAAACTTAAGAAAGGTTTACCTAATCAATATTTATTTGATCTGAGTAGTGGCTATGTAATGGTGTAATACCCCTTGACACTTTTCCAAAGTCATCAGTATTGTGATGACATAACTTGTAGGGATTTTTACAAAGTTACAAAGACCTGTAACTTTGAGGGGAAATGAGGAAATTAAATGGGATAGAAAGTTTATGCATTCTGGTCAAAGTTTCGAAGTTCTGCTTATCTGGCTGTTGACTTACACTTATGCAGAGAATCATGATAAAAACTTTACTGTCAGGCACACACAAAATTGTATCATCTGTTTTTAAAACCCGAATTAGATACCTTAGTTAATACTTTTCTAGCTAAATTTTTTTTATCAAATATCTGAATCATCCGTTTCTATTTAAGGTTTGGAGGTAACATAAGGGCATTTGGTGGAGAATCTTGGGCATTTTCAGGTGCTAAGATAAAGTGTATATCAAAACCATAAATGTTAGCACTGTTGTAAACATGTGACCTAAATATAATGAAAAACATTTTAAAAAGTAATAGAAATTGGGTATCTTTATTTCTTTATCTGTGGCAGCTTCTTGGTAGAAATACTACTTACTAGGTATGCATTTTATTGAGTCAGTAGCTCGCTCTTTTATATTGAGCCCTTTATTTGAAGTCTTCCAGTATTATAGGGGTAACATCATTACCATTCTTGCATACTGCCATTCTCACATGTGTTTTTGTGGTGGGAGTGGGCGATGTTGGCCACACCTGAAAGTGTCCAGGGGGTCACTCCTGGTGGCGTCGAGAGGGTCACACTTGGTGCGGGGGATTGAACCAGGGTCATTTTCATGGAAGGCCAAGTGCCTTCCCATACCTGTGCTCTCTCTCCAGCCCTGCCATTCACATATTTGAAGAAATCTAGCTTTTCTCTAAGTCTTCGTTTGCCTTCACAATGAAAAGAAGAGGCTGGAGAGAGAGTACAGCAGGCAAGGCGCTTGCCTTGCAGGTGAGGGGTGTGATTCCTGGCACCGCATTTGGTTCCCTGAGTACTACCAGGTGTGGCTCAAAAATCAAAGGGAAAATACATCAAAAAACAAAGTTAAAAGGAGCAGTTTGTAAGCATAGTACATATCATTGTTGTTTACTGGACAGTGTTTGCTGTTTAATCCTTCGAGCAGTTCTGACATGCCTGTTTCAAAGCTGAGAGGACTGAAACTCATCTTTGATTTGCTCTGGAACCTAGCGGCTAACTCGCAGAACTGATGAGTGGGAGGTGAAGCAGGATTCCCACCTTCGCTCTCTCCCTCCAACGTGAAAATTCTGACAGTTGCTTTGATTGCCCTTCAAGTGATAACATGACTTCCAACATGTTCTGGTTGTGCTTTACTGGACATACTTAGTCTGTATTTAAGAAAAAGATGGTGGCTACAGCCCAGTATCCACCCATACCTATTCAGAACTCATTGGAATGCCAAGTTCTTGCCAAGTATTTGAGCTACTTCAGGGACTGAAGCAATTCCTGCCCTCTTGAAGCTCAGTTCACCTTGAAGCCTTGGCTTTATCACCTCCAGAACCAACTTGGAAGTGTTTGACACAAGGAACTGAAGCTAGAGTAGTTGACTCTGGGCTGTTGGAATTCTGTGTGTACTCCACAGTTATTTATCACAAGTGTGTCTAGTATCTGCTTGTTTTCCCATTTACTCCTATAAACGGACTCCCTCTGTGGAGCACAAAAATAATGTTGACTTAAAACTAAATTGTATCAGTTTATTTCTAGGCACAAAATGAGACCACAAAAAAAGTTTTGGTAACAATAAGGAGAGGTTGCTGATATTATCAGAAACTATTTGAAATGAAATCTAAAGAAAATAAAAGTACAAATGATGTGATTTTTCAGGGCCAAAAGACTTTATTTGTTCTGAGAAATGTTTTGAATTTAGAAATATGAGGATTAAGAATTTTAGATAATTGAGAACCCAAGAGAGATAAGGAATGAACTAGATGTTAGAAAATCAACACAGTTTTACAAAATGTTTTTTTGTTTTGTTTTGTTTTGTTTTTAATTGCAGGAAGCGTTATATTAAAACTTCGGAGATTGTAGCTAGAAGAAATTAGTTTTCAATATTCAAAATTTTAATATATGTTACAATGCTTATCTGGTTGTTTTTCTAGGTACTTAAAATTTTCCCTGATTGCTTCTATTTTATTGACTGTTATTCTTTAAGTCTTAAGATAGAAGTGATCCATGAATTTGAGATCTGTTAGGATGAGAGTTTGTTTTGTTTTGAGGGGCAGGAATAAAACAGGAACTCATGCATGCTGCGCCATAACTGAGTCACATCCCCAGCCCCTAGAGATGAGGTTTTAAAATTTCAATCTTCCAAAATACATTTTTAGTAATGCCTTCTCTCTCTCTGTCTCTCTCTGTCTCTGTCTCTGTCTCTCTGTTTGTCTGTCTGTCTGTCTGTCTGTCTTTCTGTTTTGGTAAGATCTTGATGATGACCTTCAAATTCAAATTGTCTTTTCTTCTTTTGGGTGCTAGGTGTGTTGCCAAGAACCAGGGAACAGCTAGATAAAATTCTGTTTTTCTCCTTATTTTGAAATTTCGTGACAAAGAAGGGCAGGTACTTTGGCTACAGAATCTTGGGTTCACATCCAGCTCAGTGATTTTGAGCAGGTTGTTTTATGTGTCTGAGCGTCTGTTTCATCATCTGGAGATGGAACATTTAGCCCGGAGGTGGTTGGAGGATTTAATAAAGTCTGTCAAACTTTCATCACCTAATAGGAAAGTAATGAGTGATTCCATTTCTTCTTGTTTTTGTGTTTCAAACCCTGTGTTCTAATGAATGACCTTGTTTAAAAGTGACTTTCTGTTGAATTGCTTCTTCCCGCAGGTGATGGTTTCAAATACTTCTTTTCCTTTCATTCTTCCCTTTATTTTTGCACAACTTGCTCAACACCCGGGACTGAAGGCAGCTGTCCCCTGCAGCTCTATTGATCCTATTTTTCTCTCTCGAGCATGCTATATTGAGCTGGGTGATGTAATCATTAGCTAGCACTGGCTTTGAACCAAGCAGTGGCGACAAGTTTCTTTCCTTAAGGCATCCTCTGGGTAGGATTTCATCCCAATTTAGAATATGTGCTTCACAACTGGGCTGTTTATTGGCCAAACACTGCCTGTGCTTGGTTCTCTGGGATGCGGTGCTTAACACTTCACTCACTGTGTCCTCAGTCCGCGAATGCTGGTTGTGGGAGAAGTCTGGACTCCATGAGAAGTGTGAACTGCAGGGGCTGAGAGTTCAGTGGGTGGGGCACTTGCCTTGCATGCAGCCAGCCTGGTCCCCTGAGCACTGCCTGATGTGATCCCTGAGTGCAGAGCCAGCGGTAAGCCCTGAGCACCGCCAAGTATGCCTGCCTTCCTTCCCCCAGGAAAAAAACAAAATGTAAATTGTAAACTTCACACTGTCTCTTCAGCTGGCACACAAAATCTTCAGTGGCTGTAAAAAAGATCAAACCACTAACTAGTGGGAAAAAAAGAAAATTCTTTTAGATTAAGAGACTTGTTCATTGTTTTGGAAAAGACTAATAATGCCAGTATTACATCTTTTTATGCGGAGTCAGACTGAATTTTGGTACCCTAATAAGTATTAGCTTAAGTACTTCCTTTTTTTTTTTTCTTTTTTCTTTTCTTCAAGTTTTGGCTTTGTCATCTGTAAACTAGAGGTGGTCATCCGAGCTACCTCTGCACTATTGGGAAGTGGTGCACGGGCTAGCATTTAAGAGCTGCAGAATGAAAGTCATAGTTGTGATAACACCGTTGTGTACATTTTATGAGCAGATATCATTCTGTGAGACACGAGAACCTATCATACTCTTTGGGCGGGGTGGGGGGGGGGCGATTTGGGCCACACTCAGCAGTGCTCAGGGCTTACTTCTGGCTCTGGTCTCAAGGATCACTCCAGGCTTTGCTTGGGAGAAGCGGGGGTCCAGAGGGGTGCTGGGATCGAACTCAGGTCAGCTGTGTTCAAAGCAAGTTTTTCTGCTTGCTATACTGTCTCACTTTTTTCTTAACTTTTTTTTTTTAACTTGAATTCTCTTCAAGCAACATCAAGGAGAATGTGTCTCTTTCCTCTTCTGGCTGCCATTTTCTCTTCCCAGGATGACTGCAAGTGTCCTGTTTCTAAATCTTATTCCTCCCAGAGCTGGCCCTCCAGGATAGCCTCTCTGCTTTTTCCTCTCACCCTGACTTATGTGGAAGGGCTTGTTTCTCATTGCCGGGGCTCCCCAAGGAGTCCTGGTCTTTTTTTTTTTTTTTTTGAATTTTTATTAGTGAAACACCATGAGGTACAGTTGTAGACTTACAAATTTTTGTGCTTGGGTTTCAGTTATACAATGATTGAGTACCCATCCCTCCACCAGTGCCCATTTTCCACCACCACTGATCCCAGTATCACCCCCCTCCCCCCCCCCCCCCTCCCAGTGGCAGGGCATTCCCTTTTGTTCTCTCTCTCCTTTTGGGTGCTGTGGTTTGCAAAAGTGACATTGGGTGGCAGGCAAGTTTGGTCCATAGTCTACTTTCAGCATGCACCTCCCATCCTGGGAGGATCTTCCCGTCACCCTTTATTTGGTGCTCCCTTCTCTGTCTGAGCTGCCTTTCCCCTTAGCATGTGCGGCTGGCCTCCAAGCCATGGAGTGGACCTCCTGGTGTTTATCTTGGCCATTCTTGGGTGTTGGTTTCCTATTTTGTTACTTTATGTTCCCCAGATGAATGCAATCTTTCTATGTCTGTCCCCCTCTTTCTGACTCATTTCGCTTAGCATGATACTTTCCATGTAGTACCACTTGTATGTACATTTCATGACTTCATCTTTTCTAGCAACTAAATAGTAAGGAGTCCTGGTCTTTGCTTTAAACATCACTGTATATCTCTCTTTTTCTTCTGTGGCTTTATCTTGTCCTCATATTCAAATTAAGGTTGCTCATGTTGGGCCAGAGAACTAGCTGAAGGGGCCGAGTGTGGGCTTTGCATGTGGGGGACCTGGAGTCAACTCCCGACGCCACACCCTCCCGAGTACTAGGTCAAGATTGCCCCGTGCACTGCCAGGTGTTGCCCACAAGCAAAGGAAGCTGCTCATTTACGGAATATATCAGCTCCTCCAGATCTTCTCAACGAGGGTGACATGATTCCTAAGACAAAGCTTGCTGAGTTGAATCTTAATGATTGTGTGAAACACAGTCATTACTCTCCCTTCCAGCATCACTGCCACTGCCTAACATTCTGGCCAACTGCAATGTCTTCTTCCTCTCCAGTGAATTCGGGAGAAGTGGAGGAGTTCCTAGTGATTGTCAGAGTGGAAACCATATTAACACTTTATTCTATTCCATTTTGAATGTTACTTGGCCTCAGTTTTAGATTCTGAGTTCTTTGGTGACAGGTACAGGTAAGTGACCCATTGATTTTTGATCTTAAACACAGGCTCTATGTGGAAGAAGTCAAGCATGCATAGGGAAGAATCTAGAGTAGACAGTTTCTCACTGTGGCCATGCTCCATCAAAGTGTACTTTCAAGTAGGGGCTTGAGTCAAGTTTAAGTATTTGTGAAATGTACCTTTTAAAACCTATACTGAGTAATAAGTGTGTACATTTTCAACATCTAAACTATTGAATTAATTCGCATTTCAGTTTGTTTTATTTTAGTCTTGGGGTCTTACACAAAGGTGCTGGGGTTTACTCCCAGAGCACGCAGGGGAATATTGGTGCCAAGGATCAAACCAGACTCCTGCAGGTGAAAAATGCTTTCTAGTCTGTTGAGATATGAATTTTAGTATTGTCTTCAAGTTCTTGGGGTATGTAGAAAGTTCCAGAGGAGTTTGGTGAAGACACGTGGAATAGAGTCTCTGCTGTCCAGGTTTATCAAGTGCAGCTGCATCAGAGGAAGGAGTCCCCTGAGCACCAGATCTAAGTATTAAATTTGCGAAGTTCCAGGTCTTCAAAAAAGAGGCAGTCTTTTTAAATAGGCCGCATGCATGCTGGCTTATTTTATAGTCTTGTGACCATAGTGCTGCAATATAATTTTTTAAGCATCTTAAAAGCAAATTCATTCTCTTGTTTTAAAGTTACTTAAGTTTTTATTTATTTATTTATTTATTTGCTTTTTGGGTCATACCAGCAATGCTCAGGGATTACTCCTGGCTCTGCACTCAGGAATTACTCCTGGCGGTGCTCAGGGGACCATATGGAATGCTGGGAATCGAACCCGGGTTCCCCACGTGCAAGACAGATGCCCTACCCGCTATGCTATCACTCCAAATTTTCATTTTTTTTATTCCTTTTTGGGGTCACACCCAGCGATGCACAGGGGTCACTCCAGGCTCTTCACTCAGGAACCATCCCTGGCGGTGCCTAGGGGACCATATGGGATGCTGGGAATCAAACCTGGGTTGGCCACAAGCAAGGCAAATGCCCTACCCGCTGTGCTATCACTCCAGCCCCAAAAGTTACTTAAGTCTTTAACCTCGAAATAAAATCTCTATTGCTGACAAGACCTCTGGTAAGCCTTTTCTCGAGCCCCTACACCTTGCCTTCCTTCTGTTGCTGCTGCCCCGACAGGTGCCACCCACGCTGACAAGCTTACACGCTTTACATGCCGTATGCCAACACACACTCATGGTGCACCAACATTCTTCTGCTGGGTACCAGTGGTCTCTGAGACCATTGGGGTTTCCTCTGTGGTCACATTCTACCACTGAACTGTCCCTCTGTGCCCTATTAGACTAGACATTTTTCAATGCAATTTGATTTTTACTTTTAGTTTCTAAGGGGGACGGGGGGGACACACCTAGCAATAATCAGGGGGCTAGGAATAGACCAGTGCTCAGAAGTGACCCCTGATGATGCTCATGGCATCATATTTGGTGCTGGGGATTTGAACCGGGGCTGGCTACAGGCAAGGCAAGCATGGTAACCTTAGTACTATCTTACCAGTCCCAGAAATTTGATTTTTAAAGAAAACCTAGAATACCATAGCAATATTTGCTCTTCCTGATTTGCAGATTAGACTAATATATGCAACATTTCTCTCCTGTTATCTGTTTTTTTGGGGGGGAGTTGTTTTAGAGCTATTTTAGGACAAGTGCCTTCTAGGAGGAAGCTTTTGAAAAGACCAAAGTTGATGTCAAAGAAAAGCTTTTATTCCAGAAAAATAGAAGAAAAACCACAAAGAACTTAGACAGCACTGAGTATACTTTTTAGCACATTTAAAACAAAAATGATCCTAATCACCTAGTCCCTAGTGTTTGACCAGAAGGGGCCAGTGGTGGGTTGGAGGAATTGTCCAGCAGCACTTGATGCCTTGGTGTTGAATTCTAGGTATATCTTCTGTCCTCGCAGTCTGGGTAAACTCTTGGATGGAGAAATGATACCAGGTGTGTGCTTCCGTCTGCACGGGACCCCACCTGACCTCACCTGGACACTAGCCTGGGGGGAGCCCCAAAAGACTTTACACTGGGGAGGGGGTGCTGGGCTGTGGCCTCCCTCCAGCCTTTCCCGCAGTTCTCTCTCTAGCTGAGGGTGCTGGGGTATCCCAGGAAGGAAGATTGGGTGCCCAGGCCCAGGTGACTCTTTGCTAGTATGTGGCCAACTGAAAAGAGGACAAAATCCAACCCAGTCTGGGGAAGCAGGTTTCTTTGTGGTTCTGTCTCCCATTTAAAAAGCTTTCTGTTGAGCCACATCTGTCTGGAGGAACACCCCGCACCCATGTTTAAGAAATTGTACTCGGAAAGTCCTTTCAGCTGACTGTAAAGTGCCATTAAGACGGTGCTGTGATGACCCCGGTGACTGCAGCAACACAGCCTCCAAGGCAAGAGGAGAGAATAATCCAGGCTTTGGAGCCCGATTCGCTCACTGGCCATGGAAAAGCAGGGCTGACGGTGTGCTCTGGCCCCTGAGCGTGCTCTGACAGCCCAGGCAGTGTCCAGGAGAAGAGATGGCGCCACCTTCCTGCTTTGTTTCATTACATCTTGTCTGATGAGAGAGACTAGAGTGCTGTTTGTCTTCATCTGCTCTTGGGAACCGGAAGGTAGCTTAACTGATAGAGCACATTCCTTGCGTTGGATTCCCTGTACCTCAGACCCTCTCTTCCCTTGAGTCCCACTGGGCCCTGGTTCATGGAAATATGGTAGAACATTTGATACCATGAGACAGTCATGATGCAGGGGGCCAGTAAGTTAGACCACTTACAAATCCGTTTAAAAAAAAAGAACACCCATATATTTGGGGAAATTTCTGAATATACTGAAGAAGTTCAGGATAATATTATATATAATTCTTACAGTTTAAAACTTGCAGGTTTAGAAAACTCTTCCACGTTTTCAGTGTTCCACTTTAACGCATTAGGACTACCCATGAAGAGTTTTAGTATAGTAGGACTGAGCTGGGGAGGGGCCCTAAGCAGTGTTGGTACTGTGTGCATGGTAAGACTTCAGACAATGCACTAAAAGAATATGAGTAGTCGATTAGACTTACGTATGCTCAGGGTGCATACGTAAGGGTGCTCACTGCCACTTTTGGGGTGCTGTGTATGTCAGTACTGATGTTCATTTATTTCCCTGGTGAGGATGTGATTCCCAGAATGGTGTTTTGATCTCAGCACTATCTCCAGATAAGATAGTAAATGACACTTAGCAGATTCTAATGACTAGTTATAAGTGGATTAAGTAAAATTAACTATGACATTCATCATAGTTAACATCAGTAGTGTTTTGGCGCGGGGCAGTGGGGGAAGCCCAGCTGTGCTCAGGAGACCAGGCGCCCTCTTGGTGATTCTCAGCCACTGGACCAGGAGGATGCAGTGCTGCGTGGGCCCTGCAGTGCCAAGAATAAGCAGGCCCCCTTGGTGGTGCCACCCCTGGTCATATTCTGGTAAGGCAAGAATATCCCCCTATAGCATGTAGGCAAGAGGTGCCCCACCTGTGGTACTGTCTCTCTTGCCCCCATTTTCTTCTCTTTAAAACATGGTACACATAGTATTTATATTCTTTTAGTGCACACATCTGAAGTTTTACCATGCATACATTATAAAACCCTCATCACTTCTCCCTAGGCTGGAGCGATAGCACAGTGTTAGGGCTTTTGCCTTGCACGCAGCCAACATGGCCGACCTGAGTTTGATTCCTCCACCCCTTTCGGAGAGCCCGGCAAGCTACCGAGAGGATCTCGCCCGCACGGCAAAGCCTGGCAAGCTACCCATGATGTATTCAACATGCCAAACACAGTAACAAGTCTCACAGTGTTACTGGGCCCGCTCGAGCAAATTGATGAACAACAGGAGAACAGTGACAGTGACATCACTTCTCCCTAGTCACATCTAAGAATTTATATTTGCAACTTTCGTATAATTATTGCCCTGCATTTTAGTACCTGAATTCCGTCATCAGCTGTGTCTAATATACTCTTAAACTCATACATACACCGAGTTTTTAAATTTTCAGTGATAATATATTTTTATTTTTGTAAATTCTGTTGGCTCCATTTCCTCGAGCTGCCTGTTCATTTTGTTAGTGGCTTGTTTACAGTCACTGTTTTTTTGGGGAGGTGGGCGTGGGGGTTGCACATCCTGACATGCTCAGGGCGTACTTTTGACTCTGTTCACAGGGGTCACTTCTGAGCTTAGGGAACCATAAGGGATGTTGGGGATAAAACCCAGCTAGGCTGTGTGCAAGGCAAGCACCCAGACCTGCTGTACTATCTTTCCAGTTCCTATATTCACTTTTTAAATTTGATCTTTCATTTATTTAAACTTCTTCGTACACGATCACGATCATCCTGTTGTTCGTCAATTGCCTCGAGCAGGCCCCAGTAACGTCTCCTTCGTCCGAACCCTGAGACTTTAAAAAGTGCCATATTCAAGACTCTTTCAGGGTTAGGAGAGTGAGACCCATCATTGTTACTGGTATTTGGCATATTGGGTACGCCACGGGGAGTTTGCCAGACTCTGCCATGTGGGCAGGTTACACTTGGTAGCCTCCCAAGTTGTCCAAAGTAAGAATGATAAAATAAGATGTCGCAGCCGCGTGCTTCTGGGAGCTGGATTTTATAGTCTCTGGGTCTTGGCTGTTGATGGGATTACACGGCGCCAGGGGGCCAGTTGGTGGGTGTGACCCCCGCCTACTGGAAGATGGAGGATCTGGGTGGAGGATGCTCAGCCCCGATCCGAGCAGGCTTGGAGATCTCAGCCCCGGGACCCGCATGCCTTTGTTCCTCTGCTGGTACCTTCATGCGTGTGGAGAGTGGTCTCAGCATGGTTATGGCTGGTTTTGGAGGTCTTCATATTCTGTTCTGGTATTTCTAGTCCCTGAAGTCTTAGGGAGTTTAGATCTGTGATTGTTTCTGTCATAGAAACAGGGTGATTGATTCCTTTTGTTGTAGGTATTTGGGAATTTTTTGATTGTGAGCTGTCGTCGATAGAATTTAACCAATGGAAATTCTTCAAACAAGTAGGTTTACTGGTAGAACGGGAGTATTTCTATATTCAAATATTCAAGTAACTTAGAGATTGTTGGGGCACGGGTAGGTTTGGAGGCAGGAGACCATGTGTGTGGTGCTGGGGGTTGAACTGGCATCAGCTGCCTTACCCCCTCTCTGGCCACGAGAGATCCTACTAAATGGACCCTTTCCCCTGGTCCTGCTCCATCCAGCACGGTTGTCTTGGCGTTGTCATCTCGAGGAGGGCCTGAGACTTTGAATTTACATAGACCGTGGTTCCCTTCATCTTAGCTTCTGCCACTCTGCTGTTCATCTTGCATTTCCCCTCTCATCTCTCCCTCCTCAGTGTATTAGTCTCTCTCTGCCTCGAGATAATATTTTCTGTAGAGCTCTATCCATTATGTTGTCACTTATCCAGAATTTTGGGTCGGATTTTGTTTTTCTGGGAAAGTTCTTTAGAGTAGGTAACCAGTAGAATTCTGGAAACAAGACCTTGTGCTTATGCTAAGAATTCGTAATAGAGATGTATTTTGTAGTCTTCAACAAACAGCTCTGGGGCTTAAAAAATATTCTCAAAGGTACATGTTACATTTGCCAGATTTAGCTTCTGGTTTCTTAGGGTACTCAGCGTTCACACTTAATAACATTATTGTGGAGCCTTCAGGAAACATTAATTTCAGTCTCTGATGCTTGAGCATAAGGGAATTTTAGATAAGGAAAAAAAACCTTGGGGGCCAGAGAGATAATAAAGTAGGTAAGATGCTCGCCTTGGCAGATCTGGGTATGCTCCTTGGCACTGCATACGGTCCCCTGAGCACTCCCAGGAGAGGTCCCTGATTGTCACTGGGTGTGGTCCAGAAACCAAAAATGAAAAAAAGACAGCAAACTTTTGGTCTTAAGCATAAAATCAGGGATTTCTCCCACCTTCTTTGAATGCATGTGCTCCTTCTTTTTTTTTTGTTTTTGTTTTTTGGGTCACACCCAGCGATGCTCAGGGGTTACTCCTGGCTCTGTAGTCAGGGATTACTCCTGGCGGTGCTCGGGAGACCATATGGGATGCCAGGCATCGAACCCGGGTCGGCTGTGTGCAGGACCCTACTCTCTGTACTGTCGCTCCAGCCCCTAATGCCTGTACTACTAAATTGGGATAAGGAGGAATAACTTGGTGGAGAGTGGAATGGAGCAGGAAGGGGGACAGAGCCTGTCTCTCTCTTGGGGCCCCTGAGCACAGGTGCCCACTGGATCTTCTTTAGCAGTGACTCTTCTCTCAGCATCCCTGCAGAGTTCGGTGTGAGAAGCCTGAAAAATGGACCCTGTACTCCACAGAGCCTGGAGCAGCCCAGGAAGGCTTCCAGAAACATTAGCTTCCTGTGAGGCTGGAAAGAGACCCTGGGTCTCAGTATTGGCCTTGGAAAGAAAAATACCAGACTGGTACTTCATTTCTTTCTGAACTTTTGTTTCTAAGTACCTACAAATCTTCTCAAATGAAATTGAGTTACTGTTATCAGTGGACTATTTTTAGGTGTTCCAAGATGTGAATGGCAGCCTATAGCCGTGATTTATATTTGTAATAATAAATAATCAGCCTCCACCATCTCAAGTTGCCTGCTCACCAGTGGACAGTCCCCATATTTTAGCACATTGGGTCCCCACAACCTCCTTAGCAAAGCGTGACCTTTATTTCACTAGTGAAAAAATGAGAGCTGAGACTTGAAATACTCATCTCTCCTTCGAGAACTTGGAGCTTGGACTGGAGAGGCAGTGTAGGGGATAAGGCACTTGCTATACAAGCTGTCTACCCGCTTCCCCACCAGCCCCTGAGGGCATGGCTGTGGTCCTGCCCCCCCTCCCCGACAAAGCAAAGTCTCAAGCACTTCCAGTACCAGGTGCTTTTACAAGTTTGCTTTCATCACTTCAGCTATGGAATCGATGGATGGTAATATTGTAATTGCAGCTGATTCTCATCAAGATTTTAAAAAAGTGTTCAGTCTTACACGAGGACCATCTTTTTTCTTTAAAAATATTTTAAACAAAGTGGTCTACAAAGTAGTTCGTAACACAGTCGTTACAGTCATTCAGTGTTCCAACCCCAACCCCACCACCAGAGTGACCTTCCCTCCACCATTGTCTCCATTTTCCCAACAGCCCCCCAAGACTGCCTCCTCAGCAGGTGCAAAATAACTAACTTATTTCCTATTCTTGTTATAACTAATTCGATATGCCAAACACAGTAACAACAAAGTCTCCAGTGGAGACGTTACTGGGCCCGCTCAAGCAAAAATCGATGAACAACGGGAGGACAGTGACAGTGACAGTGACAGTTATAACTAAATGACTAGTGGAATTACCAAAAAGATTTTACTAAAAGAATTTCTGAAAATTGTTGTATCTGATCATGGGATTATTAAGTCCTCTGAGGGTGTACTAAGATGTTTATTGCAAGTTGATGCTTCTGTATTCCTTTTGTTTATTGAACTTAGCTGACTTCTATGTTATTTTCCTGTGAATTTGGTGTGATCCTACTGGGATATCAGTATCATGGAATTTGGAGGTGTTATTCCAGAAACTCCAGGGTCTGTAGAACTGGGCTGAGTTTACAGGGTGGCAGCTGTGGAATGTGGGTGTGTCTTCGGGGGCTTCTGGGAGGGGTGAGGGAGAGGCTGTCCAGCCCCCTACTTTGAGAAGACCTCAGAGCTCTCAGTGTGAAAATCGGTGTGCTAGAGTTAGTCGGTTTGGTGTCTCTGTAAATCTGAGCCCAAGAATGAATTCACATGGAGGTGACTGTGGGGTGTGGGTCAAGAGGGCCATCTTAAATTTTTTTAATATCTGGCAGCGTAGAAATAATGGTTTTGTTATTGCCATTATAAAGAAGTAAACAAAAAATTTACTCAGGAATTTACTCAGGAATGAGTAAAATAATTGAGGTTTTTATGTGTTTATCTAAGTGCTTGTGACTTTCACATCTGACCTTGAATTTTTTTCTGACTTGATTGTTTCAGGGAATAATAAGGGAGCCAGAATATAGCATCAGAACGAACACCTTGTTTAGCCTGTCCTTACTGAGTATGGCCATAGTACTTTTGTTTTTGGAAGTGGAGAAATTACTCAGCATTATTGATTGGGGTAGGAGTCAAGGATAACTTGGAGCCAGCCTTCTCTCCCTAAATCTAGATCCAACATGAAGCTATTTTCCCACTCATTTCTCTATTTTTTTTTCTTTTTTCTTTTTGGGGTCACACCTGGTGATGCACAGGGATTACTCCTGGCTCTGCACTCAGGAACCACTCCTGGCAGTACTCAGGGGACCATATGGGATGCTGGGAATCGAACTCGGGTCGGCTGCGTGCAAGGCAAATGCCCTACCCGCTGTGCTATTGCTCCAGCCCCACCTTGATTTTTTTAAAGCTGAACAATCTTTAACCTGATAAATTTGCAAGGGCTAAGCTCTTGACCTGCCCCATTATCAAGGATATTTGCATTATGAGCATTCTCTATCTTAAGAAATAGGAAGTACTTATAAGTCTAATCAAACTAACAAAAATATCAATGATAGGAAAAAAAAAGGCCAGAAGCACCGTCTTAATCATTCACATAGATTCCTCAATAAATCTCTGATCCATTCTCTCATTCCTCAATGAATTATATTTGCACTAACAAAGTTGTGTGAGGGAAGGGACACTGCAGTGACAAGGTCTTGCATGTGGACACCTTGGGATGGACAATTCTGGAGAGAGATGAGTGATCATCTAAAGGATTTGTATGCTGGGTGTTTCTTTGGCCAATGCTCCAGTGAGCCATTTCCCTTCAGCGACCGGCTAAACTATTTTGTGCTTCATTTGCAATTGGATATGTGTTGGGCTTCTGCTCACAGTACATGAAGCAACTTACGGTGCTAGAGCCATAGATGATGAAATGCTGTTTCCCTGCTCACAAACAAGGACATTCTTGCAAGCAATATTTGTTGAAATCAGCCTGTGAAAGATTCTTAAACAAACTCAGACTTTGTTGACAGAAGATAAATGGAATAGGAAGGTAATGGTGAGGATTTAGGAGGCCCAAAGAATTTGCACAAGCCATGGCTTTGGGTAGTATTCATAAAATGTTTGACTCAGTGACAAGGAAATGATTTACTTATACGCTGAACATTCTCTAATGGCCAGCTTATAGACACAGCCTATGTACCATAGAGTTCCAAAAATTCCATTTCTAAACGTGCGTTTAACTAAGGGACTATGTGTAACCTTGAAAGGTAAGAATGCTTAGAAAGAGAAAAATATAAATGCTATCAAAATCCCAATCAGATGATTGCTCACAGTGAGGAATGAAAAAGTGTAATTAGCAGAAAGTTCTCTTGCGTTTGCCATGGACATTCATTTGAGGGGCTCAGATTTTAAAAACAGAAATAGAAGAATGCATGGTATTAGTTTAAGAAATAGTAAAGGCAAAATTGTGTCTTCTCTAAATTATGTACTCAGGAAAGTCAACCAAAAAAGGGAGGAACCTGGTGTGGTAATAATTGGTGACCACGAAGGTAGAGCTGCTAAGTTCCTACTTAAGATTTTCTTTCCAGACTGGCATTCCAGTTAGGAATAAGATAAATAACTGGAAAGGAACTGCCAAGTTGATGACTGAGAATCTGGCTGCCTTAAACTCAATTCAGGTTCCTCATTCGACTTAACCGGTCAGCAATTCTGAGCGCAGAATGGCCTTTTGTCATCTTCGAGGCCCCTGAAGAGAAGGAGCTTTTACGCAGATGGGATCCTGGAAACCAGGATCAGAGAACTGGATCTAGTCACCCACAGAATTCTAGCAATTTTGTGCTATGTCCCTGGAAAAGAAGTGACTGATTCCCAAAAGACATCATGAGTTTACCAAGCTCAGATTATATCTAACTCTATACTGACTTTTTACATTCCTCTTAGACTAGGGGAGTGGAGAAATTTTGATACAAAGTGTTAGAAGTTGAAAGAGCACTTAAAACCATGTATGATAGTAACTCTGGGGGAAAACGGGAAAGAAATGTAGATTTCTAGGTGGTTGCCTGACATACCCCAGGATGTTGATTAATGGGTCAATACCAGCTTGGAGAGATGTTCTTGGCCAAACGAGTTAACAGTTTCTGTCCTTTACTTGGATTATGATAGAACTCATGGGCTGGAGTTGTGACTTATAAGTAGAGCGTATGCCTGGCAACGTGTGGGGCCCAGGATTTCTTCCCTGGTACCTATAGACAAACAAAAAAAAAAACAGAAGATATTTCTATTAACTTTGTGGCAACATATAGATAAGTATTTAGTGTTTGGTGCATGGGCTTGTCTTACAGTGTATTCCTAAATAATGTGAAATCTAGAAATCACAATCAGTGAAGCAAAGTGGAATCCAGAAAATGCATCTGTGCAGCTGTATTTGAGGAATAAAGGGCCCACAGTGTTTCTTGACGACACTCTACCTGTCTCTGCAGCACTGTGAACACACAGAAAATGCAATATATAAACAGAACACAGACCTTGCTGTCAAGAACTTGGAGTTCTGAGGAGTGTATTTGTTTCTTAGGATTGTCATTTAAAAATAGAGCCAACCATATAGATTAAAATAATACTTGGGGGTGAGGGTTTGCAGTCGTGGCATGTGGAAATCTGAAATCAAGGTGGCAACAGGGATATATTTCCCCATTGACCTGTAGGTAAGAATCCCTCGTTGCCTCTTCTAACTTTGGGTGGTTACCATCAGTATTTAGTGTGTCCATGGCATGAAGCTTGAACCAAGGTCTTCACACATTCAGGTCATGCTCTTGGCCACTGAGCCACAGCCCTGGTGCAGCGTTTTCACACAACACCATGTATTAGATTAGAGTCCATCCTAATAACCTCTTGATTTGGTAATGCCTGCAGGGAACCCTTTTCAAATTAGATCATTTATATCAAGTACTAGGGTTTGAGGACCTGAACTTTCCTTGTGTGAGAGAGACATCGTTCAACTCTTAAACTGTCATAATGCTGATAATTGACTATAGTTATCGTTTAAAAATGCTATTAAAATATAGAGTTCTTTCTTTTTCTTCTTATATTTATTTATTGAATCACTGTGGGAAAAGTTACAAAGCTTTCAGGTTTAAGCCTCGGTCATACAATGATCAAACACCTTTCCCTTCACCAGTACTCATTTTTCACCACCAGGAACCCCAATATACCCCCGCTCCCACTGCCTGTGAGGCAGATGATTTCCACTTAACTTTTCTCAACATTGATTACATTCATTATTTTGACAAAGGATGCACCATTATTGTTTAGAATTCCCCCCCCCCCAACAATCAGAATTGCTGAAAAGGCATTGTGAAATACTTTGTTTTCTGTAGCTGGTTATGAGAATCATATAATGATTTTGGATTTCTGCAAAGAGCCAGATAATTACGAGATTAGTTTCTGTGCGTCTGGTGTTATGGCCAGTACCGTCCCCCTTCCCATGAGACTGCAGTTGCCCCGTCACCTCTGGCTCATACCTGGCTTTCCTATAAGCTCTACATGGTGGCCACCTTGCTGCTGGGGGGAGGAGGGGAGGGGGAAGGCGGAAGGGAGCAACACCCTTTCCCTCCTGGGGAGGCATGGCGCCATAGTTTAATGCATGGTCCGTTCACTTTTCTGCCGCAAGCTGCCTGGCTCTGGATTAAGTCCTTTTGCCTCTGGAGCCATGACCGTGCCAGAGAGCCGCTTGTGGGGGGCAACTCGTGACCTCGGTAGGGCGTGAAGGACGAGATGGTACTGCCCCCCACTTCCCATGAAACTGCAGTTGCCCCATCACCACCTGCTCATACCTGGCTTTCCTATAAGCTCTGAGAAGGCGGCCACCTTGTATGTGGTCCAGATGCATTTCTGTCAAAAGCCACTGGGTTTCAAGATTTGTTTCTAAGTTTCTGGGGTCATGGCCGTTAATCAGCTTGATAAGGAGCCAGATAGGCTGTTTGTAGGCGGCGACCAGGGTCTCGTTGGGATGGGGAGGAAAGGGCCGGTTCCACCCCCATCTGGTGAGGCCTTGTGTGTCCCGTCACTGCAGGCCCAAACCTGACTGTCCAGTGGCCTCTGGAGGATGGCGGTCACCGGGCTGCCAAGGGGAACAGGCCAACGCACAAAACCTGTTCCCACCTGGAGTGGCCCAGCGCCAGTAACCTACTGCAGGAAGAGGACGCATTTCTGCCTAAAGCCTTTGGGTTCCGAGATTCGTTTCTGAGTCTCTGGGATCATGGTCGTTAAGCAGTTCGATCAGGAACCAGAGAAGCCATGCTTCCAATTATATAGCTGAGCCAGAGGTGGTTTGTGGGTGTGTCTCCCACATACCTAACTTTTGGCCATTTACTTTCTTGATAAACTTTGCCCCAAGTTTTTGGGATCTGGCCAAAGGCACAGCAGCAATTTTGGGGTATCTGAAAATCTGAAGGTGCCATCAGGCTGCTGATGCACTTGCCTCACAGGTACAGATTGACCTTCTGGCGGCACCATACCCTCCAAAATATAGAGTTCTCTGACTACTAGCAACTCCTTCCAGCTTGGAGGAAGGCATCAAGGATGGATGATTTGACTTTCCAGGAGGAAGAAGCAGCATACAAAGCCTGGAGGCTGTCAGAGGCTTCTGAGTTCTGAGAAGTGAAAAGGAAATGTAGCTTAAAGGAAAGGCAGAAGCTCAGCTTGGCTACAAAGGTATTATGGAATTCTAGCTGGCAGAGCTTTGTACACTGTGTTGAGTTGGTTTAAAATAATTACTAAAACAAAACAAAGGGGAGAAAGCATGCAACAGGCTAAGCGCATGCTTTGCATGTGGGAGGCTGTCATTGAAGTCCCCTGAGAACTGTATGGTCCCCCTTCAGCACTGAGCTGGAAGTACCCTTGAGAACCATGAAATGTGACCCCATAAAACCAAAACATTAAAGGAATGTACAACAATAACAACAAAAATACAAAGAACTAATAGAGGTTTAGGGTATGGAGGAAGATAATGAGTAAATTAGACTCCATGTTTGCTTGGTAGATCACATCCAGAATGCTTTGTTTTACTTCAAGAATTTTTCAGTGAGTGGTTTTTGCATTTCTTTATTTATTTAGACACTTAAACTCTTACACTAGAAGTTTACAAGCTGGTGAACGTTGGCAATTAATTCTCCCACAGAGAGTGGTTTTTGAAGTACAGTCATTCTGAAAATTAATGGGATTATCTGTAAGAAAAAAAGAAATCTTGAAATGACAGACGTTTGGGATTATTTAGAGAAGACTTTTCCATTTGTTCTTAAGGTAGAATTAGGCTAGTGTGTAGGATTTATTAGAGATAGTTCTTCCTTCCAAAATAAAAAGATCTTTTAACGATAGGACAGTAAATGGGGAGAATAGGACCTCTTGAGAGCTTGATTTCTGATTATGGCCGTAGCACCCTGGATGCGACCCATCTTGTTTGCCCTATGAAGCTAAGAGCAGGGTTGGGCCTGGGTCCTTGGGAGGGAGAATTAAATTTCTTGAAGTGTGCCATCTATAAGAGATGGAAGCAATTCTGCAGCAAAGATCACTGAGGGACAGTTTCCGCTACGGTGAGTTAGAGGACTATTCCCTAGAGGGCCAAATGCAATGCTCAGACTTGTAAAACAAATTTACATATGTTTTATAATGAAAAATTAAGAGCATTAAAAAGGCTTTCAGATTAAATGTCAGTGGGGGGGGCGGGCATTCAATCATTGAAATGATGTAAAACCTGCACTACAATAGTCTCTGTAAATTATATCCCGATTAAAAATTTTCTGCAAGTTTTCAATGCGCGCATCTTCCCTGCCATTGCTGTGCTGTCTTCATTGTCCTTCACTCTGGGTTCAGCATCCTCCTTTCTGGGTTTACAGATGCTCAAGTTCTGTCAAACTTGTTTCCGGGCATCCATTGTTGGTCATTTATGCTAAACCTAATAAATTTGACTTAAAATGTAAACGTGTACATTTTGTTTAACACAGAACAGCAGTTTTTCCTTCACTGGAGGCCGGGCGGGTGGCTGGCTAAGTAATCGCGTTACTAGGTTCACAGAAACTGACCAGCTGCCAAAGTGTGTATTAAATGAACTGTGAGGGTCTGGAGAGAAAGCTCAGAGTGGCTGCAGTGCATGCCTTTAAAGACCAGCCTTGGGCCCCAAGTGCGCTCCCTTATGCCCTCCACACCAGGTGGAGCCTGGTGACCCTCAGCATCGTGAGTCCAAGCTGTCCTGCGTGCAGGCTGCGTACTGAACTCTCAGATTTTCTTAGAATCGGAAGGAAAACTCAGGAGCTAACAGAGAAGGCAAGGAAGAAGCTTCCTGCTGTCTGTGTAGAGTGGGCAAGGTGGAGACTGGAAAGCCGTAGCTTAGTAAGCCTTGTCACGTATGTGTGAACTAGAAAAATGTTGGTAGGAAAATGCTACAGCTTATCTTAGTCCCATGGATGTAGCAAATGAGACGCGGACTGGGGCAGGCACAGTTACAGAGGGATCCGACACCCATCCCTCCACCAGTGTACATTTCTCACCATCAATGTCCCAAGTTCCGCCCCTCCCCAACACCTCCTACTCCCTCAGCCTGCCACTATGGTAGACACTTTTCCTCTTTCTCTCTCCTTTTGGGCATTATGATTTTCAATATAGGTACTGAGAACTTACCATGTTTGTTCCTTTACCTTCTCTCAGCATGCGGTTCTTATCCAGAGTGATCATTTTCCAACTCTCATTGTCAGAGGGGTCCATTCTCTGTCCTAACTGCCTTCTCCCTGGCACTTGAGACAGAAAAGAGGGATTTTAAAACTCAGGCCAAAGTATTTAGAGTTGCTGGAGAAGTTCGCAGAAGGCCAAGTGTAAGTAAATAGGTCAGAAGTATTAAAAGTAAACTCATTTGTGTGTATTTCATAATTTTTGTTTTTAATGGGTTGATAAATATTTCAAAGATATTTTAAAATTACAGAAACTAAATTATTTAACCGAAATAATTTTCTACAATTCTCCAGCCCAGCCTGGTGTCCGTTCTTTTCTTTTCCTCCCAGGGATCATTGAAAATCTGGTGGGGAAATCATGGTGCTGCTTTCTTGGAGCAAGCAGTGATTCATGGACCAAGACACTCTCTCTCCTTGGTGTTGAATACTCTGAAGGTCAGCTGAAATAGCTCTTTGCCAGGAAGCTGCAGGAGTGTGAGCCTGAAAACATGGAAAGAGTTTATTTATTTCTTTAACATTAAAGGTGAATGAATCGTAAATACTGTAATAACCATTAAAAATAAAGATTTTAGAGGCAAGAAAGCAAGTTGGAGTAATAGATTCAGATTGAGTGTTTACAGAAAGTGAGAAACTGGCTCGCAGTTATATGTAGTGATGTATTTGTGTGTGTGTGTGTGTGTGTGTGTGTGTGTGTGTGTGTGTATCAGGGGGAAGGGGCCATACCTAGAGGTGTTTAGGCTGACTCCTGGCTCTCTACTCAGGGGTCATTCCTGACAGGGCGTGGGGAACCATATTGGGTGCCTGGGATCAAACCCAGATAAACTCTGTGCAAGGCAGATGCCCACTATACTGTCTCTCCAAGCCCCAAGATATATTTTAAATTTCTGCTTAAATTATCGTGCTTGTATACTTTTCATTTTTATGAATCACTGCCTAGAGCCCACACTTTACACATTAAATACTTTGCTTGGAAAACACTTGATGAATGGGCACCAAAAGATTTTTATAAGAGCGTTTGAGTTTCAAACTGTATAGTAGTCACTTAAGCTATTGGTATTAAAAATTAATATAGATGGTTTCCGGGAACAGAGGTCTAAGATGTTGGAGATTAAGTTGGTTACTTTGAAGTTTCTTCCACTTCTCTACTACCCATTAGAGAAGTAACTTCAGTTTTAAAATCTTTATACGCAACTCAGGTTATTTATTTTTCTAAGAGCTTCAAAGAAAGAATGTTTAGTTATTGGAAAATCGGAGGTGGAATTAGAGCAGTTTGAGACTTCCCCTGGGAAGAGCAGCTCCTGCTGAGGCCACCCCCCACCCCAGTCTGTGCCTGAACAGGGCGCCCCTCCTCTGCCCCGCCTGGCACTGCCATTTCCCTTCTCCACAGCTCACTATGATGACGGCCAGACGTACTGAAGTTTTTCCCTCTGTTCGTCTACTTCTGCCTCTAGAACTTTGCTTCAATCTTGCATTTCTAGGTCATCCCCTTTCTCCTTTTTGCAAATTTTGAGGCTTCATCTTTTGGAAAAATGAAAGTTTGAGAAACAACACTCTTGTATATTTAGGAGGAGAATATAAATGTGATAAGAATGTCGGTTTTAAAGGCCTTATAATTATTTTAAGCTAAAATAACTTTTTAGGGGCCAGGTAGGGTGCTTGCCTTGCTTGCAGCCAACTAGGGTTTAATTTGCCATTCTGTGTGGTTCCCTGAGCACTGAGCACTGAGCCCTGAGTAACTGCCAGGTGTGATCTCAAAACAAAATAAAACAAAAACTTTTTGAAACTTCTTAGTATGTGTAGTCTAAACATAAGTCTCGCAATGCCAAACTGGCACTCTTTCTCCACGCACACAATAGAAATTGTTCATTCAGATTTATTCCAAGCCAGCACAAATCTCCAGACCTCTCAGCCAACAGCAGTGCTTCAAGCATCTGCCAAAAAATACAAAATAACAACATGCCTGGCAAAATTGAAGCAGTTGTTTCAAAAGTGACTCCCCCCTCCCTCCTTTCCTAGCAGAACCTTATATCATACATCTATTGGTAGAGTGCCCATCTGTCGAACTAAAAATGAATGTGAATTCCAGATCAATTCCTTTTCTGCAGTAGTTTGATAGGGAGTTTTGCCTAACATTGAGACAAAAGGGTCAGAAAGCTAACTATTCGTTAAACTACATAGCTTTGGGAAGATGGTGCTGGTTTATAAATTGAGAGGCGTCGGGGTTATGGTGCCGCCAGCAGGTCAGTCTGTACCTATGAGGCGAGTGCATCAGCAGCCTTATGGCGCCTTCAGACTTCCAGATACCCCAAAATTTTGCTGCTGTGCCTTTGGCCAGACCCCAAAAACTTGGGGCAAAGTTTACCAAGAAAGTAAACGGCCAAAAGTTAGGTATGTGGGAAACACACCCACAAACCACCTCCAGCTCAGCTATACAATTGGAGGCAAGGCCTCTTTGGTTCCTGATTGAACTGCTTAATGGCCATGATCCCAGAGACTCAGAAACGAATCTCAGAACCCAGTGGCTTTAGGTAGAAATGCGTCTGATCCCTGCAGTAGGCTACCGGTGCTGGGCCAACTCCGGTGGGAATAGGTTTCGTGCCTTGGCCTGTTCCCCCTGGCGGCCCAGTGGCCGCCATCCTTCTGAGGCCACTGGATAGTCACATTTGGGCCCCCAGTGACGAGACACACAGGGCCTCATGGGATGGGGGTGGAGCCGGGCTTGTCCTCCCCACCCCAACGAGACCCCAAGTCATCGCCCACGAATGGCCTCTCTGGCTCCTGATCAAGCTGCTTAACGGCCATGATCCCAGAGACTCAGAAACAATTCTCAAAACCCAGATATGACAGTAGCAACGATGCATTGACTATGAATGTTTGTGTGTTTTATTTTTGAGCACATAAGCAGTTCTAACTGCAGTGGCTTTTGGCAGAAATGCATCCGGACCCCACAGTACATTACTGTCGCCAGGCCACCCAAGAGAGGAAAGGGTGTTGTCCCTCTGCCTGCTCCCTCTTGGTGGCTTGGTGGCCGTCATCCTCCAGAGGCCATTGGACAGTCAGGCTTGGGCCTGCAGTGACAAAACTTGTTGGGCCTCACGGGATGGGGGGGAAGGGGGGATCCGGGCCTGTCCTCCCCACCCCAACGAGACCCCAAGTCATCGCCCACAAATGGCCTCTCTGGCTCCTCATGAAGCTGCTCAACGGCCTTGATCCCAGAGACTCAGAAACAAATCTCGAAACCCAGCGGCTTTTGGCAGAAATGTGTCCGGACCCTGCAGTAGGTTACTGTTGCCGGGCCACCCCAGGGCAGAAAGGGTGCTGTCCCTCCGCCTGTTTCCTTCTGGCGGCTCGGTGGCTGTCATCCTCCAGAGGCCACTGGACAGTCAGACTTGGGCCCGCAGTGATGAAACTTGTTGGACCTCACCGGATGGGGTGGAACCCGGCCTGTCCTCCCCACCCCAACGAGACCCCAAGTCATCGCCCACAAATGGCCTCTCTGGCTCCTCATCAAGCTGCTCAATGGCCATGATCCCAGAGACACAGGAGCAGATCTTGAAACCCAGTGGCTTTTAGCAGAAATCCCTCCAGATTTAAGTGTTAAAATTTCGGAATTTCAAAACCACATGGCCCTACTGCAGCCACGTGACATCATATGTTATTCATAACCCGCAATAGAACACAAATTGTCTACTGTTGCCTTTTCAGCAGATCTGAGTGTTGGGGTAAAATCCCAAATAATGTGGGTCTGGTGTCAAAATATTGAATGTGATCAAAGTAGAGAGAAAGTAATGTGGAAATCATCTGCCCCACAGGTAGGGGGAGGGTGTGGGATGGGGGTATACTGGGGTTGTTGGGGGTGGAGAATGGGCACTGGTGAAGGTACGGGTGTTTCATTGTATGACTGAGACTTAGACACAAAAGCTTTGTAACTGCTCTCACGGTGATTCAATAAATAAAATTATACAACAGTATCACGGTAAAAAAAAATAAATTGAGAGGCATGCCTTGGTTCAGTGGTTAATAATTGGAAAAACCCAGAGTTCTGAAATATTTCTTAGTTCTTTTTCTTCAGACAAATGCTTTTTGTTGTTGTTGTATTACTCCTCTTGAGCCCCTTGAACACACTTTGTAGCATTCTGAGTTTAAAATTCAGCTGCTAATTCAAAAATAGTGAAAAGATCTTGGCAGCCCCCACTGGCCAACCAGAGGGTGGGTTTTGTAGGTCAGGTGGATTTCCTTAGGGTGAGTTTTGTAGGTCAGGTGGATTTCCTTGACATTTTTAATTGTCTCTATTTTGTGTGGCCAGTGTATTAAAATGGAACTTAAGATAATAGTAAAAAAATTTTTTTTTGAAGTTCTGTTGTCCTTTTGCAGTTACAGTCTTAAGAAATGATATTTAATGAATCACCTTCTAAATCACAGCTGATAATGTTCAGGCTGACATAGCAGAATAGCAGGGCTGTATCAGAATTTGATCAATTATCTGCATAAAATTAGAGATTTCAACTTGGTTTATCTAGAAATTCTCATCAAGACTTACCTTGTTGCGTGAAAACATGTCAGTTATTACTGCATTTAGTCTTCTGAAAGTTCAAAGAACATCCCAGAGAAATTTTATATTCTCAAAGAATATGTTGTTCATAAAGTAAAGTAAAGTAAGTAAAGGCCCTCCCGTTGATCATCGATTTGCTCGAGCGGGCCCAGTAACGTCTCCATTGGAAACTTTGTTGTTACTGTGTCTGGCATATCGAATACTCTCGGTAGCTTGCTGGGCTCTCCGAGAGGGGTGGAGGAATCGAACTCGGGTCGGCCATGTTGGCTGCGTGCAAGGCAGACGCCCTACCCGCTGTGCTATCGCTCCAGCCCTGCTATCGCTCCAGCCCATACCTTTAAAAAAATTACTGGGTGATTTTCATGTTTAGAAGTGCAAGTTTTAAGTGATAAAAATACACAAAGCCCTCCTTGCATACAGTTATGTGGACTCATTCTGAGTTTATTTGTTCATTTGGGGCACTTCCAGAGAGAAAAAGAGCTCACTATTCTGTCAGACCGTGTCAGCCCCCTTCCCATACCTCTCACTTCACCCACTGCTTGGCCCTATATAATAGAACGATGCTTCTCTAAGGGTTTGTTTATCTTAAAACTCTTCAGCAATTTCTCCACTGTCCTCAGGGTAAAGTTTTGTCTTCTTCCCTTGCCTAGAAACTTTATCTAGTTTGGTGTTTTATTTTTGGGGGTCATACCCAGCAGTGCTGAGACATTACTCCTGACTCTGCACTCAGGAACTACTCCTGGCAGTGCTGGGGGTCCATATGGGATGCCAGGGATCAAACCCGGGTCCGCCGCGTGCAAGGCAATCACCCTCCCCTCTGTGCTATCATTGCAGCCCAGCCTCACCGTTCTTATATGGATCTTTGCAAAGGTTCATGAAGGGATAGGCTGGAAGGAGCAGAGCTCAGCACGTGGCCTGCGTGATCCTGCGAGATGACGCTGGCAGGAGCGTCATCACCTGGTGTGCAGGACAGCACGTAGCAGGTGACTGGCTTCTAGAGGACATTCCCTTCAGGACCCACTTGGGGAGGGAACAGGTGGCACCCTCTGGCACCCAGAGTGATTTATTAGCCAAAGGCAGCTGGAGGTCTGGCTGGTGCCACTTCACTGTGTGTCCGAGAGA
Source organism: Sorex fumeus (assembly GCF_029834395.1). Classification (NCBI taxonomy): domain Eukaryota; kingdom Metazoa; phylum Chordata; class Mammalia; order Eulipotyphla; family Soricidae; genus Sorex; species Sorex fumeus. The sequence continues at coordinate 9,036,312 of NW_026606081.1, read as the reverse complement.
GTGGCTGCAGAAGAGCAGAAACTCATCACTGCTGCACGCAGTACACTGCTTGCTTCTCTCTCTCTCTCTCTCTCTCTCTCTCTCTCTCTCTCTCTCTCTCTCTCTCTCTCTCACACTCTCGCTCGCTCTCCCACACACACACACCCTCCATCCTCCATTCCCCTCCTTTCTTCCCCTTCCCTCCTGCCTTGAAAATAGAGGTCAGATACACTTTTTTTCTGTATTTGAATGAGCTAGCGAGGTATGCTTTGTGGCTGTCTTTTTCATTTTAACAAAGGCTCACTGGATTCACATGGTTTGAATGTAAATCACACTCTGACTCCCTTTAGAAACTTTGCAGAGTTTTGTGTCAGTCGATGGTGTTCTTGGGAACGCTGCTCGCAGAAATTTTGAAATGATTTTTTTTCTTTTCTTTTTAGTTCTAACTCCCTGGTGGTACTTATTTTCTTTTAAGGGGAGAAATTGTGACATTATTGCTATAGTAGTGGCATTGGTTATCTTTTCTAGGTTAATTTTACATTTGCTTTCCCTAATTCGAGGGAAAATAGTAGAGGAAGATAATCATTTCAAATTTAGGATTTGAAGAAAATAGGAGTGTTGAGTAACTACAGTGAAAAATATTGTTATTCCCCAGGAAAATTATTACTTGAGGTGTGAATGCACAATGGTTGTCAAAACTGAAATTGTTACTATTTTGTCTATTTTCCAGTGTTGTAAAACTTTTGGTGTTTTGATTTCCTTTTTTGAGAGATTAACTTCAAAAGTCAGTAAAAAGAATGAGAAAATCCCATTGTCTCCTCTCTTTTCCTCCCTTTAATAAGTTGTTTCCCTACCATACTTAAGGAATACTTTTTTTTGCCATTGTTGAAGATCTGTTGCCTTCCACCCCCGCACCCTCTCCCCAATACCCGCCACCTGCCCCAGCTACTTTCTCCTTTAAGATTTATTTTCAGATCTGTGAAACTGATACATAGGACCAAGTTTGAATTTTTAGCCTTGACTTAGGTGTGGGGAGGCAAGATTCCTTTCTATGCCATTAAATGTTAACTTTTGATCCAAAGGAGGAATCCAGAAAGGAAAAGTGCCTGGGATCCAACCCGGGTTGGCCATGTGCAAGGCAATTGCCCTGCCCACTGTAATATCTCTCCGGCCCAGCTTCACTGTTCTTATATGGATCTTTGCAAAGGTTCGTGAGGGGATAGGCTTCTAACGTTTCATCTCACTTTTGATCCAAAGGGGAAATCCAGCACTGACTTTTAACTGTGATTCAGAGAGTTTTAAGATTTCTGTACTTAATCCATAGGACATCTGCTCTGCAGTGGTGTCATAGTGTTAAGACTGGGGGTTTCAGCAGCTTGGAGCAGAAAAGTGAACGGACTATGCGTTAATCCACGCCACCATGTCTGCCCGGAGGGGAAAGGGTGTTGCTCCCTTCTGCGTTCTCCCCTCTGGAAAGAAAGATGGCAGCTGCTTGGGAGCCTTGTGGAAAGCCAGGTATGAGCCGATGGTGATGGGGCAACTAAAACCTCATGGGAAGGGGGGCGTTCCGGCGCGTCCCTCACGCCCTACTGAGGTCACCAGTTGCCCCCACGAGCGGCTCTCAAGCATGGCCATGGCTCCAGAGCACAGAAACCAATCTCTTAATTATCTGACTCTCAGTAGAAATACTTCCAGGGTTAATAAGTAAAATAGCAGAAATTCAAAACCAACACTTAATTCTTGAACCCAGCTGTAGAAGGCAAATCACTTCACAATGCTTTTTCAGCATGTCTGATTTGGGGGGGGGGTAAACTCTAAATAATAGTGGTGAATCTTTTATCGAAACAATGAATCTAGTCAAAGTAGATAGAGTGTTAACTAGAATTCATCTGCCTCACAGGCATGGGGAGGGGTGGGGGGTGGGGTTTTACTGGGGTTCTTCATGGTAAAAAATAAGTATTGGTAAAGGGAAATGTGTTTGATATTTGCATGACTGAGACCTAAACCTGAAAGCTCTGTAACTTTTCCCACAGTGATTCAATAAATAAAATTATTTTTAAAAAAAAAAGACTGGGGGTTTACTTGATCTAAAATTTACTACTGTGTGTTTTATAGTCTGTATTGAAGAAGTATGAAAAGGATCTGATTCAGGTGGCTGAGGAAAGAGATTTTGGTGATATTCAATTAACCCCAAAACAGGGGTCCTGAAACACTTTGAGTGGGTGGCAGAGGAGGATGCTGAGAAACATCCAACTTTATTCTTAGACTCATGAAACTCAGAGTCGTTTCTGCTGCCCCACAGACAACAGATGCCTTCTAGCCTCCCTCTCCAGAGACTTAACTCCCATTTTTAGAGCTCAACTAATGAGTACCTACTTTTTCTTTCTGGTAAAGTAGCCAGTGTATTAGCAATTGGTAAAATAATTGTTTGCTTTACGGAATAGATAGCTGCTCTGGGGTCACCAGAATCACGTAGGACCATGTGAAAATGTTGATTAGGCCTTCTGTAGGTTAAGGCGAGGGAAAGCTGCACCCAAAAGCCAGGATCCTTGTGCTTGGCTGCGTGTAAGTAAGTTTGATGTTAAAACACCCTCCTTGGTCACAGTAGCAGTAGCTGAGTGTAGGTATCATGGCGTGATTCATTATCTGCTCTTGGGAAAACATAGCCATTATTCCTGATGAATAGAATCACCTTCAGAATCCCTGGGTATATTCTTCTGAAACTGATTGTTGGTGAGACAGTAAAACAGCTCAGGCAAGCAAGCCCAGGGGATATGTGTGTGTGTGTGTGTGTGTGTGTGTGTGTGTGTGTGTGTGTGTGTATAGTCCCTTAGTCGAAGGATTGTTATGAGTGGGTTCCCATCCCCCACCCCCACATCCATAATGTCAGAGCCTTGTAGAAATGAGAATGAGAATGAGATTCACACAAGCAAGATATCTTTTTAAAATGTTGTGAAGGTGAGGCCAGAGCAGTAGCATGACAGGTAGGGCATTTGCCTTGCATATAATAGGCCAGGCTCACACCCTGGCATCCATATGGTTCTCTGAACCTGCTGGGAGTGATCCCTGAGCACAGAGCCAGGAGTATCCCCTGAGCACAGCCAGATGTCCCCCCTACCCCCACACAAAAAAAGACAAAACAAGTAAAAAACGATGAAACTTTTAGACACATATATATGTATATTTTTTCTCATTCCCCTATTGCCACTATACTTCCGTGTATCACTCAGTCTTCACGAACGCATTATTATTTTGAAAGCATGAGATTCTTTTTTAAAACCATCGTCTTTTTTAAAGCATGAGATTCTTTTTTAAAACCACCTGCCAGGGCTCAATGTTTCTTTAATATGGTTTATTAAATTGACCCAAAGCTTCTTTTTTATGTCTCTCTTCTCTGGGTCAGTTTCCCCCCAAACTGGGGTTTGTATCATAAATTTTGCAATCCGTATTTGTCAGGTGTGTGCAGCTGAGACTATTTGCGAGGGACATTATGTAACCTGTCAGTTCTCAGAACAGTTTCTGACGTTGGCGCTTCAGTTACTTAAAAACAAACAAATGCTTGGTTACAGCTTTGTCTTATTTTCTCAGGACAGCAGAGAAAAACTGAATGAGATACTTTTCAGTTTTAATAGGAAAGAAACAGTAGCAGTCACTTTACCCGAATAAAACTCTACGTAGCCGTGAGTTGTTCTCCTTCCTGTATGATCTGGAATTTCCTTTTTTTGATAAATATTTATTAGGCACTAATATACCAGGCGCTGTGCGAGGCAGGATTAAACTTACTTTTCTGTTGACAAGATGAATGGCTGCTGCTGTACTTGTTTTGGGTACTGAGCTTCTAATAATTTTCAGAGATTTGTTTGTTGGTTGACTTGCTTGCTCCTTTTCGTTTCATACCGTTCCTTTAATTTCACAATTTCATGTCCTCCACCTCTCTCGGAGAACCCGGCAAGCTCCCGCGAGTATCTTGCCTGCACAGCGAAGCCTGGCAAGCTCCCCGTGACATACTCAATATGCCAAACACAGTAACAACAAGTCTCACAATGGAGACGTTACGGGCCCGTTCAAGCAAATCGATGAACAACGGGAGGACAGTGCTGCAGTGGAGTGCCTCTCCGTAGTGGCAGAAAAAAAATATTAAAAGGAAAGCTCATCCATGATCCTCTGCCTATCCAAAATACCTTCATAGATTTGCTTCCTTCTGTCCATATCTGCTCTTAAAATTCATATAAGTTATAGAATTTGACTTGAATTTGTAACATTTGGGTTAATCAGTACTTTATGAAGAGGGTTTTTTATTGATGTCAGTAGCAACCAGGTAAGCTCATTATGTATATAAATTATTTCCTAAAATAGTACGTGACATGATCCTAAATCACTGCTGAACTGCAGTGGGTCTGAACATTGAAAATTGGCAATAGTCGCAGTTCTTGGTTTTTGCTCATCTGTGTGTGCATAGAAATGTGGAAGATGTTATGGAGAGTAAGCATTCAGTAAATATCCTAAAATCTTCCCCTCACCTCAGTTGGTCATTATATAACTTTAGCTTTTAACTTCTTGGATTCTCTCTTAAGCAGCCCTACGTTATCTTCCAGATATGTTCTAAGAGAAATAGCTATTTAGTGGCTAGTTTATGGTCAAAATCGATACTGCTTTGATTTATAGATGGCTTTTGACTCTGGAATTCAGGGTATTGGTAAAATAAGATGTCATCTAGAGTTGTTCATTTTTCAACACATTTTTGTGGAGGGTCACGCATGGCACTTTCTAGGATGCTGTATCTTTGTTGTCAAGGAACTTTTTGCTCATTTTTATTTAGGGTGTTTTTTCCATGTTCTTTAAAGAACTGGCTTTCAATATCAAGGACTTACACTTAGCATTGATGTATGGCTGTTTATTGAGTTCTTTTTCTCTAAAGTTTAGGTTGAAACTTGGTTATGGATATTCTGGAAATGTCTCTCTCAAGAGCAACAGTTATTCATACTTATGGCAAATTTATTTATTAATAGTACTTTTGGGTTATTTGTTTGGGGAACCCCACTTGACAGTGCTCAGGGGATTACTCTTGTCCAGTACTCAGGGGTTGCCTCCAGCAGTACTCAGGGCACATGTAGTGCTAGTGATGGAACCTAGAATATCTGCATTCAAATTATGTACTCCAGCCTTTGAACATCTCTCAGGACCATTTGTACTCTACAGAGATTAAGATTAAAAAGTGTTCAGGGCCTTGGGACTGAGAGAGAGTACAGTGGGTGGGGCATTTTCAAAAAAATGCCAAGAAGATGCCAAGCTGTGGTTTCACGAGTTTAGGGGTTTGGTAATGTAATGAGATTGAAGGAGATGGCATTGAACTGTGCTGTAGAAGTGGCAGACATCAACTTGAATATTTCAAAGTTAAATGGGGGAAAGGAAGAGACAGACTAGTTGTGACTGTGGTAGAGAGTCATTGACTCTGTGCTGATGAAGGTCAGGAACTTTGCACTGAAAACGTTTATATCATGCCACCATGTTGTCTCAACTACAATAAATAAGGTAAAAGTTAAATGTATTTAATTGTTTCACTGATAAGCTGCCTATGCAATTATATTCCTTATTCCTATTATTTCCTACTCTGCTGAGTTATTATGTCTCTGTATAAGAAAAGTCATGAAGAATCTTTTATTTATTTTGCACATAACTTATATTGATAAAGTGAAGATTTAAATAAGTTGTACTTGGTATGGATTGGGTTAATTTATGCAGCACAAGTAAATATAGATAAGCATGTTCATTTTGCTATAAATTTATGCTGGAAGTGTAGTGGATGGTAGTTTTAGTTAGATAACTCCAAGCACATTTTGGAAATTTTTCTTATTCCAAAAAAGCTCAAATGCCAGGACTAGGTGCTGAAAGGCAGTAAAGTGACATGCATAGTAACTTGTCAGTAACCGTATTATTAACCACATCCTAAAAGGGATGGGGATGAAAGTAAAAACAGAAAAGAAAGAGAAAAGTGCCTGCCATAGAATCAGGCCTGGGGGACAGGGGGGAAGTAGATACTGGTCATGGGATTGGTGTGGGACATTTTATGCTTGAAGCTCAGTCATGCATAGTTTTGCAATTCATGAAGATTTTATTAAAATCATTTTAAAATTAACACAAAAATCTCAAATGGCTCCATGTTGCAACAAAGCAGAAGGAGATGAAAGCGGAGAGTTGCACATATTTGAGAACTCTATAGCTATGATGATGACAGCAGTGCTTATAAATCTTGTCAGGCCAGAGACCACCTTTGTGTACAGCACCGTTCTAGATGTGTTCTTCGTACCGGCACTGGTGTGTAATCGGGCTTAGAAAATGTGGATTGAAAGCATGGTTAAAGAAGAGAGAGAGGCCGGAAAAGATGAGGCAACTCACTCCTTTGCTTGGAGCAGGGCAAACGAACTGTTTCTTAGGGCATTTTCTCAGCTTACCTTACAAATGTATGACACCAAAAGTAAAAAAAAAAATCAGTGACTATTGTGTCACCCAAAATTTCTGTTCTTTGCTGCTCTAGTAAACTATTTGATGTCCTCCTTTATGAAATGACAGGTCTGCTTGAACTCTAAGAAACTCACAGTATTCACTTTGCCAATCTTCTGATTGCTCTGGGCCACAGTCTTCGTAACAGAAAATTACAGGTCCCCTCACTGTGCTGAGAAACTGGGCCAGTGGTTGGAGGAAGGATGATTCCAGGTCAGCTTCTCATCTCCTCTCTTTTCCTCAGCTTGCCGTCTCCAGAATGATTCCCTGCCGAGCTGCACTGTCTTTTGCCCGCTGTCTTATCCGAAGAAAAATCGTCACCTTGGACAGTCTAGAAGATACCAAATTATGCCGCTGCCTATCTACCATGGACCTCATCGCCTTGGGAGTTGGGAGCACTCTTGGTGCTGGGGTTTACGTCCTCGCAGGGGAAGTTGCAAAAGCAGACTCTGGTCCCAGCATCGTTGTCTCCTTCCTCATCGCTGCCCTGGCGTCGGTGATGGCTGGCCTTTGCTACGCTGAATTTGGGGCCCGAGTTCCCAAGACAGGCTCAGCATACTTATACACTTATGTCACCGTGGGAGAATTGTGGGCTTTCATCACTGGCTGGAATCTCATTCTGTCTTATGTGATAGGTATGTCCCAGAAATAGCTCTCCACGTGTAGATTTGCAGGGTCACAATCGCTCCCGAGTCAGAGCCTTTAGGGCCGCCCTATAACTTCATTTGCTAGGAACTATCACTGTATCACACGTTTCATTTTATTTTGTCTCTAAAATAGCTTTTAATTGTAAAATCTGGGGATTCTACTACATCTTTGAATATTATTCTTAATATGGTTTGAAAAGCTCTCTCTCTCTCTCTGTGTGTGTGTGTGTGTGTGTGTGTGTGTGTGTGTGTGTACAATGCTATCTGATTTTACTGCTCTGGGGTGAAGCATTTCCTTGCTCTTACATAATGGTAAAATTTTAAAGATGTTTTTATATATGATTAAAAGTTCTGGTTTCATGTGAACTGCTGGTCCATATTATCGTGGAAGAGCACAGCAAATGGCCTTACGTTAATCTTCTGTCATTGACCTTGTATTCTCTAAATGTTCTGTTTGGGGAAGGTACGTCAAGTGTTGCAAGAGCGTGGAGTGGCACCTTTGATGAACTTCTTAACAAACAGATCGGCCAGTTTTTTAGGACATACTTCAAAATGAATTATACCGGCCTTGCAGAGTACCCTGATTTCTTTGCTGTATGCCTCATCCTGCTGCTAGCAGGTAAGAAAATCAATCCCATGACTCCTCATAGCAAGCCAGACCCTGCTGCTGAATTTGGAGCCGAATTCCCAGCACTCAGTAGCATATTTATAAATCTAGGTTATGATCAGAGATCTGTGGGCCTTGTTGCTGGCTATGATCACTTTTGATTGTATGAAATAGGTATTTGATTTCATTTTGATTTTTTAGAAACAATCCCCCAGCATTTATTGTCATCGAATATGAACATAACAGTGATCCAAACAACATGAACAAATGTTTTAAAACTACTTTCCCCAAAGAAACACCTAGAAAACAAACTGCAGCGCCTTCTTAACAATTTCTCAGATCACTCATGGTTTCTAGTTAGAGACAGACTGGAGCAGAGTGATACAACCTCCTTTTAGCATGATCCGACCCAGTTGTTCTCTTAACTGTTTTTGAGTGCATCTCTTCTGCGTCATCTAACACAAGGTTCATATATTCATCAAAGCCAATGATGCAGCCCTCTGTCCGCATATTTACCTGCTCATAAAGCCACACCTGAATCCAAGATCTCTTTTGCAAGTATCTGAAGATGAGGTTGATGGGCTGCACCATCACCTTCTGCATTTTCTGGCCCTGGCCACTGTACGCCATGGCACGAGTTCACAAAGACCGCACAGTCCCGCATGCCGGCTCTGAGGCAACTTCTGAAATAGGTATTATAGAGGTGAATCTAAATTGTGTGGGATTTAAATTGTAGAAGATCTAAATTGTAGAATCTTCTTTTTAAATGGCAGTTTGACATGAGACACAGTATTTTTTTTTTGCATTCACCATTTTAATTTTTACTTTAGTTTGGGCAACATACTTATAGTAGTATTAGCATTAAGGATTTTGGTGTACAAAATCACTATACCTTCACCACCACCACAGTAGGCATATTATTTTATAGTACTAGTTGGATGTTTACCTGAATGACCATGAGACTTTACTAAGGAAAGATTTATAATTGTGTGTGTGGTGCTGGGGATCAAACTCCATTGTTGTCATACATGGAAGATACATGTGCTCTACCACTGAACCACATCCTCAACCCAAGAATTTGCATTCTCCTGGATTTGATCCTTGGCACTCTATATAGTCTCCCAAAGCCCACTAGGAGTGATCTCTGGACACAGAGCCAGGAGTAAGCCCTGAGCACTGCTGGGTATGGCCCTAAATCAAGGTGAAAAGCTGTGGTTCCCAGGCAAACAATTTTTCTTTATGTCATTAATAGCATTATTTTATTGCATAATTCTGGTATTAGGTAGAAAAACAAAGTTCAACTTCTCTTATCTCTACTTGGTATAGATATGGGAAGGGAACAAGAAAACATTGTGACATAATCTTTTTTTTTCCTACAATCTCCAGTAATAGAAAGCAAGTTTTCTTTGGTCTGTAATTCCTACCTTACACAGATTGAGATGAAAAAAATGATAAACATGATATAAGTTTCAGAGAAACCAAAGGTGAATGTTTGGACGTTACTATTAGGAGGAAGCCTTTCCATAACTAGTACCGTAGCACCGTCGCACTGTCCTCCCGTTTGTTCCTCGATTTGCTCGAGCGGGCACTAGTAAAGTCTCACAGCGAATTGGGAGACTTGTTACTGTGTTTGGCATATCGAATACGTCATGGGTAGCTTGCCAGGCTTTGCCATGCGGGTGGGAGACTCTTGGTAGCTTGTTGGGCTCTCCGAGAGGGGCAGAGGAATTGAACCCGGGTTGGCCACATGAAAGGCAAACGCCCTACTAGCTGTGCTCTCACTCTAGCCCCCAGAAGTAGAAACTGAAAAGAAAAAATTACATTTGGAAACCCTCCCTCCGTATAATAACATCGAATTTAATAGTAAATGGTTGGGACTGGGAGGTCTTCCTGGCTTCACCTGGTGTGGCCTTGGACAATCCTGAATGTTGCTGGGTAGGGCCCTGGAGACCCCTGTGCTCCATTGGGGTAACCCTGCCTGCTGCTCTGTGACTCCCTGCACCCCCGCACCCCCTCCTTAGTCTCTAGTATTAAACTACTGACCAGGTTTCTCAACTATCACTGGGAGTAGCTCTCCACCCTCCCTGGGCATATCTTGTTGGAGGTAACTTAGATTAAGAAATTAATTTAAGCAGATGACAAAGTAGAATATAAATTGAACTGGAGGAGGGGGAAACATGCTTAATTTGATAGGCAGAAGAGCATTACCATATTAATAAATCTTAAAAATAAGTGTGGACAAGAAAAGGGAAAATTGGAACAAACTTTCAGGAATCTGTTTTGACAGGAAACTGTCACTGTCCTCCCGTTGTTCATTGATTTGCTCGAGCGGGCCCAGTAACGTCTCCATTGGAGACTTTGTTGTTACTGTGTCTGGCATATCGAATACGTCACGGGGAGCTTGCCAGGCTCTGCCGTGCGGGCGAGATACTCTCGGTAGCTTGCTGGGCTCTCCAAGAGGGGCGGAGGAATCGAACTCGGGTCGGCCATGTTGGCTGTGTGCAAGGCAAACGCCCTACTGCCGTGCTATCGCTCCAGCCCTGTTTGATAGGATGAGCCTAAAAACCTTGTATAATAGACATATCCTTGATATTTTCTCACAGCAAATTATAAAGAATTAGAGCAAAGATATTTATAAAAGAATGACTCTATCAGTACTGTTTATAATAAAGTTGTAAGAAATCGAGAGTGACCTGATTGTTTAAAAATAAGGGATTATAGGTAGAATCTTCACACAGAGCAAGAGCATTAAATTAGGCTATAGAGCTCAGGAGATAGCTCAAAGGGCTGGAGTGCATGTGAGAACTCAGGTTTGATTCCTTGGTACCATCTGGTCACCTGTGTACAGTCAGGTGTGATCCCTAAGCACTGAATCTGAAGCCCCTAAGAACTGCCAACTGGGCACCTTTCCTTCCCCCCCAACATATTATATATTTGTTGGTGTTGAACTCTGTGTGTGTGTGTTTGTGTGTGTGTGTGTGTGTGTAAATTTACAGGATTTTCATTTCCTTCATACTAATGTGTGTTCAAATTGTTTGCTAGATAATTGATCACTTCTGAAATCCTGATGTAAAATAAAGATATTAAAAATAGAATTCATTTGAGAAAATAGCATTTGGGCCTGAGCTGAAGAATTATTTATTTAATCAATGTACAAACCAATGACTCAGGTTTTGTGTGTGTGTGTGTGTGTGTGTGTGTTTGTTTGGTGGTCACATTGTGGTGCTCAGTGCTTACTCCTGGCTTTGTTCCTAGGGACCACTCCTGGGGGGCTCCCGGAACCATATGAGGTGCTAGGGATTGAACTTGGGTCAACCGTGTACAAGGCAAGCACCCTGCCTTGAGATCTACTACCTCTCTAGCTCCCTAAGACTGAGTTTTAACTTTCAACATTTGGCAGCCTTTAACCATGAAGTGGCCTTTGAGAACAGCATCTCATTAAAATTAAGTTGCTTAACTTAACTCCACATATCTGCTGACAGTAGCAGCTAAAGTTATGAGATCAGATGATTCATTATTGTGTATGTTGTCTTCTGGCTGTGAGCATTGGCACCCTCTAGGCGGCTATGTTCAGAAGACATGGTTTCCCAGTTCAGAGACTGAGTCTGACCTCGCGTTTGGAAAGAGTGAAACCTCCCAATGTGGGTGCAATCAAATCCTAAAGCCAGTAATTTGCCCCAGGGCCGTTCCTTTCATGACGCTTAATTGAGAAATCAAGAAACCTTTCTCCCCTCCTCCCCACCCCAGGTCTTTTGTCCTTTGGAGTGAAAGAGTCTGCGTGGGTGAATAAAATCTTCACCGCTATTAATATCCTGGTCCTCCTCTTCGTTATGGTTGCTGGGTTTGTGAAGGGAAATGTGGCAAACTGGAAGATTAGTGAGGAGTTTCTCAAAAACATATCAGCAAGCGCCAGGTAAGGTATTTGCCCCCTTTACTACCACGCCCCCCCCCCCCCCCCGCAAAATTTAAATATGCTTCTAAAATGTTGCCTATTTTGTTCTTACATTTTCTTCGAGTCACATGTTATGCCTCTGAGACAGATCTTTCTGTGCCACAACTCTCCCCAGAGTTCCCTGCAGCGTGAATGCACATAACGTGATGTTCATTGTTTAGCAGCCCCTTGAAGCCCTATGGCTGCTGGTCCTCGCGTGTACGCCCAGCTCCAGGCTTAGGGAAACAGAAGGGAGATCAAAACCATACTCACCCCCCCCATCGCTAGGGTTTGCCATCCCTCAGTAACATGGACATGTTTTGAGTCCTGCGTTCTGGAGTTCTCCCTTGGGGGAAATCTCTGTTCCACCTCATTGAGTTCTTTCAAGGTGGTAGTAATTTCCATGTGTGACTTTGTTTGTGGTTGGGTTTTTTAGGGGGAGAGAATTTTGTATAAGCAGGATTTTTCGTACATTTTATTCTAAACCTGAGAGGCTCAAAAATTATGAATAATAACATCTAAATGAACTCATCCTAGAATTGAAGTATCCACTTTTTTATAACATTTTTCTATGAAAATCTCTTTATTAAACAAATAATTTTATATAAGTAAGATTACACAAACACCCATTACACAGCATGAGGAACACCAAAATGCTTCTTTACCACTGCTTTTATGGTATCCTGAGTTCTTACAATTCTTAGCATGTAATAAGATAATTCAGCCTCAGAATTCATAATCGAGCCAATAGAATTTTCCTTTGACTTTTGAATGCCTTCTTTGTAGATTTTGAAACTGTATTCTGCTCCTTTATTCTGGGCAGGGGTGTGGGGGTGCTGTTGGTCTTGATTCCAGCTCGTGGCCCATAAATGGAGACTCCGTTCTCAACAAGTTTCTTTTTAAAGAAAATTTCCACATTATTTAAACGTTGTGGTTTATAAGTTATTCATAATAATCTGTTATTATTCCCTGTTATTATTCCCACAACCACTGTCACTGTCCTCCATTAGTGCCCCCGATTCCTTAACTGCCCCTCAAACCTACCCCCGTAACAGGCCCGCAACAGTCTTTTGCTTGTTACCGCTAAAGGGCTAACGGAATGATCAAAAAATATTTTCATAGAACAAAATTGGTGAAAATTGTGTATCTCCTCACGGAGACATGAAGTCCTGTCCAAGGGTTTAAATTACCAAGGTGTTGCTTACCGTCCTGGTTAATTTCCATGTTCATTGAGATTGACGGACTTCTACATAACGTTCCAGTCCAATCTGATGTGCCACCACTTGGATTGCAATGTTGTAGAGTTTGTAGATGTTGTGGCCACATTCTCCTGAAAATCCAGAATATTTAGCGAGGCAGTCTGGCTGGAGGCAGGATGGCGGCTTTGGGATATGGCTGCATCTTCTGGAGCTTTAGTAGGACTGAGATTGCTCCAGAGGTCTCATCCCGGAACGAGTATCTGAGAAATTTTTGTAGCTATCAAAGGGTGTTTCTGGCAGAATGTTTTCCTTCAGCATCTACCTAAGTAGTGGTGGCACTGGAAGGTGTCATGGAAGGGGATTCTACCCCAATTCTTTAGAACAAAATCGGAGATCCAGGGTTTCGTTTTAGCTTTGTGTACATCAGCCTTGAAGGGCTGGTGAAGCAACAGCTTTTCAGGGACATAGCTTGGAACTAATTAGCAGACGTGGTTTTCTATGAAAGTGACTTTTCTCAAATATGTGGTCCCTTGTTTAGAGAGCCACCGACTGAAAATGGAACGAGTATCTATGGAGCTGGTGGCTTCATGCCTTATGGTTTTGCAGGAACGTTGGCTGGGGCTGCAACCTGCTTTTATGCCTTCGTGGGATTTGACTGCATTGCAACAACTGGTAAGAGCCATCTTAGCTCTGTTGTAGGAGAAAGTGTTCTTTGTGCAATGTAAGTACCCATGGGTGGCAGCAGAGGGTCAGGAAAAGAAAGTGGGACTTGGGGTAAGAAGGACTGTGGCACCTATTGTGTGTAATAAGAAGCTTACTGAGACTCCCGAGCCTTGCTTTCTGTACTGGGAAAATTGGGAGATTAGTACCTACCTACCACTCAGGCGTTGTCATAAAATATTTGATGAGCTCTCAAATACTTTAGAAACGTGACTCATGCTAACCATCCTTCAGAGTCTACCAGGGAATGCCATCATAGAGATAACCAGTGATCATGCTCTTAGACGCTTTTGTAGAACAGAATACATGGTGGTGATTCATTCTTTTCTACTTATCCTATACAACAAAATGATCACTCTGTTTCTCCTGACTTCTTACATTGGATGATCCTGATTTTGGTGCTTCAGATGCTAACTCCTACTAGACGACTCCGAAGTATGCTTCTTATTTTTAGTTAAAACTAGGACTTAATATGAAGAGATGGAATGGATAGAAGTTTAACTGTGCCTTTGTATTTAAAGGTAAACACAGTTCCCTACAGTTAATCTCTGTAGATGAATCATTTTCCAAGATATTGAAAACTGCTAACCATTTAACATTGTAGACATATTTGGAATAATACATCTTTTTTTTTTTTTTTTTTGCTTTTTGGGTCACACGTGGCATTGCACAGGGTTTACTCCTGGCTCATGCACTCAGGAATTACTCCTGGTGGTGCTTGGGGGACCATATGGGATGCTGGGAATTGAACCTGGGTTAACCGCGTACAAGGCAAATGCCCTAACCACTGTGCTATTGCTCCAGCCCCCGTCTTTTTAATTTTTAAAATTTCTTTTTATTAGTGAATCTTAATGGGGTACAGTTACAGACTTACAAACTTTCATGCTTGCATTTCAATCATACAAGGATTGAGAACCCATCCCTCCACCAGTGCCCATTTTCTACCACCAATAGTCCCAGCATCCCTCTCACCACCCCTGCCCTGTCCCCTCAACCCCACCCCGCTCTGTGGCAGGGCATTTCCTTTTGCTCTCTCTCTTCTTTTGGGTGTTGTGATTTGCAATAGAGGTATTAAGTGGCCATCATGTTCGGTCTACTTTCAGTCCGCATCTCCCATCCCGAGCGGGCCCTCCTAGCACCCTTTGCTTGGTGGTCCCTTCTCTATCTGAGCTGCCTTTTCTCCCCAGCATACGAGGCTGACTTCTAAGCTGTGGAGTAATCCTCTTGGTACTTATCTCTACTGTTTTTGGGTGTTAGTCTCCCATTCTGTTACCTTATATTCCACAAATGAGTGCAATCTTTCTATGTCTGTCCCTCTCTTTCTGACTCATTTCACTTAACATGATACTTTCCATGTTGATCCACCTATATGGAAATTTCATGACTTCATCTTTTCTAACAGCTGCATAGTATATTTAGAATAATATTTTTAACATAGCACGATATGCAAAGAGGAATGAGTTTGTAAATATAATTTAATTTAATATTTCTTTGTAGAATAGATGGATCAACCAAAGAGATGTGAAGGGATAAAACTGAGTAGAGTAATGGTGGAGAAGAATGAATATTTTATGTAGCAATGTTTTCATCATTATGCAAATCTTTTGTTGATACTCCCTAGGTGAAGAAGTCCGAAATCCTCAGAAAGCGATTCCTATTGGAATTGTGACTTCTCTGCTTGTTTGCTTTATGGCCTATTTTGGGGTATCCGCTGCCTTAACACTTATGATGCCATACTACCTCCTGGATGAAAAAAGCCCCCTTCCTGTAGCCTTCGAATACGTTGGATGGGGTCCCGCCAAGTATGTCGTGGCTGCAGGCTCTCTCTGTGCTCTCTCCACAAGGTACAGTGCATTGACTCTGGTGCAAGGGCTGTTTGTGGTATGGCTGCCTATAGGATTCTAGGAATTGTTTCTATGTGTTTTGAAACTGAGGAACTTACTAGACACACTCCTCAAATACTCGGTTTGGTTTTTATTTCTTTGAATAGTTTGCCTAGAAATGCCCTCTAAAAAATAGGAAGGGAAATTGAGCTTCCATTTGATCCAGCAATACCACTCCTGGGAATATATCCCAGAGAGGCAAAAAAGTATAGTCGAAGTGACATCTGCAGTTGTCTGTTTATTGCAGCACTCTTTACAATAGCCAGAATCTGGAAAAAACCTGAGTGCCTAAGAGTAGATGACTGGTTAAAGAAACTTTGGCACATTTACACAATGGAGTACTATGTAGCTGTTAGAAAAGACGAAGTCACGAAATTTACATCCAAGTGGTACTACATGGAAAGTATCATGTTAAGCGAAATGACTCAGAAAGAAAGGGATAAACATAGAAAGATTGCATTCATCTGGGGAACATAAAGTAACAAAATAGGAGACTAACACCCAAGAATGGCCGAGATTAGTACCAAGAATTTTACTCCATGGCTTGGAGGCCAGCCACACGTGCTAGGGGAAAAGGGAGATCAGAAAGAGAAGGGAGCACCAAATAAAGGGTGTTGGGGGGATCCCCCCACGATGGGAGAGCATGCTGAAAGTAGACTATCGACCAAACATGATTGCCACTCAATGCCTCTTTTGCAAACCACAGCACTCAAAAGGAGAGAGAGAGAGAGGGAAATGCCCTGCCACAGAGGCAGGGTGGGATGGGGGCTGGGGGGTGGGAGGGATACTGGGATCCGTGGTGGTGGGAGATGCGCACTGGTGGAGGGATGGGTATTTGATCATTGTATAATTGAAACCCAAGCACAAAAATGTGTAAGTCTGCAACTGTACCTCATGATGTCTCACTATTAAAAATTTTTTAATTAAAATAAATAATTAAAATAAATAAATTAATTAATTAAAAAAAATAAAAAATAGGAAGGGACCAAACTCCCTTTTAGTAAAGGATCAGTTTTTCAAGATAGTGATGGTCTAAGCTTTAGCAGTTACAGATATGTCATTGTTGCAACTATATACATACACACATACACCTGCCAGACATGTGTATGTATGTATGTATGTATGTATGTATGTGTTAGGTATGTATTAGGATGCCTGTACTGGTTTTGGGTCCTACTTGTAGTGCTATGGAAACCTGAGATATTAAGTAGAGGCTTAAAATTTTTAAAATAATATTAAGTCTAAGGGAGTGGAATCTATAATGTAATATTAAGTGTATGTGAGGAGATCTGTGCTGTGACACTGTTTAGCGTAATGAACTTTTTATTTTGAAATAGTGAGATTTTCTCTTAATATTCATCAGTGACCTTAAAGACTTAGAAATTATCATTCTTAAATGAACTGAGAAGCTTGTATCTGTATGAAAAATAAAGGATAAATAAATCTTAAGTGTTCAGATTTTCAGTTGCTGCTTCTTTTTAATAATTTAGAATTTATTTCTTAGATTTCATGAGTTTCTCATTTCACATTAGCATAATCAGAGACATTTTATCCTGCTTTTATATGGTGTTAGGTAGTTTATGATGTTAGGTAGTTTAGCATTCTTACAAAAAGAAAATTAACCTCTTTTATTACTAGTTTTTAAGTAAAAATAATTTTCGGAAACTAGAAAACTAGAAAAAGAACTTTCTGATATAATTTATCAGTCTGGCTTTCTAAAACTATCAAGATAATATTAAGCAGCAAAGAGAAATTTCCCCCATAGACTCCTTAGCATTAAGGTAGCATTAATGCTTGCTCTAATAGTTTCAATATGTCATTAAAAATCTGAACTGTGAGAATTCCAAGTCACAATGGAAGAAATAGACAAAGATCCATCCATGGCCAAGATCAACGTAACTTTACTGAAAGATAAAAAGATGAGTTTTTAAAATACAATATTTTACTTTGCCTTAGACCATGGAATATCATAACTTGGCCATTTTTGGAATGATGTAGCCAGTCAAAAAACACTGTCACTGTCACTGTCCTCCTGTTGTTCATCGATTTTATCGAGGGGGCCCAGTAACGTCTCCATCATGAGACTTTGTTGTTACTGTGTTTGGAATATGTCAGGGGTAGCTTGCCAGGCTTTGCCGTGCTGGGGAGATACTCTCGGTAGCTTGCTGGGCTCTCCGAGAGGGGCGGAGGAATCGAACTCGGGTCAGCCATGTTGGCTGCTTGCAAGGCAAGCGCCCTACCCACTGTGCTATCGCTCCAGCATGTCAAAAAACAAAAAATCCAAAACCTCTAAAGTAAAAATTGTTCTCTTTTTTAGATTTTTTTCTTTTTTTGTGTCATGGAGTATAGAACTCAAACTCAAACATACATAACATGTGCTCTGCCCCCAAAGATTGTTTTCTTAGACCTTACTATTAGACTAATTATGGCTATTTTTGTGTATCCAGTTTACAGTGAGTTCAAATTTGGTTTTTTTTTTCTCTCTGCTTTGATTATCTTTTACTGGAAATTGTTGCTAATTTGCTCAAAGATCAAACTATATGAGAAAAGAAAAACAAATAATTATAAAAATGCATAATTTTTGGGTAAATTTAGTGCTTACTATGAAATAAAATTGCCTAAAATCTCATTTAAATATGCTTATCAGTTCAGATTTTTATTTTCTGAATTATTATCTTTAAAAATGAGTGGCATATTTAATTTGTTTTAAAATAAATCTTAATTCTTAGTTTTAATTTAGTAATAATTATGGGCACGCACAACTTTCTTGCAGCATTGTTTTCACTGTGATAATTTTGCTGGGCAAATACTTTATTGCAACAAAATTGTAGTAAAATGATAACTATGAGCAAATATTTCCAATGATAGATATTTTTAAGATAGTATGACTGACAGCTATGATGCTGAGTTTGTGTAATTCAGTTCTGGGATGTAATTCAGCTCTGGGGTATAATTGTGCATGAATGCGTTTGCTAGACTGCATGTGTTTGCTTTTTATTCAGTCTTCTTGGATCCATTTTCCCAATGCCGCGTGTAATCTATGCTATGGCAGAAGATGGGTTGCTTTTCAAATGTCTAGCTCAAATCAATTCCAAAACGAAGACACCAATCATTGCTACTTTATCATCGGGTGCAGTGGCAGGTGAGAGAGAGTTGACTTATGTTAAGAAAAGGGGGAATCATTTCTTCAGAATCAAGGAAACTGGAAAAAAATAAATGTTACGAGGTGGTTTTTCTGTTGATTTGTGTGGTACGGTAATTTTTTTTGTCAATATTTGGATAAAAAGGTTTGGGCAGAGTTTCTGCACTTCGTGTGTCCAGTCTTTACTTGTTTATGCCTTTTGAAAATAGTACCTGTAAATAACTCACGTGTGGATTATGAATGTTTTTGTTCTAGTCTTCTGGGCTCTATGTTTCCTTTACCCCGGATTCTGTTTGCCATGGCCCGGGATGGTTTACTGTTTAGATTTCTTGCCAGAGTGAGTAAGAGGCAGTCACCAGTTGCTGCCACGCTGACTGCAGGGTTCATCTCTGGTAAGCTTTACATGCACAAGCTTTCTCGACATTGGACTTAAATGCTTAAGCACATGCATGGACTTACACAGAGGGTCTGCTTGCTGTGCATGTAAGTTGTGAACAAAAATCAATGATAAATTAGGATATGAGTATTGAAATTATATTTTTTAAAAAATTGTGGTGGTGGACTTCTGAAATTCATTCTCAAATGACCCTCTGGCATTTTTTTTCCTATTGCATTATTTCAATTTTGGGGGCTCCTAATAACTCTTAAAGGGTCATAATGGGTCTTCATTCAATGCAGGCATTAAATGCTTTTCTTGTGGATGAGCTGGCTCATAAAAAAATGATACAGAATTTTAATTGAATTACTTAATTTTAAATGGTTAATTCAAAATAATGATTCCTGTGTTATGAGAAAAAGTGGTAATGATGGTTCACTATTTTCTTTCTTGTCCAGGATTTAAGTTGAATATCGCTAAACTATCATAGGATTTTTGAAAAGCTTACATTTGCCTGTTATTAATAAAGTCTTAAAAATCAAAATTAAAATCAAAACCTTATTTTTGGTTTTTGGGCCACATCAGTGGTATTCAGGACTTCTGACTCTTCACTCAGGGATTAGTCCTGACAGTACTCACGGACTATATGAAATGCCAGAGATTGAACCTGGGTTGGCTACATGCAAGGCAAGCACCTTAACCCGCAGGGCTGTCACTCTGGACCCTCAAAATTAACTTCTGTGTAGCCATTCTAATTACTCTCCTCAGAATGACTGATAGTGGAACTTCTGGGCCAGGATATTTCTCCAAGACTACTGATACCTCAGAAGTCCCACTGGAAATCTCCTTTTCCTTTAAACAATTTGGTAGTTGAGCATGTTCAGAACCTCCAGATGTATAGCTTTTATTGTGTCATATGACCCTATGAAATACAGTTGGCCATATTGTGATTCCACGTGGAATTTTTCAGATTCCATGGTGTTACAGTTCCTGCTATGAGAAACTACAGAAAGATTCTAGCAAGCACTAAGGATAGGTGATAAATGATCTTGGTAACAGAAATTCAAATCCATACTAATTTTGTTGAACTGTGAATTGTTAGATTAGTGAGTGGTGTGGGTCAAGCCACATGAAATTGCTGAAATTTTGCCTCCCTTTCCTTACTCCTCAGGATCAAGCCCTGAGCCTCTGTATGCAAGGCTTGACATAAGAAGTCACATCCCTGGCCCCAAATACTTGCCATCTGATATAACTGAACCTCAGTAGGTTCAGACCTATCCCCTGTCTCAAAGAATTTTTAGCTTAAGGAAAATTAAGATCATTATATAAAGGTTGCTGAGATATCTAGATGGGTATGGTATTATGTGTTTACCATGACAGACGGCAATATAATAAGTTCAACATTATCGTTATTTCACATTTCAGTGGAAAAAATTAAGTACTAGGTATATGTATATTTAAGAAGATATTTTGACTAACATTTAAGGGATCTGGGAGGAGCATCTTAGACTGAGCTCTCAAATCTAGTGAATCTTGCTGGAGTATGTAGATTTAATCAGAACAGGATGGAAGCTCTGTTGGAAACATTAACTACTTTGTTATTTTAAAATAACTAAATTATTTTTAAGTTATTTTAAGTTATTTAAAATTTATATGGACATTAAAATGATCATGTATTATCTACAAAGAAAACCCTCTGATTGAATTCTTTTTTGAAGGGCATCAGGGGCTGGAGCTACAGTGTAGCAGGTAGCATGCTTGCCTTGTACACAGCCAACCTGGGCTTCTAGGTTTGAGTCCCGGCAGTACATATGGTCCCCAGAGTCCTGCCAGGAGTGATTCCTGAGTGCAGAGGTAGGAGTAACCCTTATCGCCACTAGATAACACCCCAAAACCAAAATGAGTAAATAAAAATGAAAAGGGAGTCAGGCAATATTTCTTAGTATTTTGATTCCTTGTTAGTCTGATGCCTTTTTTTTTTTTTTAATGTTACTAAAGCAGATGAGTCTTGTGCTTGAGATAGTGGAAGGTTTCTGAAGTTTCATTAGCGGTTTATATGAGCTGAGTAATGTGGTATTTGTGAGAAAGTTTTTGTTCCATAAACCTGACTTACCACTGCTACTAAAGCCCCAAATCACCAGTGAGTTCTCCCTATGTGGCGTGCTGTGAAAGCCCCTCTTCACTTGCCTGTCTTTCCCCACCAGCTGTCATGGCCTTCCTCTTTGACCTGAAGGCCCTCGTGGACATGATGTCCATAGGCACGCTTCTGGCCTACTCTCTGGTCGCAGCCTGTGTGCTCATCCTCAGGTGAGTTGTCCTCATTTCCAGGAATCTCTGAGTGTGTGGGTACCGTGGAGCCCAGGAAAGTGAGAAGCAAGACTCACCCTTCTTGCTTCTTGGGATCTAGGAGTCCCACCAGGGCAAGAGGGCACCTGAAACATTAATGCTGAATATAATAATCATTCTTGGGCCAGAATGATAGTACAGTGGGTAAGGCGTTTGCCTTGCATGCGGCCGGCCCGAATTCAATCCCCGGCATCCCATATGGTCCCCAAGTACCGCCAGGAGTAATTCCTGAGTGCAGAGCCAGGAGTAATAACCCCTGAGCATTGCTGTGTGTGACCCCCCAAAAAAGGCAAAAAAAAAAAATCATTCTTGATCCTAGCAAGACTCAAATACTGGTTATACTCATTGATTATTACCAAACTATGTAAGGTAAAGGTAAAGGTAAAGGTAAAGGCCCTCCCGTTGATCGTCGATTTGCTCGAGCGGGCCCAGTAACGTCTCCATTGGAGACTTTGTTGTTACTGTGTTTGGCATATTCGATATTCGATACTCTCGGTAGCTTGCCGGGCTCTCCGAGAGGGGTGGAGGAATCAAACCTGGGTCGGCCTTGTTGGCCGCTTGTAAGGCGAATGCCCTACCACTGTGCTATCTCTCCAGCCCAAACTATGTAAAAAACTATTTTTTATGCCCTATAGTGATCCTGAGAAAATACTGTACTTTTATCCCAGCAGTTAGCAAACCTCCCCCCCTCCGCCCACCCCCTCCCCCAAAACACACATATCAATATGTGCAGGATGTTCTCAGAAAAAGTGGCTTACATTGGTGAAAACAAAATGGACTAACCTGAATGTGAATGGGAGGGTGGTTAAATTGTGCATTTACTCATTAAACTCTTTTGTTGGGCTTAGGTACCAGCCTGGCTTATCTTATGAGAAGCCCAGGTACACTCCTGAGAAGGAAGCCATGGGACCAGGCAGCAGTGCAGCCTCCAAGAGCAACTCCCAGGTCACTATGCTGCAGGGACAGAGCTTTGGCCTGCACACCATCCTCAGCCCTTCTGTGCTGCCCACCTCCCAGTCAGCTACTCTAGTGAGCTTTCTCGTCGGATTCCTCGGTATGTCTTCCTCACTGTGGTGTATTTGTGCACCATGCATCTACACAAAAATACACTCACAATGGGTGTAGGCAGGACACGCTTTGTGTAGAATAAGATGAAAGGACTCACATTCCTCGAGACCATGCGAGCAACTACCCTGAACCCCGGATAGTCCATGTAACGGTTGCCAGGAATTAGGATCATCTGTCATGTCTTAGTCATTGAAGAAGCAAGGAAGAAATTTTGCAAGCAGAGTACAAATGTGCATGTCTCATTTCTGGTGTGAAGCATCAGACCAAGTACCCCTGCCAGGACCAGAGAGATAGCACAAACGGGTAGGGCGCTTGGTTGCACACGGCCATCCCGGGTTCAATCCCTGGCATCCCATATGGTCCCCTGAGAATTGCCAGGAATGATTCCTGAGCGCAGAGCCAGGAGTTACTCCTGAACAACACCAGGTATGATCTTAAAACAAAAACAAAAGATTTGGGACCACTCCTCAGAGGATGGGAGGCAGTAAAGTGAAATGCTCATCTGAACACATACCTGACTTACAGACTTCACTGATGTATGGTTACAGACGATCACGATCACAATCATCCTGTTGTTCATCGATTGCCTCGAGCAGGCACCAGTAACGTCTCCTTCGTCCTAGCCCTGAGATTTTAAAGTGCCATATTCAAGGCTCTTTCAGGGTTAGGAGAATGAGACCCAGCGTTGTTACTGGTATTTGGCATACTGGGTACACCACGGGGAGTTTGCCAGACTTTGCCGTGTGGGCAGGTTACATTCGGTAGCCTGCCAGTTTGTCCAAAGTAGGAATGAGATAATAAGATGTCCAGCTTCTGGGAGCTGGGTTTTATAGTCTCTGGGTCTTGGCCGTTGATGGGATTACACGGCGCCATGGGGCCAGTTGGTGGGTGTGACCCCTGCCTACTGGAAGATGGAGGATCTGGGTGGTGGATGCTCAGCCCCCATCCAAGCAGGCTTGGAGATCTCGGCCCCAGGACCCGTATGCCTTTGTTCCTCTGCCAGTACCTTCATGCGTGTGGAGAGTGGTCTCAGCATGGTGGTGGCTGGTTCTGGAGGTCAGAAGCCCTCCAGCCGAAGTCCTCCAGAACCAGTTACAGACAGATGTACTAAATAAAATAAAAACAAACTTTTGTAGTGATCTGAAAGAAAGGGGGAGTGGATAAATTGGGACAAAGATTGTACAGTAAAAAATAAAATTGGATTTTTAGTGAGTGAACTAAGTGTAGTCTTTGCATATGTTGATTCTGAAGGGTGCACACGAGAAATGTATGTAATTTATAACATGTATTATACAGTGCTACTTCAGTTTCAGAAATTCTTTTTTCACCCACAGATAATTATTAATACCTTCATTGACATTTACTGAGCAACCTCCAGGGGCCAGGAACACTGCTGTGCTTTTGGAATATTGAGAGAAGTTTTGCTTCTCTCTTAATTTTGAAAGAAAGGGATTACTGTGGTAAGCTGAGAAAAGTACAGGTTTTTCTGAGTGAACCCAGTGCAAACTCCATGGCCAGGGTGTGTAATAAAGTCGTGCTTAGAGACAGAAATGATGCAGAGAGATGCATGCACATGTGTATCACGGTTATGTGTGCATTTCACAATGTCAGTAATTAAAAAGAAACTGGAAATGGAGAGATTTGCCATTTCCCATTGGGAAAAGAGGAAATAGCATCTCCGTGGTCCTCCACCCCACCCACCTCCCCAAAACGGTGAGATAGAGTCTGAGACCAGTGGAAATGAAGACCCAGATGGCAGCTGTACAGGAGGATGAGCACCCTACTCCTTGAGGGGTGTGGCAGGAAAAGAGGAGGTTGGTGTCTGAGGGGACAGTCAAGTAAATGAGCAGTGACTTTTAAATCTGTGAGAATCGCCTTTTCTTTCCCAGAGGGAAAATGAATCCTTTTATTTGGCCGAGTAGATACATAGAAAAGCCTTTGGTGCTGGCGACTCTCACCGTTATCTGTCTGCTGATTTCCTTTATCCGTATGTCTCGCCTTCGCAGCATTTCTTGTTTTGGGCCTGAGTATTCTGACCACTTACGGTGTCCGTGCCATCGCCAGGCTGGAAGCATGGAGCATTGCTCTTCTGGTGCTCTTTCTTGTCTTCTGCATTGCCATTGTTGTCGTCATTTGGAGGCAGCCTCAGAACCAACAAAAAGTAGCCTTTATGGTAAGTATAATGAGCATTCATGATCCCAAATATTATATTAGGCACCATTTTCTCCTCTATGTTAAAATTTTTTTGGTATTGTTTCTTTTAATGAAAACAGGAGCAAAAGTATTTTCTGGTTAATTTAGCCAGTGAATCCCACGATTCTTTGAGATGTTTCTTTTTGTCTAGAATGGTTTCCCTCATAGTTTCTGCTTTCCCTTTAGAAACTTAAATATGAGGGCCAGGAATGTTGTTTAACAGGAGACAACCTGCCTAGGCTTGAGCCTGAACTTGAGCCTGAACATTGCAGCAAAACAAATGCAGCAACAGAAAAACCTGAAACGTACTCTTTATTACAGTATCATTTTTACATAGAGCAGTAAACAAAGTTTTCATCAAATAAGCTGTAGCATCTGAAGAATAAGGAGAACCTCCTTTTTACAAAGTTGATACCACCTCTAGAGCCATAGCACAGTGGGTAGGGTGTTTGCCTTGCACGTGGCCGGCCGGGCCAACTGGAGTTCGGTTCTCCCCCCCTTTGATTCCTCCGCCCCTCTCAGAGAGCCCTGCAAGCTCCCAAGAGTATCTTGCCCACACGGCAAAGCCTGGCAAGCTCCCCGTGATGTTTGATATGCCAACACAGTAACAACAAGTCTCACAATGTTACTGTGCCCTGCTCGAGCAAATTGATGAACAACGGGAGGACAGTGACAGTGACAGTGACAATACCAGCTCAGGAGGACTTTCTTGCAGGTTAAATGATCCAGTCCCCTCCAACAGAGCTGCTTCCGGTCAAAGAGGGTTCCCGAGAGAGAGTACAGTGGGGAGGGTGTTTGCCTGGCTCCCACCTTATCCCACTTTGATCCCTGGCACCACAGATGATCCCCAGACACTGCCAGGAGTTTCCTGAGCGCAGAGCCAGGATTAAGCCCAGAGCACAATCAGTGCGACCCCAGAACAACAACCACAACAAGAACAGGTTTCCGGAAAGGTAGTTCCTTGGGGTCATGTATGTCCAGTGTTCAGAGAATGCCCTGTTTATTGATACATTTTTAAAAATATTTATTTATTTATTTTGCTTTTTTGGGTCACACCCAGCGATGCTCAGGGGTTACTCCTGGCTCTGCACTCAGGAATTACTCCTGGCGGTGCTCGGGGGACCATATGGGATGCTGGGAATCGAACCTGGGTCGGCCGCATGCAAGGCACATGCCCTACCTGCTGTGCTATTGCTCCAGCCCCTTATTGATACTTTTGACTAAAGTGAACTCCACAGTAACCTGAAGCCCTAAATCCGGTGTCTCGCATTTATAGTGAGGATGTTAGTGGCTGGATCAGCTTCATCCCTTCAGGCCGCAGTAATTGTGGGAAAGGTAACTGTACTCTGGGAAACTAGTTTTTATTCTCCTTTTCCTTTTGCAGGGATATGGGTGCAGTGAGAAAGTTTTTATGTGAAATTTGTTGGTACACTGCTGGAATAATTTGGGGGAAAACTTTCAAAATATGAGTGCATTTTACAAGCTTTTTTTCCCGTTAGGTTCCGTTCTTACCATTTCTGCCAGCCTTCAGCATCCTGGTGAACATTTACTTGATGGTCCAATTGAGCGCAGACACTTGGATCAGATTTAGCATTTGGATGGCACTTGGTAAGACTGAATGTTTTGATTTTTTGAACTTTGATTTTTCTCATTTTTCTCATTTCCTGGACTGTGGTTAGAGAAATGCATCCCTCCCTTTTCCTGGAATAAAGGCTTGAAAATGCCTCCCAGATTTTAGACCATCTAATGCTTACTTTTCCGAACACTTTCAGGTACCTTTTATTTAATTTCCCCAATAATCACGTAGATCCATTATATGTTGTTTGCCCCAGCTTATAATGAATGAGAAAAGTGAGGCTCCCTGAGCACTAGATCAAAGGATCTGATTTATCAGTATAAGCCCCACATCATTTTCAGTGTTGCTGTTTGTGTTTGTTTGTTTCTGATTCCAGAACCAGTTCTTTCTAGAAGCCAGTACATTTCTGGAGACAGTATGAGCTAATAGAAAGGAATTTTTTTTATTAATTTTTATTAGTGAAACACCATGAGGTACAGTTGTAGACTTACAAATTTTTGTGCTTGGGTTTCAGTTATACAATGATCGAGTACCCATCCCTCCACCAGTGCACATTCTCCACCACCAGTAATCCCAGTATCCCTCCCACCCGCATCCCCCCCATCCCACCCTGCCTCTGTGGCAGGGCACTCCCTTTTGTTCTCTCTTCCTTTTGGGCGTTGTGGTCTGCAAAAGAGGCATTGAGTGGCAATCATGTTCGGTCCATAGTCTACTTTCAACATGCATCTCCCATCCTGGGAGGATCCTCCAGACACCCTTTATTTGGTGCTCCCTTCTCTATCTGAGCTGCCCAGGAAGGAATTTCTTTTCCAGTTCCTACATTTTTAAAATTAGGGTCACAGGATGGAGTTTATCATTAAATAATGAGTTTATTGATAGCTCTATATTTTTTGGTTTTGTTTTTATTTTGGGGTTACACCAAGCTGTGCTCAGGGTTTACTTCTGGCTCTACGCTCAGGGATCACTCATGGCATTGCTCCAGGGGACCATATACGTTTGGCCGTGTGCAAGGCAAGCACCCTACCTGCTGTACTATTATTCCAACCCCAGTCGATATCTACATACTGTGCTATTTTTCAGTATTCTCGTGTCCAGCTCTAAAAATTGAGTTAGAATCAGTTAGATTTATTATAACGAAAGCAAGAGCATGAATTGTCTTAAAATGTGAGCTCAGAGATCAGGGGGAATAGCACTTTGCAGGTGTGAGGCCCCAAGCTTGATCCCTTGCTCTGCATACTCGCCCAGGTGCTGCTGGGCTTGGCCCTGAGACACTCGCTTACCTTGGTTGTCCCAACACTGTTGGGCCCAAACAGCACCACTTTGTTCAGGCCAGACATTGAACTGTCTCGCAGAGTATCACTGGGTATAGCCCCAGCATAACTTTGAGCACTGCTTGGAGAACCTCCCTTCACCCCCGCCCCCACCGAATTTAAACATGAGGTGGATTCCCTCAAATTCTCGCTCACTGAACATATGTGATTCTGGCTAAGAGCTTGAACTGCAAAATCAGAGCTTTACCATGCTCCACCCCTCCACCTCCACACTAATCGGGTATATGCCCTAGGCCCAGTTACCTTCGTTTTTGTGGTGACAGTGGTACTTCATTTAAGGAGTGTGTGTGTGTGTGTGTGTGTGTGTGTGTGTGTGTGTGTGTGTGGACATGTGTAGGAAAGACTGGAGCTTCAAAGCCTCAGAGGAACACAAGAAGAAATGGAATTATCAGAAAGGATTCCTGATAATTGGACATGACACAGTAGTAATAGGCAGATAACCTAATCCACAGTTTTTCGTTAGGGGTCACCCTCAGCACTGCCAGGGCCCACATGGAGCTGGGGTTGGAACTTAGAGCCCTGCGCATGCTCAGGCATGCTCAGCATATATCTGCTACTTGAGCTGTCTTCCCAGCTCTTCTCTCTTTTAAGTGAGAAGATTGTAATGCATTTCACATCAGCCCAAAGCCTCTCACTAATTTTTCTGACATGTCCCTAAAAATCCAGCAAGTAACCACCTTCTTGTGAGGATTCAGTGTGACCCTTAATAAACAGGTGCCCTATGCACTGTCTTTCACATCCTTCACGTGAAGCGAGGTAGGCCCAACTTCCAAAATTTTTGACCCTGACTGCTAACCCATCACTTGCATTAGAGGTAGAGTTTCAGATTTTGCCTCTCCTGGCCTTTTGCTTGAAGTGTAGTATTTAGTTTTCAGAAAACAGATATAACTTTTTCACTTAAATATCTGAAAAATGCTTGAGAAAAATCCGTCCTCTAAAGATTGGATGTTAAGCGGCCAGAAAGATGGTCCAGGGGAATAAAGTACTTTGCCTTGCTCGCAGGCATCACATGGTCCCCTAAGCATCTTTGGAAATGACCCAAAGCCCAGGACCCCTGAGTACCCCCCAGGTCTGGCAACTCTTCATAAGTAACCCCCTGAGCACCACTGGGTGCTGAGTGTAAACCCCCCCTCCCCAATCTCCCCTTAGAAAAAACAAAAAACGAAACCCCACACAACTTGAATGATTATTTTTACTGAAGTAAGGTAGTTTCTACTGAACAAAACTTACTTAGACAGATGGGAGGGGAGGGAAGGGAGGGAATATAGGTTAGGAGGAAACATGAACTTCAAAAAGCAAGCAGAGAGATACAGAAGTGAGGGAGGGAGGGAGGGAGGGAGGTGTGTGTGCGAGGGAGCACAGGCTTTACAGAGCAAGCCTGACTGAATGTTGAAATCAAGACGTGCCTTCCGCTACTAGTCATCTGGCTCAGAGACTGAAAGTGGTGCTGAAAGGAGGAAGGGACAGACCTGATACGTGATAACTTCTCAGTACCTGTAGTACAAACCATAATGCCAAAAGAGGAGCGGTGGGGAGGGGGAAGAGAGGGGGGAGGGGCAAGGGAGGGGGAGGGAGGGGGAGGGAGGGAGATGGGAAGCAGGAGAAGAGCAGAGAGAGGAAATGCCTGCCGTAGAGGCAAGGCGGTGGGGTGAGAGGGAAACTGGGGACATTGCTCCAAGCTGCTGGGTTCTGCATTAAGTCCTTGTGCTTCTGGGGCTGTGGCCGTGCTGGAGAGCCGCTCGTGGGGGGCAACTGGTGACCTCGGTAGGGCGTGAAGGATGGACCGGAATGCCCCCCTTCCCATGAGGTTTTAGTCACCCCCACACCCCCAGCTCATACCTGCTGTCCACAAGGCTCCCATGTGGCCGCCATCTTTCTTTCCAGAGAGGAGAAGGCGACTGGGGCAACACCCTTTCCCCTCCGGACAGACATGATGGCCTGGATTAACGCATAGTCCGTTCACTTTTCTGCTCCAAGCTGCTGGGTTCTGCATTAAGTCCTTGTGTTTCTGGGGCTGTGGCCGTGCTCCAAACATAGCTCTGATTTTCAGGGAGAAACGTTGGGTGGTTTACTTCCCATGGATCACTTTGTATATAGAGAGATGTTTTGAGGAAAAGTCCTAGTTCCTGCATACTCGAGCTGTGCTTGTAGAGGCTTCTGGTCACCGGGGTTCCATCTGGGGGAGGCGGGATGTGGTACCTACCCCATCTGGGACTTCCCGATGATCTTGGCTCTTTATGGAACCTTTTTTTTTTTTTCCCCTCCGGGAGCTGTGGATCCCGCCCTCCATGTGGCCCTTCTCTTCGGCTATATGCTGTAAAGATGGCCAAACTGGGGACATTGATGGTGGGAAATACACACTGGTGACAGGACAGGTGTTTAGAACATTGTATGACTGAATCCCTATCTTGAACAACCTTGTGACTGGATATCTCACCGTGATTCAACTAAAAAAAAATTTTTTTTTTTTTTTTCAAAAAAAGAAGAGACTTGGGGGAGGAGGGAGGCAGGAAGCTGCTGTGTTTAAAAAAAAAACCACACAGGAAGCTGGAAGGCAAAAAAACTCCAGGAAGGTTTCTAATTGAAAAAACTAAATGGAGTAAAGAATTAGAATTGGGAGCATAATATTTCTGTATTTTGCCATTTTCTGACATCCCTGAAAACATTTGTTTCTCCGAAAGGTTTCTTGATTTACTTTAGTTATGGCATCAGACACAGCCTGGAGGGTAGTAACTCGAGGAACGAAGAGGAGGAGGACACCTACTCAGACAACATCAAGGGGGCAGAAGAAAAGTCTGCCATTCAAGCAAATGAGCACCACCAGCGGAAACCCAGTTTACCTTTCATCTTGCACGAAAAGACGAGCGAGTTCTGATGCTTCCCGCGCAGAGCAGATCGGGTCCATGTTCTGGCTGGCGCGCAGCTCCTCTGTGGAGGAAGCCGCAAGAGATGTGGTCATCGTACTTGGCTGTCGTGGGTCTGCCGCACACGTGCCCTGACTTAGCCTCACTCACCTGGATGCTACCTCCAGGTGATCACTCACATGGCGAAGCCTCCTGAACTCTCTCCTCACAGAAAATTTTTCCCAGAAGAGTGGGCATGAGAATGTCTGTCTGTCTGTCTGTCTGTCTGTCTGTGCTGGGGAATAAGCATGTTGCAAGTCGTTGGTGTCTCCCTGTGCACGTTACATTTCCCCGTGGTGGTGTTCATGACTGGTGTGTGTTGTGTGGGTCCTGCTGAAATGGACGGATCACTGAAGAGAAACGTGGTTTGTGGATTCTCCACACTGTTGGGGGGAATGCCTGTTGCTTTTTCTTACCAATCTTTATCAGTGCCATTAGAGAACTTGCCAAAGTGCAGCGTCATAGTATCTGTCACTGGTCAGGAGTCAGAGGAACACAGTTGCCAATAGCAAGTATATATTTCAAGATCGGAGTTACACATGCCTTGGATAAGTAGACCCCAAGGCAGTCCTGTTTGTCCAAAGTCACTTCAAGCTAATCGATTTCTCCCAGCTAATGCAATTGGTAGACTTATTCAGCCCTTCCCCACTGATAACTCTAGTTTTCCGTTATTAAACAATTAATAACAGCTTTTAAAACCTTGTCAGGCACAGAATTCATCCTTTTGTTTCTGTTATTACTTGGTCTTATCTTAGATATGAGGGTACAGTAGGAAATTGTATCTTAATTACAGTTAAGAAGAAGGAATGACAGGATGTCAGGAGAGAAACCTGGTTTTGGTATGACAGTGCCGCAGAGGGGTTGGATCTAATGTAACTTGGATATTTATTTTGAAAGCAGTTAGAGATGTTTTTCTTTGCTCAATTCTAGGTCTTTACATTTCAGTTTTATTTAAATGAAACTATCAATGGGTGGGGGAATAATTGTTTTGTTTAAGTACATGATAATATTCAAACTGAAATTATAACCAAATTATGATGAAAACACCCCAAATAGATACAATCTTTTTATGAGTCAATAATTTTTTTACATGTAAAATTTTACTCTCCTAATTATACTTTTTAGGGTATTCTAGTTCCTGACTACTTACCCACAGTGTGTTTGCTTCTCATGAATTGTTTTTCTTACACATAATCAAATGGTTCAGTGGGTGATGGCAGAGTCCAAACATTTCTGTATACAAATAAGTTGCAGGCATGAATGTTCTCAGGTCCACCAGGCAACCAGTTCAATACCAAGGGAAAGAACACGGTTTTCTGACAGTTTTACCAAGCAATTATTTTATTGATGCCATTTTTAAAAAGCAGGTTGCAATGAAACAATCCAAACAGGCATTTTCTTGTGATTAAATATCTAATACACAGATAGGAAGCCAGAGCTTCTGACAACTAGTCTTGTAGCATCCCTGACCTCAATCCTATGGCTGGCATTCCACAGTATCCAGGGCATTCCTAGGAAAATCTGTAGCTCAGAATTCTCTCTTGAGCTGCTGTTTTACAAAAGAGTACTTGGATCAGCAAAGAGTGAAATAGTTTTTTGCAGAGACTGTAGGGAGTCTCATATATCTGCCCTTGTAGCTAGAATAGGCCCTTCACACATGAGGAATTTCATTTATCAGTGAATATTTTACTGTAACAAGTCAAGAAATTGGTTTAGAATCTGATAGGCAGCTAAAACTATCTTCCCTGCTGTGTTCAATTTGAAGCAAAATTTAGTTAAAATTTTTTCCACATTAACATTCTTGGTAAACACAGTTACTTATGAAAAGTGCTTTGTCAGTGACTATGCCTTTTTCTGTGAAAACGTGTGCTCATATTTATATATGTATATATATCTACATATATACATATATATGAATGTCTGTATATCTATATCTGTAGATAAGTTTTGTGTTTCCAGTGTCAGCATATAAATCAGTGGGTTTGTGATAAACTTTGGAAATGATGCCATTGTATGGATTTAAAAACCCAGCTGATATAGAAATTAATGTTTTATATTGCTAGGTGTGGTTAGACAAAATTGTTAAGTTTTAAACTATTTTGAAATATAGAGCGATTTTATATGTATAATATTTTCTATAGGTAGATTCTTTTAAAAGGCTATTTATGATGTTTCTCATGAAATCACTAAGCTCTAGCACAGTGCAACAGGTGCTTTATAATTAGAAATGGAAAGAGGGCGTGGAAAGTTGGGGGGGCGGTTATTTGTTTTTGTTTGGTGTTTGTGTTCCTCTGCTCTCATTTCTGCTTTGGTATGTCTTTATTAGCAAAAGCCAGTACTGCCAGCTCATTTACCACTTCTGTGTTCCAACATCTGAATTCATAGTCTTTTAACAAACTGTCATTTTTTACTTAAGAGTATCAAACTGTTTTGTATAGATTTGACTAGTAGTCAGTATTTCTTTTATGAACTGTAAAATTTCAAGGCCTCCATAATCTTCTCACAGTGCAGACAGCTTCAGCTCTGATTTAACTACATGTTCTCAACTTGTTCATGGGGAAACTTTTAACAGTACCTTTATTTTATACTCTTTTTCAAAAGATTATTTGTAATTGCCTACCGTGCATTTAAGAAAGTAGTTATGTTAACTGAAGTTTAAAGTCTATTTATGGAAAAATATTATTATGAATTTTGATGTATACTGTAATATGTAAACTGATGTATACTGTAAGTGTAAACTGCTCAATCACCTTCCCTCCAGGGATAAGTATCAAGAACACTAAGACCAAACATCATGTGGAATATATAAACTAAAAAATATATAATTGGGAAGCTGGAGTGATAGCTCAGTGGGCTGTGCGTCTGCTTTGCATGCTGGGGGCCCAGCTTTGATTCCCCAGACCGCATGTTCCCTTAGTCATTACCAGGCATGACCCTTGAGCTAGGAGTATCACTTAAGCACTGACAGGAGTAGCCCAAAAACAAAAAATTAAAAGAAAACTAATGTCACATGTAACATTTTAGTATTATCAACTATAGTTGATACCAGATACTCCGGTTCAGAATTATCTTTCTCTAAAGATACAAGCTTCTCTTTTAATTTTTCTGAATAAAGATATTTTAGCCCTCAGCTTAAATATTAACCAAAGTATTTTTAAAGCTCTGGGTGTTTACAAGAAGTGGTTTTTATATTCTTAAGTTAGAAACTATAGAGAATTGTTATGTTTATTTAAGTGTTTATCAGGGGAAATAAAGAAAAAGAATTGCCCTCCACTACTGGCCATAGCAATGGAATCTGGTGGTCCTCTTTTTTCCTGTTAAATGAGGGCATATTTCAAGATCTCAAGCCACAGGATAAAGTTGTGTCAAGATTCCAACTTTCCGTTCCTGTGATGTTCTCCTAATGTTTTCTGATGTGCATCAAAGAGCTGTTTAACACCAAAATATGATTTCCACAGGACATTAAAGCACTTGGGGGCAGAGAAATAGCACAGCAGGTGAGGCACTTGCCTTTCATGAACCCACTGGGTTCAATCACCAGCACACCACATGGTCCCCCAAGCCACACCAGGAATGGTCTTGGTCAAGTGTGCCCGTGCTGTGCCCCCTTCCCCAAAGCAAAGCATTGTGTTCAGAATACACATTATGAAACATTGAGATTCAGGGTGGGTGTGCAGTTTATTTTGGAGGGGAACTCTGACTGCTCCTTTTACTAGTACCAAAATAGTGCCTTCTGTATATTTCATTTTCCAGTTATGTCTTCTCATATACTAAGTTATTAAGAAGCACTAAAGTCCATATAGTAAATGAGGACAGGAGATCATTAAGTCACACAGATTTGGAAATAAGGTTGCTTGACTTTGTTTCACTGAGATTTTTTTCCCTCATATAATTATATTTAAGCATTTTGAAGAGGCTTTCCGGTTTCTAGAGTTTGAGATGCCTGATGTGCTATTGTAGCTATTGGCTTTTGTATTATTTATATGTATACCATTTAGCTTGATTGATTTCAAATGTATTTTATTACAAATCAGCCTAATTGGCAATTGTATTTACTGCTCTCACTCTTCTCAGCTTTTATTCACCGTATTCAAAGCGACTGCTGATTTGGAAGAACTTTCCATGACCTCTCATAGACCGATGGGGTTCATAGCCAAGACCCTGGGCTGGTTCCAGGGTCAGGCAACCTATAAAGTATAAGTGTAACCCTCTGTAGTTACCCTGTGGTGGGGTCTCCAAATGATAGAGTTGGGTGGGAGTTGTAAAAGACTGCCCCTGAGAGTAAGGTAGATGGGTTCTTTAATTTCTGTTCTGAGAGCCCCATGAATAGATAAGGTATATGATAAGGAACCCATATGACTCCTGAAAGGGGGTGACTTTCCTGGAACAGGTCCTCTGGGGCCTGACCCACTCAGCATGGGCTAAAGCTCAGTTGCTGAAGAGCTTGTTTCAACAGTGGACTGGGTTCTTTGACGCAGGCCTGGCAGATAATCTTTGCGTGCACTAGGGGTTCTGAATTGCCTTTCTGTTGTATTGTTAGCATCATTTTACTTCATAGAACCCGGCTTGGACCTAAAACACCAGAGAAAAGTCTTTGTCTTTAAAAACCAATAAATACTTTGGATTTGTGGGAATGGAAAGATTGTTTTTGTTTAGGAATTAATTTTAAATTTAAATATTTTAAATGATAATCAGTGTTCCTTTTTACTTGTAAAGCTGGATTATTTTTTAGAATTTTTAATAAAGACTGTTGCTGCCTTACCACTGTAAACTATGCTTTCTAATGTGACCATGTATTTTTTAAATAAAATTTAAATATGACTTGTAATCGTGCTGTATGTTGTGCATCACATATACAAAAAGCATGTTTTTCACACTTAAACTGCCTTTTTACTTGGGAACTTTTAAAAAATTATTTTTATAGGGTTCACAATAATTTATTATGTTTAATATTTCAACATCAGTCCCACCATCATTACACCTTCCCACCCCCACTCAAGCCTACTCCAGTAGCAGGTCCGAAATAATTTATTTTGTATTGCTTGTTATGAATAATCCCTCCAAAATGATCAAGGTTTCCTTTGAAGAAAGTGTGTGACGATTGTTATATCTCAGCCTGGAACCATTAAGCCCCTGTATAAGAGATTTGCTGACATGCTGTTATAGGTTAAGTCTTGTGTGCTTATATATGTATATTTTTTAAATTTATTTTTTATTCATTTTAATTGACACCCCATCAGCGTGGTGTGCTACTCCTGGTATATCAGTAGTGTAGAGTGTGAGATGCTGCGCACTCTAGAAATTCAAAAATTTTAAATGGGGTGATACAGTTGGAATTAAGTTTTTAACTGGATGGTCACTTTGGGGTCCAGAGGCATGTCATCAGCTTGTTCTCTTCTGAGATTTATTTGTGAGTCTCTGGATCATGGCCATTAATGAGCTTAGATGCCACCTGAGGCAATTCGTGATTGTGACTGCCAGGCTCCTAGAAGTTTAGGGAGATGGGTGGAGGTGGCCCATTCCCGACTGTGTGAGCCTGAAGATTTCAGTCAAAAAACCTGCATAGCTGAGTTTTTCAGCAGACGAGGCTCATGGATGAGGCTCATTCAAACCTGTGAAGCTCAGCCCTGAGCATAGCAGTAATTAAGTTCTGGAGGTTGTCGGCTGGTGGGGCTCTGTTGGAACAGGTGTATTTGGGGATTTTTTAAAGAAAGAAATAGAATTTAAATAGAAACAATTCTGTTGTTAAAAATGCTCACCAGGGGCTGGAGCAATAGCACAGCGGGTAGGGCGTTTGCCTTGCACGCATCCGACCCGGGTTCGATTCCCAGCATCCCATATGGTCCCCCGAACACCGCCAGGAGTGATTCCTGAGTGCAGAGCCAGGAGTAACCCCTTGAGCATCGCCGGGTGTGACCCAAAAAGCAAAAAAATAAATGCTCACCTGACAATCTGCCCACTGAATGACTACAAGTCCTGTAAAATGAGGGAGATCTTCAGAGAGCCCCAATCATGAGGCACATTCTCTGAGCTATCAGTTGCCAGATGTAGGCCATGGAGGAACACAGTGGATCCGACTGTTTCAGCTGCTACTAACAGAACCATGGCCTTGATTTTATCCACAAGAAGCTCCTCAGTGTTCTGCCCAGATTCCAGCCTTCAGTAATGGGGACAGGGATGGACCTCAGCTGTGGAGCAGACGCGTTGCGTGTGTGAAGGCCTGGCATGGATCTCATCCTCAGCACCCCTCGCCCCAAAGTGTTCATAAGAGATCAAGTATATAATAAAATATTTACCAACCACAATCTTCTTTACCCTCTGATGAGGAGGAGAAAAATCTAAACTTCCTGACATTGCTGGAAGTTGTTTCAAATTACAAATCTGTTGAGCAGTTTAATTCTGAAATGATGGACATGTATTTACCCTTTTGATTCTAATGGAAGGAACACAGTATTGAATTTATAAAAACTTTAATATCAATTTAGCCAGCATTGAAAATCAAGCCACATCAGCAGACTTCTGAAACCTAGTATTTCATTGTTGACTTTAATGTGACTAGGTTTTGGCATCTGCTTCTGCTCTATACTGTGGGATCACACAAACGAAGTGATCCCCAAAGTTACGTCTAGGCCCTACATTTAGCTAAGAGCCCCAGGCAAGAGGAACACCATATTAACTTTCTTTAGAGAAATTCATAGTTTCCTTGTCAGACTAAAGACTCAAAGTCCATAGCTTTCTGGAGACTGTAATAGTATTGAGCTATGGACAGTGATTCATTCCACCCCATAAAAGATCTCCAAAAGTTTCCCAGAGATAGTAAAATTGACCCAAAATTTCTCAGCTATTAAAGTAGGCCAAAGTATGTTTAAAATAGAAACTCAGCTCAATAATTACTTAGTTGAAACTTTTTTTTCTTTTTGGGTCACACCCTACAATCACAGGGGTTACTCTTGGCTCTGCACTCAGGAATCACTCCTGGCTGTCCTCGGGGGACCATATGGGATGCTGGAAATCGAACCCGGGTTAGCCGCGTGCAAGGCAAATGCCCTCCCCTCTGTACTATAGCTCCAGCCCCCTTGCTTGAAACTTCAGTAACAGATTTCCTGCTAGTTTTAAAATAATCTGGGGTTCTATCAGGTGCCAGCACCCTTGGATAAAAATTTCTTGTGATTCCTAACACTGAATCAGTCGATGTAAAGAGGACCCTAAAACAGACAGCTACCCAGGAATACCAGTTTTTCACGCACCCAAACCTCCATGGTAGGGAGCCAGTTTATTTCTGCCCCTACTTCTGATTAGGAGTCTGGGGGTCTGCAATAGCTGACTCTCCATGTTTCCAGAATCTTCCCCCAGCTTGTTCAAACAACCTGATATGTTTTCAAGCAAAGGCCAAGACTTCCACAGCCCTGGTAGAAATCAGACTTAAAGTACCAATGTTCTTAGTATTAAAGTTTCAGTAATCTGACATAAATAATTGGCAGCAGTTGCTTTTGAAAAGATGAGCATTTACACTTTCACGAAGGATGCACTCATCTGTCGGAACACAGCTCCGGAGGACAAGGGAGAGGGGAATGGAATAGGGAAAACTCATTTCAGAGGTTAAAAATCTTGCAATAACCTGAAATCCAAATATTTACAACTCAACTTCTGAAATTAAAGAGCAGCTTTTCCACAGACTTGCACTGTGTGTACCACTAGGTTCTGTTCATGTGAGGACACCAACAAATGCTTCTAGGATGAAAGTGAGTTTGAGATCCAAAGAACCCCTTTCTCTCATTGATGTAACTTGTGACTCAGTTGCCTACTGTTCAACCTTTCTAACCAATTATCCTATCTCCTTCAGGAGATAAGTATCCTCTTAGGCCATGCTCCACTTATTTGTAACTCTCATAGAGTTTAAGACTGGGTCCTCTCCCTACTTACCTCTGAACCTGGTTCAGCATGATTATCCCACATTCAAGGGCAGGAGCAGATTATTTAGAGAGCCACTGATTCATCATTGTGCATAGGCTTAGAATTTACTTAGCTAGTGGCTTGACCATAGAGGAAACTGAGACTTGTGGAGAGGAAGTAAATCATCACAGTGTTAAGAAAAAAAAAAGACAAGATGAGCATTTAGAGCAAATAAATGGCACATAGGATAGTAAGAGGGGGAATACCATTAAGAACAGGAAAAATAGGATGGAGGTACTAAGTGATTTACGTTTTGTTTAGATCTGTCCTTCAGAGATCATTTAGAGGCTCTTACAACTAACAGACAAATAATAAATCTTTTTCTTTTTATTGAATCACTGTGAGATATAATTACAAAGCTTTCATGATTGCGTCTTAGTCATACAATGATCGAACACCGATCTGTCCACCATTTTCCACTGCCAGTGTCCCCAGTATCCCTCTCCACCCTATTCTCTGCCTCTATGGCAGATGATTTCTTTTTTTACTCTTTCTCTAAGACAAGTAATAAATCTTTTCAACATACATATCCTGCAGCTTGGAAAGTCATTTCTTTTGTCCCATCTATTTTTGAGTAGACAAGGATTCTGGGATCCTTGCCTTACACTGCTGTTTCTTGATGAGTAGTTCTGTGAGCAAAAAAAAAATGTCTGGTATTTTTATTAGGATAAGATTCTTTAGTGCTATATTTAAAACTACTAAAGTTAGGTTCTTCTAAAATAGGAAACATTACTTTTCAAATTCATTTGAGTTGTAGTCTTTAGCTAAAGAAACCAATATCGTGGGGCGGAGTTGGGGTGGGAAGAGGTGTTGTCCCAAACATTAGCTAGTTTTTATTTCTGTTTACCTAATCAATTCCTGATTTGGCTGAGTAATTTTAAAAGGTGTGGTGGGGGGAAGTATTAAAGGAATAGGGAGCTTTTTCAGGCCATAATAGAAGTTGCCTGCAGTCTCATGGGAAGGGAGGCAGTACTAGCTCGTCCTTCACGCCCTACTGAGGTCACGAGTTGCCCCCCACGAGTGGCTCTCCAGCATGGCCATAACACCAGACACACAGAAACCAATCTCGTAATTATTTGGCTCTTTGTAGAAATCCCTCCAGACTTACCTAGTAAAATATCAGAAATCCAAAATCATATGGTTCTCATAGCCAGCCTTAGAAAACAAATTATTTCACATTGCCTTTTCAGCAATTCTGATTGTTGGGGGGAATTTCTAAACAATAATGGTGCATCTGTTGTCGAAATAATGAATATAATCAAAGTAGAGAGAGAGAGACTTAAGTAGAAATCATCTGCCTCACAGGCATTGGGAGGGGTGGGAGGGGAATATATTGGGGTTCTTGGTGGTGAAAAAGAAGTACTGGTGAAGGGAAAGATGTTTGATCATTGTGTCATCGAGACTTAGTCTTGAAAGCTTTGTAACTTTTCCCACAGTGATTCAATAAATAAATAGATTCAAGAAAGGAAAAAAAAATAGAAGTTGCCATTAAGGTTTACAATAAAATAAAATGCTGCATGAAAAAAATTCCCAAAGCAACCATAAATACAACTGAAATTTCACTTTAGTTTTTGGTAAGTGGAATGGATTGCTGAGGTTGCTTTTTTGCAGTTATCAGCTCCACACTATGCCAACTTGTGCTTCTGAATAAAATGGAGAGAAATGGGCTTTTAGAGGCCAAAGTCTGGAGCCCTCCCCTTATTTTTCCACCTTCCAGGTTTTGTGTACTGTGCCTCTCCTCTTTCCTTTCCAGCTCTGCCTTTGAAAGCCAAGGCTAGGGGTGCCTGTCCTCACCCTTCAGAGGCTTATAGAACAATTCAGGTAGAGTGGAACCCTCAAGTGTAACTTTTCCTCTGCAAACTTAGTAAAAGGCTGTTTTCTGTGTTTTCATCCTTCTCTCTTCCCACATCAGGAAGTAGGTGATGATTTAAGGGAGACCTGAACTCCCAACTTATTTCCTTCCTGGGCTACACTGTGCTTCACAGGGTTAAGGTTCTGTGGATTATAAACATTTAGGATTAAGAGTGAAGTAGAGGAAGCACACATAATAAATAAAAAGCGATGTTGCAGGTAGTATGATCCTTAATCCTAAAACCCAAGAGATAAACTGAAAACTATTTGGACAATAGGAGGGTCCACTATGTGGCTAAATAAATCAGAACTGACCACCCCTCTCTCCCCTCGCCCTCCCAAACCATCAGGTCTCAGGAAACCATACTTCAGGTTGCATTTGACTTAGCACTT
The DNA here is from genome assembly GCF_029834395.1 of Sorex fumeus. Lineage (NCBI taxonomy): Eukaryota > Metazoa > Chordata > Mammalia > Eulipotyphla > Soricidae > Sorex > Sorex fumeus. Next base: position 8,995,713 of record NW_026606081.1, on the reverse strand, counting down.
CAAAACCATGCCCCCCCGCCCCGTTTTTGGCCATTGTTTTAGCAATTGTTGGGAAAAAATGAACCCCTTTGCTTCTTGTAACTATTACTTCCATGGAACAGTTGCTTTGGACCATCTTATTGAAGTTTTACAGGCTAGGTTGCTTAAACAGTCATGTTTCCTCACACGTTTTAGATGTAGAAACTCAATTTTAAGGTGCTGTCTAGTTTGAATATTTTGGAAACCTCTTTCCTTGGCTTGCAGATACATCTTTTACCTCTGTCTCTACATGATCCAAATTTCATCTTAAAAAGATGCCAGTCACACTGGATTAGATCATTCTAATGACCTCACTCTAATTTGATGATCTTTTTAAAGATTCTATTTCCAAATATAATCTAATTCTGAATCACTGGAGTTTAGGATTCAGAATTAAGCAAAATTTTCTTATTGTTTGGTTTTTCCTTTTTGGATCAGGCCTGGTGATGCTTGGGGGATACTCCCAACTCTGTTTTCAGGGGTGGCTCCTATATTTCGGGGACCCTGCAGTGCTGAAGATCAAACCCATCTTCTACACACAAAGCATGCACTTAGCTTGTTGAGCTATCACTAGCCCTAAATGAAAGAATTTGAAGGGATTAGAGGGCTGGAGTGATAGCACAGCGGTAGGGCGTTTGCCTTGCACGCAGCCAACATGGCCCACCTGAGTTTGATTCCTCCGCCCCTCTCGGAGAGCCCGACAAGCTACCGAGAGTATCTCACCTGCACGGCAGAGCCTGGCAAGCTCCCCGTGATGTATTCAATATGCCAAACACAGTAACAACAAAGTCTCCAATGGAGACGTTACTGGGCCCGCTCGAGCAAATCGATGAACAACGGCAGGGCCTTTAGAGAGACCTGATTCGGCCTAAAACACAAACTCAGATGTTTAGGAAAATCAAACTATATTAACCTATAATGCAAACTTAACTATAGTGTGTGTGTACATGTATGTATATGCACATACAGATACATGTACACATGTAATTATATGCATAAGTGTAAATTTAAATAATTTGCATATATTTAAATAGTCTAAATATACCTGTTATATTTAACCTGAAAGAAGCTTAGGGAATGCAAAGTGACAAAATTGTTCTTTTTTGCCCAGGATTAACCAATTAGAAAATGTGAGGGAGATGTAGAATAAGGCTTAAATAAGTAGAAATCTATGTAACATAACATTCTTTGATAGGAAGACCCAATGTTGTAGATACGTCCTTTCCTCCTCAAATTCAGTGCAACTATGTTCAAAACACAGTAAATTTGTCATGGAAATTGACAGGTTGACTCTAAATTTCATATGAAAGGAAAATCACTGTTATAATTAGTAAAAGGACAATGACTGACTTACCCAAACAATGAAACATAAACCAGAATTAATGAATGTAGTATGGGATTCCTATGGACATAGAGAAAAAGCTAAACAGGATAAATAGAAACAGATAAGGTACATATGAAATTTATTATCTACTAAAAGTCAGTTGAAAAAAATAAGAAAAGGCCCAACATTTCACAAAAGAGAGAATGACATTGACCATCTAACTGGAAACATATAAACTAAATTTATAACTTGTGATACCAAATAATTTTTTCTAGATGGATTTTAAAAACAACTAGAATTTTTTTAATAACATACAGTAACTGATATTATTTTATTTTATTTATTTATTTTTAAAGGCCCTCCCGTTGATCATCGATTTGCTCGAGCGGGCCCAGTAACGTCTCCATTGGAGACTTTGTTGTTACTGTGTCTGGCATATCGAATACTCTCGGTAGCTTGCCGGGCTCTCCGAGAGGGGCGGAGGAATCGAACTCGGGTCGGCCATGTTGGCCGCTTGTAAGGCGAACACCCTACCCGCTGTGCTATCGCTCCAGCTTTTTGGGTCACACCCGGCAATGCACAGGGGTTACTCCTGGCTCTGCACTCAGGAATTACCCCTGGCAGTGCTCAGGGGACCGTATGGGATGCTGGGAATCGAACCCGGTTTGGCCATGTGCAAAGCAAACGCCCTACCTGCTGTGCTATTGCTCCAGCCCCAGCATAGGGTTTTTTTTAAAAAAAAAAAAAAACTGAAAATTTTTAGGTAAATATATTAAGTTACTTTGATCATTTGAGGCAGATTACCTCGAAAACTCCTAAAGGAGGGAGAAAGCCCATAACCCATAAGGGATGTTATTGAAAAGATGTAATTGTTTTAATGTTTGTTGTAATTATTTGAACAAAGCCATCATCAGAAAAACAAAAACATGAGCAAAGGTTTAGAAGAAAATCTCAACAAGATATTTAATATCTAAGAACTGACTAACCAGAATATCCTGAGATCCTACCACTATAAAACAATGAACAGGGCTCAGTTAAACACAGATAAGTAACAAAGACATGTTTTGCTCAACAGTAATAAACAGGAATTAGAAAAACAAATGTGAGCTCCTGCCTTCAGGATGTCAAAATTTACTAAGCCCACCCAGCTCCTGTGAGGACATAAGGAAATAAAATGAGAGGCACTTGTATACGCTCTTGCAGAAATAGGTTATAAACAAAGACAGCTCTGTTGAAAAGCAAACTAGCCACATTTAAGAAATATTTAAATATTACAGCCTTAAGCCAATTAGTTTTTCTTCTAGGAATCTGTCTTATGAAAATATTCATGGGAAGGAGGAGATAATACAGGGACAGGCACCCTCCTTGCCAGCCCCTGATCCGGGTTTGATCCCAGCACCTCATGGCCTCTCAGGCATCACTGCGTACAGTCCTGGAGGCCCCCAGCACCACTGGGGTGACCCAGGTAATTCCTGACACTGCAAGACTGGAGCAGTGCCACATCCTTGAGCCCTTGCATTGAACTCTTGGCCCAGTACTGCTGTAAATGGGTTGGAGCCATAGCACAGCGGGTAGGACGTTTGCCTTGCACGCAGCCAACATGGCCGACCTGAGTTCGATTCCTCCGCCCCTCTCGGAGAGCCCGGCAAGCTACCGGGAGTATCTCGCCACACGGCAGAGCCTGGCAAGCTATCCGTGACAAGTTTTACGATGGAGATGTTACTGGGCCTGCTCAAGAAAATCAATGAACAACGGGAGGACAGTGACAGTAACAGTGACAGTGACTGCTGTAAATGTTCCTTTGAGCTCTCCCAAGAGCACCACTTAGGAGCCTCATGTATATTCATGGGCTGAAGATATTTGAATAAAGACAATTTTCAGGTTTTTTTGCGGGGGTGAGAGGCCCACTTGGCAGTGCTCAGCACTTACTGGTGGCTCTGTGCTCAGGGAATCACACTTGGAAGTGCTCTAGGGACATGTAGGGTGCTGGGGGTTGAACCAGGATTGGTTGGATGCAAGGCAAAGGCTCTGTCTACCATACTCTCTCCAGCCCCTAAAATACTTTATCTGAATTCTAGTTTTCTGGGTTACCTGACGTGAAACAAAAACTAGTCATCTTTGGGCTGGAGGGATAGTACGTTAGGCAAGGTGCTTGCCTTGCATGTAGTCTGACCTGGGTTTGGTCCCTAGCACCCCAGATGGTCTCCTGAGCCTGCCAGCAGTGAGCCTTGAGCACACTTACCAGGAGTGATCTCTGAACACTACTGGGTGTGAAGTAAAAATAAAGAAAACTATTTGTTTAAATATTCAGGGAAGAAGCTTGTTAGGAAAAATGTCTGGTTGAGTAGCAGAATATGCTCAAGCACATTGCCACGATGGAAGTATGGATCCAGTAAGAGTTGAGCACCTGGATCTTTCCAGAAAGAGAAAATTACCTCAAGCTCTGCCTCTGTCAGAGGTTCTGGAAACCTCCCTGAACCTTCACATCTCTAGAGAACTTTGATGATAATTCCCAACCATTAATTTTATGAATTTTCCATTTCCCTCATTAGTACACCGCAACTAGCAGTCATAAACTCAGCAGTCTATTTCTAGCATTATGCCCATTTGGGGTTCTTCTGTGTAATTTAATACACATTTAACAGACTTAAGTTGCAAGGTACCTGGTTGCAACTAAAAGCAAGATCATGACTAATTAATTACATTTGTAGCATCATTAATCATTAACAATATTTTCTGTTATTTAATCATTTAAAATAAAGACAATATCCTAGTAGTCACGTAAGTGCTTTTGAACAAGTCCAGAGAGAAAGATTGTTTGAAGCAATATGCTGGGGGCTGATATGGCTCAAAGGTAAGTGTCTGCCTTGATTGTACTATGTCTGGGTTGGCTCTCTGGCAACACACACACACAAACACACACACACACATGCACACATGCATGCACGCATACACACACCTCAAAGTAATACATGTTAACTGCCCAGAGGGCCACTATAAGATATATATGTGGATTCATGCATTGATAGAAGTTGAAATCTGTACATATTGGTCATAGTCTCCACTTGTTCACACAGAAATTTTTTTTCGTTTTTGATTTTGGGGCCTGATGATGCTCTGGTATATTTTTTTCCTTTTTGGGTCACACCCAGTGATGCTCAGGGGTTACTTCCGGCTCTGCACTCAGGAATTACTCCTGGCTGTGCTTGGGGAACCATATGGGACGCCAGGGGTTGGACCCAAGTCAGCCCCGTGCAGGGCAAACGTCCTCCCTGCTGTGTTGTCGTTCCGGCCCCAGGGATTACTCTTGACTCTATGCTCAGGGATCACTCCTGGCGGTGCTCAGGCAACAGGGATTGAAGTCTGGTAGGCTGCATGTAATAAAAGCCCCCTACCCGCTGTACTATCCATCTCTCTGGCCCGGATGCAGAAATTCTTGTCTCCAGAATGTTCCCATTGGACATGTCTGGATGTCGCTAGGGGCTGGTCTGGGTCTGCCCAGGAGCACCTGTTCTCAAGCTCCTGCTGCCTCTGTCTTCCAAAACCCCAACTGGGGGGAGCTCATTACCACCATTGCTACAAGGTCCAGGCTGGCCATTTTGAAAGGCCACAGTGTGGCTAGGTCTCCCACAGAAGGGACAGAGCCTCTCTTCCCAGCTCTGTCAGTTTTCCTAACCCACCAAGCCACTCTTTTGAGCTCAGAGCGCCCTTTCACATAAAGTTCTTTTGACGTGGGGTTCATCCATGTTTTCGCTCATACTCCAACCTCTGAGTAACCAGAGGGTCTTCTTTTCTTTCTTTTTCCTTTTCTTTTTATTGAGGTGACACAGCTTACACGAGTATTAATATTTTAGGCATGTGATGCTGTTGTACCATATCCACCACCAAAGTGCCAAAGTTTTTCCACTGCTGTTCTAGGTCCCTCCTGTAGCTGCTTGGTTGGTAAACTCAGATCTGTTGGCAGAGCCTGAGTTTGCTTCATTGGTTGTTATTAACCCGGACTCTGTTTTTCTCACACAAATAAGCACATTCAGTACTTCTCTCTCCTTTAACCTTAATTTGCTTAAAAGGATAAAGCCTAGTTCCATCAAGTTATAAAAAAAAAAAAGGCAAGAGTATATTTTGTCTTACAGCTGAGACATGTTGGCTGCGTGCAAGGCAAACGCCCTACCGCTGGGCTGGAGCGATAGCACAGTGGTAGGGCGTTCGCCTTACAAACGGCCAACGTGGCCGACCCGAGTTCGATTCCTCCGCCCCTCTCGGACAGCCCGGCAAGCTACCGAGAGTGTTCGATATGCCAGACACAGTAACAACAAAGTCTCCAATGGAGACGTTACTGGGCCCGCTTGAGCAAATCGACAATCAACGGGAGGGCCTTTACCTTACCTTTTACAGCTGAGACATGCAGTATTGAGTTTGGTGCTGGCAATACCTATAAACACCAAGAAGGAAAATGCAGGGTTGTTTGCAGAATGCACGGTGGGCTGCCAGCAGGGGGCGCCTCAGGCTCCTGCCCCTCAGCTGTGCTTGGAGCCACAGGAAACATAGCTTAAAACACCAGACGCTTTTGTTCTTTCTCTCCTTTTGGGTGTTGTGGTTTGCAAAAGAGGCATTGAGTGGCAATCATATTTGGTCTATAGTATACTTTCAGCATGCTTCTCCCATGCTGGGAGGATCCTCCCAACACCCTTTATTTGGTGCTCCCTTTTCTATCTGAGCTCCCTTTCCCTCTAGCCTGTGTGAATGCCCTGCCACAGAGGCAGGGTGGGATAGGGGAGGATGGGGGTGGGAGGGATACTGGGACCCGTGTTGGTGGAAAATGGGCACTGGTGAAGGGATGGGTACTCGATCATTGTATAACTGAGACCCAAGCACAAAAATTTGTAAGTCTACAACTGTACTTCATGGTGTTTCACTAATAAAAATTAAAAAAAAAAAAAGACACAAACCACATTGCAAAAAAAAAGTCACAAGGATGGGTGGGCTCCCCAGGTCACCTGGTACAGACCCATTCCCCCACCCACTCCCTACAAAGCTCTGCAGGAACTCTGCCCTGGTCTGTCTCATCCTAGCTGTGGTTGTGATGGCAAGGTGGCGACACAGCCTGGAGGGGAACAGGATTGCACCCCCTCTGTGACCCATTTCTATGATTTTCACCTGTGACCCCGAGGCAGTATCCTGCGGGCCCTGTCTGGGAATCACTGCTCTAGGGCACAGAGGAAGCAGCAGGAGGAGTGGAGGCTGGAGAGTAGGGGGTGATGAGCGTGAAGGTGGATGCTGGGGCCTGGAGCAGGGTGGCAGGAGCCTTGCCGGAGAGCCTTTGAGGGTTTTGCAATGAATTCATTTTTAATTTTTATTGTGGGAATGGGGTGCAGCAGCACGGGGTGTGTGTATGGCGGGGGGAGTGAGCCACACCTGGCTGTGCTCAGGGATCACTCCTGGCAGTGCTCAGGGAACCGTATGTGCTGCCAGGAATCAAACCCAGGTCAGCTGCATGCAAGGCAAGTACCATACCCACTGTTCTATCTTCTCAAACCCTGGGTTCATTTTTTGCAATACAGGTATTGAAATGTTATCATGCATATTCCTTTACCTACCTGGATTCATTTTTAAAAGCATTTAAACCTAAGGTAGCTTTGATTGCTGGGAAAGAATGGGTGAAGAGGCAAGAGGAGGCAAAGGGAGCTGGACATGAGCTGTGGTCAGCAGCTAATCCGGTGGGACTGGGTTATTTGGTGGAAGGGAGCAGGAGGCATTCTGCGTGTTCTCCTCCTAGAGTTCTAGCCCAGACACGGACATGTCCCATTAAAGGTTTAAACATTGCTCTCTGGGCTCATGACCACTACTCAAACATAGCTACATTTATTACATTTATTAGATTTATAGTCGTTAGAGGGCTGGAGTGATAGCACAGCAGAAAGGCGTTTGCCTTGCACGCAGCCAACATGGCCAACTCGAGTTCGATTCCTCTGCCCCTCTTGGAGACCCCGGCAAGCTACCGAGAGTATCTCGCCCGCATGGCAGAGCCTGGCAAGCTACCCGTGACGTACTCGATATGCCAAACACAGTAACAACAAGTCTCATGATGGAGATGTTACTGGGCCCGCTCGAGCAAATCGATGAACAGCAGGAGGACTGTGACTGTGACTGTGACTGTTACAGCAATCACACAGTAAACCGCTGCAGAAAGAATCGAATTCCCTCCCTTTGGCAGGGAGGTTCAGAGTCGGAGGGTGAATAGAGAGTGGGCCACGGCGCAGACATCTGAATCCTGCCTTGCAAATTCCCGCACAACTGTTCTCTCCATGGCAACACAATAAAGGGCAAAGTGAGAGTCAGAGCAGACCCAGGAGGGAGAGTTCCTGCTTCCTCCTGCCAGTCATTAACTGGCACGCTTCTCTGGATTGTGGAGAGCAGTCCCCCTTCCTCTTCAAAGCGAGCTCACACTCAACAGGAATGTTTGCAGGGAACAGGCTAGATGCTGAGGTCCTGCTCATCACACGAGAAAGACACGAGAGCGGCCACCTCCACAAACATGGTTGGACCCGGTATGTTCATCAGCCCTGAAACCTCTGGGGTTACAGATTCAAAGCCCTAAACGTCTGCCCCACTGCAGCTCCCATCCAGGGCTCCAGTCTTCTATAAAGAAGAAGACTGTCTTCTTCTTCACTAAACCCACCGCTGTGCAATCTTGTTCTAGCTCTGCATCTCCACCCTCTAATGCCAACCTCCTTTCGGGAGATGTGCCCCACCCCCAAGCCCAAGCCCCTCCCCTCTAGGATTTCCCACCATCTTCTCCAAACAATATAGACCTCTCAGCTCTCTCAACTTCTCAGGTGTTAGAAGTCTCGAGCACACCACGTGGAATTTTCGTTATCCCTTGACTGGCAATGCCTATTCCTTCTCATGGGAAATGCAGCAGGTTTAGGGAGAACCTCACTGAGCTCCTTCTGGGTTTCTCATTCTAAAATCTAAAGAGGGAATAGGGAGGATTGCTAGCAGAGAAAACTTAACTGCATTTAGAAGCCGTCCAGAATGCACATCTTGACTCACAAGGGGCGAAAAATGGTGGAGTGAGGGGAGGTAGCGGGTGGCAGGGCCTGACGCTGCTACTGCTACTTGCTGGCACAATTCCTCCTCAACACCTGAGTCTTGTGAGGCTTCTGAACGAAAGAAGAGGAATTTTTCTCCAACAAGCCGTCCAGACACTGAGAAAGGACTTGTGTTTCCTCTGTGCCAGCCACAGTGGAGATGTGTGTCCAGCAGGGAAGTGGATAGGCCCCAATCCTGGCCAGACAGAATGTTCTTGTTAGCGAGAGATCTTCTGGGAACGAACAGAAATATTTCAGGGGCGTTTTTTTTCGCAGATCATGAAGGCCATACCAGCGCTATGGTTTAACGTGGCCCCATCAGCACCCGCTAGGCCTGGTGGAAGTTCAGACACGTGGGCAGAGCTGAGAGTTGGCGCTCAGGAGGGAAACTGACCCGTCCCCGAGCCCGCGAAGGCGCCGCGCCTCCCCGCTCCGCCAGGGGGCAGGAGAGGTCACATTAGACACAGTCGGGAGGACAGAAAGAAGGAAAAAAAAAAAAAACCCAACTTTTACCCCAAACTGTGTTCCTCCGTGTGAAACCGAACCCTCCAGCTGCGGCGTCCCAGGCACCCCTCCGCCTTCCGCTGAGCTCCTGCCCGGACCGGTGGCTGTCGGTGCGCGCTGGCTCCGGGGTCCCGGCCCCTGCGCCCCCAGCCCTCGCCCTGAGGATGAAGCTCTGGATGCTGCTGGCGCTGCTGCTGCTGCACCACGCGCTGCAGGACGGTGAGTGACCCCGGGCCTGTTTGGAATCTCGAGCCCCCCAACCCCCCGCCGCCCCAGCTCGTCCTGCCCCGGCCCCCTGGCTCTCCACCCAGCATCTCTCATCTCGAAGCCCCTGCACCTGCCCCTCCCTGTAGGGTCTCTGTACCCCCGACGCACCCCTCTCCGGGGACCCCGCCAGGGACCATGGCAACTACTTGATCCTTGGTTTCCCCACCCCACTCCGCCACCCCCGGCTGCCCGGCATCCCGGGCAGCGCCTGGTCCAGCCCCCAGTGTCAACGTGTCTGTGTGGGATGTGGCGCCGCGCGCTTGGATGCTGCGGGCCGGCAGCGGGGTTCCAGTCTGCACCCCTGCACCCGGGCGGTTCCAGTCTGCACCCCTGCACCCGGGCAGCTGGCTCCGGAGCGAGGCTGCCACCTCAGCAAGGCGAGAGCTCCTCCTCCTCCTCCTCCTCCTCCTCCTCCTCCTCCTCCTCCTCCCCTCCTCCTCCTCCTCCTCCCCTCCTCCTCCTCCTCCTCCTCCTCCTCCTCCTCCTCCTCCCCTCCTCCTCCTCCTCCTCCCCTCCTCCTCCTCCTCCTCCTCCTCTCCTCCTCCTCCTCCTCCTCCTCCCCTCCTCCTCCTCGTCCTCCTCCTCCTCCTCCTCCCCTCCTCCTCCTCCTCCTCCTCCTCCTCCCTTCCTCCTCCTCCTCCTCCTCCTCCCCTCCTCCTCCTCCTCCTCCTCTCCTCCTCCTCCTCCTCCTCCTCCTCCCCTCCTCCTCCTCCTCCTCCTCCTCCTCCTCCTCCCTGAGCATTTGCTTTCTCCATCGCCCTGGGCATGCACCCAGAAAGCTGTACCTAAATTCTAGCACCGATCCTTCTACAGAGGCAGCCTCAAAAACGAGGGCCAAGCCCAAGGCTGTTAGGCTTCTCATCCGTTTGCGCGAAGAAAAAGTCAAAAAGGATGAAGCAGCAGCAGCAGCAGCAGCAGCGCTTTGGCACAGGTCATGGAGCCTTGTTGGCACACAGTATTGAGTAGATTCCGGGCCACAGGGCCGGCTCGGGGCTCTTTTTTTTGGAGAGGGTTGAGAGAGGACCACATTCGGTGGTGCTCGGAGTTCACTCCTGGAGGGATTCGTGGGGATTATGGGACACTGGGAATCAGACCCCAGGTGACAGCACAGGGCCAGGTTTTATGTGTGTGCCTCTGCGAGCCCCCGGTCCCACAGGTTATTCGCGTGTCTGTGTCTTGGTGATACTGTCAGCATTTGTTTCGTTGGCTTCATTTTTGTTCCACTGGTTCAGTTTGCATCTTGGGTACACATCTCGGTATCCTGAAATCCCCCTTGGGATTCCACAGCTCCAGCCCCAAGTTTTGTTTAGTTTTGGTCGAAAAGCAGCCTTTACTGTTACGTAATTCCACATCTGGGCCAGCTCCACCTGGCTCACATTTAATGCACTGCTCCATCCCCCATAGTCCCTTTTTTCCTGTGGAGGTAGAAAGATTTGTGAACCCCACCCCCTCCTTCCCAAGTACCACCTTCTAGTTTGCAAAGTTCAAGATGTTGGTGGCACTTGAAAGGGAGGTGAGATTCTTAAGTCGGGGGTGGTGCTTTGGACACCCTTTTAGCAGGGATTGGAAAGCCATGGAAAGGCAGTGTTTAGTGTAATTTGGGAACAGGACAGAGAAGGGCAGACACAAGCATTTCCAATCACCCACTCACATGATTAATCAACTCCCCGCAATGCGTGTCTCAGGCCAGGAGAGGACTTTAGCTGCTGTCTCCTCCTGTCTTCCGGCCCACATAAACTCAGATATGAGGACTATTTTTTTTGGGGGGGGGGCTACACCAGGCGATGCACAAGGGTTACTTCTGGCTCAGGAGTAACATGCACTCAGGAATTACTCCTGGGCGGTGCTCAGGGGACCATATGGGATGCTGGGAATCGAACCCCGGTTGGCTGCGTGCAAGGCAAATGCCCTACCCGCTGTGCTATTGCTCCAGCCCAGAAATGAAGTCTATTAAAGTTTGCCTGAGTCATCTGTTTAAAGCAGACATACAAATGCAATTCAAAAGGAAGACATGGATGAGGCTGTAAGGGAAAGTTGAATGCAGATGGAATCATTTAATAAGGTATGAGGTGGATTTTAGGTGTGATAGTAGGTTTGTGTTTTTGTCTTTTGATGCGTGCATCAAAGGGCTGGAGAGAGGGTTCAAAGAGCTGAGAGCACACACTGGTTCAGGAGCCTCTTCAGTGTCTGGAACTGAATTACCCCATGCAGCATTGGTATAGTCCAGAAACAAAAATATAACAACGAAGTGTGTGTATGTGTGTGTATTGTGTTTGCGTGTGTGTATGCATGTGTAATTTAAAACATGTAGATGGGCTGGAGTGATACTACAGCAGGTAGGGCATTTGCCTTGCACGCAGCCAACCCGGGTTCAATTCCCAGCATTTCATATGGTCCCCTGAGCACCGCCAGGAGTAATTCCTGAGTACAGAGCCAGGAGTGACCCAAAAAGAATATATATATATGTAGAAAATAATAAAATGGTAAAGACTCATTAGGAAAATGAAGTCTTTGCATTTTATTTTACATTTTATAAAAATGTTTCCCTAAATCCACTAGGAAGACTTTTCTGTTTTGAGTTCTCCCATGGCTGCCTGGAGACAGGAATCATGAGTGAGAGTGATTTTTAGGGAAAGCCCTTTCAGTTCCTATGAGAAGTAGGTCCACAAAGACCATATAAAGCACATGCCAAGAACCACAGCCTGTGACTCACTTGCCCCACTGCCTCTCCACTTTCCAGATCACGCCTGGGTGGGACCTTCTAATAGCAGAAGACTTCCCTGCCACATACCCAGGGAATATCTGCTCTAGTGTCTAAATGATTTATTCAAAATCATATTTCCCAGAGAAAAATTCTCTTTCCAGGAGAACTAAAGAGATTCATTGTAATATAAAGGCAAGTCAACCAGGATAGAAACCCTGTGTTGAATAACAGGGTGAGAGTGGGCTTCCCTGTCCTGTTTCTGATATTAGAGGAAAGACTTTCAGTTTTTGCTGAGAATTATATTAGCTGTGAGTTTATGATTTATGGACTTTACTATTTTGAGGTAAATTCCCCTGTCCTCATTTTATTGAGGCGTTTAATCATAAATCAGTGTAGAATTTTGTTGAATGCTCTCTTTGCACCTTTTGGCATGATTCTATGATTTGTATCTTTCCTTTTATTGATTTGTGTCACATTAATTGACCTGCATATATTGGGTCAAGCATATATCCCTAGAATAAATCTCTTTTGACATGGTGTAGGATCCTTGGTGATTTTTCCTATAGAAGGGGGTCTACCAACTTGGGGGTGGAGGGCTCATCTAGGAAAAGAGGGAAAATGATTGGACCAGAGATATACATAGTATAGGGGTTAAGGTGCTTGTCTTGTATCATATCACGCTAAGCCTGGTTTGAAATCAAGCATCAAATATGGTCCCTGAGCACTCTCGGGGGCACATCTGAGCACAGAGCCAGGATTAGCTCCTACCAGTTGTATAACCCCCACCCCCCGCCCACCCACAACCAGAGAAAGAAATAGTGGGAAGGTATTATAGAGTGGACTTAGCCTGAACAGGGAGCATAAAAGTTTATCTTTCCCCAAGTCTCCAGTACCTTTGCTTTCCTAACGTCCTAGCTTGGTTCTTGGAAAAGTGAGTGAGTTCCTGTAGGATGTTTCCAGGAAGAATGGAAAATGAGAGAGGGCATGTGTATGTTAATGTAACTCAGAGACAGGAAACCCCTGAGCTACTCAGCAAATTCTTAGTAGGGAAGTCTCAAAAATTCCCTCACTCTCGCCCATTTCCCCTCACCTTTCACTCCTTTCACTTTCCTTGGGGAGAAAAAAAATCCAAAAACTGCAGGTCTTTGGTGCTTGTGACAGCGTTCACAGGAGTCCTCAAATGCACAGCTGTTGGGGATTTTTTTAGTGATTTTTCTCCATCAACATTATTCTTTAGGAATAGAACTTTGAATGAGTAAGAATTGATTGCAATTCTGTTAAAGGAGAAGAATTATAGTCTCTCAGTCTGCTTCTTGCTTTGCAAATGTGTTCATTTTGTAGCTGTATTTTGGACCAGCAAATCCTCACTTGGGAATTGTAATAGATGCCTTAGAAAAAGATCTTTTAGTCCTTGTGGGAAGATCATACCATCCCTGGCATTGGGTTTCATTTGACTTGGAACTCCTTTTCAAAACCTGGATATAACAAACAAAGAAACCACTCAGATAATGGTGCTGTGCATGAGATTAGTGCAAATAAAACTGCTATAACAAGCTAAATTCTAAGAGAACAGTGGGAGTCTCTAGGGCAACGACATGAAGCAGGAAAAACTCTTAACCTGGTTTCTAGGTGATTTCTCACTACTTTCACCTAGGGTGTGCTTCTTGACACACATGAGTTGAATTTGTATGTCTAATGAATTAGAAATAATAACTGTGTTATCTCCATCATAAATTTCTCATGGAACTCACTATGAGACATGATCATGAGGTAATCGCAAATAGCACTCAGCTAATACCATGAATCACTTTTCTCAGTATTTTAACCATATTCATTCATTCATAGCAGTCTCTGAGATAGTCATTATTACTCTAATTTTCAACTGACAGATCAGAAAATTAAGACAAAATTCCTGTGGTCACATAAGTAGCATAGGGCAACCAGGACTTGAAGTCAATAATTATATTTAATGAGTTGTTAATTTTACCACCAATTTTTCTTCAAATCTTAAAATTGATTATCTCAAAAAATGCAATGATAATGTACTTTCAATATAAATTCTTATTTTCTTAGGTCTTTGGAAAATAATTTACAATGATTAGACAATTTTTTCTTCAAATATTAGATATAGCATTTTTGAATCACTCAATCCTAAAACTTTCTGGGTGACTATAGGGTTTCCAGACTATGTTATTACCATCAAACCATGGACCAATTCCATGGGCAGGAAGCTGGACCAATAATACACAGGTTTGAACTGTGAGTTCTCTTGGATATTGTTATCTTTGAAGTTCTGAATTCAGGTATTCAATTAACCATGGAAATCAGCAGGTTAGCTTTTGCATGTGGAATCTAAGATTTGAAGGGCCAGATATAAGTTATACATGAATTTCTGACTCTAGTCAAGAGTTGGCATCCCCATGCTGAAAGTAGACTAGAGATGGAACATGATTGCCACTCAATGCCTCTTTTGCAAACCAAAGCACCCCAAAGGAGAGAGATAACAAAAGGGAATGCCCTGCCACAGAGGCAGGGTGGGATGGGGTGGATGGGGGGTGGGAGGGATACTGGGATCAGTGGTGGAAGAAAATGGGCACTGGTGGAGGGATGGTACTTGATCATTGTATAATTGAAACCCAAGCACAAAAATTTGTAAGTCTACAACTGTACCTCATGGTGTTTCACTAAAAAGAGTTGGCATCCCTACCTCCATGTTCCTTTGGGTCAATTATAATTAGATTCATGGTGGGCCTTTAATGGGGCCCTTTGATCAGAGGACCACATCTCTGACCAAACGGTCAATATTTTCAGGGATAAGACCATGTACTTGGATACATAACGTGCAAAATACCTGTACCTCAGTCATTGAATGTTTCATAGAATCTTCTTAGTCACACAAGATCTGATGACTGAATAGTTCAACAAGTTGTCGCTGACTGTCTCAATTCCTTAAGATTTCAAGATAATTGTCATTTTCACCTGTTACTTGATAAAGAACACACCAGGGCAGAGAATTGGTACAGCAGAAAAGGCACATGCCTGGCATACAGCTGATCTGGGTTTGATCCTTGACACCCTGTATGGTCCCTCAAGTTCCACAAGGAGTAGTCCTTGAAAACAGAACCAGAAGCAAGTCCTGAGGCACCAGTGTGTATAATTAACTCCCCTTTCCCATAACCAAAAAACAAAAGAATCACCAAATAAGGGTTGTAGTGAATGGAGAGATAGGAGTCAGGATGCACACCTTGAATGTGAGCCAACCCCTCCAGCACTGTATTCTCCCTTCCAGCACTGCTGGGTGTGCCATAGAGTCCCCCAGACAATGCTGCATTGGCCCAGGTAATTCTCAGCAGGACCCCATCTTTGGGCCTTTGATTAAACTTCTGTCCAGGTTGACTGGAAGTCACCAGGAGAAACCCTCTATTTTCTGAGTGCCACTTAAGAGACCACCCCTCAAAACCAAAAACTTGACATCTTTTCAAAATACTTGCAAAAGACTTGAAGATTATAATAGCTGGTTTTTATTTTTTGTGTGTTTGGATATTTTCTTTTCATATTTCTATTTCATTTTGTGCATTTTTTAAATTTTAAAAAATTGAATCACTATGAATTAGAGGCCCTCCCGTTGATCGTCGATTTGCTCGAGCGGGCCCAGTAACGTCTCCATTGGAGACTTTGTTGTTACTGTGTCTGGCATATCGAATACTCTCGGTAGCTTGCCGGGCTCTCCGAGAGGGGCGGAGGAATCGAACTCGGGTCGGCCATGTTGGCCGCTTGTAAGGCGAACGCCCTACCGCTGTGCTATCGCTCCAGCCCATTATTAATTATTAAGTTTTAGGTGTACAATGTTCCAGTACTCATCACTTCACCAGTGTCCACTTTCCTTCACCAGTGTCCCTGGTTTCCCTCCTACTCCACAGCCTGTCTCTATGGAAGACACTTTTTTCTTCAATGTCCGGTTTATATTTCTATCTTAAGAAAAATACATTTACTCCATTATAAAACTGAGGCTCGGGGTATGGTGCCGCCATCAGGTCAATCTGTACCTGTGAGGCGAGTGCATCAGCAGCCTCATGGCGCCTTCAGACTTCCAGATACCCCAAAATTGCTGCTGTGCCTTTGGCCAGACCCCAAAAACTGGGGGCAAAGTTTACCAAGAAAGTAAATGGCCAAAAGTTAGGTATGTGGGAAACACACCCACAAACCACCTCCGGCTCAGCCATATAATTGGAGGCAAGGCCTCTTTGGTTCCTGATTGAACTGCTTAATGGACATGATCCCAGAGACTCAGAAACGAATCTCAGAACCCAGTGGCTTTAGGTAAAAATGCGTCTGGTCTCTGCAGTAGGCTACCGGTGCTGGGCCAACCCAGGTGGGAACAGGTTTCGTGCCTTGGCCTATTCCCCCTGGCGGCCCAGTGGCCTCCATCCATCTGAGGCCACTGGATAGTCACATTTGGGCCCCCAGTGACGAGACACACAGGGTCTCACGGGATGAGGGTGGAGCCGGGCTTGTCCTCCCCACCCCAACGAGACTCCAAGTCATCGCCCACGAATGGCCTCTCTGGCTCCTGATCAAGCTGCTTAACAACCATGATCCCAGAGACTCAGAAACAAATCTCAAAACCCAGTGGCGTTTGGCAGAAATGCATCTGGACTCCACAGTACGTTACTGTTGCTGGGCCACCCCAGGGAGGAAAGGGTGTTTTCCCTCCGCCTGCTCCCTCTTGGCGACTTGGTGACTGTCATCCTCTAGAGGCCATTGGACACTCAGGCTTGGGCCCGCAGTGACGAAACTTGTTGGGTCTCACGGGATGGGGGGGGGGGGAGGTAGAGCCGGGCCTGTCCTCCCCACCCTAACGAGACCCCAAGTCATCGCCCACAAACGGCCTCTCTGGCTCCTCATCAAGCTGCTCAGTGGCCTTGATCCCAGAGACTCAGAAACAAATCTCGAAACCCAGCGGCTTTTGTCAGAAATGTGTCCGGACCCCGCAGTAGGTTACTGTCACCAGGCCACCCCAGGGGGGAATGGGTGCTGTCCCTCCGCCTGCTCCCTCTTGGTGACTTGGTGGCTGTCATCCTCCAGAGGCCATTGGACAGTCAGGCTTGGGCCTGCAGTAACGAAACTTGTTGGGTCTCACGGGATGGGGGAGGAGGTGGAGCCGGGCCTGTCTTCCCCACCCCAATGAGACCCCCAAGTCATCGCCCACAAATGGCCTCTTTGGCTCCTCATCAAGCTGCTCAACGGCCATGATCCCAGAGACTCAGGAGCAGATCTCTAAACCCAGTGGCTTTTGGCAGAAATCCCTCCAGATTTAAGTGTTAAAATTTCAGAATTTCAAAACCACATGGCCCTACTGCAGCCACACGACATCATATGTTAGTCATAACAAGCAATAGAACACAAATTGTCTATTGTTGCCTTTTCAGCAGATCTAAGTGTTGGGGTAAAATCTTAAATAATGGTGGGTCTGGTGTCGAAGTAGTGAATGTGATCAAAGTAGAGAGAGAGTAATGTGGAGATCATCTGCCCCACAGGCAGGGGGAGGGTGTGGGATAGGGGTATACTGGGATTTTTGGTGGTGGAGAATGGGCACTGGTGAAGGTACGGGTGTTTCATTGTATGACTGAGACTTAGACCCAAAAGCTTTGTAACTGCTCTCACGGTGATTCAATAAATAAAATTATAAAAAATGGAAAAAAAAACAAACCTGAGGCTCATGCTTCACAATTGTCATAACTCAGTTAGTGACAGATATTTCTGTTAGTCTGACATGTTCCCACTGACTGCAATGCTTCATTTTTTCTGGAAAGTTAGGGAAGTGTGTGCCCCTTATCATTGGAATTTGTCCAATGGGAGTGTCGGGGACGTTCCTTAAAGACCAGAGTGAAGAACTTAGCTGTGCCCTCTGGAAGAACTGAGCGAAGATCCTTGAGCCTGGGCATCTGAGTGCAGGAGGGGTGAGAAAGAAAAAGTGCTCAAGTCTAGGAAGAGAGGGAGAGAAGTCACACCCGCGCGAAGTCATGGGAAAGAGGGTAGAGATCCTAGAGCACACAGGCCTGAAAGAAAAAGTACCTGAGGGTGGGTATAGATACTGAGCTCAGATTGGACTTGGTGCTAGTGTCTGAGTGGGGTCAGTATCTGAGGTTTGGCTTGTATGTCTAACCAGCAGATTCCCATGGTTAGTTGAATCCCTGAATTCGGATCTGCAGATAGAAAGGTACACAAGATCCCGATCCCGAAGAGAGCCGAGATCACCGGGAAGTCCCAGATGGGGTAGGTGCCGCATCCTGCCTCCTCCAGAGGGAACCCTGGTGACCATGAGCCTCTACAAGCATAGCTCGCTTATGCAGGAACCAGGACTCTCACTGCAAACCGCGCGGCCGCTTATGTGGTCACGTGACATCTTATATATAAAGTGGTCAATGGAAAATAAATTCTCCAACGTTTTTCCCTGAAAATCAGGCTAAACTCTTTTATAAACCACAACACTGAATATGAAAAAGAGAACAAAAGGGAATGCTCTGCCACAGAGGCAGGGTGGGATGCGGAAGGAATGGGGGTGGGAGGGTTACTGGGATCCGTGGTGGTGGGAAAGGGTTACTGGTGGAGGGATGGGTATTCAAAATAAATAAATAAATTTAATCAAACAAACAAAAAGCCCCAAATAAACAAAACAAACAAAAATTTGAAAAAAAAAAGTACACAAGAGAATCCACAGTTTCAAACCTGTGTTTTCTGCCGATGGGATTGGTCCATGATTTGGTGGTAGTGAGGTTAACAGGCTCCAATTTCAGCGGTCAAAGGGCAATGCATAAATGAAGCCAAAGTCATCATTGCACTATTGAGTCAGAATCAGCTGAGTTTCTGGTGGTGTTTTTCTCTTGACTTATCACATTTCCCCACTCATACAAGTGCTCTCTGATCCCTGCAGGTGATTCTGGTTCATGACCTTAGCTTTTCTACCTGTACCCAGGGTGCTTACACAGAATGAAATGAGCACGTGCTCTCAAGTCAGAGACGCCGATAGCACGCATTTCCTGAACTAGCCAGCTTTGGGCAAGTTATTTTTCTTTTTGGGCCTGCTTTTCTTATTTTCATCTACAACATGAGAGCTTTGTCAAAATAACCTCCTGATCTCTTAAGTTGGACATTCTGTAATTATGTGAGGATCTGTGGAGATCATCTTAAAAAAACACTTGAGGGAGCTGGAGAGATAGTGGGCAGTGCATTGCCTTGTACCTGCCTGACCTGGTTCCATCTCTGGAACCCCCTGATGGTTCTGCTCCACCACGAGTGATACCTGAATAGACGCACTAGTAAAGCCCGGAGCATCACTGGGTCTGGCCTCAAAATCCAAATCAATGATCTGAAGTTCTATGATTTATAGTACTGTGAATGATGGCTTCCTTTGCACATAATTCCAACAGTACCACATCACCTGTGTGCCCACCTCCCTCTCTTCAGGAATCCAGTGCCCTCCCCTTTAGCCCCACATCCCCCACTCAGCTGTCTGGGTCAATTCTCCTGTGGGGCTGCCTCTGACCCTCTGGTATAGCTTGCTGTGTGTCTTTTAGGCCCACGTCTGAGTGGATCATTCCGTACCTCTCCCCTCCTTCTGACTTCACTCAACGTTTCACCCTCTTGTGGAGGGATATGCAGGCAAACAAGCAAAATGGCATGGGACAGTCAGATAATTGACTTCTCATTCCTGCTCACAGCTGTGTGGGTGCCTGGAGATTCTGGAGTTCAGGGGACACCACAGGTAGGTCATGGGAAGTAGTAAGGGATACCTTTCTCTGGAGAAAATGGGAAGATAGTGATAATATGGACATGTGTGTGGGTCAGCTTTTTAGGGTCACGTTTTGGCCACGATTTTCAATGAAAGAGGGCAATGAAATACTTCTTCAAATACAGTACATTTTGTTGACTAAGTTCAAAATTAAGTTCTAAATTGCCCCAGTTACCAGTTGGTTTGAAGATCTTATATAGGATAAGGCATTTGGCTTTAGGGTTGACTCTCCCCAGCCTCTAGTCTCCCCGAGGTCAGGCAGACCCTAACATGCACAGATCCACTGAAGCTGCTTCATGGGGAAAAGTTGGACGCGGTTAAATATCTGAGCGTGCTTGCTGCAGCTTTTGTCTTCTCTTGCTGGAAACTACACATTCCTGCATTTAAATGGTAGGTTGGTGGATTTGAAATGAACTACAAAAGCTCTGAGGTTGCTAAAGCCAGAAACAGACCCCAGGGGCTTTGATTTTGCCCTTCTATGACTGTGTGGAGGATGTGAGGTGGAGGAGAACCACAGGAATGGCATTTTTGTCTGATAAGTACAAATTTGAGTCAGGCATGAAATATTTTGCTGGATTTGAATAAAACCTTTGTAGTGGAACTATCTTTCCTTTCAGGATACATTCTTTTAAAAATTAAGACTGGACCAAGAAAATAATGAGCCCCTGTGATTCATCTTCAGTTACACAGACATGGTTGACTTTTAATTTTTTTTTTCCTGGTGGATTGAAGAGATAGTTCAAGACAGTACTTTGCATGTGGGAGGCCAAGGTTCAATTCCCAGCGCCACATGCCCCTCTTCCCGAGTCCCCCATCACTTTTTTCATGTTGATTGCAGCAAGAAAATCACAGTTGTTACTGAAAATAATTTTTGACATTTGAAGAGAGGAGTATTTAAAAATAATATCTGGAGCTGGAGAGATAGTATAGCAGATCTTACCTTGCACCGTGGTGGATTCCAGTTCAATCCCTGCTGCCACATATGGTCTCCTGAGGATTGCCAGGAGTGATCCCTGAGCACAAGTCAGAAGCAAGCCCTGAGTCAAAAAGCTCTCCCCAAAATTAATTAAAGTAATATCTATGGTAGAGTGATATGTAGAGGTTAAGGTTTTTGCTTTACATGCAGCTGACCCCAGTATGATCCCTGACACTCATATGGTCTCCCACCATTATCAGGAGTAAGCCCTGAGCGCTGTTGGGTGTGTCCCTCAAACCCAAACTAAGTAAGACAACTAATACAGGGGCCAAAGAGATAGCTCAAAACTAAAGGTGTTTGCTCTGCATTCTGTTCACCCTGGTTTAAATCTTTAGCACTGTGTATGATCCCCTGAGTACCACCAAGGGTCACTTGAGTATAGAGCCAGGGATAGGTCTTGAGTTTTGCTGTATGCCACCCCCACTATCACTGTCACTGTCCTCCCGTTGTTCATCAATTTGCTCGAGCGGGCCCAGTAATGTCTCCATTGTGAGACTTCTTGTTACTGTGTTTGGCATATTGAATACTCTTGGTAGCTTGCCAGGCTCTCCGAGAGGAGCGGAGGAATCGAACGCGGCTCGGCCAGGCTGGCTGCGCGCAAGGCAAACGCCCTACCACTGTGCTATAACTCCAGCCCCAACATAAAGAAAATAAAATACTTTTAGAAAATCTATTTTGCGTGACAGGAAAGATAGTACAGCAGGTCGGGCTCTTGCCTTGTATGCGTCTGACCCACATTTGATCCCTGACAATCCGTATGGCTCCCTGAGCCCCAACAGGAGTAATTTTTGAATGAGAGCCAGAAGCAACCCTGTGTATTGCCAGGTATGGCCCAACTCCCCTCCCCCCACAACCCAATTTTTTTGGAAGAGTTGGGGAGATGCAAGGGCTGGAGCATATGCTTTGCATGTAGTAAGCAATCCACATGGATGTGTGGTAAACAATCACAATTCGTCAATCTACATGGCCCTCCAGCGCTGTGTTGGGTACAGCCCATAAAACAAAATATTCTGCTTCTGGTGCTAAATATTTGAAGTATGTTACTACAGTAGCCTGTTGTTCTTTCATAGTTTCTGGTCAACATGCTCCCAAGAATAAGCGTCCAAAGGAGCCAGGAGAGAACAGAGTCAAGCCAGCTGGCAAAAAGGTGAAACCCAAAATTCTGAAGATGAAGGACAGAGACTCCATCGATTCAAAACCGTCATCTATAATGACACAAATGATGGACGAAGGGCGCTTCCAGAAGCCAGCAGCTACCCTGAGTCTGAGGGCAGGGCAGACCCTGGAGCTCCGGTGTCGAGGGAGTAAGATTGAATGGAGTTATCCCGCCTACTTTGATAGCTTTAAGGACTCCCGCCTCAGGTAAGCGCTTCCAACTATTTGGGGTGGGGCTTAACTTAATGTTAGATTTTGTTCCCTCGTTATGTATCTTTATGTCTGATATCTATCATCTCTTCAATAGCATGGAAGAATGGAATCTCCGTGAGCAAAAAGTCAGATTTTATTTCTTCCCCAGCTTTTAAAGAAAGAGTTGTTGCAAACTCTGTTAACATTGGTTGAACAATGGGAATTTCGTAAGAAGTGAAATCACAAATAATCCAAACCGTGATGCTTCAAGATAGACATTTAAAAATTCATGTTATAAAAAATAATGGGATCCAATGCCATATGTAATTTTTTAAAACTTTATTTAAACACCAATTTGAACTTTATGGGTGCATGTGTGTTTTCCTGGGATTGAGCTTAGCAGCATGTTTACCAGACAGGTGCTTTTTGTCTTCCACCAAGATACTCTTCCCACATAGGGCCCTGGAGGGGCCCCAGAGGGATATTTTGAAGTGCAGAGCAGATGACCTCACCCCACCACTGTGACTGTGGCTTTACTCCTTATGTGATATGGAGACTTTCTCTGATATCTGACTCTCCAGAATCACCTCCATTCTAAGTTGGTATCTGCTTTCACTGGCAACTGAGGCCACGAAGATCATTCAGTACGCCTGGCTTTTGGGGCTGGAGCGGTAGCAAAGTGGGTAGGGTGTTTGCCTTGCGTGAAGCCGGCTTGAGTTTGATCCCTGGCATCCCATATGGTCCCCTGAGCCCTCCAGGAGTGATTCATGAGTGAAAAGCCAAGAGTGACCCCTGAGCACCAAGTGGTGTGGCCCAATAACCAAAGGGGAAATAAAACTTACTGCTTGAATATCATTTTCTGACATCCCCCAAGTCTGCATCCAGAGCCCCCAGCCCCAGATCACTGCTGACCACTTTCCACTCTTCTCATCTTTTATTCAAGATGGTTGTTTTCCCGGTGGTTCTTAGCTGAGCTCTTGGTATTCAGCTTTATATCTATCTTTTCCCTGTTTTTCATAAACCTTAGAGAATAAATCAATGGAAATTTGTGAGCAAGTAATATTTCTGTCTCTAATTTCGAATTTGGACACCTTTCACATTTTATTCTGAAGATACCCTCTGACTTCTAGAGAAAAACAGTATTTATAAAAGATTTCTTAAGTTATTGGTTGGAGGAGGAGTGATGAGTAAGAAAATGAAATAATTTTTTCCTGTTTTTAACTCTATGTTGCACGCGCGCACACGTGTGTGTGTGTGTGTGTGTGTGTGTGTGTGTGTGTGTGTTAAGGGCTACCATTTCCATTTTATATGCAATGTATGGAAACCAGAGTTGCATATATTCAGGCAGAGCTTGGGGTCTGGGGGCCGCTCCTGGTTCAATTTAGCCCAGCTGTGAGGACCTGATGGTTAGTTCTTGGGCCTGGTGTTGTGAGGGGTCACCTGGGCTAACCCAGCCAGTGCTGGAGGTGGGGTTGGAATGTGGTACCAGGCAGTGGACCATGGGGTCTACAGTGTTAAAGGCATGAGCTCTAGCCCTTTGAGCTATCTTCTGGCTATTCTACTTTCCAAATATAGAATCAATCTAATTTATTATTTTTTAAAATTTTTATTAGTGAAACACCATGAGGTACAATTTGTAGACTTATAAATTTTTGTGCTTGGGTTTCAGTTAAACAATGATTGAGTACCCATCCCTCCACCAGTGCCCATAATCAATCTCATTTAAACTACTCTGGACAGGTAGCTTTTTCTTTGATCTTGTTACAATGAAAATAAGATTCGTCTGAATAATGTTGAAATCTAATGGGCCTTATACAATGATTATAAATTGGGTCACATCCTATCAAGCAGTAGAAAGAACTTTCTACAAGGAACCTTCACAAAATGGGGGTTTTATTTTCTGAAAGAGGCTCATCAAGTTAATAGCAAAAGGAAAAGAATATTATTTTAATAAAGCCACCTTTCCTAGACAAGGCAGGGGAGCTTCTATCTTGCTGATTATTTCATTAACACTAACCCCAAACTGCAGACTTATAGTTTAAAATACCTTTTTGGTGAGAGATTGAAACTTCTGGTTAGGTAGTAAGTCTTGGGTGGGTTTTGAACTCATTTGAGGTCCTTCCTTCCTCCTTCCCTCCTTTCTTCCTTCCTTATTTTGTTCTTTCTCCTTCCTTCTTTCCATCCTTTCCTCCATACTTCATTTCCTCCCTTCTCTCCTCCTTCCTTCCTTCCTTCCTTCCTTCCTTCCTTCCTTCCTTCCTTCCTTCCTTCCTTCCTCCCACCTTTCCTTCCTTTCTATCTTATGCAAAGTATTCCAAACCTAGCCGATCTCATCCTTGAAGATTCAGTATTTTCCAGAATTATTTCCAAAGTTGAATTAGTTATATAAAAAATCTTAAAGATTAAAGTGAATTAATGATAAATAGCCAGGAGCTGGAAAAATTTACTTTTTAACATTAAACAGAATTCTTTCAAAGAACAGTGAGGGCTTTATATGAAGTAAAGACAGATGTGGTTCTCTCAGGACTTCAAAAAATGTGGAAAATGTGAAAAACATCTACTCATAACTCTGTAGCCAACAATCAAAAAGGAAAAAAAGTCACAATTTATTTGACACTAGAGACACAATGCATCAGCCCTTGACATCTTTCCCAGAACGCTGTGCCTCGGGAGAGAGAGCTTTTTTCATCCTATTTTTTTTCTCCAGGAACAGTTTTTTTCCAGCCTCCTGTCAACTTTGGGATTGGAAACTGCCCAGGAATGCTTTCAACAAAACCTGGTCATTTTCACCAACTTTGGTAACTGGAACTGAATGCATGTTCCCCATTTGTGAGGTTTTATCTTCTGACCAGAAGGGGGAGCAATTTCTGGAACAGAGAGGGGAGACCGAAGGCAGTTTTCCACCTTTTCTTTTTATTTTTTTTAAACACTTAAAATATAAAAAAAAATTAATTTATTAAATTATTAATAAATCATCAAATTGGATTCTCCTTCTTTGAATGTGTATGATGGGAAGCCCAAATAATTTTATCCTATATATATTCTATATCCTAGAAGACACTATTATTTTCTACAAACTCCATCTGAATTTGCCTGCATATTTTTACCAGCTGCCTGGTACTGCTCTAAGGACCAAGAATCAAAAAACACTGGCAATTAAGTGGCAATAATTTTTGCAGGGGGAACTGGCAGAACATTTCTGTTGATTTACATTGGTTGAAAACTACTTGGCACAGCTAGTGTCCTGTCTCCTTCTCACCCAAAAATGTGCTCTTTGGTCAGTAGATTCTCTCAATCCCAGTTTCTCTCTGGAATGTGGCAATAAAGTCCACCTTATCTGTAAGTGCCAGGGCAAAGGTTTAATAAATGATGTTATAGAATTCTCACAGTCATGAATCTGAACTTTATCTGCAATTGAAAATCACGATAGCAGTCTGGCAGGGGAAACTGTTCCCATAGGTAACTGACAAGCTCTGGGTGAGGAAAAGAGCTTGCGGAAGGGGCAAGTCTTTATTCAGCTCAGACAGAGTCGCCCCTGGGAACCTGGGATCTGCCAGCATATCTTTGTTCCCAAAATCCTGGTGCCCAACCTCCAGGTTCCCCCAAACCCAGGTGTCAGGGTGCTGCTCTGCTGAGTGGGATTTCAATGGTTGTAAATTTGAGTGGCCAAGTGGTGTGGCTTAAAAAAAAAAAACAACCTTGGCGTGGCAGATGGGCATTATGTCATTCTGCTTTCATCACTCCT
Source organism: Sorex fumeus (assembly GCF_029834395.1). NCBI lineage: Eukaryota > Metazoa > Chordata > Mammalia > Eulipotyphla > Soricidae > Sorex > Sorex fumeus. The sequence goes on along the minus strand of NW_026606081.1, from coordinate 8,969,945 downwards.
TTTTGTATTTTCTGATTTCTCTGTCACCTCCACAGTTGGGACTAATTGTTAGTTGAATATTTTATTTATTTGTTTTGGTTTAATGTACGGATCCTTACAGGACTTCTTGCTTTTTTTTTTTTTTTATTTTTTTTTCCCTCTGAACTATTTATTGTGCCATTACTTTTTTTTTTATTTATTTATTGAATCACTGTGGGAAAGGTTACAAAGCTTTCAGGTTTATGTCTCAGTCATGCAAATATCAAACACATTTCCCTTTACCAATACTTATTTTTTACCATGAAGAACCCCAATAAAACCCCACCCCCACCCCTCCCCGTCCCTGTGAGGCAGATGAATTCTAGTTAACACTCTATCTGCTTTGATTGGATTCATTGTTTCAATAAAAGATTCACCACTATTATTTAGAGTTTACCCCCCCCCCCCCAATCAGACATGCTCAAAAAGCATTGTGAAGTGATTTGCTTTCTACAGCTGGGTTCAAGAATTAAATGTTGGTTTTGGATTTCTGCTATTTTACCTATTGACCCTGGAAGTATTTCTACTGAAAGTCAGATAGTTAAGAAATTGGTTTCTGTGTTCTGGAGTCGTGGCCGTGCTGGAGAGCCGCTCGCGGGGGGCAACCGGTGGCCTCGGTAGGTCGCGAAGGGCGGACCGAAACGCCCCCCTTCCCATGAGGTTTTAGTTGCCCCCACACTCCCGGCTCATACCTGCTGTCCACAAGGCTCCCATGTGGCCGCCATCTTTCTTTCCAGAGAGGAGAGGGCGAATGGGGCAACACCCTTTCCCCTCCGGCAGACTTGATGGCCTGGATCAATGCATAGTCCGTTCACTTTTCTGCTCCAAGCTGCTGGGTTCTGCATTAAGTCCTTGTGCTTCTGGGGCCGTGGCCGTGCTGGAGAGCCGCTCGTGGGGGGCAACTGGTGACCTCGGTAGGGCGACTTTTTATTTTTTAATTTATTTTAGACACCCTTATTTGCAATACTGTTGCTGATAGGGTTTCATGCATCACTGTTCCAACATCATTTCTGCCACCAGTTCCCCCTTCCCCCCACCCCGCCCCACACCTGCTGTGAAAATGATAAGCTCAATTTCATACATCAGTTCTCAGGTTTTGTTACTTTTGCAAGTTTGTTATTCTGCTACTGTGTTTCTTTACATCCTAACATTTATGAAACACCTCATTTTTTAAATTTTTAACATTTAAAAAAATTGAATTACCATGAGATACAGTTACAAGCTTTCATGATTGAGTTTCAGTCATACAATGATCAAACACCCATCCCTCCACTGTGTACATTTTCCACAATCAATGTTCCCAGTATCCCTCCTGCCACCCCCACCCCATCTCACCCCTTGCCTCTGTGACAGACACCTTCATTCCTTCTCGCTCTACTTTTGGACATTATGGTATTGCAATAAATACTTAGAGGCCATCATGTTTGGTCCTTAGTCTACTTTCAGCATGCATCTTCCATCCTGAGCGATCCCTCCAACCATCATTGACTTAGTGATTCCTTCTCTATCCCAACTGCCTTTTCCCCCAGCTCATGAGGCAGGCTTCCAAACCACAGAGCGATCCTTCGGGTACTTGTCGCTATTGTCCTTAGGTGTTAGTGAGAGACATCGTTCTGTATCTGTCCTTCTGGTTGACTTCACTTAGCATGATCCCCTCTAGATCCATCCATGTAGTAGTAAATTGTATAGTTTCAACTTTTCTTGTGACCAAGTAATATTCCATTGTGTATATACACCATAATGTTATCCAGTCATCTGTTCTTGGACACTTAACTTTTTTTTCCAGATTTTGGCTATTGTAAATAGTGCTGTAATGACTATAGTAACACAAGTGTCCTAGAGATTTTATTTTTTTTACCTTTGGGTAGATGCCAAGAAGCTAAGATATTTATAAAGCACAATTATCCAAGTAATGTTTTCAGTGTCCATTCTGACCAGGACTCACATGTTCCAGGAATTGGGCACAGCCAACATGGTCCCTGGAAGAGTCTATGGTTCTCCCCAACTTTGATGTGGGCAGGGACACTCCAAAACAGTGAGCAAGTAGGTCCATGGATGTTCCAGGTGATTCTTTATATGTTTTTAGCCACGTTCTGAGGTGCTCAGGGCTTACTACTGGTTCTGTGCTTAGAAATCACACCTGGAGGTTCTGGGGGAACCATATGAGGTACCAGGGATTTAATCAGCATTGGTCATATACAAGGCAAACGTTCTACCAGCTGTACTATCACTTTGGAACATGTTTGGGTGATTCTTGACCAATCAGAATCAAAGGGTAATTACTAACCTGAAAAGGTGGTGACACATAATCTCTAGTGCCAGGGATTATCCAGGGTCTGCCTTGGTGCTGGGGCTGCTAGGGCAACATTCAACCATGTTAGGGTACCCTACCCCCTGCACCATCTTCCTGACCCCAAGAGCTTCATTTCTTAAACTGTGTTGTGACCCTATATGAGATCATGTTATCAAACATGGAAACTGTGAAAAAGATAGCAACAGAAGGACTGGAGAAATAGCACGGTGAGTAGGGCGCTTGCCTTGCATGTGCTAGTTCGGATTGGCTCCCTGGTATCTCATATGGTCCCTTGAGCACTGCCAGCAGTAATTTCTGAGTATGGAGCGAGGAGTTACCCATGAGCACTGCTGGGCGTGACCCCCAAACAAAACAAAATAAAACAAGAAAATGGTAACGTTTTCTGAATGTACAACAGCCAAAAAATGAATTCAAGATGAATTGCGCTCTGAACCCAAGGGTTTCTGGTTTCACTTGTCTGTGTCACCTTTCTCAGACCAGAAAGGGTCAGGAATGGAAAAGTTTCAGAAGCCCTGGTACAGAGCCTAGACTCCTAAACTGGGGGCCATTGGGGTTGTATGACTCTTTTCAGGGATTCACACCAGGCTGTGCTCAGGTCTTACTCTTGGCTCTGCACTCAGAGATCACTCCTGGGAGACTTAGGTGACCACAAAGAGTGCCAGGGACCATACCCAGGGTTGACAGATCAATGTGAATTCAATTTATTCATTTATTTATTTTTAAAAAATTTAATTGAATCATTGCGAGATAGTTACAGTTTTCACGTTTGAGTTTTGGTCACACAATGATCAAATACCCATCTCTTTACCAGTGCACATCTTCCACCACCAAAATCCCCAGTATTCCCCCCAATCCCAACCCTCCCCCCTGCCTGTGGCAGATAATTTCCACAATACTCTCTCTCTCTCTACTTTTATTACATTCAATATTTCTATACCAGTCCCACCATTATTATTTGGAATTTTCCTACCACCACTCAAACCTGCTGAAAAGGCAATGCTAGACCATTTGTTTTGTGTTTCTTGTTATGAATAGCTTATTATGTCATGTGACTGCTCTCTAATTAGGATCTGGAGAGATCTCTGCATCAAGCTGCTCAGTGGCCAGGGTCAGTTCACGGGGGATCATCTCAGGGTCCCATCGGAGTGGGGAGGGGAGAGGAGGAGAGGGACCGACTCCTCCCCTGTCCCGTGAGGCCTGGCATTTGCTATTACTGCTCCCATGTACCTGGGCTTCTCATTGAGTTCTGGAATATGGTGGCCACTAGATTCCTAGGGGACAGGCAGAGAGACAGCACCTGCCCCCGGTCTGGAGTAGCCCGGCTAAAGTGGCCTATTGCAAAGTTCAGAGACATTTCTGCGGCAAGCTGCTCGGTTCCGAGATTTGTTTGTGTGTCTCTTTTCAGTCTTTGGAGTCACCTCCCTAGCCCTCGAAACTTTTCCTCTTTCCATCAGGACAACAATGACTGGAGCCTCTTACTTGGCCATGAGCAATAATCAATACAACACCTTTCACCACTCAAGCTCAGACCAGATCTCAATTTCCATCAGCTGTCAGCGCTTTCATCAAAGATGTGTCTGGTGGCACATCCAGCTTCAATGCTCTCCTGCTCTTCCACTCAAACTACTAATGTGGCCCACAGGGCTGTGCACAGCCTGTCCCCTGCCTTTCCTTCTTGCCCCATCTCACCTCTCTCTAGTTGTCCACACTCTAAGCCCAGATGAACTCACATGAGCCAGACTCCCGCCATGTACTGCAGTGCCTGAACTGATCCACCGTCAGGTCCCTCTGTGCTCAGGAGTCCTCCTTCCTGGCTCTCAGCCCTCTCTCTGATAGGAGAGATATCATCAGTATGGCCACTGCTGTTCCCTGAAACATTTGTCTCATGTTAGGGTCCCTCAAGTTGGGTCACAGTCCAACAGGTCATCAGACACTGCCCTGTACACGGAGGACCAGGACAGACAACAGAAAAGGCAAAGCCCTCCTTTCCAGGAGGTGGCAGTGTTGACCACGCAACTTAGAGACTTTGTCCTTCAGTGGCTGCAAGACATTTTCCGTGTCCCTTTCTCCTTGTCCTTAGTCTGAAATGCTTATGTGGGAGCTAGAACTGGGTACAATTTCATGCAATGTCTGGATGGTCCTTACAATAATTTTGTCTCAGGACACGCATGTCCTTGGTGAGCTTTTGGGAAGAGGAGGGTAGACCATACTCAAGGGGGTCAATGCGGCTGCCCTCTTAAGCTCAACAGTGACACATTCTTCTCCTCCCCCAACAGCTCTCAAGGCAGCAAGTTTGACAAAGATGGGGTCTGCCCCTTCACTGGGCATTTCCCCAGCAATGCCCAGCCATGCCTGGCCTGGGAGTCTGCTGTGGGAGCTGAGACTGAGTGAAAAGTCAGGTCCATGTGATCATGAGGCTCATGTCTCCGAAGACAGGGACCAGTTCAGTAACCTACACAGCTACAGGGGACATTTGTGGTTATTGTGCTAATGCCAATTGGGCGGGGGCATGGAAGAGAAGTTCTGTTGATTTGGGGGTTTTATCTATTTTCTTTCTTTCTTTCTTTCTTTCTTTCTTTCTTTCTTTCTTTCTTTCTTTCTTTCTTTCTTCCTTATTTGACTTCTGAGCATCTGGCAGTGCTCAGGGGAAATTTATTGCTTTGTGCTCAGGAATGACTTTTTTGGGCCACACCCAGCGACATTCAAGGGTTCCTCCTGGCTCTGCAATCAGGAGTTACTCCTGGCGGTGTTTGGGGGACCATATGGGATGCTGGGGATTGAACCCGGATTGGCTGCATGCAAGGCAAACACCTTCCCCATTGTACTATCACTCTGGCCCCTCAGGAGTGACCTTTGACAGTGCACTGGGGACCAATGCAGTGTCAGAAATTAAGCCACGGTCAGCTGTAGGCAAAGCAAACTCCCTATATTATTCCCCCATGCCCAAGCCATCAACCTCACTGTCCTTGTTTGTTTGTTTGTTTTGTTTTAACAAAGAAGGAAACAAAATCCTAGAGGTTAGAAGACTGGTCCAGGGTGACATACTGGTGAGCTGCAGTGTGAATTCAGCATGAAGCTGCTGCCTGCGGGGGGCGGGGGGCAGGGACGGTGGTGTCATGGCTGCAAGGTATTGGCATCTACCATTAGCTCTTGCTTTTCACTTTCTGGGTGCACGAGTAGTAGATCTGCTCTTGAAAGTTAAGACTCAAAGCATAACTAGGAAAGAGGTACTGACCCACAGAGTGCATGGGTTTCTTTCTGGGATGGCTTTTCACGGAAAGCGGTGGGCCTTTTACTGGAGTAAATCGCCAGAACACCACCGCAGTGCATTGAGCTTTTTAGAGAGGTGAGCCATGTCAGAAGATGCTCCCTTTTCCCTCAAAGGTGCCCTTGGGCCTCCAGAGAGGAGCCTAGCTACTGCTGCTTGGGATTCTTCCTGATTTGGTGAGGAATCCACTAGATGGCAGGTTTCAGCTGTGCATTACAATCCGCTTCCTTCCACGGGAAGCAAACTTTCAAGACAGTGAGGACTGGGTGAAATAATTGCAGGCTTTTGCTGAAAGTAGACTGTAGACCAAACACGATTCCTACTCAATTCCCCTTTTGCAAACCACAGCACCCCAAAGGAGAGAGAGAACAAAAGGGAATGCCCTGCCACAGAGGCAGGGTGGGATTGGGGGCATGGGGGGTGGGAGGGCTACTGGGATTAGTGGTGGTGGAGAATGGGTACTGGTGGAGGGATGGGTACTCGATCACTGTATAACTGAAACCCAAGCACAGAAATTTGTAAGTCTACAACTGTACCTCATGGTGTTTCACTAATAAAAATTTTAAAAAAATAACTGCACGCTTATACCAGGAGTTCATTCATTGTTCTAGGCTCCTCATAATAATGGGTTAATGTTATTTTTCAAAAAACACAGAATTTTATCTTCCAACAACAACAAAAAAATGGGGGCAACATTTGTAAATTTCTGTGCTCCACATGGATCAGCGCTTCAGTGGCAGCACAGAGTCTGGCTGAGTCTCCCTTTCTGAGCACTGGGCTTTTTTGCTTGTTTGAATAAAGGCCACACACAGGCAGTGCTCAGGAGAGCCAGCCTTGTGCTCCTCAGGGGCTCAGATTTTAACTTAGGGCCCTGGCACATACGAAGCCAGTGCTCTACTTCCTTAGCTCTCTGCCCAGCCCCACTGGGCATGTTGAACAACTTGCTTCCTCAAAGGCTAACCCTAATTGTCAGGGAGACAGTGTCTTCATATGCTGATTTGTCTATTTTTAAATTCCATGAGTAATTTTATGTTCTAGTTTGTATTACATCAAGTAATATAAACTATTTTAGGCTTCCTAAAGGAGCAGGCTTGGGAGTTGGGTGGGAAACTGGGGACATTGATGGAGGGAAGGTTAAAAAAAAATTCCAGACTCAGTTCATCTCAGATTGTGCAGGTCTCTGCTCTCTTTTAAGCTCAGAAACAGCACAGCTATTTTCTGAGCGTAGTTGTCAGCATTTACTGAATGCTGTTTTACCTGCTCCATCTGTTCCATCTTCTTCCTGATTTTCCCTTTACCTTCCTCTCCTTTCCCCACCTTTCCTTAAGAATTTAGTCCCTAGGGGCTGGAGCAATAGTACAGCGGGTAGGGTGTTTGCCTTGCATGCAGCCAACCTGGTTCGATTCCCAGAATCCCATATGGTCCCTTGAACACCACCAGGAGTAATTCCTGAGTGCATGAGCCAGGAGTATCCCCTGAGCATTGTCGAGTGTGACCCAAAAAGCCAAAAAAAAAAATAGGGGAAAAAAAAGAATTTAGTTCCTATGTCCTCTGATTATTTTCTTTAACATTGCTTTCTTTAGCATGGACTTGGTTCCAGGGCCTATGTGAGGTAGCTGCTGGGGCTGCTATGAGGAGCCAGCCAGGCATGACCTCAGCACCTGTAGGACATTACAGTGAGAGGCCAGTCAATGAGCAGAACCTTGCCAGCAGAAGGACAAGGTCAGGGAAGTGCTTGCAAGGTAATGAAGGTAATAGGACAAGAATGTGAGGAAGTCCTAGTAGAAAAAAAAGGAATTCTGCCTTTCTTCAGAGAAAAGGTTGAGCGTGTGGAGCTTTGTGGGTGGAAAAGGGAGGAGGAAAGATGAGGAACCAAGGAGAGATGATGGAGGAGTCATATGTGAAGGGCCTGGGTAGCCAAGAGGAGGAATTAACAATAAAATCTGAGCACAATTGTGAATTGTGACATACAGCCTTTAAGAATGGAGGGTCATGGAAAATGCAACATGTGGGGCTGGAGCGATAGCACAGTGGGTACGGCATTTGCCTTGCATGTGGCCAACCTGGGTTAGATTCCCAGCATCCTTTATGGTCCCCCGAGCACTGCCAGGAGTAATTTCTGAGTGCAAAGCCAGGGGTAACTCCTGTGCATAGCCAGGTGTGACCCAAAAAGAAAAAAAATAAAGAAAAAAGAAAATGCAGCATAAGGGTTGTACCTCCCAACTAAGCATGGTGTGAGTGTTATTACTCCCTACTGCCTTTGCAGAACAATTCACTTCCCAGGTTCAGATATGCCCCGACCTTGTTCCTTGTTTTCATTAAACTAGTGTCTATGGACAGCTTTTGGATCTGACCATTTGAAAAACTAGTTTATTTGTTGGGGATGGAGGGGCGTTCCCAGAAGTGGAAAACCCAAGGGAAATACAGTGCTGGGGCTCACTGAGCCATCTCCCTGGCCCCGTGAGAATGTTGGAAGTGTTGCTTTGATTTTGTTGATAATAAAAGCAACATTAATAGAAGAATATTCTGGACATCTGGTCGACCTCTGCTGACCCATCAACATGATCTATTTCTATCTTCTTTGGCAACCCTTCTTTTCCAATCTCATCAGAACACACTCCCAGAGTTAGGACTAAGATATTCTGGGCACAAGCTGAGCCAGGGAGGAAAGTAAGAAGAGACTGAGACGAAGTAACTGGGAAGAGGGATTAAATATAAATCCACACTGGAGATTTGAGGGAGGCTCTGAGAAACTCTTGCAGTGGGATAAACAGACACGGCTCATAAATTCCTGCACCTGTGTAAATCAGGTCTAGGCATTGTCTTTCAGGATATCTCTGAGGTGTCTGGTGGGATGTTAGAGTTTTTCAGTCAAGATCTGTCAGTTGGGAAGAATGGGTGGGCCCAGGAGAGCTCCGTTGGCTGGTGCCTCTGAAAGCAAACAACGCCTGGAGAGAAGGGAAGGCATCTGGGTTTTCATTTGGCTCTGTGGGCAGCAGCTCACTCCACCCAGAGACAACACAAAGGAAGGGTGGGCCCCTGCAACAGCCATTGGGCGCCTGGCCAGCTAATCCTCCTCCCCAGCAACTCGGGCAGAGTGATCTGGAGACATTTTAAGAGAAAAAGGAAGAGACTTAGATGTGTTTATAAACATACAACTCCCACTGTTGAAAAAAAAAAATCCACCCAGACTTTGGAAATTATTGTGGACTGGGTTTTGTGGTACTGAAAAAGATATCCTTTTTTAACTTTCAATTTTATTGGCTGTTGGTTAAAGAGTTATAAAATTCGCCTTTTATCTGTGAACAACCAGGTACTGTTCTTTTGCCTTCCAGCTTACCTGGTGGTGCCATTTGATCTAATTTGCAGTGGAAAATCAAAAGCATATACTGAAGCCAAACTTTCTTCAAAAGCTCTTCCTCCAAAAGAATTGCATTAAATAACCAGTTTTAAATGGGGGGCGTTTTCTCCCCACACTCAATGGCACCAGTATCAGAACCCTCAAGATTTATTTTCCGAGATGTCTCCTAGGGGGCAGCAGAATATGGCTTCTCTGGGTATGAGCAACATTCTGTCTGTGTTTGGGTTGCAGAAACACACAGCTCTATTCTTTCAGGATGTGGGTGGGGAACACTAGCAGAATCAGTCTCATTGTATTATCAGAAAGGAATGAGATCATGTCAGTAAAGCACTGGGCACCAATACGCCAGTATTTTTGTTCACAACACTTTACCCAAAGGAAATAAACCACAAGTAAATATCTAGTTTTTCAGGAATTGTCTTATAATGCTAGAAGTGCTCACAAATCTACAGATTAATGGTTTTCAAATTCGCTTCTTCTGGGCAGTTGAATATCAAAGAGTTTTAAAAGGTGGCGACACATTTTATCATTTTTGGGAATGTGTTTTCTGTTAACTCTGGTTTGTATGGGTGATGGGGGTTGGGGCAGAGACCTGGCAGTGTTCAGGAGACCATATGTGATGCCAGGGATTGAACCAGGATCAGTCATATGTAAGGCAAGTGACTCTTAACCCAGGTACTATTTTTTCAGAAATTTATTTATTGAATCACCATGAGAACAGTTACAAAGCTTTTCAGTTCAAGTCTCGGTCAGTCATACAATGATCAAATAACCATCCCTTCACCAGTGTACATTTTCCACCACCAAGAACCCCAGTATACCCCCCTCCCACCCATTCCCCGCCTATGTGGCAGAGTTCCACTTTACTCTCTCTCTCTCTGTTGATCACATTCAAATATTACGACAAAAGACCCAACATTATTATTTGGAATTTTCCCCAACATTCAGACCTGCCAAAAAGACATCATTAGATTATTTGTTTTCTGTTGCTGATTATGAAGAGCATATAATGTCGTGTGGCCACAATAGTGGCCACGCAAATTTGGATTTCTGATATTTTAGTAATAAACCTAGAGGAATTACTGCCAAAAGCCCCTGGGTTCCAAGATTGGTTTGTGTGCCCCTGGGATCATGGTTGTTCAGAAGCCAGAGGAAGCGTTTGAGGGTGGCAACCCGGAGCATTGTCATGGTGGGGAGCAGGGCCGATCTCAACCCCATCCCACGAGGCCCCATGTGCCTCGTCAAAGCAGTCTCATAACCCCGGTACTATTTCTCCAGCACTTATTCATTCTCATTTTAGAAGAATGCTTCATTCATGCCACTGGGTGTGACCCCATAACAAAACAAACAACAAAAACCCCAAAGTGTTTTAGTACTTGAAGTTCAGTACTTGCCTTGCATGTGAATGACCCTGCTTCGAATCACTGGTACTGTACACAGACCCCTGCTCTGCTGGGTCACTTCTGAGCACAGAACCATGTTCTGTGTGCCTGGACATGGAGTAGCCCTGGAGTAGACTCATTGAGATCCAAAAGCCAAAAACTTTTTTAAAAACAAAAATTAAGTGTTTTTAACTATCAGTTTGGTATGTTTCTGTCACTGTCACTGTCCTCCCGTTGTTCATCGATTTGCTCGAGCGGGCCCAGTAATGCCTCCATTGGAGACTTTGTTGTTACTGTGTTTGGCATATCGAATACATCACAGGTAGCTTGCCAGGCTCTGCCGTGCGGGCGAGATACTCTCAGTAGCTTGCCGGGCTCTCTGAGAGGGGCGGAGGAATCGAACTCGGGTCGGCCATGTTGGCTGCGTGCAAGGCAAACACCCTACCGCTGTTCTATCGCTCCAGCCCTTTGGTATGTTTATGTATTATAATTTGATTGTCCATATAATAGTGACTTATTACATCACTATCAATTTTGTTGTCTTTATTCACTATACTGACATTCGCAGCCGTGCAACATCTTATTATCTCTTTTTTACTTTGGAAAACCCGGCAGGCTACTGAAAGTATCCTGCCTGCATGGCAGAGACTGGCAAACTTCCCATGTCGTACTCAATATGCCCAATACCAGTAACAGTGACAGGTCTCATTCTCCTAGCACTGAAAGAACATTGAATATGGCTCTTTTAAAATCTCAGGGCTAATTGGACAGTCAGGCTTGGGCCCACAGTGACAAAACTTGTTGGGCCTCACGGGATGGGGGTGGAGCCGGTTCTGTCCTCCCCACCCCAACGAGACCCCAAGTCCTCGTCCAAGAACGGCCTCTCTGGCTCCTGATCAAGCTGCTTAACGGCCATGATCCCAGAGACTCAGAAACAAATCTCGAAACCCAGTGGCTTTTGGCAGAAATGCGTTAAACCCCAAAATAGGTTACTGTTGCTGGGCCACCCCAGGGGAAAGGGTGTTGTCTTTCCGCCTGCTTCCCCGTGGCGGCTCGGTGGTCATCATCATTCAGAGGCCATTGGACAGTCAGGTTTGGGCCCACAGTGATGAGACATTTTGGGCCTCACAGGATGGGGGTGGAGCCGGTCCTGTCCTCCCCGCCCCAACGAGACCCCAAGTCATCGCTCATGAACGGCCCTTCTGGCTCCTGATCAAGCTGCTTAATGACCATGATCCCAGAGACTCAGGAGCAAACGTTGGAACCCAGCAGGTTTTGGCAGAAATCCCTCCAGATTTAAGTGTTAAAATTTTGAAATTTCAAAATCGCGTGCCCACTACTGCAGCCATGCGACATCATATGTTATTCATAACCAGCAATAGAAAACAAATTGTCTACTGTTGCCTTTTCAGCAGATGGGAGTGTTGGGGTAAAATCTCAAATAATAATGGTAGGTCTGGTGTCAAAATATTGAATGTGATCAAAGTAGAGAGAGAGTAATGTGGAAATCATCTGCCCCACAGTTAGAGGGAGGGTGAGGGATGGGGGTACACTGGGGTTATTGGGGGGTGGAAAATGGGCACTGGTAAAGGTATGGGTGTTTCATTGTATGACCGAGACTTAGACCCAAAAGCTTTGTAACTGCCCTCACGGTGATTCAATAAATAAAATTATAAAAAAAATTTAAAAAAGTAAGGTGGAGTTCATGCACAATTCAATCAGCTAACCAGTGGCTTAATAAATAACAGTACTCCTACATAAAAAAAAACTAAGAAGTAAAACCAAAATTCTATCTACAAAAAAAAATCTCAGGGCTAGGAAGAAGGAGACATTACTGGTGCCTGCTCGAGGCAATCGACGAACAACAGGATGATCGTGATGGTGATTCACTATACTGTGCATTTGATATCTATGGTTTATTTGCGGCTTGTAGTAAGTTTTTTACCTTTAATCTCTATCTCTTGGGGCTGAAGTTTGGCACCAAGATAAAGTTTGACATCACTGGGTGTGCCCTCCTCACCCCCAAACAAAACAAAACAAAACAAAACAAAACCCTCTTATCCATCCCTCTTCCCTCAATAAAAACCATTCTACTCTTTTTGGGGAAGTGAGGAGAGATTGGTAGCCACACTTGGTGATCCTCAGGGCTGACTTTTGGCTCTGTACTCAGGGGTCACAGTTGATGGTGCTCAAGGGACCATCTGCAGTGCCATGGATTGACCCAGAAAGCCTTACCTGCTGCACTTTCTCTCTGGCCCTACTCTTCTATTTTTTTTAAGTTTGACTCAGTGCTTTTCTTTTTCTTTTCTGACTTATCTCAGTGAGCATAATATGCTCCAGGTTCATCCATGTCACGAACTCCAGGATATCCTCCTCTCTCATGGCTGAGTAATGTGATAAATGTGGGAATGTGGATAACTTGTCAAAATCCTGAGTTCCTTTGAGTTCCTTTGGGAAATTCTGGAGGCAGAATGGCTAGACTACACGTCTACTTAAAATAGTTTTAGGACGGGGAGGCAGAGAGCTGGTCCAACAGGCTAGCACACAGACTTTGCCTGGAAGAGACTGGGGTTTGCTCCCCAGCATCAATTGGGTTGCTGAGCACCACGCAAGCAGTTTCTGAGCTTGGAGGAGCCCCTGAGCATCACCACGTTTGACTCTAAAACTACAACAAACAGAGCAAAGTTTTAGGAGGAGCTGGAAAGATAGCTCAAAGGACTAGAGCTCCTGTCTGGCTTGAACAAGACCCCAGGGTTCAATTTCTGGTTCTACATGGCACCTCTGAGCACCACTAAAGATTTCCCTGTAGCTCACAGCACTGCAGGATGTGGCACTGCTGGACCCGAGTAGCCCTGCTTTGCTGGGCCCAACCACTGGGTTCTCTGGGATGCACGGCAGGACCAGGAGTTGCCAGGAGAGATGCCTGGACTGCCAGCCACACAGTGGAAACCAATAACCCCATTTAAAAAAATCACCAGAAAATGCAGTTACAAAGCTGTTCATGATTGTGTTTCAGTCAGACAATGTCCCAATACTCATTCTTTCACCAGTGTACACTTCCTACCTCAGGATCCCCAATTTCCTCCCCCGCCAACTGCCTCCCCACAGCCTGCCTTTATGCTTTATGGCAGGTCCTTCTCTCTCTCTCTCTCTTTCTCTCTCTCTCTCTCTCTCTCTCTCTCTTTCACTCTCTCTCCCTCTTTCATTCTCTCACTTTCTCCCTTTCTCTTTCCCCTCCTTCTCTCTCTCTCTCACTCTCTCTCCCTCTTTCATTCTCTCACTTTCTCCCTTTCCCCTCCTTCTCTCTCTCTCTTTCTCTTTCTCTCTCTCTCTCTCTCTCACACACACACACACACACACACCCTCACTTTCCCTTTCCCCCCAATTTAAAAAAAATTTTTGTTAGTGAATCACCATGGGCTACAGTTACAGACTTACAAACTTTCGTGCTTGCATTTCAGTCATATAATGATCAAGTACCCATCCCTCTACCAGTGCCCATTCTCCACCACTATTTATCCCAATATCCCTTCCTCTTCCCCCAATTTTTTAAAGTTACTTCCATATTATTTAGGTAATTGATGGGTTGAGGCTTCTCAGCAGCAATGCAGAGGGATGCCTTTCCAGGAGCCTGTTGTCTCGGTGATGATGGCTCTTCTCCCTGGGAGGCACTGACATCTCTTTGTGGCTTTCATCACCATTTCCTGATGACAAGTGCCCTGTTGATCACCTTTTCCTGTATCCCATTGGCTGTCCTCTCTGGACAAATGTCGACTGAGTTCTTCGACCTGTTTTCAAATTTTTTGCCTTGAGTTGGTGAAATTCTTGCACATGTTGATTATAATCTCCTGATATAGAATCTGGACATTTTCCCCCCCTTCTCTCCACTTACCAATTGTCTTTTTGGTTAAGGAGAAGCTTTTGCGTTTGATATAGCTCCATTTATTGACATCTGCTTTTGTTGTCTGTGTTTTGGGTGTCAGGACAAGATCAAAACAAGGCCAAAATTTCTTACTTTTCTCTCCCACAGTTTTTATAGTGTCAGGTCTTATGCTTCAATTTTTGACACATTTCATGATATTGTTTTTGAGTGGCTGGAGCGATAGCATAGCAGTAAGGCGTTTGCCTTACGCGCAGCCAGCCATGGCCGAGCCGGGTTCGATTCCTCCACCCTTCTCAGAGAACCTGGCAAGCTACCGAGAGTATCTCGCCCGCAAGGCAAAGCCTGGCAAGCTACCCATGATGTATTCAATATGCCAAACACAGTAACAACAAGTTTCACAATGGAGACGTTACTGGGCCCGCTCGATAAAATCGATGAACAACGGGAGGACAGTTTTTGAGTGGTGTGAGATAGGGGTTTGATATCATTGACCTTTCCCCTAGTTTTCCAGTACAATTTGTTGGAAAGTGTCCTTTCTCCTTTAGGTATACTTAGCTCTCTTGTTGAATATAAGTTAACCATATAAAATGGGATTTTATTTTGGGCTCACTATCTGTTCCATGATTGTATTAATTATTTTTGTAAAAACTGCCAGTACAAGGGTATTTTTGTTACCATGACTTTGTAATATAGTTTTTTTTTTCATTTTTCATCATCCTGTTATTCGTCGATTGCCTCGAGCAGGCCCCAGTAACGTCTCTTTCATCCTAGCCCTGAGATTATATTCAAGGCTATTTAGGAAAGTGAGACCCATCATTGTTACTGGTATTTGGCATATTTGGTACGCCACGGGGAGTTTGCCAGACTCTGCCCTGTGGGCAGGCTACATTCGATAGCCTATTAAACTATTGTAATATAGTCTTAAACTATTGTAATATAGTTTAAGACCCACAAATACAATACCTCTGGCTTTGTTTATTCCCCACCCTCCTTAGGATCACAAAACTATTTTTGATAATGTAGTAAACTTTGTTGAAATGAATTTGTACTTTCACAGTGGGTAGGAATTTACTTTGTATGCATTCAACCTGGGTTCAACTCCCGGTACCCATATGATCCCCTGAGCCCACCAGAAGTGATCCCTGAGAGCAGAGTCAGGAGTAATCATGATCATGAGCACCACTGGGTATGATCCTTAAACAAAACAAAACAAAAGAAAAGAGAATCTGAACTTTCAGTATAATGTTTACTGACTATATTTTTCGAATGAAAACCTACATTAAACACACACACACACACACACACACACATAGAGAGAGAGACATGTGAGTAAAGTCTGAGATTAACTGGGCAAAAATCATAGTTTTTTGTTTTATTTTTTGTAAAGTATTTAACAGTATAAATAGAACTGTTAAACGGTATGTTAAAGGAAGCACTGTCGCACTGTCCTCCCGTTGTTCATCGATTTGCTTGAGTGGGCCCAGTAACAACTCCATTTTGAGACTTGTTATTACTGTGCTTGGCGTATTGAATACGTGACAGGGAGCTTGCCAGGCTTTGCTGTGCGGGCGAGATACTCTTGGTAGCTTGCCGGGCTCTCTGAGAGGGGCGGAGGAATCGAACTTGGGTCGGCAGGGTCAGCCGTGTGCAAGGCAAATGCCCTACCCGCTGTGCTATGGCTCCAGCCTGTTAAAGAAAGGAGTATGAAAAGAGGGATAGAGGATAAAGGGGAAAATGTCCACACTGGACATTTTAACCCACACTGGGGGTAAGTGTGGAGAATAGCACTTTTGTAAAAAATTTGTATTTAAGAAGAACAAAACTGTCAGAACTTGGCTTGTGGTTTAGGGACTCAGTTCCCTCAAGAGTAAGATCTATCCGGAGAGCCGGCTGGGGGCGGGCAGGGGGGCGGGCAGGTGAGCTGTCAGGGCCTTCTGGAATCTGCAGATAGCTCCTTGGTGGAGCCCTCCTACTTCCCAGGTCTGTCCTCCCAGTGCTGGGGCTCCTGTCACTTCCCCTTGCTTGGGGCTCTGTTGTTGATTGCACCGGCCAGATCCTGACATGGGTGGGTGGGAACTGCCTTTCAGCCCCCTCCCACTGTCCAGACCCTATTCCCACCCTCCACCATCTGTCTTTTAAAGCCTCGGGGCTTTCGAGGGAAAAGAAGGGGGCTCTGTGCCCCTTTCCTGCAGAGTCCCATTAGGAGCTGGACTTTGCATCTGGGCCAGGCAGGAACATGCAACCTGTGGCCCAACCCAGAGTAAAAGGAGACCATGTCCTCATCCATTTGTCTGAGTGGCTCACGGCCTGGTAGGTGGGGCATCATCTGGGGGCACACTAAGGCACAAGCAACTATCCAAGTGAAGTTCAGGTGGATGCAGCAAATGAGTTGAAAGTCTTCAACTGAGGAGAGGGCAAGAGAGGGATGGCGGGGGTGAGGGTGAAGGTGACGATTAGTGGAGGGGGGGAGGAAGGGGAGGGAGAGGGAGAGGGTTAAACCTCATTTACAGGTAAAGACAATCTTCCTTCCCCAAAAGACATCCCCCAAGTGGTCCTGACCACAGGCAGTTTATGAACCAGAGGAATAATAGACACACAAATCTGATGCAGTATCACAGTCACAATGGGTGACTTGAGGTCAAGTCTCGGTGCCCGGGGACTGACCGGAAGAAGGCGGTGGCCAGCTGGGGCTGGGCAGGCAAATGGATGGGTGGAGTGACTGATTACTGAGCTGGAGGAAACTGGACCTTGGAGATAAGATGGAGTGATGTGGAAAGAAGAGCCAGGGAGATGAGCCCTAAATCTCCCCAAGGGATTGCCACACAACCTGGGGTGACCCAGCCTGAGCCCTGCATTTTACAAATGATGAGGTTAGACTAAATGGAGTTTGGGGCCTTTCTTGAGCTTACATTGCTTTCCTTTGTAAATGCAAAATCCACTTGAACTAATTCCTAGCACCCTCTGGTCTGCAGAAAGAAAGGAGTCAGATTTACCCTGCAAGGGCCACTGGGATGAACAGTCACCTGGTAAACATGGGCAAGACTTCTGTGTGTCTTTTGTGTGTCTCTGCTGTAAATTCATCATTCCAGGTGCTATAGGTGGGCAGGATACACAAGCTGGGGCTTAGCGCCAGCACCTTAGTAACCCACAGTTGTGTTTCTGCTGCAGGTGGTGAAGGCTTGCCCTATTGTCTAGTCTTGTTCCTCGCTCCCCTCCAGGGCCTGTGCTCCACTGACTGTGTGGCTGTGAACTCAGCTAAAAGCAACTGGAGGATTGTTTTCTTTCATGTTACCCACAGAAAAAGAACCGATGGGCTTGTTCATCATGTGAATGATTAGGATGACCAGACAAGTACAAAGGCCACTGCTAGCCCTAAATACCAGTATCATGTGACTGGCAAGTTCGAAAGACGACTTTGCTATAATTCTGTGACAACGGGTGACTTGTTATTTATGTAAATTTCTTTGATGAGTATATGTGTTAGCAGTATCTTACCACCACCCATAAGCTATCTCTGAGGCCCGATGGTACAGAGTTAAGGCACTTCGATCCCCAGCACTCATGGTGCCCCAAGCACCACTAGCAGCAAACCATGAAATGGCCACAGAAGCAACCCTTGAGCACTCCCAGATATTACCCCTGCCTGCCCCGACCAGAATAAACAAACGAGCTTCATCAAGGCTGGGATTGGCTCTGTGTTTGGAGTGACAGACACATGTTTCCTCTGGGGCCAGTGGGAAGCACGCCAGGCCCTCTTTCCCAGACTCCTGGGGGTTCCTGTGCAGCTCTGACTCTAACTGGCGTGTGACCTGGGGAGGTCCACTTGACCCCGTAAAATGAGGGGTCCAATCAGCTTGCTGGGGTCTCTCCTAGTTCCCGAGGGACTCTTGCTTCATTCAGTCAGATGACTTGGGGCTAAGCATTAAGAAGCGCTGGACAGATTGCTAGCTTCAGCCTCACTCACTGCGTCCTGCTGTGCTGGCCCCAGAGTCCTCGACGTGCTGTCTGTGGACCACTGTGCTCTGGGAACGCTCTGGTTGATTGAGGCAAGGGCAGGTGGGGCAGCTGCAAGGAAGGAATCATTTTCCAGGAGAAAGCCGGGAGTGGAGTCATACCACAAAGCAATGTGTGTGTGAGTGTGAGTGTGTGTGTGTGTGTGTGTGTGTGTGTGTGTGTGCATGCTCATACCTCAGTGTTCACGACCAAGACATTAAGGTTTGAGAATATTACACAGTGTTTATAGGTGAAACCTTCTTGAACTTTTTAACCCCTTTTTACCCGAGGGAATACACAGACACAAGTGTGTGTGTGTGTGTGTGTGTGTGTGTGTTCACACACACGCACACATACTTGGAGGTGATGTCCAGCAGTGCTCAGGGCTATTTAAGGCTCTGTGCTCAGGAGTGACGCCTTGTGGTGTTCAGGGGACCATGCGAGGTGCTGGAGATTGAATGGATCTGCTGTAAGCAAAGGCAAATGCCTTAAACTTTATGCTCTCTCTGACTTGCCCAAGAACTGTTTGTTTGATCATAGGTGTATGTACATAAATCAAACATTTTTTTAATGGGGTAAAGATGAAATTTTATTTATGTATTTTTTCTTTTTTGGTCACACCCGGGAATGCACAGGGGTTACTCCTGGCTCTGTACTCAGGAATTACACCTGGTGGTACTTGGGGGACCATATGGGATGCTGGGACTTGAATCCGGGTCAGCCGCATGCAAGGCAAATGCCCTACCTGCTGCACTATTGCTCTAGTCCTCAAACTTTTTTTTTTATGTAGGACTACTGCTATTTATTCAGCCACTGATTAGACTGATTGAATTGTGCATGAACTCCACCTTACTCTTTCTCCCCATTTTTTATAATTTTGTTTATTGAATCACCATGAGAGCAGTTACAAAGCTTTTGGTTTGAAGTCTCAGTCATACAATGAAACACCCATACCTTCACCAGTGCCCATTCTCCACCACCAAAAACCCCAGTATACCCCAATACCACACCATCCTCCTACCTGTGGAGCAGATGATTTCCAAATTACTCTCTATACTTTGATTACATTCAACATTTCAACACCACAGCCACCATTATTATTTGGGATTATACCCCAACACTCAGATCTGCCGAAAAGGCAACAGTAGACAATTTGTTTTCTATTGCTGGTTATGAATAACATATGATGTCACGTGTCTGCAGTAGTGGCCGCGTGATTTTGAAATTCCGAAATTTTAACACTTAAATCTGGAAGGATTTCTTGCCAAAACCTGCTGGGTTCCGAGATTTGTTCCTGAGTCTCTGGGATCATGGCCATTACACAGCTTGATCAGGAGTCAGAGAGGGCGTCCATGGGTGGCGACTCGTTGGGGCAGGGAGGAAAGGGCCGGCTCCACCCCATCCTGCGTGTCTCATCACTGTAGACCCAGACCTGACTGTCCAATGGCCTCTGTAAGATGGTGGCCACCGAGCCACCAAGGGGGAGAGGGCAGAGGGACAGCACCCTTTCCCCCCTGGGGTGGCCCGGCGACAGTAACCTACTGCACGGTCTGGACACATTTCTGCCAAAAGCCTCTGGGTTTCAAGATTTGTTTCTGAGTCTCTGGGATCATGACCATTAAGCAGCTTGATCAGGAGCCAGAGAGGCCATTCGTGGGCTGCGGACTCAGGGTCTTGTTGGGATGGGGAGGAAAGAGTCGGCTCCACCCCCATCCCGTGAGGCCCCACGTGTCTCTTCACAGTGGGCCCAAACTGGACTGTCCAGTGGCCTCTGGAGGATGAAGGCCACTGGGCCGCCAGGGGGAAAAGGTCAAGGCACGAAACCTATTCCTACCTGGGGTGTCCCAGCACTGGTAGCCTACTGCAGGAAGTGGATGCATTTCTGCCAGAAGCCATTGGGTTTTGAGATTTGTTTCTGAGTCTCTGGGATCATGGCCCTTAAGCAGTTCGATCAGGAATCAGAGAGGCCATGCCTCCAGTTATGTAGCTGAGCCGGAGGTAGTTTGTGGGTGTGTCTCCCACATACCTAACTTTTGGCCCTTTACTTTCTTGGTAAACTTTGCCCTAAGTTTTTGGGGTCTGGCCAAAGGCACAAAAGCAGTTTTGGGGTATCTGGAAGTCTGAAAGCACCATGAGGCTGCTGATGCACTCACCTCACAGGTACAGATTGACCTGCTGGCGGCACCATACCTCTGAACATTTTCTTATATTAAATCTTACATTTATTTTGTAAATGTTCGGGCTCAGTGTTGAGTGTGGCTGGTTGGAGATGAGGGCCAAGAGGGAGGTGATGGCACAGCACAGGCACCTTGGTGATTAGGCAGGGGCTATGCTGGGCTTTGAGTGCAGTCCAAGAGTCTTCCTTTGGAAGGCTGGAGGTAATGACTTTTTGGAAAATACATCTGACCATTTTGCATGTCTCTAACAGGGGTGGAGGAACATTTTTTCCAAAAGGACTATTTGTCAGCAGATAGATGTAAGGGATGGAAGAGAGATGGACAGTTTACATTACAGTTCAGCCTAGGTGACAGATGGAGTTGAGGGTCCTTTAAGCAGTAGGGAAGCAGACTGGTAGATGGTACAGGGGCAAGCCCCTTGCTTTGCTCGAGCTGACCCCCATTCAGTCCCTGGCACCCTCGATGCTCCCCTGAGCACTGCCAAGAATGACTCAGGAGCACACGCTGATGTCAGCATGTACAACTGGTGGCTCACACTTGAATGTGGCTTAACACAAATTGTGTTCAATGTCGTTGTTCTAAGTGGTAAAGGGGGGAAACATATATTTCATCCCACTGTGACAATGTAGTGGATAATCCAGTAATGTCTAACTTGGAGGGGGCACTAACGCCAATGCTGTGCTAAGTCTCCAACTTCCTGGACGGGCAGTGTGCAATGCCCACATGCCTGAGGAGGTTCCTAGGAGGTAACTGTTTCTGAGGAGGAAAGTGTTCCTGAGGAGGTAACTGTTCCCGAGGTGGTTTCTGTTCCTGAGGAGGTAAGTGTTCCTGTACTCATCACTCTTCTTGAGGAGGAAACTCTTTCTGAGGGAATGGCTGTCCCTGTGGTCACTCCAGGGCTAGGCTGTGAAGACGAGTCCTCTAGTGAAGGAGTCTGGAACTGATTCAATGCCATGAAGGTGACTCCCAGTCCTCAGCGCACCTGTGCTTGGCTGGACCCCTCTTCACTCTGTCCTGGCCTCCTCCTGTCTCCCAGCCATGGGTCTGGGTGGCTGGAATGCAAGGCAGCTGTGTACACACTCTGAGTTCTTTTTTTTTTTTCTTTTTGGGTCACACCCAGCGATGCACAGGGGTTACTCCTGGCTCTGCACTCAAGAGTTACTTCTGGTGGTGCTCAGGGGACCATATGGGATGCTGGGAATCGAACCCGGGTTGGCCACGTGCAAGGCAAATGCCCTACCCGCTGTCCTATCTCTCCAGTCCATCTGAGTCCTTTCTTTAGGTGAGCACTCAGCTTTCTACATCTCCCTTGGCCTCCTCTTTGACCCCTTGGAGCCTTGAGCCCATAGACCCCATTAACCACTACTGTGACCACCCTACCCCCCCGGTCTGGACCCTCACACTAAATTTGCATGTAAGCATATATGGAACCCCTGACTCACTGGCCTCTAGCCCTGAGCTAACCTCCTGCCCTTAGCTGATAGAAACGGGAGTCCCACCATTGTCACCTGGCCACTGCTCCTGATGAGATGTACAGGGGTCCCTAAATCTGTTTTTCCTCTGAGAGGGCCCCATAATAGAGGACCTTTCCAGGGAGGAAGCTTCTGGCCTCCACTGGTGGATGGAGGGGACTCTGGTGCCTTGGAAGCCCTGCCGTGTCCCCCACCCCCACCCCAAGTTTTGAACACGCACTTATTGAAACCAGGACTGGCTCCCTGGAATTCAGAAGAAAATTCCAGAGACACATTGATGGGCTCTGATATGTTTACAGCTGCCTCCCAGCACAAGAAAATTATTCTTTTGCTTTTCACTGTGTTGCAGCAGTGCTGCTTGGTGTGTTTACTTCTCTTGCCGGGGTTTTGCTAGTGGCTGGAAAAGAATGGTCCTGGGTGAAGCCCCTCCTGCACTATTCTGCAGGGCTGAAGTCCTGGTACCACTCAGGGTACACTCTGCCCACAGAGCCTGGGTCAGTTTCTGGCTCCTGGGGGGGAAGCTCCATGGCCGAGATGAGGCCATTAGCAGAAAGAACAGTCGAAATCCAGGCATTTCAACTGTGATCCGGCTCAATAGTTTCCTGTCTTACATTATTTGCATGAAAGAGGGGGTGGGAAAAGCCAGAAATGTTTTCCAGGGCATTTCCTTCCTTCCACCCCCTATCCTGCTACAGATACAGCCAGAAGATTTCATGGCAGTGGAGGGTCTGTCCCACAGGGCTGAGTTTTCATGTCCGTCTTGAGGGGGAGTGACAGTGGCTCTCTGTCGCCACTGTGCAAATGTGGAGCCAGAGATCGGGCTCAATGCACTAATTAATTCCTTCATGATCTTAGTTTCTTTTCTTTTTTTCCCCTTTGGTTTTGGGCTCACCCCTGGTGGCACTCAAGGATTATTCCTGGCTCTGTACTTAGGCTCAATTCTGGTGGGCTCAGGGGACCCTTTGGCGCTGAGAATTGCAGCTGCCAGGAATGCGCTCCAGTACTTTGAACCATCTCCCTGGCCCTGGCCCCAACTTTCATATCAAGCCTGTCACAAATTTCCTCATAGAAAATACTCTTTGAAAGGCTTTCATTCCACTGGCCTCTCGGGTCCCTTCCCGCCTCGTCCGGCTTCCCATTCCTGCTCTTTCCTCTGAGGGGGCTCATCTCTTCCCAGAGGATGGTGCCGTAGGGGGAAGGCTGAAGTGCGTGCACCCCCTCCTCCCGCTGCTCTCTGCCTTACAGGCTGTGACTTTGCCCTTGCTGCTTGTCTGTACTGGATGAATTGAACTGTTGCCTCTGTCCTTGGCTCCATGGAGTAACCAGGTCCTCCCAGCCCTGTGAGGCTTGTGACTTCCGGGGAGAGGGCACAGAGAACACGCTGCCTCCCAGACCTCGGAGTCCTGCCCTCTGAAAGTCCAGATCTTCTCACCTCCTCCTCTGCCAAGCTGCCCCCAGGCCCCTGCCCGCTCCCAGCATTCCTCTGACTGGGAGCCGCTTTTAGGGCCCCTTTGGTCTTCCCAGGCCCCTTCACACTACCGCCCTAATTGGATTTTAATACCATCAAGCCTACTTTCTGGCTTTTACTACCGGCTCTGTGGGGTGTGGATTATCTGTCCTGGCTGCAGTTGTAGTATTCCCAGGAAGACTACTAGTCTGCAATGAGATGTGTAATTAGATATAATTAGAATAGCACAAAGATCGAGGCATGGAATGCATTATGTGTGTTTCATTATGGGAAGAAGAGTGGGTGTTTGGCACCTCCCTGAGCTAAGGAAGAGGCTCTCAGCTATTCACCTGTGGGTCTCAGAGGAGTCACTTCTGTGACTCAGTTTCTTCACCTGTACTGCTCTTCCGAGTTCTTCCTAGTTCTGACACTGGTTCAATTTGATTTCAAGCCGCTTGCTCCTGGAGGTCTGGCTGTGTCCTCTGTGCACAGATTTGTTGCTTAGAGAAGAAAAATAAACAGGGCAAGGCCCCTCCCTTTCAAATTGGAACCATCTATTGTAACGACAGGAAGTGGGGGGGGGGGGTTATCCGAGGAATAGAGAACAAGGGGACCAGTGATCTCACCAGGAGAAAGCTGGGAGATTCCGGAGAGTTGATTCTAATGAGATGCTTCCTGCAGGAGGAGAGATTTCCGCTGCCTTTGTGGGAGGCAGTGGATAGTGGGAGAAGGGGAGCCTGAGGCAGGCATGTGGGCAGAGCCGCGATGGGGGGTCACCAGCCGGGCCTGCCTCCCATGTGCTAAATATAGAGGGTGAGCCTGTGGGTACTGCTGCTGCCGACTCCAGCTGAGACGCACGTGGAGCTCCCAGGGCAGCAACCTCCCAGGAAGATCTGTCTGGACTGCTGTCACACTGCAGGATGGTTCCTGATCAGCACCATCCTGTGGAATAAGGGCTTGATGTTGAGGCCCAGCGAGATGACACATAGGACTGGAGCACATGCTTAGGATGTGGGGACACTAGGTTTGATCCCAGCACCACAGGGACCCCAGAGCGCTGAGCCAGATGTAACTCCCCCACCAAAACCCCACTCAAATAATAGTTACCTACTTCGGTCTCGAAAAAGAACAGAAGGGCTTTATGGTTATATTCACGTGCATCAACACAAAAGCACAAGATAAAAAGGAATCAGAAAACTAGAAACTGTAGGGTGAGCCCAGAGAAGTGCAATAATGCCCGAAGACCTTCCCTTTGTCGCCCGTGATGGCCTGCACTGCTGGCAGCAGCTTAGCTACAGATGCATCTTGTTTTGTCACCAGTTTTAATTTTAAAAGAATAACATTGCTCTGGAGCGGTAGCACAGCGGGTAGGGCGTTTGCCTTGCACGCAGCCAACATGGCCGACGCGAGTTCGATTCCTCCGCCCCTCTCAGAGAGCCCGGCAAGCTACCAAGAGTATTCGATATGCCAGACACAGTAACAACAAAGTCTCCAATGGAGACGTTACTGGGCCCGCTCGAGCAAATCGACGATCAACGGGAGGGCCTTTACCTTTACCTTTACCTTAACATTGCTCTCGGAGATTCCATGCTCAGATTCAGACTGAGCCTTCATTGCCAGAGATTTGAGATCATGCTTTTTAGTCATGCTAACTGTTCTTTTGTGAACAGATTATAGGAAGAGGGGGGAGATGAGAGAGAGAGAGAGAAAGGAGAGAGAGGGAGGGAGGGAGAGAGAGAGAGAGAGGGACTAGAAGGTAAGGCCTGGCACTGCTTCCTCTAAACCTATTTCAATTCCTGGCATTGCATAAGATACCTGAGCATTACAGAGTGTGACCCCAAATAATAATAAATGGACAGATTATAAACAAGAGCACATGCCCAGGGCCTGTGTCTATGGCCAATGTCGCTAATGTACCTTTGATTTTTTTTTTTCTGTAGTGGATATTTTTGGGCCATACCTGGTAATGGGGCTAGAGCGATAGCACAGCAGTAGGATGTTTGCCTTGAACGCAGCCAGCCCGGCCAAGCCGGGTTCAATTCCTCCACCCCCTCTCGAAGAGCCCGCAAACTACCGAGAGTATCTCGCCCGCACGGCAAAGCCTGGCAAGCTACCCGTGGCATATTCGATATGCCAAACACAGTAACAACAAGTCTCATGATAGAGATGTTACTGGACCCGCTCAAGCAAATCGATGAACAACGGGAGGACCTGGTAGTGTTTTGGGGGCCACATCTGGTAAGCTCAGTGCTTACTCCTGGAGGGCTCAGGGGACCATATGTAGTTCTGAGGATCAAACCCAGGTTGGCATCATACAAGGCAAGTGTCCTACAGCCCTGACTTTTTTTTTTTTTTTCAAATAGAAAACCCAAGCTTTGAGGTAGAAGAGCATTCGCTCACTTTGAAAACAGAGCTTCCAATGCTATTGCCTCTTAGGAAAGGCTTTGCTCTCTGCTTCCCTTCTCTCCGTCCCATGTGTGCTTGTGCCACCTGGGAGACCTCCCCATGCAGCGTCCGGGCTGGAGCTGAACCCAGCAGAGTGTGCCCTGTGCCTGCGAGTTCTCAGACAGCTACCCCCCTCTCTCCTTGACTCCCAGTGTGAAGCAGCACGCACGCTATGGCCAGCTGATCCTGGTCAACTCCACCTCGGCTGACACAGGCGAGTTCAGCTGCTGGGGGCAGCTCTGTGATGGCTACATCTGCAGGCGGGATGAGGCCAAGACGGGCTCCACCTACATATTTTTTACAGGTAAGCTCTTGTTTGCACTGGAAGAACACTTGGGCCAGTGAGCGTGCAGAGATCCTCTGCTTGCCCTCCTCAGCTGGCACCTTACCTGGTCCGTTAAGCACTGCTGACCCCCAAACCAACCTCTGTTCATGGCCCAGATAGACGTTTCCCCACCTGGCGAGTATCAAATAATGACGACAATCCCTCCCTGGGTGCAGGGCTCTCATGCCAGTGATCCTACTTCATTCTGAGCCTCACAACCCTCCAAGTAAGGACTAAGGCTACTTTGTTGCCCACCTGCCATGGAAAAGTCCAAGTTTAAAGAGGTTAAATTAATCCTGAAGGCTGCACAGCAAACTAGGGGCTGTATCAGGATGGGACCCCAGAATTGACGAACTCTGAGTGTTTACCTGCAGAGTCCAATGTTGTGATCATCGTGAGAGGTATATGCATAGATTTAAATTGATTTTTTTTTTTTTTGCTTTTTGGATCACACCTGGCTTTGCACTCAGGAATTACTCCTGGTGGTGCTCAGGGGACCATATGGGATGCTGGGAATCGAACCCGGGTCTGCCGCTTGCAAGGCAAATGCCCTACCTGCTGTGCTATTGCTCCAATCCCCCATGCAAAGATTCAAATAGGAAGTAATTGAGATTAAATAATGAACAGTTCCTCAGTGGCACTTGCTAGGTGTTCCTGCTGCCACATGTGGAGACTGGCCAGTGCCCATGGAAAACGTGGTATCATGGCAGAATGTTCTGTGGCAGCACCTGGCTCCAGGCCCCTATGCCCACAACCCATACTCTCCTTTTTGTCCCTGGAGGCCAAATTCTGCTGGCTAGGGGCCACCCAGAATTTGTTGTTCAAGTGCTCTGAGCAGAAGTTTTCGAGATAGGATTCTCCCAGGACTGTGGCCCTTGTGGCTCAGTCCCCATCCCAGAGTCTAAGGGAGGCGCCTGAGAATGCACTGCGGAAACAGGCATGACCAGTGGCTTCCCAGTCTCCTTCCTCTCAGACTCCTCCTAACTCTGCTGCTGGTCAAGTTCTCCAGCAAGGTCAGGTCTGGAAGAGCCGTAAGGAATCTTCAGGCCATACGCTGGTGCCATTGTTGCCTAAGACAGCAATTCTTGGCCATGGTTGGAAAAGGCTGAAAAATGCCAGCCTGAGGCATTATCAGGTAAAGCCAGATGCTTCCTGAGTCTAGACAGGAGCTTTGCTGAGATTTGTCTGCACGATGACTCTATCAACCGTCCGCCTGATAGAGACTTCAGCCTCTTCCGTTCATGCCAGGACACAGGAGATCATCTGTGTCACTGAGCAGGATCACTTTTTCTCAGAACAAAAACTTGAGCAAAAGCTGTTTTCCCTCCTGGCAGATGCATTATCCCTCTTATATTTTGGGAGGACATCTATCTCCAACTCCCCCCCCACAAATGATCAAATTTTGAATTAAGAAATAAGAGGCAGAAAAGGGCAAAGGGTGACTCTGTTGCCCCCAACTGTAGAGGCCAAGGGAAGAATTAGCCTACAGATTCTGGAGTTTGAGGCTGACCCTTGTGCTTCAGGAATGAACATCCTTTTTGTGAATCTAAGGGAAACTAAAAAACATTTATGAACTGGAGATATAGTAAGGGGGTAAGGCACTTGCCTTGCATGCCACTGGTACCAGTTCAAACCCCTTTTGGTCCCCAAGTCAGGATTGATGGATTGATCACTGAGCACAGCATATATATATATATATCCATGTATATATATATACATATATATATATATATACATGGCTCCATCCTGACAAATTATCACAGTTTACAGGAAACCTGGATCATATGAGGATGTGATGTAAGGCACTGTATCACGTGCCCATCCTTCAATACTAAGCATCCAGTGGATTTGGGGTGGAGGATTTAGCCATTTGTCTTTTCAGGCATGAGGGGGTTTGAATCACTGGGATGGGCTCTTTCAGAAGCTGGTTCCTACTGCTCTCCCAGAACACTTTCCTGCACCCCACACAAGGAAGCGTCTGGCATTCATTATGCTTGTGTCCTTATGCTTGGACTGAAAAGACTGTGAAGGCATTTTGGTTGGTTTCTAATTGGGAAACTGACACATTATATTTGGGGGGAGGTATATTGGGACACACCCAGTAGTGCTCAAGGCTCACAACTAGCTCTGTGCTCAGGGATCACTTCTGGCAGTAATGGGAATTGGCCACATGTAAGACAAGTGCCATATCCTGGGAATTGGCCACATGTAAGGCAAGTGCCATATCCACTGTACTATTTTTAGCATTTGGGTTTTATAGTATTATAAGTATTTAGCTTTATAAGTATTTAGCTTTCTAAATGTGTTTGTCCTCTGTGTGAGTGGAAATCAACATATTTGCAGGGGACACAGTTAATCTAAATTTATTTCAGTTTTGCGGATCTACCTAGTAATGCTCAGAGGACCACGTGGCACTGGGCACTGAACACAGGACTCCTGCAGGTGAAGCCTGAGTGCTAGCCCACTGAACTATTCTCCCCAGCCCCACAAATAAATTCTTTTTCTGTTATAAAAGTAATTGGTGTGGTCACATTTGCCAAAGCCTGTATTGGAATATGAGGCCACACATACGATTGTTGGCTTATTCTCCCAGCTTTGCTTATTGGTTCAGAGTCCTCTACAGGAGATGAAGAGCTAGTTCAGCAGGGAGGGTACCTGCTTTGTATGCAGCTGACCCCCGGAAGCACGTGTGGCTCTATCAACATTACTGGTATGCCCAGCCCCCTCCTTCCTTAAGGAAAGGAAACACTAAATCTTACAATCATAAGTTCCATAAGTGTTCTTGTTAAAAAAAGATTTTCTTCTTTTTCTAAAAGCTACCGAGAGTATTCAATATGCCAGACACAGTAACAACAAAGTCTCCAATGGAGACGTTACTGGGCCCGCTCGAGCAAATCGATGATCAACGGGAGGGCCTTTACTTTACTCTAAATGGAAGTGTTGGCACATGAAGAGACTACACTGTGTGAACATGTGGGTGTCAGCCACAACACTGACAGAGTATTGTGAAGCTGTGCACATCATCAAGGCTGAGGCAGAGCCAGTGAAGATGGAGCCTCTGACAGACAGCCAGCACACAGGCTGCAGTGCTGGTTTTACACGCAGGACGCCCAAATTTGACCTTGCGCACCGGCAGGAGTGACCCTAGAGCCTGAGCATTGCCAGGTGTAACCCCAAATGACCAAAGTAGAGCCTCACCTTAACTCTTCTTTTTTTTTTTTAATCTCAGTTGGAGGTGGTGGAGGACCTCCAGGTTCACATCCTTGACACTCCCATCTAACAAACTCTTAGTCCAGGAAGACATTTGAAGTTGTATTAAGGGATTCTCTTCTCAACCTCTCCTGTCAGGATTGTGACAGGAAGGAGGTGAGGGAGAAAGCCAAGACAAGTGATTTGTTTCAGGCATAACCAGGACAATATTATTATAAGAAAGAATTTAGCCAATGTTGGGGTATAAGTTCAAATATTTTCTGAGAAATTTCTGAGACAGTCCCTCACTATATGATCTAGAGAACCAAGGATTTAACGTGTTATATCAAAAAAACGAAGCAAAGCAAAACCAAAACCCAAAAAGTCCAATCAGAGCCCTCTGACTGTCATGGTTCTGTCAGATGTGAAGGCCAGCATGCAGTGCTCGAACAATAGCAAAGGAATTTCAGGAGACAGGACTATTGGACGGTCAGCTGGGATCCAGCTTGTGTGTGGGCAGGGAGGACACTGTCTCCCCGGAGTGCAGTTACTAAAAATGGCTGAAATATTAAAAATGTCTCCACACAAACAGAGCAGGGGGTTCATGGGTTATAAAAGGGATAATTCCCTTCCTCCTTTCTGGGCCTGGATCAGTAGCAAGTCAGAAAGGAAAGGCAAGGGAAAAGGGACTTTCCTATTGCTGAGAACCTGGTATATTTTCGGTTCCTTCTCACCTCTGTATGGATGTACAGAACCTTAAGCTGCTCTTCCTCTGAAGAGCATATCGCTGGGTGATATACGGAGAGTGTAGGGTGCAGAAACTTTGAACATCAATTTCAAAACTGTGGACACTATTGTTACCATAGCACAGCGGGTAGGGCGTCTGCCTTGCACGCAGCCAACATGGCCGACCCGAGTTCGATTCCTCCGCCCCTCTCGGAGAGCCCGGCAAGCTACCGAGAGTATCCTGCCCGCATGGCAGAGCCTGGCAAGCTACCCGTGACGTATTCGATATGCCAGACACAGTAACAACAAAGTCTCCAATAGAGACGTTACTGGGCCCGCTCGAGCAAATCGATGATCAACGGGAGGGCCTTTACTTACTTTACTTTACTTTAAAAAACATAATTAGGCCAGAGCGATAGTACTGCAGGTAGGGCATTTGCCTTGCATGTGGCTGACCTGGGTTCCATCCCTGGCATCCCATATGATCCCCTGAGCGATGCCAGGAGTAATTTCTGAGGGAAGAGCCAGGAGTAACCCCTGAGAATTGACAGGTGTGACCTCAAAAGCAAAAAACAAAAACAAAAACCCAAAAAAAGCATAATTATGGTCAGGAGAGATAGTACAAGGATATAGGGCTGATCCTTTTGTCTCTGTGGAATAAATAAATCTCTGCTTTTCCTTTACAGAGAAAGGGGAACTCTTTGTGCCATCTCCCAGTTACTTTGATGTTGTGTACCTGAACCCTGACAGACAAGCTGTGGTTCCTTGTCGAGTTACTGTATTATCAGCCAAAGTCACTCTCCACAGGGAGTTTCCAGCCAAGGAAATCCCAGCCAACGGCACAGACATCATGTATGACGTGAGGAGAGGTTTTGTGTATCTGCAGCCTCATTCTGACCAGCAAGGGGTTGTCTACTGCAAGGCTGAGGCTGGGGGCAAGTCTCAGATCTCTGTCAAGTACCATCTGCTCTACGTAGAAGGTAAAGCTTATGTTCTGCTAGGGCCTTTGGCCCTCAGTGTCAGATCCTGCCATTCCCTACTGTGGGTGCATAGAGAAGGTGCAGAAATCAGTTCTTATCTGTTTCTTGACAGCACCAACCTTTCCAGAATATCCTACCTGTTAGCCTGTGACCCCAGTAGCACTTAACTTCCTTCTTCCCAGATTCTTTCATCATTTGCCAGTGTGTGAGTGACCAGCTCCCCCCCACCACTTTTTTTATAAGTACATTTTATTTTATTTTTTAAATTTTTTGTTCATTGGTCACTTTTATTTATTTATTTAATCACTGTGGGAAAAGTTACAAAGCCTTCAGGTTTAAGTCCTGGTCATGCAAATATCACATTTCCCTTTACCAATACTTATTTTTCACCACAGAGAACCCCAATAATTCCCCCCCAACCCTCCCAATGCCTGTGAGGCAGATGAATTCTAGTTAACACTCTATCTACTTTGACTCAATTTATTGTTTCGACAAAAGATGCACCCTTATTATTTAGAGTTTACACCCCCAAATCAGACCTGATGAAAAGGCATTGTGAAATGATTTGTTTTCTACAGCTGGTCACAAGAATTAAACGATGTCGTGTGGCCGCAATAGCGGCCGCGAGATTTTGGATTTCTGGTATTTTACTTATTAACCCTGTAAGTATTTCTGCTGAGAGTAAGATAATTATAGATTGGTTTCTGTGCTCTGGAGCCATGGCCATGCTGGAGAGCTGCTCGTGGGGGGCAACTCGTGACCTCGGTAGGGCATGAAGGACGAGGAAGGCCCCCCTTCCCATGAGGTTTTAGTCGTCCCATCACGACCAGCTCATACCTGGCTTTCCACAAAGCTCCCAAGCAGCTACCATCTTTCTTTCCAGAGGGAACCCCCCCACCACCACCACTTCTTACCTCAGCCTCTCAGTGACCATCTGGATCCTTTGCCACAATCAGATCTGCTGTTTCCTCAGGCACTGTCTGGTCCCCTGTCAAGGCCAAGAGCTGGGGTGGTTGACCTTGTTACACCCATTCCCACTTCCCAACCCTCACGGTCTCACTCCCGCCGTGGGACACAGGCCATACTGGTCTGCTCATCTCCTTTTGTCCATGGCAGGCTATCTTTCTCACTCTCTTTTCGGAGGATGTCTTCTGCCTCAAACTCATTTGTCTGACCCAATTCCTGCCTGGTTGCTCTACCTCAGACACCTGGTTTCTTCAGTCAGCATGCCAACTTACTCTAGCGTGGGAATCACGAGCAGCTCCAGCCTCAGACTTATACCTGGACTTATTCAGCATTTACTGACTCCTCTTCTGCTCCGTACCTTCTTGCTGTCCACTCTCCTCAAACACTCTCCTCTATGCTTCGCACAGCAGCTCTGGCTGGGACCCTTGGGGCCTCCTATGCTTTTAAATCCAGCAGACAAATGTTGGTTCTCATCCTACTTGATTCTGCCTTGCCTGCATGAAACTCCCTGGGCCCCATTCCCTCTGCTTTCTCCTAACAAACTTATTCTACTTTGTCAGCCTGTTGAGTCTCCCTGATTGTAGATGTTGGTGTTGCCCAGTTCTTTCTCACTCCAGTTCCCCCCCCCCCCACAACTGGGGACTTTTCCACCATATCAGTCTCTGAACCTCAGATGTTCAATAGGTTACTGAGTATTCGGGGTCCAGAATACTAGGAGCATCAACTTTCCTGTCAGCCTATCTTTGAACTCCGGACCTTCCTTGTCACAGCCTGTCAATCACCTGATGTATGGGACCAAGACTGGGCGTGAACTTGATCATCCCATCTCTCATTTTCTATATTTTTCCATTTATAGTTTCCAATTGGTCTCCATTATGGTCACTTCCCGCCCGCCCCTCCGTTTTCCACACAGCTGATTATAATTCCTTTTGGAACTATTTAGTAGGTATGGCCTTCCCTAGAACCAAGGTCAGTGAATTTCCTCTGGTCAGCCGCAGCCTGTGCCCCATGGTGAGGAGCTCTGAGCACCTCCTGTGAACACAGGTCCCAGCAGAAAGGTGTTGTGAGGCCAGAAATCCTTTTAAAATAGACTTCCCATAAAAGCAGCTACATCACATTGAGCCTCCATGCCCAGCAACCTGGCCTGCTTCTTTTGGAGGCGTTTCATAAGGCCATTCTGGGCTTGACTGCTTCGCCTCCATGCCCACCATTCATTGTAGACTTTTTGCTTGCTTTTGGACCATACCTGGTGATGCTCAAGAGTTACTCCTGGCAGTGCTTGGGGAGTCATATAAGGTGCCGAGGATTGAACCCAGCTCGGCCCCATGCAAGACAAGGGCCCTACTCACTGTATTCTCTCTCCAGCTCTTGTCACACACTGCTTTCTCAAACATCCTGGGTTTCCTTTAAGCTTGAAACCCAATTCAGGTTTCAGATGAACCATGTAGGGGCCTATTTCACATCTCCCTCCTCCACTAAGGCCCCACAGGCTCAGAGAGTGTCTGTCCAGCTCACTGCTGATGCTCTAGCTGGCGGCTCTCTGACTTGCTCTAGGTACCATAAAAAACGATGTGAGCAAGCTGACAAGGAACATTCTGGAATGTTCCGAAGAGGGGAGAGTGCCAGTGGGAGGCTAGAGTTCTGGGCTAGAGCAGGCTTTGTCCTTGTGTTGTGCCCATGACTTTCCTCTCACCTGCCCTGTCTCTTCACTTCCAGTCCCCAGTGGCCCTCCATCCACCACCATCTCAGCATCCTCAAACAAAGTGAAAGGTGGGGACGACATCAGCATCCTCTGCACTGTCCTAGGAGAGCCTGACGTGGAGGTGGAGTTCAGGTGGATCTACCCGGGGCAGAAGGTAAGCACTGCGGGACCCCACCAGCTCTGAGTTCCCTTTGGGGTCACCTACTGGTGATGACACAACTCCTTGAGAAGTGCAAGTCATGTGCGATGTATAGCAGAGGTAGGATATGCTCTCAGATACACTCTCCCTGTCCTTAAGAACCAACTGAAAATTCCCTCAGGCTTTCATGAAGCAACTCACTTCACATACTCTCTCCTCATAATTGATTTTAACTTTTTAATATTTTTTTTTGCTTTTTTGGGTCACACCCAGAATGCTCAGGGGTTACTCCTGGCGGTACTTGGGGAACCATATGGGATGCTGGAGATTAAACTCAGGTTGGCTGCATGCAAGGCAAATGCCCTACCCGCTGTACTATTGCTCCAGTCCCCAAGTGATTTTACTTTTTAACCCATAAGAAGGGCCATGCCCATGAAAAGGGAAGGAAGTACACCCCTTCTTTCTCCACGCCCAAGCTGGAATTTAACTCTGGCAAGATTCTAGACCAATCTACAGCCCTTTAAATTTCTTTCCCTAGTCTTCCTCCCACTGCCCCCCCCCCCCACCGCCGCCGCAGCCTGTGCCCCATGGTGAGGAGCTCTGAGCACCTCCTGTGAACACAGGTCCCAGCAGAAAGGTGTTGTGAGGCCAGAAATCCTTTTAAAATAGACTTCCCATAAAAGCAGCTACATCACATTGAGCCTTCATGCCCATCACTAAAATAAACAGTTTTGCTACCAACATGGAACAATCCTTTTGTTGCCAGAACAGTTTGGGCTCCCGAGACCTGCAGAAAGCCAACGGGAGTCAGAGCAGCTGTTGGCGGAAAATAACTCTCTGGAGAACAATTTCGGTCAGCCTCCAGGTAGACCTGCTATTTGCCAAAGTGCTGTCACAATAGACAGGAAAGATTGTCAAAGGGATTTTTAAAACGTTGCTAAGGTTCATTCTTATGCGTTCACTTAGTAATGCTACAAGCATCATAATTATGCAAAACTCATCCAGAAAATACTTCTTCCTCACCAATGTTGGATGAAACCGCTCATAAATGAATAGAAATAGGGGGCAACCTCATCGCAGCATCACCTTGCCTATCTGGGGCACAACTGTCATGCATCTGGAGCCATGTCAGATGACATGTTTCCCTAATCTGAACAAGCTTTCATTTACGCTGGCAGAACTTTGGTTGGACATGGTTTTTTGTTTTAAATTCTGTGAATAAGGAACGGTGAGTAGTCCATGTAGGGAGGGGGATGTGGAAAATTTTATCCTGTTTTTATGCTTTATATTGAGCCCCAGAGAAAGCCAAATAGCACCATGAAACTCGAGACTCTACTTATGGGGGGGGGGGGGGGGAATAAGGCAGCCAAAAATGGTTATGACACAAAAGCGGAGGTATGTGTACTGCATAGTCCTTGGGAAGTGTGGGTTTTGCTCTTTGGAAAAAACACTCACTGTGCTGGGTGAAGGGGCGCTGTTTATAGTCGCTTGTACTTTCTGCTTCTACTTTCTGATGTCGTTCCATAGGACGAGAGGCCTGTGACTATC
Organism: Sorex fumeus; assembly: GCF_029834395.1. Classification (NCBI taxonomy): domain Eukaryota; kingdom Metazoa; phylum Chordata; class Mammalia; order Eulipotyphla; family Soricidae; genus Sorex; species Sorex fumeus. The sequence goes on along the minus strand of NW_026606081.1, from coordinate 8,934,610 downwards.
CGCGACACATGGAGGCTGATCCACAGGGGGCTCACACACACCACCCGGATGTCCCAGAGTGTCCTCACAGTGGAGGACTTTGAGACCATTGACATGGGATATTACATTTGCACGGCTCAGAACCCCCAAGGACAGACTACAGTAGCCACCACTGTTGAGTTTTCCTGACATGGAAAATGAAGCATAATGGACTGATAGAAAGCCTGTGGATGCAGACGACCAGCTTCGGGGCGCTTTTGATTTGCGCTGCCAGAGGCCAATGGAAGGAGCCAAACTCCAGCCCCTGCCTTGTGAGTCAGACCCAGATATCTGCCAAGAAGGAAGTCCTATGGTCTAATCATAGAAGTGCTAACTCTCCCAACAGAAAACATGTACTCTTACCGCTTACCTTCCATGTGTGTGCTTGTAGTTCTCATACAAAGAACGTATGTATGTAAACAACTTTATATAATCATTTCTATTAAATGTGCAGACTTTTATAAAAAATTAAAACTGGTCTAAATGCTATTTTCTTTTTTTGTGGGGATATTCCCAGCAGTGCGTGGGATGCCCTATGGTGCAGGGATTCTATGCCTGTCAGGTATATACCCCATCCCTTTGGGAGACGTCCGGTACTGAGGGATAATTTCTGCCTCTGCTGCTCAGGAGTGATGCTTCGGTGCTCGGGAGGACAATATTGATGTAGGGGATCAAATGGGGTCGGCAGCTACAAGGTAAGTTTCTGGCCTTCTATAATCTGACATGCAGAAGAGTTGCTCGTCAACAATGTTCTGGCCAATACCTTGTATTCTAATGAATCTAAACGTGTGGAAACGCGTATTTCAACTACTTATGCAGGAGCAGCAACTCAAGATGTGAAGCTTAGACAAATTTTTGTCCCCCTCTATAGCAACTGGCTGGAGCAGCAGGTAGGGCATTTGCCTTGCACACGGCCGACCCAGGTTTGATTCCTCAGCCCCTCTCAAAGAGCCTGGCAAGCTACCGAGAGTATCCTGTCCACACAGCAGAGCCTGGCAAGCTCCCTGTGCCATATTCGACATGCTAAAAACAGTAACAACAAGTCTCACAATGGAGACATTACTGGTGTCTACTCACGATAAAAGAGGGGAGGACAGTGCTAGAGTGCAGCCCTCTATAGCAACTTTAAAGCCAATGAGTTATACAGGTTTTGAAAAAAATGAACCAGCATAACTATTAAAACCCGTAACAACACCTGGCTTTCAAATATGCTTAGCTTTGACTTTTTTTTTTATAAGAATGCATAACTGCATTTTATTTTATTTTTGCTTTTTGGGTCACTCCCGGCGATGCTCAGGGGTTACTCCTGGCTCAGGCACTCAGGAATTACTCCTGGTGGTGCTCGGGGGACCATATGGGATGCTGGAAATCGAACTCGGGTCGGCCATGTTGGCTGCATGCAAGGCAAACACCCTACCCGCTGTGCTATCGCTCCAGCCCCCAGCTTTGACTTTTTTTGAAAAGAAAAGCTACTTCAAAGTCTAGCTGTGTGAGCCAAATGTTAGCCCATAACTGGCCAGATTTTATAGTTACACTGGAAATTCCGGGAAAATAACTTACAAGAGATGTAGGATCAGTCCTGTGCTGTGATTAGTGTTAGATGGTGGATAAAATACTGAAGAATGAAATATGCTAGAGGTTACAACTCTTAAATGAAATATTCCAGCATTCTTTATTTGATCAAAGTAAATACACTTTCCAGCACTACAAACTGAGCACAACTACAGCTGTTTACACATCCATATTTTTATGACGTGCCGACATTTTGCACCCTACATAAAACATTTGGTTTGAAAAAAAAATCAAAGTTCTCTGTTTTGATTCCTATCTTCTCTCCTGTTATCTCCCAGTCTCTAAAGACAGTTAACTCTAATTGTGAGATTGATTTCTCCAGTCACCCTTCGGACCTGGAGGTCAGCAGGGAACAGTGAAATTTACCAAGTGCAGCAGGGGAATGGTCAAGCCAGCTTTGACTCCTGACATGAGCAGAGAGAAATCCAGGAGGTGGCAGTGAATCTACATTCCCATATGATTAGAAGCAAACATGGAAGGTTCCATCATAGATAATAAAACTACTGAAGCTTTAAAGACTCAGACACAATCACTAATTAAAAAAAATGCATCATGAATATCATCTCGCTTTGTAGAAGACATGGAAATGATGACGTGAATACCCACCTTCGGCATCCCGAACCTGTTCTTAGTATAGGGGAATTTAGACAGCAAACAGCTCAGATTAGTAAATACTGACATGACGATGTGGACACGTGCAGGAGAGGGAGAAAAAGCCACAGTCCTTCCTTCCACCTCCCCCGAAGTATCAGAATTGGGAGAAAGTAGCAAGCTTTTTTTTTTTTTTAAGTGAAACAAGGTAATTTTGCTAAAAAAACTTGCTTATAAAGACATGAGAGGAAAGAAAATGTGTTCAAGGAAGAACACCTCTCTAGAGTAGAAGTAAATGAGCCAAAAAGCAAAATCAACAACAACAAAATGCCTCCAAAACCAGAAAACCCAAACCAAAAGGTAAATCCCCCAAAATCGACAAGTGAAATACATGTTCAGAAGAGAACAAGGGCTTGAAGAGCAAATGATAGGCTTTGAAGAAAAAAAAAATGAGTTGCAGGTTGGAGGAGAGTTGCATGGGCCACAGTTCCACTTGGGGCTGGCCACGTAGGAGGGGGGATTTCTCAAAGGGTACCCAGATCCCTAGCCTCATCTCCCCAGACGGTTTGATGAAGGTGCTTCTACTCATCAGGAAGCGCTGAGTCCCACCTTCCTCAGTTCCACTAGCCAATCACACTCTTTCGTTAGCCTCTTTGTGGTTTCCACAAGATTTGTGCTGTCAGACCGAGGTTTTCGATTCTTTGGCAAGTGGCTGCTGCAGCACCCCGAAGATGAGCTGATCCTTCGCCTAGTCCCCGAGAAAAACAGGCAGGAGGTAGAAGGTTTGCTTCTGTGGCTTTGGATGAGGGGTGGAAGAGAGAGATTAGGGTGATGGCAGAGGAGAAGACAGTTCATATTTGTGAGGGCAACTGAGATCAAGGTAAAAAATAAGGCAGATACAATCCACTGGTACTGCCATTTTCTCTATACAGATCTGTAGAAAAATTAGGGTTCTACGTTTTTGCTCATCGCCTGAGAATGTGGTGCAATATTAGGTTTACATAGTGTAATGTTAAGCTTACATGGATGAGTTAAAAATGTACAGGGAAAAAGCTCGTTGCAACGGACAGGGCCAAACACTGAAAAACTGCCAGCAACTGACCTCCGAAAGCTACAGAGAATGTCTAGACACGAACAGGTCAAAGTTTTCCTGTCACACCCTCGCCTGCTCCTGTCCACGGGCGGAGCAGAGCGGGCGGTCGCTTCTGTGGCTTTGGGAGGCAATGCATCTGTGACGAAATCTGATTAGCACATGTCCAGAGCTTTCGACCCCGAATCCTCACAAGACACTCGCACACCCATTTCACGCATGCAGACCCAACCAGACCAAAACAGAAATCATAAGAAGGTGTGTGTAATGAGGAACATTAGAAAGGGTCGGAAATCTTTATCTTAATGGGCCCCTGAGAGGTTTTTCCCCCTTACGCTTAGGTGAAAAAGGCAACCGAACAAGATCCTCTCGTTCTTTTAAGTGCTTTGTGCGAAATCTTTGGGGGTAGGTGGGGGGAGGGGAGGAGTCTCTGGGACCGAGTGCCAGTCTCCTGGGGGGTGTTGGGGGTAGGGTGGGGGGGGTGCCGTTCCAGTTCATGGATTTACACATCAGCTCAGGAAGCGCTGCTCCCGGCAGTCCTCAGGACCTGGGCCCGTGGCTCTCCCGACAGTCTCCCAGCGTGGAGAAAGTGTCATCTGGGCGAGACGCTGGGGCTGGGGAAGGAGCCCGAGTTCCTTGGCGACTGGAAGGGGATAGCGGTGGACGTGGGGGATCTCTTGGGGCTGCACAGGTCCCCGTTGTGCAGCTTCCACAGTAGCTCCTCGTTCTCCATGGAGAGGCGCTTGTTGACTTTGGATTCCTTCTCCAGGGACTCCTGCAGTACCGCCTGCTCGGTGGAAAGTTGCCTAAAGACAGGAGAATGTCAGAATCCATGGCGGGGTCATGGGTGACAGCCCACACAGAAAAACGCCGGGAAAAAACATTGTCTGGGTAGTTAGAAACTGTGAGCCAGCCCGTGCCTTGGGAATAAGAGGGAGTCTGGCCTGCACTTGCCTGGCAGAGGGACCTGGTGAGCAGAGACCATGCCCTACCCCCCCGCCCCCTGACCCTTCCCCCCCCCCCACACACACAGAGAATGGCTTGATTTTTTTTCTTTTTGGGTCACACCCGGCAATGGGATTACACTGTTCCTCGCCAGGGCCCCTTGGAGGGGAGCGGGTTGAGCTTTCCTCCCCGCCCTGACCAGGGCTCCGGCAGCCGAAGACCTCCAGGACCAGCCACCACCATGCTGAGACCACTCTCCACACACATGAAGGTACTGGCAGAGGGACAAATCCACGTGGGTTCCGGGGCCAAGATCTCCAAGCCTACTTGGATTGGAGTCGAGCATCCTCCACCCAGATCCTCCAAATTCCAGTAGGCGGGGGTCACACCCACCACCTGGCCCCCTGGCGCCGTGTAATCCCATCAACGGCCAAGACTCAGGGATTATAAAATCCAGCTCCCGGAACCGCGCGGCCACATTCGTGGCTGCGCAACATCTTATCAGAACATGTTTTTTATGACATCTTATTATTTCATTCCTACTTTGGACAAACTTGCAGGCTATCGAATGTAGCCTGCCCACAGGGCAGAGTCTGGCAAACTCCCCGTGGCGTACCAAATATGCCAAATACCAGTAACAATGATGGGTCTCATTCTCCTAAAGAGCCTTGAATATAATCTCAGGGCTAGGATGAAAGAGACGTTACTGGGGCCTGCTCGAGGCAATCGACTAATAACAGGATGATGAAATGAAAAAATGAATAACCCAGCAATACTCCCGGGCAACATTCCCGGGGAATACACCTGGCATAGGGGTTACTCCTGGCTCTGCACTCAGGAATTACCCCTGGCCATATGGGATGCTGAGAATCGAACTCAGGTCAGCCAAATGCAAGGCAAATGCCCTATTGGTTGTGCTATCACTCCAGCCCCCATAGCATGTGTTTGAATAAAGAAACGGATGCATGTGGGGGCAGGTTGAGGAGGGGTTTCTAGATACTCTCTCTGTCTTATGCATGCCACTTTCCTCTTGGATCTTGAGATGTTCTTACTCTGAAAACATTTCTAGCGTCAGAAAGTTGGGGGGAGGTTGAGAGAGGCTGGCCCCCCACCCAAGTCTTGGAGTTGGTCTGGGACAAGCTAGTAAGAGCATGAAGCATTCCAATATTTTTAGATAAAAATATGAACACTTTGCTTTTTGTTTTTGGGCCACACCCACACCCATCAGAACTCAGGGGGCCATCCAGGTGCCGATGATCAGACCTGAGTTACCATGTGCAAGACAAGAGCCTTACCTGCTGTACTGTCTCTATGGGCCCCATAATAAGCACCTTTAATCAGATGCTTCAGTTCCATTTCCAACAGGCATGGGGTGGAGTGTGAGAAGAAAGCACTGCTCTAGAAGGGTCCTGAGAGGGAGAAACTCACAAAAATGAGGACTGTTTTGTTTTTACCTTGAAATTGCCATGTGCTTATCCATCCGAGCTTTCAATTCCTCATTCTCCTGCTGGAATCGTTTCAATTTGTCAACCAATGCTGTATTGTTGTCCACCTTGGAGTAAACAGAAAAACCACGATTTACTGTTAAAAAGTTACATACTCAGAAACACCTGCCTTTGATTTGATTTTTTTTTTTCATTTAATCACCATGGTTTTACAAAGTTGTTCATAAAATAGCTGTCATGGGCATTCAATGTTCCAGCACCAACTGCACCACCAGAGTGATCTTGATTTTGTTTGTTTTTGTTATGCTTATTTATTTTGCTTTTTGGGTCACATTCGGCGATGCACAGGTATTATTCCTGGCTCACGTACTCAGGAACTACTCCTGGCGATGCTTGGGGGACCGTATGGGATGCTGGGAATGAACCCTGGTCGGCTGTATGCAAGGCAAATGCCCTACCCGCTATGCTCCAGCCCCATGTTTTTGTTATGCTTTTGGGACACATCTAGCTATGCTTAGGGTTTACTCCTAGCTTTGCACAGGAGGTATGGTGATACTTGGGGAACCACATGTGGTGCTGGTGATTGAGTGCACGTTGGGCAAGTGCCTCACCCACTATGTAACTACCTCCTAATACTATACTAATACTAATTATCTACTTACTATTGCTCCAGTCCAAAGGTCCTCCTTTTTGGTTATTTTTTAAATTTTTGTGTCCCAATTCCTGGTAGTGCTCAGCCCTTTGGGCCATCTCCCTGGTCCTATCTGAAGCTTGAGTATACTGAATAGATATTTATGTAAAACTTACTAGTGTATTGAAATAGATATTTACCAACACTGCACAAAAGAGCCTAATGTGGCAAGACAGAGGGTCGAGATATCATTACCTCTTTATTATCACTCTCATCATCATCATCATCACTGTGGTTGATGCCTGGAACTGAAGCAGGGTAGGTATTACCCTGACACATGTATGCCTGGCATTTGAGTGCTGACCCGCCCTGGGGGGTGGCCAAGATGTTCCAAGTCAACCCGTTCTCAGGAATCCAAGAAAGGCCCCTGCGCATTGGGACAACCCTCTGGACTGTGCCTCTTTTAATGTACTATCATTGTAAAATTAATTTTATTTAGGCCCATGATTTACAAAGTTTCAGATAACAGACTTACAGGTGGGCATTCGAGGTTCCAGCTCCAATGTCCCTCTTTAATTTCAGAGGGGGCAGATCAAGCCCTGTGGCTAATATGGTCTGTGGTTCTCAGCCTCACTACTACTTCCGACTGCGCAACTGCAAAAACAAATCTCCACACTGGACAAAAACTCAACGGTCCTGCTCTTGGCAATGCTTAAGGTGGTCCTGAACCAGGTTTTTGAGTTATTCTTCAGCACTCAGTTCTGAGGGACCCCACGAGGTGGCAGGCACAGAGCGCAGCTGAGTGCGGCCTTTCTCTAGGCGCTTCAGTGGGAGATCCCTGTGTTCTCTGGCTGACGTGGCCCAGGATCAATTTAAGGAAAAACAAATTGATCTGTTGAGTGATTAAAGGATGAAATTCCCAGGCAACATTTCTGTACTCCCTTGGCAGGTGAACGGCCCACCATGCCCTCACTTGCTCTTTCCAGTTTTTTTTTTTTGTTTTTTTTTGCTTTTTGGGTCACACCGGTGATGCACAGGGGTTACTCTTGGCTCTGTACTCAGGAATTACTCCTGGCGGTGCTCACGGGACCATATGGGATGCTGGGAATCAAACCCAGGTCAGTCGCATGTGAGGCAGATGCCCTACCCACTGTGCTATTGCTCCAGTCCCCTCACTTGCTCTTCCTAAGGGCAAGGTTTTAGAAACTGCTTACGAGGCGACCTTGAAGTTATGCCTGGGTTGGTATTAAGCTTCTGTCACTATAGCTGGCTCTGAGTTTGGAGGCCCACTGGCTTTAATATACTAGAGGGAGAAGAATGCTGAAAGTAGACTATAGGCAAACATGATTGCCACTCAATGCCTCTTTTGCAAACCACAACACCCAAAAGGAGAGAGAGAACAGAGGGGAATGCCCTGTCACAGAGGCAGGGTGGGATGGGGGGTGGGAGGGATACTGGGATCCGTGGTGGTGGGAAATGGGCACTGGTGGAGGGATGGGTATTTGATCATTGTGTAATTGAAACCCAAGCACAAAATTTGTAAAACTACAACTGTACCTCATGGTGTCTCACTAATAAAAATTAAAAAAAAAAGACACTAAAAATCACAGTAGAATGATTGACAAGAATGTTAAAAAAAAGAATGACAAGAATGGTGGGGTAAACTTCAGTGTGGGAAGGTGGGGGAAGAGGCAGGAGTGTATGCTTTACATATGGGAGCCTCAGGTTGGATACCGGACACCATACGGGTCCCCAAGCCCCTGAGCACACTGTCCAATATGCTTCCAAAGCCACACCTCCCCAAAAAACATCACTGCAAAAAAATATAAATAAATAAAAAACTGGAAGGGAAATGTGGCAATGGGGAGGGAGTACAGAGGAGCCAGAGCCATAGTTAAGTGGGAAGGGTCTTGCATGTGGCTGTCCTGGGCTTAATCCCCAGCACCCCATGTGATCCCTGAGTAGAGAGCCAGGAGTAAGTCATGAGCACCACAGGATGTGACCCCTGAACCAAACCCTCTCCCCCAAACCCAAACCAAAGTAGTCATTGATCCTCTGTTTAGGAGCTATATCTAACACTACTACTTATTTTATATTTGGTACAATTATTGTGGGCTGGAGCAATAGAACAGCAGGTAGGGCATTTGCCTTGCATGCGGCCGACCCAGGTTCAATTCCGCTGCTCCTCTTGGAGAGCCCGGCAAACTACCGAGAGTACCTTGCCCCCACAGCAGAGCCTGGCAAGCTCCCGGTGGCTTATTTGGTATGCCAAAAACAGTAACAACAAGTCTCACAATGGAGACGTTACTAGTGCTCGCTCGAGCAAATGGTTGAACAACATGAGGACAGGGCTACATCTAAAAATGCTTGGGACAAGCCAATTGGGAGAAACAACCTGCTCACCGATGGGGCGAGGAAAAGACTTGATTCCACAAAAAAGGGAACATTGGAAATTTCCAATAATTGTAAAGGGATTTAAGATAAAACCTGAGGTGGGCCGATCTAGACTAGGTAACCGGGCAGTGATTGAACCTAAAATATTATCTCGGGGCAGGGAGATGGCTCAAAGGGCTAACCACATCCTCTGCACACGGAGTCCTGATTTCGTCCCCAGCGCTGCATGAGCAGCTGAGAGAGAGACCTTTCTGTCCCCTGACCCCTTCAACAACAATTACCTTGTTCAAGTCCTCATCTTGTAAGAGGAACCCTGGTCATAGAGCTAGTATTAGGCATGTCAATTTTCCAATACAGCTTTTAGTGAGAAAGCTGTCTTACTTTCTAAGTGTCTTATTTTTGACAAAGACCCAGAGCTTACAAATAAGTAAGGGGAGTCAGGGGACACTGGATTTATCTGTCATCACATTAACCCCCTCACTTGGCCGTAAAATGCCTGCAGGTTGACTAATGGCATGATATCTCTTGGGTGTGACAGACAATAAATATTTATGGTTCAGCAAAAATGAAAATGTGTGTAGTAATAGTTGATTTGTTTTTATAGGTTTATGGCAGTCTGTTCCCTCTGAACATGATTTTATTTCTCTTCTTGGTAAAAGTTATGATGCATGAATGGCATATGGAGGAACGGATTATTAAAAGAATGACCTGAGTCACCCTGATGGCGAGATTGCTGTTTTAGACTAATACAACAGGATAACCTTTGGCACAGTATGGTACAGATAGCAGGTTGGGCCCATGGGCCAACCACCAGTTATTTTATTTTCTTTACAAATCCAAAATGTCCCGATAATTCAAATGCCCAAGATCCATATGGGAGCTTAGTTCTTCTTTTCCACAGTAGAGGAGTCTCTCAAAGAACATGGAACCAAGTCACCGCTAAGACACAGACAAGCAAACAATGCCATCAAGTTGCCACCATTGAGGGCTCCGCTGGGTCTGAATGAGGTGCTTACTCAACAATGAGTCACCCTGATTAGGGAAGAAGGGCCTGAAAACCCAGCACTGGCCTGTCTTGCCAAGCCCTGCCCATCTGGCCGCAATCCTGTCTACTATGTGTAGTGCCAGGGCAACGCCCGGATTCACACTGACTGTGCAGCACACTGCCCAGACACATGCTTCTGGGTAGACGTGTCCCACAGTCACACCAGGCCTTGGAGGAAGCTGTGTGTGTAGCTTCTCATGATGATGGGTATTTGCCCAACTGGGGTTCATTTACTAAAGCACAACTCACTGCATTCACACAAGAAGCAAGATGAAGAGATAAAATAGCAAACCAGAGTTGCTTCATGAGATGAAGTTACAGATCCAATGTTTTCCAACTTAAGAAATCCACCAAATGATGGTTGGTACAGTAAATTACTGATTTTTCTTTTTTGGTTCACACCTGGAGATACACAGGGGTTACCCCTGGCTCTGCACTAAGGAATTACTCCTGGAAGTGCTCAGGGACCATATGGGATGTTGGGAATTGAACCTAGGTCAGCCATGTGCAAGGCAAACGCCCTACCTGCTGTGCTATTGCTCCAGCCACAAATTACTAATTTCTGCACTACACAATAAGATCATTTTTCAGGGAAAGAGCAACAGATCACTGAAATGGAGCCTCATTTGCTCTAGTTTTTCCCAAGAATAGAATGATTTTCAAGCTCCTTGAAATGAATATTCTAGAAAGCAGCAATGAATAAGTCTCAAGCAAAGATAGGAAATAAAATGCAACCTCTATTAGCCCTTGTATGTTACAGAATGTCTTCAGGTAGCAATTAAGTCAAGTAATTCAAGTAATTCCACAGTTCATGCTCACAGCGTCTAGCCCACATTCCTTGTCCTGTTTTGTCCAGGCAAAGAAAAGTACCTACCACTTTCTCCATTTTCATTAGCTTGATGTCCTGTTGATGCAACTTCTCATTCTTGATCTCTAACACAGCTTTCAAGCTTTCTAACTCTTGCTCCAGGTACATGATCTGAGGGTTTTTCTGGAAATGACAAAAAAGAACATAGTGCTGAGTGATCATCTCACATAATCACCAACCAATTTTTAGGTAAAGGTAAAGGTAAAGGCCCTCCCGTTGATCGTCGATTTGCTCGAGCGGGCCCAGTAACGTCTCCATTGGAGACTTTGTTGTTACTGTGTCTGGCATATCGAATACTCTCGGTAGCTTGCCGGGCTCTCCGAGAGGGGCGGAGGAATCGAACTCGGGTCGGCCATGTTGGCCGCATGCAAGGCGAGCGCCCTACCCGCTGTGCTATCGCTCCAGCCCAATTTTTAATGTAAAGAATTTTAGATTAGATGTAGAAACTAAACAAGCAAACAGCAAGAGACTGGTACCATCCAGTACCATTTTCCCAAAAGAAAACAAGTGAAAAAGAAGGGTTAACAGAAATTTAAATTCAGAAGAATGAAATAAAACATTTCACTTTTGAAAAATATTCACTAAGCAGTAGCAGTAACTTTATATGGGTAAAGTATTGGCAGCTTAGAAAACTTTTATGGAAAGAGGAGAAAAATCACTGGTCACAATAAGAAACAGATCTCTGGCTGTTTCAGATTAGGCAATTACTAGCCTTTTCTGGTGGAGGAGGGGGAAGGGCAAATGAGAGTTTTCTCTAATCAAAGTAAAGATATATTTAAAAAATTTAATTGGTTGATGTTCTATGTTTTAAAATACAGCTCAAAATGGTTTCTCATGAACATAATTCTGAAATCACACCCATCACCAGTGTACTCACCTCCTTCTTCCAAGGACCCCAATGCTCCTCCCTTTCAAACTCCTTCCCCAAATTCAATTATGTGGTCAGTTCTCTTATGATGAGACAGTGCATTTTATAGAAAACAGAAAATTGTGTTGGGATAACTATATCCCAAGATGTCTGGAGTTTTCTCTTACAATGGGGCTATGTTGCCTTGCTATAGTGGTATATATACTTCAGTGGTAATGCTCCTATCTTTTATTTACTGACTCCCTGAGATCTATAAGGTATATAGAACCTGTGATTCTAAATTTCCTCCCAATAGGACCCCAAAACTCTAGTTAGAAAAGATACTTGCACTACTATGTTCATTGCATCACTATTCACAATATCCCAAATCTGGAAACAGCCAATGTGTCGAGAACAGATGAGTGGATAAAGAAACAACAGGGCATATACACAATGGTATGCACTCGGCTGTAAGAAAAGGTGAAATCATATGGTGGATCCGGTGTGGGTGGATCTGGAGTGTCATCCTAAGTCAAGTCAGTCAGAAGGAACAGATACAGAATGATCTATCTCATATATGGAATATAAAGAAATATAGCAGAGGAATTACCACAGGGGTTGGGGGTGGGAGAACAGAAGGGAAGGGACACTGGACAATGGTGGAGGGAGTAAGATGTAGTGCTGGACTGCGTTATCATGAGAGACTATCGCTGACAGTATGTAAACCACAGGGCCTAAAAGAAAAACAGAATAAAATTCCCTCCGAAATAAACGTGACACAAGGGAAAATCAATCCCGAGAGCATCACAGGGCAGCTATCTGAGTAGACTTCTGAGGAGTATTCTGTGTGTATATGCACTGTGTAAGCGTCAAGAAACTATCTAAAATGTATAATACAAATGGACCACACAGGAGTGACAGATTTGATGCTTGATGAGCGAATTTCATGTGGATCATCAAAACTACCTTCCTGAGCAGTGGTTAATGAAACCTTTGACTCAAAGGCGCTTCTAAAAATTTCCTAAGTTTCGTAATTTCATATATATATATATATATATATATATATATATACATATCTGACTATTTGCACTGAAGACACCGAATCCGATCTTATTTTCTGTTAAAAGGAAATGGCATAATTTATTCTATCAACTTGAAAGAGTAAGGCGTTTACAGTTTATCTCAGTATTCCTCGTAGTACTTTTCTCCTATGTATCCCTTTCTCTTTTCTGTATAGGTGCTTTTCTTGACACAACCTTGGCATGTTTAGATGCCAGGGAATTTTAAATTTTTGCCTTCCTCAATATGTCTTCATTTTAGTTTTTCAAAAGCTTCCAAAATACCTGAGCGCTCTTTGAAATCTGCTCCCTGGGGTGAGATATGGTTCAGCCATTAAGGCCTTGTTTGGACCTCTGACACCACACACAGTTCTCCAAGCACCACTAGGGGTCACTCCTGAGCACAGAGCCAGGAGTAGGCCCTGGCACTGCTGGGTCTCCCCATCCTCTCCCAGAACCCTCAACAGGGTTATACCCTATACCAAAGCCTGTATTTTTCTTGATATCAATGAATGTCTGAGACTCTTCCAGAAGAAAATTTAGCTATGACATTTCTTTCATTGATTATCTCTCCCTTAAACTTAACTATGTAGAGATCAGTAACAGGAGGCAAAGGATTTAGTCAAGAGAGAGTCACACATGTACTTTGACTTTGTTTTCTTGTCTTTTTTTTCGGGGGGGGAGGGATGTGGAGTGCCACACCTGGCAGTGCTCAGGGGTCACACTTGACTACATTCAAGGTTGTTGCTCCCTGTGTCTCCTAGGGAGCTGGTGGTGTCGGGGATGAAATCCTGGTCTCCTGCACACAAAGCAGGCAGTCTAGCCCTTTGAGCTATCTCTCCATCTCTGTGCTTTGAGAGTGTCAAAAGGGCAATACCAGGGCACTGTGATGAGGAGAAGCAGAAGTAACTTTTTTAAAAGGAGTGAAGATGCAAGCTGCAAGAGGATGTTAAGCTTATAAGAGAAATTTGTGTTTCTTTTGTTGTTTTGGGCCACACCCAGTGGTTCTGGGGAATACTCTAGGCTCTGTGCCTGGGGGTCACTCCTAGTATCAAACTGATACAGAAAATTTGTTTTTCAAGAGTGAATATTATTATCATCATGACATAATATCCCAGTCATAAAAAGGGGAAAAAGGCCTATCCATGCACACTGTAACACGCCTATAATACTCCGTACACAAAAGCTAGGAGAAAGTAGCCTAAAGAGACCACTACTGCAAGATTCCAGTTACATGAAATGCCCAGAAGCAGCAACACCACACACAGGCTGCTCACTGAGTTAGTCGTCTACAGAGGGTTCAGATTAAAAAGAAACCCTGTATGCAGTAGTTAAAGTCGTAAGAGTTTTCAGATTAAATCCTTTGGCCAGTGCACATTCTCCTGTTAATACTTATAAAACACTGACTTGTCTACATTTTAAGAGGGTGAAGACTTATAGTGCATAAATTATCTCAGGATAACAGTTAAACAAAAAAGGGGGGACACTTTTCATAGAAAACTTTGATCCCAAGGAGTGGAGAGTTAGTAGAGGGACTGAGGTGCCTTCCCTACCTGCAGCTGATCCTGGCATTGTGTGACCCCCTCCATCACAAGAGGGCGCACCTATTCCCCTTCTGTCCCACCCACTAGCCCCACCCCAGTGCCAACAGCAGGTCCCCAGCATCACTGAAGGTGCAGCCCCAAACAAACCCTTGTGATTATTATCAGTTTTGGGGTCACACCTGGAGATGCTCAGGGGTTACTCCTGGATCTGCATTCAAGAATCACTCCTGGTGATGCTCTGGGGACCAAATAGGATGCTGGCAGGTGTGTGTGTGTGTGTGTGTGTGAAACCCAGGTTAGCCATGTGAAGGAAGTGCCTTACCCACTGTAATAACTCTCTAGCCCCAAACCTTGTGATTCTTAATAACAGTATCTCTGTTTTCCTGTAGCATTATATTCTTTCCCCCAACTCTTCAGATATATTTATTTTCCCCCAGCTTTCTATTTCCTCCCCCCCTTTTTTTTATTGAATCAGTATGAGATACAGAGTTACAAAACTGATCATGATCAGGTTTCAGCGATAGTGTTCCAACATCTCTCCACCAGTGCTGTCGCATTAAACCCCTCACAATATGTTGGACTTCATCTGCTTGTCAGTTTTTAAGAATTTTAAATGAAGTAAATAAGGAAGCTATTTTAGACAACTTAAAAATAGCACTGAGAACTGCGAAAAATATTCCCCATATTTTCTAACACATCAATACTTAATAGGCTTCTGGGCAAAAGAAACATTTAATGGTGATGCACAAGCACAACTTACAACGTTTGCTTTCTCTTGTGATATCCTTTTTTGTTCTTCTAATTTTAACTTTTCATTTAAAGCATCATTTTCACTCTTCAAATCATTGATTTGTTTCTAAAACACAACATGTGGAAATACGTTAATAAGCAGAACCAGAAATGTAGCAAACCCAGAGCCGTCCACAGACCACACAAACCTCCAGAATGATTTTCTTTTTTCTCTTTTGGTGTTGAGATTTACCTACCTCTAATGATTCCTGCTTATCAGAGAGCAAATCCTCCAGTGACTTCTTTTCCACTTCGTGACTCTTCTTGATTTCTGGAAAGAAGGAATTGTTTTGAGGCAATAGTATCCAGGAAGATTGCCATAATCATATCTGTAGCACTGTCCTCCCATTGTTCATCGATTTGCTCGAGTGGGCACCAGTAACGTCTCTATTGTGAGTCTTGTTGTTACTGTTTTTGGCATATTGATTATGCCACAGGTAGCTTGCCAGGCTCTGCTGTGCGGGGGTGATACTCTCTGCAGCTTGCCAGGCTCTCCGAGAGGGGCTGAGGAATCGAACTGGGGTCGGCCCACGTCAGCCACATGCAAGGCAAATGCCCTACCTGCTGTGCTATCGCTCCAGCCCATAATCATATCTACAGTTGTTAAAGCACAGAGTGAGAGCTGATTATGAAGCAGTGTGTATAGTTAGTTTTGATATCAATTTAGTACTCTAATGCGGCTGGAGCGATAGCACAGCGGTAGGGCGTTTGCCTTGCACGCAGCCAACAAGGCCGACCCGAGTTCGATTCCTCCGCCCCTCTTGGAGAGCCCGGCAAGCTACTGAGAGTATCTCACCCGCACGGCAGAGCCTGGCAAGCTCCCCATGACGTATTCGATATGCCAGACACAGTAACAACAAAGTCTCCAATGGAGACGTTACTGGGCCCGCTCGAGCAAATCAATGATCAACGGGAGGGCCTTTACTTTTACTTTTACTTAATGCATCATTTTTCAACTTTTGATCCCAGATGGGCCCCCAGAACATTCCAAGGGTGGTGGGGGGGGGGAGAGAGAAACTTGTAGGATGGGAGGGTCACAGGAAGCAAGCAAGGTCAGAAGGGTCACAATTGGAAACAGGTTGAGAAACTCTATTCTAATGGACCCCAGGAGGGGTGCAGGTCAGGTAACCTCATCTTACAAGACCCACCAAGGCCCACAGCAGCCACCAGACCATGGGGGCAGTGTCCCTCTCAGGGGCAGCTTCGAGCATGGTCTTCACATTCCTGGGGTGGAGCTCTTTTTGACATAGGCTCTTTTTGCATAAGCTGAATGAAGTTTGAAATTAAACCCATCTCTAGCAGGACAGACACAAATAGTATGTCCTGGGCCAGCAGCTTTTACATATTGCTTTTACATATTATCTCCCCTGACTCCACGCAGATCCATTTTTGATGAGAAAGGCCAAAGGACACATGGCCCATTCTAAGCACATGCCTTGTGCTTCTTGTGAGATCATGGGGGTAGGCAACACCTTCTGTTCTGAAACAAAGGGTTCTTAGCCTGTCCTTCGACTTACGCTCTTTCAGAACATGATCAAATCATTTAGAAAAAAAAAAAGGACTCCTGTTGTACCCAAGTGTCATCTGTATTTCTTGGTGGAGTTGGTGAGCAAGAGACTTCAGCAAGGGCCCTTTCCCAAGACCAGCAAACACTGGCACCTTCTACCTCCTAGGCCCAGGAGTGGAGATGTGCTCCTGTACCCCAAAGGCCTTAAGTTCTTTAAGGTGTGTTGTATGGGTCAGAGGGAGTATAGGAGGTAAGGTGCTCGCTGTGCAGATAACTGACCCTGGTTTAAATCCCTGGCACTATATATATTTATAGTTCTCCGAGCGCTGGCAGAGATGACTCCTAAGCAGAGAGTCACTAATAGCCTCTGAGCACTGTGGGGAGTAGCCTTGTCACCCCCCTCAAAACCTTGCATTTTAATTTTAATTAATGAATGGTTTGGGGGCCACACCTAGCTCTATTCAGGGCTTCCTCCTGGCTCTACATTAAGGGATTGCCTCTGGTGGGCTCAGGAAAATATATGTGGTGCAGGGAACTGAACCCGAAGGAACCTGCACTATCTCTCTGCTCCCCGCACCCCTCCCCCCAAATGTATTTTACTTCTTTTTCTTTTTTTTTTCTTTTGCTTTTTGGGTCACACCCGGTGATGCATAGGGATTATTCCTGGTGGTGCTTGGGGGACCATATGGGATGCTAGGAATTGAACCCGGGCTGACCGTGTGCAAGGCAAATGCCCTACCCGCTGTATTATCGCTCCAGCCCCCGCATTTTACTTCTTAAGAAGGCTGACATTTATAACCATTATTTTCCTCCTTAAGGGCAAGGGCTACAGCTATCAAAGAACAATACAAAAAGAAACCAAAAGTGCCCCAACAGAGCACGTAGAAATATAACAGAGAAAGCAAAATTATGGATTCCTTGACTCAGAAAGAAAGGGATAGACATAGAAAGATTGCATTCATCTGGGGAACATAAAGTAACAAAATAGGAGACTAACACCCAAGAATGGCTGAGAATTGTACCAGGAATTTTACTCCATGGCTTGGAGGCCAACCACACATGCTAGGGGAAAAGGGAGCTCAGATAGAGAAGGGAGCACCAAATAAAGGTGTTGGGAGGATCCTCCCAGGATGGGAGAAGCATGCGGAAAGTAGACTCTGGACTAAACATGATTGCCACTCAATGCCTCTTTTGCAAACCACAACACCCAATAAGAGATAGAGATCAAAAGGGAATGCCCTGCCACAGAGGCAGGGTGGGATGGGGCAGATGGGGGGTGGGAGGGATACTGGGACCCGTGGTGGTGGGAAATGGGCACTGGTGGAGGAATGGGTATTTGATCATTGTATAATTGAAACCCAAGCACAAAAATGTGTAAGTCTGCAACTGTACCTCATGATGTCTCACTATTTAAAAGAAATAAATAAAAAAATTATGAATTCTTCCATTTTGAGCCTTTCATGCTATTCCATTGGATTTTATTCTAATTAAATAGGAAAAGAAAAGAGATGAAAAGAATGGAAAGAAAAGAAATCAAAAGAAAAAAAAGAAAAAAATGAAAATGTTGAGGCCAAAGAGAGAGCTCAAAATGCCCCCTACATGCAGGGGGCCCTGCTTCAATCCGCGGCACAATTCCCTGAGTACCCCGAAAGTGATACCTCCAAGCCCCAGCAGTAGAACCAAGTAAAGCCCCTGAACCCTACAAGGTTAACCTTCCCTCCTCCCTTTCAAAACAAAATATTCTTGCCTGAAATTGAGGCTTCATAGGCCACCTTGAGCAACTCTACTTTCTCCGAGTGGCTAGCTTCAGTTTCCAACTTAGCAGTTTCATGAGCGGTCTTCAAGCTGTCAAACTAGAAGGGGAAACAAAGCCACATCAAAACCCAAAGCTCTGAGCTGAATAACAGCAACAATAGGAGACTGGACACGTATGTCTACAGGTCACCTAGCACACACGAGGAATCCCCACCTTGGGGGTGCCACTGCCAACTCCCCACCGCAGCCCTGATTAGGGCCGCACACAGGCACCCTCCCCACGCACTGTACTTCATAGCCAGGGATGGCCAAGTCCATGGGGGAGGCCTGAAAGTCTGTGTGGCTGTGATAAGACTACGTAAGTTCCACCTGTCACCCCCCTAGCCTGTGTCTGCCACAGAATGGGCACTTTGTAATATCCGCAACATGGAAAGGCAAGTTTACAATGGAGCAAGGAAGTTAAAGAACGATTTGTGACACATCACTAGGTGAAAACACATAGATTTTTAAATGAGCACATTAAAAAAAAATCAGAAGTTCACACCAATGGCTTCAGCAGTCCAACTCTAGACTGGCTGACAAAGAAATTATTTCTAGGCAGAAGGATAGAAGTTTGCTCTTAATTTTCTCTATTTTTTTCTTCTCTTCCTTTCTTCAGTGCATATACATGGTCCTGATCCTAAGTGGAAAACATAAGAAGCCACCACCAAGAATATGCTTGGTTTCCAAAAACACTCACCTGCTCTTGCAACTGAGTTTTATACTTCTCTGCTTCTTCAATGTAAATGTTCTGAAGTTTTTCACACTCCTGGGTATAGAATTCCTTAAGCCGATTCTCGAGCTCCGTTAGGTCTGTCTGGTGCTGCTGGTTGAGCTTCTGGACAAATCCTTCATAGGTGATCTGCAACTCATTTCTAGCCTTTTCCAATTTCTCACAGGTGGTTGAAGCAGTGACTGAAAAGAGATTTTTTTTTTTTAAAGAAGGGGGAGTGAACAAAGACCTTTTTTTGACTTGTTAAAATGTTCTTAACTCATAACCTTCCCAAACAGCTGTGAGGACTCTGGAAGCATAAACCTAGCACCATCTTAGTTTACAGTGACAGGTTTTTAAATCCTTTTTTTGGTTTGTTTGTTTGTTTGTTTTGGGGCCACACCTAGAGTTGCTCAGGGATTACTCTGGGCTCTGCACTCAGGGATCACTCCTGGTGAGGCTGGAGGGCCCCATGGTTTGTCAGGATCAAACTCTGGGTGGGTCCAGAGTAAGGCAAGTGCCCTACCCACCGGATTACAAAATGATCTCAGTGACTAGGTTTTCAAAGGTTGACAGTATGGATGTGAACAATAAAATGGAGTAAGAGTCAATGATTGTTACAGATAAAACAACAAACAAAAACGAAATCGTTTAGCACCCAGTAAAGAAGCTAAGTATTTGAGAAGAGTGAATCTTTCAAGTTAAGATTATTACCCTTCAGATGGTGACTAATCAACAAGGGGCCATAAGGAGGAGAGGCTTTGATTGGTTGAAGCCTCTCTAAGGAGGAGGAGAGGTTTTGATTGGCTGAAATCTCTCTAAGTACAGCCAGTCAGTAAAGGCGAAACAAAGATACTGCATGAGCTCAGATATCAGCCTGATAAAGGAGAGGGATTTTAAGGTTCAGCTTAATTTGAACTGAGTTCAGTTTAGATGGGAAATACAGTAATAAAAACAAAATATTAGAATATACTGAATACAAATCACTAGAACACAAAAACTTTAGGGGGAATTTTTTTTTTTAAAGCAATAGTACAGAAAAGTTACCTTCCCCCCCCCCCCCCCCCCCCCCCCCGTTATCTGATAAACATGATTTAAAATCAAAGGATCCTTCCCCTTCACCAGCACAAACAAAAATACAACCACTAGCACTGCATTGCAGAACTAGCATGAAAACACACAATCTACATGCACTATAATAAATTCTGGTAGGTCTCTGTTATCTTGCAGGATGTTTCGCTTTGGATTTCTCCACCCCTCCCCTTTCTCAGTGTCAAACAAAGGTGACTGGAGGGCACCGTGTTTGGGGGGGAGGGTGCATTTTCTTCACAACCCAAAATGCCCGTGGGTAGTGCTAAGCATACAAAATTAATCTTAACATCTCTTGGGTTCAGAACAAAAGTTTCAGGACTTGTGGGGGGAAAGTATTGTTTTAAAGCACAGAAGAGAATTGGAATCTGCGATGATTCTATCAGTCACACAAAACTGGCTGGTTCCCGGCAGGAATTTATGGTAGCAATGCAGACTTGTTTTATAGGGAAATATGTCACTTGGCAGCAAAAATACTGGTCACATAATAGTATTTTGGCAAGCGGGTGTGGGGGGGCGGAGGTTCTGAGGGGGTTTGCTTTGGGCAACTCCCAGTGGTACTCAGGATAACTGTGGTACCAGAGAAGTGAACCAAGGGTCAGCTGCATGCAAGGCAAGCACCTTAGCCCAATACAGTCTCTTGAGTGCATATCCGTATCGTTTCTGAGGGAAAATGAGCCATATGGAAATAATAAGTATCTGCTAAAAAGAATCCTTAAAATTCAGATAAACCCACAAGTATTTATTTAAGAGGAGCCAATCTTTCAAACAAACACTAGTACTTGGTCACTGGCACCAGATGGGCCTCCCACACACGTTAGCTAATTCTCACACAAGTGTGAGTGACTACTCAAAGCATGACTAAAGAGAAAGTGCCCGAACAGTTTACCCGCCAGTCCTGAGTGCGGGGGAAGAGAGAGACTCAGTACAGTGAGCTGTGTGGACTGGAATTCTGCCTATACCCACGACTTGTGCTCTTTCCAAACTTCGCCCAGATGCCTCTGGCACCAGGTACTGGAGAGAAAGAAAATCTCAATTGTCTGTTTGAAATGATAATCAGGGCGCTCCAGAATTTAAAAGCAAAGAGGGTATATGAGCATCCACTCGCACTAGCCAGTGAATAGGGCATTTTCTCTGTTTGGGGATGGAAAAGCTAAGGGCTACGGACATAGTTTGGATCCCTGGTGCTGAAAATAAGGCATACATGTTTTTTTTTTTTTTAAAAAAAAAGGCTGGAAGAGTGTTAAATTTTGGGAAGCCACTATGAGTGAGGGAGAGGGGGAGTGAAGGGAGGACGGGGAACAGGAGAAAAGGGGTCCGCTGGGGGACGAGTGTATGACTGTTGTTATTGCAACAGGCCAAGCACAGGCGCAGCCCCAGACAGTGACATCAGCCTGCAGCTGCACACAGACCTTTTGCACTGTTTACAGCCACAGGGTGCTGTGTGGAGAACAGCTGGGCTGAAATATCCCTCGCACCAGTGACTTTGTTTTGAATTAAATAGTCTGGGCCCCCCAAGGAAACATTATTTGGCAGAAAGACACGTAAGTTAATTTTACTTTAAAACAGGACACATATGTAAATGTACCAAGGGTTCCAGAGTGCTCCTAACTTCTGTGCACATACGTGTGTTTATGTGTGGAGGGGAAAGGGAGTCGCACGTGGGGCGGGGGGGAGGAAAGGGTGGGGGTTGTCCTGTGGTTTCAGTTTATGAACTCTGCCTTTGTCAGTACAGGGTGAACAGACTCCAGAGTCCCCTCCTCAGTCCGGTATCTTCCTGGATTATTCCCCAGAATTCTAGTCAGTTTCCAAAAACACCCAAGCCAGAATAGAGCATACACATTTTCAGTATGTGGACTAAGGAAGCAAGGGGCTTAAGCGGGACCGTTTTCAAGGAACCAGTGCTGAGATAAAAAGTGCACAAGATGCAGTCAGAACGGCCCCTATGTCCTGGTCATTCCACCAGGCAACTTCTTACCAGCATGTCTAAGGTTACTAGGATCGAGCCTGTGGAATGACAGACCATAACCCTGGCACATACACACTGACGGGCTGCACAACCCACCCCCACAACCCCAGCCTGAAAATGAGATACAGAGCTTTCAAAGGAAAAGAGAGGAGGAGAGAGAAAAATTAATTCACAAGATGGGCACAAAACCTCAAGATGAAATCCACATTTTCAATCTGGGATGAGCCAGGCCTGAGAATTCCAGGCGGGTGGCATCCTACGCATTCTGACACGTTAAAAAACAAAAGACGGAGCAAGGGGAAAACATTTCCAGAGAAGCTGCGAACTTGTTTGAAATTTTTGCTTTAATTATCTGGATGACATCTAGAAAGGTCCAATGTCAGAGCCAAATATATCCTCCGAAACCAGAAGTGGGTTCAGCCGAGTCCTTTAGGGGCCCCCCAAGGAGAGCCTTTGCCTGATTAGCCCTGGATGACTTTTCTATGAGGCCGAGGCCAGAGTTTTACAATTTCCATCTTGAAGGGATGAATTTCCTTTTGGGATTGATAAATTATACTGTTTATAGGGGAAAAAAATTCCTTAAGCTTTACACTAACTGGTCAATATTCTTTTGAAAAAGACACAGAGTCTTCTTATTTTTTTCATCAGAGTAGTATGCATCATGAGAAAACCAAAATATAGCTCCATTATTAGGAACATAAAAAAATGTTTTAGTAGAAAAAGTCAGAAAACTTAGGTTCCTATCTCAGTCATTTTACCTATGTGATCTCAGCAAATTACTGACATTTTCCAAAGATCCATTTCCTCAGTTTCTAACTGGAGATATTAGTCCCTTTTACCATTTTTACAGGAAAAAGTATTTGGGAAGCAGGTAAATAATATAAAAGAACTGTATACTATGTTTGTTCCTTTTCTGTAAATTTCAGAATATTCTACAGTTTAAAGTTTTTTTTTTTTTAAGGAAAGGAAAAGAGAAAGCATTTCATCCTAAGATACATTTTCTCACTGTGTGCTGTACATCCCCCCCTTTTTTTCTTTTTGGGTCACACTCTGCGATGCACAGGGGTTACTCCTGGTTCATGCACTCAGAAATTACTCCTGACCATGCTCGGGGGACCATATGGGATGCTGGGAATTGAACCCAGGTCAGGCCGCATGCAAGGCAAATGCCCTACATGCTGTGCTATCGCTCCAGTCCCTGTAACTCCACTTTTTAAAAAAAAGCTGACAAGGGGTCTGCAATACGGCACAGAGGGCCAGTGTGCATGCTTCACCGCTTCACCACAAGTTGGGGTGCGATCCTCAAAACCTCATGTTTTCCTCCCAGCACTGCTGTGAAGGACCCCAGAGTATCAAGGTAAGTAAGTAGCTCCTGTGCTCTACTGGGTGTGGACCCCCAACAGAAACACAAAGGGAAGTCGCTATGTGTCAGACTATAGTGAAGCATGCAATGGGTGTGAGGTGAATCGTTACAAAAATCCTAATGCGTTTTTAAAAATTCGAATGCGTTTAAAGAGTCTTCTATGCAATGACAACGAGAGTGGGAAATGGTCACATGGACAAGAACTGTGTCCTGTAAAAAGGGTAAAGTGATATGCATGATACCCTTTCAGTAAGAGAGGCGGGCAGAGAGGGGGAGAGGGAGAGAGGGACAGAGTCTTGACCAAAGGACTCAAGGAAGAACTGTGACCTTTCCCTTAATTGCTTAGAAGAATTTCAATGGAGAACCTATTCCAGGAAGAGAGCCATCGCCTTAGATAACACCATCTAATGTGACCCAGGTGAGGGACAGAGCCACAGCCACGGCTGTTAAGAGTCCTCTTGTGTGCCACAGCTTTTGCATGGTGCACACAAACATTTGTCTACTCAGCATTTGCCCTTTTCTTCCTGAGAACTGTTTGCATCCCCGGTGAAGCCTCAGACCTGGGCCTTTTTTCTCCCTAGCTCAGGATGGCTTGCGAACTCCATTTTTCAAACCGACGCAGATAAAGACCTCTGCAGTCTGGCCATGGTTGGTTTTTAGAGTAGATTTTTAAAAATTCAAGCTCACTGTAAAAACCACATCTGGAATTCTGCAACCCCAAGGAGATTTCACTGTGGCATTTGAAAAGTACTTTAAATATGCAGCCTTGTTAAGCCACAACTGTACACCAAACTAAAAGGGTGAAGGAATTAACACATTCCATAAGGTGTAAGATAGCCTGACACTCATAGACACCAGGCCAGTGTTGATGAGACAGTTTACATGCTGCTTTTGACAGAGTCAAGTCACTTTTCTCTGGTAAGACAGTTTAAATCCAACAACACTCCTCAGATTTTGACACGAGTGAAACATTTTGACGTGACATTTCCAAAGTCATGATCAATGCAAACTAGCGCTTATTTAAAAGGATTTCCCAACCTCTTGGTTTTACCAAATTTTTTTTTTACTCACTATGCAAAGTTCTTCTAAGGTGTTTTGCTTTCTGTTTGGCTCTATGTCACTTAATTTGAAAGCATCATTAAGACAAATACATTCCAGTGGCTGGAGAGATAGCACAGTGGGTAGGGCGTTTTGCCTTGCACGTGGCCGACCCGGGTTTGATTCCCAACATCCCATATGGTCACCGCCAGGAGTAACTCCTAAGTGCAGAGCCAGGAGTAACCCCTTTGCATCGCCAGGTGTGACCCAAAAAGAAAAAAAAGAAAAACAAATAAATTCCAAACCAGGAAATGCAGAGTTTTATCACTGTGATTAGGAAACAGGGAGTCCTCAATAAAACATCTTTCTCAGAGCAGAGAGCTGGTGCAGGGGTTAGGATGCTTGTCTTCATGTGGCTGACCTCAGTTCCATCCCCAGCACCTCATGGGATTCCCTGAGCCCCACCAGGAGTGATGATCCCTGAGCAGTCAGGAGTAACCCCTGAGCACCACTAGGTGTGGCCCAAATCTTCCTCTTCCCCACAAATACAAGAGTTTTCTCTTCATTTACATGAAAAAAGTGTAATTCCATTAATTTTTAGCAAGAAACAATGGGAATCCCCAAAAGATCATAATTGGCTCTCTACTACAGTTCGATTCACACTACAAGGAACCAACATGACACACTTATTCCCTATGTAAAGGTAAAGGCCCTCCCATTGATCGTCAATTTGCTCGAGCGGGCCCAGTAACGTCTCCATTGGAGACTTTGTTGTTACTGTGTCTGGCATATCGAATACTCTCGGTAGCTTGCCGGGCTCTCCGAGAGGGGCGGAGGAATCGAACTCGGGTCGGCCATGTTGGCTGCTTGTAAGGCGAACGCCCTACCCGCTGTGCTATCGCTCCTTCCCTATGTAAGAGGCGAATTATTTGTAGGGCGCAAGGGAGAGTGTTGCAATGCAGCTGTTGTGGGCTCAATCTCCAAGGCCCCAGAGCACTGGCTGGCAGCCCAGGTATCTCTGCCATCTCATCCTTGGGTCCTCACATGAACTACTGGTGGGTTTTGTGAGGGTCCTCCAGGCCTCCTGAGCACTGCATGGGATATGCTGCCCCCACCGCAAAAACATAAACAAAAAACTGAACTATAATTTATTTTAAGGGCTGACACTTTCAAGACGATATGCCGATTAACAGGGATCATCCCACAATATGTTTCCAAATAAAACCATAGTTCGCTTTAATTTTTAAACTGCTGAAAAATACGTATGTCAACAGTGAGCATTGGTAAATCATGAAAATGAACTGGGCTTCCCTGAGTGACTGTCCTCACCAGTAAACTCTTCGAAGGCGCAATGAACTTGCTTGAGAGATCTGGGCATAACTCAACTAAAGACAAGGAATTTTAGCTTAGATTCAGAAAAGGCATGCAAGTGGCAGAAAGAGGAAAGGCAGAGAGGGCAATGCATCCCTTGGAGGAAGCGGAGAGCTGAACGAACCTGGGGACACAAAGCGCATCTGGGGAATCCCACAGGGAAATCACATGTGGAGACTAGGGGATGCTTTGGGGTTTTATCTATGAACCAAAATGGAGTTACTTGTGTTAGTTGCAAATGTCCAGTAGAGCCTGGCTTCTTAAATGGTGGATGGCTGATTATCGAGAGTAACAGAGGTTCCCCCTGCCCCCCCCCCAAAATTAACAATGGTAAAAGGGTTCTGAAAGCAAAATGGTCAAAAATTAATTCAAAATCAACCATGTCAAAAATTCCAAGTGTTTCACAAATCCCTGTAATAGAGGACACATATGACATTTATTATAGTGTCCTGATAGCATGTGGAGAGAAGAGAAGTAGGTCTGGAACCAAGGATACCTGCTGGGAAACCACTGAATATACATGCCAGGTGAGAAAATGGGGGTAAGGGCGTGGGGGGGGGGAGGTGTAGTTTAACATGAGCAGCAGCCAGAGCTGGGCACTGAGGAAGGAGGGATTCAATGACATTAGAAAACAGACCCATTCACATGGGGAGAGATGGAGAAGCTGTGGGGGTCAGCTGTTGGCTGGAGAAGAGGGGAGCATGTGACTTAATAATGGCATCAAACACCACCACAGAGCACTGGTAAGAAATGGGCTGGAATGAGGAGACACTGAGGATTGTTCAGGAAGAAAAGGGCTGGGCTGTCAGGAAGATTGGATTAAAACTCTGGGAAGGGATGGATAAGGAAAGCCCTGCTTCCCGACTGCATGGAAGTAGGTAAGAGTAATCCCACTGCACCCCCAGTCACTCATGACCAGGGTGGAGACAACAAATGTTATGGAAAAGTTCTGGATATAATTCCAAGCATACATAGTCAGAGCACACAGAAATGAAACAAAGATGAATCATGGAGACACAGGGTGAACAAGACAGGAACAAAAAAGTACTACAGAGAGATGAAAGGCAGCTGGGAGGCTCCATAGCTCCCGGAGAATGCTCCAGGTCCCAAACAGAGCCGAGATCACCAGGAAGTCCCAGATAGGGTAGATGCCACATCCCGACTTCTCCAGATGGAACCCGGTGACCATGAGCCTCTACAAGCATAGCTCGGGCATGCAGGAACCAGGACTTTTATTCCAAACCACCACGCAACATCGTCTTATATACAAAGTGATCAATGGAAAGTAAATCATCCAACATTTCTCCCTGAAAATAAGGCTTAACTCTTTTACAAACCACAACACCCAACAGGAGAGAGAGAACAAAAGGGAATGCCCTGCCACAGAGGCATGGGGGGATGGAGGGTGGGAGGGATACTGGGATCCTTGG